>NC_142862.1:6252500-7502500 GCF_061612785.1 Hesperophylax consimilis | reverse complement strand
GTCGGTCCAGGAACATTTTCTCGTTTTACAATTTTTTCTTTACTTTTATTTAGTCCCGTTTTAATCCCAAAGTGTGCTCTTTCCTCTACCCCAGCAATGCACAATGGATTCGGGTGCTTGGTAATATTTTTATTGTTCTCTCGTGGAGCCTTCCCTCTCTTGGGCCTAGGAGATATTACTCCGTATGTTATATTATTTTGTGCATTGCGTGTACCTTTATTACACAAAAGCACGGAATACGCCGCAGGTAGATCGGTAGGTACTAACTTACCTGCTTTTATAATATATTATTATTTAAAAGAAAGAACCCTCATCCCCCTTTGAAGGGAACTGACCATTTTGTGGGCTAGGTATATTGTTACTCAAATGGTTTTACGCATTTCATCAATTGAATGAATTATCTAGGTTTATAGCAAGGGTGTCATTTGAAAAAAATGTCACATAGAAAACATTTATTAATTTTTCATTGTTTTTTTATGTTACTGATTTTAATGTGAAAAAATTACTTGAATGACCACATTTTAAATATTTATAATTATTAATTCATGGTTATGTGTACCTCCGAAGAATACTAGATAAAACATGTTATTTCACAACACTAACTTCGTGTTTAATTCTGTTATGGAGATAGCAATGAGCTTTTAGATGTCGCTGATATTTAAGATTTAAATTTTGAGACATTCAAAGCCAAATTAGTTCAGCACTTGGTGGTTAATGTAAATAATGAGTAATCATTTTTTTAAAGACATACATACATTCCCGGGTTACGAATAACCTGACAATATTTGAAAATCTCTTTTTTTTTGTATTAGGCAATTCACCCTAAAGAGAGTGCTATGTGCCGTTAAAGTTAAGGGAGATGGTTATAATTTTATGGGAAATCTATACGGGAATAGGAAATCTCAAATATTGAAGTCATTCAAGTCTATAAACTTGTATAGAACTGAGAAAATGCGAGAATTGTTGAGAGAAAGTAAATAAGGAATACTAAGGGGAGATTGGTGGGTGATTTTTATAAGTAAACGATAAATGCCTTTGAAAGATGAATGATTTTTACAATTAAAGAAAACGTGATCAAGAGTCTCATTTTCCATGCCGCACTGGCAGAGTGGACTATGAAAATCTCTTACTTACCACCACAGTAAGCGGAAAATGTTGCTTGTGTTGCGATGGCAGATTTAGCCAGCCGAGGAATTGAACACACTACGCCTGGGTGGAACCCAAAAGCGATGCCAACTTAGCCACTGACCGGTCAATTATTTATGCATATATTATGTTAAAGTATTCACAATATACATTTATTTTTTTATTACTCGTATATAAATTTCAGCGGTGTTTTAAAGTTAGTGTGAAAAAACTTTTTTATTTTTTATTGATATTTTAATATTGATCATATGGGTTACATTAATACATACACATTTTGCAAAATATAATATTTAGGTTCATAATTGGTCATGTATACCTTATCAGAAAAGAGGAGTTCTTGTGCCTGATAAGGGAGCCACGATTCTTACTTAGATACCTAACAAGTATCTTGTATTTTATGCTTTATTTTTGTCCATTTGGTTTTTTCTTCTTCAATTTAATATATAATCATTACGTAAAAGCCCAATTGGGCTTTGATAAATAAATAAATAATATCGGAACTGTAAATATGAAATTGCTATAATATTTTTTTGTTCTATATGTAATATTTTAACATGTAAACGTATTTATTGTGCGTTAAGTCCTCCTTGCCTCTTTTATTAAAAAAAAGATTTAAAACACATTTTTTTCTTATTGGACAATAGAGGAAATATAGTGTCTGCAAAATGTGGTTAATTGGATATTAGAAAGCGTAATTATTGGTTACTTGTGGAATGGTGTAGTAGCAGTATCGGCCTAGTGTTGGACCACCTTTCGGAATCGAAACGTTTAGTGAGCAGATCTGAACAGCCAGACACTCTCCCAAATTCCTCCTCCTTATCTCCTCCCCATCTCCCCACTACCTTCACATTCACAACATTCCCCAATTGGGTATGCCATAGTGTAACTGGCTCCAGACGGTGCGGTACCATTAAAAGGTGCCATTAAATAGTGTAATAATTTGCAAATATTTGGTTGTTATTATCATGCAATATGATACATTAGTTAAACAAATTAACCTCCCTTGCCAATCCTATACTCCTACGTTCCTACTTCTAAAATCCTAAACTAAACGTTCTGCGTTTATATTACAACTAATTTGTTTTCATGTTAAAGTCAGCCAGTCGTCGCGTCAGCTTGAAAAAAATAAAAGTTGGAAAAAAACGTTACCAAATCACCACGGACCTTCAAAAAAATTCTTAACGCCTTGTCTTATTATTTATTATTCCCTCGTAATAAATTACGTGAAAAAATGTTCGCAGGGTATAATAATATTGTTTTGCCTTGGAAATTTTTACTTTTGCCTTTTTATTTGAATCGATCTTGTGTTTTACGTGAAAAAATGACATTCGTACGGCCTCGTTTTTATGGCTGGAAAAGTTTTTTTTAATTAAAACATTGTTTGGACATTTTGTTGTTTTTCTTTTCACTCGTTCCGTTTCGAAATTCTTGCGAAATTTATTCATTTAATAATTGACAATGGTTTCTTTCAACGTCATAATTATTTGTATAATTCAAAAGGTTATGAATTATGATTGAAAATTACATCATGATTATTCTGCGAGTATGACGTCATTTCAACCGCAATCAAGTCAGTGCCATCAAGCAATGACAGTTTGAAAATGGCATTGATTATTGTTGTTACAAATGTTGTTAAATAAACAGCATGATAAGTCTATTTAAACAGTAAAGTTTACTTAGAGACAGTACTGACAACGTAATTTGGCGGTCACGCGCCCAGTCCTGCACTCTAGTCTGTCTTGAACCATGAAAAATGAGGCCAATGATTAAAAATGGGGGAAATTGATGGAACCATGATTTTGATGGGATTTTAGTTTTATAGGTCCCAGCTACAATTTTTTTGTGCAGTATGTTCAAAACTACAAAATATTTTAATCGCTCTTAATCGTAAGTCCGTCGTTTTTTCCTCATTGACTTTTCCCCATTGACATAATTAATAAAAATAAAAAGACAATCAAACGTCACGCTGTCCGACCCTTTAGAAATAATTTGTACCCCAGACACCAGATGTCCAGTGTCCAGACCAACTCATGCTCTGTGTTCGTCTATTGTTCCTTTCATCCCTGTGTTTTACGGCGTCCGTCGGT
Organism: Hesperophylax consimilis; assembly: GCF_061612785.1. Taxonomy (NCBI): domain Eukaryota; kingdom Metazoa; phylum Arthropoda; class Insecta; order Trichoptera; family Limnephilidae; genus Hesperophylax; species Hesperophylax consimilis. The sequence goes on along the minus strand of NC_142862.1, from coordinate 7,499,267 downwards.
TCGTAGGTACCTGCGGGGTGGTATCACTATAGCGTATAACACACCCCTTCACACGTGTATATGTAATAATAAGGAGTACGGTATGTTTGTCTGTCACGCTATTCGGAACTTACGCCGGTCTATCCCCGCTTAACTTCTGTGTCCCGGATACACAATTTTGAATTATTGATTGATACGTTTGGTCGTTTTGTCATTTATCTTTGATATAGCTTTTATTATCTGTTGGTGCATCTGAAATTCTTCACACAACACTCAATAATTCACTTATTAATCATTTTTTTTGTGTGTTTTATTTTATAAAATGTTACATTAATTTGTTGCTGCCCAGAGAAAACTTACTGATATGAAATACTGTTAATTTATTAAAAATCTCATCAAATAACTCGTTTTCCTGATAAAAACGGGACTGCAGGATTTTAAGGCGAAGCTTAATGCTAAATCACTATTTTGATTAATCTTTATAACGAATTGGTGTACATTATGAATACAAAAAAAATATGCTTTAGATAAATTGAAGGTTATACTATCGCTTCGCTTGAGTAGAATACAAATAAAAAAATAAATTACTCAATAAAAAATATAAATATAAACTAATAAAAGTCATTTTTTTCAATAGAAATGTATGAACGCGTAAAGGAAACAATTTAAAAAAATACAGTATTATATCTAAGATTGTCTGTGACAGTTTCACTTGATTGACTTTTTTGTAAAATTCTTTACAAAATAAATAAAAAACACTTTTTTGCTTCTAATGAACGTTTCTAGACTCCGTTTGTCAAGCGATTTTAGTGCTTATTACCCACAATCATAGACATTTTAAAATTTTTAAAAGAAAGTCAAACATTCCCAGGATACGAATAACCTGACAATATTTGAAAATCTCCTATTACCACCACAGTAAGCTGAAAATGTTGCTTGTGTTGTGATGGAGGACTTAGCCAGCCGAGGAATTGAACACACTACGCCTGGGTGGGACCCAAGCGCGATGTCATATGTCTATGCCTACAATATAAGGTATTCCAAGAATATACACATTTTTGGCTTGTAGCTTCCTCTTAACGAATGAATTAACAGAGTTCCTAAGAAAGTATCCGCTTAACAGCGAATCTTTTATGTAGACGGCGGAACATGTGTTCATACAAACATTGATATTGACATGCTGAAATTGTCGCATTCCGTCATGATATTTATTAGGAAAAGAACACGTGTTCTCGATAAATTCTGAAAGACTAATATTTTATCAGGTAATTTTAAACAGATTTTATGTTTTATAGTTTATTTATTTATATTTGCAATCTTCGATAGTTTTTATTAGTCTCGGAGACCTTTTTCCAAATCTGAAGCTTTTATTGCATGAAAATGCATCTTTTTATACAGAAAAAAGTGAACGATGCGACGGTTCTAATGGCGCAATTCTGTTCAACTTTCTTCCATATATATTACTTTAATGTTTTTATTCTGTGCAGAAGGTGAATTTTAAATTCAAAAAGGTTTTATTATGTAAACCTTAAACTTCATTATGTTTCATCTGCACGTACTTTAACTCTCTCTTCTCAGTATGTTATTTTCTACACTTAACCCCTCAGGCCTCTGGCAGAAGTCTGTCAGAAGGTCGCTTTGTTTTTTGTATTTTTTATTTCCGCTTTCCCATAAAATTCAAATAAATGGAATATTTCCGAACGTATCCGAAAACTAAAAACTGTTTCGATGAAATAGGCTTTCAAATATAATTTTTGAAATATTAAATGCAAAGAAAAAGATTTAAAATGACTCACTGTATTTACCTTACAATAACAAACTTTACAAGCAAGGAAAAAAAAAGACGCACATATATTATTAGTTACTTCACTTTTTTGTCGTTTCGTATAAAAATCATTAATTAATTTCTGAAATTGCGATCAAAAACCTTTATTTTATAGAGGTACACATTTTAATTCTTCTGAAGTTAATATACAGCGCTGTGTTTTCTCTTGCTAACACCGTTTATAGTGAGGGAGAATCAACGATTTCTTTAAGACCTTTGTGAGCTGTTCCCAAAAGCGAACAAATTATCCTGAGGGGTTAGGCCATTTATATATTTTATCACACATTAATATAACGCCCTTGAAATGAATTTTCACAAAAACGGCGCTATAAACATTAGTCAAGTAGATAATATTATTTATTGGTGAGAGAAAGGGATTTTAAACGCCTTTGAGGTAATTTTCTTACGAAAACGGCGCTATGCAAATAATCCAATCATTATTGTTATTATGGGAATGGTTTTCGAAATCTCGTGTAGACAGTGTCCTTTCTCTTGTTTTCAATGTCAAATTTGCATAATTTCATGAATTTTGGAATAAAACTTTAGATTTGTATAAAACGGTGACCGGATAAATCATCACAATGATAATTCATCACATCTTTAAAAAGTTATATAAAGTCATGGAAAGTGGTGAAACAAATACTTTATTAACTGGGTTAAGTAGGTTAATTTAGGTTAGGTTAAAAAAAAATCATCGTTTCTAATGACTTTATATCACTTTTTAAAAGTGTGTTGAATTGTCACTGTGTTGAGTTATCATGGAACCGTATAAAACACAGACCTACAAACACTTTCTTTATGCATATTATTTATAAAATATATACTGTAGAAAAATAATTTCTTATTAGTACCTGTAGCTTTTAACCTTTCGATGGAGTCGTATTTCAAAGCCGTTCTTCGCTTTAACTTGGTTTAGTGGTTAAAACTTAGTATTTGTTTAATTTAATCTTAATCCTTGAGTCATACAATTCGTGATATTAATTAATCCACTGTTGAATAAAGACGTAATCAGTTTTCATGATACCTTATTTTGAACCCAGCTTTTTGTTTATTTTCAATCTACTTGGAAATGTGCGCGATCTTGTAAGCTGGTACGCAAATAATATTATTTATTTATTTTATTTTAGTCAAAACAATAGGAAAATAATCATTAAAACATGTAGAGTATAGACTTTCTTCGTTTACACCAAACCTCTTACTGTGACCTACATTAAAAAAGTAATTATAAATATCTCATATATAACATCAAAAACAATAGTTAATTACCTGATTTTAGTATCCCCCCTATAAAAGACCATCACTCTGAATCTAAATCTAAACGTTGCTTGACATGGCTTTGGTTGTGTTTAGTGAGCAGAACTGAACAGCCAATTATTTCCCAACCTACCTCTCCCGATCTCCTTTAATATTCAGTGTACCCGTGCACTCCACGCGTACCTTTGACCTATTCAATGGGAGTGGGGAGAGGAAGGATATGGGAAAGAGAAATGGTTAGTGGTCACCAAACACCGCAACTAGGATTTGCAAATCCCACACCCTTTTCAAATCCTATGGTATTGCGGGATATTATTTCGGAATCCCGCGGGATTTGCGGGGTTCGTGGTATTACATCGAAATAAAGCCAAAATTATTAAATTACACTTTTTCTTTTATATAGTATCATTATATTTGGTACCAGTAAGTACTATTATAAAAAATACATTTCAAAGGTACATAATAAGTCATTTAAGAAGACTGATAAAAAAATAAGATCATATAAAAATAGACTATGGAGAGCCATGAACGAACATCAAATTTGTGCACAATAGCCCAGCTGCGGAAAATGCTTCCACACTTATTGGCGGGACTGTCATTAAGAAGCCGCGAGTTAACTGTGATGCTAGTGATACCTCCGTTCTCAAAAGGGGACATCTCTTTCTTCAAAGTAGATTCTAGGTCTTGGAAATTTCCGAGCTTCAGATTCGGTTCTATGCTTCTAATAATTCAATTTTACAAGCGGGTGCAAATCAAAACAGCATGTTTTAGTGTAAATTCAGTTTTTTTTCGGATCCCGCAATCCCGCAAATTTCGCACATGAAAATCCCGCAAATTCGCGGGTTCAAATATCCCGCGGGAATGCAAACCCTAACCGCAACATTTCGATTCAGAATGGCGGTCTCAGCATGGCGGTATTGAGAGTATCTACCACTCTGACATTATTTATTTTGCACATATTATAACCCACTCACGCCGTATCTATATCCGCCGCACCCTCATCACCTAATAGTGTTTGATCGGTGTCATATTGTTATAAAGGCTGTGTAGAGCATATTGTTTTCTGAGAAGGGTGGTTTGATAGGCGGAAAGCCACCCCCCTACCCCCGCATTAAAGAAAGCGCCTTAAAATATTGCATGTTTAATATACCTACATTGTACATTCCATCATCGAAACTTTGTTCCTTTAAAGGTAGACATTGAGGGTGGGAAGTCCATTCAAAACTAAATGTTTAGAACACATCATCAATTATACAGGGTGTATCGGCACGTACCCGACAAACTTTAACCAGCTATTCCTTAGCACATTTGGAGTAAAAAATGTTATGGGCACTTTGCTGTCCGGTAACATTTTTTAAAAAAAAAAATTTACCATTCATATTTTCACCACATGTCACCACTGTTTTATCCTTTGTCACAGTTTGAAAACTCATCTGGCAATATTTCATTCGAGTTTCGTTGAATAATATACGTACGCGTTGACGCGCTTTTACAATCACAACGAAATGGCATGGCACCATTCGTCTCATTTTTAACTATTATTATTTAGTGTGTATGAAAGAGCGAAGACGCTTTTTGACACACTTGCTAATAAACAGCTGTTGAACACGAGAAACAATGCCAATGACAGTGACGGAGTGTGGATTTTTTTATCATTTTTTGTTTTTTTGTAAAAAAATGTTACCGGACAGCAAAGTGCCCATAACATTTTTTACTCCAAATGTGCTAAGGAAAAACTGGTTAAAGTTTGTCGGGTACGTGCCGATACACCCTGTATATCAATAACATTACAAACTATAGACAAGTTGAAGGGTTCTCAAAAGTGACAAGCGAATGATACGCCAATTGTCGTACTTTCGATTTAGTGGTTTCAGTACTAAACTGACACGAGTCGCGTAAGATCGTGTGTTATCTCTCTTTTTCCTACAACCAATTAATATAAAATCATTAAGAAAGAGGAGCGGGTCTTTTTCGCCCTGAACTCTGTATTCTAGTATATAAAAAGTGCTAACTCTAACTAAATTGTATAAACAGTGCCATCATGTGTGATGACAAAGTGTTTGCATTACACGGCAAATACTATTATAATCCGAGGAATAACATTTCATTCGTAAAAAATTGTAAATTTCGAACTGTTTTAGAAGATTTTCAGTGCCATTTTATTTCAGTAAGTGAGATAGCGAACGTAGCAACACAAGCGTATTGGGTCGTCTCATACAGCGTTCCGTATCCTCTCAGTGTAAGCGAGTAAGCGCATCTTGTCACCTCAGTCACACCCGTGATGTAGAATGTAGTATTCGCCGCAACTTTAAAGTGAGTAAACGACGTAAACTATTATCTAATCCAGTCTATATCTTTGTTATACACGAACAATTTTTAAATTGATATTTTAATAGAAACACGAGTGTTTCTTACTTGCCACATTTTGTCTTTATTTTGTTAGACAATAACAGGTCTAGATGTATTACAATGTTATAAATATATATATACATTACAACTGCGTCGATAAAAACACGATTTGGACAAATACCACGCGATAAAAGCATTTGACAATCTTACACAAAAACATGAGGAAAACCAAAAAAAAATCTCACAAACAAAATTAAGATATAAATGTAAATGTTCGTTTGTTCAAAATCCGAAATCTCCTGAAGTTCCTCACCGATTGCTTTAAAAATTTAACACAGCGGTGCATTTGAATACACGTGTGTTTTTATACACCTTTATTTTCTACTTATGTGACAGGTACAAAATAGCTTTTTGAAAACATCGCCATTTGTTGGACGTAAAAGCAACACGCTCCATGGATTCTCTATCTGCACAGACAGACTTATCCCCAGCAACGCGTGGCGGAGTACAGCTAGTTGAATTATACATTTGTATTCCATGATTTTTCACGGGTCTGCTCTAGTATTGAAATATAACTTGCTGAATTTCCAGGCTTTACTCAGAATTTTTCGAAATAAAATATAGACAGTAATTTTCCTCTTATTTTGAACGTCAAGTGCGCAAAATTTCATGAAGAAGTCAACATCAATATTCTACGAGAATGGGAAAAGGTGATAGGTGTGGTTTTTCGAAATCTCACGTAGACAGTTACCTTCCTCTTGATTTCATGGTCAAGCGTGTAAAATTTCAAGCAAATTTGTATACAGGGTGTATCGCCACGTACCCGACAAACTTTAACCAGCTATTCCTTATCACATTTGTAGTAAAAAATGTTATGGCCACTTTGCTGTCCGGTAGCATTTTTTTTTCAATTAAACACAAAAAATTTAAAAATTTCCACACTACATCACTGTCATTGGCATTGCTTTTCGTGTTCAACAGCTGTTATAAGCAAGTATGTCGAAAAGCGTCTTCGCTCTTTCGCACACACTAAATAATAATAGTTAAAAATGAGACGAATGGTGCCGTGCCATTTCGCTGTGATTGTAAAAGTGCGCCAATATAGGTACACACGTGCATTATTCAACGGAATTCGAATAAAATATTGCCATTGGGTTTTCAAACTTTGATAAAGGATAAAACAGTGGTGACATGTGGTGAAAATATGAATAGTAAATTTTTTATTAAAAAAAACGTTACCGGACAGCAAAGTGCACATAAGATTTTTTACTCCAAATATGCTAAGGAATAGCTGGTTAAAGTTTGTCGGGTACGTGCCGATACACCCTGTATAAATCAAATCCATGCTTCCCACCACAGACACTCTTCTTTACATTAAGAGATTAGCCATAGTTGTAACCTAATTATAATATAACTAGCCATAGCGTACCTAATCTATGTCAGCTCAGAGATATTGAGAAATAAAAGTCCTATCATAATTTATGTTCTCCTGGCAGATAGATGTTTGCACTGTACCCATTCTCCCCTTTCTAATAATAAACGTGTTTTAATTTTTTCACAAATGATAAACAACCAATTGCCAATAACAATTTATTTATGGTTAATTTAAAACACGTTTATTAGTAAGGTCCTTTGGTATCGTCGGTTACACAACAAGCGGTAAAGTAGTAAGTAATCTGTTTGCCATCGCTCTAATTGAGTCGCCGACAAATTAATTCTTGATAACGCTCGCCGGGTTTTTCACTTTGAGTTTGGCTTATGATAGCTTTAAGCCATATTGTTTTCCTGTATGAAGCTACATATATGTAGTACTTATGCTTACATGATTAAGGGCTTGTTCTTTCGTTCTGCTCGGCCATAAAAATGCTTAATGAGGTTGATAATTGAAAATGCACTTAAGCAGGATTGGATGGCGAGCTACGGATAAAGCGTTATTTCTTATTGTGCACAACACTTAATATTAATTTCTCAGGAATAAACCGTATTTCACTATAAACTATAATCTATAATCGAACTACGTTGTTGGGCAGTCGAACCAAATTTAAATTATCTTTGGTCGTATTCTTCTCAGTTTTTCGCCAATTTTTTTCTGATTCTATGGCATTCCCAATTAAGGAAACGGAGATGAGTACCTGGCTGTTCAGATCTGGTCACTAAGCACGGCTAAAGCCATATCACGTGCCGCAAATGTACTACATATGCTGAATTTAAACGGGCTTTAAAAACAAAATTATTTAAAAAATCTTACCATTCATAATTTTTACTTCTTTTCAATATTTTATACTAAGCCATATTCTAAAACTTCCGGTAATTGTTTGGTTTCGGTTGTCTCCTTATTGTACCTTTTTAAAGTGTCTGCTCAGAAAATTCTCATTTCTGAGCACAAACTGCCTCCTGTTTTATATTATTATGTTTTAGTTTTAATATTCTTGTTTTGTTCTGTCGTTATTGTTATTCTAAGTTTTGTCATCACTTTGTATTAACAGTGTATTTAGTGTTATAATATTAGATCTGTATTGGGTAAGGCACACCGTAGGAATAATTTTAAGAACCACTAATACTGAATTACCATTTTTTGTTTTACGAGTTTGTTATACGAGTAGTTAAGCGCACTTGAAGTGAAATGACACTAAACTGCGCTATATAAATGCCATGTTATTATTATTATTATATATTTTAATTTACTTGCGCACGCCGGGAATTGAACCCGCGATATCCGAATTGCTAGTCGAGGACCTTACCACTCATCCACGGAGGCGGGGAAGTTCACAATTTTATATTCGAATATTATCGATATTTTACTGCCGAGAAAAGTTTAAAATAATTGCTTCCATCTGATTTTGAACATTTTATGAATATTGTATTTTCACAAATTTTATTTAGTGTCGAAAAAAATTACGATTAATTTTGAAATTTTTTATTGACGATTAAATTTTTTATAACGATTGAAAATGTGGCTTTTTGATTTAATGATGCATTCATTGTCATTCGTGGAAATGGCGTTGTTGACGTCACGCCGGCTAATTTCGGTAAAAGCCGTTCGTTCAGAATCAGAAAATCAACTTTAAATTTAATTGTCCACATATTTTAACAGCATTCCAAGTTTGTGAAACTACACATTATATTTTTTGCGGGACCCAATTATTTTAACTTAAAAATCATAACTCCCATTAACTATCTAGCATTAACATTTAGCAAACCCATATTGACAACATGTCCCTCCACATATCATACGATCATATTTTCTTTCCGACAAGCCGGACGGACAATGATGGATTACTGAGGGCCTGTACTCCCAGCGGCGGTGAGCCATACCACCTCTCTCTCTTTCCCACAAACGTCGCATATGCCAAAGAGAGAGAGGTCACAGCGGGGCTCTCGCGAGCAGGCCACTTCCTCGGATTTATAATTGAAATACATCAACACGAGCTACGGGTAACTTAATATTTGTAGGATGTATGTTGGGGTGGACCGTCAGTGCATGGATGATTTAAAAAAAAGTTTTTTTTTTCTGGAGTCGTTATGTTCGAGGGACGAACAAGGGTTGGGATAGCCGTACTTTAAAGGGCTATTCCACACAGATAAAGCATGGATGAAGCCTATGGCTTATGACAGGCGAATGCGAAAACACAATTCGTAAGGTTAATTCACAATCAACTTAACGGGTGGCGAATGAAATCTGCATCTCGAGAATCACCTGTCAGCAGTGGAACGGTGATCGTTGTACGGTAGCACTCGTTACGTTGAATTAGATTGCGATAGTTGCGATAAAATACGTTTAAGGGATTATTCCGATAAATAACCGGCGATAGAACACACTTTGGTTTTGACAGGACGAAAGTTTTTTTGCGATTGTGCGGCTCACAGCACTCTGTGATTATAGCTGACGTGTGTGAATTTAAACTGTACAGTTCAAATTCTGACCATACTATTAGTTAGCACACGGCCTGTCAAAAGCAATCAGCGTGACGGAACACGTTATCTCATTGCTGAGGATCGTGACCTCCACTACAGTAGGGTATTTTCACTGTTTTTTTTTATTCTCGAATAAATTACGATATTGAAGATATTTTCATGTTGATGAATACATTTTCTATAACGATTTAAAATGTGCCATTTTCGATTTGCCACCAAAACTCACCTTTGTTTTTATTTGTTGGCAATAGCCGTCTTACCAGACATTGAATTTTTATGTCACAATGATGTTGTAGCCAGTTGGAACCGATTCGGATGTACGCTTTCAGATTGTTATTGAAATCAATAATTATGAATTAAATTATTATAATACGTATTTTTGGTACGATATTCTTAATCAGAATAATAGACTTCCACACATTTTTAACGGCATTCATAGTTTGTAAAAAATACGCCAGTGCCCTCATGAACCAGACTTCTCCACTTCTCACGGTACTAATCATTAGAAGTGCACCCGGGAATATTCCCCGACCTGATATGAATTCCCCGAAGTCGGGAATTTATTTTTGTTTGAAGAAATTTATTGTCTCGTTTATATTTATTTTGATGATAATGCTATTTAAAGAGTTAATAACCACAGTAAAATTAGTTTTTCGATATTTGCAAAAATGACAAAGTTATGAGCTTTCAAAGTGAACTTGGGTAAAACGTATGCGTCGTAATTCTAATGGCAGTGCTGCCGCGCATGTAAGCATGTATCGTAACATTGCTTTGACGGCCCACCCTACTGCACGTTGTAGGTACATCTCAAGGAGAGTATTATCACAACACGGTGAATATTATCATGCTCTCGTAGCTAGTGATAATAGTGATGGGTAATTTGTACTGCGACGGTTTTGCACCTGCACAAGAAACTCCGTCTCAAGGGTGGCATATAGATTGGTGTTGTTCTTGATAATGATAATTGGATTCTAATATTTCGAAGTGTAATTTACTTCTATTTCCTCAAAGTAGGTACTTTTCATAAAAATAAAAATCATGTTTAACACAATGTGTTAGTTCCCACATTTATTTATTTTAACGCTCTTTTTAGGCGCTTTTACATAGGAATACATAAAAATGTTAATGTTCGTTTGTTCGAAATCTGAAATCTCCGAAAGTTCTTCACAGATTACTTTGAAATTTTGCCACAACGTTGCATCGTTTTGAAAACAGCGCCATTTGTTGGACGTAAAAGAAACACACTATTATTTCTCTATCTGCACACACAGAATAAGTCAACCTGAAGCGATGTACACCTAATAGTTAATAAAATACCGTTTTATTAACTACTAACACTGATTAACTGATAACAGTTTTTTTATACATTTATACGCAGCTGAAAGTGCCCCAATTGGCGGCTCGTGACTTGTGTGTATTAGAGTGCTATTATTTAAAAAAAATGGCATTATTTATGTTGTAGCCGAAAACGTTTCTTTTTACGGCTGAACTGAAATTTCCTGAAAATATTCATAAAAAACTAATTTTCTAAAAAAAATATCATTTTGGACTAAATGACATCAATAATTTCGAAATTTTCAAGCATAGCACTCTATCACACTCAAGAGTCACGAACCGCCACTGCCAGCAACAATCTTTTGTATTTATTACGCGATAAATTGAAGATGTCCTCTGAAGAATCCACATTTTTACCCTCCATTAGTATTGTGGGAAACGAGGAGTACATATGATGGTAGTTAGTCCCAGAATTTCTGCACTGAAAACAAAATCCAATGCCCATTAATTCCATATAACTAAATTCTATACGACGTTGTTGACTAATTTTACCACGTTTCAGAATCAATACAAAACTGTTGCCACTGAGAACAATCGCTTTTACTGAGGAATACATTCAAATTTCTGAGCACGAAACGAGAGGAGAATTTTCTCGATTTTTCGTGGATGAGAATGTTCATCTATGTGTGTATTGGTTATTGCCACTGAAGTTATAAACCGATAGGAATATGTTGTGTACGTGTCCGTGTGCCCAGCTAATCCCATGTCGTCATTTCTTCTAGTGAAAAGGCACATTTTCCTTATCATTTTTTTTTACATTAACCCCACACGGAAAGCCCTCAGGAAAATAATTTCTTTCAATATTTTGGGATACTGTGTGGAGGGTCTCTTTTAAAGAAAGGAAGGAGAAGAAGTTCTGGGAAGTATTAGGGTTGGGAAGGAATCTAGGGATCAGTGTAAATATATCTCATCCACTGCGGCGCAAGGCAATGGGTCGAGACACCAGTTAGAGAGGTCAAAGTGTTTCCCCAAACCAGCCTCTCCCGATTTGGCACGCCACCTGAATATAACTCACCCGATGAACCCGGGCACCCCTGCTAAATGACCAAACTTAGCGAACCACTTGGGGTGACCTGTGGCAGAAGTGTTGGTTATCCAATATATATGTATTGGTACCCAAACCCGCCTCCCAAATTGTAAGCAATCATGAGCAGCTAATCAATTTCATTTGTCTGCCTGGGGTCAAAGTATCGATAGGTTGTATGTAAGTTGGCGATATCAGTCGTTCTGGATGACACTTCTAGAAATTATCTGTTCACTGCTTTATCCTTTGCCTCTGACATGGTTCGGGGTTAACTTCGTTGAATGGAGTAATGAAATTGAGCTTCGACCATGTTTATTTTGACGTGGTCATAAAACGGTGGGTTTTGGTAAAGGAATTGTCGGAATTACTAGCGCACCTAATTAGATTAGCCTCAGTTTGTTTTAAAACTTTAGTTTAACACATTTCCTTGAACTTTGTGGGGTTTTTATGGGTGCGTTCATGTTCAATAAAAATCAATTAATTAATTTAAATATGTATTCATTTTATATGTGCTCCAACTGCTCCCAATAGTCCGGAATCAGGGTCTAGGGCACCCCCAATTGAGGTATGTTTTGATTTTGAAGGAAGTGGGTTATGGAAAGAAGTATCGCTTTAAGGGGCGGGTAATACAGATGAGGGTGGTTAGTAGTTGGTTAGATGAGTAACCTTCCTTTTGTTTTTATGGTCAAGTGCGCAAAATTTCATCAATCTTGTAAATCAAATAAAACTGTAGATCCATAATTTTAAAAAAAAACAAACAAACTACTGACATTCTACTTTAAATATATAACATATGTTTATATTATTATACTTCTGTGGCTTGACTTCAGTTAACTTGTACATTTATCATTGTATATTATCTAAAAGCTGTTTGTTTCTTACGAATAAATAAAAAATTATAAATTTATACATATAAATTTATATTTTTATGTATAAATAAAATAATATTTTTATGTATAAATAAAATTATATTTTTGTATACATTGCATTAACTGAAGTACCAGGCGTCGCCAGGGATTTATATAGGGTTTTTTGAAATCAGATGTACTGTATGACTCTTATTTTGAACGTCGAGTGTGCAAAATTTCGTCGACATCTATCAAAATTCTGCTTTATGGAGTGTGTAAAATTTCATCAATTTTAGAATAAAACTGTAGATTTGTTTAAAAAATAAATCCACACCGGGACACTGTTCTTTTTAAATATAGATTATTTTTTTTATTTTTTATTTTTTTTTAACATACAACAAACGATGTTACACTCCCATGAGTTATCAAACTCATTAAGGGATCGCCAATTGGTCGTTTTGAAATAGAAGAGTAAAAAATAAAAAAAGAGTTTTGTACAGAAAAATTAGACCCAACCCAACCCAATGTGCAGACACAATGTATGAAGAAAACATTTACAAAACATTTCACAGAAGCAACATACAGACACAACATAATATGAAGAATCACTTTACAGATATGTCACAAAAAAATTGTCTTATAAGACTTTATGAATTATTATAATCACTCATTTGATTTATATATTGTTGGTGTCAAAAAGTTAAAAAAAGTATCTTCAATGATGGACTATAGAAATGCATAAAAACAAAATCAGGAAAATACATTAAAAAGTACGGGCTCAAAAATAAACAGACCTAATACAAGATGTTTTACATTCAAAATACATGAGAAGATTAAAAAAGCCTATCATCTCTGGATGTACAAAGTTTGGTATTTGGAGATAATTAGGACGGCTATCAGAACATTAACATTAAAATGGTGTTTGCTTCTAGTTTATCTAGCTTCTCGCTTCCTTCTTTCAGTATCTCTCCGATAACTGACGATTATATGCAAGCATTAAATATTTACACTATTTGATTTATTTTTCTTTCCGTACCTACCAAAACCTTTTACGCTATTTGATCGATTCAAAATTATCTTATAAACATGTCAATATCCCCACAGTATGTATTAGAAAAGCTCCGTGGCAGAACGGTTCTGAAAGAAAAAGTCTGGAGTTAGAGAATAAAATTTATCATTAAAACAATAAAAATCTTGGGTTTAGCCAAATTTAATTAAAATTTATGGTTTTACCATAATATGCTAAAGAAGCATATAACAAGTACAGAATATAATGTGCTAAAGAAGGTATCAAAAAACTAAATTGAAAAATTAATTGACTCATTTTTTAAACTATAGTCCCTCCACATTTAGATTACTGCTCCTAGATATTATATTCGGCCGATGAAGAAATGAGGGAAAATTAAACAAACTAGAAATTATTCAAAACAGAGCTGTGAGATGCATAAATGTATACTAATTATGCAAAAAATAATCAAATGAGAGAAGTGCTAGATTGGATTCCAATAAAAAAGAGGCTTCTATGTAATGTGTTAATTATTTATACATAAAATTCTGAATAATAAAATGTATAAATATTGAGGATGAAATAATTTTGAATAAAAATTTACATGTTTATTAAAGCGGAAATGTAAATAGAATTAGATCGCCGCATAAGAGAAAAACAGAGTTACATAACTGCTTAAAGCCTTACTAAAGAAAAACCACATCACATTCGTTTTTGTTACACAGTGTAACTACGTTTATTTTTTTTCTTTTTCATATCCATTACTTAAATTTTATTTTAACATTTTTTTTGTCAAACAATTCCTGGTTTACGCACGAGTATTTCTGAATAATTAATATACCAAAACTCTCTTTCTGTTCATAAAAAAATGTATTATGATTCTTTGGTAGATTTAAGTTGGGGAGAGAGGGGCGAGTTCATGCTCACTGCGCCCCAGACTTAATTAATAATGATGTTATCATAATATAATAATTTATTAATTACAAGGTGGGGGCAGGTACTGAGTAGGTACCGGTTACCTGCTCCCGTTGGCGGGATATTATAATTTGACGAGGAACTTTCGCGGGAAGATAGGGGCGGGTGTATGGGTGGGCGAGTAGAAAAAATACAATTAATTTTTCGCAACGTTTTTTTGGCGACGCTCAAATTCGCGGAATCGCCGGTTTTTTGATAAAAATATTGTCAGTGTCTCTTCACACTTGGTTAATTTATTGGGCGAAATTTTTATAATAATATTAGGATGATTTGTATGGCGCTGTTTTTGTGAAATGTCACCCCAAGGACGTTGTACAAATGTTTTTTTCGATGCTCTATCTTATTACTACTATAGACAATCTATTTTATAATTTATTGCATCCACCAGTTTATCGATCAATATGTGAATACGCCCAAGAGTCCCAACTTTGCTGATCTGGTGAGACTATGGCATCTCCGATTTGGGCACGTTTTGAGGGTGAAGGGAGTGGGGACGGAAAGGAGATAAGGCTATTCAGATCTGGTCACCAAAACGGCTAAAGCTATTTCAAGCCGATTTTCGATTTTGAATGGTGGTCTTTTACCAAGGCTATATTGAGGGTGGGTACCTACATACACGCTATCTACCAAGTATAAAATAAGGTCGCTAACCGCGTCTGTCTGTTTGTGCCAAAGATATTAGAAGAACGAGATATGCTATCTTGGCCGCCGGACCGTAGCCGGAGTACTACCTAATTAGGGTACTTTGAACGGTATCGGGACGTGTACGCACAGAAATCTGTTCTATGTATTAGTGCGGATACCTTAGCGCAAGCGAAGGTGTGCAGTAGTATTGGTGAACAAAACCGGCGACACTCGGCAAAACAATTCCACTCAGTACGAACTGCGCATAGCACATCTCGTTCTTCTAATATCTTTGGTTTGTGCGCTTTGGTCTTCAATTCAATTCAATTCATTTCATTCCTTTTATTCAATTCAAGCTCATTCAATTAAAGCAGAACATATTTTGATTATATTTTAGCTACTGACTTCTGGTATTCGTTTTATCTTTTATACTAAGTTTTTTTCTCCACACTATTTATCTTTGAAAATTAATTTTATTTAGCAAAATTGTGTAAGTGCTTTACTCTAAATTTATAAAAAGATATTTTTCATTTACTTAGAACTTAGGTAATTTATTCAGGATTCTCTTCGTACTAATTGCTCCCACAGAAGTTTTGTTGATATTAAAGATAACCCAACTATGGATGTCGAAATCAGACAATTTATGTTCATAAATTATATTATAAAATACTAGCTGACGTGTATCCGGTGTTGCTGGGGGTTATCCTTAGGAGATGGACATATACCACTGCGGATTTTTCTGCAGGCCTTTTTAAGATATACAATTCCGTAGTACATTATTTTGATGTATCTCATAAGGTTTAGCCAGCGTTAACAATGTAAGCATTCGAAAATATTTTTTTACGTCTCGATTACAAAACATCGACTTTTCTCTTCTTTCTATTAATATAATATGCATGTATATATAAACCTTCCAGAAGAAATTTTCTAAATGATAGTGAAAACCCTTTCAAAATCCGTTGCGTAGTTTAGAAGAACTAAGAGCACAAAGAGACAGACGCGGATAGCGATTATATTTTATACTATTTAGAGAAGTTATAAACCATAGAATAAACTTGAATAAAAAACATATTAATTCGAATTGAAATAAATGTGCTACTGACTTAGTACCTTTTGGTTACGCCACGCCACGGTTAACCACGCGCACAAGGTGCTTTTATTGTTATTCCTCATAAAACTACAAAAATGAAATCTTCCAAAAAAGTTAATGCATACTCTAATGGTGTTATTTTTTATATTAGTTTTAAAAACAAGCGGTTTTTGAATGTCAGCAAATAGGAACATTTTGAAAAGGACGGATTAAAAGAAAACGATCGAATTTTCAAAACAATAATTATATGCTTTTGGTAGATAGTAAGTTTTTACATTATGGAAAAAATACGACAAAGGTGAATCGGACTTCAATTCGCGAATAATTTTGAAGTATGATTACCCATTTCAACAAGAAAGAGTAGTCCAAAGCATTGGGTTCGTATCCAGACGTCTCGGGTTAAATCACAACCTACTAGACAAGGCCGGGACACTGAATCAAATCAGCCTAACTTGTATGGGAACCTTCAAAAATGTATTTTAATTTGTTTTTAAACATTTTAAGAAGTTTTAATAATTAAGAATAAATTGAAAAAAAAAGAAAATATTTGTAAAATACCATACTAGTTACAAGCTGCCTTGCGATCTGCATTTGAATACGCATGTGTTTTTATATCCATCTGTTGGACGTAAAAGCAACATGCGCTATTGCTTCTCAATCTGCACAGAAAGACTGAGCCGCAGTAACGCGTGGCGGGGTATTTATTATAAGGATAAGAGCTCGTGTATTTATTATAAGGATTAGAAATATTCTTAGACTAGAAAACCTGAAAATACTGTACTACGCAATTGTTCACTCTATATTACAATATGATATTATTGGCTGGAGAGGAACATATGATAATATTTTAAATACACTTAAAATGGTTCAAAGATTGATTATTAAGGTCATCTTGAAAAACCATCGCCATATACATTCATATTCTACCCAAATTCTTTTTTCAATATTCATAGTACCTAGAATTGAAAAATGTATACAAAATATTCAATTCTATTATATAACTCACATTGTAATTTATCAGAATAACATTAAAGTCCCATAACTTAATAGCAATCACATTCAAAATCCCTACCTTCTTGGAATAACTAATTTTAACAAAATATTCAATTCTATTACATAACTCACATTGTAATTTATCAGAATAACATTAAAGTCCCATAACTGAATAGCAATCACATTCAAAATCACCACCTTCTAGGAATAACTAATTTTAACAACCTTCATTTTAATCTAAAAATTAGTCGTCTACTAAGAGTCCATATCATCTGTTTTTTTTTTAAATCTTTGCTGTTTTAGGGAAATCTTGCTTTTTTTCTTATGTATTTTTTGTTATTTATTTACAATATTTTATTAGTACTTACTTACATGACTTTATATAATTGAGCTAAAATTCCCTCGAAACACAAGAGCCCCGTCTCATTATGTTGAGAACGGCTGTTTGTATTTTTCTTAATAACACTGTATAACAAGTAAAAATTGTATATCTATTGTATGATAATAAAAAATGTTGATTAAGGGGAATTATTCAAATATTGGTAGATCAATTGTAACCAGGGTACGTTTATCTCTCTTTTTAGTTCTTTTGAGAGATTTGCTGCTTTGTAGTTATGAGTTACGATACAATATGATTTTTATAAATATTTGAATACGTCTTGTAACCAATCCATTACTCGTTTGTACATCTCATGCATTATTAGTAACGTTATATTGCATGTAAACACGTCATATTTATCCCATTCCCGGAATGCTCATTCCAAATTTAAAACAGCCCATGTCCCCGGGGATGTGTAGGGGGTGGAGCGGGGGAAGTTCCAGAAGGGGCAAATAACCAGTCCGGGCAAGGCAGAGCGGATGGGGCGAGAGAGGGGTGCGCCGGCGGGACTGCTAATACAACAGGAAATGGAGGCTTCAATTCGTAATTCCGTTTTTGAATTCGACCGGATGCTGTTGCATCAGAACATCGGAGGTGAGCCGTATATGGTCCTGGCGAAAGAGGGAGAAGTGTTAATGGAGCTATCAATAAGCTTTTGTAAACATTCATATATGGTGTTAATTTACTTTATCATCGACCGTTCTTCAAAAAAAAATCATTTAAAAAATTGCTGTTTTGAATTCAATATATTATTCCCATCTCCTTCGCTTCCTCACCTTCTTCAGACTTACAACACCCCCCAATAGGGCTGTCGTGTTATAACAAAACCAGGCAACCCAAAAAAGGGGCAATCGAGTAAATAACGTTTGAAAATTTCAACAAACCTGTCTGGCCGTGATATTTTAGAGTTATATAAATTTTCCGCTACCAAAATCTTTGTAAGGAAAGCATATTTAAAAAAATCTGAATGTGGGTGAATGGATATTGTGGGACAACAAAGTTGGACTCCGTCAGTGTAAATTGAGATACAGATACTTGTTTTTGTTGTATTTAAAGAAAGATAAACATTTCCGGCTTACGAATAATCTGACAATGTTTCAAAATCTTCTACTACCACCACAGTAAGCGGAAAATGTTTAATTGTGTTGTAATGGAGGATTTAGCCAGCCCAGGGACCCAAACGATATGCCAAATCAGCACTGACCGGTCAAATCTTAATATTATAATAGTATAAAAGCCCATGTTTGAAAAATGTATACAAAATGTTTGTACTCTTTGTTTATGTTTGTACTCTTTCTCACTTCCTATCTCGCAAGTAGTAAACACGCATAAGTATTTTCTCTACTCTTTCACCCATAAACTATGTACACATTCTCAGAGTATAATTCTAGAAATAATACTAGAATCTTTATATAATAGTGGATATGAGTGGAATCAATGGCAGAGCGGATGCCGTAGTTTCACTAGCTCCTGAAAATTTGAAGCAGTCGGATGTGCGGTATTAAAAATATACATATTTTTGATGTCGAACGTTCCTGCATTATATTTAAGAACGTCCTTCTTATAATACGTTTTATTAGTTACGGGTATGATACGTTATATTTATCATGTATAGTTCCTTTCTCTACAAAGACCTCCAATCAAGATAATTCATTTCGAAACACGTTCCATTCCATAACTCCATTCCTACAATTCCAAATACGTGATCCTCGAGAAACAACCTCCAAAATTATATCCAGTCTGCCGAAAACTGAAGGGCTACATAACGTTTTTGCATGACTCAAACGTATGCATTCCAATGCGGGAGACATTATTTCGTCTTCGTATGTCTCAGAAATTCTTTTGTCTGCAATGTCCAGAAAACGTCTCAGGAATCTACCCTTGGTCAACCTTCCGTCTCATTATGGCCAGGGGGGCAATTCACTAACAACTCGACATAATTAATTTGCTTATCAAACTACTCTGGTCATGATATAGTGCCTTTATCTGTCTCCAAATGACATGTCCTTATAAAACTCCGTATATCTCCTTTTCTATTATGGTTATACATATAATATAAACTGTTTAGAAAGAGAGAAAATCTGTTTGCATTTAAAAGTTTGCCATAGACGCTCCCGTATAATTTGAAATATTTTATGAAACAGAAAACCGCCAAACAGTTCACCACGTTAAAGTTTGCCATTTTTTAAATAATATAATTTTATGTGAATAAAAAAAGTTAAGTGAAAATAACCTTTGTAATAAATATGTCTAATTATATGTGTTATTTTATTTTGAATAAAGATGCAAATACAGTTGCAAAAAAACGTAGGTAAGCAATTTTTAAAACTTTTTCTATGTTTGCTTTAATTTTTTTTTTAATTTGCATGTATTTGCTTTCTTCAACTTTCTTCATTTTGCGATAAGTTCAACAGCAAATCTATTTGAAATTGCATGTCAAGCGGGTTATAGACTCCATTGGTTAAAAAATAACTCATTAAATTTCACCGACAAATTCGAATGCATAAGAAGTTTAAACACGTTCTCTTCACAAATAAATTGAAATAATTTATTCTACGAGAAATTTTTCTTGAAGTTATTGCACTGAAAACTAATAATGTGTACTCATAGGCCATCATTATTTTCATGCGTCGATAATCATATCGCTGCAGAGTATTTTTAATAAAAATATGATTTAACTTTGAATTTCCTACTTACAATTTTTTTATTGCCTTGTTATGTATGGATTATAATTATTATTTTAATGGCCCGTGAATATTTTGAACCACCTTCAGTAAAGGTGTTTAAAATCCTCTCACTTCCATTATAGGTTGAAAAATTTGCTTTTGCAATTATGGAGGACTTGCTAGCCGGGGTTTGAACCCGTGATGCCTGGGTGGGAAACCCTTAGCTTTTTGCCACTCGGCTACTAATCGGTCCAATAAAATAATGTTCAAGAATTGAATTCTCTTGTTAAACCGAGCAGTTAAGTTAGCAATCTCTCAACAGCTCTCCTGACAATCAATATACTAAATAACTAACTAATCATCAGCCGTTTCTCTGCAGGGGTAGGCAGAGAGGACGGACCGCCAAACAACTCGGTCTTGACACACTTCTTGCCTCATTCACATTCATACATACTCTTATATTATTCTGACTCTTGACATGGCCTGACTCAAGTATCTGATTCACTTGATCGTGCCATGTGTTCCTCGGGCGTCACCGGCTTCTGCTACCATTCACATTCGCTCTACATGCCCAAACCATCTAAGCCTCCCTTTCTTAATCTTACTCATTATGCTTATATCAGCCTTACATTCTTTGTGGATCTCCACATTTCTCACAATAATAATCAATACAAAAAATATTTTTTGTAATTTTCCGAAAATCATAAAAAATATTAAGTGTCTGTCCTGCGTAACTCCGGTTCAATGAACTCTGGAACTCGGATTTGCTTTGAATTTTTTTTGTCGTTTTCAAAATTGGAACTGATTACGTGAATAATTCAGACAAGCGATAAAGTTCCTACCCTTCTATGAATTGGCTCATTATCGTAAATATTTTTTCTTAATGATTCTGCTGCAAAGTGTCCTTGTTCTGATATGTGCTTTGCGTAAACTTTCAGCTTCACGAATCTTACAATAATTATGATATCGTGTGATTTTTCACCGGCTTGCGCTAGTTTTACATAGTTTTCTTATGCATTTTCGTATTTGAATTCAAAAAATACTGCATTTGAAAGTTTCCCAAAAAACGTACAATACACTCGAAGAATAGCAACTCGAGGCGGACGTTTCCCGCTGGGATTTATAAGTAAGTGAAATATTTTTATGGCCATATTCAGTCACTGAAATATGCACCATCTTGCGTCTGGCGATTTGGAACATTCGGAAGGTTTTGGAAGAAGAAGCTTGGGGCATTTCAGGTTAGGACCATCCCATGTAACCACTGTGCATTTTTGGAATTCGGGAGCAGATCAGCAGGGATCATCAATTATTTCACATTGTTAATGTTTCTTGATATAAGTACGGGTTTTCCAATAAGAGGTGTTATTTTGATATTCAATCGTAAAATATCAATGGTTTCGTTGCTTGTGTGGCACGTAGCGCCCCGTTTTGTTGAAAGTAAACGTTGTCCAGATCAATACCATCCAATTCCGGCCATAAAAAATCATTAATCATCTCTCGATAGCGCAATCCATTCACCGTAACTGTTGCTCCAGCCTCATTTTCGAAAAAGTAAGGTCCAATGACTCCGCCGGACCATAAACTGCACCAAACAGTCGCACGTTGAGGATAGAGAGGCTTTTCAACAATAACTCTTGGGTTTTCCGAGCCCCAGATGCGACAATTTTGCTTTTTGACGAAGCCACCGAGGTGGAAATGGGCCTCATCACTCAAGATGATTTGCATTTGATTCACTTAAGTGAATTTTAATATTTTCAATGCGTTTTTGAAGCGTGTATCGTTCCATTTTTATTAATGGCGTAGTTTCTACTTGTCGAATGTCAAAAAATTACAGCTTAAAAAGTATAATCTACCGAAATAGCGGGCTATTCAAAATAACACCTCTTATTGGAAAACCATTTACTTTATTCCTAAATAGATATGGTTGCTCTGCATTAGTTTGATTTGCAATTGACGTGCAAATATAATTTCTAGTGGGAGCCTGAACAATGCAAAATAAAACGACGTGTGAAGTATCTGTAACTAACTAACCATCACGCCGTTTCTCCGTAGGGGTAGGCATAGAGGACGGACCGCCAAACAACTCGGTCTTGGCACACACTCCTTGCTTCATTCACAATCATACATACTCTTCTATTATTCTCTTGACATGGCCCGACTCAAGTATCTGATTCACTTGATCGTGCCATGTCTCTCGAGCGTCCCCGACTTCCGCTACCATCCACATTTGCGTCATATATTCTCCTTACGCTCCTTTTTTCGCATATTCGCTCTACATGCCCAAACCATCTAAGCGTCCCTCTCTAATCTTGCTCATTACGCTTATATCAGCCTTGCATTATTTGCGGATTTCCACATTTCTCACACGATCATACCTACATGGTTTTACCACACGCCTCAGGAATCTCATTCTACGGTGACCGGGTATGTCACCATAGGTTACATAGGTAACTATTAAACCTAGTTTTTGTTTCATCACTTTTAATGACTCTATATGACTTTTTAAAGGTGTGTTGAATTTTCATTATGAATTTGAAAGGTTCGTTTTTTAATGAACATTCACATAACCCATTGTACTCTTTTCCAAAAGTAATTTCGTTCCGGTGCAGTATTCCAGTACTCATCGGCATTGGCGGATTCGATCATACTTCTCACCCCCGCCTTACCAAGTCATATTTTTATTTTTTATTAATTTATTTTTATTTTTACCTGTGTTTTATTAGTATGTTTCAGTGTTAATATTCTGTTTTTTCTTTCCGTTTCAGGTGAGTCGTCTAAAGCTGACAAATTACAAACCTACACGGAGAAAAATGAGTAGTGCTAATTTATTGAAAATCTATTCAAATTACTAGTCATCCTTTTAAAAATAAGACTGTAAGCCGCTTCCTCATAAAGTGTTGGTAAATTCGTAATAATATCGGAACACTTGTTCGTCCACCTGCGTTAGTCTTAATAATATATCACGATGTATATGTGATCTATGCAAAAATGTGAGGACTTTTACGAACACGTGTTTGAACATGGTGACAAAACATTGGTATTTTATTAAGTTTTTTGGGATACCTATCAATTCATTAGTTAATGACCTACAATCCCGTTTTTAACAGGAATACGAATAATTTGAAGAGATTTTTAATAAATTAGCAATATTTTTTTTCTCAGGATGTTTTCTCCGTGTAACTATTGCTGCATAGTTGATTACCTAAATCGCAAATCGTGAGTACCTACTTTCATAACATTACTAGAAAATCACGTGATATAATTTTCGTTAAAAATAAAATGTTGCCACCGTGGAGAATCGAACCCAGATCAACTGCTTGTAAAGCGATTACGACTATGCTGATCTTTATACCACTAACTATTTTAAGAACAACGGCATACATTCATTATACGTACTGAAAATATTAAGAACAAGCATATGAAAACCCGCTGCCGCGGTTTGAAAATTCAGCGGTTCTTTTTGAAAATAACAGAGGGCACCACTTCCGTTTACAACATTATAAACTGTACAGTCATTACGATACCTAGATAGGTAGTTTATTTTAGAATGTTACGTACATACTCACATCACACTCACATCACATACTCACATCTTTTTGCATTGCATATACACTGCCTAAATGGTACAATTATAACGTCTTAGGCTATATTACCTGTAATTGTTTTAAATAAATGTACAAATTATATATAAATAAATAAATAAAATCTATCACAACCGAAATTATATTGTTTAAAAAAAATTATAATGATTCAGAGAAACCACTGCCCATATTATGAAGATCTTCTAGGTACGGTAATTATTTCTACATGCAACAACTGCCTTTAGAATGCCATTATTGTTATACTGTAAGAATTATTCTAAAACTATCTACATAAAATATGGGTATGTAATCATTTTTCTTCTAAATGCAAACTTTTACTCAATTTAACGTTAGCTCAGTTTTGATTGACGAAAGCTCTTACGTTACATCCCATTCTTAGCAAACAGTAAATTAGTCTACTAAGACGTTTTGCATAACGATCCCGTTTTCTCGGAACTCTGAAGTTGGTGGTGGTCTGTCTAGGGGTAGTTTACACACGTATTTGTATAGTCCGGTCCCGTGGTAGGGGTGGCAAGTCACCCCCAACTATCTTAGACGCAACCCCCAGATTAGGGTAATGATTTGATGATTTAGTGACTTGATGATTAAATACGGCCTATTTGAATCCTTTGCGAGGTGTTCAATTCAATATTAGGTGTTCATCGCCATAAAAAGAAATTCCAAACATGTTACAATAAAATAAATTTAACTGATAGTTACTTAACTGAATTTCAAGCTCCTTTGTTTTCTGTTTTAACATGGAAAAAACCACTGAACCATTTGAAAGAAAAATGATGTCGCCCGTTTGTTGTTTTGACAATAGACAATAATAGACAAATTATCTTTACATAAAACCTTGAGTTGTCTACTCCGAGGGCAGACACACAGGGACAGGCCGGTGAAATTGAGTATCTGCTCAAGAAAAATGTTATATCAATTTTATCGGCACTGAAATCTGGTCTCCAGCGATGTTTTCTAAACATTGGGTCGGGGACGCAACGTTTTGATTTTCCCTCGGCCACGGAAAATAAAAACATTGGGACTCTGCCTCAATAAGAAACATATTTACAATACACTTCTACCACTGATTCAAACAACCACATACAAACATATTATTATTACACTTACCGGGCAAGAATTTTTTTCAATCGACTACCTGAAGAAATTAGAAACATTAATGATAACATCAAAATAATAAACACTGTAAAAAAATATTTTAAAGACAAACTCACAAAAAATAAAAATGTTTCCAATTGAATTAATCTTTAGAATAACTCACTTCATGAAAAATAACTCACTTCATTTAAATAAGTTTAAAATCATTTAATTTTTAATTACTTACTTATTGCAATAAAACAATGTACACTCCTCTTCCAGCCACAAGCTAATGCTTCTATGGAAGAGGGGTCCTGAAATATTTTATCTCATATTGTAACAA
Source organism: Hesperophylax consimilis (assembly GCF_061612785.1). Taxonomy (NCBI): domain Eukaryota; kingdom Metazoa; phylum Arthropoda; class Insecta; order Trichoptera; family Limnephilidae; genus Hesperophylax; species Hesperophylax consimilis. Next base: position 7,473,986 of record NC_142862.1, on the reverse strand, counting down.
ACAAACAAAAATGTACTTATATAATAAATGTAATAAATAAAAATAAAAAAATATAAAAAAAAAAAAAATATATATATATAGACACGTTATTGTCTCACAAAATTAACACAATTAATAAACAGAATTAAGTTTCCAGTAAATTCTTAATTTAAACGTTCATTCGTGTATGACAAAGATAGACATTAAAATATTATGTGCGAAGAAACGAAATGGAAATAGGACCAGACAGCGTTTACGTACTTAAAAGTTGCGTGAAAAGATGACAATATGCTGACTCGCTATTATTTATGAATGAAATGTTGCTTTTGCTAGAGTTTGCCGTGTAATAAAAATACTTTCTCATCACACACGAGGGCATTTCTGCACTCATTTACACAATTTGGTTAGATACAGCACATGACCTCACGCGACGCATGACATTTTAGCACTAAATCGAAAGAACGGCAATTACTGAATCTTTTTGCTTGCCAATTTATGATCTCTGCATCCATCTTCTATATAAATAAAAATGTAAATGTTCGTTTGTTCAAAATCTTAAATCTTCGAAAGTGCTTCTCCGATTGATTTGAAATTTTCACACAATGTTGCATTCGATTCGTTACCTGTGACAAGTAACAACATGCGTTTTTTTTTAAACAGCGCCATCTGTTGGACGTAAAAGCAACGCGCGGTATTGTTCCTGTATCTGCACAGACAGATTGAGCCACAAAAACGCGTTGCGGGGTAAAGCTATTATGTCTATAAGTTTTGTATTTGTAATGTCATTGGATTCAAAAGTAAATTTTGGGCTAAGTTAATATTAAAGTTCTGTGAAAGTTCTATTCATGTTCTGTTATTATTTCATCATGGGCCGGTTGTTTCGCAATATCTACTTGGGTAATAACAGAAATGTAGTTGAATATTACCTTCAAAATTCGATGAATTTATTACGTTCGTTCGAATAGATTTGAATTGCTAAAACATTTTTTTCTATCTAATTAATTACTATATAAATATTTACTCCAGGTAGCTGGGGTAATCGTCCACGTCGCATATAATTCACAGTGTACTTAGGTATATTATTTTGAGGTTAATTAACTTAACCTCGGTGTGGTCACTTTTACATGTGTAAAGCGCCCTTCAGGTGTTAGTGGACGAAAATTAACCCGCAGGTTTTGCCATGTATTAAAAAATAATATGTTTTTCCTTCACTTGTCAATCTTTGGTTCATACCAGTGCCGGTTCGTGGCCAATCGCATTTGGAGTTCAGTCGGATAAAAATATTCTTGTTGATATAAAAAAATGATGTTAGTTTTTTCGGTATTATATATATTTTTCCCTAGATCTAAAGAAATTTCATCTTATCACTGCACCAGAGATAAGCGACCTACCAAGGTCCAGGTTTTAAATTCCCGTCACATTTGACTTTGTTACATAAATCCGCCGTTCATGGGTCCCTCAGCATTTTGTCAAATTTTATATTAGTTTGTTTATCAGAAGTCGATTAAACCATCAAGCACAACGGTCACCATAATTTAACCAGACGTCGATAAACCAATAATTATTGTTCAAATGTGGCAATTGTCGATTTGACGACGTCAAAAATGCGATAGAAGTTCAAACAACTGGCCCTTACTATTTTGAATGTAATTTAACTATGGTTTTGTTTTTATAACCTTAAGCCCGGTGATATTTCAAAATTATTCAAAATTACCATTATAATATTTTGTCTGATTTTTGGGTTAAACTTTTTATATAATATTCAGTGGTCTCTTTATCTCATTACTGAATTTCTCATTCTTAGAAATTTTCTCTCTGTATTATTTTTTTTCGTTAAATAAATAATAAATTCATCAAGGATCTAAATTTGACCTCGACTATTTCCATTGTAGACATCCTTGGGTACCCGTGGGAAGACATCGCTGAAGGTCACGCCCTACAAAGTTTTAATTACGTGCCTTCAAAATAGAGCCTGAAATTACTTACGACGTGTTTTGAGTAAATTTCATTAAATTTGATTTTTTTTTATATAATTCAACTAGCGCGAATATAATATTGTTTATATATACATTTTTAAAGAAAGGTTCTTCTAACCGGTTATCAATATGTTATGGCCGTATTTATTTTATTAAAAAGAAAAATAACTTAGTTTACATCACTTTATTTTTAAATACACAATCTACATGTTTTGCGAACAATGTTCGCTTCATCAGGAGTAAATGTACACTAAGTAAGTTAAAGATTAAATATGTAAACTAAATTATTTGTCTTTTTGATAAAATTATATTATTTTTCTAAAGAGAATTGCCTTGATCTACAAATCCAGATAGATATAGCTGTTTTATATGTCGGGTTTATAACATTGAGGTATATAAATAGAGTCTGTATTCCCTGCAAAATCAGTGTAAATGTTGTTCCCGTGTGGAAAGTAGGAAGGGGGTGTGGCAGCTGTCGATGTCGCCCGAATCCTTCCGACCGCGAACGAACTCAACAAACCGAGTCGCCGGTGACCGCCCGCCGGCCACGCCTGGAACATTTGGTTTACCGGCGCGCCAACTTAAAGCGCTCCTTGAGTTTTTTAACGTTAAAAACCTTTTTACCGATGAAAGGTTATACGATTGCTTTCCCCATATTTTCCAGTACGACGCCGGAGACATGTGCTCGGCGAGCGCTTGTAACCGACTGAATGGTTTATAACTGATTTTTGCTTATAGTTTAGATTTTTCTTAAAATTTCAAAATATTTTGTTCGCCAATCACCTCATTCGGATTCACAGTAGAGGTGTGCCTAATATAACGTTAACAGGTATGGATAACATAGTATCTTCAAATAATGACATACCTGTTACTCTAGTACCGCATAACATAGTATTGAATAACTTCCCGTTATTTTATAAGTCGACTAGTCGACCGTTCTGACATGGAACGGTTGACTTGTAAAATAACTGAATAACTAAATAATTCGAATAACGAATAACGAACGGGACGGAATAACAAAATTATGAAATAATGTTAACTTCTTGGAACTTGGAAGTTCAAAGTTCTAAGAAGGTTAGAACGTAATTCGGTAATATTTCTGTAATCGCTCCAGTGGTAAAAATATATATTTTTTATTTGAGGTATTTATTCAAAATTAATTCAACAATTTTATGTACTTCATAATGTATATGCAACCTAACTGTCACTAGAAAAGTGCAAAGCAATAAAAATCATCAAATTATAAACATTATTTCTTTTATGCTCCTCTCCTGCCCTAATATGAATATAACATATTATAACATTTCATTATCGACTCAGCCGCTCGGCCCCAGCAACGAATAACGATGCCGTTCGTTATTACGTATCTACAAGATTATCCAAATTCTTGGAATATTATGTTATTAAATAACAGATATGATACTATGTTATTGGGTTGGGGTGTTATTTGTTATATTAGGTATCGGAAAAGAACCGTTATTCACACCTCTAATTCACAGTCCAATTGCTACTGCAGGGCGCTGAATTTTCCGATTGGGCTGCGTAATCGCGTCACTCCACCAAATCACCCTTCCGAGCCATCTCTTGCATGCTGCGATAGTCCAATGAATCATTTAGGTGCAGATTTTTACGCCAATTAAAACAAATATTCTCTATTATATTTCACTTTCAGTTCGAAGTGTTCAATGTGTCGATGATTTCATTTTCGGGATTAAAGTGTGGATTTTTTATGTTAAAAAGAAAGCTCCATAGTGTCTTTGGATGTTATTTTTTTTAATCTTACGTAAAATTAGGCACGTATTTTTCTCGTCCAAAGCTGTTAATTTTCTGATTTTGGCGACACAGATCGTACGAAATTTTCTGTGAGGGTTCAAAAACCAATGCCATTTATTTTCCGATATGGGTATGTCGTTTAAATTAATTAAAATGTTGTCTATTAATTTGCACTTGGTTCCACAGTAGAACAAAAAATACTTTGCCATTGTAATAATGGTGAGATACCACCATTCATAATCGAACTATCGCGTTGGTTGAAATGGCTTTAGCTGTTCTTAGTCACCTGCTCTGAACAGCCAGGCACTACCCAACCTTCCTCTTATCTCATCTCTAACTCGTTTCTCTACAATAGGTGAAGCTACAGTTACACAGCCTCGAGTGCAATTGTGTAGCTACCTAGTGTTCTATCAATTAAAGAAAAGAGTCATAATCACTATTTTGGCACACAGTACATATACCCCAGTTTGTTTTACTTCATTACGTGTTTGGCTCACAAAAACAACAGTTCACATGCGCCATCACCTTTTGGGCATATAGTAAGCACTTCACAGCTCTCATATCATAACTCATCACTCTCTGAGCTTACAGTACTCCAATGTCGCAAAGGGTGACATTATTTGCCTACAAGGTCTCCCGACTGTTTTCTCGGCCTTGGCTTCTCCCTGCGCACTGTACTGAAGAAATTGAAAAAGAAATGTGAAATATGGTGGACCGTCAAATATGTACGCTAAACATACCCTTCGGGGTGAAATATCGCCGAAATAAAAGTACTACCCCCCACCAAGTAGCGCAGGGGTGCAAGTGCGAGGGTGAAAATGTAATTTGAGTTGTATTAATTCTCGTTAATGTATCTCGGTGGTGCAATGGGTAATGCTGTAAGCATTGAAATCCGATTCTTGGATGATTCCGGATTCGATTCCAAGTGCAGCATTAAAATGTTGATATTACTTTTATCGTGGTTTTAGGAACATTGATAAATTAATATTAATTTGAATAATTTACTGGCTGCAGACTAATACGGAAAAATTAATTTAAGGCGATGCCATACGTAGTAATTTAAAATCATGTGTTTTTGGTTTGAAAATTAGGTTGCCTAGAAATGTTTCAGATGCTTTAATTAAATACTGCGAGTAGAATACATCCTAGCCTGTGAAATAATCGAGTATTTTTTAGATAAGTCTTTTTATAAGCCCAGAAAAAAATAATGTATAGGCATATGAAAACTGCTTTAAAGTTCAAAATCTCCTACTTACGAACCCATTTTCGGTTATGGTTTTATTGTATAATGTGGCAAATTAAGTTATTTATAAAATGAACGAAAAACATTTTAATATTTATGCCTGAACATCCACAAAATAAAATAAAAGGCACTTTTTGGCCATGTTTTTTTCTTGCATAAATCAAAACGGGTGGATAGTGTGAAGAAGGAATTTAAGCCTTATCGCCATCTATGTAAGGTGTGTTATTGATAGCGTCTCGATTCAAAATATTACACGACGTAGTGCATCGCCTTAAATAAAGTTATTATACTTCTAGCTTGCCTTAATTTTTTTAAAGTTTATAAATATGTTAAATGAAAAACACCCCTTGTAATACACCACTTTATTAAATTTAGCATACCTACATATGTTGACAATTTAATAATTCTATCCCTTAGTATTGATACCAGAACTCCATTATAAACAAACTTGAGACTCGATTCCGGTTCCACTAAGGATAAGTAATTGTTCGTAACCTTAATATTTATGACTTTTTTTCTCTCATCCGAGAAAACTGTTAGCGACAAAGTCGTTAATTTTAAGGTTAAAGACAATTCCGCTGTCACCCGAGAGAACTGGAATCGCAGTTAACGAGGAAGTGGTTTATTTTAGGTTAAATTACAATTCTTTTGTCATCCTAAAGAACTGGAATCGCAATTAACGAAAAATTCATTAATTTTAAGGTTACGGACAATTGTGCTGTCATCCGAGAGAAATAGAATCACAGTTAACGAAAAGTGGTTAATTTTGAGGTTAAGGACAATTCTGCTGACATCCGAGAGAACTGGGATCGAAATTAAAGAAAAACGTCTTCTATAATTCTTAGGTCTAGGACAATTCCTTATCCTTAAGTAGACCGTAATCGCCGCTATGAATCTCTTTGACATATTATTCTTTGCATTACTCTGCTCAAGGAACTTAGTATTTTCCTGCAACCAATACTAATACTTTCCGTGCACATCACATCATGCATGTTCATATTGTTGTTGTTCATGCATTGCGAAGTTCTTAATAACTCCTGCGCCATATAAATAATGTAAAATTTTAAAAGTTTTCATTCTCGGAGGCGTTAGGCGATAAAGTATAATATAACAAAGACTTTCTTATTTGAGGCCTTGGGCGTGGATACTGTAAGAACGGATAACATGTGCCTTAAAAGAAAAAAAATAAAGGATCTTCATATGCATAACTAGCTAACTGGTTTTAATCACAGCCGAGTAATCTTTAAGAGGTAGTAAGAATAGATATCTTATGTCTTAAATATAACTTGAATGATGTTATTGTATGCATCAAACTGAAACAAACTTGTTTCCTCCACAACCGAGTTTTCTTCTTCTGAGTACCAGCTACTACATAACCTCAATAAATAATAAGTCTGACCATAACTGAAGGGTATAGACTTTTACGAGGACGTGTGATTTGGTGGTTACTAGTTAATAAATTATTGTTAATTCGGAACATTTTTATAATTTTTTTTATCAATATTATCGTTAATGTTGAGGATATTGGCAGATTGTGATGATTTTATGTTACTCCCATATTTGTTTTGTATTTTTATTGTTATTTTATTTTGGGTGTTTAAATAAATAAAAAATACGTGGCCCGAGTGGAGTTGATTCATTAATGATATCATCACTATTATTGATTGCGGAATCTCTGTCATAAACAGTGTTTTTGTTTTAGTTTTTGATATTATTTGATAAATTCTGAAAACTGTTATTTTTAAGGTCCGTCAGGTGTTCTTTGGTTCCCGATACCGACTTTCATAATTATTCTCAGTAGTTTTACCGATTAAAATGAAGGGCCTTCATCATTCATATTTAATGAACAGAATATGACCATAGCGATACTTTCTTCTCGGGTACAGATTTCTTTTTTTTAAATAATAATATTTTTACATACCCGTTTTATTTTTGAAAGATTTTTATTTTTATTCTGGCTGAGGCGTATTATATTATTCTGTACGCCATTAATATTTTTTTGTTATTAGTTATCGGAACGGGATATTAAACGTATTCATGGAAGCTACTGACTCTAGTTTAAGTTTATAAGCATCCATTCGAAACTGCCATTCACCCGGTTATCGCCGGTTCGCGCAAACCGGTATCGTTAAATTGAATTTTGATTAAATATTTGATAGCGCGATATCTAAACAAATGGCAGTATACTGCCAATCTGGGATGGAAAACACTATGAAAAAGGGTAGGTATCTATTTTTTTTCTTGCGACATATCGAAATCCATAATATTTGGTGTCCTGACATCGCCTATATAATTTTTATCAAATTTTTTACTGAAGAAATTAAGTTTTTTTATGTGAATATCGCACAAGGAAACGAATTGCCCGGAGCCAATAGGACAATGTCTCCGATATGGGTATGTTGAGGCTGAATAAAGAGGGGAAGGGAATTCGAAAGATGAAAGTTGGGAAGTACCTGACTATTCAGATCTAGTCACCAAACACGGCTATTGCCATTCCAAGTAACCTTTCGATTCTGAATTTATCCAACTAATCCTCGACCCATCGCCTTGCACCGCAGTGGGAGGGATATTATATTCATTCGTCCTGGATATACTGATCCCTAGATTTCTTCCACCCCTCGTACATTTTTCCTTTGCAGAACTATATCTCCTTCATTTTCTTAAAAAGACCCTCCATTCAGCGTCCCCAAATATGACATAGGCCCTGTATATACAGGGTGTATCGGCACGTACCCGACAAACTTTAATCAGCTATTCCTTAGCACATTTTTTTTCAATTAAAAACAAAAAATGATTAAAAAAATCCACACTTCGTCACTGTCATTGGCATTGTTTCTCGTGTTCAAAAGCTGTTATTAGCAAGTGTGTCAAAAAGCGTCTTCGCTCTTTCATACACACTAAATAATAATAGTTAAAAATGAGACGAATGGTGCCATGCCATTTCGTTGTGACTGTAAAAGCGCGCCAATGTAGGTACGTACGTATATTATTCAACAAAACTCGAATAAAATATTGCCAGATGGGTTTTCAAACTGTGACAAAGGATAAAACGGTGGTGACATGTGGTGAAAATATGAATGGTAAATTTTTTATTAAAAAAAAAATGTTACCATTCATATTTTCACCACATGTCACCACTGTTTTATCCTTTGTCACAGTTTGAAAACCCATCATATTAAAAAAAATGTTACCGGACAGCAAAGTGCCCATAACATTTTTTACTCCAAATGTGCTAAGGAATAGCTGGTTAAAGTTTGTCAGGTACGTGCCGATACACCCTGTATATATCAAGATGTTTGTAAGATCCATACAATCAATTTTTGTAATGGAAGACTTGGAAGTACGCACTGACTCGTGTACGGGCGCCAATATAAATATGTGGTTCGGAGTGCCCTTACGCGCGCTTTCTTTCTGCACTCGGTTTATGTTGATTCCTTACCGACCCGTGAGGAGCGGTGCTAATTATAATTCACACAATAAATTTTTGCGCTGCGCTGAGAACAAAGCCGCAACATCATGTCTCAAATTCAGACGCTTTCTTAGAAAATGCTCACTGAAAGTGATTCATTGCATAATAGCTCCATTTCTTGAAACCTAACCAATAAATGCATGCTAGTTCCCAAGACACTTCCAGGCATATCCATTATTTTGCTTTCTTATTGTTTTCCGTTGTGTAAAGTAGATAGATTCTATTTTTAAATAATTGTAATTTCATCATTTTCTTGTTTTAAATTATTTTTTGTTTGTTCATCTGAAATGTTTACTGTCTTTCAAAATTATTTTCTTACGATTTTATGGCCATTTTAACACGCAAAAAGTTTTCTATCCCAAAATATGGGAATTTATCAAGCTGGACCATTTAGACACGGTTCATTTGGACACGGTCTAAATTATGGTTACAAACACGACCGAGCCATGCCCCGCCGAGCCTGGTCATTTTCATCTTCTATTACGTCACCATCGAGTCTTATTTTTTTCTTTCGTATGGTGGGGGGTCAGAGGGGAACATCTAGGCCAGTGAGCCAGTCTAGGGCCTCAGGCGTCGCCCTGTGGAACTCATAAATCCCGCCGGGGAATGAATGCAGCGGGCATTCTTTGACCACATGTTCGGTGGTCTGCACCTGGTGGAGTGAACAATACATATTTAGGATTTTTTTCATAAATATTCAGCATAGGTTTGTTTAAAATTAAGTAGTAGTATGAAATAATATAGATAGGTATATATTTTTCCATCGTCCAGAACAAAATCTGACACTTACGTCTGAATTCATACTGAACGGATTTTGGCTCGGAGAATGCACGCGCACGGGAGAGCTTGCGAGCCATTTCTCGGGGATTTGTTACATACGCCAGGGTTGGCTCGGCTCGGTGGATTTGGACTCGCCGAATATCAAGCGTACCTTGCCGAACCATCTATGTTCCCCCACACACGATAAGATTCAATTTGGCTCGTTGGCATTCTAGAGTGGAAGAAACTCTCAGTATCTCTCTGGTGTGAGACATCTGTGTTTTCCCACACACGATAAGATTCGGTTTGGCTCGGCGCGAGTTCATTTGGCTTGTTGGCATTCTAGAGTTGAAGAAACTCTCAGTATCTCTCTGGTGTAAGACATCTGTGTTTTCCCACACACGATAAGATTGGGTTCGGCTCGGCGCGAGGCCATTTGGCTTGTTGGCATTCTAGAGTGAAAGATACTCTCAGTATCTCTCCAGTGTAAGACCAAAATTGAGAATTGAAACGTTGCTTGATTTGGTGACCAGATCCGAATACCCAGGTACTTCACCACCTTCCTCTTCCCCATCTCCTTCCCCCCAACTACCTTCAGCCTCACAACATACTCCGATTGGGCATGCCGAAGTTTCTCTGGCTCCAAACGATTTTGAATGGAGTTCTTTCAACATGGCGATACTGAGAGTCTGTGAGCTAGCGCCACTATGAAGTTTAGAAAGCTATCAACTTCAATCGGAATGAATTACACCAGGTCTCCAGTGTACGGACCACGGATGCAGGGCTCGGGTAATAACTCAGCGCCGTATTAAAAATAAACGCAACGCTTCGAACCGCCACCGCTCGTAAAGCGGCGCCCTTGGTATATATCTACCTAGCCACATTCAACCAGCCTTACTAGCTCGCTAGCTCTAGCAGCCGAGAATGATGGCGAGGGCAAGGGCGGTTCCGGCAGAAGTTTAATATGTGCGCTGTGCAGATTTAGTTGTGTTAAGTTGGTTGTTATTTCATATTATTGGATTTAACCAATAACAAAATAAGAAAAAAGGTAAAATTTAACAAACATTTTCGAAAATCTAAAATATTTCTTGAAAACGTAAAATTTCATGTACCAGACCTAGACGTCGTATTTTTTTTTCATTGACCACACTGTGTCATCTTTGGGGATGCTATGAGGAGGGGAGGGTCTTTTTGAGGAGCGAAAGTAGTGAACATGGGTCTTGAAGGTCTCCACCCATGTTGTAGAAGGGAGGAAACGCAGAGGCCGGCAAATCGTTTATTTATTTATTTTGGTACAATATTATACATTTCTTAGTAGAATTTAGTAATGTTGGCCTCACTGGGTGGCTTACCCGTGCTGACTGAACTCAAGAACGAGTCATAGAAGCAACCCGTTTTCACGTGATTCTTCCATTGTGATCCCGGTAGAAAAAGGACAGCATACGTACTGTGCTGCGTTTCTCGAGTCAATGGGCTTTTTTTATGGTTTTTTATTTCGGTGCTCCAGACCAGAGGTGGCTCTCAAATTAAATAGTAGGGCGCACTTGCGATTTGTGCAGGGTCTACGTTCATCAACAGCGTCTTATGGAAATTTGAAAAATCAGTTTTATTTCAAATCGGTATAGGTAGGTCACACTTCTTTGACTACTTGCTCAGGAAAAAAACACATCGCAATGATCATGGTTGAACTAATGAGGTCGTCTCCTAATTTTTCATTTTGATAAAAATGTATTATTCTATTTAAACAGTTACATTATATACTCAGTTAGCGCCCTTTGTGGCAGCTGGACGCGTCATGCCGTCTTCCAACCGCTTTGTGTTTTTTTAGTATTTTCAAGGGAAACGAGGCAACATCCCTTTGAAATTATTTTAAAAATCAGTCAATCAACATTTAAAATTAACTTACCAATTAGTAATCAGAAATTTATAGTAATGTGATTAGAGTGCAGTGTGTTAAAAATGAATAATCGAAAATTGTGCCAAAAAATATTCTAAATTCGATGAAGTTGAACTTGGGACGAGAATCGGTAACTGTAGGTACGCCAGATGTTTTCAATGGAATTCTTGGAAGCCCTAACAAGTGCCCAGGGTACTTTATTATGACAATGCACCACTAACATAATCACCAGGAACAAGTGTACAAGGAGATGGACTTGCCGAACGTCACAGATGTGCGGCTAAGGTTTGTTATCTATGTGAGGATATTGTGTCAGCGCTCTATTAGCAGCAGACACATACCTGGACGGATGACGAACCTCGTGCTGGCACTGTTGGTGTGCACGGTGTACTCTTTCGCTGCAGCAGCTGGTCCAGTTTCCTCACCACCAAGGATTCTTGCTGCAGAGTCTCCATCCTCTACTTTCTTCGAATGTCACAGCGGTGCTGCCAAGGTCTGGAATCCATGAGAGGACATTGTGTCAGCGCTCTATTAGCAGCAGACACATACCTGGACGGATGACGAACCTCGTGCTGGCACTGTTGGTGGGCACGGTGTACTCTTTCGCTGCAGCAGCTGGTCCAGTTTCCTCACCACCAAGGATTCTTGCTGCAGAGTCTCCATCCTCTACCTTCGTCGAATGTCACAGCGGTGCTGCCAAGGTCTGGAATCCATGAGAGGACATTGTGTCAGCGCTCTATTAGCAGCAGACACATACCTGGATGGATGACGAACCTCGTGCTGGCACTGTTGGTGGACGCGGTGCACTTTCTTGCTGCAGCAGCTGGTCCAGTTTCCTCACCACATAGGATTCTTGCAGCAGATTCTCAGAGAGAGTTTTTCGATATCTCTAAAAATATCAACATTTTGACGACTCATATCTTCGGTGCTCTTCCAAAAATTCAAAAAGTTATTTCCTCACCCTGCTCTTATTAATATGATACATTTGTAAAAAAAACAAGCAATTTCGTTGTACGAAACGACTTATATTGTTGGAAGGTCAAAATTCAGGGCTCCCTGGTATACCTGGTGTGTAATGGTTGGGTTTCTTTTCGCAATAAACAAACTAATTCTGGTCCGATAAAATATATAAAAGTTTAATTTACACCTCCGTCTTCAATTTCGAACCACCCACCACTGTTTGCATACATTCACCAACCGCCGCGTCTCCTAGCTGTACGGGATAGAGGGCGGTTCAATCGATAAATGTCAAATAATTTATTATTGACGTCTGGGCGCCGCGGGACCGCTTCCCGTCGTTCGCAATGGCATATTATTATTTTGCTATTATTTTTATTGCTTTTGATGCATGTCACTTGAGAGTCTGACAGAAAACCGATAGATCGCGATAGTGTCTCTTTTCATCTCAAAAGGGCATTTTTTTCGAAAGGGTTTGAGTTTTTTCGCTTTTATTGACGTGTAATAGAAGTTTAGTCAAATGGGTTTATGGTGAACGTTGTTGGTTTATTTTTCAAATGATTATTTTGAATGCTAGTTATTTTATGCAACCATTTTTTTAATATTGTGCAAGGAATCAATGGATGTTGATTAACCAGATTATTTTGAAGTTTTGATAGACACTACTAGTTATTCACACTACTAGCAGTTAGCAGTTAGTAACACTACTAGCCTCATCAAAGTTTTTGTATTTCAAAATTTTAACAAGATGGCGTCTTTTCGTCATTATCTTGACAGTTTTATGGATATATCAACGCTCCATAGCTTTTGTAAGAATTAACGTTGAGAAATGTAAATAGTTGCGTTTAACGAGAAATTCTACATGTAAAATGTTGTGCAATTTTCCCTTCTTCGTAGCAATCGAACTGTTTCAAATTACTCGGTCACTGACTGCGTTATCAATTGTTATATCAACATGAATTATTTTTAATCCTTTAAATGAATCGATTCGTATTGAAACTATCGAACTGCAAACCACATTCAAATCCTAAGGTAAAATAATATGTTGTCCCCTTTTAAAACCGATGTTTTTTCTCTCTCCGCTTTTTAAATAGGTTGTTGATTTTTTGAACCTGTGACATTTTGAATAATTTATTCATAATCGTTTAACAATAAATCAGAATCAGTCACGGTTTTAATATTTGCAGTAACTGTGCGTTCCGTCTGCATTTCAGGCCCTCAACAATGGGGCAGTTTTTTGTGTTTTTTCTCACATGCGATGAATCAAGCGTCTCTGCACGGCGTTCCGCACTTCGAGTGAGGCAAGCCCGAGACAAAGGTTTGAAGAAACCCTTCTGTTCAACCAAAACCTCCGAGATCACAAGGCCGAAACACTCATTCAAAGCAGCCTCCAAACGTGTATGGGATTTTACAAAAACTTTCGTTTTATTTTTTTTTTCAATTTATTCTTATTTATTAAAACATCTTAAAATGTTTTAGTCAATTTAAAAAACGAAATTAAATAAAAACATTATTTGAAGATTCTCATACAAGTTATGAGGCTGATTTGATTCAGTGTCCCGGCCTTGTGATCTAGGAGGTTTTGGTTCAACCCGCAGCTGCCATTTTTGAAGAGTTTCTTATGATTTTAATGAGATATTTATCAATCTACAATATATTATTAGAACGTGATTTTTTCGTTTTTGATGTAATTTGTTCTTAACATATTACAATATGTATTTAGAACTAACAGCACCATTTTCATACATACATTACTTGTTGACAGTCATAGTACAGTATAAAACTAGATTCTAAATTTAACTAGTTCTGAAATTTGAACTTGACGACATTGAGACATAACCCGGGAAAAAAAGACTTTTAGATGTCTTAATAAAGGGCGTTTATAGAACATTTTAAAACCATTAAATTAATAATTGTTTTGTGTTCAGATAAATTTGTCTTAGGAAGCCTAAAATCTTTGCAACTTCTCGTACGATGGGCCATGAACCTGTAAATACTATTAAGGACGGGTTGTTTCAGAAAATTTGAAAATTCTTCAAATTTAAAAGTTAACTTTCAAGTTATGTTATTATTTCATTTCTGTCAAGTAACTGGCCTACAATGATATAATAACAGAATTTGAATAGGACTTTCACAGAATCCGAAAAAGAACGTTGAATTTTGATGAATTGTTCAAATTCTATGAAACAATCCATCCTAACCATTTTTACATACAGGGTGTCCGGGGGTAAAGTGCTTTTTTAAACCTAAAAACTACCTTAAAACTTCATGTAGAATCACCCCCTGAAGTTAGCGCACTTTACACCCAGACAGCCTGTATAATCTGTTAATCTGACTAAACGTTTCCATACACTCAGAATATTGAGTATAATACTCTAATTTGCTCTAGTATAGTTGGGACTCTTATGTAGTATTATATCATTTTAAATTCTAGAAGGTTTGTTTGTTACCAACAATAAATAATGCAAATCAATACACATAGATTTATTTTAATTGCAACATGCATGCACGTTCTGTTGACTGTATATTCCTTTGTTGCATGACACTTCGCGTATACTTTAAACCGAATACATTATGTATATACTGAATGTTATTCACGCATACCCATATCTATAGGGTATATCATTATACTAACATGAAACTATTACTTTGTATACACCACTAAAATGTAGGTCATAGCATAGCGATTTAACCCTTCAGGCCTCTGGCATATTGACCGTTATATATCTTAAAGATGCTGTACGAAAGTATGACAATTAATGTGTATTTCCGATTCTCAATAAAATCAAAATTAATGGAATATTTCTGAACGTATCTGAAAATTAATATTAGGTGATTAAATACCCTTTCAAATTTTATTATTAGAAATAAACTAAACTTTTTTTTTAATTTTTTTTTTTTATTTATTGTTATTAAGTTTATTTTGTAGAACTCCATTTTATTTTTTTATTTTTTTATATATACAATAATATTATTATTGGGTTTATAAAAACAGTTTATTTTTAAACAAGTTCTGCTGTGTAATTATTACGCGTGACAGCTGTTTCGCCCTCTAAAGGCATTATCAAACTGTGGGTAGCCCACTTACAGACGATACATTTATATTATTTCTAGGTAGGTATTTTAATTTCAATTACTGATTTCTTAATTGATTTCTGTGTAAAAATGTTAGAAATTATTTATGGTTATTACCCTAGTAAAGTTTCCCCAATTAGTGTAATGTTTAAATTTGACTGAATGTCTTAATGTTAGTTATTCCCAAACGATGACTCATAGGGTTATTTTAATAGTATAATTAAGTACTTCAATGTGCACTCGTATTTGCACTAGGTTTGAAGATATCTAGTAGGGGTGAACGAATTATATTGGTTTGTTCATTAATTAGAATAGCTTTCGGATTATTAGAATTTTTGTTAATTTGTAATTTAATTAAACAAAAATTCTATAAAAATAACCCTATGAGTCATCGTTTGGGAATAACTAACATTAAGACATTCGGTCAAATTTAAACATTACACTAATTGGGGAAACTTTACTAGGGTAATAACCATCAATAATTTCTAACATTTTTACACAGAAATCAATTAAGAAATCAGTAATTGAAATTAAAATACCTACCTAGAAATAATATAAATGTATCGTCTGTAAGTGGGCTACCCACAGTTTGATAATGCCTTCAGAGGGCGAAACAGCTGTCACGCGTAATAATAATTACACAGCAGAACTTGTTTAAAAATAAACTGTTTTTATAAACCCAATAATAATATTATTGTATATATAAAAAAAATAAAAAAAACTAAACTTAATCAAATAAATAATTATTAAAATATGAAAATATGAAATCAAACCTAAAAAGTTTAAAAAAATGGCTCATCTTAGGTTTTCTCGTCTAAACAGAGAACTACAACTATTGTTAACGAAACTTACGAAAAATAATGAATAATTTTTTTTTTAATTTCTTAATTTTTTGGATATTGCGGTCGGAACCTTTGGTTTCATAGAGGTGTATTTTTTTATTATTTTTATCTAGTTAACTTCCATATATTAATATAAAACTTGATGTTTTCTATTTTCTATTTTATGCCGTTTAGTTCATATTTCTAACTATGGCGGTAAAGGGGACACAATGATTCTTTAAGGCGATGCCATACGTAGTAATGCAAAATCATGTGTTTTTGGTTCGAAAATTTGGTCGCCTAGAAATGTTTCAGATGCTTTAATTTAATACTGCGAGTAGAATACATCTTGGTCTTTGAAATAATCGAGTATTTTTTAGATAAGTCTTTTTATAAGCCCAGAAAAAAATAATGTAAAGGCCCATGAAAACTTCTTTAAAGTTCAAAATCTCCTACTTACGAACCCATTTTCAGTTATGATTTTATTGTATAATGTGGCAAATTTAGTTATTTATAAAATGATCGAAAAAAAATTAAATATTTATGCCTGAACATCCACAAAATAAAATAAAAGGCACTTTTTGGCCATGTTTTTTTCTTGTATAAATCAAAACAGGCGGATGGTGTTAAGCGGGAATTTAAACCTTATCGCCATCTAAGTAAGGGTTATTATTGATAGCGGCTCAATTTAAAATATTACACGACGTAGTGCATCGCCTTAAGACATACTAATAGAAATTTACTCTACGGGTACTAGCTGTTTGTTCCCAAAACCAAACAAATTAGCCTGATATTCGCTTTCTTATATATTATTATGGTACGTATCTCAGATGCTGCGCCTCGGAAGTGTTCTCAGAAGGACGTGTTTACGGATTTAGAGGTCTGATTAGGCACTGTATCCAGCCACGTAACAAGGATATTCACGATTGTAAAGCCTGCGGCATGGCCATACCTAAATTATCACACAATATACGTTCTTGTTATAAGGTGAACTGCAACACCCTCCCTTAAATCTTGACGTATAATTAATTCTGCAGGCCTAATTACGAAGGAAATTGAAATCCACGAAAATCCCATTTTAATCAACTGTCCTGTTTTGAATCGACCACTTTGCATTTCGTCTATCTGTAGATTTGTTTGTGTATTCCGTCTCCCGTCAATCCTGTTAACATGGTAATCGAGTTTGATAGTACCGTTTTATTCCGCGAGAGCGCATGAGCGTTGTGACTGTTGCGCGCTATCCAGTCGGAGTAATTCATCTGTTGTATGAGACGATGTATGACTGTGAATGAGGTAAGGATTGTGTGCCTAGACCGAGCTGTTTGGCGGTCCATAATCTCTGCCTACACCTGCGGAGAAACGGCGTGATAGTTATTTTGGTATTAGTTAGAAAGACGCGGATACTATTATCCTGCTAAGCCATGGATTGAAGAAGAATATGGCAGCTGTTGCTTTTAAATTATTATAACATAATATTTATGTGTTTTTACTAATCTTCATTTCTACCATTACTCACTCATGCATTTCGATCCTACATTCAATCAACGTTCAATTTACCATTACCGTCCACATTAAATTACGTTCCTTTCTTTCAGATAGTTATTTTTTCAGCATGTAAAGGGTGTAAAGGGTTGTAAAAAAAATATTAAAAAATTAAAACCTAACGACATTTTTTTCCAAATTTTTTGGCTCAACCCATCTCTCGACCCTGCCTGTACAATACCTACTGATATTTTAATGTTTTAAGTTAAAAAAAAAAACATCAAAAATGTCAGCGCAGATCAAAATTTCATTTACTTTCATTTTTTACTAATAATGTCAGAAGCGTGCTGTAGGTTCTTGTTAGTGGCGACTCGTCAGAGAAATAAAGTTTTTGATGTTTTTAATTAATAAGTCCGTCAGGTAATTCCTGTTTACACCCTGAATAATGTCTAACTTGCTTGCCATAAAAATGTTACCAACGTACCCACAGCATTATTTCATAAAAATATTTATTTAACCACTCTGAACATTAACCCTTTCAGTGCCGGGGTGAACCGCGGAGGTACACGGTATTCCCATCAGCGTCATGCTTCACGTCCCGTGTCGGGCTCGGGGTGTTATTTGACGAACATAAATACAAATTATTATGTTCGCCGGCTGGCACATAAAACTGTAATAAATATATCCAGCAATGTACCTACCGGGCACATGGCACATAGTACCATCTATCTTCTGCGGTCTGAAACCTTAAACACGGAATAGTTTGGTATTTAGGTGTTTGTGTTCGTCTCTTCGTTGCATTCTAAAGAGTTTCATTTTATTCGAAATATTAGCCGACGTGTACCCGGCGTTGCTCGGAGTTATCCTTAGGAGATAGCACAGACATATGAATATATAGACTAGAAATTAAAGATGAGGGGTAAAATCAACTGTTGAAGAACGAAGGGGGTAAAGCTGACTGTGATTCGTTAATAAATCAACCTGACAGTATATAGGCATCTCGCATTATAATATCACCATTTAGTTCTTAAAAGTAAAATCTGCTTTTGAATGAATACACATTTTTACATGGGAGCGCAAATTACTCGCCACGTTATGAACAAATTTGAAAAAGTCCAAATTCGGCAAAATAAATTTCTTCTATTTTCAGAGTCGAATATTTCGTTTACGTATTTAGTTAAGACACTTTTATAAATGTTCATAATTTACTTCCCAGCAACCAACCAGCTTTGTGTTTCGCGTCCAGACGTATCTCGATGTGATAGTATATGTTTCTACAACTGATCCATATTATACGATGTGAATATGCTTAAAATAAAGTAAAATAATGCTTATATATGGAATGTAATACGACAATTGGGTTTATTCTCTTTTTCACATCTATTTTTACAAGTTTTCATACCACAAGCCACCATTTTGCCATGTTATTTCGTAAAATGAACCGATGATGCCTCGACCATAGTTCGCACAAGAATGATGACGTCACGTTTTCTAAATTCACTTGAGGCCATAAGCGAGCACAGCCGGCTCCAATGGAACCGGTATGGGGAGTGGGGAATAATACGCTTTTAATCACTTAGGGCAGGTCTACTAATATTCATATGTCTATGGGAGATAGGCATATATCATTCTAGACTTTTTGTAGGCCTTTTTAAGATATACGTTTTCGTAGTACATTA
Source organism: Hesperophylax consimilis (assembly GCF_061612785.1). Taxonomy (NCBI): domain Eukaryota; kingdom Metazoa; phylum Arthropoda; class Insecta; order Trichoptera; family Limnephilidae; genus Hesperophylax; species Hesperophylax consimilis. The sequence continues at coordinate 7,454,876 of NC_142862.1, read as the reverse complement.
TTTTGATATATCTCAGAAGATTTATCCAGCGTTAGCAATGTAAACGCCCGAAAATATTTTTTTTACGACTTGATTACAAAACAAAACACTTTTCTATACTTGCTATGAATATAATATGCATGTGATGTACAGGGTGTATCGGCACGTACCCGACAAACTTTAACCAGCTATTCCTTAGCACATTTGGAGTAAAAAATGTTATTGGCACTTTGCTGTCCGGTAACATTTTTTTCAATTAAAAACAAAAATTATAAAAAAATACACACTCCGTCACTGTCATTGGCATTGTTTCTCGTGTTCAACAGCTGTTATTAGCAAGTGTGTCAAAAAGCGTCCTCGCTCTTTCATACACACTAAATAATAATAGTTGAAAATGAGACGAATGGTGCCATCCCATTTCGTTGTGATTGTAAAAGCGCGCCAATGTAGGTACGTTCGTACATTATTCAACGAAACTCGAATAAAATATGGCCAGATGGGTTTTCAAACTTTGACAAATGATAAAACATTGGTGACATGTGGTGAAAATATGAATGATAATTTTTTTATTAAAAAAAAAATGTTACCGGACAGCAAAGTGCCCATAACATTTTTTACTTCAAATGTGCTAAGGAATAGCTAGTGAAAGTTTGTCGGGTACGTGCAGATACACCCTGTATATGTAAACCTTCTGAAAGAATTTTTCTAAATGATAGTGAAAACCCTATCAAAATCCGTTGCGTAGTTGAGAAGAACTAAGCCCACAAAATGACAGACGTGGATATCGACTTTATTTTCTACTATGTAGAGATTATGATGATTTTGTTATTGGCTGCTCTTGTGGGGCTGAATAATAATAAAACTGTTGAAAAGATAACATAATAAGTATTTTAAGGCGATGCACTACGTCGTGTTATATTTTAAATCGAGCCGCTATCAATAACACCCCTTACGTATATGGCGATAAGGTTTAAGTTCCCGCTTAACACCATCCGTCCGCCTGTTTTGATTTATGCAAGAAAAAAACATGGCTAAAAAGTGACTTTTATTTTATTTTGTGAATGTTCTGGCATAAATATTTAATTTTTTTCCGATCATTTTATAAATAACTTAATTTGCCACATTATACAATAAAAGCACAACCGAAAATGGATTCGTAAGTAGGAGATTTTTAACTTTAAAGCAGTTTTCATATACTTATACATTATTTTTTTCTGGGCTTATAAAAAGACTTATCTAAAAAGTACTCGATTATTTCAAAGGCCAAGATGTATTCTAATCGCAGTATTTAATTAAAGCATCTGAAACATTTCTAGGCGACCAAATTTTCAAACCAAATACTCATGATTTTGCATTACTACGTAGTGCATCGCCTTAAAGACTTAAAGAGAGAAAAAATATATAAAAACAACCTGTCACTGAGAGGACTGTATCAATCGTTTGTGGTACTAGTAATTTTATAAAAATACATTGAAAACGTAATGTAATAAATATTTTACTCAGATTTAAAAAAAATACGATTGTAAAAACATTAAGGACGGGTTGTTTCGCAGAATTTGAATAATTCATCAAAATTTATTTTAAGTTGATTTTCAATTTCTGTGAGGGTTCTATTCAAGTTCTGTTGTTGGACTTGAATAGAGCCTTCACAGAACTCGAAAATCAACTTTGAAATTTGATGAATTGTTAAAATTCTGTGAAACAACCCGTCCTAAGAGTCTTGTCACCAATTCGTGAAAAGACATTACTGATTTCTTGGCAATATTCCGGCCCGCATTCGCAACATGCTCGCACATGCAAATCAAAACAGCATGTTTTTGGTGTAAATTTAGAATTTATTTTAAAATCTCCCAATTCCGCGGGATCAAATTTTACTGAAGTCCCGCGGGATTGCGGGATTGCAAACTCTAATCAAGAGCTTTAAACGATTATATTCAGTGTGTCGGTGGGAATGTTGTCCTTGTTCTACAGCTACTTCAATGTAAGGTGCTCATAGAAACTATAATTGATCCTTTCTGCACCGGTGCACAGTCGAGAATTACACCAAACGCGCGCCCATCTTTATTTGACGTTATTTATTTTTTTCACATGAGAACAAACAGGTCGCTTCTATCACTTGTTATTGTATCTAAAGGCTCCCGTGTTGAATGATTTTTCGGCGCCTTAGTTTCCTACCTCCTACAATCATAGAGCTCATCAATGCCTACTTCCTCAAGACCTAATTTAACATATTCCCTTTCTAAAAAAACCCACACAACAAATCTCGTGGAATGGAGTTAATATTAAAATAAATAAAAATGTTTTTTCATATGTAATTTTTTTTTCAAAATCTGTACTAGCACAGACCCGCGAAAAATCACGTGGTATTATAATTATTTTGGAAAGGTTTGTGAAGTTGAAAGTTTTAAAAAATATATATTTGAATCAGGATCATTCATTGCTTTTCGAAAACAAACATTTCCATTTTATAGACGATTAGAAATTTACTCCTCGAATATTTATACCCTTAAAAATTAAACAAAAGAAAGAATCCGCATTTCAAATTTTGAATTATTAATTAAGGACGGGTTGTTTCGGAAAATTTGAACAATTCATCAAATTTCAACGTTCATTTTCAAGTTCTGTGACAGATTTTTTCAAGTTCTGTTTTTATTTCAGTTTTGTCAAGCAAATAGCCTACAATGATATAATAACAGAACTTGAATAGGACTTTCACAGAACCCGAAAATGAACGTTGAAATTTGATGAATTGTTCAAATTCTCCGAAACAACCCGTCCTAACTGTACCTACTTTATTGCTTTCTGAATTGTTCCCAAAGTCAGTTCCAATTATAAAAATGACCCTTAAATTCAAAACAAATTTGAATTTCTACCGTTCATTGATGCTATTTAAATTAAATATATTAAAATTGTATTATATTAAAAAATGTGTAGCAGACGGGCGGCATGGATTTGATTTGTATACAAATATCTGTATTTTTTTCCAAGACAGATGAAATTTTACACACTTGACCTTTAAAACAAAAGAGGAAAGTTATCGTCTGCATTAGGTTTCGTAAAACTCTGTGTAAAGCCCGGGCAACGCCGGGAACTTCAGCTGGCTTTAAATAATTAAGTTACAGTGCCATCAAAAATATGCTTCATACATTCTCATACAAACATTCTTATCTCTATAATTATTCTGACTGCATTAAATTCCGAAAACCTTGACGATAATTACTTCATTACGAGAGTTCACTGGACTCGACTGAAATACTGAGTAGTAATTCCCTTGAATAATGAAAGGACGCATTGTCCGAACCGGAAAGTACGGCGTTCTAAACGCATTGTTTTTTTGCCGTCTGAAAGACCACAATGTACGTACAATATCCCATACAATATTATCCAGTGCGCTTTCAATGCGATGCAATCACAGCGCCGCTCTACATAACGTGCATATAGCCCCTCCTGCTTTGCGGTTGGTTCGTGGTACTGAGTCTACTTTGTATTTGTAGTACTCGTAGTTTATGGGTTATTGTTGTTTTGCTTTATGGAGTTTATGGTTTGGTTTGGCGTTTTAGGTTCATTGAGTTCGATAGTTCGCCAGTTCGATGAAGGTTTTATGACAGGCTTTAAGTCTGACTATTTTGTTATTATAGATTGGCTGGACAGTTTGTTACTTAGTTTCATATTATTTAAGACTCACAGTGTTAAATTGTTGCAAAGTTAGTTTTAGAGTGGAAATTTTACTCGAGATCTGAATAGCGAGGTACTTCCCCTTCCAGCCCATCCTGCCTCACAACATACCTTATGAGATGTTAAATTTAGATAAATATTGATGGAGAATACGTTCATTAGGAGATGTTAAATATAGATAAATATTGATGGAGAATACGTTCATTAGGAGATGTTAAATATAGATAAATATTGATGGAGAATACGTTCATTAGGAGATGTTAAATTAAGATAAATATTGATGGAGAATACGTGCATTAGTAGATGATACATTTAGATAAATATTGGTGGAGAGTACGTTCATTAAGAGATGTTAAATTAAGATAAAAATTGATGGAGAATACGTTCATTAGGAGATGATACATTTAGATAAATATTGATTTAGAATACGTTCAGTAGGAGATGTTAAATTTAGATTAGTATTGATGAAGAATACGTACATTAGGATATGTTAAATTTAGATAAATATTTGATGGAGATTAAGTACATTAGGATTTGTTAAATTTAGATAAATATTGATGGAGAATACGTTCATTAGGAGATGATAAATATTGATTTAGAATAGGTTCATTAGGAGATGTTAAATTTAGATAAATATTGTTTTGGAATACGTTCATTAGGAGATGTTAAATTTAGATTAGTATTGATGAAGAATACGTACATTAGGATATGCTAAATTTAGATAAATATTGATTTAAATAAATTAATAAATAAAGTAGTGTGTAACAGAAGAAGAAAAACAGTAGGTACGTTTTTAGACATATGGGTAGCTAGACAACAATTAGGTAATATAATAAGAATTACAATAATATAATTAAAGTGAAAATGCAAGACAGTACTGTATGTTACATATAAACAGGAGAAAATTTCCGTGAGCCGAGCCACGAAATATGGGAAAGGAACAAATCATCCGCAAGCGGCGTTTCGCGGTGTTTTCGTCCTGTTTATATATAGCATAAGAATAACAAGTTCTTTTTCTTAGGGTTTTCAATTAGAACTCTAATGCGGTATTCACATTTATTTTTTTATAGTATTTGGCAATACTAGCTGCACCAACTACAATGTCACGATAAATTATGTAATGTATATTTGTGGTGTAGAGGTGTAAGCGTGCGAATGAATTACTGCAAATATTATGTTCTATGTGCAGCCGAAGACAATTCCTCATTTCATGTGGTTCCCATTACATTTTGTGTTCCCAACTTCAATACATTCACGGGATAGGTAACGTAGTGGTCCAAAGCGTCGGTTTCCCTCCAGGTGCCGCGGGTTCGAACCTCTGCTATCTAAGTCCCCCACCATTGCACACGGAGAAAAATTATCCCGTTAAAAAAGTGATAGTATGCAATTCCTGATAAAATATAAGTAATTCAGAATATATCGAGAACACGTGTTCTTTTCCTAATAAAGGTCATGAAGGGATGCGATAAATCAGTATGTCAATATCAATATTTATATGAACATGTGTTCCGCCGTCCTCATAAATCATTTACTTTTAACTGATACTTTGTTAGGACTCTGTCAAATAATTCGGCCTGCAGTCCCGTTTTTAACAAGAAAACGGATAATTGGACCGGATTTTTAATAAATTAACTGTTTTTATATCGGTAAGATTTCTCCGTGCACCCACAATAATGATAGTTGGAGATTTTTAAATATTGTCTGGTTATTCGTTTTATTTAAAAAAAATAAATACAGAGAAGAAAAGGTTTAAGAGCAGCTGGTTTGTAGGTAGGTGCATTATCTAGTATGTTCCCTATTAAATAACCTTATAGTATATTGAATCAATCCGTGAAAAAACGCGATAAATCCATCGGCTATACAACAATAATAATTGCGTGACATGTCTGTCACTGTGACGCGTCAAGCTCCCGTCACCGTCGCCCGTCACCCGGTATAATGGCGTCACGTGTCACGTCGATAGTCAATAGTGTCACACCTCGTATCTGGGACACTAAAGCCGGCGTTATATCTGACGGCTTTGTGTCGGAATACATATCGATTTGTGTCAACTTTTTCTGATGACGAATAATGTTATATCTGAAAAAATGTACACACGGAGAAAAATGAGTACGGCTTTTTTTATCACTATACTGTAAATGTGACTGCATAACCATTTCCTAATAGATAATTTCAGAATATATCTAAAAACGTGTTCAACGCAAGTGGCCTTGTCCGAATATATATAATAGACGAGATGCGAAATTATTATTATTTATGTTTGTTATTTTGTTATGAAATCTGTTAATTCATTCATTATAGGCCTCTAGTCCCATTTTTAGCAGGAAAATGAATAATTTGACCAGATTTTTAATAAATTAACAATATTTCATTTCAGTCAGTTTTCTCCGTGTACAGGGATGCAATAATGCAGGCAATCGACCATGGCATATTACGCTTGGGGAGGAAATGACTTTCTACCTTAAGGCGAAGCTTAATGCTAAATCACTATTTTGATTAATCTTTATAACGAATTGGTGTACATTATGAATACCAAACAATATGCTTTAGATAAATTGAAGGTTTTCCTATCGTTTCGCTTAAGTAGAATTCAAATAAAATAAATTACTCACTAAAAAATTTAAATGCAAACTACTAAAAATTTTTTTTTTCAATAGAAATATATGAACGCGTTAAGGAAACAACTATTGAAAAATACAGTATTATAGCTAAGATTATCTCTGACAGTTTCATAAAATTATTTACAAAATAAGTAAAAACCAGTTTTTGCTTGAAATCGAACGTTTCTAGACTCCGTTTGTCAAGCGATTTTAATGCCTATTACCATAGACATATGAATATTAGTAGACCTGCCCTATGTGATTAAAAGCGTATTATTCCCCACTCCCCATACCGGTTCCATTGGAGCCGGCTGGGCTCGCGTATGGCCTCCCATGAATTTAGAAAACGTGACGTCATCATTCTTGTGCGAACCATGGTCGAGGCATCATCGGTTCATTTTACGAAATAACACGGCAAAATGATGGCTAGCGCTATGAAAACTGGTAAAAATAGAAGTGAAAAAGAGAATAAATCCAATTGTCGTATTACATTCCATAGGTAAGCATTATTTTAATTTGTTGTAAGCTGATTCACATCGTATTTATTTATTTATTTATTTATTTATTTTTCATGTTCTCCGTAAAACGGTTATTCACCAATACATTATGGAGAAGATTACAAATTAGACAAAAAGTATAGCAAAACACATAAAAAGGTCAGTTTCACTACTTTGTGACATACGTCAAAAGATAATTGTTAAACTGCCTGTAGGTTACGTTAAAAATGTCGATGGTCAATGCAGACTCGTTGAGCAGTTCAGTCGCTCTGTTGATTGGGGCGTTCTGATAGGCAGAAGTCCTCGCTTTTGGAGCATAAAAAAGGGTATGGGACCTTCCACGAGTATACTTGTCTGGGACATATAAGTTAATCTCTTTCAAAATAGGTGGATTATGTATAGTTCCAGAGATTATCTTAAAAAAATGTTTTCCTAAAAATATTTTTCGGCGGGCTTCTAATGTATTAAGATCGAGCATTCCTGCTAAGAATAAGGATGGATACAGGAAAGGGTAGTACATATATTCCCTCATATATAGGTAACGCATGAATCTCTTTTGTACTTTTTCTATTTCGAGAATATGGTTTTGCTCAGAAGGGGCCCAAATAATGGAGCTATATTCCAAGATACTGCGAACAAGTGCTTCATACGTTCTTCGGATTGCGATTCCGTTGGTAAATGGTCTTGAATTACGAAGAACAAATCCAAGCATTTTGTTGGCATAATATGGATCAGTTTTAGAAACATATACTATCACGCGATGGACGCGACACACAAAGCCGCGTGCACAAGAATCAGGGATGTGCTGTTTACTGGGGTAAGTAAATTATGAACATTCGTAAAAGTGTCTTGACTCAATAAGGAAACAAAATATTCGACTCTGAAAATAGAAGAATTTTTTTTTGCCGAATTTGGACTTAGCAAATTTGTTCATAACGTGGCGAGTAATTTGCGCTCCCATGTAAAAATGTCTATTCATTCAAAAGCAGATTTTACTTTTAAGAACTAAATGGTGATATCATAATGCGAGATGCCTATTTACTGTCAGATTGATTTATTGACGAATCACAGTCAGCTTTACCCCCTTCGTTCTTCAACAGTTGATTTTACCCCTCGCCATTATCTTCTCGTCTATTAATATTCATATGTCTGTGCCTATTACCTACAATATAAGGTATACCAAGAATATACACATTTTTGGCTTGTGGCTTCCTCTTAAATGTCGGAAAAGAACTCACGTAGGTATATTTTCTTCCTCTGGTACCTAACGCCCTCTCCTATCGCAGGTTGGCTATCATCAGGAAATGTTCACCCTGCAGGCAGCAGCCCGGAAAAATACTGCGATAAACTGCGATCAGTCACGTAGATTTTGACACCAAGTGCGTCTCGCAGCTAAATCTTCAATCACTTTTCCCGGGGATTATCAAGTGGCTAATCTTGTATTTTCACATTTTTCAAACCCCTTAGAAAAGTACAAGATCTCTAAGGACGGATTGTTTACCAGTAGGTTTTTCATCAAATACTGTGAAACAACCATTACAGTTCGTCAAATTTCAATGTTAATTTTCGAGGCCTCCGTGGTCGATGGGTAAGGCTCTCGACTAGCAAGCTGGAGGTCGCGGGTTCAAAAACCGGCGTGCGCCTGTAAATTTTATTAATTTGTGTTATTTCAAAAATCACTCTAAAATAATATATAGTGTATTTGCGGCACGTTGAGCGAGAATTGAAACGTTACTTGAAATGGCTTTGGCCGTGTTTGGTGACCAGATCTGAATAGCCAGGTACCTCCCCACATTCCTCTTCCCCATCTCCTTCCCTTCCCCGTTACCTTCAGCCTCATAAAATACCGCAATTTGGGATTCCATTGTCTCACTGGCTCCATACAGTTGGGACTTTTGTTCGGTATTCACGTAAAAATATTATGGTGAAATGACGTCACTTCCCATTTTTCTTTTGTTTTAATATTTAGCCAAATAAACAAAACTAATTCTTCGAACTCAGTTTACGAGACGCGGGTGAAATTACATAAACCAAATCTGTCTTACATTTTCAATTCCTGATATAAATATATACATTTTGTGGTCGAAGGTACTATCGAACTGGAGATCGGTTTCCTTCCTGATTAAAAAAATTCTGTGATCGCTCAAACTGCAAGAACGTCAAAACTCGTCTCGACAGTTCTTTCTAATCAGACATCTAAAAAATAGTGAAAAATGTATTTGGCCACGTCCACCGCACCCCAATGTTTCAACAAAGGGATGAGATGGAATGTGAACGAAAACCAAAATGTATGACGTAACGTTTGAGGTATTGTTTATGGAAACGGTCGCAAGAGACCCCGCTTAAGAAAGCGCAGATCCACTCTTCATCAGACACACTGAAGATAAAAACCTATAGAACTGTGATATGGGCTTGGCTGCGTGCCCCAAAGTAAGGTTAATCTTATGATGAAATTGTTCGAACGTTTTCGTTTTTCAAATATCGATTTTTCTCTTGAACAGATTCATTCGGTCGAAAGGTCTTACGTAAATTAGCGACAACTGTCTTATTTCAAATCGGTGTACATCACACGTCTAGGTATTTTTTGTTTAGTTCCAAGCCACGATCATGTTACATGGATGTGAATTATTTAAGTCTACATAACAGCTTCTTTCGCTTCGCCAGCTTTCATGCGTCCGCCATTATGTCCGCTAACGCGACCTGACGTGATGGAAGTGCGAACAAAGGGCGTTTTAAAACCGTGCACCGTGAAAATTGCACGCATTTTTGTATGTACATATATTATTTATTGTGTTGTACAGACCCATATAATAATGGAGTGCACCCCTTTATGTGGCGGAGAGAGAGGACGGTTGTGCGACCGAAGGAGTGTATCGAAAACACCATGAATTATAATAATAATAATTGCGTATTTCACATTTAAATAAACGTAAAAAATTAAAACGTTTTTGAGTGCTGTTAAGTACCTTCTTGTACCTAGAATGGTTGCATTGAAATGGGTTGTACCAGATAGGGTTTGGCGGTGCGCAAAATAGTGATGGGCACAATCGAGATATATGAATTATGAACCCCACATTCTGAATATTACACAATTCCCTTGAACACATTTTTTTTAAGACAATGTAAATCTATTCAATGAGATGAAAAGATAATTATATCAAATACCCTCGATAGAAAAAAATCGCAAAGTATGCTCAGAAAATTATCGAAAAACTCACCTGGTTCTGTTATTTTTTTTACTAGATATGAAAAAATCGGTTCCATGATAACTCAACACAGTGACAATTCAACACACTTTTAAAAAGTGATATAAAGTCATTGGAAATGATGAAAAAAAATTTTACCTAACCTACTTTTAACCCAGTTAATAAAGTTTTTGTTTCATCACTTTTCATGACTTTATATAACTTTTTAAAGATGTGATGAATTATTATTGTGATGATTTATCCGGTCACCGAAAAAATCACAGTAAAAGATTTTTGCTGTTATTTGAATAAGTTGTGTTGCATTATCAATAATTATAATAGTTTTTTTTTATATTAGCGCGCTCCCTCTAACATTCGTATTGATATATCTCCCTTTTAAACCATCTTCAGTAATCTTCTTTTTATTTTTGAACGCTTACTACGGAAAAGGTTTTTTTTAAATATCAGAAACATTTTCAAGATTCTAAAATTAATTGAATTATTTTTTAGTGGTTTTAAACTCTGGTAATCAGCACGAAATGCTTAGAGTTAAGAAAATGAACCCGGAGATCAACGAATCATCATAAAAGACAGCATTAATAATTAAGGATGTATTCTGTTTTTGCTCTTCTGTGTGATGGGATGATTTTCTCTAATCTCCCCAATAATCCATGTCTATCTATTCTCCATTCCTATGATATTGATTAGGTTTTTCTGTATATCGGCTACCCATTTTCTTCCCATCTCCTCCAGAGCTTGAACATCTGTTATGAGTTTCTTAACTGCTAACAACTAATCCGGAGAATATGTTGAGTGCGGAATCAATTCGAAGGCTAATCGTGCAATTTTTCCACTGGAACGGTTGGCATTCGAATGAATGAATTTTTTTAGGAAAGGCGTAATATATTATGTTAGTTGAAAGAAGCTTTTTTTAATAATCATTAATTTAATTTTTTTAATTTACGTATTAATATACGTAAGAGTCTCAACTGTTCAGATCTAGTAGGACAATTGCGTCTCGAACTTAATTCTGAGGCTGAATTAAGTGGAAAGGAAAGTACCTGGATGTTTGGGTATGTTCAAAACACGGTTAAAGCGTTTTAAAAAAAATTATATACTTGTATGTACATTTTACAGGTAAATAGATGATTAGTGCAAGTAATGCATAATATAATAATAATAATAACATGGCCTTTATATAGCGTTTAGTGTCATTTCACTTCGAGTTCGCTTTACTATAACAAACTTAAAAACGGTAATTTAGTATTAGTGGTCATGTTTTTAAAATTATTCCCACAGTGTGCCTTACCCAATACAGATCTAATATTATAACACTAAATATACTGTTTATACAGAGTGATGACAAAAGAATAACAATAACAGCAGGACAGGACAAAACAAGAATATTAAATATTATTTCACACTATGGGAAACCAATACTTAGGTGATGTCGATATATTTAATATTAACTTTGCGAATTTTGTGGATTACGTAAAATACTTATTTCAACACTATTACTAAATCGAAGTTATATTTTTGTAAACCAGTCAAATCGCTGTATATTTTAATTTATGTTCTTGTTATTTTCAATTTTGTTTCTTGAATATATTATTTTTTAATGTAATTTTATTTTTATTATTTCTTTCTTATGTTTCAAAACTGTCATTAAAATTGTACCACCCACATGTAAAAGCCCTCCGGGCGTTAAATAAATGAATAATAAAATAAAAAAAACTAAAACATAATATAAAACAGGAGGCAGCTTGTGCTCAGAAATGAAAATCTTCTGAGCAGACCTTTTAAAAGGTAGAAGGAGGCAACCGAAACCAAACAATTACCGGAAGTTTTAGAATATGGCTTATTATAAAATATCGAAGATATCGAGCATACACGTTTGAAATTAAACAAGGTATTAGAGGGGGGGAAATAATCAGCTTTATGTAAATGCTTAATTTATTATATTTCTGAACCATCTCACTATGAGAACCTGTGCTCAGGTGTCATTGTAGAGTACGTTAGTAACAGTTAAAGTACACCACAGTTGTAATAACAGTCGTAACAATTTAGTGAAAAGAAAAGAATTCACGAAGAGAATTTAATGAAACAATTAAACAGAAAAGAAAAAAAGAATAACAAAAAATGTAGATGATAATTAATTTAAGACGAGAGAATACCCTAAAAGAAAGCCAGAATCTTAACGACCTAAGTGAAGCAACCGTGCACATAAATATGCGATGCGCGGTTCTAATGTATTGGACAGACCTGCTATTTAATTTGCCTTATCAAATCTCTAATATAAAGTGGGAATCTTAACTACATAAGTGATGAAGTCGTGTAAAAACAATATTCGGCGCGCGGCCCGGCATAATGGACGGACCTACGGTCGACTTTGCCCTAGCAGGCATAGAAAATCGATTTTTCCGTGGGGTTTATTTTAATTATTTCTAATAAACGTATTAATAAATTCTCAAATATTTCTAGAGGGATCCCTCGGAAAATTATTAATGCATCGTTTAGAAAAATAAAATCTGGTAGTTACCGCTAATTTTATAGTTGAAAATCGTTTTATTAAATTTTCAAACCGTTTTACATAAAATATCTTAATGGAAGGTCCTATTTTTATTAATCATAAATATAAATAACATAAATCCGTAGGGATCCCTCTAGAAACATCCTGTGTAATTTTTCATGCATTTTTCTGAAACAACTTGCGCTAAATATGTTTCTGCACAGTACCATAGAAATTAACTAAATTATTCACCCTATAAGAAGAGAATTTTGTACCTAATAATTATAATGAGAAAAATTTGTACGGCTTTTTTAAATCAAGATACTGTTAAAAATGTGAGTGCATGACCTATTCCTAATAAAATATTAGTAATTCAGAATGTATATGAAAAGGTGGCGTTGTCCGAATAAATGTAGAGTACTAGATGCTATAATATTATTATTTTTAAGAACACGTGTTTCTACTTCCTCATAACATATTCGTGCTCTACTGATTGGTATGAAATTTGTCCAACTATTCTTTATAAGCCTCGTTCCGTTTTTAACCAGAAAACTTACTAAATATAAAAACTTATAATAACTTAATGAATAATTTGACCAGATTTTTAATAAATTAACAACATTTCATATCAGTAAGTTTTCTCCGCGTAATTTCATGCCTCTGTATGTTTGCAAATGGGTTTAGTAACTACAGTATTTATATGAAGAATTTTTATTAGGAAACGCGGAAATTGGATGGCACCGCTGGGTACAATGATAGCGTATCGATTCGAAATGTTTCGAAAGTTTTGGTAGCTATCTTGTCTTGTTTCATTGTCATATTATAGCACAGTACCGCTGTATCTCCGAGCGTTCGAAATATTATTATATTATTAAATGTTTCGGAAAACAAACTTTGATTATGATCGTAATGAAACAGCATCTACCAGCCAATTAATATTACTCGTCGCTTCGTCACCATTTTTTGACAGTTGAAAAAATATTTCAAATCAGTATTCCTTACAATGAAAATGAGACCCGAAAAGTGTAGTTTTAAAATTTCATATTTATTTCTTAAATTTGGGAGGCAGGTTTGGGTACCGCCGCCTCGGGAACCATTTATTGGATAACCAACATCACTGCCACAGGTCACCTATGGCCTAATTCAGGATGCGCCTGCCCACCAGCTGCATGGCGGGCCAGATCGGGAGAGGCTGGTTTGGGGAGACCTTTTGACCTCTCCAACTGGGTTCTAGACCCATCGTCTTGCGCCGCAGTGGGAGGGATATATTATGTCCGTCACTTCTGGACACCATGATCCAATCCTCATACCTTTTACCTTCTCAGAACTTCTTCTCCGTCCTTGCCGTAAAAGGGAACATCCACACAACATCCTCAATGTTTAAAACATCCTCGATAGTTTTTTTTTGTTTCAAACATAGATTTCCTGGTTTCCCCTCCCTTTTGCCTGGATTTTAAAAGATCGTCCCCACAGCATCTCCAAATATGACATAGGCCTTTAGGGTCATTATTTTCATTGTGTGGAGTTGAGAAAAGTTTCAGAAAAAAGTAGAGAAGTCAAAATACCTACATCAAGGCCAACATAATCATTTCTTCAATGAAGGCGTATCACTTCTTCTAAAGTTAATAGTGTATGAATTTGTTTATACATCAGTTATAATACAGGAGATTTTATGAAGCAATCGTTTTTCTTAAAATAATCGATACTTCGTTACGTTGTAATTTTGAAATGTCGAATAAAACAATGGAAGGGTAGAATTAAACGTATTAATTTGTATTTCATCTTTGTTTTCGGTAGTTCATGCAAATCTTGGAAACGGCAATTAATCCATTCTCGACAACCGATCAAACTGATACTCGGCAGATTGACTCGTTGTCGATGACAATGTCATTCTAAATAAATCTTAACTTCTTTTCGATATTTCGATACTTGTAGATTTTAAAATGTCTGTTCATAATATTCTCATTTCTGAGCACAAACTTTCTCCTGTTTTATATTATGTTTTTAGTTTTAATATTCTTGTTTTGTCCTGTCCTGTTGTTATTCTAAGTGTTGTCATCACTTTGTATAAACTGTATATTAAGTGTTATAATATTAGATCTGTATTGGGTAAGGCACACTGTAGGAATAATTTTAAGAACATGACCACTAATACTAAATTACAGTTTTTAAGTTTGTTATAGTTAAGCGCACTTGAAATGAAATGACATTAAACTGCGCTATATAAATGTTAATGTTATTAGCATTATTATTATTATTCTATCAATGGTGACAATCACGTACACACACGCGGAAATTTAGTATTTCTCTAATGACGGATGACATTACAGAAGTGTATTTTGTAAATAAATATCGGTCCTACCCGATCGGCGTTTGGCGAAGTTGGTAGAGTTGCTGACTCCAGTTTCTGGGTAGGAAGGTTCAATCCTCAATCAAAAGTTAAATCTGAGATTATATGTTGGTATTAATAGTACAATCCATGGCTTTCCTACGAGAAGCTGCAACGATTTTCGATTTCCTAAGACAAATTTATCGGCTACACAAAACAATATTGATTACAAAAGTTTTAAAATGTTCAACTGTTAAGGAAGCTAAGGCTGCGTATAAACAGGACACAATTTGCGCGAGCCGTACCACGAATTATGGGAAAGGAATGAAGCAACCGCAAACGGCGCAAAACGCCGATGTCTCTATTTTGTAAAGTACAAATAGATAATAGAATATAGTAGTTTTAGAATATGTAAAATTTTATAACCAAATATACTTTAAAAAAAAATTACGTTTTAAAAGGCATTTAGAAATGGATGTATTGTATTGTAGTACAAAATTTGAAGTTTCGTGATCTCCTATGTAGCCATCTAGTTCACTGTATATCAAAGTAAGGTACAAACACAAACCAATCCGTAACTAATGAAAAAGGGATCTCCCTTATCAATCTATCTACGTGAATATCGGTCTTCGAAATACCCATGTCTCCGGACAAAGCCGAGTTTACCATAATGATTTCGTATAAATAAAGCGACACTTTTTTGTTACTGCGGTAAATCCAGCTGACAAGAGATGCTTGATTTTTTTGTGGATTTATCAATCTTCCTTATTACCGCTGTAAAGTCCCATTTAAAGGTCCGCCAAACTTAATAGTAGTTGACAGACTAGTGATATTTAGTTACTGTCAGTATCGTGCTTGTAAAATACCAGCTTTCAGAATTGAAAAGTTGCTTGATTTGGCTTAAACCAGAGTTTCCCAAACTTTTTTGCCCCTTAGACCACTTGCCAATTTTTTTTTTCCGTAGACCCCCTGCCTGCCGAATATTGAATTTTCCTAACCTAAAACTATTAACGTCCCATGTGATAATCATTTATTTTTTTATTAAAAATATTCCCTTCCCTTGTCTGTCCTACAATCGGGTGGCGGTATAGTTGCTCTGTCTTTACATTGTGCAGACAGGGGCACACTTGTGAGGTATTACACCAAATGAAAATGAAGCAGGATAAACAACGGGGATTTCTTTCTGTAGCTGTCGCTACAGAACTGCCCCTTAAGTTCTTTGTCAGTGCTAATTCCGGTCATTTCTTCTTGTCACATGATATCCGATTCTTCAACGTTGCATTTCCATAGTCAAAATGTCCTCAAACTTAGTTTTGAAGTCTGTGTGAAGTGCATTTAAATGTTGAACGTCATTATTACCCTGGACGTTTTTCAAAAACAAGTTGGGGAACACGGAAAAATCGCGGCTTCCAATGTGCAATGTTTTGCTTGAATATATTAATTCTGACGAGAGAAAAGGAACGTAGACTCTATTTATATAACTCAATTAACAACTTTACGAAATATAAAAACACAAATATCAAATAAGTAATTTTTCAGTCTATTATATTTATGTTAGGTCTATTGTCTCCTAAATGTTGACTAGAGTTAAATGGGGGTCCGCCCGTATGTACCCCCATTTGAATCTCATGGACCCCCAAATTTTTTTCTCGCTGACATAGACCCCCAGCATGCCGATATCGACCCCTGGGGGTCCAGGGGTCCATATAGACCACTTTGGGAACCTCTGGCTTAAACCTTTATCTTTTGTGTTGCCGTTACCGTTTGTGTATTATCGCCCTGGTGTACGTAAGTTGCTTGAAATGGGCTTTGGCCGTGTTTTGAGACCAGATCTGAATAGCCATGTACTTTCAACCTTCATATTTTACTTCTCGTTCTACTCCCATTTCCTTCAGTCTCACAACGCTCCTCAAATTGGGGATGCCGTAGTCCCACTGGTTCCGGACAGTTTACAAAAAAGAGAGAAAATTGCTTTTTTTCCAGGTTACGAATAACCTGACAATATTTGAAAATCTCCAAATACCATTACCACACTAAGGGTGGGTTTTTTCATTTACCTTTACTTTTAGCAGTGCAGTTTACAGTTACTTTCGCAATACATTTGACATTTAAGGAAAAATGAGTTTTTTCACGACGCCAACTGCTAAAGTAAAGGTAAATAGGGATGACAGCATGATAACTAATCTAATTCCCAAACTTTTGTTTTGGGAGCTGTTCATATATTTTTTTCATGTGGCAACTCACACATTAAATGTCAAACATTCTATGAATTCTATGCGTATTGCGTTGTTTATGATTGTATCTTCTGGTGTAAATATTGTTATTTAAATAATAATAATGAGTTTTATCGTCGAAAAGTAAGTAAAAATTCAATTAAATTAACATTAATAGTTATTTTTCAATATATAACCAATGTATACATGTTTGCAGCGAACGTGGAAACAATTTTTCGGCGAGGGAAATCGACATCTTAAAAGATTTGCTACAAAAATATGGAGCCATAATTATGTGCAAGAGATCTGATGCATTGGGCTCACGTGATAGGGAAAAAGCCTGGAGCTCTTTGACAAGTGAGTTCAATGCATCGACAAATGTGCTCCGGACAACGAAGCAGCTAAAATATAAGTGGGAATATATAAAGCGTGTTGCTAGAAAGGTATTACAATCACTACTCATTTGATGTTATCTCTCATCTATTCGTGATAATTTCACTTGTTTATAATTGAAAAAAATGTGTGTTTTGTATATTTTAGGAAGCTGGAAAGCAAAAACAGTCACAGCAAAAAACAGGTGGTGGGCCTCCCATTCCGCCAATGTCGGAAACTTCTGAGTGGATTTCGGGCATTATAAAGGAATCCATTGTGGGGATTTCCTCAACATACGATGGAGATTGTAAGTTCTCATAGACACGTCATATTCCTAAGGAAATAAATGTATATCATGTGATGTGGTGTGTAGATGCAGTAATGTGGATTATCTCTTGCCGCGGGGTGTGGTGATGAATACTGTTGTCTCATTATTTCATCATATTTTTCATGCAGTTTACAGTTATTTTTATATAATAACAAGTTAAACTTTTAACAAAGGTGATGTCTAAAAAAAAAACAAGCCGGTTTGGTATTTATATAAATATAATTCATCTTTTCAGCTACATCAAACACAAACAGTTCTAAATTAAGCGCTGACAAACTACAAATTGTACAGCAGCTCATGGGTTCAGGTAAGAAATTCTCTAATTTTATAATGTTGTATAGATGCTTGAGATCCTTGCGGCCAGGCAGATAAACATGTAATTTACAAACTTCAATCTCAACCTGCAAAGCAACCGCCCGTTAAAGACTTGCTCCCAACAACTGTCATCATTTCTTTAAGCAGAAGTTTAAGTACATAGCTATTTTTTGATTTCAGAAGAAAATCCTGGAATGGATATACTTCCATGTCAGCAGTCATCAGTGGTAGATGTTGACCTTATAAATATTGAATAGCAGAAACTCCCTTGAGAAGTAAGTGGAAACATTTTTATCAATAAAAATTTGTGTATAAATTAATTTATGAATCCAATAAATAAAAAAGTGTGTTTATTATCTTTTTCCAGACATTCGCAAAAGGTTTCATACAAAAAATTCCCCAAAACAGACAAATCTTTCTGTCAGCACTACTAATTTAATAGAATTGAAGGGAGAGAAATTACAAATGGAAATAAATATGATGAAGCGGGATAATGAAAGAAAAGAAGAAAAACATGCTGTTGAGATGGAAAACTTTGAACTACAAAAAAAGTTTAGAAATACTTATATTACAAAAACAATTAAGTGAATTTAATTGTTAATTAAATAATAAATAATACATAAATCATATTTTTAAAAGAGTGCATCATTTCAATTCCTCGTTTTCTTATTTCTTATTCCATATAATGTGCACAGTACACACTGCACGTGAGTTACAAGTGCGAGGTACAATGGTTTTCACATTGCGTCTCTGACAGCCAACCAAAAAAAAATATATATTTAATATATGTATATAAACCTCCTCTGCTTCCGCCACATTCATACTTCTATGTATTGAGTTGGATCCTTCTAATTTCTAATGAATTTATGTCAATGAAAACCTGCAAAGGGTCACTTAATGGAGTACTGTAAGAAAGTGGTTATCTATGTTCATAAATATGAAGGATACAAGGAATAAATACTTAGTGGTCAAAATAGGAATGAATGAGTGCTTCCCTAGCATTGCTTCCAGAGGTGGTCGGCGCACCGCTGCCACCGCCTTCATTGTTATCCATTCGGATCATATCTGTCGAGCTCAACATACATTTCCGGATCTACCTCAGGAATGTTCTTTTTTAAACAAATATTGTGTAAAACTGCGGTGGCAAGTATGACACTTTCGATTCTGTTTTGATTTAATCTTAATTTGGTCGCAATGCAGGGAAAACGTCTCTTCCAGACACCATACGAACGCTCTACTGGATTTCTGGTGCGAATATGGCATCTATTGTATAGTTCCTGCCCTGGTGTAATTGGATTCCTAAGAGGTGTTAAAAGGTAGCGCTGCACGCCATAACCCCCATCTCCCAAAATTACGTTGCTTCCAAAATCTCCATTCTCCAACCTGCCTTTAATGTTGCTACCATTAAAAATGGTGCTGTCATGGCTAGCTCCTGGCCATCTACATACAATATCCAAAATTAGTAGATCAGCATTACAAATTGTTTGGACATTGTATGAGAAATAACCTTTACGGTTTCTGTATAACTCCGCAGTATTTCCACCTGAAATTATAAAATATTGTAGTATATTCTAATTGCATAAATATATGCGAAAACCAAATATTACTGTTTTGTCTCATTTACATTCATACATACTCATCTATTTTTCTGACTCCTGACATGGCCCGACTTAAGTATCTGATTCACTTGATCGTGCCACGTCTTCCTCGGGCATTCCAGACTTCTTTTACCATTCACATTTGCGTCATATGTTCTCCTTTCCTTTCTTTTCCTTCTTTCTTCATTCATTCGCTCTGCATGCCCAAACCATCTGAGGGCCCTTTCTTAATCTTACTTATTACAGTTAAATAAAAACACGAAAAGCTTATTTACCTGGAGATGTTATTGGTACATGGGTACAATCGATGGCTCCTATAACATTTGGGAATTTGGCCAATCTATGAAACTTTCTGTTATTCTCTAACATTTCAGCGTCACTTCTGGGCATTGATATAAAGTTTTTATTGAGTGACGCTATCGCCTTTGACACATTGAAAATTATTTTACATACAGTACTTTTGTGTACATTTGCGATGTCCCCAAGTACTCTTTGCATTGAACCAGTTGCATAAAACCGCAAAGCCAGTAACAGCTGTTCAGATGGTTTGACAGCATTATTCCTAAGGAGAGAAAGAAAGTCATTATCATTCTATTTACGTGATGTAATTTGAATAAATTGTTGTAAAAATGTTTGTAATTTCATTTTATTAACCATTACTTACATATCGGTGGGAGTACATATCATATCTGCGATTAATGTAGTTAAAAGTCGAGCAGTTTCCTTATTGACACGAAATCGGCAAATAAAATCATGATCTTCCATTAGATACATGTTCCGACGTATATTATGTCGCTTAACACGTCGCGTCATATTCATTACAACTTCATCATCAGAACTTGAAGAACTGTCACTTGTTGCAAACATTTTGTTAAGTAATATTGGTAATATATAATAGCAAATACCGCCAAATAGCTACAACAAAAAATAACCTCTAAACTCTTGAACTGTCACTTCGGCAATGGCAGCCATTTTTTACTTTACAATTAGCATTTACAGCACGGTTGCCTAGCTGTAAGATTGTAGGTAAAAGTAAACGGTAAATGTCAAATGAAAAAACTCATTTCTATGACTTTTACTGTTTACTTTTACAATTAGCATTGCATTTAGCATTCTCGGTAAATGAAAAAACCCACCCTAAGTGGAAAATGTTGCTTGTGTTGTGATGGAGGTCTTAGGCAGCTGAGGAATTGAACACATTGCGCCTGGGTGGGACCCAAACTGGATTTCAACTCAGCCACCGACCGGTCGATTAATTATTAATTATGTATTTTTATTTATTTATGTGAATACCGAAAAAGAGTCCAAACTGCTCTCCCAGTCGTCTGGAGCCAGTGAGACTATGGCTTCCCCAATTGGGGTTTGTTGTGAGGCTGAATGTAATGGGGGGAGGAAGGTGGGGAAGGCCTGGCTATTCAGGTATGGTCACTAAACACGGCTAAAGCTATTTCAAGCAACCTTTCCTACGATAAATAAACTTTCACACAAACAATTATGTTTATATTTTAATATTAATGTTTAATATTTTTAATTTTTATTTGTACTTTTTAAATATACATATACTTTTTCTTTATTTTTCAGTTTACTATTAATTTTAATATATTTGTTTTCAGTTTTATTTATCATTAAATTTGTTTTTTTTTCTTTACTTCTTTCTTATGTTTCTATAAATTAGTATTTTTTAGTTCTTTTATGTCATTGTTATGATTATTTCATGTATAACTACCACAACACGGGCATTAGCCTAGTATGGTAGTTAAAAATATGCCTAAAAATGTAACATATAAACATTTATTTAAAAAAAAAAAAAAATTCTGAATGGTGATCTGATACCAGGGCGACACAGAGAATATCTTCCACTCTGTAACGTGCTCTGTAATATTTTCATATTATTTTAAATGCATGAGTTGTGAAATAACAAAAATTAAACAGATAATTTTTTTTTGTTATTTGTTTTTGGGGTGTTAAATAAAATTTACTTGCGCACGCCAGGATTTGAACCCGAGACCTCCGGATTGCTAGTCTAGAGTCTTACCCCTCGACCACGGTGGCTGTTAATATATGTAGTTATGCATGTGACTGATTTTTAATCTATAATAAGTAAAATATATTATAGGTGATTAACTAAGTTGATACCTCATGATAACTTGGGTGATGAGTGATGATATTTCACTAAAATGTCGCTGTAGAAATATTCCAAGTTAACAATTTTGGAAACACTCCCTCAACCTCAAGCTTCAAACACAAAATCCAAACTCGAAACCATTACTGTTGAAAATCGATCAAACTTTAAACGCCACCCCGCCACTGTCAAAGTCTCCGCGCTTTACCGCTCCATACAAGCGTTAAATTGTTCGAACGAATTGCTATGCACAAGCCGCGATAAGTGGGGGTTACTTTGCGTGCCATTAGGTGACTTTGATTCAATGATTGTTTTAATTTTACGCTCAAATCAACACTGCAAGGAGGGTCGCTGAGATGCTCTCGTAATTCGCTCGGGAATATTAACATCGGTTGGGATTGAACATGAATCATCTCTAAACGAGTAGAATACACTTATTTTATATATTTTTTACACCTTCTTATCTATTCCCCCCTTCAACAAAAATATGCTATTACATACTTCCAGTTCATGAAACAAAAAAATATTGAGGGGAGCAACGATTATGGGTGCAATTTGTTTTTTTGTTTTTTTTTTACATTAACCCCACACAGGAGGCCCTGAGGAAAATATTTTCCCTAAGGGCCTAATGTTATCTATGGGGAAGCTGTGCCGGTGGTATTTTGCAGAGGCCGGCAAATCGTTCCACAGCCGAGCTGTTGAACTCAAGAACGAGTCGTCGAAACGACCCATTCTCATGTCACAAATGTCAACAGTGCGCATATGTTGGGCGCGCGTTTGGCGTTTTTTCCCGATTATGTGCCGGTGCCGAAGGATTCAATGACGCTTGTTCGTCGGAGCACCTTTCATTGTCATACCGTTAGAACAAGGACAGCATACCTACCCGACACCTGGGCTCTAAATATTTAAGATAGGGGAATCTATCAAACGGAGTTTGCACAGAGTCAAGTTTTTTTATGATATTTTGGGGCTCCAGACAAGAGGTGGCTGCCATATTCAACAATGGGGTGCACTTGCGATTTGTACAGGGTCAGCAGTTGTGTACTATAAGTATATCCTGGCCCTGTACAGTACGCCCAGCTATTTTTTTGTCAGTTAAGTCGAATCAGTTCATTTGACTAGGTCGGGAATTTAGAAGTTCAATTCTCGTGCCTGGTTAAAGCCTGATTCATTTTAATCATCATAAACTCGGAGGTTTAAGATCACAGGGCCTATCTACAAACAAATTATTTTGAGACAAGTGCAATTAAAGATTGGAATGCTCATATGCCCAACTGTATCTCTTATACGGCTTCGTATCACTACTAAATATGGTTATGGCATTACCGAAACTAGGCTTAATTCAAAACACCAGTTTTTTTTAGTTAGGCCCCTGTGATCCTAGGCCCCTTAACTTTTTCACCTAGTCATTGTGTTTGATATTAAAAAATGCCTATATCTCTTCTCCTACTTATTTCAGTCTCACTTTCTTTAAATTATGGATTATATTTTCTATAGTTCATATTGGCTTTTTGTAACGTCTTTTTGATCGGGACATTATAGCACATCTTTTTCGTTACGAATGACTCACATTAATCTGAAGTGCCCACAGTTTACTTTCACATAATATTATAAGTATCTCATCTTTGTGATAAATAAAACGGTTTTTTTTAAATTTAGTCCTTGATCGCTTTCTCCCAAGCCCTTTGAATTATTTCATGGTCAAAGCGACCTAAGCTGTATTCAGTTGATAAGGAAAGTAACCAGGAAAGGGTGGAGAAAGAATATTACTATGTATTTGAAATATGTACATTATTATGCATTCACCCATCAGTGTTACTATGTACTGGCGAGAACACGTGAAAGATCACGATATGTTATAATAATTGAAGTATTTATGAAGCTGAAAGTATTTACGACAAAAATATTTGCCTTTCAAAAATAAATATTGTCAATTTTAGAAACGATCAGAAGTTTACTTTTCGAATGAACATCGGCAGTAAACTTGATAATTACGACAATTGTCAAAAATATGAACAAAAGAAATACACATTTCAAATACAGAATTATTAATTAACTATTACGTTATTGCTTATCTGAATTGTTCCCTCAATCAGTTCCAATTTATTTTACACTTTATGTTTTGTTAACTTTGTATTTATGTTGATGGCACAAACTGTGCCGTTTGTTTTTAAATAAATAAATAAAATCAAAGAAAATCCCAGTCCTAGTGTTCATTGCATCGGAGTTACAATAGACCCTCAAAATTGTTTTTTTAAAGAAATGGCCAGTCCAGCCGTAGATGGCCTATCTCACTTGTTTCTACTAGCTGTGTTTTCTCCAACATTTTCACTTAGTTTATTTTTAACACATTGTATGATTGTTTTTTTAAAGAAATTATTGACGTTCTTTTTGAGGACCGTTATTACAACATGTTCAAGAACTCTGTTATTATTCTTCAGGAAATTCAATTCGTTTTCAAATAAAATGTTAATTCATATTTTGAAATAGATTATCAAGTGTGTAGGTACAGTTTCTTCTTTAATGTAATGGTGTGCCACTTCTATACATGGTGTCCGTAAACTAGTAGTACAAGCGGAAAACTGGTAAATCTACATCACATTTGAGGTCGATTTTGTAATAACTTTTTTGAATTAATCCTTTGTTTTCGAGTAAATCGGTTCGGAAGTAAAAATTTTGAAAGAAAGAATCATATCGTCGCTGTGAAATCAAACCGGCATATCTGCAAAATGCTTGTTTTCACCAGAGCGCTTTAAAGATTTCGCATATGATATTTTCCTTTTTACGTCCGTTTGGTTCACCTCAATGCCACCTTATGAATGAATAAAATTTAGACGAATACTGCTTATTGAAGTAGTAGTTGCAAATAAATCGAAAATTGCTTAAATTAAGAGTAAAATGCAGATATGCCAGTATGGCTTTAAAATCAGTGTAATATTTGCATTTGTGTCACAGTGGCTTCTTCTTTTGGAACCTGTTTAAGGTATAAAAAAAGACAATGTTGTCAATGAAAAAATAATTTATTGCTTCACAATTTTTTTATAAACAATTAACATAATACTGCTCTTTCCTTTGCTGGTAACTTCAAAGTTTCCCAATCGTTTATGGAAATCTGAATTGACGGTATTATCCCGGCGGTAACTAACTTTAGGATACCATTTTTCTTCTTCTCATCAATAGTCTCTTGGAATAAGCGTGCATCAGAACAGGATTCACGCTCCCATTGCCCCGTTTATTCCTTTCCTTCGCCTCCTCCCAGGCATGTGATCCGTAGGAGGTTTTGAAGTAAAAGTTGCTGTCGTAAATGAGACAAACATCACACTGATCTTTCTTCAGTGTGAAAGTTTGTATGACTTGAAAAAACCTCTGTACTGGTAGTAGCTGATTCCTGCAAGGTTTGACTCCTTTCTTTCTGTTATATTAGATAATCTCTGTGATCGGCGATAGATTTTCCACCATCGATATACTCCCGAGAACTTTGAGATCTGTAGTAATGACTAGGAACACTTGCGTTTACAGTTGTGGCAAGGAGGCTTCATGCTTCGTTGGTTCACACTTCCACGGGTTTTAGACTCGTATTCCTCACCGCAGTTTCACATCTTTCAGTTTGCTAAAGTTTTTTTTTTAAATTTGCCTATTATAATTTATTTTTTTAACCGGGAGAAATTTTACCCGGGTCAGACATTTTGGCATATATGCCGGTTTGTTTTAGTTGAGGCTGCTATAAACGCTTTTGTTAAGTGCAAACCGGATTATCTGCCAATAAGTCATACAATAAGTCATATTTGGTAGTAATAAAAATGTACTATTGTGAGATAATCCAGTTTTACTTACATGATGGACGCATTTCCCCCTTGAAAGTTTTGAAGCAACTGGCGTATTGCGGAATAGGTCTGTCTTCTGCTAAAAAAAATGGCGATTCACGCGTAAATGCATACCGGCCCAACGCCATCTGACAGATTTTTATTCAACTATACGACATGCCGGTTCGACATAAAAATAGAAGGGAAAAAAAGAAATTTTTTGACACCAATAACTCAAAATCTCCATTTTTGCACATATGCCGGTTTGATTTCACAGCGACGATATGTCTTTTAAAATGCGTCGAAGTTTTTTAGCTTCCGAAAAAAATTGAATAAATTAAAAAAAAAAAATTGGTTCTCTGTTATATGTCTAATGTGATGCAGATATCTCAGTTTGCCGTTTGTACACGGAAAAAATGAGTAATGCTGATTTCCTGGAAGGGACAGTAGGCCGTTTCCTAATAAAATGTTAGTGTTTTCCGAATACATCGAAACATGTATTCATACACCTGCATTTGACATGCTAATATATAATGACGATATGCGAAAATATAATGATTTTTATGAACACGTGTTCCGACGTCGTAAACACATTCCTTTTTTTTTACTAAATGTTTAACCTATCAATTTATGTCAGTTTTTAGCAGGATTAGGAATAATTTAATTTTTTTTTTAATAAATTAGCAATATTTTATATAGGTAAGTATTCTCCGTGTACCACTAGTTTCCGAACACTGTGCATATTGCTCTATCCTATGAACTAAACAGGGCCACATCCTCTGGCAAGTCTGTCGGAATTTACCAGCAGGAAGCGGCAGTGTGGAGGGGGTTGGGCGGTATGTTGTGAAATTCTCGATATTATCCGAAAATTCTCTCGTTCGCCCTTCCTCTTGCCCCCCTCCCCTGCTGCGCTCCATCTTGTTCTTCTTACAGAAATCCCGACACCACATTAATCCCAAACACTCGTCACACCGTGGGGCGGAGTAGTGGAGGGGTTTGTGGCTCGTATACGACCGGTCTAACGAAATGGCTAGTGCTCAAGAGAGGGTGATGTGTTCTCACAATTATTATTATTAGCTGGTTTTTGCTTTGTACGTTCCGTTTGAAGATGGTGTCCGTTTTAATGTTTCAATAAAGATTATTTTTTTATCGAAGGAAGCAAACACTTGGCTTGACATTATTACACAAATGAAAGAATATCTTTGTTTTAAACCACTTTATGATAACAGTATAGTACTGGTGTAACTATACTGTTAATACCATTGATGCCGGCATACAAAAGACACATTTTCTCATATAAATCGTTAAATGGTCAAAAATGCAGTTATACTGTTATGTCCGCCCATCAAAGATATAGATATTTATGATTTGCTATATTTCAAAGCTATCGTAAAGATCATTTACTAACGAAATCACATATACTTGTTCACAGTTTCCTGGAATATAGCTCCACTATTTGGATACCTTCTGAACAAAACCATATCCTAAAAATGGAATAAGTACAAAAGAGGTTACTGCCTTACCATAATAACGTTATCCATGCCTGTATACATCCTTGTTCTTAACATGGATGCTGGGTTTTAACACCTTAGAAGCACGCTGAAATATATTTATGGGCAAACATGTTTTAAAACTAATCTCTGTAACTACGCTTAATCCACTTATATTGAAAGAGGTTAACTTATGTGTGCCTAAGTATACTCATGGGAGATCCCATGCACTTTTTTATACTTCGACAGCGAGGACTTCTACCTATCAGAACGTGCCAGTCAACAGAGCGACTTAACTGCTTTACGATTCTGCATTGATTATCGACATTTTTAACGTCACTTGCAGCGTACGTTACGTTTAGTAACTATCTTTATTTTATTTTATTTGGTTTTACGCCCGGGCTTTTACATGGATTTTAAGAACATAAAATACCTAGTGAGCTATCGAAAAACATATACAAAATTTTTAAAGCATGAAATAACAGTAAACTGAATATGAAACAATATTAGTAAAACATGTGACAGTAACATAAAATAATATAGAAACTAGAACAATACTACATTACCAACGCTACTCTAATTTGTGGGATTCAACAAAGTTCTGGTATAGATTATGCTTAGTTCTGTAAATGGAGTCAATAAATATATCAATAGTACCCCCAAACTTGTTGCCCAGATCATGCATCCTTTTGGTTAGTGAGTTAGAATGTTATAATATGTTGTCTTGGATTCCTAGTCGGCACATACAATTTAATAGTAAGAACGATGGCAGAACTATCGATTAAGTTGCTAATGACTCTGTGTAACACAAAATAGTAAAGCTGCCCCATGACCTTTTATACTACATGTACTTAAATTTGTAATCTTTTTGTAATATATTGGTGTATAACCTTTTTATGGAGAACATGAATAAATACATACTATGTTCTGTCATCGGCGTATCTGTTTTAATATACTCAGATTCTCACGTATATAACTCTGACTCTTGAGTGATGTGCAACCTTTTTCTTTACGCTGTAATTTCCACGTGAAAATTCCACCCTCTAGATTTGTGGATATTCGCGCTATTCGCCGGCCGCAGAATGTCGTTAGCAGCCTAAGCGGCAGTAGGCAGCGGCGTACTCAAGGAATTATCTACGGTATGAATATCTACTGGGATAAATGGGCCGGGACTCTTCCCTGCTTCTCTGCTTTTTCGGCCGCGGCCTGGGCCTCGATTCTTGACGAAGTCATTCCACGGGAATGAACCTTCGACGGGACTCAAGAATAAGAATGTCGAGCATGCCAGTATGTACTTTCGACAGCGATTGCGAGCGGCCTGGATTGGAGAATCGATATCCTGGACGATGAAATGTGACACTGACGCTGACATATTCATCTTTATAGGTTTCCTCAAAACACTTTGTTGTTATCTTTACCCACTCGGGCGATTGATTGTATACAGATGTGTTATGAGACTTAGGGGGTATTTCACTATCTCTGATTATGTTTTGACCAAGCACTAATCCGCGGATTAGTCATTTTTTCGTTTTCACTATATCTGAATAACGCTAACGCTCGGGTTAAAGTTAGATTTGACTAATCAGTGCTCGAACTTCACGTTAGGCGCTATTCCTCGAATCAAAGATGGCGTCAAAACATTCCGAGTTTAACAGCTGAGAAGTGAGTCGAATTTTGTAGAATGAATTTGAATGCTTGTATGATCCATCCTGAATTATTGGATTGTGTTCAAAATAAGAAACAATGTATTAATTCGACACGAATCTATCTAAAATGACCTGATAATCAACATAACATAACCAAAAAAATGCACACTTCGCGGTGTGCGGACTGTGACGCATGACAGCCGTGGCAGTAGATGGAGAACTGCAAACATTTTGCGATGTTGCCAGACTATTTCGAGTGTTATCTATCCGGAAGCTCGAAACAATGGTGAAACGGTCGCCGTTGAATAACGAAGTTATTCTGATCTTTAAAGCCAGCCAACGGATAGTTAGTCAGATATTTAGCCCGACATAGTGAAATACCCCCTTACTTGACTTAATTTAACCAGTGATTCCTGACATTATTTGGAGTAAAAAATGTCGACATAATTTTGGTCTCCGGTGACTTATTTGATATCTTTTTTTGAAACAATAAGAGCTTCCGCACGTCGTCACTGCGCTGTCCAATTCCTCTTGTTCTATATTTTTTGTTGAAATTAAACATCCAAAATGTCACCGGAGACGAAAATTTTATTAATATTTTTTACTACAAATAACGTCATGAATCACTGGTTGAAGTAAGTCAAGCTCATCCATATATATGCATTTACCAGATTATTTAATTAATATCATTCCTCAAAATATTAATATGGGAATAAATTTCATATGAAATGCTAATGAACCATGCTACAAAAAAAAGATTTTTTTTTAAATATAAATCAGTAAGTTTATACTAAGCGTGTCATTGATAGGTAACCATGTATAATTTAGGTGACATTATTTTACAGGTTTTCAGACGCCCTCTACCCAAGCAAATCAACCATTTAGTTATTATTGGACCAATGTATGACATTTTTTTATGTTTTATTATTTAATTCTGTGGGGTATTATATAATTTCGGTCCCAGATTCGTTGCCGTGTTGTCCTAGGGACCATCCGATCCTTTGTGGTGTGACTTCTTGTAATATATTTATGGTCAAATTTATTAAGATTTTCTAAGTTTTGTATAGGTGGATAATAACCTTTTGTACGTAGTACATCGGGGATACACATTTTTTAGAGAATTATCGCTATATAAACCTTTAGGGTTTTTGCACGATGACTATAGTTATGGATTTCACAAGAGGATTAATGCTTTCCTATTTATACAACTTAATGTTAATTTGTATGATTTCTTTTGTTTCAGGTAAGTCCTCAACTCCATCGGCCTCTAGTCAAATATGGCGAGCTTTACGTTATAACAACAGCATTAAGTGGAAATTCAAACGGTAAGTTAAAACTATAATTCACTGAAGACGAATGATTGTCACAAGAATGTTTACATCTCTGCGGTTTTACTTACCTGCAGGTATACGTAAATGATTTTTTGTAATTTCTAATTGTAAACCAGCAAATTATCCATAGTACCGCGTGCGTGCGAGAAACAACATACACAAATGAGACCTCGGAGGACCCCAAATTGGTCCCTTACGAACCCTGTTATGGGCCTCACAGTAGGCTTCGGACTCTTAGTGAGGCCTGAATAAAATCTCCACGCCGAGTACCTTCTATTACGTGTTCTATATTCATCCTCATTTCGGACGGGGTCAAGTCCTGGGAATGACCAAAAACAAAAAACTGGGAATTCTGTATTCTGTCTCGTGAATAATGATTTTTTTTTAATTAGTTTACAATTGGTTGAATTTCGATGATGTTTTCTTGATTGAATTTTTTTATTGTTTAATATAAACACCCGCAAAACTGTCAAGGCAGTTTGTCAGCAGGTCATGTGCACAATATAAACAGATAGATTATAAGACAGTGGACTTACTCATAAGCATATTCACACTTAAAGGCACACGGCATACTGAAAACACTCTCAGAGGCATATTTATACAATTACATGCATACAATCAATTGAGATTTTGATATTGATTTCGCTCCAGACAGTGATTGTTTGTACGATTCCAAAATTTCATTCAATTCCAGGCCATAGAACCTCAGAAAACGGCTCTCAAAGTTGAAACCCAAGTCTTGCATTTGTGCCCGACAATATCAATACAGAAAATCTTGATCCATTAACCACTGTTTTAGCTTTTTTTAGTTCAGTTGTGCAAGTTGATTCGTTTTTTTTATATCCATTGGCATCTTATTAAATATAGAAGGCGCAATATAAGTAAATATCCGTTGTGGGTGTGATCTACCTTTGGTTTATATATGGAATCCGACAATAGATTTTGGCATACAATTTTAAACCGTAATATCCCTCGAACAGGTAATACATTAACTGACTCACATAATAATTTAATATCTCTTCTTGTGCATAAATACTTTTGCTTACCAAAAGTTTAGTCCTAGAGTTTTGGATTGTTTGAATGTAACCAATATTTGTCGGATTCCATATATAAACAAAATATGTGGAATCCGAAAAATAACGTCTTGGGGAAATTCTTGCAAGACAAATAAATATAGGTTACATTCAAACAATCCAAAACTCTTTTCGTTATTTTAAATGAGCGAAAGAATGAATGCAAACGTTGTAAGTGGAAATAATTCGTAATTTTTAAAATTTTATTTATTTATTTTACGCCTATTAGTTAATTCAATAATTGCAAAATCATTTTGTCTCGTCATTTTAATTAAAATAAAATTAATAACTTTGTAAACAGAACTATTTAATCAAAAAGGATCGACATGTTTCAAATCCAACGGTTTCTTCGTCAAGATAAATTTACGAAGTTATTGATTTTATTTAAATTTAAGGATTAGTCATTTTAATAATAAGTGTTAATAATTTGTTCACTTAAATGTTAAAATCAAATGTATGTAAAATAAAATATAATATAATATAATATAATTATTATTACCGCAAAAGAGTTCCAAGTTCTAACTATATGGAGCCAGTGGAACACAAATCAAGTATTTGATTTACTTGATCGTGCCATGTCTTTCTCGGGTGTATTTTGTGAAGCTTAAGGAAGTGAGAAGGGTTAAGAGACGGGGAAGGGGAAAGTTGAAAAGTACGTGGCTACTACAGCACCTATATTAACTTTTGTACTTGTTAACTGTTTCCGCAGACATTTGATACTTAACAAAGACAAGTTGCGTTTGGAAGGTGAAACATTCGTACCACAGGCAACACTGAGAGAAAAGTCTCCGACCTAAAGTATCAAAACGTAATATCGTCTTTCTATAACACAAAAAAACTGAATTAAAACCTTTTTTTTTTCACTGAAATGATAAACCTTACGAAATACCTAAAAACGTTTATATTTTTATATTATTATACTTTCTATAAATATAATATGCGTGTATTATATATATAAACCTTTCGGAAGAAATTCTCTAAATGATAGTGAAACTCTATCAAAATCCGTTTTATAGTTTAGAAGAACTAAGCGCATACATAGACAGACACAGATGGTAACTTTGTTCTATACTATTTAGAGACTTGCCTCAGTATTTCCTCATCCTTTCAGAAACAAATATTGTCGATTTATTATTTTTTTATTTTGTCATATTCACAGGTTTCCCGCTTGTACTATGAGTTTCCGGACACAGTGTACATGTATACACCGAAATATACAGAAGTTAGTAGTTCTGTGAACAGTAGATTTCGCGTAGTGTCGATTACTTCGACTTGACAATTCGCAACGCTCATGCGCTCTGGCGGAATGAAAAGATACTATCAAACACGGCTACCATCTTGAAATGATGGACTGGATACGGAACACAAATAAATTTGCAGACACACGAATGCAAAGTAATCGAGCCAAAAAAAGTTTTTGAAAAATGCCAATCAAATAGATTCCGACTAGAAAGACTAATAATTTATGAAAGGAAAATAATAATAAAAATAAAACTTTGTTTTTAATACAACTTTATTGTTTATATTAAAACCAACCGTTTTCGGTTTCGGTTCACCCTGAACCTTCATCAGGTTTATATAAAGACATTAAAGCAACAACAGAATTACTAGTGTATTTATAGGATAGATAGAAGAGGGAGAGAGAACATCAACTTTGGTGTGGTGGCGGAGATAGGAAAGAGGGAGGGGTAAAAGTAGGTGGAGAGGAGGGAAATAAGTTTTAAATGGGGCTGTTTATTTAGTAAATTGGTTTTTTATTTATTTTTAGGGATTTTTTTTATTTCACGACCATGAAAAATAAATCCGTTTCCCCTCACTCTTCCCTACCTCCCCCTTGCACGTCATCAATGTTGATGGTTTCTCTCCCTCTTCTCTCTAAACTGGTTAGTTTTATGTATCAAAAATATTAAAAACAAAGTTGTTTTAATTTTATTATTTCAATTATATTTTTCCAGACATTTGAAAATTAAAAATAATTAAATCAGGTTTACTTTTGCTTTCGCCGTAATTATTCAAATTGGGACCGATGTTTTCGCTCTCAGTCAAAGGAAATTATATTGTATATATGAAGTTTGGAATTATTTTTAATGTTCATTATATTTCTAAGTAGATACTTGTTTTGTTGACCTTCATCAACATACAGCAAATACTTGAGTCGGTTCGTATCAAGAGTCAGAATAATATAAGTATATGTGTGAATATTAATGTTGCAAATGCAGAGTTGTTTGGCTGTCCATCTTCTGTACCTACCCGGTTCCACGATAACTCAACACAGTGACAATTCAACACACTTTTAAAAAAGTGATATAAAGTCATTAGAAACGATGAAAATTTTTTTTTTAACCTAACCTAACCTACATAACCCAGTTAATAAAGTTTTTGTTTCCTCACTTTCCATGACTTTATATAACTTATTAAAGATGTGATTAATTATCATTGTGATGATTTATCCGGTTACCGTACCTACCCCTGCCGAGAAACGGCGTGATAGTTGGTTAATTTAAAAACCGTTTTTTTTATATATTCCATAGTGAGATATTTCTCATTACTATTAAAATACCTGCATCCTTGTCCGTGCAAGTACGACACGATCCATCGGGTCCAATATCTTAGTCTGCATTGCCCACCCCCCATCACCTTCCTGTTTCTCACCACCCCCAACCCCTCCCGGTGGACGGCGTCTCTCAGAGTCATAATAAATTATTTGATATTTCACGATTGAGAGCTGGCGACCGTCTGATGCTGGTCCGGCGATATCACCCGCAAAATTACCAAATAATTTTTTTTAGATAGTGAAAGTCGTGTTTTAATCTGTCTGTAAATTTGTTTAGAAAATAGTTCTGGTTCAAGATGGTTGCTGCTTTAATGCTTCATTAAAAATTATTTTTTTAAATGATTATTAAATAATTCCGTAGGTATATAAGTACTTACTTTATTATATGTTGTTTGCAGATAACATTATTAGACTTTAAGCCCTCAAATTATTGGTATGTTTTTTGTAGATAACGTTGTTTGATTTTAGGCTCTAGAACTGTACGTATGTTTTTACAGAAAACTTTGTTTGACATTAAGCCCCAGAAATAATTGTATGTGTTTTTGCAGATAACGTTGTTTTACATTAAGCCCTAGAAATATTATTATGTTTTTTTTTTGCAGTTAACTTTGTTTGAAATTAAGCCCTAGAAATATTCGTGTGTTTTTGCAGATAACGTTGTTTGACATTAAGCCCTCGAAATATTTTTATAGTTTTTTTGTAGATAGCGTTGTTTTACTTTAAGCCCTAGAATAATTTTTTTCCAATAACGTTGTGACTTAAGCCCTCGCTTGGGAAAACTATTAATAATGCATACTCTTATACCTACCTTAATAGATTTAATCATATTTCTTAAAACTTACTTAGTAAATTTATAAAAGTTAAGTAAACAGAGTATCACCTCCATGGTGAAGCGGGATGCTCCCTGGTTCTTGAATTGGAGGTCACTAGTAGGATGTAGGAAAACTAGTTTTATTTTTGTTAAGTTGTGTTTTTTTTCAGTTAGGTTAGGTTCCAGATTGTAATATCCTACTAGTATTAATAAGTTTACTTGTGAGAAACCGACACTCAGAATAGAAACGTTGTTTAAAATGGTTTTACCTCTGTTGAGTGACATGTAATATAATAGCCGGGTGCATGTCAACCCTCTTATATCTATGATATAGAGCTAAAACATTGTATCTCCAATTTTCGTCGAAAATGACATAAGTACTGAAATGTACCAAATATAGCCTATATTTTGTCGTGTTCATATATTGCTCTCCTCAATCAAATGTCCTAGAGATATAAACATATTAAAATATATTCTAAAACCTCTGGGCAACGTTTTTATGAGTACGCATATTTTATTTCTTTAACAATAATATTTATGTTCATGCTAAACGAAAGTCCATGCCAAATTTTAGTATTTACATTAGATACAAATAATATAATGTGAAACTAAAAACTTACGTTTGTATCACAAAATCTAATATTCGAAGGTTTGAAACTTTTCAATTTCAGTTACCTCAATATCATAATTTATCGAGATACAATATTTTAACTCTAAAACATCGAATTTCCTTCTCCGCTTCATTCAGCCTCGCAACCTTCCCCAAATGGAAATGATAAAATTTCGCTGAACTTTGGCAGTTGGACTCTTATGCGGTATTGCACATAAATGTTAATAAAATTTAAAAAATCACCCCATTTCGATTATTTTTTATTCGGTAAGCACCTACATTTTTTGGTAAATTCTTCTTGCAAATTCACGAGCAAGAGAATTCTGCCGGCGACACCCCATGTCCACACAACTCACTGTATAAATAAAGTTTCATCTCTCTGAGACGAAATAATAAAAATATGTCACGTCTTGTTTTATTGCCATGAATTTTTACCCGCTCCTTTATTATTCTATGTAAATATCGAGCTTTAGGCGTCACGCGGTGTCGATAGAGGCGTGTTTGTTTGTCGTCAAATACGCTACAATCTTCCCAAAAGTGACCCCCTATCAAATTGTCGTAATACATAATAGATGGTATGAATACTAGACTAGTGACGCCATCGACCTGTAAATTGCATAGTTCATTTTATTTTATTGCGTGACCAAAAGCCATGTTCACTAGAAAATTATAACTACACTCGGAACCCCAGAATGGTTTCCCTTGCGTTTCCGTTGCGTCAGATAAGTCCGCAAATCGAATTTTAAGTTGAGTTCAAAACACAAGACAAACACAAGGTTTAAACTTAAGAGTAATCCTACATTAGCTTATATAATCGTTACACTCGGAAAATTTTTACTCTGGAATTTTAACATATCCTTCGGAAGACAAAACGGTTGTTAATTGATTTTTGTGTGAGCCCACGGCTTTGATTAAAACTACACCCAAAAACGTGACAATGGTTTCCTCCGTTTTTTGCAGCACACAGTCTGATTTTTGTGTTTTATTTCAGTAGGTACTACACCTCCATGTGTATTTTGTCCATACGTAATTCCGTCCTTGTGTAATTGGTATGAGTGTAACGATGTACGAATTGGTTGTTAACTATTAGTAAATTACCAGGGCTTAATATCAAACAACGACAATCTACAAAAAATAAAAACAATTCTAGCACAAAAAATGCAAATGAATCTAGTGCTTAAAGTAAAACAACGTTATCTACAAAAAAACCCGCTGACAATTCGAGGACTCAATGTCGAATTGCGCTATCTTTAAAAAGACATACGAATAAATATTAGTGGCATGTTTTTTGTAGATAATGTAGTTTGAATTAAAGCCCTCGATTAGTAGTATGAATTATCACGGAAATGGATAACCCATGTAAAATTAATATAACTACAACACAAAAAATACTTTGTGCATGAGGCATAAAAGCTCTCGAATGGTGAACTCGGAAGAAATGAGACAACGCTACCCCTTATTCTTTTTTCCGTAATTTTAATTGTTCAATAAGAAAATCGATTCCAAAAAAAATAGTGGAAATCTTTACGTATAAAAAAATAATTCCTCGCCGATACCGGACAGTAATACTAGTTGATTGAGCGTAGCTAAGTCCGGTTTTAACTCCACCGTCATACGTCAGTAAATACACTTTTATCAATACCAATGTTAACTATCTGCCCGAAGAAAACTTCAAAAAAAGATTTGGCTTTGGGTACTTCAGATACCAAATATATGGCTTCAAATCCAAAATTATGTATTTTGTGAAAAAGGTTTGTTTCTCAGTTTTTATACTTCAAGTCAGTAAAAGTAGGTTCAATTTCACTGTGGTGGGTTTATCTAGTCTATTCGACATCACAGACATCACTTTTTTAAAACTTCTTATAAATGGTGTCACTTAATCTAAAAGGAAAATACACTATAATATAAGCCAGTCGTTATTTCCACGTTGGCGTTGTTTAAACCAGTTTGAGGGTCGGGCCGGGCAGGGCAGGGGGGCCTAGCGATCGTCTCGAATAGGTCTGGCCCATCAAATATTAACTCCGCAATTCTTCTGGGAGGTACAAGGGGTGTGGGTTGAAATATTCTTACATTCTGAATGATTTTACTCGTTCATCCGCGGTAATACAGGCGGCTTCGTCTGTCACTGAACATCAACTGAAAATAGTTACACATTTATACAGATTCATACCGACATAGTAGAATTGTCCTATCCTTGGCCTCGTTTATCGACAAAGTCATTCCACTCGAACAACGAGTGTTTCGACTCGCTCGTTGTTCGTGTGGAATGACATTTGACCAATGTAACTTCGACGAGACTCAAGACTAAGAATGTCGACCAATGTATCCACTTTCGATGGCGATTGCGAGCGGCTTGGATTGGAGAATCGATACCCACGACTCTCTCTTGTTACGTACTTCGTTTATTATTATTTTTTACATTAACTCCAGACAGGTCTAAAAGGGTATCTCCACTGTGTCCTCTTCGGGGTTGCTGTGTGGGGGGTATCTTTGAGAAGAAGGAGAAATAGACCCATGTTGAAGAAGGGAGGAAACACAGAGGTCGTCAAATCGTTCCACTGCGTAGAGCGAGTAGAACGAGTCGTAGATCGTGACGACCTTTTCTCGTGTGATAAATGTCAACCGCGTACCAACCTACCAAACACCCTGTACAACGGACATTATACTAAAGATATTCATTGATTCTACGAATTTACCGTCATGTTTCAAATCACTATGTGGTAGGTATATATATGTACCTCACCTTTCTCTTCTATCAAACCTTTAAATAAAATACAATATTGATTCTAAACTGAAATACATTGATTCTACGAATCGGCAGAATTTACCGTCATGCTTCAAATCGCAATGTGGTAGGTATATATAGGTATATGTACCTCACCTTTCTCTTCTATCAAACCTTTTTTTCTAACCTCATCCAATATTGATTCTAAACCGAAATACATTGATTCTACGGAGTGGCAGAATAACCGTCATGCTTCATAATAAAAACTCTAGCTAAACCACCCTCAGCTCCTATCGAACCTTGCTTTTTTCTAAACTCATTCGCCATTATACAAAAATGTAATAAAGACTTGGATCACTACCATTGACACAAATACTTACATGCTATAAAATCCTACCTTTTGTAAATTTACAAATCCTTAATTTTTATATTTTTTAACCTTTCTCAATTATAATTTTTAAAAACGGAATTATTTATTTATTTATTTGTTTTATAAACTGCACTAAACAAAATAAGTATACCCACGAACTGGCGATGCCTATGTGGGATTTTTTTTGGTATATATGCATACTATTCTATTATATTTTTTATTTAATTGTATCATTTTATTTTTCTTATCTTAAAGCTACCTTTTTTATTTTTTATAGTACCTTCTTTACCTGTGAATGAAATGCTCTTTGTAATACTATAATAATTTTAATAATGTAATACTTGTTTTTGTAATACTTGATTTTTGTAATTATATTTTTATGCATGTAACAAAAAAAAATTATTAATAAAAAAAAAAAATAAAAAAATAAAAAAATTATCATTTTTTCCGCCGCGTTTGAGTGACAGTTTAAAAATAAAACATAAATAAATAATAAAAAGAGCCATTCACGGGAATAAATAAGCGGGGTGACACCTTCCACCGGGGCTTCATTTGCGTGGGGGCATTTTGGCGGGTGGCATTCTCCCCGTGGCCGTGGTACCGAGTCCGGGTGAGACGGGCCGCATGAATAAATAATTTCCACATCTCCCGGTGATAGTAATGGGAAAACTTTTCCGCCGACTAAAAATGCCAAGATGTTGAACAGATGCTAAGGGCGGCGTTGGGACTTGACTGTAACTGTGGTGAGTCCAGTGGCGCAACTAACTTTTAGACCACAGCAGAAAAAGTGATGTCGCACCTCCTTAATTTTGTATATATTTTAGGTTACATCGGTACATCCTAGCATTTACCGAAATGGTTGTGTAAAAGTGGCAGATCCTTGTACAACTTTCGTTAAACATTTATTTTACCAATTTTATTTTTTATTCTTCAATTTAAAAAGAACCCTCTAAAGTCGAAGAATAAATTTTTCAGCAGGTTAATTTAAAGTACGAGGCGTATCCAGAAAGTAAGTGTACTGAATTTTTGTAGGTTACAAATCTTTTTATTGAAACAAAAAAAATACATGGTTACCGTAGTACATATGTAAGCTATTTTTCGACATAGTCGCCATTCCTCTCAATGCAGGTGGTGAAGCGGGGGATCAACTTTTTGATGCCTTCCTCGAAGTAGTTTCCCGCCAACACCTTCGTCCACTTTTTCACCTCCTCTTTTACCTCCTCGTCGGTTAAAAACCTTTTTCCACCCATGTACAGCTTCAGGGAGGTAAAGAGATAATAATCTGAAGGTGCTAGGTTAAGGGAATGCGCGGGGTGGTTCAGGATATCCCATTTAAACGAAGCAAGCAGTTCCTTCGTGGCGTTGGCCGTGTGTGGTCTGGCATTGTCGTGCAGCAGGCTGACTCCCTTTGTCAGCATGCCTCTCCTCTTGTTATGAATCGCCTTCCGCAATTTTTTTAGGGTCTCACAGTATCTTGCAGAGTTGATGGTCTCCACTTGAGGCAGATATTCAATCAAAATTATGCCTTGACAGTCCCAAAACACGGATGCCACGATTTTCTTGGCTGAAATTGTGGTTTTGAACTTTTTGGTGGAGGGTGAAGAGGTGAGAACCGTTTTTAAACTCGCGATACCACTTGTACACACTCGTACAATTCATAGCTTTATCACCATATGCAGTTTTAACCTCATTATAAACCTCAAACGGAGGTTTTTCCTTCCAAACGAGATAACGGATGAGCCGCGTATTTCGCATTTGGCGGGAGATTGGATTGACATTTTTCACGAAACGTGTTGTCGCGTTGACACTTCTCAACGTACTGACCTTGAACAAGTCTCGTTGCGGAGAGGAAGAGTCAGGCTACACGTAAGTGTAGTCAACATATCGAAAATATAATTCATTCGGTCGTGAGAGCCTCAGTACACTTACGTTCTGGATATGCCTCGTACATTTAGAATATGGGTGAGTAGAGGTAAAAGCAATGTGTAGATTAATAAAGATAAGAGTCCAGACTGCCTGAAACCAGTGGAACTATGGCATCCCAAATTTGTTGTGAAGTTGAAGAAAGTGAGTAGGGGAAAGAGACTTAAAAAGGATGGTTGGAAACTATTTAGTTATTCAGAACTGGTTACTACAAAAAGCTAATTTAAAGCAACGTTTTGATTGTGAATGTATATGGTGTAGTAATGCAGTACCTTTAATACTATTTTTTTCTATAAAAAGTGTTAGCAAGTAGGATTTTTGTTGTTGTTATATATTGAACGAATGTCTGCTATATTGAACGAATTTTCTGATATTTTTTTGATATTTATGTCACGTTTATTTTAGTAAACTATAAAATTCCCGAAATAGAATACATTATTAATTAACTCACTGGAAAAATGTCTTAAAATGTAAATTTTAACCACTAGAGCGCCAAGATATTTACGAAAAACTGCGTTGAGGGCTGGACATTTTCGTTCCTTTGGTTTTGAATTCGCCCGCGCTCTTTAAAAAAATCATGCCTCCGAAACAATCGCGTGAAATTTGTCAGATTGTTAACAAAAATCGTTTAAAATTATACTTATTTCAAAAAATTGTATCTCTTCAAATTGGCATCATTTTGGTCGGCGTGCGCTTGCGGCCAGATGCAAACTGGCCAAAATGTTGTCAAAACGCTTCACCTGTAAATCCTAGCATTTATCAAAATGATTTTGTGAATGTCAGAGGTGATAAGCTGGAGTTTGTTAAAAAAAACTTGTCAATGCTTTTATTTTGGACCTTCACACTAAGATTTCAGTAGATGTTGGAATTTACGAACAAAGATTTACCAATTTTAGGATTTTTGCAGTGTAAATATTTAGTGTGGCCCTCCTCGCATCCGTGGTTTTTTTTACCATGTAGTTACGCCACTGGAAGAAGGCGTCTACGCTGTGCGGTCATCCGAAAGCGTGGGCGGTAAAAGAGAGTAACTCGATGTGACAGGTGTTGTTGCTAATTCGATAATCATTAAAGATACGCTGACTGAAATTGAAGGTGATCAGCTGATGATGTGATGAGGCGTCTGTAATTAGCGGAAGACCTAATGAAGTGAGAATAAGGGGGGATGAGAGGGGATGTTGTGATTATCCCATAATGGTTACTATCAACTTTCCTTCTTGTTTACGCATATATATTTTTTTGTATTAACACCTCGAAGATTCCCACGAGATATTTGTAATTGTAGGATTTGACAAGCTGTATGTTTTATGTATTTTTGGATGAGAAATCTGAAAAAAAAAATGTCGTTGAAAAACTTAATCAATTTTTTTTAGATATCGACAACAGCGCCACCTACCGGGTCCAAAACTATCCTATATTTCAAGCTGGAGTATGAACTATGTGAATGCGGTGCTGTGAAGACCACCGAACGTGTGGTCAACGAATGCCCGCTCCATTCATTCCCCGGCGGGATCCTCTGGGCCTGAGGCCCTAGAAATGCTCACAGACCTAGATGTTTCTTTCTGATCGTGGGGTGGTCGGTCATACGAAAGAAAATTAAGACTCTTACAGTCTTACTAATAAACGTGTTTTGAATTTTACACAACTGATAAACAAATTTTTATGTATTGTAAATGGTTATTTATCAGATATGTAAAGTTTAAAACACGTAAATTAGTAAGGGTTTCTTATTAGCTCATCGCACTTGCCTCGATTTTACGGTATTTTGAACCTTAAAAAATGCTCCTAGCATAGATACTAAAACATATATTATTTGCTTGGCAAGGAAATAGTTTCACCACTTTTTTTCGATTTTTCGTCAAATATAATATTTTTTATTTTCAAAATTATTTTCAAATGTATTTATTTACAGGAAAGCCTCGTATGACTTCTTTTTGTTTTGAATAACGCTTATTTAGCTGGAAAATATATACAATCTCAACAATATTTTCATTACATAATTTTTCATAACATTAGAGATAGCAAAAAAATATTTCTCTTAATATAAGTATATATCATGTATAATTTAAAAATATATATATTAACACATTATCTGGTAAGACGTTACAATTTAACGTAAAATTAACATAATTTTGCAAAAATTAAGTAAGTTATTACGAAAATAGTGTCGGCCCGTGTACGGTGGGCGATTGGCATTTTACCCCGGTCATCTAAGGGTTAAGAGGGGCGTCGCAGTAAGCAGCGCCCAGCGGATGATCAGAAGTTAATCAGGACTCGCTATTTGATAACTGATTACTGCATCGATCTATCAAAATCTCACCCCCTTAATCTGTGTTGGGGAAGGAACCCTTCCCGGTGTTATTATGATTAATAACGATAACATTCGGTTTATATTGATTCAATTATACTGTTAACTCTTTTTATTTTTCATTTGTTAGAGTAACAATAATAATAACAATAATTGGATAATCTACATAGTGCCGTTAGTATGAAAAATCACATCAAGGGTGTTCCACAATTTATTACGAGTTCCTAGGATCTATCTTATTTTATTATTTACAAACAGATTCAGAAAATCATACTTTTTATTTAAAAACAGATTCAGAAAAACATACTTTTTATTTACAAACAGAAACAGAAAAACATACTTTTTTATTTACAAACAGATATAGAAAAACATACTTTTTATTTACAAACAGAAAAACGTACCTCCCTGCCAGCGTCGCTTCAGATAAACACACATTTATTAAAAACTTTACGACTCTGCACGCAGAGGACACTTTAGTAGGACCACTAAATATTGATTTTACATTAAAAAGGTCTAAAAATAATAATACGTAAAGTTTTAAAAAAAAACGTTCCAAAGTTTTATGAACAGATGTATTTTTTTTTGTTTGGTGTTGCGATTGTTCATTATTCATTATACATTTTGCAATTGACCGGATTTTCTAGATTTTCGCCGTTCGCCAGCTGATTCTATTTTCGTAATAATTTACTTGTTTGCATAACGATGTTTTTGTAAATTGTACCGTCTTACCAGCTAATGTTTTTGTATATTTAAACAAAATTATATAACCCACCATCGGTAGCTTCCCCAGAATAGCTAGTTGTATTCAGATAAACGATTTATTGTAAATATGCTTATGGCGGAGCTTAAATCTAAATCACTATTTTGATTAATCTTTATAACGAATTGGTGTACATTATGAGTACCAAAAAATATACTTTAGATAAATTGAAGGTTTTCCTATCGTTTCGCTTGAGGAGAATACAAATGAAAAAATTTTACTCAATGAAAAATATAAATGTAAGCTACAGGAAGCAACTTGGTATTATAGCTAAGATTATCTGTGACGGTTTCACTTGATTAACTTTTTTGCTTTCTTATAAATTGATTTTCAAAATAAATAAAAACCAGTTTTCTGCTTGAAATCGAACGTTTCTAGACTCCGCTTGTCAAACGATTTTAATGCCTATTACCTACGATATAAGGTGTACCAAGAATATGC
The DNA here is from genome assembly GCF_061612785.1 of Hesperophylax consimilis. Taxonomy (NCBI): domain Eukaryota; kingdom Metazoa; phylum Arthropoda; class Insecta; order Trichoptera; family Limnephilidae; genus Hesperophylax; species Hesperophylax consimilis. The sequence goes on along the minus strand of NC_142862.1, from coordinate 7,411,312 downwards.
ACATTTTTGGCTTGTAGCTTCCTCTTAAGGATGTGTTGTCGCACTATAGACTTTTGCAGAGTTGTGACTTCTGCGTCCGGAGTCAAATATCTTACTACTCAACAATAACAGAGCCCAATAAATTTACTAAATTTAACCATAATAAATTGCCATGTAAATACACTGCTCGAGTTTACCTTGTATATTGTTAAGGTATCATGAATATTAATGAAAAAAAAAAACCGCTTCACACAATTATTGTAAGGATAATTTTTAATGCACCTAAATGGGGATAGAACCCGTAACAAAACCCTGTCAAAGCATTTCCATTGTACCCCGATATCCTTGCACTTTGGTTACCACGCCAACGTATCTTGACAATACATATTAATATTAAAAGGTTCCCCTATAAAAAAGAATAATATCTAATAGTAGTAATAATAACGGACAGTAAATTGAGTGCACCAGTGCAGTAGTGCAGTAGTGCAGTAGAGGCAGTTAGTAATTATTGTTTTATTGTATTGGATGCATTTATTCCCCTGCGCAACACGGAAGGGTGGGATTGAATGCAGTTTTGTTGATCTGATAACGTCCTGTCCTAACTATGTCTGAGTTTAAAAAACAATGAAATTATATTCCTGTAATTTGTTGGCGTCATGCTTCTTTGCGACGATGGCTGGTTTATATGTACATATTTTAATATTTTTTTTGTAGTTTTTGGAACATTCTGCCGTATTTTTTTGTTTCATTAGCTCCACACAGGCCCTACGTCGTCTTTGGGGATGCTGTTTAACTTTTTAGGGAAAGGAAGAAGAGAAAGGTTTGGAAAGGAAAAATTTTTGAGGGGTGGGTAGGAATATGGGGGTCAATGTGTCCAGGAGTGACTGCCGTATGCATCCAACCCTTCCACTGCGGTGCAACGCGATGGGTCGAGAGAGTCCTGCTAGAGAAGTCAGAGGTCTCCTTCAACCTGTCTCTCCCGATCCGACCCGCCACGCAGTGGGTAGGCGAATGCATCTTCCGTTAAGACCTAGACAAACCTCACCCCATGAACCCGGGCACCCCTGTTAAGTCACCAAACGTAGCGAACCACTTGGGGTGACTTATAACAGGGGTGATGGTTGTGCAATAAGTGGTTCCCGGGGCAGCGGTACCCATGCCCGCCTCTCAAATAATAAAAATACTGATTATCTATTGATAATTTTGTTATATACAAAATGACATAAGTATCTATTTTAAAAAAATTGTTATGCAAATCATTAAGCATTTTTTTTTTAAATGTGTGTATTAAACTGTTTGTTTCCCAAACAAAGAAAAATAAAATACTTATATATTATTATTTTTTTTAACTTATATAAAACTAAGTAAAAAAAATACAAATAAAATAAACAAATTAATTTACAAAATATCAGTCGGAAACTATTCCGAATTATTCACACAATCAGTTCCTCTTTTAAAAATAACACTTAAACTCAAAGCAATTTTAAGTTCAATTAACCAGTGTTACGCAGGACGTACAGAATTATTTTAGATGATTGATAAATAAACAAGTGGAAATAAGTTATAATAGTTTTTTAGTAAAAAATCTTGTCTATGAAAATGGAATTCCACCCTGAAATTTTTGTTTCAAAATAACAAATCATATTTTTTTGGTAGTAAGCATTGAAACTGGTAAGAAATTAATTTTAATACCCTTAAAAAAAGGTTGTATTTTCGAGGTTTTTCTTCAATCTGAGAATGGTTTCACTGACAAGATTTCGGAATACAATGCATAATACAATACGCGAGTAGTCTATCACCTATATGTAGAAAATTACAAAGTTATCGTGAAGACTTTCAGAATTTTGTAACATTTTCACAAAATACCCTAAAAATGTTCTCTTTTCCCGTATAGGGTTCGTCAACCACCATTCCAAGCGCTCCGTCCCCTACAATTGACAGGGGCGGGTCGCTGGGAATGTGAAATCGATACTGAAGCTCACGATGTGAGAATATTTTTAATGGCGAATCGATATGATATTATGAAATCGACGAGGCATGTCTCCACGGAGGTCGCTCGTATAAAATTATATTCTATTTTTTTTTACACATATTCAAGATTTCTGTTTTTTTATTTATTATTTATATTTGTATATAAGTTCTCGTTATCAATGTTATCATAGAAGTTGTACAGAGTGCGGCAAAACAGACGGCGTTACTTGGAGAAATAGGGTTTATTTTATAAAGTTTTCGACTTTATTTTGGCACATCGCGACGGGTATTGCAGCGATTTCCTCTCGAATTCGATCACCGAGTTCTTCTAAGATGGGAGGCCGATGTTTCAAACCATTTGTTTTTAAAACCCTATTGTAACTCAATTATCATTATGCTTATTACGACTGAAAACGGCATGACCCTACCGTCACAATGAGACCCTCCCAGGTTCCACACGGTTTCACCACACGCACTGGATGTACCGACCCTTCAACTGCAATGTAACGAAGAAGCATGAAACTCTACTTTTTTTCAAATACTGTTCTTTAATTTTTTAAATGTATGTATAATTGATCGATCGATCATAGTTGATTGTACAGAGTAATGCATTTGTGGGTTTTTTAAAACATTTCATTCTTATAATATACCTATAGGTACTTTTGTATCCGTATTTAAATTACAAGGGCTTTATCTATTTCTCACAAAGTTACAATTTTCGCACTTTTCATAATATTTTTTTTTTATTTTCTTTATTTGCGTTATATACAGTTTTTATACATGCATATATGACAGTGATTAGAGTATTTATGTCATTGACCAATAAAATAACCACAAAACAAACCATAATAGAAAAGTACAAAACAACATACCTAATACAAACAATTCTGATAAAGTACCTACATCTTTAAATGACAAAAAGTGTTTTAAGGCGATGCACTACGTCGTGTAATATTTTAAATTGAGCCGCTATCAATAACAACCAGAGATGTGCAAAATGGGTACCCAAAACCATTTGAAATGCAAAATGGAAATGGGTCAAAACTTTTCCATTTGAAAATGCAAAATGCAAAATGGTTATTAGAAATGCATTTCAAATGCAAAATGCAAAATACCTATTTTCAAAATGCATTGAAAATGCAAAATGGTTTCTCAGGTCAAACAATTAAAATGATTAAAGAATTTTTAAACAATTTTTGTAATTTAATAATGGACATCAATGTAGAACAAACATATTACATGATGGTAAATCCAAAAACACCACGACTACAGATTATGAAACCACAAAAAATTTGCGCGGGACTAATGTTGCCAACGTAAAAACATAGAAACTGCTATCTAACATTTAATATTACAGCGTCATGGCCCCATGTTCAGTATTTGAATCAGTATGTTTTGTAATGGTATCACTCAATTGCCAGAGCTCCTACCAGGGAGAAACTTGACAAATGTAAATTATCTCTCATAGCGAGGTTGAGGACCGACTGATATTTGGGGCTTATGAAAAAAAGATGAGTGGAGATAGTAGGAAGAATGTTGCAAAAAAGCATTTAAAATGGAAAATGCATTGAGAAAAGCATTTAAAATGCAAAATGCAAAATGGTTTTTAGAAAAGCATTTAAAATGCAAAATGGAAAATACCCATTTTCCATTTTGCATTTCCATTTGAAATGGATTTATTTGAAATAAAGCACATCTCTGATAACAACCCTTACGTAGATGGCGATAAGGTTTAAATTCTCGCTTAACACCATCCGCCTGTTTTGATGTATGCAAGAAAAAAACAAGGCCAAAAAGTGCCTTTTATTTTATTTTGTGGATGTTCAGGCATAAATATTTTTTTTTCGATCATTTTATAAATAACTTAATTTGCCACATTATACAATAAAATCATAACCGAAAATGGGTTCGTAAGTAGGAGATTTTGAACTTTAAAGCAGTTTTCATAGGCCTTTACACTATTTTTTTCTGGGCTTATAAAAAGACTAAAAAAATGCTCGATTATTACAAAGGCCAAGATGTATTCTACTCGCAGTATTTAATTAAAGGATCTGAAACATTTCTAGGTTACCAAATTTTCAAACCAAAAACACATGATTTCGCACTACTACGTATGGCATTTCCTTAATGATATATTTCCAAGGTTTAAATTTAATGTTTAATGGACATCAATAATATTTTTGAGGAAGTGATTTATTCAAATTCGAAGTTACTAAAGGTAAAAGAGGAAATGTGGTGGTCTAATAATGAAAAATAAAAAATCAATGAAATATTCATTTTTTGGTTAAACATATGGCATAAGATGCAGTGTAATTTTTTACGAATTCTGTGAATTTTGCGAGGTTCGTGTTAAACATATACTTGATAACACATTAGTATAGGACTACTATTATAGATTTTTAAAATAAATGTAGCCTAAAACCCCTATATTAAATATGTTATAAACTAATAACCGATAACTCGGCTTGAAACGTCGCCCAACCGGGTTGTTACGTTAAGGGAGTCTGTATGCCATTTAGAAGAAATCATCTTCCACTCTCCTTCACACATCGCATATAATAAAATACAATAATGTCGGAAGTGTAAATGGTAAATGCTCATATCGCCACCCTCGTTGTATAAGGGATGAATGATATTATTGGAAGCGGGGGATAATGGAACAAGTCAATAAATTAAGCGTATTTAGAAGACCTCCATTCATTGGTCCTTCGAGCCGGATATAATATTGTGATTTTTATTTTTTGTCCTATTATTATATTACTGCTATTAAATCAAAACCTTTCACGTATTAGACCATATAAATGACGTTATTTCGTGGGGTAGCAAGAATGCAAATAACTCCTCGGTGTTGCCAGTAAAAATAAACATTTTTTTATATGAAACCGCATAAAAGTCCCAACTGCTCCAGACTAAGGTATCCCCAATCGGTGTATTTTGTGAGGCTGAAGGTAGGGGGGAGGGATATTATATCCCGAGGCAAATTTTTTTTGTAAATAATTTCCCTTTTTTTAAATGTGAGACCGCACAAGAGTTCCAACTCCTCCCAACCGTCTGGAGCCTGTGAGACTATGGCATCCGCAATTGGGTTATGTTGTGAGGTTAAAGGTATCGGCGGTGGGAAAGGAGGTGGGAAAGGGGAAGGCGGGGAAGTACCTCGCTATTCAGATATGGTCACCTAACACGGCCTAAGCCATTTCAAGCAACGTTTCAATTCTGAATGGTGGGCTTACACCATGGCGATACTGAGAGTATCTTCCACCCTGGAATGTGCCGCAAATATACTTCATATTATTTTGAATGAGTAATTTGTGAAATAATATATATATCAAGTAATTGCAATAAACGCCCGGGTTTCCGGCAATTAAAAAAAAGAAAAAAAAGCAAATAAAATTTATATGAACGCGCCGGGATTTGTACCCGCCACCTCCAACATGTTAGTCGAGATCGAGAGCCTTACCCCTCGACCACGCAAACCGTAGACAGACATTAAAAATACCAAATTCAGTTTGTTGTGTGTCTGCGTCTGTTACTCCGGTTCAATGGACGCTAACCTTTGCGTTGAATTATTGTGTCGTCGTTTTCAAAATTGGAAGTGTTTGGAGAATTCACACGAGCTATAAAGTATCTACTACTGCCATTTTCAATACTAGAACTGATTTGTCAAGAAATAAGGTTCAACCTCTCCTCGAACGAAATTTCACGTTTTTTTTATAATTGTGCGCGGAGAAAAATGATTACGGTTTTTTTTTAATCAAGATACTGTTAAAAATGTGGCTGCATGATCATTACCCAATAAAATGTTAGTCATTCAGAATATACCCGAACCCGTGTTCACGCAGGTGCCCTTGTCCGAATAAATATAATGGGCGAGATGCGAAACTATTTTTATCTTGAAGAACACTCGTTTCGAATTCCTTAAGGCGGCATATTCGTTCATTATAGGCCTCCAGTCCCAATTTTAACAAAATAACGTATAATTTGACCATATTTTTTATTAAATTGACAATATTTTATATCAGTAAGTTTTCTCCGTGTATAATATTAATTAGAATATTCCGAGTGGTACTGAAGCACTGGTACCACCATTCGATATTTGAATTACACTGAATTGTATCTTGTGTGACGTCACAAGACACCATTGCATACGTTTTATCCAAGTTCACTTTGAAAGCTCATAACTGTCATCTTTGGAGATATCCAGAAAGTAATTTTACTGTAGTTATTATCTCGTTATATAATAAAAATATTTCTCAATATAAACACCCGCTAAACTGCCAAAGCAGTTTGGCAGCAGGTCATGTTCACAATATTAATTATTCAACAAAAGTACACATATAACGAGAAGGTACAATAAAATAGATACAGAAGAAAAACATTTTTAGGGACTACGACGAGAAGCCACAATAAAATAGATACTGAAGAATAACATTTTTAGGGACTACAATACATCGACAGATATGTATATAAGATAGTCAATATACTGGTAGTCAAGCATACACACACTCAAAGGCACACAGCATGCTTAAACACTCTCATAGGTATACTTATACAATCACATTCATACAATCAATGGATACTAATGTATTTATAAACAATATCAATTTAGACAATTTTGATCCATTAACCATTTTATTAGCCTTTTTAGTTCAGCTGTGCAAGTTGATTCGCTTTTTACATCCATTGGCATCTTAATAAATATAGAAGGTACAAGTAAATTAAATGTCCGTTGTGGGTGTGATCTATCTTTTGTTTATATATGGAGTCCGACAATAGATTTTGACATACAATTTTAAACCATAATATCCCTCACGGATAATATATTAACTGACTCAATGAATTAATATCTCTTCCTTGTGCATAAATACTTCTGCCTACCATAAGTTTTTATATTTATTATGCACTGGCGCACTCTGTCCTACAATATGGAATCGTGGCTTGGGGGGGTGCATATAAATCATCCCTACTCCCACTGGAAACTATCCAAAAAATACTAATAAAAATCATCTTAAAAAAGCCATATTACTACCCAACTATAAATGTTTTTCAAGATTTCCCGGTTCCCCCACTTACAAAAATTTATGACAAAATTGCACTCCTACAAATACATAAAGATATCTTTAGTAAAAATAATTTACCACAATTGAATATTAGCAAAAGAATAATATCTGTTGGAGGACTAACCGTGCCACTAGCACGAACCACAACAGCACAGCATCACTATATATTCAAGGGTGTAAAATTATTTAATAAATTACCCCTTGATATACGATCGGAAGAAAACTTCGAAAAATATAAAAAAAAAAAAAATTAAAATACTCTTGTACCACCTCATAACTTTACTTATTGTTTAGAAATATGTTTTTGCCTTTTAAATTCTTTGAATCATTTATTAACTAACCTATATTTTTATTACTTTTATTGTTATTTTTTGTTTTATTACTAATATTTTTTGTTTAATTTAAACAAATGTTAAAATATTTTTGTTGTCCTCTCCTAAACACAAGCAGCTGCTTTATTAGGAGAGTGATTGAAATATTTGTGTTTATATTGTTATAAAATTGTAAATCTTGTTTATATGTTTCAATAAAAAAAAAAAATCCTAGAGTTTTGGATTGTTTGAATGTAACCTATATTTGTCAGATTCCATATGTAAACAAAATATATGGAATCCGAAAAATAACATCTTGGGGAAATTCGTGCAAGACAAATATAGGTTACATTCAAACAATCCAAAAGTTTAGTAATAGAGTTTTGGATTGTTTGAATGTAACCTATATTATTTGTAATTAGTTCCGGTTGTTATATTTGAACGCTCAATATGTTATTTAATTGTTAATTTTCAAGTTCTCTGAAAGTTCTATTCAAGTTCGGTTATTATCCAAGTGCTGTTAAACAACCGGCCCATGATGAAATAGTAACTAACTAAACTAACTAACCATGACGCCTTTTTCCGCAAGGGTAGGCAGAGAGGACAGACCGCCAAACATACTCTTCTGTTCTTTATTCCTACTCTTCACATGGTCTGATTCAAGTGCCTGGTTCATTTGATCGTGCCGTGTCTTCCTCGGGCATCCCCGGCTTCTTCTACCATTCACATTCGCGTCATATATTCACTCCTTGCACTCCTTTCTTTGTTCATTCGCTCTACATGCCCAAACCATCTAAGCTCCCTTTCTTAATTTTACTCATTACGCTTACACCAGCCTTGCATTCTTTGCGAATCTCCACATTTCTCATACGATCGTACATATTTTAGTACACATACCCCTCAGGGATCTCATTTCTACTGATAATATAACTTGAATCGCACTTCAATTTAATTAAATTTAACCTCTCGACTGTGAGTCGGACGCCGGCATCCGAGAAATATTTTTGCTTGGTTTTTTTTTTTAAGTGCTATTTTAACCCTTATCTATAAAGAAACTGTATGAAGAACAAGGTCAAAATCGCTTGCGCTAATATCAGTCTAGAAGATACCTTTTATTTTATTAGTGTAGCCTCTTTGGTAGCTTTCAAATTGACTTCTCTATGAAAAGCCGTTGTCATCTTTTTTGTGCATCTTTTTCAACGTTCGCTGGTGGACGGACTGCTACAGTAAATACTGTATTATACGACGAATTTCCCAAAGAAACGTAAGTAAACATGATTTTATGCATAGTTCATTGAACAAGTCATGTGTTTTTCATAAATATAATTCATTTTTGCAAAAGACAAATACGTAAAATTCCTGTCAAAAACTGGAAGTGTTTTCGCTCTGAAAATTTATTGTGTTTGAATCAAGTTATTTATGTCATATATTACATTATTTGGAATGATTTACATGTTATTGTGTAGAAAAACCATTTGAGAGAATATATAAAAGCTTTTGTTTTGTCAATATTTAGTGTTTATTTTATGAAAAATGAATTACTGGCCGAAAATGTCAAAAAAAACTTGCTTATAAAAAGTTCGTTTTTGTTTATCATTATTGACATCGTAATATTATATTATTTGTAGAGATTCATATGTCATTATGTAGGGAAAACTATTGGCATTGTGTTTCAAAATCATTGTTTAGTCAATATTTAGTTAAAATATTATAAAAAAATAAGTTTTGCATCTCAGCAATTGACACCAATACAATCAAGATTTCCAATTTGTTTGAATGTATGTGTTTACGGAATTTTACGAAAGCTTTGAAAAATGACTAGTGTCGCCACCTGTAGTGATATGTGAATATTGCAATCTCCATACAAAAGAATCCACCACAGCAGGGTGTACTAGAAAATGTAAAACTATTGTTTTATTTACGGAAATATTTTTTTTGTTATTTATTGTTTTATGAAAAATCGTAATAAATATCACAAAATTAGATCAGGTGTACAGGATGTGCTAAAAAAAATTATAAGATTTTTTTTATATATGATAAAAAAAAACAGTGTGCAATTATAAATATCTTTTTTTAAATTATATAAATACAAGTATGTCTGATTGCTTCTATCGCTTTGCAGAATGGAGACCACAATACAACATGATGCAGGGGGCAGAACCACCAAAGACACCGCATCGATCGCCATGACGGTATGTTTTGTATTAGTAGTAGTTATATTAGGTTGATTGTACGCTTCATCTTTTCCAGAATTGAAAGACATTAGTGTAACAATAAATGTTTACTGTTTCAGGTTTCAAATCGGCCACATAAGAGGAACATAAGAGAACATAACATAAGAGGAACTGAAATAAATACGATGAAAAAAAACTTTTTTTCCTAAACATTTTTTTATTGAACCCCACAGCACTTGAATAAAAAAATGTATTTCATGTAATATAAAATTGAAATAAATATGATGAAACATAAATCTCCGACTTTTATTTTTATTGAACCACCCAGTTACTTGAAATTGAAAAAATGCATTTTATGTTATATAAAATTGAAATAAATATTATGAAAAAAAATATCACTAAAATTTATTTTTATTCTCATTGAATCATGATTCTTTGCACCACTCTGTATTTCGATAAATATCTGTATACAAAAATGGCGGCCATTTTGGATATCGATGTATTGAAGTTGGTCAACTGTCTGAGGTAAATATTGTATATATTAGCATTGTTTTGGATATAAATTCACTATCGAAATAATAGGTGTGAGGTTCCATTAGAAAGGTAATTCTATCTAGTTTATTTTGATGTAATTTTTATAATATTTCGCAATATAATTGTGTCAAAAACCAGGTTAGTAAAGTGACAGCGAAAATTTACATCATAGTACATAAATATATTTTTAGCATTATTTATTTACAGGTTTCTAGTATAAAAAAATATTATTAGTAACAACAATAGTATGAACTACCAAAAACTGAAAGAATTGCTTTCATAACTTTATACAATACGACACAAAAAAATTCTAAAGTGCACGCTTGGCTTGACATTTTTTTTTGAAAAGCCTAAAATATTTTACATTTTCAAAACAACGTAAATGCCATTATTTCTTTGAAAACACTTTTGGTTTGTTTTTTTTTCATATAGGCTATTTATTCAGGTTTGTGTAGAAATAATAAAATCCGTTTATATTCATATACATAATTTTTTTGACAATTGTTTCCCGAACGGGGGAATTTTTTATTAATTTTTCAGATAAAGTTAGCTATTCTGGGAAAACGTCTTACGATATAATCATGAACTATATATGAATAATTAGCTACATTATCTGGTAAACAGAAAACAATCGAAAAAAAAGCAAATACTTAGTTTTCATTAAGATATTTGAGCAGAACACATCGAGGTAATTTTCGCGCTGTTTCCGAAATTTCGTCCCACATTCAACAGGTTAATAATTACAATAATTTTTAATTACAATAATTTTTAATTTAATTATTTTAATTACAATAATTTTTAATTACAATAATTTTTAATTTAATTATTTTAATTGCAATAATTTTTAATTTGATTATTTTAATTACGCAACAGAACTTGAATTTTGTCTTTGAAATTTGATGAATTGTTCTGCGAAACAACCTTGTATGTTTAAACTGGTTCCATCATAACTCAACACAGTGACAATTCAACACACTATCAAAAAGTGATATAAAGTCATTAGAAACGATGAAATTTTTTTAACCTACTTAACCCAGTTAATAAAGTTTTTGTTTCATCACTTTCCGTGACTTTATATAACTTTTTAAAGATGTGATGAATTATCATTGTGATGATTTTATTCGGTCACCGTTTAAACTTTCTAGATATGTGTTCGTAGTATTGTTATTTAAAAAAAAATCTTCTACTGAAATACTCTTTTAAATAAGGCTTAACATTATAAACTCCTTCAGACTGGCAGTCAAAATTAATTCTTACATCTTAAGTCAATCTTCGAAAATAATTACCCAATGCGATTTTTGCTATTTTTTAAGTTGCTGTCGTTAGGTAACCAAAGTCTCGAGGCTGCTTTTTTACCCCCCATCTGAATGCGGCTTCACAAAGCGTAACCACAAACTCTCGCAATTCCCCACAAAATATAACATTTAGTATTATTTTATTGTCACTGTAGAATCATAGCGTTCTCTTTTCTAAATTCAAACCACCCCCTATTCCAAGTATTTTACATCCTCCATAGTGCCTCGTGGCGATCACGTGTCCGTGGCCGTGGTTGATTGGATCACAACATCACACAAGCCGCTAAGGGATGGGGGTGCGCAGTGCGCATGTCTACTGCGCAAGTCATCCCTGTGCCAATCCCGTTCCCTATATTTTATTACATTTTCTACAGCTGTGTAATGTGATTATTCAATTTTGAAAATTGGACTAGTGTTAAATTCAATTAAATTGGCGTGACGAATTTGGCTTGTAAATTGGGAGTAAGTTTGGTTGGTTGTATCCATTCTGTCTCCGCAGTGTATCGTTTATTGTAGGAATCACCGGCTCAAGACAAAGTCACGTTATTGATTAACACCATTATTGTTTTAATTCATTATTATTATGAATATTGTCAGTAAGGTCTCTGGGATGTGAATCTTACATTTTTTATTGAACTGTTTTTTGACGATAAATAGACATTTTGTAAATTCGTAACTTATGATATGAATGAATAAGGAAACTGGAATTAGTTGACTTAACCTGAAAATTATAGACGGACAAATATTTTCAAATTGTATAACTTTTGAGCTCACCGTTTGAATGATTTTGTCGGCTTTAGAGAAAAAGATTTTCTATATAATGTGTATTGTTTGCTAAAAAAAGCGATTGTCAAAATAATATATATTTTATAAAGTCACTTAAACATTCCCCAGGTTTTGAATAACCGGTAGTATTTGAATTCCTACTAGTTATTATAAGCGGAAAATATTGCTTGTGCAATGATGGAGTATTTAGCTAGTTGAGGATCGAAACCGCACCGCCTGAGCGGGGTACCAGATACTTTGGACTACAGTGCCAATAACCGTTTTACTAAAAATATAACCCCCACATTCACAAATTAACGAAACCTACCCTTTATAGCAGAATTACACGAAGCTTATTTTCGTCCAGCTTTCATGTGGAAATCGCGATGAAAAAATGACGTGTTCAATTTTGGTACCTATTTTCGTACAGTTTAAGATGGCGGACATTATTTGACATCCTGTAGCATGTAACTTTTTTACGTAACACGCGGATGATATTTTTAATGTTGCATGTTTATTTCGTTTTATATTTAAAATATTGATAAAAAACAATAATACGCGCCTTTTTTCGCCTTGTATTATTGTTCGGTATTGTGAATTGTATCACAATTATTTTTAAATACGTGTATTTTTGATGAATTGTTAACGGCAATGTCAAAGGCAAATGTTAAATGCGAACAAATATATTTTCAAAATATTGCCGTTTTTCGACGATTTAGTAGGTATCTCAATAAAATACTATTTCTTCCATAATGCATTGCTACTAGTCAATGATGGCAACGTATGAAATTGTGATTATGAAAATAATGATCGTTTAAAGCATGATTTTTCGTATGTCCTCCGATATAGTTTCCATATGGGAATCGGTATGAATAACACATCGTCTAAAACGTCCATTTGTCAATAAGACAATATGCCGTTGCGTCATACCGCCTGTTTTTTTTTCATTGTCAAATTACTGCAATGACACGGCGCTTTGTTCCGCCGTTTAATGTTGTTTAATTCTCCCTCTACCCACCCACCCACATAATCCCATGATCAATCCGACGGCTTGTTGTTGTTGATCAGTTCGCCTGCGGCGCAAAGTGCCCAGTCACTCTCGGGTCATCAGTCACGACTCAATCACCCCCGTTGGCCGGTGCCCGCTGCGGCCTTGATTTCTGAAAGATTGTTCTGTCGAACGAGGGTGGCTTGATTGTATTACATTTCAATTTTTTTTTGTAAGTTCGCCATTTTTTTGACGTAAAATAATTCAAAACGTGCTATTCTATTATCTAACACGCACATTTTTTTTTAAATATTATCATGAATACCTATGTTAAACCAATATCTATCTATATAAATAAAAATGTAAATGTTCGTTTGTTCAAAATCTTAAATCTCCGAAAGTTCTTCACGGATTGCTTTGAAATTTTGACACAACGTTGCACCTATATTAAACAGATATCATCTGAGACAGGTAAAAACATGCTATTTGAAACAGCGCCATCTGTTGGACCTAAAAGCAACAATTTTTCTCAATCTTCAAGTTTCTCAATCTGCACAGAAAGACCGAGCCACAGCAACGCGTGGCGGGGTACAGCTAGTTGTAAATAAAATTCATAAATATGTATTTAATTTCATTATCTTGGTTACGATATAATATACTACTTACTGCCCCTCAATAGAAATGTCTGTCTATACCACATGTTCTATGATGATAATCTATTCCAGAAGCAGGAATTACGTAAATAAAGGTATTAAGGCGAAGAACTAGTAATGCAAAATCACGTGTTTTTTGTTTGAAAATTTGGTGGCTTAAAAATATTTTTTAAATGCTACAATTAAAAACTGTGAGTATAACCAAAACCTCCTAGATCACAAGGCCGGGACACTCATTCAAAGCAGCGTCCTAACTCGTATGGGATTTCACAAAAAATTTCATTTAAATTATTTTTTTCAATTTATTATTTTTTAATAAAACATATTAAAATGTTTTAGTTAGCTACAAAAAAAAAAAATATTTTTCTTAAATGTTCCCATACAAGTTAGGAGGCTGTCCCGGCCTTATGATCTAGGAGGTTTTGGTATAACACATGTAAGTATTTTATAAGCCCTGAAAAATATAAAAAATATCAGGCCTACACAGACATAGGAATTAATAGACGAGAAGATATGGGCGAGGGGTAAAATCAACTGTTGAAGAACGAAGGGAGTGAAGCTGACTGTGATTCGTCAATAAATCAATCTGACAGTAAATAGGCATCTCGCATTATAATATCACCATTTACTTCTTAAAAGTAAAATCTGCTTTGAATGAATAGACATTTTTACATGGGAGCGCAAATTACTCGCCACGTTATGAACAAATTTGCGAAGTCCAAATTCGGCAAAGTAAGGCAGCTTCTATTTTCAGAGTCGTAGTTAGTTTCAGAGTATTTAGTTAAGACACTTTTATAAATGTTCATAATTTACTTCCCAGCAACCAACCAGCTTTGTGTTTCGCGTCCAGACGTTTCTCGATGTGATAGTAACAACTGATTCATATTATACGATGTGAATATGCTTAAAATAAAGTAAAATAATGCTTATATATGGAATGTAATACGACAATTGGGTTTATTCTCTTTTTTCACATCTATTTTTACCAGTTTTCATAGTACAAGTCAAAATTTTGCCGTGTTATTTCGTAAAATGAACCGATGATGCCTCGACCATAGTTCGCACAAGAATGATGACGTCACGTTTTCAAATTTCATTTGAGGCCATACGCGAGCCCAGCCGGCTCAATGGAACCGGTATGGGGAGTGGGGATAATACGCTTTTAATCACTTAGGGCAGGTCTACTAATATTCATATGTCTATGCAGGCCTATAAAAATGCTTTTGATTTCAAAATCTCCTACCTAGGAACCCCTTTTCGTTTATGATTTTACTGTGTAATGTGCAAATAAGTTATTTAGAAAATGATAGTAATACATTTAAATAAAATGAAACACACTTTTTGCGATTTTTTTTCCTGCATAAATCGAAACAGGCATCTAGTGAACCTTATCGCCACCTACATAAGAAGTATTATTGTTAGTGGCCCGATTCTAAATAATACACGAAATGGTTAATCGCCATAATTAGATAATATAATATATCATTTATTCATAATATTTTTTGTTGCGTCAATTCTTTTTCAGCGTTTATCAGTAAGTAAACAATAGAAAAATATGAACATGCGCGAATTCAAATTAACTGTCAACTGCAGTGATGGTAATAATTCTACGGTACACCTGTATCTGATTTTTTTTATTAATTACGATTTCTGTTCGCCGCAGTAAAAATGTTCCCCTTTTTGTGATTTAATTGAAACGAACAGGTGTTGTATTAATTAGTATTTATATTATGGACTGTATTTTATTGTGTTCTCAGGCAGCCGACATTGTTAATTGTACTGTTACTTTAAAAAAATCTCAAGTGATGTACCTGAGTAAAATTTATTCAGCGTATTGATTCTATTTCAATCTCGAGAGCAACATTTTAAATTTGTGACAAAGTTTGACTTGATATTTATAGTTAATGTTTATCTTAGATTAATTAAAAAAGAAGATACGTTACTGAGACAACGTACGTGGTTTCACCGAACTAGGACCAGTGGACATACTTGGGATTTAATAATATTCCAAGCTATCACCGGCTTGCCACAAACACGTCGCCCTGAGATCTAATGGAGTTTCTTTCCATTCGTAAATAAACACAAATCACTTATAATTAATTAAGTACAATAATTATTCAAGGCTTTAGCTACCCTGAAGCGGTAAATGTCGAAATTAATTAAAGCGAAATAGCAAACGCAAGTTTACGAAGGACAACCTAGTGACAGTACGTCGTATCTACTTCGCTATGCGTTGTCGCGATGCAAGCATAACACACGGGCGGGATGTTGATAATACAGCTATTTCATCCGTTCGCACATATTCTTTGAATTGCTATCCTTTTCGTATGCGTTTTGTTGTTAGCTTGAAACTAAAATAACGAGAAGCGCGTGATGTTTTATAGCTATTTCATCCGCACACACATATTCCCTGAATTGCCATGCTTTTCTTAATCGTTTTAGATTTGGAACATAAAACAAGAACTTGCTGTATGTTTTGTTCGATTAGTATGAATGTAACCTGTGTGTATTTAAATCGATAATGTTTATTTTTCTGTATTTATATCATCAGAAATTGTTAACAGTAATATTTCCCATTGGAAAATATTCAGTGGGGTGTGTATCTAATTAGCATATTTATACAACAGCATTTTCTGTAATGCAACACCACCTGGTTGTATGTAGGGTATGTAGGTAGTATTATGTATAATGCACTGAACGTGATTTTAATTGTATAAACAATTTTTACTGCCTTCTTTAAATTAATTGGACAACAAAACCCTGTGTATGTAGTTCATAATATAATACGCCTTGTTGACGAGAAGAATTTTAAATAGGAAAATTATTTTAAAGAGTACACCTTTGAATGTTTGATTTGAGATTTTCACAGCCAAAAGTATTTATTATCTAAAGTGATTTATTTTTGGGGTATTATGCCGTGTTGCCCTTTCCTCCTTTAGCACACATTTCAGACAACTTTATACTGTCTATCGTTAGGGCATATCTGTATTTATATTTGTGCAAACCAATAGCAAGTTTCAAAAAAGCTCTGAACAAGTTGGGCACCCGCCCGCAGTCCTCTCTTACCCCGAAAATGCCTAAAGATATGCGAATATCTAAATAACTCAAGTCATGATATTGTTGTTGCAAATAAAAATATTTTTCGATCGAGTAGTTAGTTCTATTTGGTATATGGAAGGTAATTAGGCTGAGTCAATCAGGGCTGTCTATAATACCTATAAAATTTTTTAAAATAAATAGTTACAAGCACATTATCAAAATATATTATGTTTTAGAAATATGTATATATTGCCACGCAATCATTTGTACACTTTAATGGTACGTTCCAGAATTTTTGATATTCTGTGTGAGAGACCTCCGTTCAGAATCGTATATTTGTTTGAATTTGTTTTAGCCGTGATCAGTGACTAGATCTGAATAGCCAATCATTTCCGAAACTTCCTCTTCCACTTCTTCTTTCCCCCTTTACAACATGACCCATTTTGGTGAAAACACGGTCCCACCGGGCAGTATTACAGCATTACAGTATGTTTTCATTTTCTACTATTTTTTTATCGTGGTCCAATAACAGCCCTAATTTTCCTAAAACAAAGGTATCTACTTACGTATTAAGTCGTACTTAAGTACCTATTTTTTCATCGTGGTTCAATAACAGCCCTAATTTGCCTAAAACAAAGGTATCTACTTACGTATTAAGTCGTACTTAAGTACCTATTTTTTCATCGTGGTTCAATAACAGCCCTAATTTGCCTAAAACAAAGGTACGTATTTACGTATTTTGTCGTACTTAAGTACCTCGAGCATCACCCTGTCCCCCCATGCTGAAACATCCCCGTTCGTTTGTTTGCATTAAATATAAATATTTATCGTAGCTCCAAAGTAAACACATCAATTCGTAGAATGACCGCTGCATTTCGCGGTCGGATGCATTTCACCTATCATTATTTGCGTTGCATATTTATGGCTTGTTGCGTATTGCATATGTTGCACAAATTTTATCATCGGCAAATGATGCGTCCATTAATGCAACGTCACGGCGAAATTGTACGGCGAATAATGCATTATTCGGGGGATTTTCAAAACATAAGGCGTTTAGCATAAATATAAGGCAGGGATGTAATAGCCATTTAGTGTTTTATTTTCTCAATCTACACTAGAATGATTAAGTCATGGCGTATTTCGTTTTTTAAGAAGCTGACTGCGACTCCACTCTAATAGATGGCGTTGCTGGAATAAGCCCCACGCAACACACGAAGGGCCAGTCCCAGAACTACATAATAGCAATGTTATGTGGGACAATTTGTTTTTAATGCATCCGCTAAGCTTGATAGGTAGTATTCCTCAATATTGAAACCTGGGCTTCTGGAACAAAAGAAAGGCCCAGATAGGATTATAGGATAAAAAGGAACAAAAGAAAAGCCCAGATTGGATTATAGGATAAAAAGGAACAAAAGAAAAGCCCAGATTGGATTATAGGATTAAAAGGAACAAAAGAAAAGCCCAAATTGGATTATAGGATAAAAAGGAACAAAAGAAAAGCCCAGATTGGATTATAGGATAAAAAGGAATACAAGAAAAGCCCAGATTGGATTATAGGATAAAAAGGAACAAAAGAAAAGCCCAGATTGGATTATAGGATAAAAAGGAACAAAAAAAAGCCCAGATTGGATTATAGGATTAAAAGGAACAAAATAAAAGCCCAAATTGGATTATAGGATAAAAAGGAACAAAATAAAAGCCCAGAATGGTTTATAGGATAAAAAGGAACTCACCCGTCGCAGTTGGGGCCAGTCTGCCAGATTCTGGACGTACTCAAAATATGTATATTAAGTTAAATTTACATAGTTTATTCCACGGTTGTGGTTATGATATAGGTCAATTACTATTTTATACTGAGCTCTGCAGAGCTACAAATGAGCATAATGTCACTTTATTGACATCTTGCAACAGCAACCGGTCATTGTGACATTTTGGGATGGGTACATTGGGTAGGACGGATGACGAACCTCGTGCTGGCACTGTTGGTGGACGCGGTGGACTCTTTCGCTGTAGCAGCTGGCCCAGTTTCTTCACCACCTAGGATTCTTGCTGTAGAGTCTCCATCTTGTATCTTCGTGTCACCTGTTCCTATACTTCATTTTACTTAATTAACTCTATTTTTGTAATATTTATATTTTTTGTAATACCTGCATCAACTGTAAAGCGCCCCTGAGGTGATATCTCACAAAAGCGGCGCTATACAAATTATCCAATAAATAATAATATTAATAGGTAGGACAATTGCAGGATTTGAGATTTCCTATCCACCAAGTCTTTGCGAATACAAATCTACCAATCCCATATATATTGCGTGAACAACTATCATTCATTATACAGAAGGCTTATTTTCACTGAACATAACTAGTTCCGTACGTTTTCATGAATTAATAATTTTATTTAGTTATTGTCGTGACAGCCGTTTCGCCTTTTGAAGCCGTTATCATGTTGTATCCCTGCCATATATAGAATGAGCGAATTAATACCATGACTACTCCTTCGCTTCCTCGAGAATGGTTTTCAGGCAATAGTGCTGTTGATTTCCTGAAATGTAATATGAAGTTACGTTCTAATATAACCTAGCCTTTACATACCTGAAGGTAAAACTCGCGTTTCCCTCGAATAGGGGGTCACTAGGATCCCCATTATATCGCGGAGCACTCGTGTTTCGTAATACTTATTTCGCCCTTCACCTTAACCTTCAGATATTAATTAGTTATTACATATTTCTTTGTTCCTACCGTTTAGCCTGAAAATGCCTATCTTCGCCCAGCAGTCAATCATTAAGAAACGCAAAACGGTAAAAGAGATACAAAATCGCGTAACTCAAATACATATACTTGTAGTCCTTTCAAGTAAAATGCCCTTTTTACGTCAGCACCCTCGGCTAAGTAAAAAATAGTAACTGAATATCTTTTTTTGTAAATGCAGATCGATTACCGAAAAGGTTTCCCAGGATTATCTAAACTATAGATTATGTGATATGAAAAAAGAAAAACTTAAATATCGCACAAAAATCTCATTTGGGTGATGTATGTTAACCCCGTCCGGCGCGGTAGGGTTAAACCAATTGCGTTCGTCTGTAATTGTGGTCTTATAATTTATAATTTACTATATATTTAACCATATCTACTAGATATTTGATATAACTTTTTAATTAAAATAAATATTATGCAGTTTGGTTTGGAATTTCAGCCTCAAATACAAATTTAAGTTTTGTATGAAAAAGACCGCGCAGCCGTTCCTCTTACAGTTACTAATTTTGGTTGTTAGTGCCTGGGTAAATAAGTGAAATATTCCTCCGTAGTGCGTAAAATAATTCAAGTACAATGAACTTTTAATTTTCAAAATTGGAACTACTTATCATATCAGATTGATCAGCGATAAAGTAGGTACCAATATTATTTACGAATTAATAATTCTTTATTCGAATCGTGTATGTGTCTTGTTCAAAAGCTTGACAGATGCTAATGTTCATGAAATAATGGAGTGAAGATTCTTTACTGACAATGCGCGTGGTTTCACTGAACTAGGTCCAGCGGCCGTTCATATACATATTCTTTGAATGGCTATCCTTTACATAAGCTGTGATGCATTTTTTTATGTCATTGGATAGATAAGATTCTAGACTATTGGATAGATAGATTTTTCAACTTTGCTATCATTAGATAGGTAAATTTCTCCTTTTGAAAGGCTATGTAAATAATTTCACCTTTTTTATGTGAAACCGCAAAGAGTTCCAACAGTCTGGAGCCAGTGAGACTATGGTATCCCCAATTGGGGTATGTTGTGAGGCTGAAGGTAGCGGGCTATTCAGACCTGATCATCAAACACGGCCAAAGTCATTTCAAGCAATGTATCAATTCTGAATGGTGGTCTTACACCAAGGCGATACTGAGAGTATCTTCCACTCTGGAACGTGCCGCGAATATACTTTATATCACTTAAATAACTAGAAGGGTCTGCGCTAGTATTCTATAAAATTTTCGAGTACGAAATCTTTATCATGCATTTTGTAAACTACCCACAAAACCACTTGTAATGTAATTCTTATTTCTTTCTTTCTTTTGTAGTGATTTCACTTTAAACTTTCCTTTCCTAACGGAAGGTGGCGCCAGGTTCTTCACGTTCTTCGTTAACAAATCGGTTTATTTATAAATTCCCAAAAAGCCGACATTGTAAATCCTCTCCTAATTGAATTATAAGCCCCCGAATTAGAGTCTAGATCGGCGTGTAATACCCATTGTGAGCGAGCCGTTAGGGTCCATATTGGCGTGACAAATCTGTACGGATTTCGCAAGACAAAGGGTGTAGTTATTGGTTCGCGCCGCAGGCAAAATTCGACCCTGTTGTTTTGTTTTGGAAGCCTTGATTGAATTTATTGATTAATGCCAGTAATTGAGTGTTTGACAAAATTTAATGCAATTTCGAATATTTTTCATTTGAAAAGTTTGGTTTCTGTTTATGATGTTATTTTTTCATTTATAATTTTATTAAATGGGACACTACGGCTGCTGGGGCGTTGCTTATTTAAAGTTACTAATTTGCAAAATAATATCAAGCCATGCACCACGCTAAACATTAACAGTCCTACTTATAAAGATTCCCTAATACGGTGAGGAGGGCCGTATACTGCTCTGGTTAAAATATAACTCATGCAATTTTTTTAGGCTGGCACCATATTGTTCCAATCCTCAAAAACACGGTCATTTTTGCATTTCGCGTTTAGTTGCTAATTTCACGTTTCTTCATATGACATTTACAATGTCATTAACCCGGTCTGCATTGAATTGCTTAGAAATTTGGCCAATTTGATTATGCGTTCCGTATTTGCTTTGATAAATGGATATTTCGATTTAAAATATTCCTCCGATGGTGCTGCCATGGGTACTACCTTTTTTACATTTTCACCACGCGACCGATCGATATTTGTCAAATCAAACAGATTATTAGCAAAGTCCGCGATCTCCGTCTTCATACCATAGTAATACGTCCCTAATCCTGGGGGTCGGACGATTTGAAAATCTGTCAGGCTCTAATACTGCGGTATTACGGCCGGTATACGCAGTACGCATGCGCGTGATTATGTGTAAAGTTTTCTACTAACCTGGTGCATCAAGACCTCTTGACCCCTAGGCCCCATAGAGGCGAGTGCAATTGTTTACATACTCAAGAAATAAGTTCGGTGTTTGAAAATGTATGATCAAATTAGCAGTATAAGGAAAGTGTGTCATCGATTTGCAGTATAAGGAAATGAATATTGCTGATTCATAAAAATCTTGTTAACAAACGGATAGCAAGCCGTTTGTTAACAAGATTAATTAGCCAATAAACTTTTAGCACATTCATAATATAATTAGTGTAAGGAAAAATTATGATCATTTTAGCAGTATATGGAAATTTAAGTTATCTTAGAACACATGGACACGCCCCCATCACACTTCTATCGTAGCTCATCATTATATATTTTGTGGGGCTTACCTCTAAGGCTACTTACAAAGATAGAAAATAACTAAAAAGAAAATTGCAAAATAATCTTAATTTAAAATAATATTACTTGCGTACTCACAACTAAAAAACACGGGATATTATAATTGAAAGATTGATAATTACTTCCAAGCTAAAGAGCGCAGACCCTTGAAAAATCACTTATTCTGACTTCAGTTGTTAAGATCAACATCTCAGAAATTTTAACAAAAGAAATATGCATTTCACACGTAGAATTAAAATAATTTTCTTGATAAAATATTATACTATACTTATCTGATCATTTGACCCATTAGTTCCATTTTTGAAAATTGCACTTCAATTCAAAACGAATCCGAGTTCATAAAAAACAGAGTTAGAATCACCGACAGACCCGCAAACGAAATTCGGAACGCAATGTATTTTTTACACTACCCCCCACATTAGACCCTGAGAAAAAAACATTTTCCCTCAGGGTCTATGTTTTTTTGGGGATGCTGTGTGGATGATCTTTTTAATGAAAGAAAGAAGAGATCGTGGTAAGAGAAAAGTCTAAGAGGTAAAAGAAACCAGTTGGAGAGGTCAAAGGGTCTACTCAAAACGGCCTCCCGATCTGGCACGACTCGCAGCTGGTGGTCACCAAACGTAGTGAACCGCTTTGGGTGACCTATGGTAGTGGTTTTGGTTATCCAATAAATGGTTTCCGGGGCGACGGTACCGCCTCCCAAATTGAAATGTTTGATTATGTTTCTGATATTATAGAATGGACTCTAATGGACGTTATTTGTAATATTGCGAAACTCCTTAACACTCGTATTCATGTGACCTTTACTTTATTAGGGCAAAATTCCTTATCTTGTTTGTCACCGGTTCCTTTAAAATTTGTAACAATGAACGCTAGAGAAAGTTAAATAAATAGATCGACCCTTTTTAAACAATGTTTTCGTCTGTCGAGTGGGTTTAATTTTTTTTTTTATGAACAACTTGTTATCTACTGT
The DNA here is from genome assembly GCF_061612785.1 of Hesperophylax consimilis. Classification (NCBI taxonomy): domain Eukaryota; kingdom Metazoa; phylum Arthropoda; class Insecta; order Trichoptera; family Limnephilidae; genus Hesperophylax; species Hesperophylax consimilis. Next base: position 7,388,085 of record NC_142862.1, on the reverse strand, counting down.
TTTACTAATCATTCTGTTTATTTTTGTTTCAGGTAAGCACCATTTTCTTCATATCAACAGTGGTTTCAATCCGACGTCGTAAGTATCTTTTGATAACCTTTTTTGTACCGACATTTCATAGTGATAATATCTATTTACTTATTGGTCGATGGCTAAGCACCATAATAGTATTGACACAGTTTGAAAATTACCGTGTACGTGTGTTATGGTGTACCTGAAAACTGGGTCTATTTTTAATTTGGACATATTATTACTCTAAAGAATTGAAAATTTTTACTTTTTATAAGTTTTTGTGACCCCAACTTCAACCGTTCACTAGTGTATACCACATTGTTACTGTTTAAAAAAACTACATTATATCGAATTGTATTCGACTCCGTATCTTATTTCAGTGCAGAGATATTCAAACCACTCTTTAAACACTCCTGACGCCAATAAGAACAAACTTAAGTTTTTTTAACGATATCGGTCTAGTAGTTTTTGAGTCTATAGAGAACTAACGAAGAAACATTCATTTTTATAAATATAAATTGTTTAAATCTAATGATTTGAGAGTTAATCAACATTTTATTTTAATCTTGATTTTTTTGGTATAAGTCAGAATGTTTTTTGTCGCTTACTATGCAATTGAGGATATATTGTATCCCTTTAGTTTTAGCAAGGTCTTGACTTGACTTGACACTTCTATTTTAATTCCATTTCTTATGTATTTCCTGTTTGTCTCTGCTTTTATATACCATCTTTTACTCTTGCATTGTACATTGTCTCAAATCTCGCGTCGCTTTGTAATATATTGGACGTAAGTCCGTTAATTAATTAATAAATAAATAACATATAAATAAAAATAGTCCAAATCAAATTGCAGTTAGTTGTTTAAACAGCCCATAAAGAAAAGCTATGCTGATTTATGAAATGGCGGTGAATATATAAGTATCTCTTGTTATTTGTGTCACAATGGAGCGATGTTGGAGTTATTGATTTTTTTTCCCAGAATACACCCCCGTTCCTGACACGACTCTCCGTGATAATACTAATATCGTATAAATATCGCTCCTAGAATGCGATATTGCCACATATCTTGATAAGAGCAAAATACGATGTATGGCATCTTGACGACTTTCATCTATTTCTTCAGGGGGATCAGAGTATTTCCTGTTGAATAAGGTTTATGAGAATTCCTTGTACTATCTTGCATATTAACATTTTACATACGTTCTTGTCACACACTTAATCAAGTAAAGAAATGTGCAGATCGCCATACTTATCTACGCAGTCGAGAGGGTCGCTATTGTCGCCGCTATTTTACTATCTTTAATTTCTAAATAGTATAAAATAAAGTCACTATCCGCGTCTGTCTGTGCGCGTAGTTCTTCTAAACTAGGCAACGGATTTTGATAGGGTTAATTATATTATTATTATATTATTCACTGTCGTTTAGAGATTTTTTTTCCCGGAAGGTTTGTTTATAAAACATATGCATATTCCATTGACAACCCTGAAATTCTCGCCAAAATAAAATTTTTCGTACCGACTAGAAATACGAGGCAAAGTGCTACATTTTTCTGTGACAATTCTAAAACCAACTATGAAGCTTATACACCTATAAATAGACTACATCATTTTGGCAATAAATTTGGGAATATTGTAGACATGCTTAAAGATTCCGTATTAGTTATAAAACGAAATCTTTTTAATCATTTTACTGAGATGGATGAATTCACAACTCCGTAGTGAATACATTTTTGTTTTTATATGTAACTATATGTTCCTTAATACATATTTAGCTTTCCGTAATCCACACTATTAATTTGAATTTACCTTAATTTAATTAAAAATCATAATTTAATGTAAACTATGTAACACAACTGTATTACTTGTTAACTACTTTTGTAAAAGCCCATTAGGGCGTAAATAAATACATAAATAAATAAATAAATATTATATTTATAGAAAATAGAGAAAACTCGATGTTTTGCAATCAAGTCGTAAAGAAATATTATCGTGCGCTTACATTGCTACCGCTTGCTAAACCTTATATATACATCAAAATAATGCAAAACAGAATTGTACATCTTAAAAAAGGCCTATAGAAAAGTTCGTGATGGTAAATGTCCTCCTAAGGATAACCCCCAGCAACGCTATGTACACATCAGCTAGTAAATTATAAATCGTCCTTATTCGAATTTGTATGGCCCTTATAACCCGACATACAATCTTACTACGCAAGGAGATAATGTTTTTCTATGTTTCAATATAATTCAGAATATATATTAAGTTTTGTAACGGCCATTTATGTATACATGGCCAACAGTAGGGCGCAATTAGAAGCCTAGAAGGAATATTAGACAAGGGAAGGGTTTACGGTTCCAATGGCAACACTTCTTCCGCCTGTCCATCCAGCAATTAAACATACCGAACTTGTGTTTGTAACGTCAATAAACAGATATACAGAAGATTATTTGACATTCTCCTGCATAAAAAGATACCAACTGTTACAGTTTGTTTGTTTTAAAGCAGCAAACATTTGGAACTTTGCGCTTTAGCGTCACATAGGTACAGATTTTTCTGAATTTTCTAGGTCAACTATTTTATTTATTTATTTTTATTTATTTAATACATGTTACATTATTATGAAATTACTACTAATACTAGGCGGCTGCCTGTTTCATGGTGACCAATTGAGTGTAATTAATTTGTATTAATTATTAATTAAGTAATTAATTTTGTTACTAATATTAGTATTTTAAGCTTGTTATATCTATTTATTGTTAAAATGACACACATTGTCTCTCCAAATTTGCGATGTAAGTAATTATAAATAAGAAAACATTAATGAAAATATGTTATAATAATATTTAATTTCGGACGAAACCAATGTTCAATTCCTTCGTTGGAGTCCTCAACCAGGTCACAAGCAATATTTTACGCTTACTGTGGTGGGAGTAGGATATTTTAGAATATTGTCAGGTTATTCGTAACGAATGTTTGTCTTTCTTAAAAATAAATAATTATATTTATTTTTTTAAAGTTTTTATTCCAGATAAAAGAAAATTACATTTTCACTCATTTAACTTGAATTTTTTTTTTTTTAACATTACATAACAATATTATTCAATTTCAGTGTTTTGCTGATTGAGCATAAAGTGAACAATTTTTTAAATGTACCTACTTACACTTTTTTAATTTTTAATTTTGTATGGAAAGCAATTATATATGTTGCTTCCCCTCGTAACTAATGGATTGCTTGCGATAGTGAGTATGTATGAAATATATAAATGCATGTTATCGTGTTGCCGTGTAAAGTGTGTGTGTGCACTTGGGACGTTTTAATGAATTCTGTATTTGTATGTATGGGTTTATTATTTATTTTGTATTTTTAGAAAGACGTGTATTATATTCATGTAGTTAATGTTAACAGTTTTTTTAACATATAATTTTTTGTGGATGTTATAGGTTTGAAGTGAAATAGCTTTTTGATTACTTTGTTTTGTGTTACCTGTAGTTCATTTATATATGTTTCATGTGCGTTTCTCCAGATTTCAATCAAGTAGTTTACATGTGAATGTACGAGGCTATAATATAGACCCTTTTTAAATTTAATTTGGTAACAGATATGATAACCGGCTAAATACGCTAATTAAGGGGGTGATTTTATCTTTAATATCTTGCATATGCTGTTTAAATGTTAAGTGTTTATCGATGCCCAGCCCAAGATATTTCTCCTGTATCAGGATTTGCAGGTTGTTATATTAAATTTTTAAGGGTACATGAGGACATTCCTTCAATTTTGCGGGTTAAGCTTAAAATCGTGTATCCTGTTTTTTTAACATTCATATTTAGGATATTTGATTGGAGCTAACTGTTACTTTTTTGTAGGTCTCTTTGTGCATTTTCTAGTAAGATGTCTAAATCTTTACCCCAGTAGAAAATTGCAGTACCATCTGCATTTAAAAAAAAAATTTAAGATTGATGAAATTTTGCACACTTGACCTTTAAAACAAGCAGGTGATCATTTTCTACATTAGATTTCAAAAAACAACAACCATCGCCTTTCCTCACCCCTTAAAGCGGAATTTTGATACTTGACGAAATTTTGCACACTTGACTTTCAAAATAAGAGAAAAATTTGGATCTGGTTTCGAAAAATGCCGCGTAAAGCCCTGGCAACGTTGGGGACTTCATCTTGTCTCGAATAATAATAGTATTTCTTCATTGAACAGAGCCTCTAATAAGCCTCTCTTATTCCAACATAAGTTATTCCGAATACTGAAGTGGAGTTATAGTTGTCCCCACCATCACGTCATTCACCATTAACTGTCGAGAGCTGGTGGCTTTAAACGGTGTAAGCTGTATTTATGTTTAGTGACTACGTCTGAATAGCTAGGTAGATTCATCTATCATTAGATATCTCTTTACTTCTACTCTATCCCTTCTGTAAAGCAAACATAGTAGGAATTTACTTACCAAACTTATCTACGAAATACACGGTAAGTTTCTGTATATGCCACTGAAGTGAAGAGTGCTGTGGGCGTGTCTGTGCGCCAGAATGAAGGTCATTTTACTAAATATAAAACTTTTTCAAATATCGATAACTGTCATGAACAGATAATCAATTTGAGTGTCGATGTCTTTTATAAATTAGTATTGAGTACCATTAAAAATGTCCTGTGTAAAACATACCTCTCCGCCACCTATCTAAATATATTTGTCCCAACTCTTTTGTATTACTACAAAAGGTTTTGTAATAATACTTATATTTTGAGGTTAAATATGCATATATGCCAATATTCAAATAGTTTGTGTATTGGCACTATATGCGAAATTTTTGTAATAGACCCGTATCCCGGGATACGAACACGTTCTGGTGATTTTTTCCCTCTGAAATTCTCTAGCCGCCCCCTCTCCCAGGATACGAAAATATTCTGTAGATTGTAGCTCCTTTTTTACTCTTTCACGCCTCATCTCATTTGAGTATTTGAGTACCTCATACAAACTCATTCTGATTTCGTGTCCCATCCAAACAAATAAATTATAATACTTATATTCTTTTATCTTTGTATCTAACACGATTACAAATTGGTGCTGGTAAATTGGTAAAAAAATCGATGTTCTGAACTGCTATCCTGTGAAAAGATTAACACTTTTTGGGATTAACTGCTAGGAATTGAAAGAAAATTATAAAAAAAGGATCTACATTTATGCAATACACCATAGACATATGAATATTAGGTAGACCTGCCCTAAGTGATTAAAAGCGTATTATCCCCACTCCCCATACCGGTTCCATTGAGCCGGCTGGGCTCGCGTACGGCCTCAAGTGATATTTGAAAACGTGACGTCATCATTCTTGTGCGAACTATGGTCGAGGCATCATCGGTTCATTTTACGAAATAACACGGCAAAATGTTTACTTGTACTATGAAAACTGGTAAAAATAGATGCGAAAAAAGAGAATAAACCCAATTGTCGTATTACATTCCATATATAAGCATTATTTTATTTTATTTTAAGCATATTCACATCGTATAATATGAATCAGTTGTTACTATCACATCGAGAAACGTCTGGACGCGAAACACAAAGCTGGTTGGTTGCTGGGAAGTAAATTATGAACATTTATAAAAGTGTCTTAACTAAATACTCTGAAACTAACTACGACTCTGAATATAGAAGCTGCCTTACTTTGCCGAATTTGGACTTCGCAAATTTGTTCATAACGTGGCGAGTAATTTGCGCTCCCATGTAAAAATGTCTATTCATTCAAAGCAGATTTTACTTTTAAGAAGTAAATGGTGATATTATAATGCGAGATGCCTATTTACTGTCAGATTGATTTATTGACGAATCACAGTCATCTTCACTCCCTTCGTTCTTCAACAGTTGATTTTACCCCTCGCCTTTATCTTCTCGTCTATTAATTCCTATGTCTGTGCAATACACAGAATAAACATAAATATTATTCTAATAAATAATGTAGGTAAATTGAATGGCGATTGGTGTCGAGATACGTTACTGGTTATCTTAGAATCCGGAATCGCGACTAGAAACCAACTTAATTATGAAATTACGCGACTATCTATCAGTGTAATTATATTTAAGTATGATACATACAAGGAAATAAAAGATAATTTGGCTTAAGTGCGACCATTTGTTGATGAATCTAGTAAATTATACTAAATTACGGAACATGAACGAGAAAAGCAGGTTGAAATGTGAAAATGCAGTTATATACCTACTTGACTTGAGTATGGCAGAATTACTTTTAATAGTACTGGACGAAAATATGGGTTTTTCCTTTAACATTACTTTTTTTACTACCCGGTTTCGCTTATGAATACTATTCTTGTAATATTCATTAATTTAGTCCACGCCCCGAATAGGACAGATACAGGGCAAGAAGATATTGTGATGATTCTTTGGTCAAAGGTTCTTTTGGTGACAAAGTCATGAAATTGCCATTGAGTGCCATTTTGTTTTTTTAACAGTTGAAAGATTCCCGTTAAATGCCGATTCTAAGGACGGGTTGTTTCAGAGAATTTGAACAATTCTTCAAATTTCAATCTTAATTTTCAAGTTCTGTGAAAGTTCTTTTCAGGTTCTGTTATTATTTCAGTTCTGTCAAGTAACTGGCCTATAATGATATAATAACAGATCTTGAATAGGACTTTCACAGAACTCGTAAATGAACGTTGAAATTTGATGAATTGTTCAAATTCTGTGAAACAACCCATACTAAGGAGGGATTGTTTCAGCTTTTGAACGGCCTTTTGATGTCAATGTTACGTTTGAATTTCTGTGAAAAAACTGAACCTTAGTATCAAAATTCATAAAATTTATCAGTTATAACGGCCTAAATTAACACTTTTTTTTAACAATAAAAATGGAAAAATATGTTTAATAAGATTTTTTATAAAGTGCAAATTAGTTTTTACTGATCCATTCAAACATATTTACTAACTAACTAACCATCACGCCGTTAGTTAGTTAGCCGCAGGGGTAGGCAGAGAGGACGGACCGCCACACAACTCGATCATGGCACACACTTCTTGCCCCATTCACATTCACACTTCATCTCATACATACTCTTCTATTATTCTGACTCTTGACATGGCCCGACTCGAGTATCCGATTCATTTGATCGTGCCATGTCTTCCTCGGGCGTCCCCGACTTCTGCTAACATGTTTCCGATTCATAAATAAGATTTTTTTATACTTTTATCTATAAATTTTAGTTTATATCTTTGCTCCAATAGGCAGTATCTCTAAAAACGGGATTTTTAGAGCTGAGTCCTAATTGCATTAAGCCAGCGATGTCCACCTACCTCCCAAAATACCCCATGAACCAGACAAGCACCCCCCGCGATTCCCATAGCTATTTCCCATACAGGCGAAAAACTGCTGCCTCTAATGGACGGGGGATTTGCACTGTGTGGACTCTCGGTGGTAGAAGTGTAGACTGCATGGGAATGTCGTAATGTACTCAGTCACTGGCTGACAGAAGTATATTGTGAATGTGATTGAGACCTCAACTTTCCCGTGAATTTGTTCATAATATCCTTATTGAACAAATAATACATTTCACTGGCCTGCCAGGGCCCAAGAGTTCGATGGTATTTTGTCAATTGGCGACATTATTTTCTCTTTCAAATTTTATTTATTATTTTTATTTTAGCCATTTGTACATCCAAGTTCACAAATGTCTTGACTGAGGATTGAAACTTCCTCCCCAGGAATTAAAGTGCCAACTCTACCAACCTCGACAAATTCCATTCTGGTAGTACCGACATTCATTTCGTGTATTAACTGCTATAATGTCGTCCGTTTTCAGAGACATGCGTAGTTATATGTTCGCATGTGTGTGCGTGATTGATAGAATGCATTGTAATCGACAACGAGTCTTCCTGCGGAGTTTCAGCTCTATTGGATTTCGGGAAGTGGGTTAATTTCCGCTTCCAAGATTTTCCACGAGAAATCCCATTGGGGAAAACATTATAAAATTTAATTTTGTCAATACAAATCATAGTAAATAATTTGTTTTTTAAATAAAAGTTTACTTAATTCAAATATATTTATTTAAAAATAGATTTATTTTGGTTCAAAAATTATGAAAATACAATACATTCAATTTAGGTGCCAAATATTTCAAAAATATAACGATGCGTATAATACAAATGTATATTATGTATTTTTTAATAGAAACCAACACTGAATGTTTTTTTTGTAGGTAATTAATATTTGATTAAAAACTAAAAAAACAGGTTTTGTTTTTGAAACAACCATGAGATACGAAAATTGAAATGTAAATTAAAGTTATTTTAATGTTTTCGTATTTCTAATACTTAATATCCACTGAAACTAAAATCTATGGAAGTGTGATCTGCACCGATTTAAAACAAAGCTTAAGTCCCTAAATTATATTAGATATTTCGACGCCTCGGCCCAGATAGAATTTCAACACTTGAAAATGTGGACGCAACTAATTCATGTTCCTGCATTCCTCCACCCAATTACCTGTGCCTGTATGACAGTGTGGAATACCATACCAGTCCGTTAAAAAAACTTGTGCTGTGAACATATTCCCTCACTGCTTTATAATATCGAGTCTATTACGGAAGCTTGTGCAGTGATCACCCGCAGTATCCCTCAAGGCCATAATTTCGATTGGCAATAAGACGTGCACCAAAGACGTGTACGCAACACAGAATCCCTTTCCAATTCTAACTGATAACCACATCTACCACAAAAGTTGTGTCAAATATTGATTACAGTCCACAATAAAACCACAAATTGATTCGCAGGCGAGATTTGCGACTCCAGAGAATGTTTGATGAATTTTACCCAAAGTAAGATAATTTTGACCTTACTCAGACACGCGTTTACAACACACTTCTATTAATTTGATCTCTTCAGTGGTAATACCTAATATTTGTGTTACTAAAATATATTTATTTATTTTCAACAAGAATAATTTAACCATGTTTATGTTAATATTCGTATTTTTATTTTCCGAAATTTATTATAATAATAATGATGGCGAAATAAAATATTCCGCTGCTTCTCTTTATAATATTATTCTATCAAACTTAATTTCTGTGCAGATCAATCATTTCCCCACCTCATTCCCATCCCCTTTCTTGCGTCTGCACCACAGGGAGATACTTCTCCTAGAGTGGGAATACCACCCTTGGCGTGTTATAAATAATCGATTCTAATTTATTCGATTGGATTAGTAATGGAAATTATGTTTCGAGATGTTCAACGATCATCGTGGTAAAATTTTATGGTCTTTATTCAAAACGTGATAAGTTACATTTCTTATGTTAGGAGAACACTTTGAAACCTTCAACCTGCATTTGCATGATTCTTTAAATCGATGCTATTTTATATAATTACCGCACAAGAGGTCTAACTTCCCCCAACTGTCTGGAACCAGTGAGACTATGGCAATCTCAATCGGGGTATGCTGTGAGGCTGAATTCAGTGGGGAGGGGAATTAATTAGGGAATAGGAAGGTGGGGAAGTATCTAACTATTCAGATCTATTCACCAAAATCGGCTAAAGCCATTTAAAGCAACTGATCGGTACTCTTTCACCAGGGCGTTACTGGAAGTATCTTCAACTCTGGAGCGTGCCGCAAATATACAATAATATTATTTTTTAATTAATTTGATAATGACACAAATAAAACAAATAAAATTTTCTTGCGATTTCGCGACCTCCGCATTCGTAGCACAAGCACGGAGGCCGTCGAAAATGATAAGATTCGGGTTTTGTGATTTTTTGAATTTTTATTAATAGAAACATAAATAAAATAAAAATAAAAATGTTAATGTTCGCTTTTTCAAAATCTGAAATTTCAAAGCTTCTTCTTATTAGTACCAGGAGTGTTTATATAGTGGTTTTAATGGTAGAGGAAGTCGGGGATGCCGAATACTTAAAGCAATAACTCTGCACTGAAATGAGATACGGAGTCGAATCAAAGTGGATGTAATGTAGTTTTTTTAACAGTAACATTGTAATATATTGTAGTGAATGGTGATGACGCCTTAGAAAGACATAAGCAATAGCGAAGCATTGCGCGGTTTGCGAGTTTATTAATAATATTTATCGACACCCTGATAGGCTTTTACACAATTTTCATAGCGTGTAGTTATCGTAGTTATATTAAATGAAAAAAAGAGGACGCGATCATTGATAAAAGGATATAGTTTTCTTTTTTAAATTCGTATTTTACAATTTGCTGCTACTGGTTTGTTTCCGCTGTTCGCTGTAGATATGTGAAACATTTGTGTGCTACGGTGAAACACCGAAAATTGATAAGCTACTGTTTTATGATTTATTACGTAAGACGACACAGTGTAAAGGATCGATGATTTAAGGATCTCCCGGCTACGGTATGTTTCTGGTGATATTTATAGCTCATTATATATTATATAGTTTCCTACAACACCTTCAGAACGGTTATGGTGAGTGTGTATTTGAAGAGCGTTTTCGCAAAGAAATCTACAAAAACTTTTTTTTCGTGAGACAGTTTTAAGTGAATATCAGTCGTGGTCAACATTTTATGAAAAACTTTAAATGCAAATTCAATTAACTGTTAGACATGATGAATGGTAAAAAAACTCTATTCATTTGTTAAATGCCTTCTTTTTTAAAAAAGAAGTCGAAAATTTTTGGCAATAAATTCACAGCGCGAAATACCAATATGTTTTAGCTCTACGCATTATTGTGATTTATGATAATGCTTTTTATAAAATAAAAAAAATAATTGATTGCTTTATCTTTCAAAGTTCCTATTTCCACCAAAAATGATTATAAAAATTAAAAATATAAAACCTACTGTTGACACGTTCTTACAATAAATACATGAGCAAAACTTTTGAGAGAATCAGAAATTAAGTATTTTTTTTTATATAACTGGTTGCCTGATCAGATATATCGATAAGAGAATAATGGCTCTTTTACATTACATATATACCTACTTAGTTATTTCACTTTTACATTACATATATACCTACTTAGTTATTTCACTTTTACATTACATATATACCTACTTAGTTATTTCACTTTTACATTACATATATACCTACTTAGTTATTTCACTTTAACGTTACATATATACCTACTTAGTTATTTCACTTTTACATAAATGTTAGAATGTATATTGTAGAAGTTACACTTTGTAAAAATTTATCATTTTCTATTACACATAAAGCAGGTAAATATATATATTTTTTTAAAATCTGAACAAGCCATTTCGTAGACACCTGCGTTCAGAATAAGTATATAATTTATTTAATTTTAAAACCGTTTGGGGTAGATATTTCTCTTTGTGAAAACACTCCCAATTTGTAATGTTGCTACGACTCTTTTCAAAGTCTACAAGATGTACGATTTTTCTTTATCGCTGTATTACTTACTCTAAGACACTTACCAACCTCCCCTTTAACCCATCTTATTCCTCTCTCCACTCTCGTCAACCTCACAATATACCCCAATTGGTTATCCATATTCCCATTAGTTGCGGGCAGTTAAAACTATAGCGCGATTTTCACAATGTTTAAAAAAATCTATGGGGATCAAATTTTCAAGTTTTCCCGTCTTTGAATTTCCCTATTCTGTGTGGCCTACCTTGTCGTTGACTTTAATAATATATGATAAATTATTCAAAAATATAAAGCCCCTGTTATTATTTTGCAAGGTAAAGTCTTGTGTCTTGTTCCGTGGGTGGGTGGTTAGAAGGAGGTGGGGAGAGTCGGTCCTCGGAGGCGAGCGCCAAGGCGAAATAATTCAATAATATCCCTTCATAGTCTAACACGATAAGAATAATATTATATAGTCTGGAAGACACTGTCCGTGGTCAAAGTGTATATTGTTGAGAGTGCTTCATAATTTTACTAGGGATCTGTGCTTTAATTATGTGTTTTATTTTTGTCTTCCCCTTAAAAACTCACAAAATTATTTTGCTAGCTAAATATAATTCGTAAAACGTTTTATTGAATTTCGTCTTATTTTCTGGTGCCTCTCTTAAGCCTGTGATAGACTACGCTATATTCTCCTGGCTTGGCCTATTTCAGCATTTCGCCGACCATACATTCCCATTGGTAGTTCCCATACATTACCCTTATTCGAGTTTAACTATTGAGTACAATAGGGGCAGTCAGAAACTGTATTATAACCGAGCCACGAATTACGGGAAAGGAACGAAGCAACTGCAAGCGGCGTTTCACGCCATTTGCAGTTGCTCCGTTCCTTTCCCATAAGTTGCGGTTAGGTTCGGCAGTTCGGCTCGCGTATGTATACGTAGTATTACATATCCCTAGTTAGATGGGCACAGTAGAAAAAAGGTAATGGTGGATATCCAGATACACTGGACACGGTTGATACGCACAAATTATTTAAAAAAACCACTTCAATCTGTTTTATAACAATTATGTAAATATTGTTAAATATGTAAATACTCGTATATATGTCATTAAGATAGTCACTAGATATAAGTCTTAGAGATAAGTCACTAGTTTAAGTCATTAGTTCTAGTATTAACTATTTAAGAAATATATTTGTACAGCGCCCTTGAGGTGATTTCTCACGAAAACGGCGCTATATAAATTAGCCAAATATTATTATTATTATTAATGAGAAACAACTCATTTTCATTGTTTCATTGATATAGAGTGTTTTAAAAATAAAATTTACCTATTAGCTGTTTCCAGTGTATGTCTGTTAATAAATAAATAAATAAACGTAATTTTCGAAGTCTATTACGTCATTTACTTGAGGTCAACACGTATATGAGCTTCTGGTAGAATAATTGCATACTGTTAAAATTCGAAATCTTGTAATATTTTGTATTAATGAAATAAACATTATACAACACTCACTGTCGTTTTCATCTCGAGATAATTTTATGATCCTTTGAAGGTTCCTATGAAAAATATACACAATTATTATTATCGGGCCATCGGAGCACGACATTTTAGCGCGCTATTTTTAGCGTGGAAGGTTCCGCTCAACCGGAATGATCCGTTGCCCTCAATATGTATTTTTTATATTTTTTCCTCACACACCGCCTAACTTTGGAGTAAATTACTGGGTACATAGTACAGGGTGGTGAATAATTAAAATCCATCGGTTATTGGATCGACCCGCGCGGAGGGGAGAAAACTTTACACCCTCTTTAATTTTATAATTACAATTAAAGCACCCTTTGTATGTACCAGTGGCGTGTCGTGACATTCTCTTAACGATTCTGCATTGTGGTAGATGCTCTCAGTATTGCCCTGGGGAAAGACCGCCATTAAGAACCGACGTCTTGATTGCAATGGCTTTTTGCTGTGTTTGGTGAATAGATCGGATTATCCAGGTATTGATCAACATTCCTCTTTATTATTTGAGCTTAATGGGTCGCAATTTCTGCAAATCCAGTCTACCACCTCTTCCCAAAACCACTAGCAAACACCGCCTCCGAAAAGGCCAACTTAATAAGTAAAATGTATTTTTCGGAAACCTCGACCCTCAATGATCGAAGTGCTGTCCCGCCGTCGGTTACTCATTGCGGTATATGAAAAAGCTGAGGATCCTGCATCGGGATGTACTCCAGATCTTACGGGCGCTTGATGTTAATAAAGCTGGCGGACCTGACGGAATACCTGCCTGGTATTGCATAGGTGTGCTGCAAAAATAGCTCCGACATAATAATCGATAACATAATTTTGACGAAGCTTTTTAAAAAGTCCCTGAAGTCTGGCTCTGTATCCTTTGGATGGAAAAAGGGGCCATTTATCCTTTTCCAAAGAAGGGTGACCGCTCCAATCTGGCCAACTACCGCCCCATAGCGATCACAGCTATTCTATCCGAGAATTTGGAACGTGTGATCAACGACAAACTGCTCAAATACCTCGAGAAGAACAAAAATATTAACTTCCGTCAATATGGATTCCGTCGTAATCGCTCGTGCGGTGATCTTCTCGCGTATGTGATGCATGTTTGGAGGGGGTGCCTGGAACGTTGGGGTGAGAGTGGTTGCACTGGTCATTTCGAAGGCTTTCTACCGGATTTTTCACCGAGTACTTGTCAACCAACTGCCTTCTTTCGAAATTAACGCATGCTCGTGGTTTGCCGACTATTTGAGGGAAAGGCCGGTTCAGACGGTTGCGGATGGTTTCAATTCTTCCCCAAACTCAATAAATGATGGCGTCCCACAGGGACCGGTTCTGTATCCGACTTTGTTTTTGTTGCACATCAATGACCATTTGTCGTATGCACCAATTCATTGCTCCGCGGATGACAGTCCATGATAGTTTTTTTTGATAAGCCCCCTCACAATATAGGTACCCTAATTTGGATTGCCATGGTTGCCATTGACGATTATACAATTTTAGAGTATTTCCAGCATTTTTATTCCCAAATAGTGTATTTAAACTATGTTTCTGTACAAAAGAATTTATTTTCATTTTTCCTCCAACCACTTGGAATCAGTGTGACTATGGTATCCCCAAACGAGGTGTGTTGTGAGGCTGAAGGTTATGTGGAGGAAGGAGATGGGGAAGAGAAAGGTGGGTAAGAAAACCTTGCTATTCAGATCTGGTCACCAAACATGGCTAAAACCATTTCAAGCAACTTTTAGATTCAGAATTGTTATCTTCCACCAGGGCAATACTGAAAGCATCTTCCACTCTGGAACTTGTTGCAAAGACACTACATATCATTGTTCATGAATAAATTATGAAATTACACAATTTCATAATAAAAATATTGCTTGCGCACTTGTGGGATTTGATGGCGCTACCTCCGGATTCGTAGCCGAGGATCGTAACCACTCCACCACGGAGGCCGTCAAAAATGATAAGATTCAATTTTTTGTTTGATGAACCCATTATGATTTATTTTTTTAATTTAAAAAAAGAATTATTGGAATTATTATAGAAACTCGTGCCCAGTCGGATAATAACATCACGTTTATTATTAAAATACATTTCGGAGAATAACTTCATGCTTAACTTTTTATTTTATAAAAATAATTTAAATACAAAATATTCTTACAATTTTTTTAACAGTTCACGAACTACTAAATAAACATGATTAACCTTTCCCTTACTGTGCTAAAAAAATACACGCGTTACGGTGCAGTGTAGTCAATACACATCTCAAAATAAGCGATTTAATATCGGAAAAATATGAATATTCATAGCTAATCGATTATGTTTATTATATTTTATATCAAAAGTGATAATAATTGTAATTTAATTGCTGAAAACATGAAAAAACCATCGGCAGATGCTAAAGAAACGTGCGAGGGGTCCACATCTAACAACGGTTCGCGGCCGACTGGCGAACTGGCTAACACAGCTGTGCGGTCGTAGGTATCGATGGTCTAAATCAAAAACTACAACTGCAGAAGTGTGGATGTCTCATGTTCCCGCATAGCGAATAAAAGCGGGACATCAATTGCGTGTCATTTCCTCGCACATTCTTCGCGTATTAGCATCAAACAGTTGATTGTATTGGTGTATTTGTTCCCGATTTTTAACAAAAAACTCTGATTTTTAATTGAATTTGAAAACTATTTAATATATTATTTTTTTAATTCAGTGCATAAATGTGTAACGGAGGAATACCTAAATTCTGAACCCAGAATTTATTAAATTTATAGAGTTATTAAAGTTATTAGAAGCAATGTGTAGTAAATACACACCACAGATGAGGAAAGGATAAAACCCACCTGACACGGGTTGGCTATGACTGCCCTAGGCTAAGCGGAATATTATTGTGTTTTTACATATGATCGCGATCAACTAATCGATCGTAAAAGAAAATAATAATTCGGTTGTGTCTGTAATATGTGAACTACAGTTCAACGAACTCTAATTTGAACTAGGATTTACTATGAATTTATGTATCATTTTCAAAATTGGAATTGCTTATTTGAACAAATTCAGACGAGCGATAAAGTACCTACTCATTATATAATATTTTAACTGTCTTTTGAAAATTGGAATTATCCATCCCGTGATTTTTCACTGATGCGCATGTATTGAACTATTTCTTGTTTACAATGTAGGTATTTACTATCCACATTGGTCCATGGATTAATATATATATGCCTCGGTCCGTGGCTGCCTTTACATACGTAAGTTATTTCCCGTAAGTCACTCACGTAAGTGACTTATGGCAAAATTACCAATGTAAACAACTCTCATATAACAAGTTACAGAAGTCGTAAGAGGCGTAAGTTTTTGACAGGTCTCATCGTGTCCTCGTGAACTTACAGCCTTCTCACAGCTAATGAAATCAGTTTGATAAGTTGAGACTCTTACCGTAAGAAATGGTACCAAAACTCGCCAGTGCGAGATGTTAAAATAAAATGATAGGTTTTCGTAGGATTTTTCCTTTAAATACTAGTTTTTTTTCCTTTTTTACTATCTGAAATAAAATCTGAGTAGGATAAGTGAATACAGAAGTACAGCCCTAAAGCTTATGTTTAGACTTACGGAAATCAATACTTCGTTTGTATAAAAGCACTATGAAACAATTATTAACTCCCGAAAACAATACTAAACATAACACGAGATAGAACTCAAATAAGCACTACGAACACGAATGTAAACAGAAAGAAAATTTTCTGATTATCTAAAAAGCGAAGAGGTATCATTTATTTTTCAGGTGGAAAACCCTTTTAAAAATGAGCATCCTTCTTTTTAATTATCGGTCCAATCCTTTCTAATCTCAACGTTTCTGTTTATAACATTACGTATAGTTTCTTCACCACCTAGGATTCTTGCTGCAGAGTCTCCATCTTCTATCTTCGTCGAACGTCACAGCGGTGCTGCCAAGGTCTGGTATCTATGTGAGATATTGTGTCAGCGCTTTATTAGCAGCAGACACATACCTCGATGGGTTATGAACCTCGTGCTGGCACTGTTGGTGGACGCGGTTGACTCTCTCGCTGCAGCAGCTGGTCCAGTTTCTTCACCACCTAGGATTCTTAGAGCTGCAGAGTCTCCATCTTCTATCTTCGTGTCACCTATTCCTGTACTTCATTTTACTTAACTTAACTTCTTTTTGTAATATTTTTATTTTTTGTAATACCTGCATCAACTGTAAAGTGCCCCTGAGGTGATGTTTCACAAAAGCGGCGCTATATAAATTAGCCAAGAATAAATAAATAAAAATTTGAATTCAAAGTCGGTTACTGTTATCTGGCTGTCATTCAGATAAAATTAAAGAACTCCATTCAATTCCGATGTTAACGGAACAAAAGCGCGTGGAGAATTGATTCTCTCAAGCCATCTTCTGTTCCAACACTTTGTTCGGGTCTTTATTGACAAAATCGCGTAAATTTGACATCAGCAAAACTTTGTTTACAGGAAGCCATCTTACTGCAAATAAAATTACGGGTATAGCGGTCGCTTTGACCACTTATACTTAATTACCATTAGTTGGATGCATACGTAAATGCTCCTGTGAGCAGTGGCGGCTCGTGACTTTTGGGTGAACTAGAGTGCTAATATTAAAAAAATGGCATTTTCTGATGTTGTTATAGCTGAAAACGATATTTAATATTTTTTCGAAAATCGATTTTTTGTATGAAGATTTTCAGGAAATTTCAGTATAGCCGTGCGCCGCACGGAATTCCTGAAAATCTTCATACAAAAAATCAAATTTTCGAAAAAAAATAAAAAATCGTTTTCAGCTACAACAACATCAATAATGTCATTTTTTGTAATATTAGCACTTTAGTAACCCAAAATTCACGAGCCGCCACTGCCTGTGAGTAACTTTTCAAAAACTTACGTAAGTCGTAAATTTTACTTGATGGGTGTAAAGCCAGCCTTTCGGCCCACAATGTTTGTGACCACGATAGCTACAGTAAGAACACGAGAATGGTTTTCTGCGCTGTGAAAATGAAAGTTTTTTTCTTCTTTATATTAATCTTGATAGCAAAAATATTCAAATAGTTTTTGCTATGTCTGTCTAACTGGGAGGTTCTCGTGCCAAGACAAGTGTACAGTTTTTGAGAAACCTATATCAGTCGAACGCCACAATTTGTTTTTATCACTAGTACTCTCCTAGAAACAAATGTTTAGCCACCCCTTATACAGAAGGTGCAATCCCATAAAGGTGAATTATGAATTTAAAATCTACCAACATTGGCTTACGATTCTTTGGTAAGGTATTCACAACCCCAATTTCGGGAATTTTTGTGAAGCGTGCTGTTGTGGAAAGGAGTGGTTATGTTTTACCAAGTGCCTACCTGGCTTAAAATTAAACGTGAATATCTCTATTTAAAACTAATGAAGCAGTTATAATAATATTTCACTGTAAAATGCACCCATCGACATACTACTAAAAATTAACCCAAAAAACTTTTTTTTTTACCATGATACATTTATTTTTATTAATATATGGAGTTATTAGTTCGTCTGAGGATTAAGCCTTCCTTCCCAATTACTGACTCTTAATTGTTGTTAACTTTTAAAATGTCTTTGAAAATAAAACAACAACAAAAAATTGGTTTAACTGGGGATTGAACCTTGCTCCCCAAAAACCGGAGTAACAACTGAGCCAAATCCCGATTTTGTAGGACCGACATTTATCTCGTATCTTAACTGCTGTAATGTCATAACGAAAACAAAATATACATTTAATCAAATGTATTTAATTATGGAATTCATTGGAACTTTTATTCTTGACATAATTATCTATACTATTTTTTTTTATATAAGATGAAATAAATAATCACAAAACACGTAAACACGTTTTTTAAATTTATTTTAACAGTCCCCTTGTTTTTTTTTTTTTTATTGTATAATATTTCTATGTTACAAAACTCATGTTGGGAATTATTGCGAGCGTAAAGTAGATGTGTTGACCTAGAAATTTCTGACAAAAATAATTTACAAATTTCATCACACCAGAGCTCACCGTTCAAGAGTATTTTCTGCGATGTACAAGCAGATTGTAACGATTTTGTTGAACGAAATATGGACAAATATTCCAATTCTATTTTCACTGTTAAGTGGGGCGTCCCTTTTGTCTTTAACGTAATACAAGTTTGATTAATTTCAGGTTCTATTTTATTTAGTACCTGCTCTTATCTAGGTGGATATTTAATTATCCTTTTGTCGTTCATCATCTTGATTTCATTGCTTATTATTTGTTTCTGTTTCGGCAAATGTTTATTTTGTATTTTGAATCAGTCTTGTTGATATACTAAGTAGAATTTGTTCAGCTATGTCAATAGTAAAATATTCGTTTATAATATAAAGAAGTGTTTGAATAATGTCAATTAAACCATTTCATCAATTTTAACCCTTTATTATTGAAAGACCCGTATATAATGTACATCGGACGTAATATACATATTTGTTCATCTTACATTTTTACAATGACACATCTTTAATAAATTCCTTATCGTTAATGAATACTGTCATATCATATCACACTATCAATCCTTATCTCGTTCTCAAGCTGATACCAAGGCAATTAATTTTAATGAATTTTCAGCATTTTAATACATTTAAAAATTATGTTTTTTGTTCAACCGGGAGATCTTTTATTTGTTTAAAGAAATACTTACTTATTTATATTCTACGTAATAATGAAAACTTATGTATTCAGAATTGGCGTTTGTTGATCTATAGTCTATATTTAAATATATATTTTAAGCAATAATATTTTTATTTTTATTTTTCGGAATAACTTTATTGAGTAAAACCTCAAATTGCAATATTTAAATATTGAAGACAATATTAGTGATTTCTAAACGAAATTCTGAAACAGAAAAATCAGAAAAGGAAACGGTCACATCTGGGACTCGAACCCAGGACCCTTGTCTTTCCGGGACAGTGCTCTACCAACTTAGCTAATGGGACCCTATTCCCCTCGGTCACTTTTAACTGTATCATACTTCGAATAAGAACCACTAACATTGTCTTCATTTTTTCACCGCACATTTTTATTGGCAACTATCTTTATGTATGATCGCAAGATTCAACCCGAACTAAATGCAATCCAGACAGCGTCTTTGTAGATAAACCTATCTTATTTTTTTTATTTTTAATGTGCGACATCTGTTGACTTTGTGTCGTGAAGGAAGACTTAGCCTGCATCGAAATTGAGCTCACAACGCCTGGGTGGGACTCAAACTCGATGGCAATTCAGCCACTGACCGGTCTAATCGTATTACTTAACCGTATTGTATGGGGCAAGTGGAGCCCGTAGAAATACAAATTCAATAGGACACCGGCACACGTCGACACTTTGATCCCTGAGTTGTTCAAGTAGAGTCCAACTTGTAATGGCAGCAAGAGATTTGAGGGCCAGTAGGAACATAGTCAATAAAACGACGCATTACTTTTCCCTACGTGTGGCACGTAGCGCCGTCTTGCTGAAAGGAAACTTTGTCCAGATCAATGACATCCAATTCCGGCCATAAAAATTCATTAATCATCTCTCGATAGCGCAATCCATTCACCGTAATTGTTGCTCCAGCCTCATTTTCTAAAAATTAACGTCCAATGACTCCGCCGGACCATAAACCGCACCAAACAGTAACACGTTGAGGATAGAGAGGCTTTTCAACAATAATTCTTGGGTTTTCCGAGCCCCAGATGCGACAATTTTGCTTGTTGACGAAGCCACCGAGGTGGAAATGGGCCTCATCACTCAAGATGATTTGCATTTGATTCACTCAAGTGAATTTTAATAATTTCAATGCGTTGTTGAAGCGTGTATCGTTCCATTTTTATTAATGACGTAGTTTCTACTTATCAAATGTGAAAAAATGACAGCTTCAAAAGTAACATATACCGAAATAGCGGGCTATTCAAAATAACACCTCTTATTGGAAAACCCTGTATAAAACCACAATGAATCTTTTTGTTTTGTATCCCAACCAAGAATACCAACCAAACCTATAACTTTGTAATATTATAGTATCATATATTATTATATTGTTGAGCAACTTTTGCTCTCAAGTTAACTTGGATGTTAACACGCTGAGGTCTAGATTATTAGAAACAATTTCGCGGAATTTCCCCGCATTAGATGCGCGAGTGGGCTGCGGTTTTAATTCGAAAGTTCGCGATGATATACGTCATCGATCTGTCATCCCGCTTCCCGAGGGAATCCAATTTGGCTCAAATTAACGTATATACTGACATGTGACGTCATATATACCCATTTTTAGACACGAGTATTTAGGTATTAATTATTATTGTAGATTTAAGAATACCCAAATCAGGACAAACTACTTTAGCATTATTTAGGACTAGCCAGCACTGTTTTTATTATTACGTGTGACGTCATATGTACCCATTTTCAGACCTGATGTAAGTAACTTTTCTTGTATATCAGCTGTTTATTATTGTAGAATATTACAGAATACACACTTTTCTCCATGTACTGTAAAGACAAAAGCAGGACTTTAAAAAAAAAATTCTTAGAACTAGCCCACGAATTTTTATTTTTTTATCTTATCTAAGGCCCATCGATATAATTTTAATAAATCATTTGTAGATTTCAGACAACGCTCGTTTCTCCTTGCACCATGCAGTCAAAAAATGTTATTTTTGTTTTTATGTGACACCTCACAAGAGTGCCCCTGTCTTTACTGTGTTGTGGAAGGGGAGCTTTGTCGCCACCCGGTTGGGCAGAGTTATGAGGCAGGTAAAGGTAGGGACTTTAGAAAGGTACTTATTAATGCTGGCGTTGAAGAGGCCCGGATTATATGGAGGAAGAAAAACAGATTCTTGTTCCACTCACGTTTCGCGCCGTTTGCGGTTTCTTAGTTCCTTTTTCCTTTTTGGAATTTTCGTCCTGTTTATTGATAGCATAAGTTACTTCTCACAATACACTTAATTTTAATTTCTACAACACGATGGTACTTGGCACTTGTATAGGGCGTCTTGTATAGGGCTAGCAAATTCTTCAATATTGACCAGCTGCTAACCCTATAAAAATGTCAAGTACGTCCAACAATTGATTTGGCTTGAGCCCCACAATACTTCATAAACCTACTTGATTCTGTGCATTCAGTCCGACTGATTGACCACCCGGTACGCACCTTCTCGAGGTGGTGGTCAACTTTTTGTCTCACAATTTTCCAAGCTGTTGGGACATCATAAGTGGTAGGGGGGCTTGTCAAAAAGATAACCCTCGTAAACGTTGCTGTCGTCAGCGTAGCGACAAATTGATGCACATTCGACGAGATCTATGATGTGCAAGAAAAACAGCGTTGTTTACAGCACAGATCCTTGTGGCACCCCGCATTGACTTGGTGAAGAAGAATAGCCGTCAACTACGGTTCGAATTGTCCCTCCCTTGAGAAAGTTCGCAATCCAAATATACAGGGTTGGTTACCCCAGGCATTAACAATTATTGTAAATTTCCTAATACGCACTTTTCGCTCCTAGCTGTAACACGACGTATGAAGTCATATGAATCCATTATTATACCTTAAACCGTTGATGTAATTTGTTTTAGTTAGGTATCAATCATTTTAGCCAGTTCAAGCTCCAGTCAGAATTGTTTACTTCATTAAATTTCTTCAATAATACCTTATTTTAATTTTCAATCTAAGACCTCATCTTCAAGATCTTCCTGACGTTCAGGTTTGGACATAGGACTGCTGTCATCCATTGGAAGCCTGCAGTTCTATTCAATTCTTCACATCTGTAGCGGTGGTCGTGTGGTCGTGTGTGGGTGGGTGGTCGTCGACAGATGATAATCTTTGTACAAACAATCTTCCGTTTGCCGAAGATAATACAGGTATCTACTCCGCGACTAAAACTCTGTGCGTGAACTTGGCATTACCATTCCTCGCGCGAGTATATTTTTGAATAAAACCCAAAACTCCGGTGTTTCAGAAGTTCTAAATGTCTACTCTATTTACCCGCTGCCATTTTATTAATTACAAGCCTATTTAGAAGTTTTTGACAATGTTTACCATTTACCATTCCGGGAAATTAATTTAGCGAATCAAGCGAAGACGTCTCGTCAAAGTGGTGCCTTCGGATTAATTTAGTTTACCGCATACATTGGAATTGTCTGCTTGATGAATCATGTCATGAAATCTCTTCGTCTGTACGAAATATACACCAAGTATTTTATTTGTATTTACTTATTTATTTATTTATTTAAGCCCCCGCATACCCAATTTCTACCGATTTATAACAAGTTACTCGTTAATTCTTTTTAATTCAGTTTTAAATTCCAAAAAAAAATTATTTTTTGAAGATGATATCTTTACGTTTGTTATGCCGAAGCGTAATTATATGAAATTTCCTCGATAGACAAAATCGCAAAGTAAGCTCCAAAAAATTATTGAAACACGTTTTGTTCCGTTATTTAATTATTATCGTTTTTTTAACATTAGCGCGCTCCCTACAGCATTCATATTTACATATCTCCCTTTCAAACCATCTTTGAACGCTTACTACGGGGCCTTAAATGCTCATCGGAAGAAGATTAATTTTTATTATTTTTTTTATAAATAACCCAATTACATACTAGTTATAATCAATTATATTATATATCAATATTATTTTGTTTTCATTCAACTTATTTTTAATTTGTATTATTATACTTAACATAAAATTGATCACTACAACACGGGCATGTGCCTAGTGTGGTGGCCAAAAATTTACCCGTTTACTGTAATGTATAAACTTTACTGAATAAAGAACAATAATAAAAAAAAACTTATAACAAACTGATATTGTTGAGGATTATTAGATATTCGCTTTTTGAAGCAATCAACATTCTTAAATATTTCGACAGAGCAAATTTCGTTCCCACGCGAGATAATCTCTGAAAACAAGAATTATACATAAATTAGTAGGAGAAGCAACTACATTGAATGGAACATGGATTCTAGTATTGTATTAATTATGTATACATTCAAATTATTCGTATTCCTGTTACAAACGGTATGTATGCCATAAACGAATGATTTGATAGGTATCCTCAAAAAATTTATGTAAAAACGTGTTCAAACAAGATAACTAAAATTTTTCCATTTCGTCCTCGATATTATTACGAATTTACCGACACTTTATCAGGAAGCGGTTCACAGTCCCGTTTTTAACAGGATTGAAGAGATTTTGAATAAATCAACATTACACATTTTTCTCCTTGTATGCGATAATAATTAATCATATTCACCATGTTTGACTGTCTAAGGACGGGTTGTTTCGGAGAATTTGAACAATTCTTCAAATTTCAACATTGATTTGCGAGTTCTGTGAAAGATATTTTCTAGTTCTGTTATTATTTCAGTTCTGTCAAGCAACTAGCTATAATATCATAACTTGAATAGGACTTACACAGAACTCGCAAATTAACGTTGAAATTTGAACAATTATTCAAATTTAACAGTTAATTTTCAAGTTCTGTGAAAGATTTTTTCAAGTTCTGTTGTTATTGCGGTTCTGTCAAGTAACTAGCCCATAATGATTAAATAACATTTGTCCCTGCTACGGCTCCCCCGCTACGGCTCCCCCGCTACGGCTCCCCCGCTACGGCTCCCCCGCTACGGCTTCCCTGCTACGACTCCCCCGATACGGCTCTTGGTACCGGTACCCCGCCTCGAACCAATAGAAAATTAGATGCTAAGTAGTTAGTTGGTGTGGGTACATATGTCCGAGTGCAGATGTTGGACTGTCAGACGCCATTCACGTCTCTGAGTATGTAATGACAATTATATCTTGGATAATTTAAATGGCGCTATTTTTATAAAATATCTCTCGTTAAAAAATAGCTCGATTGAGCTGTAGTACGGTTTACCGGGAGTCGGTTCATCAAAAGAGCTACCTCAATTATGCAGCTCGTTCATATACGACTCATCGCATTACAAAATAATATTTATAGTATATTATTCTCAGTGTGTTTAAAAAATACTCATTTCGGGAGACAACATAAAATAAACTTTTTTTTTACATAAGAAGACTAATTTAAAAGGTGGTTCAATGGACAGTGTACATAGATTTTAAAACAGACTAGACAGACTTAACACAGTTAAATGGAAAATCTTTCATAAATACATTAAAAGAAATAAACACAGAGTTCCAAAGAAAGAATGTGTCACTCATTAATAAAACTGCTGAGGAAATAGCTTTTGCCAATGTTTTTTTGTTGTTGGAAGTTTTAGGTTACTAGGTAATAAAATGTATTTATTGTAAGGAGTTAATTCCAAATTTAGTCGTGTAAGTAGATGAAGATAAGTTAATTTTATTTTATGCTGGTGTATGTCGGAATTAAAGACTGGCTTAGTGTTTGTGTGTGAGGAGTGCTGAATTATTTGTAGAATGGCAGTTGTGATGTTATATTTTGGCAGAATCAAGTACGTATTTGTGTCTCTGAGTATATATCTTTGACATGTGTAACCCACGGTAGATGATGTATATAGTCAGTATTATTACTCTCAGTCAGTATTAAGTATATCCTGATGAATTTAACATTGCTAACGAAACATGTTTTTTTTCCTTAAAGCGATGCACTACGTCGTGTAATATTTAAAATTGAGCCGCTACCACAGACATAGGAATTAATAGACGAGAAGATAATGGCGAGGGGTAAAATCAACTGTTGAAGAACGAAGGGCGTAAGGCTGACTGTGATTCGTCAATAAATCAATCTGACAGTAAATAGGAATGTCGCATTATAATATCACCATTTACTTCTTAAAAGTAAAATCTGCTTTTGAATGAATAGACATTTCTACATGGGAGCGCAAATTACTCGCAACGTTATGAACAAATTTGCGAAATCCAAATTCGGCAAAAAAATTCGGTTCTATTTTCAGAGTCGAATATTTCGTTTAAGTATTTAGTTAAGACACTTTTATAAATGTTCATTATTTACTTCCCAGCAACCAACCAGCTTTGTGTTTCGCGTCCAGACGTTTCTCGATGTGATAGTATATGTTTCTAAAACTGATCTATATTATACGATGTGAATATGCTTAAAATAAAGTAAAATAATGCTTATATATGGAATGTAATACGACAATTGGGTTTATTCTCTTTTTCACATCTATTTTTACAAGTTTTCATAGTACAAGTCAACATTTTGCCGTGTTATTTCGTAAAATGAACCGATGATGCCTCGACCATAGTTCGCACAAGAATGATGACGTCACGTTTTCAAATTTCACTTGAGGCTATACGCGAGCACAGCCGGCTCCAATGGAACCGGTATGGGGAGTGGGGATAATACGCTTTTAATCACTTAGGGCAGGTCTACTAATATTCATATGTCTATGGCCGCTATCAATAACAACCCTTGCGTAGATGGCGATAAGGTTTAAATTCCCACTTAACACCATCCGCCTGTTTTGATTTATGCGAGAAAAAAACATGGCCATAAAGTGCCTTTTATTTCATTTTGTGGATGTTCAGGCATAAATATTTAATTTTTTTTCGATCATTTTATAAATAACTTAATTTGCCACCTTATACAATAAAATCATAACCGAAAATGAGTTCGTAAGAAGGAGATTTTGAAATATAAAGCAGTTTTCGTAGGCCTTTACATTATTTTTTTCTGGGCTTATAAAAAGACTTATCTAAAAAATACTCGATTATTTCAAATGCCAAGATGTATTCTACTCGCAGTATTTAATTAAAGCATCTGAAACATTTCTAGGCGACCAAATTTTCAAACCAAAAACACATGATTTTGCATTACTACGTATGGCATCGCCTTAAGAGTAAAAAAGTTGTTAAGACTAAGTAATTATTTGTTTTGAATACTCTCAAATTGTGTTGCTTAAACAATTTTTCTGAAATTGATTCTCTTGATCTAGATATATTTATTATAACCATTATTTTAATTCGTAGTAATCAAATAATATTCATTTAGAATAACTGTAGTTTTATTGATTTAACAAATTCCCTATAATCATAAATACATAGAAAAAATAAAGTTTATCGTATAAAAAATATTAGGTATATATAAATCGTCGAAATTGGTTTGATTAATTTGTTAGTTTTATAATTTGTTACGATATCTAAGTATATTAATTGTTACTCATTACCAAATCATTAACAATAACGGTCATTTGTTTGAAATCACAAATTACAAGTCCTCAATTATTAAAAGTAGTTTGTAAGATCGTTAGATTGATTTTTATAGCGGTTTTAATGTGATTTTTCTAACCACAGCGGTGTGGAAATTATCCGATTATTAGATATTATAGTATTCAAGAAATGTGGAAAAACGTCGTTTTTCTTCGCTTTTTTTCAAAGGACCTGCTGACTTTTGAAATAACCTAGCAACCGTTAAAATATTATAACCCATTCGCATTTTCATTTAAGTACGAAATTAATACTCTGCGGTCAGTTCGTTTCATATACATTCAAATTAATCGACTAGTTGCGAGGAGTGCGGGAGGCGACGAGATCGGCCCACTTTCTGTGATTTGTCAATAAATAAATATCACAGTATACAGGCAACTCGCATTGTAATATCACCATTCGGTCATCGAAAATAATATTTGCCTACAAATTACTAGTCCTTTTTACGATGGTGCGCAAATTGCTGCCTGCGTAAAAAACTTAACTGCAAATACTAAATCGGGTTAATAAAAGTTGGTGTTTGTTTCCAAAATTTAATGTTTTGTTACACTATAATTTTACCAATGTGTTATAATTTACCCATCTCACTCAATTTTACCGTTGCTACGCCAGGCGGTTCGTTGAGGAACGAACATCCAGATTCTGCGCAGAAAAGTCCCACAATGGACGGTGCTGCAAACCTTTGCCTTACGTCAGCGAAATTTACTTTTACGCAGGGTCTGGTTATTTCAATGTTTCGTAGCTTATTCAAATCACTCTTGAACACTTCTGGTTCCAAAAATATGGTCACGTGGTTTGCCTCCTTCTCCTCGAAATGTTACCCAGATTTCAAGTTAGAGCAAGTCCTATTAATTTGGATGTCTGTGGTTCTTATGAAAGAAGTGGATTAAAAACTTCTAATTTTTATTGTTTTTGTGTTTAATTCGTAGAACTTCATTTAATTAAAAAAAAACCATAGTATAATTATTAAGTTCTGGAGGTATTTTTGTTTTTTGTTATTGTTACAGCTGTTTCGGCGTTCAAGGACATTTTCAAACTGTGGTTTTAACCACGTTTAGACGACTTATTTATGTGATTCTATTTTACCCCCTCCCAAATTAAAGCCGAAACAGCTGTAAAAATAATAAAAACCAAAAAATACTTACAGAACTTAATAATTATATTTGATTTTAATTAAATAAAATAAAAAATCTTATTTTCTGGTATTTCTTCGGTTTTGTTGAACCAGTATAACAATACCATACGAGAAACATTTTATTTGAATTCATACTATATTAAAAGTTCCTGCACAGATAGAAAACTATGATTTTATGAAATAAAACAATCGTTACATAAGCTTACCGTAATGTTTTCTTTAATTATATAGATTCAGTTTACTAGATTTACCACCCGCTATTTCAATACTGTTTTTATATTTTTAATCAAATTGACAACAATATGGCTTCTACCCTTAATTTTTGATAGTGACACTAATATTTCAAGGATATTTATAATGGACGTGACTTTGCAAACTGAAAACAGCGTTGACTTTGAAATTCCAAGCAAAACGGCCCAATTTCATTACGCCAGACGTTTGGAACGGTCTGTAGATATATTATATTGTTGGCGTTAGATAGATCTTTCGAAGGTCCATAGGTCGTGGCGGAAAATATGTAGTGAGCTGAAAATAGCTGCGTCGACCTAGAAAGTTCTTCCAGAAATAACTGTGCAAATTTCACGACATACGAACTGCTTTTAAATCGCGCAGATTCTGCGTTATAGTACGTTATAGTAACACATATCCACATACTTCTCTCTTAATCGCCCTTTTCAGGAGAACAGAAGGCGTGCGGTGTCCGTGACATTAAACACAAATCACTTCATCGAATCAAAGATGGGGCTCAATAGCGTCGCGGCGCCCTCGGAAGGTTTACGTCTCGGGACGCCGGCGTCGGGTGCTAACGTCTCGGCGTGCGGCCCGGTGTAAATCGGCCCTAAATGAACATTTTGTTTTGAAATTGCCCGGTTACTTACCGACACAATGGTCCCTTTAGGATCCAATGGAGAATTGCCTACGTTTTTTTTGTCCGCACAGTGATAATGGGGTTCACCGGGATGCCCAAACTGTGGTGCGGGAGGTGGTAATAATCCATTCCCGTGAAAATTTGAAGATAGCGATTCTCTTTAATGGGATGATTCACTAGAGACCCAAATAGCAGTGGCGGTCGGTGACTTCACGAATGATGATGAGCTATAAAATAATAATCATCTGATAACACGTGCCATGTTTAGATTTTGTTTGTGTTTTGTCTCCTGTGTATAATACTTCGTCTTCTTCTGATTTTTTTTCTATTGTTTGTCAAAATATTATCTTCGATTGAGCGCAGATTGTTTTCTCAAACAGAAATCTTTTTTTTACTCTTGTTTGCGACTCAGATAATGATAATAGATTCTTGGAGGTGTTGGTTCTCAAAATGGTATGGCGTTTCTATCAGAAAATAGTTGCGTTAACGTATAAGTACCTTATTGTTGCAGCACACACATTTTTCAGCTTTGTAATCTTTGTGTAAAAAAATAATATTTTTAAAATAAATCGTGCTGAAGTCGATTAAAAATAGTTTTTCAATATTAAGTATTAGTACGTAGAGGTACTTATAAAAATTCTCATTTTCGAGTCAGGATAATAGCTGTATAAACACAAACTTTTGTTTTATGAATTATTTTTCTTTTATTATAAAAAGGTTATAAAATTATATGGACATACATTTTTCGGTATATCTCTATAAAAAAAGAATTGTCAGCATTGGCCATGAGTGGTTGATTTAATTAATCGATTTGACCACATCGTCGATATGTTCGATAATTATTTATACTTCAAGGGTCACAATTATTTTTACCTGTTTATGCTTTTTACATGGGTGATACAACCGCTTTAGCAAGTTTAAAATAATCGTCATAAACGTCGATTATTTTATCGAAAGCAGCATTAAAGTAGTTTGCGCAGTTTTATTTGTAGGTTACTAGCTGAAGTTCCCGGAATTGCACGGGTTTTACGCATAGTAGATATAAGTAGTAATGTTAGCCTTATTTTGAAAATTCCATCAAGAAGTATCAAAATTGTTCTTTAAGAGATAGGAAAAGGTGGTTTTTTGAAATATCACACAGAAAGTCAACTTCCTTCTTTTTGGAGGTCAAGTGTGCAAAACGTTATCAATTTTGGAATAAAACTGTAGATTTGTATATTATTTATATGCAGGTTATACCTACGTTCCTCTTTCCTGAAAATTATTTGCTTATTTTCAGGCATTCCCTATTCCCAAAAATATTTATTGAAGTAACTCAGTTTTTTTATAAGATTTCCTTAAAGTTTATTTTAAGTTGCGTAGTGTATCAAATTTTCTTGTTCCAAGGTAAGGTATATTACTTTAGGTAACGTAGTTTCTCATCGGATGTTGTTATTTCCTAAAAGTCTTGTTTAATTAACTTAATTATATCTGGCAAAACACTTTTCCATCAAAGTTTTATTTGAATAAGGTACTTCATTTTATCAGCTAAAAGACTATTTAGATTTTATTTTAATAACATAGTTAGGTAATAGGAAACTAAGGCTAAAAATGTATATTTTCATATAGATCAACAAACGCTGATTCAAAATATATATACGTTTTATTATAGGTACCTACATAATTATAAGTGACATTAATTAATTGTCATTTAAAAACGATCAAAACCATAAAAGACCCTGTGAGCTTAGATAGCTACCTCATGTGTCGGTCGTAACGCATTAAGAATGCGTGCGATTTTGCGCCACGTCCGCGAGTTGCATCACCGCAGTTTACAGTTTATTTCAAAAGTATTCATGTACATTATTTTTACATGTAGGTATTCTTTAATTCTTGCGAATTATTTATTTTGGAATTTATTGATGTGATAGCAACACGTTTGAGAATAGCGCAAATGTTAAGGCGATTCCATACGTAGTAATGCAAAATCATGTGTTTTTGGTTTGAAAATTTGGTCGCCTAGAAATGTTTCAGATGCTTTAATTAAATACTGCGAGTAGAATACATCTTGGCCTTTGAAATAATCGAGTATTTTTTAGATAAGTCTTTTTTAAGCCCAGAAAAAAATAATGTAAAGGCCTATGAAAACTGCTTTAAAGTTCAAAATCTCCTACTTACGAACATATTTTCGGTTATGATTTTATTTTATAATGTGGCAAATTACGTTATTTATAAAATGATCGAAAAAAAATTAAATATTTATGCCTGAACATCCACAAAATAAAATAAAAGGCACTTTTTGGTCACGTTTTTTTCTTGCATAAATCAAAACAGGCGGATGGTGTTAAGCGGGAATTTAAACCTTATCGCCATCTACGTAAGGGTTGTTATTGATAGCGGTTCAATTTAAAATATCACACGACGCAGTGCATCGCCTTAACCGACAACACCAAGATACGTATGACGTCACCGGTACCCCACCAAATTTCGATCATTTTGGCGGGATTTGAAAAATTCAAACTTTGTAAATTATCTACGAAAACGACATTAAAATATCTACTGGTATTTTAGTTGGAAGGTGAATATAATTTTTTTAAATTACTGTAATTTCTTATTACATCAGTTAGAAAGAGAGTTTCCCGAAAGTTTGCGCATCTCTGAATGAAGGCAGCGGGCATAGAAAATCATTCATTTGTCACGCGTTTTTTGTTTTGTTAATTACGGCCGACGGAAGCCTTTGTCGCTTTTGTTTTCAACAAACGTCGCCAGATGGCATTTAATACACTTTTTAACGATAGTCATTTTTTTCCTTTTTTGTTTTATTAATAGTAGAATGGGCTCGGAAAGGGTTAGGGGTTCAATCAATCACGTTTATACCGACCCAGTCAATGACTCCGTGGGATCTTTGTCATTTCTGTATTAACATTGTGTGTTTAGTGACGTGAGAGGGAATGAAAGAAGTCGGGGACGCCGAAAGAAGAAATTGAATAATCCAGCTCATTCAGATTTTTGGCTACGGTACTACCACTACACAGGTCGCGGGCTCGAAACTCGGCGTTCGCTAATAAATTAAATTAATATTTTTTTAACATGTTAAAATATTTGCACCACGTTTAGATACTTTCAGTATCGGCCTGGTGAAAGACCACCATTCAGAATCAAAATGTTGAGTCATATGGCTTTTGACTTTTTCACGTCAAAAACATGAAAACGTTTTTGGAGACCATATCTTCATAATTAAGTACCTCATACACTTCCACTCCCTCAACTCCTTCCTCTTCTAGCCTTTTTGGCATTCTAACATACTTCGCCTTCAAGCAGTACGGTGTTCACGTAAAATAATAAATAATAAAAAACTCGATTCTAGAGTTTTATTCATGTCCAATTTTTGGAAGATTTTTAAATAATACTAATCGTTCAAACTCTTATCTCACTGGCTGCAGCCTGTATCTGGGTCGATCGATCATCATTTTACACTGGTGACTCACGACCCCTTGGCGAAGTGATCCGTTCTTGGGTAGGTACCCGCTCTTTGATTGGATTCTTTTACACGTGGAAAAAATGCCATACAAAATAGTGAAGAGTCTCCCGTCGTAAATCAAAAGTACCCGTCGTACCCGAGACCCGAGTACCCGTCACCCGATATGTGATCGGGCGCTTTTATGTGAAGTAAGCATGTAATAGATAAATGAAAGCCTATTTTAGATTTTAGATATCTGCCATCTCTATTTGTCTGTTGGGAGAATGAGATTCGCGGGTGCTTTTATGTGAAGTAAGCTTTTAATAGATAAATGATAGCCTATTTTAGATTTTAGATATCTGCCATCTCTATTTGTCTGTTGGGAGAACGAGATTCGAGGTGCCCGGTCTACAAAATGTATACATCTATGGTTGCTCGTCACACCGGAACCCATCACGGAACACGGGTGAAGCCGATCAAATCATTTTTTTTAAAGTAATTCGGGTTCGTGAGCGGGTCTAGTACAACTTACTAAAGTGTATTGAAGAGGTTTTTTTTATTTTTATAGTGAATACCTCACAAGAGTCCCAACTGCTCCCGTCTGGAGCCAGTGAGACTATGGCATCCCCAATTGGGGGATGTTGTGAGGCTGAAGGTAAGTGGGGAAGGGAAAGAGGAAGGTGGGGAAGTACCTGGCTATTCAGATCTAGTCACTAAACACGGCTAAAGCCATTTGGAGCAACGTTTCAATTCTGAATGGTGGTCTTACACCAGGGCGATTCTGGTAGTATCTTCCACTCTGGAACGTGCCGCAAATATATTATATATTATTATTTTAATTAATTAATTGTGAAATAACACAATATCAAATAAAATTTATTTGCGCACGCCGGGTTCGAACCCGCGACCTTCGGAATGGCAGTCCAATGCGTTACCACTGGACTATGCCGGCCGTCGAAAAGGTAAACCCATAGAGGTGTATTACGCTATGGTTGTAAGCGTGTCTGTGTGCCAGAAGTATAGTTAAATTTATTTTAAATCAGGTATAATTATTGAGTAAACATTTTCAAAAACCAGTCTTCTTTCTTGGACAAATTGTCAATTCCATGAGCCTGTCTGGAAGCTAGAAGACTAAAATTGACTTAGTTTGGTTTCAAATCAGTATTTATCTCACATACAATATCTGTTCAATTAACCCCTCCAGAGTTTAAGGGTCATATATGACCGGGCATCCATATTTTACAAGTATTTTTATCATTCGAAAATACGCAATTTTTCAACGTTAGAAAGACGTTAGAAAGGGAAACTATAATTCTTTCCAGTTTTGCCAAAATATTTTTACTGGAATCCATTAATAAAATCCTTTTTTTAATTATTTTTTTATTATATGAACAAGATAAAAGTGAAGCTACAGTTTTCTTTCAAATTCCCCAA
Source organism: Hesperophylax consimilis (assembly GCF_061612785.1). Lineage (NCBI taxonomy): Eukaryota > Metazoa > Arthropoda > Insecta > Trichoptera > Limnephilidae > Hesperophylax > Hesperophylax consimilis. The sequence continues at coordinate 7,354,132 of NC_142862.1, read as the reverse complement.
ATTAAAGGAATGTGTTTTTAAAATATCGAGTTCTCTCAATTTTTAAATGATTGGAGTAAAATAAAGTACAAAATGTGTTTAGCTTTTTTGACAACATTTTTCACGTTTGATATTAAAATTTTATTATTTAGAAATAGTGATGTTTATTTTAAATGCATACACCGGAATGATAATTTTTTCTAGTTTCTAAAACAGTATTTCTTGTTACGGAAAATGAAAAATAAAATGTATATAGCGCATTTGAAATAAAAATAAAAATTTGCAAACTGGACAAATGTGACGAATGTACTAAAGGGTTAAAATAAGTTAATTCTTTCTTCTCTCCAAATGAGAATCCAATCGAGCTTCAAATTGGCTTATATTAGTAGAATCGACGACATGTTATGGTAGCTTGTTCCATGCATCCATTACTCTATTTGGAAGGAAGCGTTTCCTACGATTGGATGTTATTAATTTTGTATCTGTGTCCACTAAGATTTTTGCTGGCGGTGAAGATTTCTTGAATGCAAGAGGCAACTGAAAAGTACATATAAAATTTTGATAGTCGCAATCAAGTCATACTTTTCTCTTCTTATTTGAATGTTGGTAATGTTAGTTTTTTTGCTTTTATTGAAAAAAGAAGTATGTTATATATTGTTGGACAACAAAATTTCATCTCCCAATAACACTCATGTAAGTCATGTACGTCTATTAACATCCTGCAAATTAATAATCCAGTTTTAGGGATATTTTTACAGATATTTTATAAATCGTTTAAACTTAAACATTACGAGCTAGTAGCTACAAAATAATCTGATGTGTATTATTTACCCAAATGTTTTTTTCCACCCCTACATGCAGAGCAGTACGACAGAGTCGCTCCCCCGTCCAAACATTAAATAATATCCCCATGTATTATCTGGGCATTATCATCCACGATGATGTTTCGGTCCATTGTGGCGGGGCAGCAGAGCGGAGGCTGGGCCGAATTAAGATATCGGATGAGCGGAGCGGAGACGCGGTATTATGTTCAACCGATCATGTTTGAATATTACATTTTTGCTTACTTTGAGGCTGCTAAACCTCGAATTTTATGGCATCTCAAAATTTTTAGTAAACGATATTTTTAAATAATTTTTCTTCTATTATTATTGCTCATATAGATGAAAAACGTCTTTAATGGCTTTTTAATTTTTTTAAATTATTATTTTAAGATTATAAACGCAATAAGGTTCTGCTAAGCAAATCATGGCTTGTCAGCAGCTGCATATAAATTACTATAATTTAATTTTTTTATAAATTTTTCAATTTATTTATTTTTTAACTACGTACGATAGTTAGGCTTGGAGAAAAATGAATATTGCTGATTTATTAAAATCCTGTTTAAAACGGGATTGCAGGCTGCTTCCTAGTCAACTTTTGCTATATTCTTATAATATATCGTAACAAGTGTTCATGAACCTGTGTTTGTCCCAAAGATATTAGAAGAACGAGATGTGCTATGAGCAGTTCATACTGTGTGGAATTGTTTTGCCCAGTGTCGCCGGTTTTGTTCACCAATACTACTGCACACCTTCGCTTACGCTAAGGTATCCGCACTAATACAGAGAACAGATTTCTGTGCGTACACGTCCCGATAGTATTCAAAGTACCCTAATTAGGTAGTACTCCGCCTACGGTCCGGCGGCCAGCATAGCATATCTCGTTCTTCTAATATCTTTGGTTTGTCCTGATAATATATAATGACGAAATATTAGAATCTTTATGAAAACGTGTTCTGACACGTTTATCAATTCATTGGTTAAAGGTCTGCAATCCCGTTTTTAACCAGATTACGAATGTTTTGACGAGATTCTGAATAAATTAGCAATATTTTATATCTGTATGTTTTCTACGTGTATTATGGCATTCGTACACGACTTAGATTATGATGTCGGAACTATGAAAATAATATTTTGTAGAAACAATTAATAAAATATATCGGTGATGGAATCCAGTATTGTATTTGTATGCCTTACTTGAAAGAATTGAGTTTTTATACGTACAAAACTATTTATTCATATTCATGTTCTGTATGTAAATGCACAAACAAACAGTAAATCGTAATATTTTAAAGCTATAATTTTCAAAAAGTGTTTTTCCTAAAAATATTTCAATTGATCATAACATACGTTTGGTTTTCCTTAACAGATCAAATGTTCGCAATCTGGAATGCTGCATGCTTATTTCGTTTTATATTTAAAATATTGATTTTAAAAAGACTATACTATGTTTTTTTTACTGAATGTGAACGTATATTACGCCTACTGTTAGGTTAGGTCGGTGTTTGTTAATTCCGCGTGTTTTTTGATGATTTGCAACGGCAAAGTTAAATGACGTTATATGCTTTCATGTGATCTGTGATTATGTTATTGGTGTTGCCAATTTTTTATGATTTAGTACCATCCCAAAATATTATATGTTTTCTAATGACAACTATTTGCATGAATGAAATCGTAAGTATGAAAATAATTATCGTTTAAAGCACAGGTTTTTCACATGGGTCCCGATATAATTTCCATATGGGGATCGGTATGAAAAAAGCACCGTGTAAAACGCCCATTAGCTAGCAGATGATGGATCCCGCGACGCCTGGGTGGTAAGCCGACGCCTTGGACCACTCAATCACTAAACGGATTATAGCAATATTGTGTAAATACCCACTCTGTCATAAAAATATGTACAGTAAGTCACTAGTGTTAGTGTTAGTTGTAATACTAGTTATAAGTAGTAGTTGTAAGTCACTAGCCATTAATCTTAGTTGTAAGCCACTAGTTATAAATATTAGTTGTACGTCACCAGTAATAAGTGATATCGATAGATTAAATGTATTAATTACGTTGTTAAGCGCCCTTGAGTCGATGTTCTCGCGAAAACGGTGCTATACAAGTGATCCAATCATTATATATAATTAGGAGAGTTTTTCAAGCGCGCCTATACTTCAGGGACATTTGGAGAGTTTGGGGACAGGCTCTAAGTATATGTCCCCAAATTAGCATTTTCCATTATTTACGCAACGCATGGAATGAAGGCAATTTTAAAATTATGCAGAAGGCATGCTTTGAGTCATACATTACTAAAATATCTATAGATGTCACTATCGTATCGTTCTCAGATTTTTTGGAATTTTCGATATACATATTATGTATGGATAGAAATAATGTAGGTATTCGCAATCACACAATACCTCTTGTTTTCAACTCTGAGTAGATTGCATCATGACAGAGCGCTCCGTGGCCGAGTGATAATCACGCCGGGCAATGAATACTGAATACCAAACAGCCGTGGTTCAATTCCCAGGACGAATTAACTCGCGGTGTCGGATATTGATTGGATTTTACTTTGTTCGTGGATTGTTTGTTGTACGAGGCTACTTTTTATCGTGTCATTTTTGTTAGAATTGAAATGATTATTGGAAAAATTCTACAATCCGAAAATTTGGAACAAATAATGTAGGTAGGTATGTATTTTTACTGTATTATTCAGAATTATATCAAACACGGTCACTTTACCTGTGTTCATATTATATGGTTGCATTGAATTAGATTACTCTGTCCATCGATTCATAAGTACCAAAATTGTTACCATTATTATGCTCTTATCTCCTACCGTCGTGGGTTCAATTCCTCGGGTGGCAAAATCCTCCACCATTGCATTATTATTTACAACAATAACAACAAAAGATTATGTAATATAATTTTACATCCAAAGTGTTAAAATGTCAAAGTATTAAATCATCTCACAACAAGATTTAAAATAAATTAAAATTTCACACAAAATATTCTGTTGGGATGAGTGCAGAGCGGACAGGCAGCGCGCAAATAATGACTGTCGAATGTTGTAATTTTCGTTAGTGTGACCTCATAAGTTAATCAATTCTTATGTTTTTGGTATCAAATTAAAGTGGAGACTATGTTTAAACAATCTTGATATTATAACAAAAACAATTATTTACTTATTGTTGTTTGATGTAAAGAAATAATTGAACGCTTTGAAACAAGATTTAGTGGCGTCTAAAGATATTCGTTAATATTTTACACAAAGTACAAAACATATTAGTACGTTTAATAGAAGCAGAAAAGAATAAGTAAAAATTTAACATGTAATGCGTATATGAAAATATAAATATTAATATTTTACTGATTAATCGTCAGATAAAATAATCAAAAAAATAATCGTGAAACGTAACTAAACTTTGACACTTAAAAAACTTAAAATCAAGGTTATCACTCTGAAATCGTAAAAAAAAACTCAATTCAGTGACTACACGCATAAAGAAGTTTTATTTCTATGGCAATAATACTAAAAAATAAATAGGTCGGTTATTACCAAAAAATGGACTATGATACTTTAAGGATTTCCTGCGTAAGTCCAGTATTGTGGTCCAGGATAAGCGAGTAGATAAATACATTTTTTCAGTACATTTAATTGAATTTAAATTTTGTTTTCTGGATGGAATGAATGAATTAATGAAATGGAATCTTGGTGGGAGAAATTAAGCCATTTCTCGACATCTGATCGAGCAACTCTGCAGATAAACTCGTTGTCGATGGCAATGCATTCTATCACTCGTGGCACTGATGCACGCACACACGCTTTTTTCTGAAATTGGATGAAATTATACTGAAAAATTTGTTGCAGTTAATATACGAAATAAATGTCGGTTCTACCCAATCGGGATTTGGTGCTATTGCTATCACGGTTGACTCCAGTCTCCGGGGAGAAAGGTTAATTCCTCACTCAAACCATTTTTTTTAAATTCTTTTTTAAAATATATAGGTCCAACCCTCTTCCTGATATATATTAATGAGTTATGTTACCTAGATATCGATGCCACTATTGTCAGTTTCGCCGATGACACAGTCCTACTATTCCAATCGAAAGAATGGACTACCGTTTACGCCAAAGCGGAGGAAGGAATTCAAAAGGTAAAACAGTGGCTTGACTCTAATTCACTAACTCTGAATGTACCTAAAACAAAATACTTATTATATATATATATACTATACTGTTTAGTCTCACCAATATCCCAATGTCACACCTAACTCTAAAAATACACGTTTGCAAAAATTCTCCCCTTGACCGGAATTGTGTCTGCCCATGCTTAGAACAAGCAATCAATATCAAATATCTAGGACTAACCTTTGACACACACTTAAATTGGAAACAACATATCTTTAACATTACAAACAAAATTCGTAAATCTATTTACTTTTTCAAACAAACACGTAATTTCCTTGACCTTAAACTTTTAAAATCAGTATATTTCTCACTATGCCAATCACACATACAATATGGAATTTTAGCTTGGGGTAATACTTTTTCTAGTGCCCTCGACCCCATTATTAAAGCACAAAAATTAATATCTAATTATAATAATATAATTATATATATTAAATCATAAAAATAATTCTCAAACTTCCTCTTTCTACCAACACTGATACTATCTTCAATACTATCAACGTTATGGACATAAAACAGCTCTTTGCAAGATCCATCTTGATTAATTTACACCAAAACAGCAAAACACTATACAAACCAACTCAAACGATACACAATACCCGAGCCAAAAATAAAGAACTTAAATACACAGCTTGCAAACTATACAATACACTACCAGCCACGATTAGACAAACAGAGTCAATAACCAAATTCAAACATGAAATAAAGAAATGGATAACAAGTATTGGGCGTCCCATTATCGCAAAAATCTGTAAACCAAATTACACGTAAACAATAACAACAATTCAAATACAAAATAAAATATTAGAATCAATAAATTTTTAAAAACCCCTTTGTAACTACGTCCTCCAACTAAATGCATTTATATTACATATATATTTACAATATTGCCGTACCTGTTCCTACTCTTTCTATTATGTATCTATTGACTCCATAGTTTAAAATGTATACAACTTTGTAATTTGTATTTTGATTTTGATTTAGTCATGCATGTAAATATTCTTTAAGTATCTGAATACGTCTGTCTCGACACAGGTTTACCCTAGTGAGACAGATGTCGACAAATACAAGTAAAAAAACTTTATATTGATAGATAAATAAATTAAAAAAATCACAGCCCTTTAAGATCCAATCATTGGGGAGGAAAGTTTAATCCTCAGTCACACAAACAATCAAAATCACTGAAATTGGTTACTAGCCGGCCTAAGAGATGGCGCAACTTAATCTAAAATAGATGTTTTATAGTTAAAACATGTGTTTTACTGGTTGATTTTGAAGAGGGTTCTATTTTATTTTATCTAGTACTGTAAGCGTCCTTCAGTTGACTTTTACGAAAAGTTTAGAATTAAAATATTTTATTTATTCATAATTTGAAACCTTTTAACAGTATTATTTATTTACGAGTATGATTTTCTGGAGATACGAATTCAGAGTTGTGCTCTGAAGTTTTTTTTAGCAGTTCATGTGGGAGTTCATTCCAAACTTTAGAATCTAATACTCTGAAAGCCAGTTTCTACGCACTTGTCTGGTAGGTACTTATTATAACAAATTAGTTATTTAGTATACATAATTAACAATTTCCTCGATAATAATTAAAAACTACTAATTTCGGTTGTTTGTCTCGTCTGTAACTCTGGTACAATACAAAATTCAGATACAAAATTAAAAGATGGATTGAAGAACGTACATACGTAATACACTATACCATTACAATACTCCCTTCATTATATACAACCGTATCTCATAATAATTACCGTTTTTTATCAATTTTTTTTACCGCCTTTATTATTGTATTTTATTTCGTTTCAATACTAGCTGTACCCCGCCACGCGTTACGAGAAACAATAGCGCGTGTTGCTTTTACATCAAACAGATGGCGCTATTTGAAAAATAAAATGTTTGTCCAACTGATGGCGCAGTTTTTTTAAGCTTGTTTTTACCTGTCACAGGTGACATCTATATAATATAGGTATATAAAAACACACGCGTATTCGAATGCAACGTTGAGTCAAAGTTTCGAAGCAATCGGTGAAATCTTTCGGATATTTATGATTATGAACAAACGAACATTAACATCTTTTATTTATAGATATATTATTTCATATTATATTTTATTAAATATAATATGGGCCAAAGCACGAGCAAAGCACCCAATGAGGTCGTCATTGTCATATAATACATAATTTTATCTTATTCTGAAATCTAGAACTCGAATTTGCTTTGAATTCAAGTGTCATTTAAAAAAAATGGAACTGATTGTAATGAAGCTATAAATCGATAAAGTGTAGGTACTTTAATATTTTTTGCCAGATTTATTTTGTATAAGTTTCTTCAGTACCTAGGTACCTACTTAAATTCCTACAATAATATATTTTACCAGATTTTCTATACAGGAGTTCTATATTTGAAATGTGCACTTCAATATTTTGCATTTCGTTTTAATTTATTTTGTTTAATCTTGACAAGACAATTCGGATTTAACGATTTGGATTTGCTCTTTTTCCATTTTCAAGATACCGTTATTTAATAACTCACTAGATTTACTTAACACAATATCCCGTGATTTCTCACGGGTCTGCGCTAATACTATAAATAGTTTTTTTATGTGCATTACACGCGTATAATAATAATGGCCAGTTATGACATATTCCATACTACAGTGATTAACACTTCTGTTATTTCATTTCTTTAACTGAATTCTATGTCATAACAAGAATCATGAAATTCGTCATATAATTGTAAAATGTATGAAAGTGAATTCTTTTATAAAGGTCTAGGTGCATTTTGCAGAAAATTATACATATAATTTAAAATACAGATGAGGCAAAAAAATGTGAGAGTTACAAGCCTCGTTAATACATGACGAAAAAATACAAAAACAAGACCACTTGTGTTATTTCTTTCCCGATTTTGTCATGCTGAAAGAACGGAAAATAAAGCGATATTTAGTTAGCAACAAGCTGACAATTTATTAATCTTCACATTATCCAATTTCGTAAATTTTCACGTTATTTTGAAAGTAACTAGCGACTAGCTGTCTGTGACCCAATAACCTTTGTGGAACTGTTATTTATTTGCGCCCTACTGGGTTTTACATGGAGATAATGATATGTCCACAGAATATAGTGAAATATTATAATGTATAAAAATACAGCCTGCTTATTTTTGTACTCGCAAGAATCGAAAAGTAGTCGACTGATATAGCTGAAAATTGTAGATCGATAGCTGAAAAAAATTTGTTCTTATTACTTGCCTGCAATGTTTACAGAGTTGTTTGTATATCAGGGAATGAGATACAGAGTCGAGTTAACGTCGATGTAATGTAGGTTTTTAACAATAAAATTGTGAGGTACAGTAGTGAATGATGAAAGAAGTCGGAAATACTCAAGAAAGACATTAGCAATAGCGAAGCATTGCGGGGTCCACTAGTTTTGTGTTACTCATTATAGATAATACGGAGGTTTAAGAGCAGTTATTAGAAAGCCTTACTCATAATCACGCGCATGACTACTGCGTGTATCGGCCGTAATACCGCAGTATTAGTGGTTGACAGATTTTTAAACCGCTCAACCCACAGGATTAAGGACGCATTACTATAGCGGACAATTTGGTTGATTTGACAAATATCAATCGGTCGCGCAATGAAAATTTTAAAGCAGTAATACCCATTGGCAGCACTATAAGAGGAATATTTTAAATCGAATTATCGATTTACCAAAGCAAATACAGAATTCATGATCAAATTGGCCAAATTTCGAAGCAATTTAAAGAAGACCGGGTCAATAACATCGCAAATGTCATCTGAAGGAACGTGAAGCTAGCAACTAAACGCGAAATGCAAAAATTGACCGTAGTTTTAAGGATTTGAACAAAGTGTAAAAAAATCTTTCATCAATATACTGACTAGTAAATATTTTAACCGGAGCAGTATACGGGCCTCTTCGCCGTATTACCAGCGCTGCAGCAGCGTATTAGAGAATCTTTAAGACTGAAAAAGAATTCAAATTAGTTTTCATATATTTTTAAAACTTTCATAACCAAATTTTAAAGACGTAGAGTAAAGTGAAGTTGGTGTGTTCATCAGAAATTATTAAAATGTGAGCGTCGAGCAAACCCCCGTTATTAGAGACTTATGTTTGCAAATTTGCAAATTTTATCTTATGCTACGTATACATACGCGAGCCGAACTGCCGAACAGAACCCCAACTTATGGGAAAGGAACGAAACAACCGCAAATGGCGCGAAATGCCGCTTGCAGTTTCTTCGTTACTTTCCCGTAATTCGTGGCTCGGTTCGCGTTTATGTTGGCAAATTTATACGTACCATTAGGTGTGTTACATTCGCACGTCAGAAATCAATAATGATTTGAAAGGTTCAAAAATACATGTTCCCCCGTTGCTTATAAACGATTCGCAATTGTGAAAAACTAGATTTATTACCTCAGCGTAGGCATGGTTAAACTGGTCTCTTAAATCGGGCAACCCTTGAGACGTTGTTGATTTGCACGGATCGAACCTTCTACAAGCTTCCATTTTTTCAAAGACAATAACAAGCACTATTTCGTTCTCTTTCTGACATTAAAGAAATAATTAATTTTTAGATGAGAGGAAGAGAGATATATGCATTTTAATAATGTGCGGTCGTTCTGGGACAAATATGGTCTTAGGAGAGTATAATGCGCGCACGGCATTTGGGACTGTTTGGGTCTTAGAAGGTCCCAAGGGACTGACTAAGAGGAGGCCACGAGTCAAAATTGTATATATTCTTAGTGTGCCTTATATTGCCACAAATATAGGTAATATGCATAAAAATCGCTTGGCACGTAGTCTAGAAACGCTCGATTTCAAGCGCTAAAGTGGTTTTTATTTATTTGATGGATTATTTTATAAGCGAGCAAAATTTAACCGTAGGAAACTGTCACAAATAATCTTCACCATAATTTTTTATTTTTATTTTTAATATATTTTTTTTAAACGTTCATAAATTTCTAATGCAAAAATACAATATATTTTTTATTAATTAAATGATCATTTTATTTTCATTATGCTCAAGGAAAACGATAGGAAAATCTTCAACTTGTCTAAAGCATATTTTTTGATAGTTATCAGGTAAACAGTAAAGATTTATTGAAAATAGTTATTTAACATTAAGCTTAGCCTTAAGCCGGGCTTAAACCTCGCTTAACTATAATGGCGCCTATGGTTGGATTTCAGAGTTTTGTCGATTTATACCTGAAATCTTCGATTATTATACAATAATTTTGCTGTTAGTGAGGACGGCCGTCAAGGCCCCGTAGTAAGCGTTCAAAGATGGTTTGAAAGGGAGATATTTAAATACGAATGTTAGAGGAAGCGCGCTAATATTAACAACTATGAAAATGGTGAAAATATTTAATAAAACACAACTCGTTTGAAATATAACCAAAATCTCCTGACAAATGCTTTTTCATGCCTACAACATATTAAATAATAGAACAAAACTTGTTTTTAATAGTTTTCGTAGCTTACGGGAATATCATATAATTAACGTTTCGACATAACGAATGTACTTATAGATATTATCTTCAAAAATAACTAATTTTTTTGGAACTTAAAAACTTTTTTAACGAGAAACTTGCTTATAAATCGATAGAAATTGGGAATGCGAGGGCTTAAACCGGGCTTTCCTGACTCAACTATAACGGCGCCTATAATAATAATAATATTAAAAAACAAAAACTTCGATTATTACACATTAATTTTGCATTTTGTTGTCAGTATCTTTTTGTAGAAAGTTATTTTTCTGTTTGTTCTCACGCGTCATGTAAGTTTTTTTCATAAATATTTAAATCTGTCGACTCGTGAGAGGATGAAGCAAGTAAGCTCTCGCATAAAAAAGTGACCGATTTATCGCAGCCTCTCAAAAATTCGTTTATCATCTGCTGTGCAAAACTATAAATGTGTTATGATGCGTGGTCGTTGCGAAATCAAAGGGCCGAACCACCGAAGGGATGTTTAACCGATAGACGTGGTTTATGGGCGTGTCCGTGTGCCGAAAGTCAGTTTAATATTTACCGTACTTCTGAAGAAATCGCTAAAACAAAATTTCGTGCAATTTTTTTTTCAGTTTTAGATAAGATTATGATTCAACTTAATGAGTAAAACCTCTAACGTAATATTTAAACATTGATGACAATAATAGCGACTCTCAAACGAAAATTTGAAACAGAAAAAGCAGAAGAGATTCGTTCGAATCTAGGAATCATCTAGGAATGATCTCGTTTGAGAGCAGCTAATTTTTCTCAGAAGTAGCTTTCAATTGCACGGAATATAGTTATAAGAAGGCTATAATAACATACCTCAATCATAATAATCAATGTTAGGCATGATGATATTCTTATTTTACTACATCTAAACTATTTACTCCAGATATCTTATAGTGTCAGCTATCGTATGTATTATTTTATTACAAAATTTTATTCCTTATCCAAAAGTAGAATTAATTTTCAAGGTAACAATAAACTCACTACTAATTACTACTAATTATACATGTTAACAAGTCACTTTTTTATACATATTAATATTCTGTTTATATAACATTATACACCTTAATAGAATTTATTTTATATTAATTACTATCCATCATCATAAACACTTCATACCTTAAATAAATTAATAAATATTGTCTTCAGTGATGAAATATTACAATTTGAGATTTTGCTCACTAATTTATTCGAAAAACAAAAATAAATAAATATTCATCTTAGATTTGTAGAAAAGTTAATAAATGTCTCACTTTAAGATTAAAATTGATTTAATTATCCAAGGCACTGCTATCTAAATATCTTTTAGTTCGGGAAGTGTTTTGCAATCGTACATAAACCTAGAAGCAAATAAATATATGCGTTAAGAAAATTAAGATAATGTTTGTAGTTATAGTTAAACATGACCGAAGGGGGTAGGGTCGAATTAGCTCAGTGGTAGAGCGAAGCCCCGGCAAGGCGGAAGTAATAGGTTCATTTTCTAGATGTGACCGAATTTTTTCTGATTTGTCTCTGTCAAATTTTCGTTTGTGAGCTGCTAATATTGTCTTCTATGATTATTTTTTATGTATTTATCGCACAAGAATAGCTTTCCCAATCTTCTAGTTGCAGGGTGATTGTGAAGGGAGGGAGATGGGGAAGAAGAAGGTTGGGATGTACCCGGATCTTCAAATCTGGTCACCAAACACGGCTAAAGCCATTTCAATTCTAAATGCCTTTCGATTCTAAATGGTGGTCTTTCACCACGGCAATCTTGTTAGTTTGTTAGTATATATCTGCCACTCTGAAACATGCAGCAAACACACTTTATAATATTATTTATTTATTTTATATATATATATATATATAAATTTCAAACAATACAAACAAAATGAACCTTTGTCTGTCCAACTGGGAAGGATTCCCGTTTCAGGACAGCCAAATTGTGTATTTAGTACATATTATTCTTACAATGGAATGGCGATGCTGTCAAAACAAATTTTGAGAACATTGTTGATTGCATTCGAAGTGACAGGATGGTTTCTTTATCCTTGAAAGAATAAAATAATAATTTCGTCGGTGTGTCTCCGTGTCTGTGTGTAACTCCGGTTCAAACACCTCTAGAACACTGGGATTTGGGTTGAATTAAAAAATTGGAACTGTTTATGGGAACGATTCAGACAAGCGATAAAGTAGGCACCAAAATTATTTTAATAATTTATTATTAAATTCTGTATTTGAAATGTGAATTTCTTTTTTTAATTTTTGTCAGATTCGTAATTTTTCAAGTTTATTAACGGTGTTCAATAGAAAGATAGATTTCTGATTCTCTAAAATTGTCTTTGTTTCTTTTTGAAAGGCAATGATACAATTTTTTCAGCTACACAAATCCAACTATAAGGGTCTGCTGGTTTAAATATAACGCATGCCGGAATTTGAACCCGCAACTTCTGGATACGTAGTCGACGATCGTAATCGATCGACTAAGGGGGTCGTCTTTAATGATTGAGGTCTAGGAGTAAGGTCTTAAGTAAACTGGCGATATTAGTTTTCTTTAAAGCGGTATAGTCACATTTCTAGGGATTATCGATTCATTGTGCCAAACCTAAAGTCTACGCACATTGGGACCATCACGAGTATTATGCGCTGTGTTCCTTTCTGCGGACATATTGAGAACATCATGAATATAAGATCTCCTCTCAAACTTTGATCTATGATTCGTTTGATCGTAAATGGACATATGTGGGGATTGTAGACGCTTCAACTTATAACTGGGAGGTTGCGAAGAAGTTTCACGTTTTTATTATATTTTTGTTGTTGTCTTCTTTAAATATAGTCCGGAGGTAAGTGGGATTCGATATTGCATCCCCAAATGGTGCACGGAGAAAAATGAATATTGTTGATTAATTAAAATCCTGTTAATGGGACAGTGGGTTGTTTCCTAGTAAAATGTTAATGCTACCCGAATATATCGGAACGTTCCAACGTCGCGTTCATACATTCCTTTTTACTAATAGTTTCATGAAACCTATCAATTCGATCGTCAAGGGCCTGCAGTCCCGTTTTTAACAGGATTACGAATAATTTGAAGACATTTTTAATAAATTAGCAATATTTCACATCAGTTAGTTTTATCCGTGTGTACGTTGTGAGGTTGAAAGGAGCGGGAAATGAAGAAGATAGAGAAGAGGAATTTTGAACCTGCCTATTTCACAACTTCTCACACGGAGAACTTTCTGTCAATTTATTAAAAATCTGGTCATTTTATTCGTTTTCCTGTTAAAAACGGGACTGCAGGCCTTCAACAAATTAATTAACAGAGTTTCTAATAAAGTATCAGTTAATATCGATTGTTTTATGAGTACGGCGGAACACGTTTTCATATATAATATTGTTACATGCCGTCATGATAATTTACTAGGAAAAGAATACGTGTTCTCAATATATTCTGAATGACTAATATTTTATCAGGAAATTGGCATGGTATTACCACCTTCTCAACAGGATTGTTTTTCTCCGTTCGCTTAACGCGACTGAAGCAATTTCAAGCACCGCCAACGTGTTGATTCTGAACTAACATTCTTTTTCCTATTTTTTTTTCAATGGTGGTGGATACGAGTATTTTATAAAAAAAAAACGATTTTCGCCCACAAGCTTAGGTTAGGTTTAGTTAGGCATACCTACTTTTCAAAGTCGTCCTAATTATTTTTCAGTTCAGTTCAGTGCTGATAAATCGAAGTTTATTGAAATATATTTTTTATATTTTCATACAAATAAAGACAACAACAATATTAGTAGATATTTGCCATAATAATTTTTCAATGTAATTTATTTGTATGCTTTACTTTACCTACCTCACTATGTGAGGTACAAGAGTACATTTTTATACATATGGTTAACAAGACGATAATATTTAAAAGAAAAAGTAAGACTTTTAGAAAATTTTACTTATTACGATTTAAATGTACCATTGACAACCCTTTATTCATGTCGAACAATGCTTTTATTTTTGTTTTGAATCCAGAGCTCAAGGGTTTAAATCCCGTTCTGTGCAAAAAACTATTGCCATTTTCTTTTGTCTTCCTAATATAATAAATATCAATTATGTCGATTGATCAATAATATTAATAGGGGGCTAAGCTTAATAATGGTTATTGGCATCCGATACTTGACGGTTTCATCAAAACTAAACGACGAAAATCACACTAATTATTACAGTGAAATACCGATCCTAAGATGATTAACGAGCCTAACACGGTACTCATATGCGCTAATGATGAACACTGCAACGCTGTCGGAAACGTTGGCTAAAGAAGGAGAAAGGGCAACACGGCATAATAAGTCAAAATTAATCACGATAATACTTTTGGCCGTGAATATACAAATCATATTGCGAAAGCTAATGATGACGAAACCTTGTAATATTTACTTCGAAGTTATTGTAAACAAAGTTTAAAAAAATCAATGTCGCTGGATAACAAATAACATTATTTACCTTTACCTACTCTAATATTCTAGTTTTGTTCGCACAGGTGTAATTCATGTTACCCTTTATTTAATATTGAAACAGTTTTTTTAATCACCCTGTTACAAAAACTTTATACGGTGGACCGAAAGAAGTGACACTACCCAATCATGGGCTTCACATTTTGGCAATCGATCAAGCAGTACTTTCGGTTTGGGTGGCTAGTACCTACGTATATGTACATATCATTATTGGCGTGGAACACTGTAGAAGACATGATTCTTATGTAAGTAGTACCAGTTTCAAAAATAATAATAATTGGTTGACTTGTATAGCACCGTTTTCGTGCAAAATCACCTCAAGGGCGCTGTACAAACTTATAATACATTTCTACAGTGATCTATGTTATTACTAACTAGTTATTTCTAGATAATATACAGCCCAATACTTACCTGATAGGTCACTTAAGATTAACACTTAATTAACATTATCTAATTGTTTATTAGCGAAATTTAGATACAGTATTGCGGACATAATTGGAAAATTTAATATGACTGGACTTTCTCTTAGGAATGGTATATTTAATTTAAGGGTATGACAGCTTAAAAAGTAAGTTTTTAGTGTATACCTGAATTCTGTTAGACTTGTTATGGATGGAGTTTATTCCAAGCCTTCGGCCCAGATACTCCGAAAGCGCGATCACCAAACTTAGTATTTGGCTTGCGCTTAGGTTCTATCAGTCTGCCTACAGCTGATGATGTTGCTGATCTAAGAGTTGACTGCCTCAGACCAGTGTGCCTCAGATCAGTTGACTCCCTCAGACCAGTCCCTGCCGTTGCCCGGGATTTTATATGAGGTGGGAAAATATTAAAGGGTGGTTTTTAAAATTCTCATGTAGACGGTGACCTTCCTCTTGCATCGAAGATAAACTGTGCGAAATATCATCAATCTCAATAAAACGGTAGATTTATATAAATACCAACCCACCCATAGACATTCTTCTTTATTTAAGTTTTTAGATTTTCACGGCCAAAAGCATTTTTGTTGTTTGTTTTTGGGGTGTTATGCCGTGTTGCCGTGTTGAAGGAGTTAGCGCAACACGGCATAACACCCCAAAAACAAACAACAAAAATTATTCTTTATTGATTGAGCGTAGCTAAGTCCTGTTTTGACTCGACCACTTTGCATTTCGTATGTCTGTATTTTTTGCGTATTTCCTGTCCGGTCAACCCTGTTAAGATGGTAGCCGTGTTTGCTAGTACTTTTTATTCCGCCAGAGAGCGTGAGCGTTAATCAACATTACCCGAGGTCTACATTTTACGGAACTACAAGTAGGTATGTATAATATACATATGAGAGATTCTTTAGGTATGGGATATTCATAATATATATTTTTTAAAGTTGGTCCTCTAATTAACCGTTAATGTGCTGTAGGATTATGATAGTCCTTTTTTATATCCTGACGAAACCATCCAAAACTTGTTTGCGTGATTCCCTTCGTCGGCAGTTAGCGAGCGAAGGACAAAGCGAAAAAGGTATTCAAATCACCGAGGAAAAAATATGCCATTCAAGCGTCCTACCGCCACTAGCCAGTAAGATTAGAAAATACTTAATAGTATAATACTTAGAAGTTATACGTTATAGTGTAATCCTTAATACCATAATCTCTAAACCACAGACATAGGAATTAATAGACGAGAAGATAATGGCGAGGGGTAAAATCAACTGTTGAAGAACGAAGGGGGTTAAGCTGACTGTGATTCGTCAATAAATCAATCTGACAGTAAATAGGCATCTCGCATTATAATATCACCATTTAGTTCTTAAAAGTAAAATCTGCTTTTGAATGAATAGACATTTTTACATGGGAGCGCAAATTACTCGCCACGTTATGAACAAATTTGCGAAGTCCAAATTCGGCAAAAAAATTCGGTTCTATTTTCACAGTCGAATATTTCGTTTAAGTATTTAGTTAAGACACTTTTATAAATGTTCATAATTTACTTCCCAGCAACCAACCAGCTTTGTGTTTCGCGTCCAGACGTTTCTCGATGTGATAGTAACAACTGATTCATATTATACGATGTGAATATGCTTAAAATAAAGTAAAATAATGCTTATATAATAATATGGAATGTAATACGACAATTGGGTTTATTCTCTTTTTCACATCTATTTTTACAAGTTTTCATAGTACAAGTCAACATTTTGCCGTGTTATTTCGTAAAATGAACCGATGATGCCTCGACCATAGTTCGCACAAGAATGATGACGTCACGTTTTCAAATTTCACTTGAGGCCATACGCGAGCACAGCCGGCTCCAATGGAACCGGTATGGGGAGTGGGGATAATACGCTTTTAATCACTTAGGGCAGGTCTACTAATATTCATATGTCTATGGGTTTTCACTACCATTTAGAGAATTTCTTCCGGAAGGTTTATGTATGTAAAACATGTATATAATACTTATAAAAAGTAGAGAAAAAACGATGTTTTTAATCGAATCGAAAAAAAATATTTTCGGTTGCTTACATTGCTAACGCTGGCTAAACCTTATGAGATACATCAAAATAATACGGAATTGTATATCTTAAGAAGGCCCACAGAAAAGTCTGCGATGGTATATGTCTGTCTCATAAGAATAACCCTCAGCAATGCCGGGTACACTTCAGCTAGTACTTAATATTATATTACTTAAGAGTATAATACATAAGAGTATAATGCTTAGGAGTGTAATACTTAAGAACCAAAGTCCCTGCTGAGCTCAAGACCGATAGGGAGAAGGAGCCTGGGAAGGCCAAGGTTAAGATGGAGCGACAACGTCCTCAAAGATCTGTCTTCCTTGGAGCTTCGAAACTGGAGAGAGCTGGCGCGGTACCGAGATGAGTGGAGAAAGACTCTTGAGGAGGCCAAGACCCACCAGGGGTTGTAGAGCCAAAAGTGATGATGATGATAATACTTAAGAATATAATACATAAGAGTATAATGCTTAGGAATGTAATACTTAAGATCATAATACTTAAGAGTATAATACGTAAGAGTATAATGCTTACGAATGTAATACTTAAGATTATAATACTTAAGAGTATAATACATAAGAATATAATACTTAGGAGTGTAATACTTAAGAGTATAATATTTAATTGTATAATACTTAGGAGTGTGATACTTAAGAGTATAATACTTAATATGTTGCTTTTCTATAACTTTTTAAAGCAATCTTTAAAAAAGGTAACGTCACAAGTTTGGTTTTAAACCAACTGCACAATCATTTTGCTGAATATTTATATGCGATGACTTTGACAGTGTAAAACCCTGCGTATTATCAATACTTTATTATATTTTCGGACTCGGTCGTTGATCTATTGAAAAAAGTTGTCAAAGACGAATAAAGATCGGACACACGGAGCGGACTATATCCCACCCAATTTCAGGGGTGACTTGATTCAAGAATATGAGGAATATATCGAACCGTTCATGCAGTGGCGGGCGAATTAATACGATTACTGAAATTTTTCATGTACTTAAAAATTTAAAAATACACATTCTACACTCTAACCTTTCAGATATGTCTCACATTCCCGATTTAACATACTTTATTATGTAAAGTATTTATAAATCAAACAGATCTGTAAAAATATTCTGTTTGATTTATAATAAGACTGTGAAAAAATATTTTAAAGACAAACTTATCAAAAAAACTTCTTTCCACCTGAATTACTCGTAAAAATAACGCTTATCACCCATTTTATGTATAAATTGTATTACTTATCTTACAATTTCAATATTATTTTTTTAATTTCTCACTGTAATGTAATGCCTCAGCACTGGTAAGCCACCCAGGTAAGCCAACATTATAATATTGTACCAAAATAAAAATAAATAACTAAAAAATGTACTAACTTAACTACCCGTAATACCTATCGTATTTTTTTTTTTTTTTACTATCTTGTTTTACAGGTGTTTTTCAATATCTGTCTCACTAGTATGTGTCGAGACAGACATATTTGATACATAAATGAGTATTTACATATTATTTGAAAGTGTAGGTTATCCTACATGGATAACAGTGTATATGGAAAAGTTAAGACAAAATAGTTAATGAAATAATAAATGGAAGTTAATATAAGCAGTATAACCTTAGATAACATATGTAACAATACTTTATTACATTAAATGACAGGTCAATCAGAGGTCAATATTATTAACACTATATGGTCGGGCATTTTACCGCCAAATTGGGGGCGAAGCGCGGGTGTTTTTTTAAATTTTAGCGCCAAAATTAGACTTTCCGCAAAATATTCATATCTTATGATCTATTTGATATTTTTCGATGAAACTTTCAGTGTTTTACTTTAAAAAGATGTCTCTCTTTATTTACTTAGCAATGTATGCGTAAACCCTTTTTTTATGAACAAAAACAGTATTTCACAATCGAAATAACATATCGAAATTTATTCATACAAAATTACAAGATTATTTAGAAATTTTCAATACATATAAAAAAACTATAACTTAATAGTGCTTCAATGTGTTTGTTTCACATTTTATTGACAGGTAGATAGATCGGGTACCGCCGACAATAGAAAACACATGACCCCGCACCCATTTAGAACCCCTTGTTTACAAGTTTCCCGCTCCTTACCGCTTTGCGCAACAAAACGAGTAAACTCGTCTCCCGCGTCTTACTGTAAAAAGGCGTATGATGAGTTTTCTCGTTTCCCACAAAGAATGTGTTAATATGTAAAAACACAATGTAAATAAGATTTTATATGTATTCATTTTATTTCTTTAATAATACACTTATATCACATCTGTAGCGTCAAGAAGAATCAAGATTAACTCATTTATAATAAGCAGCTCGACGCTACTTAGGTACGTACTTGCAGGTACGTACTGACAACCGAATGGTAAACAAAGCAACCTATCTGCTACAAGCACCTACTTGCCTATCGGCGACAATACGATCGCAAGTCGGTCTGGCATATTACGAGAACTCGTCAGAAGGTTCGAGTATACCGCCTATGCATAATTGCCGCGCGGCCGAAGATTCCCGAAACACACAGACTGTGCGAGTGTCTCGGATTTAGTTGCAATTCATCTACCTACTGTTGCCACCGGCCGTACAGTATAAATAAGCCCGACGCAGCGAGTCAGTCAGTCAGTCATCAATCTGCCGTCAGTGGACAAATCTCACGAGTGATAATTCGCGCACCTTTGCGCGAAGGACAATACACCCGGCTTCGCCCGTACAATCATGGACTCCATCGGGACATCACCTTAGCGCCTCGGCCACGTCCCTGGCCAGCGCTACACGAATTACAGCGCCCTGGTTCCAGCGTCTCTGACCAGCGCTTCATCCACGCATCATGACCACCACGAGGACACGCAGCATCCTCACTGGTCTACGCAGCTCCCGCTCAACCGCCTACAAGGTCCGCCGCACCTTCGGCCTTTCCCGTCAGCACTGGAGTATTGATTCCCCAGATCGCCAGTGCCTGACAGTCAACGAGTCCCGGCCACCAGCGCCCGGCGTCGACTCACTGACCCGCGCTTGACCTGCTATCACAGCCAGCATCCGGTGAATACATCTGTCCAGCGTCAACTCTCGTTACGGCTACTCTGACTCAAATTCAATAAATCCGGGACGCCGATTCTTTGCCCATTCCAGGCTTGTTCAAATTATGATCATCTGACAAGCCTAATAGCATGACCGCTGACGTTTGTAATACCACAAACATAGCTTTCGCTATATATATATATATATTATATGTTGATATTGCACGTCAATGTAAATAGCAGAAATGAGATCCCCGAGGAGTCCGTGTACTGAAACTATGTATTTTCCAATAACGAAATAATGCAGTCAGTCGTACCTGAAAATTGCACACGTATTCGGAAATAAAGTGCCGGCAATTACACCGTTAGCGCTTAGAGGGCGTAGTCAAATTCTGTTTTAAGACCAACCTTTTTTTAATAATACCACTGCGTCTTTTCATGATCTTCCATATATTTCTTGAAAAAAAAGATCATTTAATACTGACAAAATTTTTACGTATAATGTAATAATAACAGTCTATTTTGTATTTTGAAAGTTGTGCTAATTGTATTGTTTTTCTTTTGTTTCAGGTATGTTTTCAAAAATATCGCCCTCGAGTTATTCTAAATCTGGCGAGCTTTACCTTTTCACCGCGAAAATTGCTGATGTTTCCCAGAAAAGTGGTAAGTTTTTTTTTCACTGACAACGAACAATCTAGATTTTTAAATAAATCTATTTGACTTCCACTTTTGTATGAATGAATGAATCCAAATCTGAGCTTGAAACTCGGCAAATAGACTCGTTGTCGATGACAATGCATTCTATCAACGTTTGGTGGCAATCACGCACATACAAGAGGACGTATACGCAATTCTCTGAAATTGGATGACGGTACAGCACATAATATATTTATTTATTCATTTTCGGGAAATCGACAGTTTACATTTAATCAGTTTGTACATAGTATTATATAGTAAAGTAAAACCAATTATGGATTTCCTCCTTGTGACTTGACTTTCACTGAGACAGCAAAATATGGAATAAGTTATTTAAATTTGTGAGAAAGGAATATGAATTAAAAAAATTATACAAAACAAAAGATTATATAAGACGAAAAATTTACAAAACAATACATTTATAGCCATGGAGAGAGGTTGTAGATATAAATCAAAACATAATAGAGACATTAACATGATTTACAAATCATCTGTTTTATCGCGGGTGATTTTAATATTAACATTAACGAAAAATCAGAAAATATCTTCAAAAATGAGTTCCTAAATTGTATGACTGAATTAGATTTTAAATCATGCATAAACAAAAATACTAGAGAAATGCACGGACAAAAATCGTCTTGCTTAGATCATATTTGGATAAACATAAAATTACAAAACCTATATAAAATCAAAACAATGATTTGGCAAACGAATATTACTGACCACCACACTTGCTTATTATTGTATGATAATGAAATAAAATCACAAATTAAGGCTCCAATTACTATTAAAAAAACCACAAATATTGCCACTTTAGAGAAAAAATTGAAAGCAGAAACTTGGTGTACGATACTACAATCTAACGATGTCGAACAATGCTCAAATATGTTTGAAAAACAAATTATGGATCATATTGAAACCTCCACAACAGAGGTCTCATTATACACGAATTCAAAATTCAGACGTATAAAACCTTGGATCACTTGTGGCCTAATAAAATCTATCAGAGAAAAAGAAAGGCTATATAAAAATACAATTAAAAATCCACACGATGAAAATGCTAAGATAGTTCTCTAAAAATATAGAAATAAATTAACAGCTTTAATTAAAAAAAGTAAAGACGACTACTTCAAAAAAATAATCTCTACTTCAGAAAACAATCTAAAAGTTATTTGGAAAACGGTAAATTATGCAATTGAAAATAAGAAAAAAAATAATTCTATAAAATATTTAAAACATGAAAATAATATCATAGATGTATCCAAAGACCCAAAACTAACAGCAAACATTTTTAATTCTTATTTCTCTAAAGTAGGAAACAATCTCGCTGATAAAATCACTAAATCTGTACACACACCAAAAACTATAACAACTAATACCCAAAAACAAAATACACTATCAGCTTTTAAAAAAAATACCGAAACTGAAATACAACTTGTAATAGAAAGCATGAAAGACGGATCCTCTCCAGGTTTTGACCACATTTCTGTGAAAATTCTTAAAGAAATGAAAATGTATCTACTGAAACCACTAAACCACCTTATCAATCTCAGTCTGACTAAAGGCATATTCCCAACAAATTATAAAAAATCTATAATATCCCCTATCTTTAAAACCGGCGACCCGCAAAATGTTTCAAATTATCGACCGATATCACTAATATCGAATATAGCAAAAATATTTGAAAAGATTGTGAAAAAAAGGGTTGTTGATTTTCTAGAAAACAATAAAATATTACATTCCAATCAATTCGGATTCTTAAAAACAAAAAGCACACAAGATGCAATAGCAAATGTAACATCATTTATATACTCTGCACTTGATGAAGGAAATAAATGCGCAGGAATATTCATAGACCTAAGAAAAGCATTCGATAGTATCTCACACGCAAAGCTTATCAAAAAACTGAAATTAAATAACATCAATGATAAAGCCGTCCAATGGATAGAAAGTTATTTGAACAATCGTGCACAATTTGTTAAAATAAATGACCAAACTAGCGACCAAGAAACATCAAATTTTGGTATCCCACAGGGCACTGTGCTTGGACCAATATTGTTCATTTTGTATGTAAACGACATATTTATTCAACCATTGCATGGCCAAATTATCTCTTACGCTGATGATACAGTCCTTATAATAAAAGAAAAAACTTGGGAAAAAATTAATCTAAAAGCTACAGAAGACATAAATAATCTAAAAATATGGTTTGACAATAACCTCTTGTCGTTAAATAGTGATAAAACATATGTCATTCCTTTCGAAATTAACACTAACATTGTACCTCCAAATCTTCAAATATTCTTACATAATCATTCTCTCGCACAACACGATACTAATCACTGCCAACAAAAATGTTCACTTCTGAAAATAGCGGATAAAATTACATATCTTGGAATAATCATAGATAAAAACCTAAAATGGAAAGATCACATCGACCATACAATAAAAAGAGTTAGGAAGTTAATTCATATATTCTTACGAATACGAAACTTCTTATCAACGAAAAACCTATACTCAATATACTACGCATTAGTACAGTCTATTCTTCAGTATGCCATATCAGTTGGGGAGCAGCTTACAAAACTAATCTGACCCCCATAGAAATTGTTCGAAAACTAATAATAAAAATTATACTAAAAAAACCTCCAGACTTCCCAACTGACAGCATATTCGAAGAATTCAAAGTTCCAACATTTAAAAACTTATTTATAAAAAATTCAATTATACAAATTATAAAAGAAAAAGATAAATACGCATTCATAACTGAAAATCGTACTAGACTTAAACATGTATTTGTGTGCCCCAAATTAAACACTTCTTTTGCACAACACCATTATACTCACCAAGGAAAATTCTTTTTCAATAACCTACCAATAGAAATCAGAAGCATTAGGAACAAAATTCAATTGTTGAACTCCATCAAAAAGTATTTTAGAGAATGTCACACTAAAAATCTTACTTGTTTTTCTTCTTACTGAATACATATATGTTTACATATTTTAGTTAACGGGTCTGATTGCCATGTGTCTATATTACCTACACATACATATATATTGAAATACATGATTATAGTAAATAGTAATTGTAATTATATGAAATGTATTAACTGTATTAACTGCATTGTACACGTGACTTTATTTGTACATAATATGTGAAATGTTAACTCTTCTTCCATCCACAAGCTAAGGCTTTTAATGGAAGACCAGTAAAATTATAATATATTATGTTGTTTATTGCATTAAATAAAAAAAATAAAAAATAAGAGAAATATTATTTTATGGACCTCTTGTATTTGGTAAGTTCGGAACTGAAAATATCAACCTTGGATAATACGCTATTGTAATTATTGCATAGTCTGTTCAGGCAAGAATTCTGCTTAGAGTTCGATTTGCTTTGATCAACCCTGAACAGGACACAAGAGCGTGTTGAACGCGCATGTACATTGAATGGAATCTTATTTAGCAACTATAGATAACAACTAGATATACAAAATAAATGTCGGTCCTACCCGATCGGCGAGGTTGTTAGCGCAATTGACACTAGTCCCTGGAAAGGAAGGCAAAATCCTCAAACAAATAAAAAAAATATTAATTTAAGTATTAAGAAAATAGATGTATTATTGTAAAAAAATATATGTATTTGAAAGGTATGCATTTTCTATGTCTTTAATTTATTAATTAGGAAATAATTTTGTTAATGTTGAAAATTGTTTTTACCACGCAAATTTGAATTAATGGCTTTTATTTAATTTCTCAAATTGAAATTTCGTGTCTTTTAATACAGGTCAGTTACATAGGTGAGGTAATCAATTACTTTGGATTAGAGTGGTGGTGATGGTGACATTTATCGTGCTATATTAGCTGATTGAAAAAAAGTAATTTTCTCGAAAACATACATTTTTCATGTGTCCATAATTAATAACAAGTTTCTCATATATTTGGACCGCGATATCAGATACCTGCAAATCCTCTTACGTACAAATTACGTGTGAATGAAAAAATATGTTTTTGGCGATATTAATAGAAGTATTATAAATTACTTCGATGTTACTTGGGTTCAATGATCTGTTCAGTTTCTATTGAAACTGGCAACCGATAAAGTAGATACTGAAATTATTTTATTAAATAATAATTCTGTATTTGAAATACGTATTCATTTTGCTTAAATATTCATCAAGTTTACTGACGGTGTTTATTCGAAATGTTAATTTCTGATCGTCTAACTAATTTTTCAAAAAAAAAACACTTTATGGAAAATTGGCCATGTTTATTTTTGAAGTGCAAATACTTTTTCTAAAGTGAAATTTTTATGTGCATAACATAAACATTGCAATAATAGCGAGTTATATAATAGATTATCTTCCATACTATCATAATTATGTAACGCTGTGAGAAAGCTGTGCAAATTTCATGACGCTAAATATTACTGCTTCAATATTTTCAGTTTGAGTGGGACATACAAATATATTTTTGCTTTATAGTTAAGATTAGTCATTCACCATATTATTTTAATTCATCATCCGGAATGTGGGTAAATTAGTGATGAATTGCAATTGAAAGAATTAGAAATAATTGAATAAGATATGAATTGCAATCGGAAGGATCACGGCAGCGGGCCCTATGCGGGCGCAATTTTTTTTTTTGAATTTTTTTATTTACTTAAAAAAATTAAATTTTAATACTCGTATCTAGTATAAACCTTTTAACATCTTATTTCAACATTAAGGACACTTTACAATACATCTAAAACTTATTATTTATAGTATTTAGGCATAACCCACGAAAAGCAGCAAGGTTTTTAGCTTTAACATCTGTCGGTAATTCATTAACAATCTTAAATCCTTTAAAATAGAGATTATTTTGGGTTCCCGACAAATTTGTTTTTGCAAGTCTAAAATCTCCACATCTCGTGGGAGAAAAACCACGAAATGAAAATTTGCATTCTTAAATGTGTATTTCGGGAGCATCTTATTTTTTAACTTAAATATAAATATTAGGGTATTGTAAATTATTCGCTGTCTTACACTTAACATTTCTAGTTTTAATAATTATCTTAGAATACCTACTACAATTCAATACTGCTCGATTATTGATTACTGATTCAATAATTGGAGCAGTACGCTCCAGGTTCTCAATTGCCAAGGCGTCAAGTCTCCAAGTAGCTGATAATACCTAACACTTAACGGTCCTAATACATTTCGTTAGTTGCTAGGTAATTCCAGAGAAAAAACCTTAATAAACAAAAATAAAATTAAAATAAAAACAATATTTTTAAGGTTTTTAGATTCTCACGGCCAAAAGCATTTTTCCGAATCATCTTCGGATCTACCGGATCTGCCCTGATGATGGACACTGCAACGCTGTCCGAAACGTCGGCTAAAGAAGGAGTTAGCGCAACACGGCATAACACCCCAAAAACAAAAACATATATATATTTTTAAGGTTTTTTATTTATTATATTAAAACAGTAGGTAGGGTAAGATTATATTTATATCAATTAACTCGCAAAAAAGGCAAAGTTGCCTCTAAAATCATCCACTTCTTTACTATTTATTAGCCTCTACTTTCAAGTAGATTGTTCATACAATGATTTTTCAAAGACCTTCGATACTGTAAATCACGACGTTTTACTCAATAAACTGGCTACAATAGGATTCTCCATAAAACTACTTACTTTTTTTGCTAGCTATCTTGCAGACAGGAAACAGTTTGTGTCTCACGGACTATTCCAATCTAAACATTTCTTTGTACGATCGGGGGTACCCCAAGGCAGTAATTTAGGCCCACTCCTCTTTTCCATATTTATAAACGATATTTCAGAAGTAATACTGCATACTGCATACAATATACTTTTTTATTTTTTTTTTTTCTGTTTGATCAAGTATTTTGTCCTCTAATCCAAATTTAAGTTTTGCCTTGTTCCCCTTTAAGGCACTTTATAAAGACAGATATTCAAGGGAACTGTTGCATTTTTCTGGTCGCCCCTGTCCCTTTTAAACTCTCCGTCTGCCCTTGTGGAGGGCTGTTTAAGGTGCGTGGGGTGTTCCGGCCCGCAGATTAAGCCGAACGCGAAGGTACAAAGTGTCGCAGTAATTAAGTCAAAGAGAGCGAAGTGGAATGGCATGAAATGAATTGAAGAGAAGAAGAAACTAACCGGGATTAGCGCAGGGTTGTTTTTCTTCTTTTGGAATCATCGAAGTAATCATTGTAGATGTTTTATTGAAAAGATCGATTTGTGGAAAGCTAAAATGCAATAATTTCAATAGTTGACATGACTAGACATCAAGACGTAATAAATAATAAGGAATTGTGTTTAACTTTTTTAAATTTCTTAAGATTGTTTATTTTTCTTGATAAAATTTACCTAATTTGAGGTTTTGTAGTAGTGAAACAAATGACGTCACCATACTTGTCAAGGACTCCGTAAGCCATCACCATCGGCGTCTGGTAACGTCATAGCCAAGCCAGAGCATTTAGATATATGTTGCTTTATAATCAGTTTTTCAATAAATCGATATTTTAAGTGAACGAATAATTTTATTTTATTCTCTACTATAAATTAAAGTTTGGGGTGTCTCAAACTCCATCACATTTTTGATAACCATTAAATCGACTTATCTGCGCCATTTTGAATTTTTGACATTTGGGTGATTGCCGTTACACGCCGATTCTCAGCCCGTTTCAGCGTTTTTTCAAATTGTGATTAATTTGCTGACAGGCATAACGGTATTATGCTTGAAATTTGTATTTAAGGTGTAATTATTATCACAAAGTAAAGAATACAACGAATCTCTTAGCGGCAGAAACACATCGATGTTTTTATGACGAATCAACTGATGTTTTTGCCAACCCTGCTTCGCTTTCTTATAGACGTCGCCCTATCGAGGGGCGCCAGAAAAATAGGTGGCGACCAAATACGTGATGTGGATGAATAAAATAGTCGGTAGTGTATATATTGTGTAGCGCCATTCGCATTGCTTGTTGCCGCCTTTAAGAGTGCCTACTTACACAGGCTAAGGCGACCATACAACCGCTATTTGAGTGCTCCTTTATGATTGACATGATGAGGAAGTGAAAGGAAAAAGTCGGAAAAATACTCAGGAAAAACGAGGATTAAGTCTTTTTTATAAAAACTTCTAATGTACAAGATGTAGTTTCTTATCTCTTAACTCCCACGTGAACTAAATGGATATCAACTCAATTAACAATGTATAAAATAGTCAGAACAAATATATAGCAGAAGGAGTCGGAGACGCTCGAAGAAGATATTGCAAGATCAAGTGAATCATACAATTGAGATGGGTCATGTCGAAAGTAAGAATAACAGAAGAGTGTGTATGAGACGTTGCATGAATGTGAATGAAGCAACGTTTTGAATACGAAACTGCTTCCGAATTCCAGTTTCAGATGAACATGAATTATGGACTGTAAATGAAATAAAACGATACAAAATGAAATGTGTTTTTTGGAATTTGGTGGTATTATGTGTAAGAATGAACAAGGTATGGAAAGAAGGAAAATAGGATGACCAATCACTTACGAAGAAGAAGCACAAAACAATCACAATATAATGATTTTCACTGCGATATCTCGAGGTAATTATCGCCACAACACAACGAATGAAGACTTACGATGTTAAGCATTTTCAAATTTCTTATTTTCAAAGATTATTTAATAATAATAATAATAACATGGCATTTATATAGCGCAGTTTAGTGTCATTTCACTTCAAGTGCGCTTAACTACTCGTATAACAAAACTTTAAAAAAAAAGATACACGATAAACCAAGCAACAACTTGCTTCCAGTAATTCAATCCCTCCTGTTTTTTTCAGAACAAATGCACTCGAATTTGCAGTGTTCTTGCCATTGTTCTAAATTTCAAACACTTTTCCAGCAAGGTGATGGTTAGGGATAGGTAGGAACTGAATAAATGACATGCCGGTAGGAACTATGCATATTCTCATTTCAAAACCAAACACAATAAGTGTGTGCCAAGATAGAGTTGTTTGGCGGGCTATCCTCTCTCTCTCTCTGCCTACCCCTCCGAAGAAACGGCGTAATGGTTAGTTAGTTAATTATACGAATTTTTTGAGAATATTGTGTCAATTTTATATTTATATTAACATGTAGCATAGTTAATCAGCTGATTTGAATAATATTAAAAAAAACATTTTCCGAAAAAAACTATTATGTTGGATGAAGTGACTCTTATCTACGTATGTCTGTACATACGAAAATATCAATTTGTACTTAATTTTTTAAAAATTTAAGTATCTACCTACTTACATAAATATCTTAAAGTATTGTAAGAACGATACAACTTAAATATTAACTCAACTTAATTTATAGTTTTTGGTATAATTTTTGAGTTAATAATTCTGAAGGCGTTTTCCTTGACATTCATAAAAAACGTCCGAATTTAAGGCTTTGTACAGGGTAACAAGTAAGTACAGGGTAAATTGAATAAAAGGTCACTCTGCCGGTGGTAATTCGATAAAATGTATCGGAAAAACGGGTGGCCAAAGAAACCCCCGACTCTGCCCTAAATTAAGTTAAACTTTAACTGAATAAAGCTGTTTTTTGTATGAACACAGAAAATGAACAAAGTGTGGCCATTATAATACTGATCACAAATTTCATACATGTTCACAGCCCGGCGAAACGAAAATAAATCATACAAAATAATCAGTTTTATGTAGGTATATGTATATCTACAATAAAAATGAAAGATGTTTTGAATGTTATAAAGGGTTCTGAATGTATATGGTATACTTTATACACTAGCGAATACATTTATATGTTATACATTAGCGAATCCTTACAATGAACGTCGTTAATTATATGTAACTAGCTAAATTCCCCGGCGTGACCCGAGAGTTTTATGTAGACAGCGACCCCCCTCTTGTTTTGAAGGTCAAGTGTAAAAAATTTCATCAGCCTCAGAAAAAACTGCAGATTTGTATACATATCAAATCCACGCCGCCCGACACAAACATACACTCTCCTTTATATTATAGATAATATGGATTACTAGCTGAAGTCTCCGCCGTTGCCCGGGCTAAACGCACAGTTAATTTTTTCAAAATCAAATGTAAGATTTGAATAAAAACAAGCCCATACCGTCCGCTACACACATTCTTCTTAATATATATAGATTAAGCTGAGAATGTGTTTGTATGCGTCAAGAAGAATTCTCGATTGGCGAGCTTTTGTGAAATTGATAGTTCATTACGTTATTGTTTTTAATTTTTTTTCATTGTACAACAGAACATTCATTCCAGTTACAGTACAATTTTACATCACATCAGCATTTAGCTAAGTGACTCTTCAATAATTGTTTTAGGTCATTTAGAGAACAACAGTCACTTACATCCAAATTCTTTGCTAGTTCGTTCAACAGCACCACTCCCCTCGTCATGCTATGCTTTGCCAGGACGTCGGTTTTGCCTTTTGGTACTCTGAATAGATCATGGTATCGACTTCGGCTGTAGTGGTCTGGTACATATAAATCATAGCATCCCAAGAGGAATGGGCTATCGATAAAATTGTTCCAAATTTTGAAAGACATAATAGCTAGACTTGCTTTCTGCCTAGTTTTCAGACTCACAGAATTAGTTTCCACAAGTAAGTCGATATGGTGCATGAACCTAGGATAGGTTCCATGCGTCCGCATATAGACATACCTGAGGAATTTCTTCTGGATTTGCTCTATCATATCAATGTACTTCTGGTGGTACGGTGCCCAAACATCGCTCGCATATTCCAGCTTGCTTCTCAGTATGCCATCGAACAATGCTAACATAGCATCTTGGTTATTGAACTGCTTGCATGTCCTAATGACGAACCCAAGAAATTTGTAGCAAGACTGAGTGAGCTGCGATATATGATCAGTATTATTTTGGAAATAACATTGCGAATATATTTAAAGTGCGCGCGAGGACAAACTGCTAAGTGAGAGGGAAGACGATAGGGTTGAAGGAGGTAGAGAATGTCTAATTATTTGGATCTGTTCACTAAACACGGCAAAAGCCCTTTCAAGAAAACAAAGTTTCGATTCTGAATACCAGTCTTTCTACCTGGGTGGTACTGAGAGTATCTCTCCCACTCTGCAACGAGCCCGAAACACACCAGCTGGTATATATTCATTTAATGTCAAGAGTGAGTAATATTGCACACGCCGGGATTCGAGCCCGCCACCTCCAGATTCGTAGCAGAGGATCTGAAAAGCTCAACCATAGAGATGGTCATTTTAAACTTTTATTGTGTATCATTGTATTATATATTATTGGAGAAGCAGTCGATTTAAAATTAGTGTGAATTAATTTTTAAAATATAAATTAAAAATAATGGACGAAAGAGACATCTCTGGTCAGTTTTGGATAGATTTTGCTCTGCAGGTGAGTGATGACGAATTACAGTCACCTTTGTATTGATCAGTTGGATTCATCCGGATTGTATCATTTGTCAAAAGAGGTCTATTTAAGACAAAAATGATTAAAATATATTTTTTTGTTACAATAATGTGGCTGTACGTGCGTATTATTACAATGTGCTGATTCATCATTTAATAATTCTACGCTCTTGAGAGCTGGTTGACATATTATAATCTCATAGTGCGAATTCAAATATATTATTGTGCTGATTGAAGATCAAGGAGCAAAACTCATTGCGAGTGGTATTCTCTGGTGAGTCTTTCTGTTTATATGTATTTTGGTGGCTGGTTTATAAGTGTTGCTTCTCCTGCAGAGTGAATTCAATGATCAATCCATTTTTTTCATATGGAATTAAAATATTCCCTGATGGTCTGTGCTATTTACAAGCCAGATTATCACCAATTATCTACCATCAAAACGTCATCTTCTTTACATGTGTTCGATTCCGCAGAGCTAACGGTACATTTTAGCGTATTGATATTCAATTAGTATGTAGATTGATCCTACCTACCCCTGCCTAGTGATACCCCTTCCTCTCACATCCCGAACACACATACAACCCCTGTAGGACCAATAATAAAATTTGTTCTTTTTACAAACTCCCATATTGTTTGAACAATGTCCCGGAATTTAATATTAGCTTGTTGATATTATTTATTTAATTATTAACCCTTTGAATGCCAAGTACGAGTGTACGCGTATTTGGTACTTATAGTGGAGTGCCAACTACGAGTGTGGTTCATCATTAAAACAAAATAATCTGGCACCACGATTGTGCCAGATTATGAGGTTGTTTCCTACATCGAAATTTCTTGTTTTTTTTTTACAAATCATTAAGTAAAGAATACTGAAGACTGTACTTTTAGAATTTTTGAAAAATACCGAATAGTACCAAAGATTTATACCGTAAAAAATAATAAATATAAATACTGTGAAAAATCATGTCGTGTATAAATCCCATGTTTTTGTTTGAAAATTTGATTGGTTAGAAATATTTTATATACTTGATTTAAATACTGAAAGCAGAAGGCGTTTAAAATGATAGAGCATCTTTAAACCCGGAAAAAATAAAGTAAGGTATAAACAGGCGGCTGGTGTTAATAAAAAGCTATAAGACAAAAAATGTGTATATTCTTTGTACCTTATATTGTATGTAATAGGCATTAATATCGCTTGACAAACGGAGTCTAGAAACGTTCGATTTCAAGCACAAAACTGGTTTTTATTTATTTTGTAAATAATTTTATAAGAAAGCAAAAAAATTAATCAAGTGAAACTGTCACAGATAATCTTAGCTATAAAACTGTATTTTTTAAAGTTGTTTCCTTTATGCGTTCATACATTTCTATTGAAAAAATATTTTTTATTTGTATTCTACTCAAGCGAAACGATAGGAAAACCTTCAATTTATCAAAAGCATATTATTTGGTATTCATAATGTACACCAATTCGATTAATCAAAATAGTGATTTGACATTAAGCTTCGCCTTAAGCGGTAATTCAAGCCTTATCGCCGTCTACATAAGAAGTGTTATTGTTAGCGGCACAATTCCAAATGTTCACCACGTGATGCATCGCCTTAACCAAGATGAAGACTGGAGAGTTTTATCGTAATTTTTTTTGTGTTATAATGCCTTGGAGAGGCAGTCGATTTAAAATTTACTTTATAATTAATGGGAATTAATTTTTTAATATACAAACATAATACATGAATTAATTATTTTTTTAATATATAACGACAAAAGAGACATCTTTGATCAGATTAGGATAGATTTTTCTCTGCAGGTGAATGATAAACAAATTACAGTCACCTTTTGCATTTGATCAGTGGATTCATCCGGGATTGTGTCATTTTGTCAAAAGAGGTCTATTTAAGACAAAAATGATTATAATATATTTTTTGTCACAATAAATGTCACAAATAATGGCAGTGCGTATTATTACAATCAATGTGCTGATTAATCTGATTATTAATATTTCTACTCTCTTGTGAGCTGGTTGATCTTATAACCTTATAGTGCAAATGCAAAGTTATTGTGCTAATTGCTGCCTGCCACCGAATCTGAAGACCAAGGAGAAGACCTCAATTGCGAGTGCCATTTTCTGGCGAGTCTTTCAGTTCATATGTATTTTTGGTGACTGGTTTAAGTTATTTTCTCCCTGCAGAGTGAATTTATTAATCAATCAAATTATTTTCATAGGGAAACAAAATATTCCCTGATGGTCTGTGTTATTTACACGCCAGATCATCATCCATGCCTTGTTGCGCTTCCTCCCTCTTTAACAAACGTTTTGGAGAGCGTTACAGTGTCCGTCGTTAGGGCAGAAATAATTATTGTATTTACTATCCATTTTAGCACAAGGAAGGTATTTTTTTATTCTTCGGGCACACGGACACGCTCACAATACACTCCATTCAGTAGTTTTTTTATCTACTAAACTCTGATTATTGGGTTACCGACGTAGTTTTGCCAATCGTGGTTAATTTATTTTTAAATCATATTTTTGTGGTTTTGTACATACCATTATATTTTATTTTGTACTCTTCTCTTCGACGAGATCAGACGGTAAAAATACCTAATTAAATATTTATTCGGATATGAAAAAATAAATGACTATTTCTCTTTAATCCGTTTTCAGTTTCATTCGGAAATTTGGCAATCCTAATTTGCGGTTCTGGATAACATTCACATAGTGAAACATATCGAAGGCTCGTTATTCTTTATTTGGTAAGGGAAAATTTTAATTACAACATTTTGTTTGTTTACAAGGGCCTTTTTAACCATGAACGAACCTTTTTGTGTAAAAGCTAATCGTTATTATCTTTTTATGAGTGTTTTAACTTTATTATGTATATTGCGTTTATGAATATATAAGTACATATTTTAAAATATATATATTGACAAGAAAGCCTTTGATATTTCGATAATATTATATATAGACTCATCCTTAATAGCCTGGTCAGATAGGGTAATTCATTTTAAAGAAGTGGTACATTCTTCCAGTATCGTTCTGGTACCATACCACCATTTAGTGTGTAAATGTGGGGTATCTTGCAGAACCTGTTGGAGATCTGAGATCACTAAACTAGGCTAAAGCCATTTCAAGCAATGCAAAGCTTCGATACTGAAATGTTGTCTTTCACCGGGGCTATACTGAGAGATAAACTCTGGAACACTGTCTTGTTAACCTATCAGGCTAATTTGTTCGCTTTTGGGAACATCTCATAGAAATCGCCTTGTCTCCCTTACTGTCATGGTGAGAAATATGGTCTAAACGGTGTTAGTAAAAGAAAACACCACGCTTTATATTCCAATTTGTATAATATCTTGAATAATTTTAAAAAGTACAATTAAGACCGTTGCTGTTTCAGAGTGCCAAAATTTTACCTGTTAAATTATATCTAGAATAATTTTAAAAAGTACAATTAAGACCGTTGCTGCTTCAGAGTGCCAAAATTTTACCTGTTAAGGCTATTGTATGGCAACAAATCATAATTCAGTATATATTTACCTCGCAGCATAAAGAAAAATTAGAACATAAATACAGTACTAGATTCACGCGCAATGACGGGTTAATAGTTCCGAAATTTAATAATAAATACGGACAGAGAACGTTTGAATACAACATACCGAAGATATTTAATTTATTACCTGACACTATAAAGCAATGTAAGTCTATGAATAAGGTTAAATATATGGTGAAAAATTGGCTATCGGAAAAAATATTAACTTTAATATGTATGAAAAAATGTTGAATCTGTAGATATAAGATATAAATTATAAGTTATAAAAATGTATATGTAACTATACTTTAAGCACCTGTTGACAAGCCAATTCAATTGGCTTAGCAGGACGTGTTTCTTGATATGTATTAACTATTTATTCAATAAAAAAAAATAAAATAAAAAAAGTAAGGAAACGTTACCACCGCAATTTGAGAATGAACTGTGAAACTTCGTGATTTTTTTAATATGAAATGATAAAAAAAGTGAGGTGAAAACAGAAACACACCGCGCTTTATATTCAAATCTAGAAGTTAACCACAGAAGAATTAAAATGTGCACCTCTCTTAAAGAAATGTTTCCGACAGCAATTTGAGAAAACTGTATGAAACTTTGTGATTTTTTTATGAATTATTTTTATACGAAACAATAAAAAGCGAGCTGAAAATAACGTTCAAAATACATTTGTTTAGTAAAATGTGTGTGTATATGTGTTTTTTTTTGTTATCAGTAATTTTGGTTAGTAAAAAACGTAACGCTAATCATTTTTAATTTTTTTTATATTTGTACTTTAAATTATAACAGTTCATAAATTACATGATTATTTCTAAAAATAAAATTTCATCACCAAAATAAAATTAAAAACAGTTTTTAATTTTCGGATACGTTCAGAAATATTCCGTCTATTTGGATTTTATTGCAAAGCGGAAATTCTCTGTCCTTTTCACAGAATATTCCAAAGGTTAAGGGGTTAACAGGGTTAAAAGGGGTT
The DNA here is from genome assembly GCF_061612785.1 of Hesperophylax consimilis. Lineage (NCBI taxonomy): Eukaryota > Metazoa > Arthropoda > Insecta > Trichoptera > Limnephilidae > Hesperophylax > Hesperophylax consimilis. The sequence goes on along the minus strand of NC_142862.1, from coordinate 7,317,998 downwards.
AAGCACGTCAAAATACATTAGTTATTTAAAAATATGTTTTCTCGCAACATTGTCCGCAAGGAAAACTCAATGAACTCTAATATTTTATAGTAGTAAGAGTAAGGGATATCCACCTTGATCATTGTCACCTGTATCATAAAAACGAAAATTAGATACATTATTTACTTTATCCGCTCGGGTATAGATATTATAGTTTCTAGTTTATATAATATTATGTACTGCAGCCTTACTACAGCGCTTTGAGAACGCCGGCTCTCGTCCCGGATCTCCCTCCCCTCCGCCCACCCTCCCCATTCCCACCCGCCGGTCCCGCGGCGATGCCTCAACCAATTACACGAGTGTCTACGGAATATTAGCGACACTGGGAGAAGGAAGGAGTCCTGGGATGGCGCTACAGGGCGGCGGGAAACTGCTGCGCTAAAATAACACGCAATCTAAATATGTAGTTGGGTTAGGTAATATCTTGTAAACTTGAACTAGGTATCATATCCTTTAAAGTTAGAGATTACTTAAGGATGTTAGTTTTCAGTTCTTAGTTTGGAATTTGCTTGGTAAGTCATTCGCAACTAGACGTGTGGAGGAGATAAGTTATGTAGTGTGTCCTGCTGCTAAAGGTACCAACGATTCTATATATTATTTATTTATCAATCTTTAATAACAATTTTTTATAATTTTTTACATTATACCAAAAATACAACAAATTATAGATTTCATTCTTGTGATGTGAAATTAATAGAATTATATAAAACTAAAACCATTACTTTCGATTGTCGGTGCATGCTTGCGTGACATGACATATTCCTACGTGATCCTGCGTAATACGTAAAATTATTCAAATTCAATGAACTTTTAATTTAAAAAATTGGAACTCATAAGTATTAAATCATATATCACACCAACGATAGTAGCAACCAACATTATTTTATTTTAATAATTTTGTATTTGAAATTTTATACTTCTTTTGTTTAAATTTTTGTGAGATATAAATCTTAACGATTTTTTAAAGTTTACTAACGGTGTTCATTCGAATAGTATATTTCAGAACGTCTCTAATTTTTTTTTGGTAGGCAATGATCCTGAGGTAATTTTTTAATATGATTACCGCACAAGAGTCCCAACTGCTCCCAAGTGAAGATTACGTTAAACTTAACATAAATTAAACTCCCGTGGAGCCAGGGAAACTACGGCATCCCCATATTGGGTATGTTGTGAGGCTGAAGGTAGCGGGGAAGGGAAGGAGATGGGAGAGAGGAAGGTGGGGAAGTACCTGGCTATTCAGATCATTTCAAGCAACGTTTCAATTTTGAATGGTCCTACACCAGGTCGATACTGAGAGAATCTTCCACTCTGGAACGTGCCAAAAATATGCCTTATATTATTTGAAATGATAAAAATTTGCTTGCGCACGCCGGGTTTTAACTCTTGACCTGCTCCGACTCCTTCTAGCAGCGATTTTCTGTAACTGTATTAACAATGACGTCAACCTAGATATTAGCAGGTCTAGGGCTAGAAATTGTGCAACTAGTACGGTCGGTTGACCGACGACGTATTGCTGACGAGCTGAACCGTTGGTCCTCCTACACAGCTCTTCATTCGTTCACTTACATACGTGACTGACGTACGCATGGCACTATATCCAGCCTAATGTTTACCTTGGTGGTCCAAAAGCTTAAAACAGTCACCCGTTGCGATTTCCAAAACCAACCCTTTCACAGCAATAACCCATTTTCTCGTGCAATCTTCCGCGAATAAAAAAATAGTTTCGTTAATAGATATTTAAATTCCTTTTAAATAAATTTCTGAATGGCATTGTTATCAGGCACCGTGTACAAAGAAAGACAGACGGGCGTTTAAAAAAACCGTAATAAATTTCTGTAAACACAATGAGCCGGAATTTGAACGAATTTCCCTCCGCGGTAGGCGAGAATAATATTTTTGTATGGAAAGGTGGTGGGTCGGGCGAGGGGGTTAGGTTGGTTTAGGGGGGAGGGGGGGGGGGGTGTTACGTACCTTGCTACCCTCCCAAGACGATAAATAATTTTAAGAGACTAAATATTATGAATAATGTGTGCGGTAGTCAGGGGAGTAACCTTAACGATGATGGAATCGGAGGAAACAGCTAAAATAAAAACCTACCAAAAGCTACAAACTTTTGAATTCAGTTACTAGTGTCTTTCTTGCACATAAAATACTGGTTAAATTTATAGAATTTTTCTACTTCGTACAGTTATCCTGGAAAAGCATACATGGATATTGTATATAAGATAATATGAAATAGATTAAAATTAATTCATTTAATTTAATAAAATATCTGTACATATTTCCCACTGAAAACGCTCGAATGTTGAACTCTGTTGACATTAAATATGCACAGCTTTTGCAGTCTGGATAACGCAAATCAACATAGCGCTCAACCATTTTAATTAATTATCTATTTATTTAAAGGAGAATTTCTGTCGCAGACATCGGGCTTCACACTTGACCTTAAAAATAAGAAGAACAACAAGAAGTACAAGTCTGGTTTCGAAAAAAATAGAGCTTCGTCTAAATCTACATTTTCCTTCTAAAATTGATAAAATTTCGCGCACTTGATGTTCAAAACAAGACGAAGGCCACTTGACTATCTATGTTTGATTTCGAAAAGCTCTGTAAAGCCCGGGCAACGCCGGAATTTCAGCTAATTAAACGTTATATCAATAAATAATATGAAATAGAAGACAAATAAAATTTAAAAAGATACGGTCACGACTGAGACTCGAACCTAGAACCTTTATTCTAATCGGGAATAGCGTCGTATGTATTTATGTTCTAATATCTATGTATTTGAATTTTACTTTTGTTTTCGGGAATGGATGAATCTTGAAAGCTGAAATTAATCCTCTTTCAGATATCCGATCGAGCTGAAACTCAGCAGGTAGACTTGTTATCGATGCAAATACATTCTATCATATTTTGGTAACATTCCCGCACACACGCGTACGCATAGGCATTTCTCTGAAATTGGATGATATTATAAAAATTTACAGCAGTTAATATACGAAATAAATATCGGTACCATCCAATTAGGATTTGGCTTAAGTGATAGCGCGGTTCACTTATTTTAGTCAGTATCTGGGAGGAAGATTCAATCCTCAGTCAACACAGAGAAAAAATGTATATATTTTAACATACATCTAAAATAAAAGCTGTTTTTTACCGGTTGATTTTTTAATTTATTATTTTTTGGTTTTTTTATTTTTTTATTTTGGCATTTAAAATGATTAATTTAATTTTCAATAATTAATCTCGTAATGAGTAATCTAATTCTACTTTTAAAATAAATATTTTCAGGTACCTAGTATTCGATAAATATATAAATTTTCTTCTTATTTTTCAAACCAAATATGGGGGAAGTCGTAGGCAGCAATGACGTCCAGACCATAAATGCTTAAATGCTGTGCCTACCCTAAAAAAACGAACCATGAAAATAATATAGTATGAAAAATCACATGGAAATCGGCCAGAAATTTTTAGGCTCACTTTTATTCAGTTCCCCATAACAATCAGTCAAAGATTTTTGATTATTGAAGACCTTTTTTTATATATTTTTTTTTCAAGATTTGACTGCCCTGACGCTTTTTTTATCTGCAATACCACCAAAGCATATTAGATGGAATGTTTTTTTTTCACTACAAAAACTTCGTGTTCAATCTGTTATGGAGAGAATACATAGACTGGGCAATGAATTAAATATGTCGCTGATATTTTCTATTTAACTTTTGACACATCAAAGCTAAATTCACTTTTTAGGTATTGTAAATAAAGAGTAATCATAATTTATGCAGACTCTTACATATTCGCAAAATCTTTTTATTTTAGATTTTTTTTACTCGAATATAAATTTCAAGGTTGCTTTAAAGTTAGTGTGACAATAACGTGATAAGTATACTGTAATTTTGCTTTATTTTTAAATGTTTTTTTTTAATATATGTAAAAACCTCAATAAATAAAAATTGACAATAATATATTTATGCCCATTTTCAAATATTAAATGCACAATAATTATTTTTACCCTAACTTGAAAAACTACACGGAGCAATGCGCGCCTCTGGTATAGATTATTATGTAATTTAAAAATTAAAGGAAGAAGAAGGTACGATACCTCAATTGAATGAAATCGAGCAGATTTTTGTGATTTTTTTTTTTTAATAAAATAATTTTAAAACTTAAGAAAGTGTGTGTTACGTATTACATATTGTACACATTCTCCTGACTTCTTCCATCGCGTAGAAATCACAAAATTTCTATTTTTCATGTCTGTAAATAATTCCGTGTACCTACGCATGTAAAAAGTTTTTTTTTTGTATTTTTTAAATGGGCCTCGGTAAACATATTACAAGACGCGTCCCTCCAGGGTAGGAAGAACGGCGGAACATGTATCTAAACAGAATATCTTATAAGTTTAATAAGTTATCTTCCACTTATTTTTGACCTGTTTACAAACCACCAACGATTGATCTGGTTACTTTTTCAAAAAAAGATTCGCTCATTTGATCGATGAGCTATCTATCAGCTTAGTCAACACCAGTGATGGGCGTTGCAAGCGACCATAGATATATACATTTTGTAGACCGGGCATATAATCTCATTCTCGTTCAATCTCATTCTACAGTTTTCAAATTAACCATCACTATTTCTGTGTCGCGAGATCGAGTTTTTTGACACCCCGAGAGACAATTATACTTTATACGTCTACAATACGGCGGCCAATTTTGATGATTTGGCGCGACATCGCTCTCGGCGTTTGACCATTTGGCATCATTGATGTTTTTTTTAAGTATTAATAAGAAATACCACTTTTTTTTGTTAATTCTTATTAGTTGAAATGTTGATAATGATTTTAATGCTTTTATAAAAAGTAGCGTGTAACTTGGGCGTTAAGTTTGTATTTTATACGTTATAATTCTTTAAGAAAACAAATAATAAAAATACAGTGAACAATTTTGTACAATATAATTCTTTAAAAAACCAGAAAATAACATTTTTAAATATTTTTTTTCCGTGTACAAAAAAGACACAGCAATAATATCCTATTAAAATTAGCGTCAAGACTCGTGAAGATTTTTATTCCTACTCCATTAAAGGCAAAAAATTGGAAAAAATAGGTAAACTTTGAACCAAGGCAACATTTATAATATATGAAAAAAAAGTTTTTTTTTTCAGTTATTTAAATAAAGCACGTATTTTAAAGAATATCTTAAGGGGGGGCTAGGGTTAATTCGTACAAAAAAACCATTTTTTTGTGGATTTTTTGTGACAACACAGTTACAATCTCTTTATTAAATCTAATAGTATAGTAAAGTATGACATTTTAAGAATGTTGAATAAAATTTTCGCGGAGAAATATAAAAAAATACGGCAATGGCAGCAATTATTCGGACGTGTCTCAAAAAAAAGTAGAATGGCGGTGCCCCTCATAACTCGGTGCTGGGCATCTGAAATCAAAAAATTAAAGTTCATTTGTTAGATAATAATTTTTCCCAGGTAACGCTGGGAGGGTTTTTCTAAATTTTAATTTTTCACTTTTTTGGAACACTTTGAAGGGAAAAACGCTATTTTTAGTGAAAAAAATCGGCTAATTTGTTATTGTAAAATAATAATTATTAACAAATTTGAAAAAAACTCTCCAGCGTTACCTTGTAAATTATGTACAGAAATAGTTTTCAAAATTTGAAAAGTATCGGTGCAGTAGTTTTGAAGTTATGACGGGCACCGACTTTGAAAACGTGAGTTGTGGGAAAAACGCTTTAAAGTTTTGAACACTAAAAAATCTGGTATTAAACGTTTATAAGCAAATTTTATCGGCTTACCTCACACTGAATCATCAATGCCAGGTCCATAAAGGATGTTGCTATCATCCATGATGTCTAAAGCACCTTTTTGCTCCTGTCTACGACGAATCCTGCCTTCTTTAGTTTGTCTCTCAGCTTCCTGCTCTGCTCGGCTTATACGTATGGTCGGGTAGGGGTTAAAATCCGACAGGTATAAAAATACTCTTAACTTCGTCAATTTTGCTCCAATCAACTTGAAATTTGAACACAATATTCTTAACATATTAAGCATTTATTTAAAAAAAAATTTAAAAAATGCAAAAAAAAATAATTTTAAAACCCTAGCCCCCCCTTAACTGATTTAAAAAAATACTTTTTTTGTATAATAAGTTCACAAACAACCTGATTTCGAACGCCTTCTAACTCGCCTAGATACAGCAGCATAGTTGCGCGCCCGAATATCAGTGTACCCCTGTTGTGCGACTAATTACATAATAATTGAGTTTCAGATGTTAATTTAAATTGACAGTGAATAACTTAAATTTTATTCTAACGGTACGCAAAACTAAATATTACATACAGTTGATCTTTCTTTGACATATCGGAATTATCTACATAGTTATAATCAAACAAATAAATCTCATACTTTCATTGCATAAAAACATTAAAAACCATTATGATTGTAGATCTTCTATGTATACTTACTTGTTTAATTAATGTTATTCTCTCAAAAACTGTAAAATTCACCCTCCATAACACAGGGTCATCCCTAGCATGGAGGGTGAAATATCACAAAAACCATATGTACCCTCTAAGTCTTGTATTAATAAAATAAATAAATATTGGATTCTGAAAAAAAATGTACGAAAATTAAGTACAATCACTTCTTAAAAACGCAATTACTGGAGTGGCTGGCTAAAGTTGGTGGTGATTTTAGTTTTCAGTGTACAAAAAAGACACAGCAATAATATCCTGTTAAAATTAGCGTGAAGACTCGTGAAGATTTTTATTCCTACTCCATTAAAGGCAAAAAATTGGAAAAAAAATTGGGTAAAAAAGGTAAACTTTGAAACAAGGCAACAGGTATAATTTATGAAAAAAAAAATTTTTCAGTTATTTAAATAAAGCACGTATCTTAAAGAATATCTCAAATGATTTTAAAAAATACTTTTTTTGTAAAATAAGTACACAAACAACCTGATTTCGCACGCCTTCAAACTCGCCTAGATAAAGCAGCATAGTTGCGCGCCCGAACATCTCAGTTCTGTGCGTAATTACCGAGTAAGTAAGCTTCGGTTGTTATTTTCAATGGTTTTTTTTATGTCAGTGATTAATTGAGAACACATTGGTAAAAATAAAAATTCATTTCGGGAACATGCCGATCTGGGGTCAATGTCGCGCCAGCGCTCAAATTTAAGCCACTGTGCGGCGGCGCATTGGAATATTTATACATGGCATTTTTCTATGTTCAAAATTACCCGATCACTTCGGCAGTGGGTCGTAACCGATCCATCGAGGACTGTTCTATATTGGCACTAATTAAAAATTGTCCAAAAGAAGCGAAGCTAGTATTCCACAATGGACTGCTGATATCAACCTTGATATGTGACAGTATGGCGTGGAACTCGCGGAGGAAGGATGAAAGTATACTAATGATGTAGAGATGAGATCTCCGAGGCTTATGTGTGATAAAACTTTGTACGACCGTGTTAAAAAATGAGGTGATCCGAAAATAATGCAAGGCCAATGTGAGTGTTATGGGTTTGGGCATGTAGAATGATTGAACGAAGAAAGGAATATGAGGATAATAGTATATGACGCGGAAGTTAACGATAGAAGACGTCGCGTCGAGGACGCCCGAGGAAGTGAATCAAATACTTGAGTCAGGTCGTGTGAAGAGTCAGAATAACAGAACAGTATGTATGCGACATAATACGAATGTGAATGAAGCAAGGAGTGTGTGTATAGAGTCGTGTATCCTCCCTGCCCACCCCCGCCGTTATGTTTAGTTAGTTTATTTTAATATTTATTTCAAATTTGTAGACTCCAACAAGTTCCAAAATGTTTTTTGGTTTCATATTGGGATTGACAGAAATATTATTGATGTTTTTTTAGATAAATGATAAAATACTGATATAATAAAATCTTCAAAACACTAGACATCATGTCAATAAGACAACTTTACGCCAAAACTGCTCTCCTACATCTCATCCATAATAATCTTCATATTATAAATCAACCAAAAGCCATAATAAAAACCAGGTCATCAACAAATAATAATTATTTTTTTTTTTTTAAAGAAAGACAAACATTCCCGGGTTACGAATAACCCAACAATGTTTGAAAATATCCTACTACCATCACAGAAAGCCGAAAATGTTGCTTGTGTTGTGATGGAGGACTTAGCCAGCCGAGGAATCGAACACGCGACGCTCGGGTGAGACCCAAGCGCTATGCCCACTCAACCACTGACCGGTTTTTAAAAACAAAATAAAACACTGAACATTCCGATAACACACACCACACACGGACAAAGACACTTTCAATACTACGCAACCAAACTTTTTAACAGTATGCCCATTACTTTGAAACAATTAATGACTACAAATACATCTACAAACTTTCTCAAAAAACATATCGTAGCCTGGATAAAAAATCAAGATATTCACTTTATTCAAAAGATTATAATTCCAAACCAAACATAACCAAAATATAATAAGTAAAAATTAAATATTATACACGTTCTTGAAGAATTATTCAAAAATACATACACTCACACATAAATGTGTGTTTTCATTTTTCAATATACCTGTATGTCTGTGAAAAAAAAATAACTTTCTACTACAACACATAAATACCTGTCACACTTAATCACAAATACGTTAACACCTCAGCACAGGTTCTCCTAGTGAGGTGTTCACGTAACATACAATATCACCCACACACAGTTTTACCTATATCAACCTATGTTCTTTATTTTTTATACCTTTTTTCTGTACTTTTTTCTCTGTATTACAATATAAACCACTGTAATCATTTGTAAAATGTGTATTCGAGAATAGACATAAATAAATATAATTTTCTATTTTTTAAGCACCTTTGACGTTATAAATAAGTTATTCTGTCCTATCTAAATGCCACTTGTTTGCCATAAGTTTTCTTTCGATTTTCGTTCTTCACCGTTGTTTGTTGTTTCCATGATGCTATAGTCACCTTTTTTCTGGAGATAAATATTTCAGAAACATTTTTTCAGTTTTTTGTTTACGCTAATACCGCTGCCCGGAGCCGATGGTACTATGTCATCCCCAATTGTGATATGTTGGGAGGCTGAAGGCAGTGGAGATTAGAAGGAGATAGGTAGGGAACAACCTGGACATTAGGAGAAAGGTTGTGTAGCACCTGGATATTCAGATCTAAACACAAAACATGGCTAAAACTATTTCAAGTCACGTTTCAATTCTGTATTGCGATCTGTCATCAGAGCGATACTGAAAGTATCTACTACCCTCTTTTTGCATTTCGTTCAATTCCTTCGGATCGCGTAATCGATCTTGACTGTATATTTTGTAGCATAAATAACAACATCTCATCTGTCTCTGAAGCTTCGAAAAGCCTTACAAACAAAAATACCTATCGTAAGTTGGTAATACAAAAAGCTCCTATAATTGAAAACCCCTTCTAATGACTTCATTTCGTCCGCCTTATGCAATGCATACCCCTCCGCATATAAAAACAAAGCTACCGGATCCCCGGGCGATATAATAGTCTTAAGAAGCAGACGCGACCTCCGCCAACTGCCAGCAGTGGATACGTAATACTGTTGAACTGAACGTAGACAACGTTCATCTCTGGATACCTGTACCTATGCAGCATAGGAAACAACAGGCAGGTACCAACGCAAAATAGATTGTCTTAGCCAGGCCTTGGAAGTAGGTACTGTTGCTTGTTCTATTACAATGTACTATTATGGTACGTATACATTTGCGAACTTAAACGCGAACCCTGCCACGAATTATGGTAAAGGAGCGAAGCAACTGCGAGCGGCGTTTCGCGCCATTTGCGGTTGCTTCGTTGCTTTCCCATAAGTTGAGATTCAGTTCGGCAGTTCGGCTCGCGTATGTGTACGTAGCATTATATCAACTAATATAATGACCTGGGATTCTTGCTGCAGAGTCTCCATCTTCTATCTTCGTGTCACCTGTACCCTTACTTCATTTTACTTAACTTAACTTCACTCTATTTTTGTAATATTTATATTTTCTGTAATACCTGCATCAACTGTAAAGCGCCCCTGAGGTGATATCTCACAAAAGCGGCGCTATACAAATTATCCAATTAGAAATAAATAAATAAATAAAGACTGTGTTTTGGTAAAACCCCTTAAGAAATATTTTTTTATGTCACTTTTCAGTGGTTTCTTAAAAAGGAGTCTTCAAAGTACAACACTGTAATGTTTTTTTTTTCGGTTTAAAACATTTTGGTGCTAAAAAGGTTTTTTTGGTTATTTCGAGATAAACGTAACCCAACCTTCAAATCTGTAATTATTATAACTAGTATTGCAATATTTTTCACAAAAATTTTGAAAAACAAATAACCATTTTCATATAAACTTTTAACCAAGATTTTTAACCAGTTTCACATTTAGTAAATATTCGTTTTCGTCGTCTCGTGTAAAATTTTCATTTTGTGGCTTGAAGGGTTTTACCAAACCACAGTCGATAACATTGTGTATGTAGGGTGAGGGAGGGTCTAAGTAAGACAGTGAATAAGTTTTTCTATACCTATCTTCCCAAATATTAAGAATGTTTAAATACAAAATCTTATACTGTAAATGGAATGTTCTATAATATATGCATTTTTAAAGAGTAATTTTCTGCGCAGGGTCTTTGGATGTCGAATCCTTACCCTTACCGGGCCAGTGTGACGACAGGCTTAGATTTAATATCTTCCTTTATCAATTAATATCATTGATATTCCGCATCGCTTGATGAAGTAGGCAATTTAAGTAAATTTCGGCGAGACGAAAATATGTAATAGTAGGCCACTTGTTGATATTACATCACATTTTTTTTGCAAGACAGTATCATATTTTTAATAGTATTTTTCAAACCATGGCGATTTTTTGAAAATTTCAATTCGCGAAATCGGAACATTTTTTATTAGCCGAAAAGATCTAACGTAATTTTTTATGGATGCGAAAAAAAATGATACAAACATCAGTTAAAAAAAAACATTGTAAGCCAGTCAGAAGCCAGTATGTCATAATTTGTCAAAATTCTGACAGCTAGCGAACTCTGTGTTGTGTTTTATTGTTTAAAATATGGATTCATTATCTACCGTATGGTCAGTAATCGTAAAAATAACTAAAGATAAGGTTTCTCTGTGCAAAAATATTTCTGCTATAATAAAAGCATTGTTCGTTGTACCGAGAAATTTATTTTTCAGCTTCAGCTGTCAGAAATGCAAAACGTCAAAGCCCACGGAACTTTTAGTGTTGCTTTATTTTTATTTTTAAATCAGTGTGGAATTTAAAATAAATAAAAAACATCGTAGATCGACAATTTTTATATGGTGATGTCACATGCTAAAAAACGGATTTAAAAATTTTTATTATTAAAACTATACCCTTCTATTTTTTTCTAGTAACATTTTCAATAACTTTGAAGAAAGATCGTCCAATTATTAACGTAAATGTCAAATTTGGCATGCGCCACAGCGTCTGAAAGGGGAATTAGTTACATGCCTATCAAGGATTAAGCGGCTGAATTAGCTAGCTTAAATTTAAGCGAGGAATGTTGTACACATGACTGACTGATATACCGGCCCTATTTGTATAAAGATGCAGCCTAGTTAGTCTTACACCCGATCTTCAGGTTTGATATGATTTTAGGAGTTTTTCAGGTTTGTATAATATATCTAAACATAATAACAGACATCATGATAAAATATGATTTAAGATTTTCACAGCCAAAAGTGTTTTTGTTATTTGTTTTTGGGGTGTTATCCCGTGTTGCGCTAACTCCTTCTTTAGCCAACGTTTCGGACAACGTTACAGTGTCCATCATGCATGTGAGTTAGCGCAACACGGCATAACACCCCAAAAACAAATTACAAAAAAGATATCATGATATTATATACCTAATAAAAATATTGAATAAACAGTGCACGGAGAAAAATGAGTATTGCTGATTTGTTAAAATCCAGTTAAAAACGGGATTGCAGGTTGTTTCTTGGTGAACTTTTAGTATATTCCTAATATATCGGAACACGTGTTCATGCACCTGCATTTTCTCTGAGCATTTATAATGACGTAATGAGAAAATATAATGTTTTTTTTATGAACACTTTGTCCGACATCGCAATAATACATTCCTTGTTTACTAAAAGTTGAACAGGAAACTTATCAATTCATTCGTTAGGGGCCTGCAGTCCCGTTTTTAATCGAATTACGAATAATTTGAAGAGATTATTAATAAATTAGCATTTTTTATGTCAGTAAGTTTTCTCTGTCTGCTGTTGAAATAAAGTTACTGTATACATTTCGTGCATGACTTCATTCGATAAATATGCTTTCTACGAAGGCATCATTTATTATTCCTTAATATAGCACTTATGTAAAACGTAAAGGAATGCACTCACATGAAAACATCATTTATATTAGAAGCCTAGTCGGGAGTGCCTGCTACATACAAGCTAGTGATTTATTTTGCAATTCTAAAGGGATGCACACACAAAGTTATGAATCTTCTTTCTCGAGGGTAGGTGGTGCTTACCTGGATACAATTTCCTCGTGATTTAGTGTGATGCGGGCTTAAGGAGGCTTTGCCCTGTAGCATTTCCGCTGCAGGGTACATTAGATATTTTTATTATTCACTTAGAGGTAAGCCTAGGAAATTAACCGCCCTTGTTGGTTTTACTTGGTCTGGGGTGACTTTCTGCCAGTTTCTTTCGCTGCAACCCTCTCTTCCTTGCTTACCTGGTCACAAAGACAGAAGTAAATTAAATTTGCCGGGAAATTGGCGCACATGGAATTGCACTATTAAAATTTTGAATTACACAAGTTTAATAAAGCAACTCTAAGGCCCAGTTGTTTCGCGGAAATTCACGTGGGATAAAATCATCAAATGACCGTTCAGCGCGCCTTTTAATTTTTTTTATTTAAAAGGCCGCCTCTAAACCGTCACCTTTCAACTGTAAACAAACCAAAATAGCGCTGAATTGCCATTTGATGTCAATGTTACATTTGAATTTTTGTGAAACAATCCGTTATTCGTACTGGTCTGGTGAAAGATCACAATTCAGAATCGACTTTTAATGTGAATACCAAACAAGAGTCCCAACTTCCCCCAATTTTCCGAGCCCATTCTGACAGTGACATCTCAATCGGGGTACGTTGTTAGACTGAGGGGAACGGGGAACGGAAGGCGGGGGAAGAGTAAGGTTTAGGAAATATCAGGCTATTCAGATCTGGTCACGAAACATGGCTAAAGCCATTTCAAGCAACATTTCGCTCCTGCTTTCTATCAATATTACCATAAATAATAATATAATGCACGATCCTGTTCAAAATGTAATATATTTTTATGGTGACCGGATAAATAATCACAATGATAATTCAACACATCTTTAAAAAGTTATATAAAGTCATGAAAAGTGATGAAACAAAAACTTTATTAACTGGGTTAAGTAGGTTAGGTTAGGTTTAAATTATTTTTATCGTTTCTAATGACTTTATATCACTTTTTAAAAGTGTGTTGAATTGTCACTGTGTTGAGTTATCATGGAACCATTTTTATAACTATCTAAATAACGCCATTCCTTACGGGTAAGCAGAGAGGATGAACTGCCGAATAACTCGGTCCTTGCACGCACTCCTTGCCTCATTCACATTCATACATACCCTTCTGTTATTCTGACTCTTGACATGGTCCGACTCAAGTATATAAAATTTGGTTCACTTTATCGTGCCATATTTTCCGGCCTCCCTGATAGCATTCAAATACGTATTCTGCATCATGTACGTATTCTCCTTCCACTCCTTTCTTCGTTCATTCGCTCTACTTGCCCAAACCATCGAAGTGTCCCCTTGTTAAACATACTCATTACGCTTACATCAGCCTTGCATTTGCGAATATTTTAATTTCCCATATTATACATGGATATACCACACGTGCACCTCAACCATCTCATTTCTACAGCACACAGCCTAATTTCATCCTTCCTCTGCCAGTTCCATGCTTCACTGCCATACATTAGGGCCTCGATTCTCGACGATGTCATTCCACTCGAACAACGAATGGTTCGACCCACTCGTTGTTCGAGTGGAATGACTTTTGACGTTTGACGTATGTAATTATATACCTTCAACGAGACTCAAGAACAAGAATGTCGACCAATGCAAGTACTTTCGACGGCGATTGCGAGCGGCCTGGGTTGGAGAATCGACACCCAGGGCACTTCTAAACACGGACCCAAAAGTCAAAATTATCACAATTTTGCTACTAAACTCATCAAATATCGATTTAAAGAATTTTAAACCCAATTTTCTATTCATTTCCTTTTATTATTAATTTCATATCTATATTCATTGTTTCGCCATCGGATAATAATGATTGTGTGTGTTCCATTTGCCCAAAATCCTTATCTATGTATGATGAACTCCCAAAAAAATGTCAAACAAACGAAGTACGAACAAGTGTCAACTAATATCTACCGTTTTATCATGCTTTTTCTATGATTATTGTATCAATAAATGGGGTTATAAATACCCTGTATTCTATTATTTGTTTTTCAGGGGTGAACCGCATGTAATGGAAAGAGGAATGTTTGTAATTTAAATCTAGAATTAATACTTTATTTATTCGTTTATTTAGTTTCTCCTTTTGAATTCCTCTCGAATTCGCGCACAAGAAATATCATGGATAGGCAAAAAAACCTATTTTATGGTTTACATTGGCATTTTTGCGATATTTAAAAGCCTAAATTTTACCTTTTTGTGATTTTACAGCAATTTTTATCGGTTGGATGTGTCTCTTTTACTGTGGAATACCCACGTAGCTGGTTACAAATCATTATTATATGTATTATGTTTAGATGAGACATGATGCGAAAAAATAGGTTCACTTTTTTATCTCCAATGCTCCCAACGCTCTAACTAAAACCACCGAATCTGGTCTACGCGCACCGCTTATCACGTTCTAATAGTGGTACTCGTTTCGATGAGATATTAGTACGCGATAGCGCCTCTAATTGTATAGCTCTATGGTACAAAATTGTTTTTTTCTCCAAATATTACTACAAAGATCATTACGTTTAAATACATTACATGTTTAAATGTAAGTTGTACTATTTTTGGCTGGAATTAATGAACTCATGAACCGATGACACGCAAAATTTTCTTAACCACATTTTACAACGAGTTAAAGAAATATTTAAAAAAAGTTAAATAAAATCTACAAAGTACACAACCTCTTACTAATAAATGCGTTTTAAATTTTACACAACTGATTGTATATTGCACAAGTATGTTATTCATGTAGAAACAAATACTATGTAACAAATGTATGTAAATGTATGTAACAAATACTAGCAAATAAAATAAAATACTTGAAACCCTGAAACGATAGACAGCTTATGTTTTTTAATGTTATCAACAAAGGATTGTATAAAAAAAACTTCACAAAATTAGTTTTTTTAATATCACTAAAAAATTTTTTTTTAAAGCTGTCGGTAAATTTGGTAATGCCGGTAATAACGGAAACTAAAGATTTACGCTGTTAAAAAAAATATATTTTCTTTGATTATTATCAGATTAAAATGAACTCTTGAGAGCAGGCTGCAAGGCCTAGGGGAACATCCGAAGGTAACCGGTTACCTGCTGCTAGTTTTAATACATTATTTATCTTCTTCTCTCGAACGGAAGGAACGGTTTGGTGGTACGGAGTACAGACAGGATGTAGAAACTGGATTGAGATGCAGTTTAACCAGTCAACATGCTGGAGTTGAGAAATCTCAAAGAGAAAGAAGAACTAACTCTATGTGAAAACCATGTTTGCAATGAAGAAGTCAGGAAGGTCTCATGGGGAAATATACGAATATGAAATTGTGAATTATTCTCAGTAAGATTTTTTTTTGTATAACTAAGTAGACGGAAGGAGTCGGGCTAGTATTTCAGTTGCTTTTTAAGTTCGGCTTGTGAGATATTTATGTCCGTCAATTGATATGAGATCTGGCAAGATAAGCCTTGTGATGCCATTGTCATAAAATGACTGATATACCGGCCCGTAGTATCTTACATACCTTATATTTGAGTAAGGCTAGCATTACACTTGTAAGTTTTTTCGTAAATTTACGACTTCTAGCCAATGGGCATCTTGCATTTTGAAAATCCAATGCGCCCATTGGCTAGAAGTCGTAAATTTACGAAAAAACTTACAAGTGTAATGCTAGCCTAAGGTCATGTCAAGAGACAGATAAACAAAACATATCGTATGAGTGTGAAAGAAGTTCTCTGTGAGAGTTGTGTAGCGTCGCGCGTTCTCTGCCTGCCCCTGCGGAGAAGTAGTGTGATGGTTAGTTGACAAAAAGTTATAAACGTCTTTAACGAGCTGTTTCTGGAACTCTTTCCATACAATTGTTGGAATTTGGAAGAAAGATCATATTATTAAAAAAAAAAGTAACCAAGAACTTTTTTTTAAATTTTTTGTTTTTATTTAATTATATAAGTGGGTACAGGATATAATATGAGTACATAAAAACATATATTTACATTACAAAATATATTTATGTTCGCAATCTCACCAATGAAGAAACTGGTTCTTGTGCTTGGTGAGAGAGTTACACTAATTATAAGAAAAATAGAATATCATTATGCTATAAGTAAATATATATATGATAGGAACAATATATAAAGAGACAAAATCTAAATACAGTGGAGATGAGTATAGACTGATAATAAATATCAATGAAGGGAAAAACAGGCAATTATTTAGTTAATTATTTCTGAAAGAGTAACTTCCGTTTTAGTTGAAGTATGTTAATATCCTTTAATTTCTTTATTTCAATCGGAAGGTTGTTGAAATACTTTATTTCTAAATATTTATAGTTATTTTGCATTTGTTTGGTATTACATTTTGGAATTTTGATATTGTATTGATACCTTTTAAATAAGTTCCGTGGGGAAAGTCACAAGTCGCCACTTTTGGACAGAGGTTGGTTGTTATCCTCTCTGGCTACCCCCGCGGAGAAACTTGTCGATGTTAAGAAGGAATCTCGTTCTGTAATACAAAGTTACAGTTAGTAGCAGAGTGGTCAAAGGAGTCGGGTTCCCACTCAGGGGTTGCGGATTAAATCCTCTGCTTCATTTGCATAAGGAACATTTTCCGCTCCCAATTAAAATATTGTCAGGTTATTAGTAACCCGGGAATATTTATATATTTTAAAGAACTATGTTAACTATAATCACATAGCCCGAACCGAAATGCCGTCTTCATTTGCTATAACCCGGGAATATTTGTCTATTTTAAAGAAAACTACGTTAACTACAATCACATAGCCCGAACCGAAATGCCGTCTTCATTTGCTATAACCCGGGAATATTTGTCTATTTTAAAGAAAACTACGTTAACTACAATCACATAGCCAGAACCGAAATGCCGTCTTCATTTTATAGCGTCATTATGTGCGTAAGGGTATTCCGTTCATGTTACGGCGGCTATGTATAATTCCGCTAATTTCCCGAATTCAATTAGCCCGATCTAGCCCTGCGCCACCAGCCAATAGCCGAAATGCCCGGAGCACGCATCGGCACGGGCGCAAATATAAAAGGCGAACGGACGTTTCCGATAATGGCCGCATTGCGTGCGGAGACCGCGACACGAACGTTTAATGCCCTGCTTTTGTTAGCTGTCTGTTTCTATTGGAACACTATCGTGGCTATAGCTGATTAGGGGTACATTTATTATGGATGCTACATGCCATCATCCTGCGCTCGTGGGGGTAGCGAGTAGCGACAGAGGGTAGAGAGGCCTATAAGTTTGACCTGGAAAATAGGCTGTCGATTTAGAAGGCCACGCAACAGGAACACCAGGATTCTCGGTGATGCCGATCGTGGTGACTCGGTCTCAAGCTGTGTGCGAGTGTTTTCGGGGGTAACCAGGCAGATACGAACACTTTTGAAAAGTGATATAAAGTCATGAAAAGTGATTTATAAAAATGGACTAGGATAGGTTTTTGGACTAGTTGATGTCATGCAACCGCATTTGTTCTTTAGGGTGTCCCCGAATTCTTTCGCCGTCCACTTCCTTGTCGCATATTTTCCTTACACTCCTTTCATTCCATCCATTCATCATGTAGAAATGATAACAAGCTATCGACAAAAAATAAATGTTTGATATAATTTGAAGTTTTTACGGCCAAAAGTATAACACATCTTGATTTTGGGTTATTATACCGTGTTGCGCTTTCTCCTTCTTTAGCCAACGCTTCGGAGAGCATTACAGTGTCCATCATCAGGGCAGATGTGTCCTGCCTGATGTCCTGTCTACACGACACATCTGCCCCGATGATGGACGCTGTAATGTTGTCCGCAACGTTGGCTAAAGAAAGAGGCAGCGCAACACGGCATAGTAACTCAAAAATAGATCTATTATTACCATTCATATATCCAAAACAATATAATTTCCTTTCTTAATCATTTTCACCACGCATGCATCTACAGGAACTGTTTTATCAGACGTGTAGACCTCAAGAATCTAATTCATTAACTCTTAGTAGTAAGAATACGATACAGACTTTATGGCTGGAATTGATTTCGATGGCCCTATTTGTCTAATCCATTTGAGGACTAAACACAATAAATTAAAACACGCACACATCGAAAACAGTTTGATAATGTCACCGGAAGGCGAAACATCTGTCATGCGTAATAATATTTATGGTGATTGCTCGTTTGAGATGCTGAGCTTAATCAACAAGTAAATTTATGTTTGAACCGTAGTCAAATAATATTATCTTGTGAGTAGAATTAATACTGTTATTATTTACGCTCTGACACAAGTTACTCAGGTAGGTAATGATAATGGTTAAAAAGACGAAGCTGACATGTCCATTTATACGTCGGCATAATCATGCGGTCTCATTCATATATGAATGAGATAGATTCATACACGATTTTTTTATCATACCTTTAGACACACATTCGTAGTGTTCATACAATAATTTTATAACAGAATTTTTAAATATAAAAAAAATTGTGAGCTAAATCATTTATTAAATATGATATAAGATTTTCACGGCCAAAAGTATTTTTGTTATTTGTTTTTGGGGTGTTATGCCGTGTTGCGCTAACTCCTTCTTTAGCCAACGTTTCGGACAGCATTGCAGTGTCCATCATCAGGGCAGATGTGTTATTTGCTATGCTATTTACAAAAATAAATCATTTATTATTATTATTAATTATTATTAGGTAGATAAATAATAAAATAATAACTCACTTAATCTATTATTTTTAAGCCATAATTATTAGCCTGAAACACCCATATAAATTGATCAAATCTTCCAAGAAAAAATATACAAATAAAGTTGGTTGTTTTATAGTGAAAAATCTAATAAGCAATAATTGTTGAATGAAAAATATCATTACATATTGAATAATTTGGCGGGTCTGGAATAAGCGGACGTGGTGCAAATGGTAGAGCACCTGACCGGCAATCAGAAGGTTGCACGTTCAATTCCCATCGGCGGCATTTATTTTTTCTCGTAAGTTTTTTTTCACTTTATATAGGTGTTTCAGGCTAATAATTATTGCTTAAAAATAATTCGTTATCCTTTGTGCAGTGCATAAAAATCTCTTAAAAATAGTTATCATTAAAGATTATAACCTCATCTAATTTACAGCATTTTTTGTATATTGATTAAGAATTATGAACAAGTTGGAAGCCAGTTAAATAAAAAAAGAAGTGACATAATACAATATTTATTTAAAGTTATAATATGTGTATATGTTGTATTTATACGGACAAGATAAGAAAACAATTTTGGTACGTATCCAAGTTACGGCAGTATTAGAAGAAATGGCTTTTCTAATAATCAGAAAATAGGACGGAAATAAAATGTACAAACAAGAAAACTTGATATAATTTCTAATTATAATCGTTCTCTTTTGGGTAGACATTAATAACATTATATAAAACTAGTGCAGACCTGTGACTAATTACTGGATATTATAATTGAAGGAATTGTTAACTGAAAGTATTTATATAAAAAATATTACGAAAAGTTACGACATATATCCAATGACATTAAAAAAAGACAGTTATATTCGAACTAATCGATCACAATTGTAGCCCCATTTTTAAACTTTATTTTACATTAACCCCACACCGGAGGCCCTGAGAAAGATAAGGTCTATTTTAAAGAACGTGAGGTGAGGAAGTTCTGGGAAGGTGAAATAAAGAAGCAATTGAAAATAGACACCGCAAATGTCATCTGAAGAAACGTGAAGTTAGCAACTAAACGCGAAATGCGAAAATGACCGTGTTTTTTAGGATTGGAAAAAAGTGGTGCCAGTCTAAAAGGATCTTGTATGAATACTATTATGAGTAAAGATTTTAACCTGAGCAGTATACGGCCCAATTCACCGGGAATCTTAATAAGTATGACTGTAAATGTTCCAACGAGGCGTAACAGAGTATGCTTCTTCGTATAGAAGCCAATAATACTAATGCACCAAATAACTCGCCAATTTCTCGCACAATCACAACACATACCTTACATCGCTTAGACATTTTTGATGATTTTTTGCTAACACACTCGCATAATACTAATTTTTGTTAGCGTGATATAAATTATTTTAAAACTACTTACACTTACTTTTTCATTACACTTTTAATAACAGTCAATCACAATTCGTGAGCATATATTTCTTGGTTTAAAAAATATCTTTATCTTCATTGTATTTCAGATGAACCATCATCATTCCATTCGAAATGACTAAGACAGTGTATAGACCTTCGTAATAGGTACTTTAGATAAAGATATAAAACATAGATATGTATCATTTATGAATGCACCATTTCAACAATCACCAGGAACAGGATTACATGGAGAAGAATGATGGACTTGCCGAATGTCACAGCAGTGCAGCCAGGGTCTCTTATCTATGTGAGGTGTCAGCGCTTTATTAGCAGCAGACACATACCTGGACGCTGTTGGTGGACGCGGTGGACTCTCTCACTATAGCAGCTGGTCCAGTTTCTTCACCACCTAGGATTCTTGCTGCAGAGTCTCCATCTTCTATCTTCGTCGAACGTCACAGCGGTGCTGCCAAGGTCTGGTATCTGTGAGAGGATAGTGTGTCAGCGCTTTATTAGCAACAGACACATACCTGGACGGATGACGAACCTCGTGCTGGCCCTGTTGGTGGACGCGGTGGACTCTTTCGCTGCAGCAGCTGGTCCAGTTTCTTCACCACCTAGGATTCTTGCTAGGAGTCTCCATCTTCTATCTTCGTGTCACCTGTTCCTATAATTCATTTAACTTAACTTAACTTCACTTTATTTTTGTAATATTTATATTTTTTGTAATACCTGCATCAACTGTAAAGCGGCGCTATACAAATTATCCAATAAATAATAATAATACCTTATTACTAGTATCAGAATGTGCTATGTATATACATAAACAAATAAATTTAATGATAATAGTATATAGACGTAACTGTAATAATAATGTAGCGAAAAGAAAATGATACTACAAGAAGTAACTAATGAAGCAATTTAAAGGAAAAGAGAATATTAGTATTGAAATGACGTTTCTAAATTAGCATATTGATCTAGGGCTTTTATAAATTACATTTCGGCAGAACTCATTTTTCGAGAGCTTCTAGTGGGACAAAAACCAAACAGATTTCCCGCTGCGTAACAACCACTTTGTGGTTTGACATATTACATAAAAATAAAACAGCTATGTTGTTTAAAATCATGATTTTTTATTAATTTATTGACTGACTGGTTTTGTTTAGCTCAAAATATCATCAGGGTGCAAATTAATACTTTCTGTGTTCATTTCAATTACAGTATTAATTTGCACCCTGGTGATGTTTGAGCTAAGCGAAACCGTTCGGTCAATAAATTAATAAAAAATCGGGGTGTAAAACAAAATAACTGTTTTATTTTTATATTTTTTTGTTTGTTTAATTTAACCTAACCTCACCTAAGCCTACCATATGTTCACACTGATACTGTGGCATCCCTAATCGGAGCATGTTATGAGGGTGAAGGTAATGAGAGAGATTAGAGTGAGATGAGGAAGGTGAGGGAGTACCAAGCTATTTAGATCTAGTCACCAAACACGGCTAAAACCATTTCAAGCGACTTTTCAATTCTGAATGGTATTCTTACACCAGGGCGATACTGGTAGTATCTTCCAACGTGCTGCAACTATACTATATATTATTTTTAATTAATAAGTTGTGATGTAAAACAAATTCATCAACCTAAATTTTACTTGCGCACGCCGGGATTCGAACCCGCGATCTTGGAATTGCTAGTCGAGAGCCTTACCCCTCGGAGTTTTTTTTTTCTTAATTCATAAAATATATTTTGTTTATTTTATATCTATCGAGGCCGTCAGTAATCCATTAGTATAGTCTTGAAGAGTATGTATGAGACGATGTATGAATGTGAATGAGGTATGGATTTTGTGCGAAGACTGAGTTGTTTGGCGGTCCGTCTTCTGTGTCTACCCCTGCGGGGAAACGGCTTGATCGTTAATTAATTAGTAGTATTGTATATTTAATATACAATTTTGTTAAACTTTGCTTTGAAGCCCATTCTATATCCACCAAACTTGGCCTTATCATCCGTCCTCCTTCTGTGGGTGAATTCGGTAGCCCATCGCACATGGGCATTATAATCGAATTTCCCCACATCATGTTTGACGGGCCGCAGTTTGCGTAATCGCCAAATAAATACGCCATGCAAATGATTATTTGATGGTAGTATCATTATTGGGTAGGCCCTGCGGGCGACCGAAGACCGGCGACATGGCAGAAACGGCTCTGAAAAGAAAATTATAATTTTTATACGGCAAATATTATGGTCGTGCACCTAGCTATCTAATCCTTCAGCCTAATAGGGGACAATATTGTGGGGTGACCACTATGGTGGTTCATTTCGACGCTAACGAAATCAAATTAATGAACAACTAATTTTGTTTTTTTTTTTTTTTTTTTAAAAGAAAGACAAACATTCCCGGGTTACGAATAACCCAACAATGTTTGAAAATCTCCTACTACCACCACAGAAAGCCGAAAATGTTGCTTGTAAATGTGTTGAAACTAAACATACCTATTTAATTCGGTTGTCTGTTCGTTGGTTCTGCGTGAAATGAAACTCGAATTTTCGTTGAGTTTAAGAGTAAAAATTGGAACTGATTTGGTGAAGAATTAAACGAGCGATAAAATAGATAACTAATAAGCATTAAAAGTTGGATAATTTGTAAATAATTAAAAAAAATCGTATTTACCGGTCGGTGGCTGAGTTTACATCGCGTTTGGGTCCCACCGGGCATAGTGTATTCAATTCCTCGGCTGGCTAAGTCCTCTATCACAACACAAGCAACATTTTCCGCTTAGTGTGGTGGTAGTAAAAGATTTTCAAATATTGTCAGGTTATCCGTGACCCGGGAATGTCTTTAAAAAAATGAATATATATCTATAAATATTATCTCCCTTTCAAACCTTGTTCTTTTTTAACGCTTTGAGCCTTGACATATTTTTTTCTTTAGCTTTCTGTTTAAGTGCTACGATACACGTTTTTCTTTTTATTTTTTTATTAACAGATTGATAAAAAATAAAACATTTAGATAAAAGTAAGTAAGACCGTCAGTAAGTGTACAGCAGACGGAGGGTTAATATTAAGAAAATTACAAAGTAAAAACAAAGTAGGTATATATATATATATATATACCATATATGTATAACATACTGTTATAATGTTATTAACATATACCATATATGTATAACATACTGTTATACATATATGGCATATGTTATAACATGTGTAGGTATAACAGTATGTTATTTCAAATGATCTACATAAGGGTAAGTAAATATGTAATATATGTTCCAAGATGTTAATTAATACCTCCCTCATTGAGAATAACTCGTGTTTAGAGTGTCGTCTTAAGTTTTTAACATCAAATGATTTTAGGAATATTACCATACATATAATCTTTAAATTATGAACATATGTGTACAGAATAGCAGATGTTTATACGCTAAATATTGCAAAATAAAAAAATAAAAAAAATATTTGACACAAAATAAATTTAAAATCAAAAATAATCCTTCGTGTACATATATTTTTAACACTGATTTTTTATACTGTAATATACCACACAACCAAATTAAAGTCATCCTTAAAAAAGAGCCTTCTTTTACAGTATTTATTTTGCGTTGAACCCATTAATGTCTCTAATTGTACCAAGATATGTTATCGTATGGCCACCCCAGCTTTCCATACGCCATCGCGTGCGTCTTTTCAGTCGCGGGTCAAATCGCTTTCTGATGGCATTATAAACGCCGCCGATCATTCGGGGCGCCCACGACTGGTTCTGCCTTCCACATTCTCGGTATTACATAATTGATACACTGTCTTTACGGCGCTGCCGAGCATAATACAGGGACGTGCGCAGAATTTTTATGGCGTTTTGCAATTTTACAAGATTTTTTTTTGTTATGTTTCATATTTTAAAGTAAAATTTAAGTGCCTTCTTGGCATTTTTAAACCACATACTTTCGAATGTGATGTACGTAATATTCCAACATTTTAAAATACGTGGGTTATTCTTATTATTTTCAGTATGTAGGTATAAAATGAATATATATGCCGCCGTTTTCACAATATTTGGTGGCGTAAGGTTTAGCGTATTTGCTTTCCAAACAGTCGATCGGTGTTCGATTCTCAGCTATGATATTTTTTAATAATTTTTTTTATGTACCTACTATCTATACATATATTTTAACACTTTTATTAAAAAAAAAAAAACTTAGATTGTAATATCCCGTGATTATTCACGCGTTTGCGCTAGTAATTATGCAACACCGGTAGTTACTACCTGACATAGCCCGAGTGTGAACACAATTTTTTTCTTATTTAAAGATTGAAAAATATTGCACAAATAATATGGTGTTTTGTCAAAACTTATGGCTTGACATGAATCTACTTGAAAACAGCCCGTGATTGAAATTATGGAAAAGCTGTGCAAATTGCATGACACCAGCGCTACGGCAAGTAAGTGATATTCGCAGTTTTCTCCCGTAGGGGTGGACAGAAAATATGGACTGCCACACAACACTGGCACACACTCCTTGCTTCATTCATATTCATAGGTACATCGTCTCATTCTGTTTCGAAATAACTAGTAGGTACATATCTATGCACATATTTTATCAATCTGTCTACACTATTCTGCGCTCATGGGAGCGTAGGTACTACGTACGAACATTATCGACTGCATATTCTGACATGGTGTCATAGTCGACTGACATGGTGCTGATATTCCGAAAGAATTTGCGGAATACTTTTAAGTCAGTCTACGGCGAACAAAGTGCTGAATTTGACTCATGCTCTTGGTAGTTACACATCATTGGCCCAAAATGGTGAAATTTTAAGTTTAAATAAAAATGATTTCTTAGCTGCAATTAAAAAAACTTAAACCAAAAAAATCTTTTGGACCAGATTTTATAAATACAATTATTCTGAAAGGATGTGCCGAGCCATTAATGTTACCTCTCTTACGTACTGTTATTTGCTGACGATATTAAACTGTATACCGGAATAAAGACGAAAGAGGACTGTGTTCGTTTACAATTCGATATCGACGACACATTAGAGTGGAGTAATTGAAATAAACTTTACTTTAACAGCGGAAAGTGTAAAATTATGTGCTTTACAACGGAAAAACATACGCTGTAACTATAAATTGTCTGGCACCTCGTTAAAGCATATTTCTTTAACGGAGGATTTTGAAATCACTTTTGATATTTAATGTACGCGCCTGACTTTTCGTTCTCATATCGATTCGGTATGCAACACTGCCATGCGAATGCTTGCATTCTTGTAATCTGCAACGCAAAATCTTTTTCTAATACGGCCGTCTTTAAATGCTTCATTTTTTAATCTGGTTCGTAGCATTCTCGAGAGTGGTTCGGTAATTTGGGGATCCGAAGATGCCATACACTCAAATGATATAGAAAAAGGGCAAAAAAAGTTTATGCGATACCTTTACATGCGAAAGTTTGGGTACTTTCGCTGGAATGCTTGGACTAGATCGTCTAGGTCTAGACGTTAGGAGAAAAAATAAAATGATGTTAGTAGCACATGAGCTCTTCAACGGACAAATTTGCAATTCTGATGTTCCAGTTACGTTTATTTGATTACTTTTTATGTCCTCGATATCTTCACCAGAGCTAGGCAGCACATTTTATTTTTTATTTTTCCAAGAGGGAGGACCAACCTACCAACGCTCACGCCTCTGGGAAGAATGACTACGCTTTTCAACCATCTTCCTTCAGAGATAGACATGTTTCAGTCAAACCTCAATTAATTCAAGATTAGAATAAGTTTTTTTAATACGATGATGCATCACAACTGATTTAATACACGTATTTTATATATTAATGTACTCGCAGGTGTACGATTAATTTTAAATTTTGTGAAATCACTGTTTTTCACAAATATTAAAATATGCATATTATATGACCACATGCACACAACATAATATAATATGTGATATGCGCATTATTGTTGTTATTAACCGTTGCATCAGAAGGAGCCTGACCGTTCGCCCGTGTGATTATTCAAATATAACCAAATCGGCGCCCGCACGCGGCGCCAAGTGATCCGGACCGAATTATTAATATGCAACAATATGCAGCGATTGAATATTTATGCAATCGATGGGATGGAATAAAGACCAAGGCCAATTTAGAAAACAACAAATTGTAAATATCAAGAAATTTTCAAGTGGCAAATTCAAGCGTAATGCTTGCGTAAATTTCAAAATTCGAATTCGAAGTGGTATATACTCTCAGTATCGCTCTGGTGAAAGACCACCATTCACACAGAGAAAAATTAATAATATTGAATATTGTTAATTTGTTAAGAATCTCTTCAAATTAGGTTTTAAATTATAGGTTTTCTAATAAACTTTAAGTGAAATATGAATGTTTTATCACATATTATGTTATAAAAATCTTAATATTTCCGCATTTCAAAGTAGGAAGATACTTTCAGTATCGCACTGGTATAAGACCACCATCAGAATTGAAACGTCGCTTGAAATGGCTTTAGCCGTGTTTGGTGATCAGATCCGAATAACCAGATACTCTCCCACCTTCCTATTTCCCATCTCTTTGCCCCCACTAGCTTAAAAAAACTATGGAGAGTCCTGTCACCTATACTCTGTACAAGAGAGTCTGCACAAAAGACTAGCAGCTGAAAACGCGCTCTCTTGCTTCCATGATGGTTTGTGAGACTGTCATCTCCGCAAATCAGTTAGATCAAATATTACTGAAATCCCGCGGGATTGCGGGATGCGGGATTGCAAACCCTGGCGCCAAACAACAACTCCTACCAGTCACATAGATTGTCTTAGATAACGAAGCGCAGTATTTTTCATCAATCTCCCCATTGATTATCAATTGAACAATCTTACATTTATGGTTGAAAGATATTGGAGATTCCTTATTTTTATAATTCTGTATCATCAAGAACTTCTTAATTGGTTACTCTATTTTTTATTATTTATAAAAATATATGGATTTTTTCACAGACAAAAATAGTTAAAGGTAGTTTGTAGGTAGGTTGCATTTTTATGTTATCTCCGTCACCAACAGCATATTATTTTATCTCCCAGCCTGCAGCACTAACTTGCCAATGGTCATTCTGGTGGGAAGGGCAATCCATTTTTGCTGTTGAACAGAATCAATTATTCAGATGTCGACATATTTAAGCATCAGTGACTGTAGCTGCTAGGTAACTGTTTTATTTTTTATTCTTCTGCTGCCTATATTAATAGTAAATGTAACGTTCGTTATAATCTACGCTTCCATAAATGGCGTTATTTTTTATTTAAACGTTTTTTGCTAGTTACGCTTTAAAATATTATAACGAATTATTTGATTGCGCCCGTAAATACGAAATATGAATTAATAGTTTTGTTAATAAGGGCATATGGAAAAAAATACACAGTATCATATAAACCATAATAGAAATAAAAATAAATATTAAACTGTATCATATTCAAAGAAAAATATTTAAATGCATGCAAAATCATACCAATTATTTTATTTAAATAATTTTTAAACCAGGTTTAATCATGGTAGGTACTTATCTAGAAGAGTAAATGTTTTTTTTAATATTTTGTATTCATGTCACATTTGAATTTAGTGGTATTAATAAAATTAATACCACTAAATTCAAATGTGACATGAATACAAAATTATTAATAAAATTGGAAAAGGTACTGTTTTTACTATTTTTTAGGAACATGTATTGTAAAAAAGATCGCCCCCTTTCAAATATCCAGTGTTTGAACACGGATAGTAAAAAAAGATATAGAATTATTTGATTTATTATTTATTTTTTGGCCCAAGACCACACCCTGCATAGTTGTCCTTATTTGTTAATTTATTATATCTATTATACAAAGAAATGTATATCTATATGGGACGTGTGGGATTGCACTAACCTCCCCACATTCTGAAATAAAAAAAATATTATTACTTATTATTATTATTTTATCGGTGCTCTATGAATTGTATACTTTAATAACTATGATTTCTAAAAATCATTAATAAAACACGCCAAAAGAGATCTACTGTCGTAACGTAGATAAGAGTTCGTTGGCAGTTGAAGGGTTAATACCATAGACATATGAATATTAGTAGACCTGCCCTAAGTGATTAAAAGCGTATTATTCCCCACTCCCCATACCGGTTCCATTGGAGCCGGCTGTGCTCGCGTATGGCCTCAAGTGAAATTTGAAAACGTGACGTCATCATTCTTGTGCGAACTATGGTCGAGGCATCATCGGTTCATTTTACGAAATAACACGGCAAAATGTTGACTTGTGATATGAAAACTTGTAAAAATAGATGTGAAAAAGAGAATAAACCCAATTGTCGTATTACATTCCATAAGTAAGCATTATTTTACTCTATTTTAAGCTTATTCACACCGTATTATATGGATCAGTTTTAGAAACATATACTATCACATCACAATGTAGCGATTCTCAAGTGTGCTCATCGTTGTTTACTGGGGTAAGTAAATTATGAGACATTTGTAAAAGTGTCTTAACTAAATACTCTGAAACTAACTACGACTCTGCAAACAGAAGAAATTTACTTTGCCGAATTTGGACTTCGCAAATTAGTTAATAACGTGGCGAGTAATTTGCGCTCCCATGTAAAAATGTCTATTCATTCAAAAGCAGATTTTACTTTTAAGAAGTAAATGGTGATATTATAATGCGAGATGCCTATTTACTGTCAGATTGATTTATTGACGAATCACAGTCAGCTTCACACCCTTCGTTCTTCAACAGTTGATTTTACCCCTCGCCATTATCTTCTCGTCTATTAATTCCTATGTCTGTGGTTAATACCCTATGTAGGTAAAATTTTCCAAAAATTATAAACATAAAAAATCTTCTTGAACCTTTTATCCATATTATCCCAAGCCTTTAATAGTGAAGTGATCTGTCTGGTTTGAATTAATATCGCTACGGGCGTATTATCAAAATGCTTGATTTTGGAAAATAATTGGTTGCAGCTAATGCACCGCCCCGGGGCTTTTGCGGCCTGCGGGCCCTATCCTAGCCAATTAACCTTCGCAGTATGTAACCTGATCATGCAGAATAAGATAAACACAAAAGCAATATGTTTACATTCAGCATGAAGTAGATGATCTCACTCTGGCCCTGGTAAAATAGCGCTATTCAGAATCAAAATGTTTCTCAAATGTTGTTGTTTGTTGCATTAGTTCCACACTTTTCAAGGAAATGAAATTCTGGGAAGTAAAAGGGTATTTTTTTATATTAACTCCACACAGGAGGCCCTGAAGAAAATAATTTCCCTCAGGGCCTATGTCATCTTTGGGGATGCTGTGTGGATGGTCTTATTGTGGAGAGGAAGGAGTTAACATGGGTCTTGACGAGTCCCATGTTGTAGGAGGGAGGAAACACAGAGGCCGGCAGTTCGTTCCACAGCCGAGCTGATGAACTTAAGAACGAATCGTAGAAGCGACCCGTTCTCATGTGACAAATGTCAACCGTGTACAAATGTTGGGCGCGCGTTTGGCGTGTATCCCGACTACGCTCCGGTGCCGAAGGGATCAATGACGCTAGTTCCTCAGAGCATCTTCCATTGTAATACCGATAGAACAAGGACAGCATACCTACCTGACGCCTGTGCTCTAAAGATTGCAGTCCGTTTGTTAAGATTGGGGAATCTATCAAACGGACCGCCCGTTTTTGCACAGAGTCAAGGGTTTTTTCAGGTATTTAGGGGCTCCGGACCAGAGATGGCTGCCAAATTCGACAGAGTATGAGAGGTACGTAGGAATCTGGGGGTCAATGTGTCCAAGAGTGACGTTTGGATCTATCCTTTCTATGGAGAGATGGCTGGAGAGATCAAAAAGTCTCCCTCAACTAGTCTCTCCCGATCTGGCCCGCCACGCAGTAGCAGTGATTGAATGTTGCAGATGTTGAAGTTTGCATTCGTTTAAGATAGCAGTGGTTGAGGGTTGCAGTTGCTGTGGGTTTCAGTGGTTGAAGGTGACCAGAAGGTGCAGTTGTTGAAGTTTGCAGTTGTTGAAGGCTGTAGTGGTTGAAGGATGCAGTTGCTGAAGGTTGCAGTTGTTAACGGTAGCAGCGATTGAAGTTTGCAGTTGTTCTTCAAGTTTGTATTTGTTGAAGATGGTAGTGGTTGAAGGTTGCAGTTGTTGAAGGTTGTAGTGGTTGAAGGTTGCAGTTGCTAAAGGTTGCAGTTGTTAACGGTAGCAGCGATTGAAGTTTGCAGTTGTTAAAGTCTGTATTTGTTGAAGATGGCAGTGGTTGAAGGTTGCAGTTGTTGAAGGTTGCAGTTGTTAAAAGGAGCAGCGATTGAAGTTTGCAGTTGTCGATGGTTGTAGTTGTTTAAGGTAGCAGTGATTAAAGGTTACAGTTGATAAAGGTAGCAGTGATTAAAGGTTACAGTTGATGAAGGTAGCAGCTGTTGAATGTAGCAATATTTGAAGGAGCTTTTGTTGCAGGTAGCAGGAATCCAATAAAGTATTGAATGAAGTGGTCAGCTGTCAGTTTATTGTGTATTTTATGTGTAGGCAGCTTAAAATTAAAGCTCAACCGGCCGCGCGTAATTTGGAAGCCTAAAAATAAATAACACATTCAATATGAACACAATCGCTTACACGGAAAGCGCGGGTAAATCCGTATTTCAACCCGTTTGCTAGTTTACCTCGTATTCGTTTTTCACTAAAATGAATAACACTTTTTGTAATTCGTTTTACGGAGCAGCTTTTTATTTTTAAAATAGTTTATTGCTACATTTACACTGAATCGCATGTATATTTAATGAATAATGTCTAGCACAACCTTTATTAAAATAATAAAACACAATTCTCGTATAAAAATAAGTAATGCTCTTCAAAACGTATGGGTGTCGTCGCGTTTGCGGTTACTTTGTTCCTTTTCTATAATTTGCGAAATTTTGTCATGCTTATACGTAACATAAGGATTGCTTAAGAAAAAGTTTATACCACACACATGTCCCCAACTGTCCGAAGCCGGTAGTATCGGGCTATTCCGATCTAGTGTATAGATCTCAAATACTGTGAAAAGACAAATGACATGCAGTACCGTTAGCCAGAGAGCTAAGGACGGACAGGGACTACGGCCGCAGAAAATTCGTTAGTAAACATAATTGCTGCATTATGCTGATTTTTTAATCTGGACATTATGGGTTTTGTCGAGACAGAGGGCCCGATAACGGTAACAGTCCCGACATATCAGGATAGATGGCAACCGTATATACATACATGCATTATTTTGTTTTAATCGTCAAGAAAAAACAGCAATAGTAGTTAGTTTCAATAAAGGCATACCGTTGATAGCTCCGTTTTAATCGTTTCATGTCAAACTCTTTCTTATTCAGATGCCTTTTCTTTACGAAAGTTGGCTATCATCACAGCAATCTTCACCGTGCAGCTGCCGATAGACAACTCCAGGAACTGAACTCAATTTTGGACTCACTTGGTCATGTTTTTCAGTGTTCTGTTATCTGGCATTCATTCTGCATCGCTATCGTAGTTTTTAAGACACAAATAATCTTACGATCGTTTCATGCTCAATTAGATTCTGGAGTTCATGCTTCATATCAGTTCTATGTGATTCATTTTGAAGCACAAGTAATTTGTATTCACAGACTGCTAAATTGGATTCTTAGTTTAGGGTTAGGCATTAGGCACCACGTCTCACAACTCGCAATCGTGTATAAAATTGAATCTTCGTTTGCTATATAATATGAGCAATTAACGTTTTTACTCAGTATTATATTTTCACTATATTCAGGAAACTATAATATACATTGCCAGAATAAAGTAACTAAGTACGCCCCACCGTCGAGTTTGATAGCCACCTCTGGACTGAAACATGAATAAAACACTTAAGAGGAATATAATAGCAAAAAATGTCTATTCTTGTTGTGTCTTTTATCACTACGATAAGGAATAAAAACCGCTTGGCAAGTGGAAAGAAGCAGAACCGCTTGGCAAGTCTTCTAAAAATGTTCGATTCAAGCGCAAAAATGTTTTTTTAAATTTATTTTGTGAATAATTTTATAAGAAAGGAAAAAAATTAACCCAGGGAAAATGTCGCAAATAATTTTAGCCATTAAATAGTATTTTTTAAAGATGTTTCTTATACGCTTTCATAGTTTTCTAATTTTACATTAAACTTTTAGTAGTGTCGTCATATACTAATATTACATCAATGAGTGTCCGCTTATATTTTTTATGATGTAATTAATAACTTTATTTTAATTCTGCTCAAGTGAAACTGGAGGAAAAGCTTCAATTTATCCAATGGTTATTTTCGTTATTCATAATGTAAACCGATTCGCAGTAAAGATTAATCGAATATAGTGATTTTACTGATAGTTTTTGATACGGATGTATTTGGAGCTTAGACTTCGGGTGGGAATTCTGTCCTTGTTCTACCGGTATTTCAGTGCAAGAAACTCATCATTGATCCCTATTTACAACCAACATTTATACACGGTTGAAATTTGATTATTAAAAACGGGACGTTTCTAGGACTCTCAGTGTCGCAATTCTTGTGCTCAACGCAGCTCGGCTGTGAAATGATTTTCCAACCCATGTGTTTCCTCCTTCTTACAAATTAGTAGTAGTAGTATCTTCGAGACCTGGATTCACTACTTCACACCTTCCTTTTCTCAAAACACCTTCCACACATCGTTCCCCACGATGACACAGACATAGAGGGCGTCCTGCGCGGATTTATTTAAAAAAACTTTCGAAATAATAATAATAATGTAAATATTAACGGGTGAATTAACTAACCTATTGATAGGCCTGCTTGTTTGTTGTGAACGATCTTATTAAGTAAACTGATTGCAGCCAATCAGCAATTTATTAACGAGTGCATTTTGAAGGGATCAAGTGCACCGCATCGCTTAGTGCACATTGCACATTACACATGGCATGCACTTCAATCCAGGAGGACGATGTTAATGTTGGCTCATGAATTATCGTTGTTGCAATTAAATGCTAGTTAGGGGAATGGCCCATTAAATATTACGTTTAAAAAAACTGTGCGCCGATAAAAAAAACAGACAGATATTATTTGCTACCACTTTGTCTTAGTTTTCAACAAACTTTTTTAAAATTATAATAAAAGCAGATCCAACATAGAATGAGGCAGGACGCCAAACGAAAAACACAAAATTACAACATAAAATACACTAAGTTAACTAACATCAATGTAAAACTTTTAATAGATATGCGTTTAAATAAAAAAATAATATGTTTTGAATTTTTGCAGTAACAATTTTATCTTTATTTTTGGGTCAGCCTGTCCGAGAAAAAAATAGCTGTAGCTTTTACGTCTAACATTTGGCTGTATTTTAAAAAATGCACGTTTGTCCAACAAATAACGCTGTTTTACAAAAAAGCATGATTTTCCATCAGATGTCGCTAATTAAAAAAAAAAACAACATGTTTTTACCTGTCACATGTGTCATCCATATAATATAGGTAAATAAAAACACACGCGTATTCGAATGCAAGGTTGTGTCAAAATTTTTAACCAAACGGGGAAGAACTTTCGGAGATTTATGATTTTGAACTAACGAACATTTTTATTTAAGATTAATTATCAAACTTATCGACGCAGTATTCCACTATTTATAAATAAAATATACCTAATAACTCTACAACTTGGCTGAATAGGCCCGCATCTTTTGATTCTTCCTATCAGATTTCTTTCAATTAAGACCAATTGGGCTAATAAGTCACTACCTAGTAACATACAGATGTCCACACATTATGAAATCAACATACGATATTGGGCCCAACTGAGACCATAGAATGGACTGGACTAGAGTGGCCCGATGGGTCATATTCACCGA
This sequence comes from Hesperophylax consimilis, assembly GCF_061612785.1. Classification (NCBI taxonomy): domain Eukaryota; kingdom Metazoa; phylum Arthropoda; class Insecta; order Trichoptera; family Limnephilidae; genus Hesperophylax; species Hesperophylax consimilis. Next base: position 7,283,477 of record NC_142862.1, on the reverse strand, counting down.
GCAGAAAATTAATAGAAGTATGATACTTTTCCCAATTGCTCCCAGCCGTAATTTTTTTACATGAGCTCCACACATCTTTGAGGATGCTGTGTGGGGGGAAAATAGGAAGGATATAAGAAAAATATCTAAAGGAAAAAGGTATGAGGGGTGGGTGGGAATCTGGAGGTCAGTGTGTCAATCCATCCCTTCCACGGTGGCGCAAGGCGGTGTTCCGAGAGAGTCCTGCTGGAGAGGTCAAAAGGTCTCCCTCAACCAGTCTTTCTAGTTCCGGCCTGCCACGCCGTGAAGACGTGACGTCACCTAACATAGCGAACAACTTGGGGCGACCTACCGCAGGGGTGTTGATTATTTTACAAATAAAAAGATCTCAGGCGGCGGTACTCTACCCGCCTCCCAAATATAGGGTCTGGAGCCAGTGATACTATTGCACCCCTAATTGGGGTGCATTAGTAAACACGGCTCAAAAAGCCATTTCAAGCAACGTTTCGATTCTTAAAGGTGGTCTTACACCAGGGCGATATTGAGAGTATCTTCCGCTTTCTAGGCTAATGGAATATGTATTACAGAGAATTCAGTATTTCCCAGGCTAATGGAATATGTATTACAGAGAATTCAGTATTTCCCAGGCTAATGGAATATGTATTACAGAGAATTCAGTATTTCCCAGGCTAATGGAATATGTATTGCAGAGAATTCGGTATTTCTTAGGCTAATGGAATATGTATTGCAGAGTATTCGGTATTTCCCAGGCTAATGGAATATGTATTACAAAGAATTCATTATTTCCTAGGCTAATGGAATATGTATTACAAAGAATTCTGTATTTGAAAATGTTTGGTCAATTTCACCCGAATTGATGTAAAATTGAGCTTACTTCGGATACGTCCACAACACAATTATATCTGTTCTTATATCTCAGTGGTTATATTGAATCAGTATCTAGTCCTTGCTCATGGATGAAAGGACTAGTTAAATGAATGATTTGTTAACAGTGGGCACACTTAATTAATTTGTGGAGTTGGTAAATTAGGTTAAATTGTATCTAGTAATCGTGTATAATAATCTGTATGGGGTTTGTTCATTGCCCATTCATTGAGTAAATATAAAATACAGGGTGCAGCAAACCAAACATTGCAGTTTTCAAGGGCCGGTACTTGGTCTCATTGTGTCGGGAGGGTCGTGCCGTTTTCAGTCGTTACCATTATTTGGTCCGGATAACACTGGGGCTTCGCAGTCCGAACGTTTCTTGAAAATGACGTTCTTTCGTTGCCACCCAGCGGGCCTTCCGAAAGCTACCTGAAGGAAAATGATCTCAAACTTCGGCCTGACACCTTGAAGAACTCAAGGATCGAATTCGGGAGGAAATCGTTGATATGTACCAGAATGCGGCCGAAAACTTCAGAAATCGCCCCCATCAATTTATCGCTGCTGGTGGCCATCATCTTTCCGATGTCATTCTCAGGACTTGATGTATAAAACGGCATGATGTACCGAATAAAATCAAATAAACACCGTTTCTGAAAGTTACGCCGTGTTTTTTATTAGCCCTTCAAAACTGCACTGTCTGCTTTGCGAATCTTGGGTTAAGGAATTATCGGGAAAAAACTGACTAGTATTTTAAAAAGATTGTCATTGAAGTTACTGAAAACAACCCACCAAACCATGATGTTGAACCACAGAAGTCGCTGAAAATCCTCTATTTAAAACCTAGTTTCCTAGTGAGGAGAACTGAGAGGAGATTATAGCAGTAATTAAATTAAACAATTAAAATTATTACGAAAGAAATAACGTTTTAACATTATTTTACATCGAGAACAGTTTTTTTACGTCATATTCTAAGATAATTTTTTATATTAATATTCGAAATTTTTAACGATGGTTAAGCGAGAGAATTGCGTGGGAAAGTGTTTATTTATTTTAGATATGTTTTAGAAATGTAGGTACAACCAACGAAGCAATTTGTTCCATGTTAATTCAAAATGAAAACTATTAGGAAGAAACCGGAGCTTTTAGAAATTATAAAATAAAAAAATTACTAGGTACCTATTTCAAATAAATATCAACTAAACTTTCGCCATTTATCTTCTAATAAATGATATATTATAGTAATGGAGAATAAATTAGCTACTGTAAAATCATGCAATTTGCAGTGTTTTTAATATAGTTTCCTCTGCGTGCAAATTGGTACTTTCTCCAAACTTAAACCTTCCAATAAAGGTGTGTGTTATCTGAAGTGACCTGCCAGATAAGTATGTTTTCTGTATCTGAAGTGACCTGCCAGATAAATATGTTTTCTGTTATCTGAAGTGACCTGCCAGATAAGTATGTTTTCTGTTATCTGAAGTGACCTGCCAGATAAGTATGTTTTCTGTATCTGAAGTGACCTGCCAGATAAATATGTTTTCTGTTATCTGAAGTGACCTGCCAGATAAGTATGTTTTCTGTTATCTGAAGTGACCTGCCAGATAAGTATGTTTTCTGTAACTGTTTGTAAATAATTAGATAGAGCCTAGTTAGTCTAAAGCAGAGGTTCACAACCTTATCTGGCTCATCGCCCACTTTTCAAAGATATTTTTCTTCAACGCCCCCTTTAACTACAATTTATATTAAGACAGCATGAACGCGAAAAGCGCCGCAGGCACACATTTTTTGAAAAAATGTGAATATTACATACTTGTTTGCCACTGGAAAGTCATCATGCGTTTCGCAATATCACGACCAACCGGTTACTAGCGTGGTAGTTTGCACAACCCACATTTTTGGCTTATAATGATGAAAATGGGTGGATCCGGGAATGCTGTATTTGTAAATTAAAAAAAAACTACATCTCTGCGTATTTATACATTATTTTAAGGATTAATAAAAAATATGTTATCCAAAGAAATACTGTCAAGGTCCTTGCTATGATGTACCTACGACTTCACCGCCCCCTTGCTGCCTTTCACTGCCCTTGAGGCCACCACCGCCCACCTGGATCTCACCAACACCTCTAGGGGCGGTACCGCCCTAGTTGAGAAACACTGGTCGAGAGCCTATAATTTTGTCACAAAACGACGCTATACAAGTTATCCAATTTTTTTTCTATGGATTATTGACACATCTCACGAAACTATGAAAAAAAATAATAAACGCACATAAAGAGTTAAAGTGACATCGCAGCGCATTCTTACCGCGAGTCCACCGTCACTTATTCCATTACACAGTTGTTGCACATAAATCCACCCAGTAACGAGAAGTAGTGAGTGCATTCTCCGTGCTCGTACTGGCGACCAGTACCAACCAGTAGGCAGCATTAGTTCAATTCTGATTGGATTAGCGCCCAGGTTCGTTCCCTGTCACACCGTGATGAAGATTTATGAATGCTCGGATGTGATGGGAGATAGATAATAATATTAGGAGAGAGGTGCGGAGAATTGTAAAACACATGCACTTATACACGGTGTCCGTAAAAACTAGTGGTAAAACTTGTGAATCTACAACACATAAAAAACCCCCAAAAAATACGGGATTCCACAGAAGTCTCTCAATGAACTGGGTGTCTTTTATAGATCTAGCAGATTCTTATCTCGATTCTTAAATCTCACGTACGTCCAACAATTGAATTTGGGAGCCACCTCTGTGCTGGAGCACCGAAATACTTCATAAACCTACTTGATTCTGCGCAGAGGATGGCGGTATGTTTGATTGACAATCCGTTGTTAACAGACTGATTGCCATCTCTATAGCACAGACGCAATATAGGCACGCTAAGTTTGTTTTACTGGTATTTTTATGGAGCCCGCTATGAGTGAAACTTGACGGACATGAGCGGAACACCCGTTTACAGTTGATATTGGCTTCATGGGAACGGGTAGTTTCTAGTAAACTAGTTTTTGTGCTTGTGTGTGGAACGAGCTACCGGCATCTGTTTTCCTCCTAAATTTAATCCGAGCCTCTTCAAGATTAATAAATCCCGCATTAATAAATCTTTTCCTACAGCCCCTGCTTTAACCCGCCTCACAACGCTGCCCAACCGGGTGGCGACATAGTTTCCATGTCTTGTTTGAAACCATTTCAAACTGAGATGACAACACAATTCTGCCATCTTCCTAATTAACCTCGTATTCACCTCGCAAATTGGACCAATTAATATAAAAGGGCGCATTCGCACCAGGGTGATACATAAGAATCCGCGTTTTAATTAACACAGGCCGGCAACTCGACGCGAGTGCAAATGTCGCTAAGTGCGCTTTTCCCATGCAGCCAATTATGCCCGGCGATTGCCTGTGACATTAGAATATGACCCTAAGTGGCTGCCTGCTTCGAAAACAAGACGATAACTTCTCGTTATATGAATAATATATTGTTCGCAACTCGAGAGGCAATTCGGAAATTTATTGCGTGGAAATATTCCAGTTATGTGAACCCGGCTCTGCCAGACTGTAAATATAATAACTCTTTCAATTTATGCTGAACAAAAAATCAAACCTTAAAAGTTTTATAATTTAGACCTAGTTTGGTTTTGGACTTTGAAATTCGACGAAGTGCTAATAAAAATTTAATGGATTTACTTTATCATATTTTAATATACCTACAGGTGTACCGGTTACAACCCAGTGGCGGCTCGTGACTTTTGAGTGTATGTGACTTTGAGTGAAAATTCGAAAAAATCGACATTTTTGATTATATTTAACACAGAAATATATTTTTTTTTTTTGAAAATTCGGTTTTTTGTACAAAGATTTTCAGGAAATTTCAGTTTAGCAGCGCACTACACCGATTTCCTGAAAAAAAAACAAATTTTAAAAAAAAAACGTTTCAATAATGACGACATCAATAATACCATTTTTTAAATATCAAAACTCAAAACACATACAAAGTCACGATCCGGTAAAGAGGTTTGAGGTAAAGTGCTAACGTGCGGTGATTCTGCATGATTTTAGAAATAAAAAAGACGAATCACTTTTTTCGAAATTCCACGTTTTAATGTAGTTTTAGGGTAAAAAGGTTCAATTATTTGTATGGGAAAATAAATATTCTTGTATGGAAAATAAATATAGGAAATTCTAAAAAAAATATTTATCTCTTTTACTTCTCCCATCATGTAGAATCACTTCCTGAATTTAGCGCACTTTACCCCCGAACACTCTGTATATATCCTTGTTTCATTCGCATTTATTCACTGTCTCGTACTTACTATTCTGATGTTCTGACTGTTGCCATGAATCGTCTCAAGTATTTAATTCACTTGATCGTGCCCTGTCTTCCAAGGACGTCACCGATTTCTTCTATCCGCTTGTGCGTCATAATACGTTTAGTCCTACGTTTAGTCTCTCGACTAGCAAGCTGAAGGTCGCGGGTTCAAATCCTGGCGCGCGCAAGTAAATTTTATTTGACTGATTTGTGTTATTTCAGAAATTACTAATTAAAATTAATATATACTATATTTGCGGCACGTTCCAGAGTGGAAGATACTCTCAGGATCGCTATGGTGAAAGACCATCTTTCAGAATCGAAACGTGGTGTTCAAAGGCTTTAGCCGTGTTTTGTGACCAGATCTGAATAGCCAGGTACTTCCCCACCTTCCTCTTCTTATCTCTTCGCTTTCCTTCAGCCTCACGATATACCTCAATTGGGAATGCCATAGTCTTACTAGCTCAAAACGGTTATACAAAATTAAAGCTGCGAAACTGCACTCGTAACAGTTACGTGTTAATATTAAAATAATATTTAATAATCCTTTAGCAGTTGATACCAATTTTCCGACTTCATTGTTATTCCCAGCGCAGTTCTCTATCTCCGTATGAGCAGGCAAGGAAAAGTAGGATCAGTCTACCTTTAAACGTGGAGTCAATTTTCCCTATTATTAGATTTATATGACATTTGTTTAGTATTCGTAACGTCGGGGGTGTGTTATGTAAAATTCGATTCGCAGAAATAAACTGTATCAAATTGGTTTTGCAGTCTTCGCATTTCATACGGGCGTCGCGTACGTGATGCGAATGCGTTATTACTGTCGACCTAACCTGTCTTGCGACGGGTTATATTTTGGTTATCGATAGAATGTTTGTCGCGAGTACAACTACCTAAGTGACAGGACCGGAGATAGGGTAGGAATTCCGGGGCGTTGCACCCGGGAGCGATTTTCAATGAGCGCGAAATAATCTGTCGAGAAAAAAATGCGGATTCAAATTCACTGTATTTTTAGAGGTGACACCTCTAAATTCACTTTCCCACTTGTGAAAAATTAAGTATTCTACTACGTTTTGTAATATACATATGTGTTATGTCTCTGCTTTACTTGCAGATTTCTGTGTTGGCAACTCTTGATAAAGTAAAAGGTTCTTTTACCATAATTGTGTTTGTTTACTTAACAATTAATAAGTCTGGATTTAGCTACACTGTAAGCTTTATGACTAGTGCCATCTATCGCTTGAATACCCAACTTATTGCCATACATCAAAATATGAAAGAACTTCCACACACTTATCTGCAGTAAGCAAACTTAAACATAACCTTACCTAACCCTTCGTGCTATGGGCGCTATTTTGACTATCGACGGAATGCTTGTCGTAAGTCGACTATCTGAGCAACAGAACCGTATATAGGGTGGGATTTTCGGAGCACTGCACCCGGGCGCGATTTTTCTAATGGGCGCTAACAAATGTCTGGGTTTGTGTCCGTGCCACTTAGCATTTCTGCTTCTAAACTGTCAGAATTAAAAATATATTGGTTGTTAATAATGCCTACGATGTTTGGTAGTATAAATTTGAAATATCGCGCAGTTAAAATTTCTCAGACTCCGTGGTCTAGGTCCTCGACTACAAATGCAGGGTTCAAATTCCGATTACAAATAATATATACCTATATTTGCCGCACGTTCCAGAGTGGGAGATACTCTCAGTATCGCCCTTGTGAAAGAATATCATTTAATATCGAAGCGTTGCTTTAAATGGCTTTAGCCGTGTTTCGCGACCAGATCTGAATATCCGGGTATTTCCTCACCTTCCTCTTAGTCCTCTTACTACTATTAGCCTCACATCATACCCCAATCAGGGATTCCATAATCCTAACTGACACTAGCAACAGTTGGGAGCAGTTGGGATTCTTGTTTGGTATTCACGTTTAAAAAAACATCTAAAACTTTTACATGTTAACGAAAAATTAGTACATTTAGACATTTTTGATGATTCCTTTCCAACATACAAAACTAACTTATTAAATTTCTTAGCATGACATATTTCAAAAATATTTTCATTTTTCAAAACTTCTATGTATTAACAGTCAATTACAATTCGTGGGCTTATTATAATTCTTGTTCTCAATTCATTTATTATTATCTATCCACACACTTCCTTCCTTTATAACAATCTCAGGCGAAATTACGTAATGATATTTTATGGACATACTTAATAGGTACTACAACTATGTAATAACGAAAAATATCTAACCGTATCTTACTGTACTGTGTATGTCTTAACAAATAAATAAATGTTTCCTACAACAAACAAACTTCATTATTTTTTTCTACCTCGTAAATTTGCTGCCACAGTGCACGATGTTTTTGAGTTCTAAATAATAATAATAATAATAATAATAATATTGGACAATTTTTATAGCGCCGCTTTTGTGAGTTATCACCTCAGGGGCGCTTTACAGTTGATGCAGGTATTATAAAAAAAAAAAATATATATATATATATAACCAAAATAAAGTGAAGTTAAGTAAAGTAAAATGAAGAACAGGAACAGGTGACATGAAGACAGAAGATGGAGACTCTGCAGCAAGAATCCTAGGTGGTGAAGAGGCTGGACCAGCTGCCGCAGCGAGAGAGACTACCGCTTTCAACAACAGTGCCAGCACGAGGTTCGTCATCCGTTCAGGTATGTGTCTGCTGCTAATAAAGCACAGACATGTGTCTGCTGCTATTAAAGCGCTGACACAATATCCTCACATAGATAACAGACCTTGGCAGCACCGCTGTGACGTTCGACGAAGATAGAAAATGGAGACTCTGCAGCAAGAATCCTAGGTGGTGAAGAAACTGGACCAGCTGTCGCAGGGAGAGAGTCCTCCGCGTCCACCAACAGTACCAGCACGAGGTTCGTCATCCGTTCAGGTATGTGTCTGCTGCTAATAAAGCGCTGACATGTGTCTGCTGCTATTAAAGCGCTGACACAATATCCTCACATAGATAAGAGACCTTGGCAGCACCGCTGTGACGTGCGAAGAAGATAGAGAATGGAGACTCTGCAGCAAGAATCCTAGGTGGTGAAGAAACTGGACCAGCTGTTGCAGGGAGAGAGTCCTCCGCGTTCACCAACAGTACCAGCACGAGGTTCGTCATCCGTTCAGGTATGTGTCTGCTGCTAATAAAGCGCTGACATGTGTCTGCTGCTATTAAAGCGCTGACACAATATCCTCACATAGATAACAGACCTTGGCAGCACCGCTGTGACGTGCGAAGAAGATAGAGAATGGAGACTCTGCAGCAAGAATCCTAGGTGGTGAAGAAACTGGACCAGCTGTTGCAGGGAGAGAGTCCTCCGCGTTCACCAACAGTACCAGCACGAGGTTCGTCATCCGTTCAGGTATGTGTCTGCTGCTAATAAAGCGCTGACATGTGTCTGCTGCTATTAAAGCGCTGACACAATATCCTCACATAGATAAGAGACCTTGGCAGCACCGCTGTGACGTGCGAAGAAGATAGAGAATGGAGACTCTGCAGCAAGAATCCTAGGTGGTGAAGAAACTGGACCAGCTGTTGCAGGGAGAGAGTCCTCCGCGTTCACCAACAGTACCAGCACGAGGTTCGTCATCCGTTCAGGTATGTGTCTGCTGCTAATAAAGCGCTGACATGTGTCTGCTGCTATTAAAGCGCTGACACAATATCCTCACATAGATAAGAGACCTTGGCAGCACCGCTGTGACGTGCGAAGAAGATAGAGAATGGAGACTCTGCAGCAAGAATCCTAGGTGGTGAAGAAACTGGACCAGCTGTTGCAGGGAGAGAGTCCTCCGCGTTCACCAACAGTACCAGCACGAGGTTCGTCATCCGTTCAGGTATGTGTCTGCTGCTAATAAAGCGCTGACATGTGTCTGCTGCTATTAAAGCGCTGACACAATATCCTCACATAGATAACAGACCTTGGCAGCACCGCTGTGACGTTAGACGAAGATAGAAAAATGGAGACTCTGCAGCAAGAATCCTAGGTGGTGAAGAAACTGGACCAGCTGCTGCAGGGAGAGAGTCCTCGCGTCCACCAACAGTGCTAGCACGTGGTTCGTCATCCGTTCAGGTATGTGTCTGCTGCTAATAAAGAGCGCTGAAATAATATCCTCACATAGATAACAGACCTGGGCAGCACCGCTGTAACGTTCGGCGAGTCCATCATATCTAGTCTCTATTAATAATAATAATAATAATATTTGGACGATTTATACAGCGCCGCTCTTGTGAAAAATCACCTCATCTCTCCTAGTCTATTTTAGTCCCTTCTAGTCACTTCTTAGCTATTCATGCCACTTAGTGCATCTTCTCGACCCTTTTAGACTCTTTCCTGGCTCTAATACCTAAATAAAAACCAAAAAAAAAAATTACAATTTCTTTTATTGTGTCGTGATGCAACGATTTCATACCTCTGTCTCAGACCTATAGGGCTCGCTTATCGCAGGTTTTCATAAACAAAATCTTGAACCAAAGTCAAAGTGAAGTGTATGTGTCATCTGAAACAAAAACATAAATAAAAAAAATAAAAAAATAAAAATTATAATGCATACTGTCAAACTCTTATTCTTCTTCTTTCGTATTCGAAAAAAATTTATGTGGATAAGAAAATTAGAAACGTGTAGTCTTTTCACAACGAAATAAACAAAATCCGTTTTTCAGCCCGTGACGTCATTATATAAAATTGTCCGGTCTTAATTTTTTAAATTTTTTTTTCAACTCTGATTTAAAAAAAAAATATAACAACATTTGACTTCTGTTGACTTTGACGTTTTGCGTCTGACATCATACTTCAAACGTTGTTTATGTTTTGAAAAATTGTTGAATTTGTTTTTTTTTTTACCCGATCACTGACAATTTGCCGAGAATAGATTCATAACCATACTTTTTTTCTGACAGCCTCAGTTTCCTATACACGGAAAACAATGAGTATTGCTAATTTAATGAAAATCTCTTGAAATCATTGGTAATCCGGTTCAGAATGTTTTCTGATAAACTTTTAGTGAATTCCATTTTTCTGTACACGTTTTCCGATATCGTAATAATACATTCGAATTTTACTAACAGTTTTTTAGGAAATCTATCAATACATTCGTTAAGGGCTTGCAATCCTGTTTTTAACTGTATCAACAATAATTTGAAGATATTCTTAATAAATCAGGAATATTATGTATCAGTAATTTTTGTCTGTGTAGTATAATATCTATAATTATTATAACTTTCTTACATGTTAAGAACGGGTATTTAAAGATATCTCACTGTTGCTTTGGGCTGACGATATGTTCTGTTCATCATCTACGTTTGGCATATTTTGAATGCGACTTCTTGATCATCATTTACTCGGAAGGAGCGAATGAGAACGTTCCCCATAGGGCGTAGACAGTTGACATGTCTTCCACGATGGTTTGAGAGCTTTTTCTTTGTTTCGTCAGAAACTTCATGACAACTGTGAATTCAATTTCCTCAATGACTCTCCATTCGATTTGTTGGATTGCTGATTTCTCGATAACGAATGAGCCGGTTATTACGAAACTTACATCATCGTAACTTTAATGAGATGCCTTCTTGGAAAATGTCATTAATTTGAACTGGGTCATTTCCTTCAACCTGATTTCGCGGATTTTACAACCCACGTTCTTAATATCACGATATCAATCTCTCAATCAAACGCAAACTCGGAACGGGCAAATTAAGAAGTTCGTTTCCTCCAAATTGCTAATTCAAAATACATAAGTTGTTATTTGGAAAAATACACATGCATCATTACCATTCCCTTTGCCCTATTATCTCCAAGCGTCCCTGTCCGCCGTTAGTGATTTCCATTAATTAGGCTGGAAATAATGCCACGCGTACCGTCGGTCGACCGATCACGTAGCGTTACGAGCTCGTCGTTAGGCAGTGCGTGGCACTACAACTCTTCATTTATTCACCTACATGTTAACGCAAGCGACCGACGTTCGCGCTGCACTATTTCAGCCTACCAGTCTAGGCTCCAACCTCTCCCAGCACAGCCTCTGGAGTTTCTTTCCCCAATTTTTGCTGAGGCGGATAATAAAAGAACTAGCAAATAAGGCAAAAAGGACACTTCTCCTTACTCACATTTGACTACCAACTTCTGCTGTCCGCGTAGAAGCCACCGAAATAACAAGAAAGACAATAATTACATTTGTACAGTGGAAGCGCGTAAAATAAAAGTGCCTCCCGTGTCCGCACCGCGAGCGGGATGCTTATAAACCGGCTAGGGGTGGCTACTGGCGCTCGGTAGGGGTAGGGGTAGGTACCGTTCCACCCTCAATGTTTACTTTAATTATTAATCTCAGTGGCGCACATAATGGGCCGTGTGGGGAGGTTTGGGACGGCGGCGGGAGGGTTAAATCGGCCGTGTTTGTAGAGGGATGAAACGCAACGCTTTGGGACCGGGGTGGAAATATTTTACATGATTTTTTAAGTCAAAAAGTTACTTAAGCTATTCTTGCCTTTGTTAAGTCTAATTTAAATGGTTAAATTGGGTTGTATAGCGCCGAGAAGCATAAAAATAAATCTATAAGAGTACGAGTATTATCATACAGAACTTGTTTTACCACCGGCTTCGTCACAGAAATGATTTTTTTCGCCCAGTAGAGAATTAAGTAAGTCCACTTTTTTCCTTATTGAATTAAACTTCTTATAAAAACTTCTTAGTTAAAAACCATCCATCTAAAATCTAGTTCCCCTCAGCACATAAAGTAGTAGTGAGGAGGATTAAGATAATATTCCGCATCTCTTTTATATTTAAATTTTATATTTATCTTCTTAAAGGGTCAAAATTATAATTAAGTAATTAAATAAAAATAAAAAATAGGAAAATGTGGAACAGTTTGAAACCATGTTTATTTTATTGATAGTAGATTGGACATTTCAAAGATACGTAGCTCATGATGAAAATGAGGTTACGATGTGAAAATCCTTCAACCCACATATTTGTTTGTGACAATAAAATACAATTAATTAATACTATGAATGACAATAAGGAACATTGCTTTGATTTATTTCACTTAATTGTTTTATGTTTTATTATCTTTAAAAATATTTAATTTCCTTGCTATCACCTCAAAGGCGAAGGTAGATACAAGTTATTTTTATTCTGTTATTTTCGAAATTGCTGACTTTTACGTACATTTATTTGTTATAAATTAGGGTCCTTTTAAAGTAAACTTCGATATTTTTGAGATCAATCTGAATTATTTTAATCACGAATGAATATGCATCCTCAAAAATATCGGAGTTTAATTTAAAAGGACCCTAATTTATAACATGATCCGGCTCGAAGGATCTAACTCAAATTTCACTATTGTTTTCGTGATTGAATGCAAATCTTGGAAGTGGAAATTAACCCACTTTCCGACATCCGACCGATCTGAAACTCGGTCGATAGACTCGTTCTAGAATATATCAACTTTTGATGTCAATCGCGCACACATATACGCGGACGAATTTTTCTGAAATTCGATGATATTACAGCAGTTAATATTCGCAATAAATGTCGGTCTTAACCATTCGGGATTCGACTTGTTTTGTAGAGTTGTCGCCTCCGGTTGCTGGGTAAGAAGGTTCAATCCTCAGTGTTACACATTTTGAAAGTTTTAAGAGACATTTGAAATTAGATTATAATATTATAGTAAAAAAAACTTTTCAATTAGCCATAACCAAAGTTCGGATCTGAACGTGTTGGTTATGTATAGCAATTGCAAGAAAGATGGAGTCCACCCTTGAAATCAACGGTGGAAATGCTGGAATGATTGCTGACAAATAATACCTAATATGGAAATACCAATGCCTGAATTATTATCTATCGACAATAACAGGAATGAAATATTCACGCATTCCGCATTCAGCATTCCCATTATTGAAAAGAATTTTCAATTACATATGTACAATTGCCGGGGTTTGTTTCATAGAATCTACCCAAAGAACATGCTTTTTGGTGAATCAATATTGTTTAATACCAGTGCAGACCCGTGAAAAATCGCGGGATATTATAATAAATTACTGTACGATTTGTTAGTTGAAAGTATTTATAAAATACAAGCGGATTCCGCAATGCTTGGCTACTGCAAATGTCAACGTTACATATGAAAAATTCGTAAAACTTTGTAATTATTCAAAAAGATAGCAGCCAAAAATATGGGAAAAATTAGTTGAAGATGATATTGTTAATTCAGAATTTGAGGTACGAGAGATCTACAAAATTGACGTAAAATATTTGGGTCCCAATGACCGAGTTGATCGAGGCGTTATCTCAGTAAGACAAAGATCCTGGGTTCGATTCCCAGTTGAGAGCGTTATCTTTTTTTATTTTTCCGTGTCTTGTTATTTTCCATGCTTCTTTCTTTCCATGAGTTTTTTAATTTTATTTTTTAATTTATTTTATAACATAGAAATAATTATTTAAATTAACAAAATAAGTCGTATTTCAAATTATAATTAAACATATTTACCTTTACGAGAGTCTAACACTTGTGTGTAAAGGGAAAAAAATTAAATTTAAAACTTAAAATACATATGTATATGAGACGAAAAATTAAAAAAAAAAACGTGTAAAGTGAAAAGATTTTTTTTAATATAATAATATAATGAGAAGTCATCGTGATTGTAATTAGCTAAATTATTTAAGATAGTAAAGTTTGTTTTATTTTTAAATTTATTATAATCCGGTTCTATCCTCATCTCTGTCGCTAGTTGATTAAACCACACCAATCCAGTGTAAGTGTAGTTGTGTTGTGCAAAACTGGTGTGCATTAATGGAGTGACCCATTTTATTTTGTCTATTATATTTATTATTTGCATATAGATTTATTAGTATTCTCTTCTTCTTCAATGATATAATATATATTTCAGACATTTGCGGTTGAATGTTTCTGTTTCCATTTGATTTGGTCGGTCTCTATTTCCAAGTATTAGTCCAATATGGCTCGTGTTTATTGGCATTTTCCCCCAACAAATAATTGACAATATTTCCCTCGAGGATGCGCCACACATCCGCATCCGGTCTCGCACCGTAACCATCTGGGCCCTAGTATTAATCGGATGTGACGCGTCTTCTAATCTTAAATTATTAAAACAGGGCCGTGGGGGTGTTATGGGGTGGTTGTGATGAAATGGGGGATGGGGTGATTGGCTGTCAATAACTCCACCCCCAACTACCCCCTCCATCCCCTCCCACCAGACTCCTCCTGTCAACGGCCCTTTTCCGAATCTAAATTGGAACAGGAGACGCATTAATGAATAAGGGATGATAGATTATTTTTTAGAGTGTCAAAATTATTTTTTGATACGCATTTATGTATACTTGTATAAAGCAGAGGTCGCCCACATACGGGTTGGTCTGACGATGTTACGTGTTTAAGAGAGCAGGGAGGGGAAGAGAATGGGGAGGTGGAATTTTGGGACTCACCTGGCTATTCAGATCTGGTCACCAAATACGGCTAAGCCATTTGAAGAAACGTTTCAATTCTGGATGGTGGTCTTTCATCAGGGTGATATTGAGATTATCCTCCACTCTAAAACGTGCAAAAAATATGCTCAGTCCAAAATGTACAATATTCTTTGGTAAAATTATTATTGAACAAAACTAAATAGGAACAAAGACATGACGTACCAAAGTCATTACTATACAATTCTGTAAATTTATTATCTGTTCGTGCTATATTGTGGCTTAAAATTGCGAGTCAGCATACATCTCAATCTGAACATAATAAAATAGTGACACATGTTCATAATACAAGACTAATTGCAAACGATGGACTTGTAGATCCCAGATACCTGAATAAATACGGTCAAAGAACTCTAGAATACCTCATTCCAATAATTTACAACATGTTAACAAACTCAATAAAAAGCTGTGAATTGACTCTCAGAAGGAAATTTATGTTAAAAAAATGGTTATGTGAAAGAATTTTTTTGTACTAATGTAATTATATGTATATTTTATGTACTTGTTAAAATTGTATATGTATTTAAAAAGTAATTGTTAAAAGAACCCGTTGACAACCTGATGTCAATCAGTTTAACGGGACTAAAAAAACTGTATTTTTGAAAGTTAATAAATAAAAAATAATTATTGAATTGTGAAATAATACAAATGAATTAAAGAAAATTTACTTGCGCACCCTGCGATTTAAACCTGCGACTTCCGGATTGCTAGACAAGAGCCTTACCCCTATACCACGGTGGCCGTCTTGCTGCATGTGGGAGTTTATTCCAAGTTTTGGGGTTTGGTATTCTGAACATGCGATCTCGGAACAGATGGACTGCCCTCTGTCTGTAGCCTTATCAAGTATTTTGGGGTCCAACCCAGAGGTGGCTTTTGCGTTAATTCTAGTCGAATGAAAATGTAACAATTATTTAAGAAAATATTCATGTAAGAAAGTAATATATGGGTGTAATATAATATGTATGTATTAAAATTATTTTTTTTATTATTTCCAGGCGGCTGCGAATTTCCTGCGCAATGGGCCGGAGTCTGGTTCCAGAACGGCATCCAGAAACCGCTGGCCGTTAACTCCACCTACATCGACTCCAAGGGGGAGTGCCACGAGGCGCATGGGGACAAGTTCGTGCTGCACGACAGGTTAGTCAGTCACATTGTCAGTCAGTCAGTCATATTGTCTGTCAGTCAGTCAGTCACATTGTCTGTCAGTCAGTCAGTCACATTGTCTGTCAGTCAGTCAGTTACATTGTCTGTCAGTCAGCCAGTCACATTGTCTGTCAGTGAGTCAGTCAGTCATATTGACTATCAACCCCTTTGAACTGAAGGCGAAAGCGGTTTAAAGTCACGGCCAGTGACAGTTTTCTCTAAGGAGTACATGTGCCTTGAACTCCCAAACAGTAGCAAAGAATATGACTATGTTTTGAACAGCATGTTACTTAAACTCTTTACTCATAAATCTGCTTGGTGCAAAAATCCCTTCATAGGAGCAGAATCCAGAATGCACTTATGAACAATATTTTATACAAAAAATATTCTGTCTCATGGAGTGAGAGGTCACGGCGCACCGTCCACAACCTATTCAGATGTCGCTTTCAAATGATCTCATATTTGCTCGCACCTCGGATGGAGGCGAAGCACAGTAAATAATAATGACAAATTATTTTGGGATGCACAAAATATTTTTTTGCATTTTTTTATGTTCAGTACAAAAATATTCTTGGAATTTTATCACTTTGGCCACATTCTTACAGATACATATTTAATACATTTTTTTATATGAAGGGAGATTTGAATTAATTTATTTTTCCTCCCTAAACTTGTTTAATTTCTATTTTCAGGGTGGATGGTGATTGTTATAGATGCATAGTAATACACGCTAAACATCCTAGTGTATTGCAATACAAAGAAAGTGAGTACAATATTTCTAAACAATTCTTTAAAGTCCCTGGGTGGAATGTTCTTTCAGTACCTCTTGTTAGAGAAACCCACAAATTAGTGGTACCTACATTCCAACCCTTCTTGTTCTTTATAAACTTATCCTTATCCAGCGGCAATTCCAGAGGGAAGAGGTCCAGTTGGCCGCCCCAGTTTTAGCTGGCAAAAGCAGCTGCAGAGGTTGTGCGAAGAGAGGCTAGACACTCTACTGAAGTATTTCAGGGTCCCAGACTTCACTAGGATTAGGGGAAGAAAATAATAGATGGGAAGAAGATAATAATAATCCTCGCACACTAACACTAAACCAGTCTTTAATTCCGACATATACCAGCACAAAACACGATCACAAAATCAAATACACTTATCGTCATCTACTTACACGACTAAATTTGGAATTAACTCCTTACAATACATTGCACAGAAGCAAAACAACGCATTACCTAGTAATCTAAAACTACCGGCAACGAACATAAAAACATTGGCAAAAGCTCTTAAAAGCTATTTCCTCAGCAGTTTTATTAATGACTGACACATTCTTTCTTTGGAACTCCAAAATAACTTCTGCGTTTATTTATTTTAATGTATTTATGTTGTCTTGTCTTTAATCTAATGATGTCTTTTCCGAAATGAGTTTTGTAAACTCACTGGGAATAATACATTATAAATTTGTTATCATTTTGTAATGTATTATATTGTAATAATAAAAAAATGCGACGTTCCTTATGCTTGAGAAAAAGCAAATAGTTAATATAGCCTATTTAGGAAAAATGCCAGTACTTGAGGGACTGAAGATTTTTACAATCTTTCCACGGATAGGTTTGTGGAGATGGTGCAGCATTCTGGATACAGAATCTTGCCTGTTTCACTCAACCTTTCCACCATACAAGAAGAAGATGAGTGATCCTTACGATACTATGAGCATTATGACACAGAAACCAATGTTATCTGGAAATTCTTAATTCATCGATTACTGTATTTAACCTTAGTATACCTACTGTTTATGTACCCCCTACGTCTGTCTTGACCCAGGAATTTTCCAGTGAGACCAGCATTGAATTGTATCAAGATAAATAAATAATTTAATCGGTTAGATTGTTGAGCAGTTCAAAGCACTGTGTGCTCCCAAGCGTCGCGGGTTAAATTCTCTTTAAGCTAAGTACTCCATCATTGCACAAGCGATATTTTCCGCTTATTATGAAGTAGTTGGAGGAATTCGAATATAACCTGGGAATGGAAATGTTAGTTTTTTAAGTAATTCACTTTCCAATTGCGTAAATAATATTTTTCATATTTATTTCCAGCGTACTGCGAGCAAAAGGCGTCCCTGAATGAGATGTGTGATAACATCAGTGGAGACGCCCCCCTGTTCAGCATGTTCCGTCAGGAGCCCGCGCCCAAACCACAGCCCTGTCCCTTCAAGGGGGCCCCCTTCACATTCTCATATAACAGGTTAGTACATTTCATCCCACCACATACATCAGGGTTGGTATCAGAGCTCTTTTGCAGACTGGTAGCCTCGTTTCCTTTGGTTAAAGTTTATAAGTAACTACCGAATATACTTCCTATGTATGTATCACCCATGTTGTAGATGGGAAGAAACACAGGAGCCGGCACTACGCCCTAAAGGCTATTAGACAAATTATTTCAAATCTTGGATCCTCACGCATTCTACTATTGAACAAACCAACACAAGTTATACCACTAAATTGACTCCAAATGTGATGTACATTCCCCAGTTTCCCGCTTGTACCACGTACATCTTTCTCGACACGGTGTATAATATCTAATATTATAATGTTTTAATAGAAAATTATATTAATTGTCTTTTTTAACATTGGAATTATAGTCTCCTGTGATTTTTCACAGGTTTGCGCTAGTACAACTTAACTTCCTTTGTTCTTGATGCTATTGATCTTTGTCAGTATGTCCATCCGTCCGGATGAGCATGAACTTTTCAAAGAAACTGATGGGTGCATTGAGGGAATCTCATATATAAAGATTTTTTCTAATCTAAACAAGCGATTAAGTATGTACTTACCTAGTATATTTTATATTGCTTTCTTTTGCAGATCATTTTTAAAAGTGGACCTACGAAAGCCATGTTACATTAATGTTTCACACTTAATAACTAGTACATAATATTATAATATGATTGTATTGTTTGATATTTCCAGGGGCTTTGGAGACTGCGTAACCCCCCCGTCCCGAGCCGAGAGCTGCACCGATGACTCCCGACTGCTGCTCAAGTACCAGGCCTGCCCCGACGTACAGTCCACTGAGAGTAACGGTGAGAAATGTGTTTGTTTTCATTCAGTCCCACTAATCAAATAACTTCGTCCGCAGAGGTTCAACCAGATGATGGAACACACTTCTTGCTTCATCCATATTTGTATCATTGATTGTTGATACAGAGATTTCAGCATACCTTCTATAAGCACTCAGGTCATAGTCCTGTTGTGCCTTATCTTCTAAGTTTTGCCTTATTTCTTTTACATTGGCGAGGTCCCTTTAGCAACGTTCACCAGGGTTGTCATTGAGTATTTGGCAATGCCTTCTGGTTCAACAATATTGCACTCTTTCCATCAAGGCGAGACATTGGCACCATAGATGGATCTGTGTTTCTTCATCATTTTTACATTTGCTACAGAGATATTGGTGCTTGACACTCAACAGCTACATGTGTCTCCTTTTGCCCTGTAAATAGTCCTATTAGCTTCCTCAGGGATATTTTTTTCATATTGACTAGCTGCAGGGCTCCCTTCAAGTTTGTGCTTTTTTGGATCCCTATCTTTGAAAATTGACTGTTCATGCTTTATAAAAAGTATGCTTCAGGGATCTCATTTGGTCCCTTTCTTTATATTTACTTATTTAAAGGAGTCTACAAACATTTTAAAATCGAAACTCCTCAATCTCACTGATTCGTTCATGAATTTTTTTTTTTACTTGAGATGAATATTTTTTTTTAATTGAAAGTTTTGATACATATTTACACAATGAATAGTTATACAAATAAAATTACAATGTATTGTGTATCAAAAAATCATGCAAAGGCAAAGCCTGTGTTTGGGTATTATAGTACTTATTATCACAATTCTATGGTAAGAATAAAACATTAATTTAAGGTATCCGTTTTCTTTGAAAATAATATAAAATTATGTTATTAAAGCAAACACAATAGATTACATGAAAACAAAAAAAAAAAAACATAAAATTTGACATTATCAGTGGAAGTTTTTAACCAGACATAAAAATAAGGTACCTGCTAATGTTTTTCAAAATGAAGAATTTGTTTTTCAAATAGAAGTATATAAATATTGTGTTATTTGTACTATCAAAAACAACACCGAGTACTACTACAGATGACTGTTGACTTATAAAAAAAATAGATCTATTTCAGTGTATTTTTTTGCGTTTGAGATTTGATGCGTTTTTTATAATAGTTAATGTTTTGTTGTAGAAATGTCTCATCAAAAGTTGTAATTAGTGTGTTGTAAATTTTAGGGGCAATAAAATTAATATGTCTTTGGGCTAATCTGGTTTTGCAATAGCTACTGCAAATAAACAAATGCCATGTCTTTGGCTAGAACGGTCATAATTTTTTGTGAAATTGTAACGCATGTAAATAAATTTTAGATATTGCATGCAATAGTTTGTGTGAGGTCCAAAATATCACTTAATGTTTATAATTGATTTTTGGGCAATTTCCAAGGGTTTTATGTGATTATTGTAAGTTCCACCCCGACCAATTTTTCAATAACTTCACTGTTTTCAATAAATCCATCACCAATTGCGCTATGTTTGTTTATATATGTACTTTGAATACTTCATTCTAGCAACATTGTTGTAGGGTGCCTATTGAAAATTATAATTTTATGTAATCGATTCAAGTTAACAAATTATTTTAATGCAATCAATTGAATAAATCTGCTTAAATTGAAGTGTCCAACTTAATACCACTATTGTCCTGTAAGTCAGTATCTGTCATTATTTTGAATGCATATATTTTTTTCTGTTTCAGTGGAAGAATTGTTGTGCCTTGCCACATGGAAGGAAGGCTCCACCAGATATCTGGTCGGGAAGATTTCTCAAATCAACCGAAGAACTTCTGATGAGGACTCTTACAGGTAAACACACTAATCAAGTTAGAAAATGACAAAAGTCACTGTGATTAATTAGAAACTGACCAAGCGCCACTGAGATATGTTAGTAACTGATCAAGCGCCACTGAGATATGTTAGTAACTGACCATGCGCCACTGAGATATGTTAGTAACTGACCATGCGCCACTGAGATATGTTAGTAACTGATCAAGCGCCACTGACATATGTTAGTAACTGATCAAGCGCCACTAAGATAAGTAAGAAACTGATGAAACGCTGCTGAAATTAGTTGGAAACTGATCAAGTGCCACCGAGATAACTTGAGAACTATCCAAGTAATGCTGGTGTAAGTTAGAAACTAACCAAAGACTGCTGAAATAAGTAGCACATTGCATATTTACTGTGATACTTCTATCACTGTAGGACCATCCCCATTGAATGAAAAAGTCTCACTTTATTTCTACCAAAATTTGGATAAATTTTTAAAAATTTTATTCTTCACTTTGTTTGTCAGTTAGGTCAATCTCACAATATTAATTATACAAGTAAAAGAAAATAAATAATATATTACATCTGACATACGTGGTGATGGATTCACAAAGACATTGTATATTTTTCATACAGGTCTATAGGTGGATAACAATAAAAGGCACATTTTTTACAGCTTCCTCTTCAAATGTTGAGTTAATTTTGTTTATTTGAATCCAATATTAAGTGTTTGATTATTTTGCAGATGCTTCATCTATAAGGGCATCCACCACACGGGCAAAGCAACTTACGAGATCGCCCAGTCCGGAGACGCCACCTGCAACGGGGTGCAGTCCAGCACGGAGGGCAGCAGGACCATGAAACTCACCACTGGTACTTGCTTATATTTCTAACTGCTTCTCAGTTCGGCAGGCAGAGAGTACACATACTCTTCTGTTATTCTGACTCTTGGCATGATCCAACTCAAGTATTTGATTCACTTCCTTGTCTTCTTTGGGCGTTTCCAACTTTTTCTATGGTTTCTTCAGCATGTTGAATTTCTCCGTTCATCCGGTCTACGTGCCCAAACCATCTAAGCGTCTCTTCCGTATGCACTCAGATCATGGGTGTATAATTCTATCTCCCATGTTTTACATGATTTTTTGACAGAAGTCCAGTGTCATTCGGTATACCAAAATTACCACACTAATAATTTTATTGCTTACACTTTTAATGAGTTTTTGTTAAATAATGCTAAAAAACATTTTATTAAAAAATTCATCAACGAACTTGGCCTATAGCCAACAGCTGGGGTTGGACTACTGTGAATGACGGGCGGCGACGATCGGGGGTGACGATCGGGGGGCGATGACTGGGGGCCACGTTACCTTCAAACTGCTTTTGTAATAGCAGGAGCGGGTGAGATGGCGCGCATGGGGATGCGGAAGATGAGGGGGATGAGGAAGTCACTATGCAAGCATAATGGCCGAAATAACGGTGGTATGGTTACACCATATCTTTTTCGAGATAAATTTCACCTTTCAAAAACAGAACTACAGTTGTTAAAAAATTGTCTTTTTTCTTTGACGTAATGAAGAGAAAAGATATAAATCAATCGAATTACTTATATTTTTTGGAGCAAGTTGGACAAAATGACCAAAACCATTCGACAAAATGACAAGTAGTCAATAGGTAACTCAAAAACAACAATCTTTTTAAATAAACACAACCGCCATCCACACCAGTTTAACGGCCACTAAATTGACACTTGGCAGCTTTACTCTCAGTAAAAGCATTCAAAAGAGACTGGTAGATTTGCATTTGCTGCTCGTCATTTTGACAAATGCTAGCTATCTAGGGTTAATGAAATTGTTTCTATCCTTCTCCCGGCTTTGATTTCGATTCGATTTTTCTCCACTGGCGGGGAGGTCATTCAATTATACAACAACTTTGACATGTACACATATTTGTTGTATAATTTCAAATGGAGAGGAGAGGAGGCTATTGAAGTAACAGAGTTAACTGACCCAAATTGGCCGGGCCAAGAACATAGTGATGATGGTGACATTGGCAATATGTAGTATTTTTTGATAATTTTTTTGTTCTCTTATTACAGTGGATAATCACCACAATAGGTGTCGGTTCCCGTCCTGGATTACGGAGCATCACACCTGGCACAGCCTCAACCACACCCGCTCCTATCACTTCTCCCTGAGGAATGCTACTCTCAAGGTATGTAAACTAGAGATGGACAAGCTTGTTCCTCAGCCAGAAATGATTCCCTCAAACCTATTCTGATAAAATCACTAGTAATAAGGTAGGTTACAGTTTACGCTGTACGCATCATGGAATCTGTCACAACTGGCCTTAAGTGTTGCATGATTTTGAGGAAAGTAATATATTATCCTTGTTCAGAATTCAATACCGCGAAGTTGACAATAGTTCTAAGAATGATATTTTAATTTTATTAGATTCCTAATCATTTTCTCTGACACTCTATAAATTACCGAATGTACACTAAAATGTTCATTTTTATGGACAATAATATGTAACGCCCCATATGTGATTTTCAAAGACAATACTGGGTATTAGGTGTCGTTGTTTTTTCTCTCTCTTTCTCTCTCTCTCTCTCTCTCTCTCTCTCTCTCTCTCTCTCTCTCTCTCTCTCTCTCTCTCTCTCTCTCTCTCTCTCTCTCTCAATATTTTTTTCATGTCGCTAATATATGGTATAGCAGGAACATTTATAAGACGATTATTGTTATTACCCCCAGAATAAGACAAAAGTACAAGGTACACATTTACAATAACTGGGTTTTCACTGTTGACTGGACACAAGTGCAAATAATGTATGTATGTAATTATTCAGACTGTTAACGGGTGAATTATTGTTTCAGATATCAAATGAGGACAGCTCCAGGAACGAGATGAGACTGGTGTGCCATTCCATCCTGATGCAGCCACCGGAGAATAACTACATACAGCTGGTGGCACACATCACTCAGGGATGGTAAGGACATTCACATTGAACACTTTATACTGAGGTTCTATTCATATTCATAAGAAATTTTTGCAACAAGATTTATCGGTAAACCTTAATAACTTTGCCACATTTTGTTCTATGAAAATGGAAAACCACGGGAAACTGCGCATTTAAATTACAAATTAATAAATAGACAAGGGGAATCACGTAATGAAGTGTCTGAATATAATATCCCGCAGAAAAGATTCATTTACCGTAACCCAACCTGATAACCTAACCTAATTTAGTCATTAGGTTATTAGATCGGAATGGCTGACAACAAAAATTATCGGCGACTTCAAATTGTTCAGAATCTGAAACGTATCAAGAATCGGCGTTTAACGGGGACCTTTCAAATAATGTTAAAAAAAACAAACTGGCGATGGTTGGCCATTTGATGATAAAGCTAAGCAGAATTCTTGCCTGAACAGACTATGCAATAATTACAATAGCGTATTATCCAAGGTTGATATTTTCAGTTGCGAACTTACCAAATACAATAGATCCATAAAAGAAGATTTCTCTGATGGTTTGTGAATAATGTTTATGCCTCTATTATTTATATCTCTATTATGATTTGGTTTATATCTACAACCTCTCTCCATGGCTATGAATGTATTGTTTTGTAAATTTTTCGTTTTATAAAATCTTTTGTTTTGTATAAATTTTTTAATTCTTATTTCTTTCTCACAAATTTAAATAACTTATTCCATATTATGCTGTATCAGTAGAGGTAAAGTCACAAGGAGGAAATCCATAATTGATTTTATTTCAGCCATATAATACTTATGTACAAACTGATTAAATGTAAACTGTCGATTTCCCGAAAATGAATAAATAATGTTATATTTGTACATCAGTTAATCAACTGGTCATAATTTATAATGTTTGGCCATGAGCAAACTACTATTGATCTATTACTTTCCATTGGTATAACGTGTGCGTTTGTGTATTCCAGCCTGTCGGGCCACGTGTGCATGATGTTCCACAAGCGCGACGGGGGCGTGATCGAGGTGCAGCACCCCGACCAGCGCCACGAGAGCCCCGAGGATGCATGCCAGAACTTTGACCGCATTGGGACACCCTACACTACACTCATAAGTAAGAATATTTAAAATGCAGGCTTTAGCGGTCCTCAAAACGAGTGAACCATTTCTTGTGAAACTATTGCATAATTCAAAGATTTAAACTATGTATATATCGTGTCTGGAAACGAATAGCACAAGTGGGAAACTGGTGAATCTAAAAAATGTGTTATTATTAAGGTCCTCTATGTTTTTAGTAACAAATAATGTTTGTTTTTCAGCTGCCACTCTCCACCCGAAGACATGTCCCCACTTGGGCCGCTACTCGGTCTACGATTCTTTAGCAGAGAAAAGAAAACGAAGACAGCAAATTAACTCAGGTAATAATACTCTTTGTGATAGTTTGAGCTACAAGACATACATAGATGGCTCTAGTATAGTTAGATCTTAGATATTATATACTTATCCGACAGATGTTAGTAATATATAGGGTCGCCTCTTTATGGTGGATTTAGAGGCTCGGGGAAATGTAAAGTTTCGAGAATCAAAGATTCTAAGAGGCTAAGGACGGTTTGTGTGGGAGAATTTGAACAATTCTTCAATTTTCAAGTTAATCTTCAAGTTCTGTGAAAGATTTTTTCAAGTTCTGTTATTATGTCAGTTCTGTCAAGTAGCTAGCCTATAATGATATAATAATAACAGAACTCCAATAGGACTTTCATAGAACCCAAAAATGAAAGTTAAAATTTGATGAATTGTTCAAATTCTCCGAAACAACCCGTCCTTAGAGAACAGACATTATCCTCCACTCAGTCCACACTCATCACCATTATTTCGAGAGACTTTGAGAGCATAATAAAGATGACGTTAGCCTCCAGGCTGTCCTATACACTCGTTCTCGATTATAACATTTTTTAGTCTAAATAAAGACAGGGTTATGTTGTGAAGAAGGACTTATTATTTCAAGAATTAATTCGCAACACTATTTAAGGGCCTTCCTTACTAGCGATCTCAATCGTTGTATGAAGAATCATGAATTGTCAGATTCAAACGGCAATCTAAGTTATTAATCGTCAAAATATCGATAATGTAGCCACGCTAGGCTATCATAAATACATTTTTCTGTCGAGATATATGTTTTTACTAACAATTTATTTTCGTTAAATACTATATAATGAACATCGAAGAATTCTCCTACTCATTCGGCTCTATGAGGTGGCCGTGAATGCACGTTCTCTACGGTCCGTCGTGTCAATACTTTTTCAAAGTTCGAAATTCCGCGTAATTATTACACTTCCATGAGACGTTTCAACAATATTCCACTCTATGCGTTGCGCGTAGGGACTATAATAGTGTGTCGCCTTTTTTATGTTTCATCTGTGCGTTTCCGTCGAAGCTGTGTAGTGTCAAATAGTATTATTAAGAATCAATTTATTGTTAACATTTTTTTGGGTTTCTAGGTAATAAACAATTTAATATTATTAAGAATTAATATATTGTTAACATTTTTTCGGGTTTCTAGGTAATAAACAATTTCATATTATTAAGAATTAATTTATTGTTAACTTTTTTTCGGGTTTCTAATAAATATAGTAATAAACAATTTGATGTTTTTAAAATATAAAATTATATAAAATATTCCAGCACTTACAATAAAATAAAAGAAGCACATCGTATAAAAATGTTTCAGTCGAAAAGATCGAATGCCGAAATCACTTACTTCGAAATTATTGCAAAAAACTTAAATCACTGTTAGAAGTATCCCTTAGCATTGAGGAAAATTGTGTCAAGCCGTATTTTACGCCTGAGAACGGCTGTACGTTGTGCAATAACGTACCGGAAGACTTTGAATTAGGAAAAATAAAACAGTTTTATTTGGATATATTGAATGGTCCAAAACATGTATTTGGAGACCACTCACTATGCAAGGAACGGGCATACTTTTGCAAACGGGATACTGGCGACACTAATTACGTACCCAATATGACTTCGAGCTTGATAATGTCAAGAAACGCTTTTACAATTTGTGCATGCTACCCGAATTAATTGATCCTCGACACAATCGCTGCATGCCTATTAGAAATCCTGAGTATTTAGAAAAGTGCATAATAGCGAAAAGAAACAAAGTAAAATTGGTTTCAGCTAAAACCAAAACATGTAAAAAGGAATTGTTTCGAAGAAATCAATAACATTTTATTTCATTGAAGTGTCTTCAGAAGAAATTTCATTTATATTCCTAATGTATGTAGTCCACATTTTTAGAAATAGGGAAAAGGAGGGTTGGAAAGTTCCTGGCTATTCAGATCTAGTCACTAAACAACTAAAGAAACAAACTACCTTAAAAAAATGAAAATTAATAGTATTATTACTTCAATAGAAGAGAGTCCAAATATAATTACTAATCATATAAATTACTTCTTCAGTGACATTGGTCCAAGCTTCGCTAGTAATTTGTGCAGTGCTAATAAAACTATTGAGATGTGTCTGGTGAATGATTTTAAATCTGAACTTCACGTTACAGGGGACAATTTTTATTTTAAACCAACTAGCATTTCTGAAGTTACAAATGTGATAAATGATTTAAAAATGTCTTTCTCGTGCGGTATTGATTCTTTAAGTGTTATGGTGTATAAAATGCATGTATCCGAATTAGCTTGTCTCATATCTCACCTTGTAAATACAGGAGTTTTCCAATAAGAGGTGTAATTTTGATATTTAATCGTAAAATATCAATGGTTTCGTTGCTTGTGTGGCACGTAGCGCCGTCTTGTTGAAAGTAAACGTTGTCCAGATTAATACCATCCGATTCCGGCCATAAAACATCATTAATTTTTTTTCAGTAGCGCAGTCCATTCACTGTTGTCCATTCTGTTGCTCCAGCCTCATTTTCGTAAAAGTAAGGTCCAATGACTCCGCCGGACCATAAACCGCACCAAACAGTCACACGTTGAGTGTAAAGAGGCTTTTTAACAATAACTCTTGGGTTTTTCGAGCCTCAGATGCGACGATTTTGCGTGTTGACGAAGCCACCGAGGTGGAAATGGGCCTCATCACTCAAAATGATTTGCATTTGATTCACTCAAGTGAATTTTAATAAGTTCAATGCGTTGTTGAAGCGTGTATCGTTCCATTTTATTAATGGCGTTGTTTCTACTTGTCAAATGTCAAAAAATGACAGCTTCAAAAGTAACATCTACCGAAATAGTGGGCTATTCAAAATAACACCTCTTATTGGAAAACACTGTATTAGCTTCGAGAGTGGGATGTTCCCTTCTCATTGTAAGAAAGCTAAAGTAATTCCCCTTTTTAAATATGGAGATCGTCTAGATGTTAATAATTACAGACCTATATTCTTACTCAATACTCTTTCAAAAGTAATAGAGAGATTAGCTATGTCGAGATTGGTATCATTCTTAGAAACATATAATATACTCTCTAGCAATCAGTTTGGTTTCAGAGAGAATACAGGAACAAGTGATGTAGTGTTGAGGGTATTGTCCAAAGTCAAAGTCAAACATGAATACAATGTCCTGAAGGAGCTTGCAGAACTAGAAAGCATTACCATAGAAAAGTGTTGTCTTTTCATACATGAAGAGTATCCGTATATGGGTGCGACACCAGATGGAATTTCTTCTGAATACACCATGATTGAAATTAAATGTCCTTTCGCAGCACGCAGCATGCTCATATAAGAAGCAGTAAAATCCAAAAAAATTATGTTAGCAAAAATGGAGAAATTCTGGTAAATACATCTCACGATTGGTTTTACCAGGTTCAGGGCCAATTACATGTAACAAAAAAAGCTATTTGTATGTTTGTTGTATGGACTGAACTCGGATAAAAATCGAAAAAAATTTACGGGATGACGAATTTCGGCAGACTAATATGTTTGAACAGCTGAATCGCTTTTACAATTTTTGCATGCTACCCGAATTAATTGATCCTGGATGCCTATTATAAATCCTGAGTAATTCAAAGTGCATAATACCGAAAAGAAGTAAAGTAAAATTGGTTTCAGTTAAAACCAAAACATGTAAGAATTTTTAAGAAGATCAATAACATTTTCATTGAAGTGTCCTGAAAAGAAATTTCATTTATATTCCTTATGTATTTAGAGATATTTAGAGATAGGGAAGATGGGGGGTTGGAAAGTTCGAGGCTATTCAGATCTAGTCACTAAACATATCTACGCCGTTCTCAAGCAACTTTCAATCCTGAATTATGGTCTCTCACCAGGGTGATACTGAACGTATCTTCCACTTTTGAACGAGGTACAGATTCATTATATGTAACTATATAAAATTTATTTTAATTCTATAATATGACATACTTATATAAATTAAATTAAATTTGTTTTGTCCTCGCCGGCTTTTGAACCCGTGACCTCAAATTAAACTATACAATTTAGTATTAACAGTGCCCCGCCGCACTGCGAAACCAGGCTGGAACAAAGGGAAGCCTTTTGTAACTCTTTATAATTGTATTTATCAAAAAAAAAAAACAAATAAAAAGTTATATTAAATGTTGTTACTGAGAACCTCCTCCATGAATCAAGCTATTGTAATATTGCATTACATTCTAAAATATATTTTAACATAATTTTCATAATCACAATATCTTTAATTAATAATAATTTGTTTTGCTCTGTGCGCGTCTTGTATTGAATGGAACGCACCGGCCAGCTGCCAGGTGCAGCGAGTTAGATATTCGAATTCGCGCTAGAAACATTTAGTAGCGAGGGCCGTTAATTAACTTACTATCTTTGACCTCTCAAATTTGTTTGGGTCTGCCAATTGTTGGCGACTTCCGCCCATCCAAAGCCCTCAGTTCATTTCTGGCTCTTAAGGCGATGCCATACGTAGTAATGCAAAATCATGTGTTTTGGTTTGAAAATTTGGTCGCCTAGAAATGTTTCAGATGCTTTAATTAAATACTGCGAGTAGAATACATCTTGACCTTTGAAATAATCGAGTATTTTAGATAAGTCTTTTTATAAGCCCAGAAAAAAATAATGTAAAGGCATTTGAAAACTGCTTTAATGTTCAAAATTTCCTACTTACGAACCCATTTTCGGTTATGATTTTATTGGATAATGTGGAAAATTGAGTTATTTATAAAATGATCGAAAAAAAAAAATATATTTATGCCTGAACATCCACAAAATAAAATAAAAGGCACTTTTTGGCCATGTTTTTTTCTTGCATAAATCAAAACAGGCGGATGGTGTTAAGTGGGAATTTAAACATTATCGCCATCTACGTAAGGGTTGTTATTGATAGTGGCTCAATTTAAAATATTACACGACGTAGTGCATCGCCTTAATCCATCTCATCTGTAGAAGACCTCTGAGAGATCTGAGGGAGGCCTATGTCTATGAAGAAGAAGTGCATTTATTATCTTTACACCTTTGTAACCGTCGCCCATTTGTATTTCAGGAGAGGACCAGGGGGCCACTGTTCCTGCTGTGAGGGAGTGCCCCATGGGAGTGGCGTATGAAGCCCTGGCTGTCGGCTGCACAGGATCCCAGGATACCATGGAGTTTAAGTCCTCTTGCTCCGTCAGTGGTAAGAAATTTTTTCATTTTTTTAATGTTTCGATGGCATTCCTTTTCTAATACATACTTTTTTAAAACTCAACTGATTTTTGCTTTCACTTCTCGTGGATAACAGAAACAAGAAGCAAGATGCTCCTGCAGCCATGAATAAATAATGTTCATTTAGGGCTTAAAAGAATCGGCGGTGTTACCATTTTTAAACTGTCATAAAAGACCTTGAGGAATTTGTGTCGAGGGTACTTTTAAGGAGTGGAAGGAGTGAACCCGGGTCTTGAAAAGACCCGCATTGTAGGGGAGATGAAACACAAAATCCGACAATTCAACCCACCATACATGTATGTGTGTCTGTGTGTTGTTTTCCAAAGAATACTATAAGCACCTTAAGATTATGTGATACTATTTCAGGTGTTCAAATCAGAGGTGGATATTAAATTCAACACTAAGATGCACTTGTCATTTTTACGGGCTTGTATGTATAATATTCTATTATCTGTGGGCTCTGTATAACCACGCTTAGTTACTGTGAGGCCCTCATAACTTATTCTATAAGTTGCTGTAATTATTCAGTGAGAAATATGGGCAACATTGAGGTAATGGCGTAATTGAATTCTCTTTCAGCGTACTCATGCCATGGCAGCTGGACAGAGAATGGGGTGCACTACCTCATTGCTTCGCCCAAGTCCCGTGCCTCCATGGACCCGCGGAGGTACTGCTTCATCTACACCATCAGCGGCACCGGGAACGGTAAGCAATACCATTTTACTTAAATCCCCTACGAGTGTACTCATGCCGCAGCAGCTGGACAGAAAACAAGATGCACTACCTCATCGCCTTGACCAAGTTATCACTTCTACACACATGAACACACATTTCACCACAGTCCAAACATCTGCACCGATGACCGGTCCAGAACCAAATGGCGCTTGGCGCTAGTAAAAACCTCGAGAGCGCGGTGTTAGGTATTTTCAGCGTCTTGGCTCTTTGGTTCTTTGGCTCCTTGACGCTTTAACAAGTCGGCGCCCGAAGCGGACTGCTCCAATTGCGCTTGCACAGGGCACTCAACAATAATAATACTACTTCAATTACTATGATTGAGACGCTGTCTGAAACGTTGGCTAAAGAAGGAGTAAGTGCAACACGACACAATAACCCACCAATAAAACACAATAAAACTTTCCATTTAGTCAAACTGTTAATAATGTTTCACATAAAGTGAAATGTGTGTTTTAAAACAAAAGTCAATGTCTTGAGGTAGGGAGAAGTCAATATAGTTTTTATTAGCCACTTCCTATAGGCAGAGACAACATTTTTTTTTAGTCATTGTTCACGAAGATATCAAAAAATTTAAAGATTTGTCTTCTGAATATCTGTTGATTATTAAAATGTTTCTAAATGGGGAATCTTTTTGGAAAAATGGTTTTTACAGTGCTTTGCTGCCGCATTAAGACTTGATTTAGTTTGGGAGATTATTATATTGGAGGAAGCCAAATTCCACCCTGACATATCGCCATGGTGGTTTAATGTTGACTTTATTTATATACTAGCTGAAGTTCCCGGCGTTGCCCAGGCTTTAGTTTTTTTAACTAGATGTAGATAATAATAATAATAACTAACTAACTAACTAACTAACCATCACGCCGTTTCACCGCAGGGGTAGGCAGAGAGGACGGACCGCCAAACAACCTGGTCTTGGCACACACTTCTTGCCTCATTCACATTCATACATCGTCTCATACATACTCTTCTATTATTCTGACTCTTGACATGGCCCGACTCAAGTATCTGATTCACTTGGTCGTGCCATGTCTTCCTCGGGCGTCCCCGACTTCTGCTACCATTCACATTTGCATCGTATATTCTCCTTACACTCCTTTCTTCACTCATTCGCTCTACATGCCCAAATCATCTAAACGTCCCTTTCTTGATCTTACTCATTACGCTTACATCAGCCTTGCACTCTTTGCGGATATCCACATTCCTCACACGATCATACATGGTTTTACCACACATATAATAATAATAATAAATTCTTTATTCCAGAATGTGGGGAGGTAAGTGCAATCCCACACATCCCATAGAGGATATAAGATCAAGTGTGCAAAATTTCATCAATTTCAGAATGAAACTGTAGATTTGAATAAAAATCAAATCCATATTGCCCGCCCGCTAGGGACACTCTTCTTTACATAAATATATATTTTTTTAATGCTTGACAACTTTGTACCATTCCAGAGTCCCATCTATCAGACTACTCCGGGTCCCGGCTGAACCGCGCCCGCCTGTCCACGCTGCCCCTGGGCCGAGGAGGCTCTCCATTATCTGAGCCCGGGGCCATGCGGCTCAGCGCGGTGGCGTCCTCGTGCAGCAGGACTATCCAGCCCGGGGTGCAGGGCAACAGGGCCTACAACCTCACTATCAATGGTAAGCTTACCCCTATCTCCTTTCCCTCCCCCTCTCCCTCAGCCTCACAACGTTCCCCAATGAGGATGTCCTAGTCCCACACAGTTGGGAGCAGTTAAGACTCATATGACACAGAATTTATTTATTGAATATCAACAGTATAAATATACCATACATCATAATTCATGTCACAGAATAACAATTAACTGTGGCATTTGATCATAAAATGACGACAGAAAGTATAAAATTAATACTAGAAGGAGATACAAGTACATACAAAATATTATCAACAAGTATGAGTAGACTTACATTGTATTAGTAATGGTTTAGAAGATATGATAGTGAAGCCTTTTTGTACCTAGCTTCTGTGCAGTTAAACAGATCCGCTGCATCTGCGTACCTATTACTAACTTCATGTAATCTAGGTACAAGCGAGTGTTTGAAATGCTCAGTCTTGGAATTGTTACAATTAAACAGGGTTTTAGAGCGAGTAGCTCTTATGGGTACATGAAATACAATGATGTTAATTAAATCAAGGCTGTCTACATTACCATTTACAATTTTGAACATAAATATTAATAAAATAAAATATATAAGTCTTCTTCCTTTGGAATCACAATCAATATTTGCGAAAGTCGCGCATGTTCAATTGTCTAAGCCACCTTCTCTGCGAGGAGAGGACTTGCTGGGCCTGTATTGAAGCTGGTGAAGTAGTCCAGGACGGAGATGCCTAGTGATGCCTTGTTTAAGCAGTGGATGCCCCCTCGACTAGAACAAGGGGAAGAAGATTTGGTTTCAAGTCAACATGTTCGATCGTGCCAAACGTGAAATCCAATAAAGTTGATGCGCTGTATTGCCCATTGGCCTTCCACAAGTTAACCGATATAGATAATATTATCGATATATTAAGCAGCTTGGTTCGTTGTTATTGATAAATTAACATTGTCAGCTTAGTTTGTCATATCGATTCTGCTTAGTTATCTATATGTTGCAGAGGTCTCTAGAGTTGTCATTGGGTGTTTAAATGTCTCCTAATTACACAGCATAATTTCTTATCCGATCTAGTTTATGAAACTAAATTATTTTAAAATGTTTTAATACAAAATCTAACAGATATTTGTGTAATTTCAAGGCACCTGTGCTCAGAGCAGCGAATTCAACAGTGGCAGCCCTTCCGTCGGCCTGTCTGCCCTTCTCTTCTCCCTGCTTACCCTGGTGTGGATCCTGGATGCAGTCAGATCGTGTCCCAGCATAAGATGATAAGCATAACAACATAACCAACCAACCTAGCCAACCCTGCCAACAAACAATTACACTGCCTCAAATTTTAGTCAAACTTTTTTTTATTGCTGTTTTAATGTGTTTACAAAAAATAACTTTTTTATTACACATTTAATTTGCACTATCTATTATAAGATAATTTTTGAAAGAGATAAGTTTGTAATTTTGTTCATAAAATATTGAGAAGAATCTCTATAAACCGACGTTCCCGAAGAACAATGTCGTATGTACAAATTTGTAGTTTTGCACTAGAGCTGTTAAAAGTTTCGTTTCTGCATTTTTACAGGTTTATATAGTATATTTCTCCAATTAAATAAATAGGGGTTACTGAAAAATATCAAACAACACTATATTTTTTGATCTCAAAAACAGTAAAAATACAGAAACGAAACTTTCAGAAACTAAACAGCTCTACTGCAAAACTACAAATTTGCACATCCGACATTGTTCTTCCGGACCGTCGAAACTATAGTATTTACGCCGAGACGGAATATTAAAATTATTTAAAAAGGAACGAATTATAATGTGCACACAATTTCCATTCTTATTTCCAAATGTCTAGTACTTATTAGATTAATTTTCCCTTACGTCTCTCATTGTCTGTTGCAACTTTTACACGAACAATAGTCTCATAATAAATTTAATTCAAAACAGCACATATGGTGTTGTAGAAATCATTGTCTCCCTTACTGGCATGTTGAGAAATATGAACTTAACGGTGGTAGAAAGAGAAAACACCACGCTTTATCTTCAAATTCAGAAGTTATTCACAGAACAATTAAAATATACAACTGCAATTTGAGAAAAAATTATAAAACTTCATGATTTTTTTTTTTTTAATTATCTTTAAATCAAACGACAAAAAGTAATGTGACGTTAATGTTTACATTACGTAATAACACTAGTCTAATAAATTAGAAATTATTTGGATTTTATTGCAAGGCGGAAATACTCGGAACTTCTGACAGAATATGCCAGAGGTCTGAGGGGTTATAACTACATAATTCCAAAAATGTATTTTTTTTAACAAAGTACCCACCTCTACCGAGATAACATTTTTCATGTTGGCCATTATATGAGGCGCTCAGCAGAAGAATGGCCCAGCAAAAAAAATTCACAATCAGCGAAAACATCAGATTGTTAACGATAAGTAACTAATTTACTAATGGAAGAACGATATTGTATAGCGCCATTCTTTGAAATCGATGAAAAATAAAATTGGGCCGCTTTGGCTTCATAGATATGACAAAGCCCCAGCATACCCAATTTCTACCCATTTATAACAAGTTTCTCGTTATTTGTTATGCCGAAACGTTAATTATATGAAATTCCCTCGATAGAAAAAAAATCACTAAGTAAGCTCCGAAAATTATTAAAACATGTTTTGTTTCCTTATTAAATATGTTTAAGGGATGAAAAAATTCACAGTATATCTTTAAATGCAACTAAAGCATTTGTCGAGAGCATTATTATCGTTTTTTTAATATTAGCGCGCTCCCTCTAACATTCATATTTACATATCTCCCTTTCAAACCATCTTTGAACGCTTACTACGGGCCCTTAACAATCTGATGTTTTCACCCATATAAATTTTTGTCAGTTAGGTCACTCTTCCGCTGAGCACCTAATATTTAATGAGGTACCTAGATAAAGAAATTATATTATTTGAAATACAAAAATTGGCAACGCACATGCGTAAGGGGTAATTTTCTGAATTTTTAATGACAAACGTACAAACAAATTTTATTTGAGATGCAGATTTTATTTAGCCATCACAGAATTAAATACATAAACGGTGCTCGAATAGCTCAGTGGCAAGAGCATCTGCCTGATGAACGATTGATCTCTTGTTTCCCCCGATAAGGCTGGGAATATATATTTTTTCTAGGTACATATTATAATTTTGAATTATTACTTTAAATTAATTTCTGCTTCGTTTTGTAAGAACCAATTGAATGTTATTCATTTTCATAGATTTTTAAAAATAACCTGGCAGGGTGAATTTTTAACTTTTTATAAATAAAAATTAAAAAAACACGTAAACGAAATATTAAATAATTATTTGAAAAAATGATTATATTACTAGATAGCTCTACTGAAAATATTTAATGTACTTGTAAAATTATTATTATTAAAAAATATATATATTAACAACAGCATTGAATTTCAAGAGGAGTATAATTATTGTGACTTGATTTCTGGCATATTTAAAAAAAAAATCATATATTATATGTGTTTTAAAATAATTTGTAATATATTATGGATATTTTTTAAATTTTTAAGATGCTTTTGTAATTAAATTGTGTTTTTGGAAACTCTTAGCACAAATGGTAAAGTAGGAATGAATCTCGTTTCGAGTTGAAAAAGTGCCATGTTTTATTATTTTTTTTTTATGTGAAAAGTCCAAAAGAAAACAAGAAAAATTGTTTCGGTTTATAAAATAATGAAATTTTAAAATTACTCATTGGCATGCTGCCAAAATCAACTGTGAATGTGTGGTTTGATCTGCATCAGAGATCAATGTCGCTAGTTCCTCTGAGCAGGCTTCATTGTAATACCTGTAAAACATCATGCATATATTTCCGCAGTGCATAAAAAAATCGAAATCGACCTGTTAATATTGAATCACACCCTCTTGAAAAAGTCAAGCAGGTTGATTTAGTATCCTGGGGTTCTAGCCCAGAGGTGGTTGTCAATATCGTCTGTCGAGCTAACTATGCATTTGTGTGTTTCAAATTATTTTATTTTGATGTGCGACTCGATGAAATGCAGATTCACCACTATTTCAGTTTGTAGTGTGAGTTTCCAAACGCCTTGTTAATATTATTATTTGGTTTTCTAGTTAAACTTGCCACTATTTATAATTTTAGTCGAAGCTTTTGTGATAATTTTCTTATAAAAAGTCTTCAAATAACATTTCTAGTTTATATTATTATTTGATATTCAAACAAAGCCTACGCGACATAAGAATTTCACTAGGCAATGTCATTTTCATCACGAGATATGGAGCTATATGAATTCATTTTGCCATATGGTTTGCTCCATATTTTTCGAATGTTCCATTAAAATTGACCAAAAGCTAAGGATTTGTCGACTTTTTACATGAAAAGTGTAGGTTTTTACGTTTAGTTAATATTAGGATGTTTGATTATATTTTACAATGCTCTGTACGTGAATTGAGAAGTAAATACAATACATATATATTTTACTGCACAGAACGCGCTGGAAAAACGAATAAAGTGTGATTTTTACAATTTTTCATCATTCACTGTTTAATAAAAATGCTTTTGATCATTATATAAATTATTATAAATAATATGTACCGATCCTAAAATGATTGGAATTGACAAAAATTTGGAATTTTCTGTCTTTTATGATATTATGTAAATCAATTTTAATCATAATTTATATAATCCAGGATTTGAATAAAATACACAGAAAATAATAAAATATAATTTTAATTAACTTTATTTATAATTTCTTTTTGTCATTAATATTTCACTTTAAAATAAAAAAAATAAATGCACAACTGAAAGTTCTTTTAAAGTTATTTTTTGAAATGCTAATTCACAATTTGTCTTAAATTTAAAAAAAAAACATGTAAAATAAAACATTAGCTTATTCGATTAACTAATATTATTAAGTTGTATGTAAGGATGATAATTGAATTTTATATTTATAAATAAAATGGTGTACATATTTTTACTGTGATTTTGAAAATGGGCGGTTTTTTAAATAATAAAATAACACGATTTTTAAAGATGGATTTTTTAAGATAAAATTAACAAAGAAATATTTGATACACTTTAAAAATACCTACATAATATATTCTATCTAGAAGTACATTTTTAATTCGTTGGTTTGCATTTTTAATCTAATGAAACGCATTTATTTCAGTAATCATTAGTTTTGTATTTGAAAATATCAACATTTTCTTCTAAGATTGTACAATATCTAATTAATATTAAAAATGCACTATTTACTTAACTTAAAACTTGTTAAAGAGGCTTGATTTTTCACTCTAGAAAAATAATATAATAGAAATTTATACTATAATTTAGGGCCTGTGTCACAACTTACAACGAGGATTCCACTAACCAAACTTACTTCCTATGTTCATTTAGCTTTTGCCTCCTTGATGACGGCTTACCAGTGATAATACTCTCATCGTTAACTGGGTGGTCCCCAGTGGTCCCTCGTCATTCGCCTCCAGTCCTCCGTTCTTCCCGTTCTGCTCCGGTCCTCTTCCACATCCAGTCTGTTCACCTCTTCTCTGTCCTGTATCTGGGTGGCTTTGTTCTAGGGCACCTCAAGGTGTCTTGTTATTTGACATTCTTTCTACATGTCTTTGGGATCTATAGAATCTTACCATGGTCTTTTGGTATACAGTTGAATTTGGCAACATGAGATAGAGTCTCTCTCTAACTCCTTGCCTGTGTAGTCTAGTTCCTGGCTTTGTTTGGGCTTTATGCAGAGTTTTTCGAAATCAGATGTAGAAAGCAATTTTCCTCTTATTTTGAACGTGGAATGTGCAAAATTTTATCAAGAAGTATCAGATTTCTTCTATAAGGGTTGGAAAAAGGGGATGGGGTGGTTTTTCTAAATCTCATGTAGATGGTTACCTTCCTCTTATTTTGTCATCAATCTCAGAATAAAACTGTAAATTGTAGATAAAGATCAAATTGCAAGCCACCTGCTACAGACACTCTTCTTTGTATAAGTAGAATCCATCTTTCTATTCTAGACCTCTCCAAGCCTTGTAACATTAAACCCCTTCCTACAGCCCCTACTTTAACCCACCTCAAAATGTCACTCAACCGAGTGGAAATATCCCTGGCTCCCTGGTTGAACAAAGTTCAGACATGGAAGCTCTAGTGAGGTGTCCTATAAAAACAAACATTCTTTGATTAAATTTACTAGATAAATAAAACATTAAAAGGGTGTTTCACCACCTCTGTGTAAACTGTTGAGTAACTACTCGTTTTAACTTGACTTAAATCATAGGATTAATATGGCTATAAAATCTGTAATTTTCTTGATGGGTAGTGTTACTTAGCGGTGGTGAAAGTAGCACTAATCGACGTATACTCAGAGGTGATGAAATGCAGGCGGTGTGCAGGTCCTAAAACACAACATATTGAATAATAAATAAGAAACAGTTCCTACTGCCAAGTTACTCAAACGTCTGCTGGTCAGATGAGTTAGAACTATCACAGATTATTTTACAGGAAAACAAAACAAATAGTTATATATTTTCTCAGATTTCTGATTGGCTTGTACCTATTAATAAATAATACATATTCTAATAAATTGAATTAATCAATAATTTTTTTTCTTTAGCGCTTTGTCTTAGATGAAAATGTTGGTTATAAACTCGTAAATACAGTGATAAGAATGCTATTACATGTAATTTTAATAAAAAACGTATTACAAAACGGCAGCAACATACAAAACAACTTTGTTATTAAATTTATATTTTAGAACTTTTTACAAAACTTTTACATTATTTTTTTTTGTGATGATATTAATAATCATTGAATTATTAGAAAAAAACTATTACTGGCGTCAATGGAATTTGCTATCCGGGCGTCTGCTCTAACCACTAAGCTATTGTGTCAATATTTAGACCTGTTACATTTCTCTTCTTCATAATATGTTGTTTTTAATTTTATTTCATGTTTTTTTTCACTTTATTTAATACAGCAAGGTTTGCATTGTCATTAAATCACTGATATTCACAAATATTTGATTAAGGTAATACATTTGCTGATTGATTTTTGGAATAATAAGCCGTGTTGAGTTTTCTCTTTTAGCCAATGTTTCAACTGCCTTGCAGTGTCAGATGGGATGGTAATAATTTCAGTTCAAATAAAGGAATATGTTGAAACTTTAGCAAAACAACTTCGTCGTTTTGTTACTATTGTATGAAAATTCCTTGAATCCTTGAAAACGTTTATAGCTGAGAATGTTAATTGTATTTTGTCTCTTTTGTATGTAAAATATATATTTGATATAGAAAACATTTTGTCAATTATTTTCAATGCATTCCAATAGATATTAAAGACAACTTTTAGACATTTTTAAAGGCCGCTATTTTATAAGTTCAACCATTTTTATTGCAAAAATTTTAGTTAAAATCACATCATACGTAAGTACATCAGAAAAGTTATTTTAAAGACATTATACAATTTTATTATATTTAAAAAAAAAAACTCTCGAGTAGTTGACATATTTATTTTTCATCTCATTATTAAATGTTTTCTTTGTTGATAAGCATTCGATAATTTTAAGATTAACAACTATAATTACCTTTAAAGACAATTTACTTTAAAAGACCACTAAACAACTTTAATTATCTTTTAAAAAAATATTAATTGAATTGTTTTAAAAAATCTCTGTAAATAAATTTTATTTTGTGTGATAATTTATAATTTGTTTGGCAAAAACTGCAAAGCATTTGTGTGTTTCTTTTAAGGGCAGCTCTTTTACAGTATTAAAATTTATTCTATGCAAAATACACCAATTCGAGTTTTCATGATTTTATTTTGGTTTAATATATTTATAATATCAGGAAAAAATTGTGTATTTATTTCACTATTAATTATTGACGGTGAAATAAATAATTACGAATCTTATTTTGCCGCGGTAAGTAAAAACACAGTTTCGCTTGAGACTTTCAAGGAAGACACCGTGTTTTTACTAAGTACTATAATCCTAGATAATAGAAACAAGAGAGATGGCACATGATAAATTATTAGCATAAAACAGCGTACCTGAAAAAGTCAGATACGCCCCCTTGCTTATACCTACACACGACACTACGGCGACAGTCAGCACACTTCCATGCCATATCTCTATTTGTTTCTCTTATATTTGATTCCTTTCTTATTCTCCTGTTCTTCCTTACAACCTGATGATTTATAATATACTAAAGACACTATAACATATTATAAATAACGATTGTAACTAATTTTTATACATTATTAATTTGCAAATGCTTCTTTGCAGGCTGCCGAAGGTTTTTGTTGTTGTATTTTTATAAACAATGTATTACTATTGTTCTTGCCGGATTATTATTGCGTTTGAGTGAAGGGTGAAATGTTTATAATATTTATTACTCCTAAGATTCCAATTGTACATTTTTAACACGCTAAATAAAGTTAGAATTTACACAAAACTGTATAAACATCTTGTTTTATTTAATTATATCAAAATGAATGTAATCTATGAATGTTTAATGTGGTTGTTGTCTCAGAGTGTTTATTTGGGGTGAGTCAGTAGCGCAGCTGTGAGATGACTCTGGAACGATGACGATGATACCAGGTGTAAGCGGCAATGACGGCGGTGAAGTGGTCGAGGCGGTAGTCATTGGGTTGATTCCGCATTGGTAGAGACCGGACTCGTGGATGTATTCAGCACTGGGGATGACGTGGAGTCTTCCGGGTACTCCAGTGTGAAACAGTGTAGCGGAAGGTGTGATGTACCTGGTCGGCAGATGTGCGGGAGATGCAGGCCGGCGACTATGCCGTAGGGCCGAAACGAAGGTGTCGCAGAGGAGCGCAGGCCACGGATGATATCCGGGGCCAGGGCACTGATGTGATCCCGAGGAGTCCATGGTAATCCGTAGTCCGTGCAGAGCCGGGCGTACATACGTAGGTCCGTGTAGCGGTGCGTGGTGTAACTGAGAGGCGCGACGCGGGGGCCGGCCGCCTTAGTAGGCAGCGGGCGCTCGCAGCGTTCGCAGGTTGCTCACTTGTGACTGCTAATTGATGACTGACTGAGTACATCTTGGTGCGCCCGTTTTATAGCGTCCAGTACATCGAGAATATTCAATAAGTAGGTGTTCGCCAATAATAGCATCGTATCTAGAGAGTTCTAGCTACAATGTGTTTTGCATTGACGAACGTTCCCGAATATTCTAGTAGCATCGCTACAACTGCAAAGAAGTTCAAATGTTGTTTGATACTTGACAGAGATGATAGGAACACACTATGATATTTGTAACTCTGCCCTTACACAAATACATCGACAAAGATTTTATCGATAACGTCAGTAACTCATTGTAATTGTTCCCGAGTACAACTGAAGTTCGCTAACGAACAAACAATAGTTCACACCGACTAAATGAAGCATATTGTGTCAACGTAAACTGATACAGAGATTATCGATGTGTTCGTGTTAGGGGGCCAGAACAATATATTCTTGAACCTGAGTTTATTCAAGTGGATGTGGTCAATTTCTTAGCTTAATTTGAGACGGGTAGGCAACACCTCTCCCATAGGTTAAACCCAAGTTATTTGCTACGTTTGGTAACATTTGAGAGAACTGGAATCGCAGTTAACAAGTCTGGTTGTTATTTGGTATTCGGCAATGTCTCCTGGGTTCACAACATGAATGCTCCAAATTGAAAGAAACCCCGAAGATTCTAAAGATGTGAGAGATAAAGTTTCTCAGAGATGTGAGTTGTATTATGCATTAAATCGAATAAGTAGATGGAGCGGAGAATACAGGATAAGGATAGAAGATGCTCCCGATACGTTCTTCACTCATGCATCTTATTTTAATGGAGCCTGCTCTAAGGAGCTAGCATCATTGATCTCCGGTGCACGTGCGTGAAATTCGAAGGACATGAACGGAACACTTGTTCACAGTTGATGTCGACTTCATGAGAATGGCTCGTTTCTTCGACTCGTTTTGGTGTAAGCCGGCTCGTATGTGGAACAAGCTAACATTATCTGTTTTTACTCCTTTATTTAATCCAGGGCTCTTCAAGACCTGAATTAATAAATCCTGTGTCACAACGCTTTCCAACCGGGTAACGACTTAGTTCTCCTGTCTTTACACTGTACAGACAGGGGCACTCTTGTGAGGTGTAATAATAATTTATGATCGTTTACTTAGGTCATTAGGTTATATTATTTTACTATACCTACCTACATGCAACATTAAATATAAAAACTATAGATTAATATCATAAGTATCTCTACTTATCAGTCAAGTTTTCAGCAAACAAAGATCTGAATCGTTATTTTTAATATTGTAATAAACTAATCTTGCTATTTTAATTAATATCGGCATTTAAATTAATAAGCTGATTCTGTTGGTTTTCATTTTGTTTTTCGTTCAGTAATTGAAACACTTTTGATAAAATAATTGCGGATCAACAACTATTAACGAAATAACTCCGGATTGCTAATCGAGAGCGTTACCCCTCGACCTCGGAAGCCGTCAAAAGCTTATAATATAAACTCCCGTGTAATTTAATTTCTAACAATTCCTTAAAACATAAAATCGCCAAACAGTTCATTTAATCAAGATTTGCCAATTTTTAAAATAATAATTTTATATTAAACAAATAAGAGGTGACAGTAACCTTTATAATAATTTTATCTAAGTAATTAAATGCATTTTTAATACATCTATTTGAAACATAGGTGAATGTATTTATATCAATGCAAATCTTGGAAGCGGAAATTAACCCACTCTCTGACATCCGATCAAACTGAAACTCGGCGGAAAGACTCATTGTCGATGACAAGGCATTCAATCAAATTTTGGTTGCAATTTCTCTCAAATCGGAAGACATTATAGCAATCTCGGTCCTATCCTATCGGCATTCGGAAGGTTCAATCTACAGTCATACCATTTAAAAAAAATTGTTTAAATTATTTTATTTTATTTTAATTTATCTGTATAAAGATTGA
This sequence comes from Hesperophylax consimilis, assembly GCF_061612785.1. Taxonomy (NCBI): domain Eukaryota; kingdom Metazoa; phylum Arthropoda; class Insecta; order Trichoptera; family Limnephilidae; genus Hesperophylax; species Hesperophylax consimilis. The sequence continues at coordinate 7,239,817 of NC_142862.1, read as the reverse complement.
TATTAATTGTTTTTTTCAATGCCTGTCTCACTAGGAAATACCTGTATCGAAATATTTTAAAATAATATATTTTATAATAGATGTAATAGAGAAAAAAAAGTGTTTACTTGTTTTTTTTTTAAATTTGCCGGTAACCCGGGCGTTTATTGACATCAATATTTGTTTACAAATTATGTGCGCTACCCGACTCACTATCTACCATTACATATATCATTTGTTGATTTTTCACTTGTGTAATCAAGTGGTAAATAAAGTTTAGAAGAAAAAAATCATCGGTAAGCAATTTAAAAACATATGTTAAAAGCTGTGTTTGCATTAAATGTTTTGTTTTTAAATTCCATTACATAATAATATGTCCGTGTGTAATATTAAAATCTGAAAGAGTTTATTTACGTTTTCCAATTAACAGCGAATCTATTTGAGTATTTAAGCACTGAGGATGCCATATATGAATTGACAAAAAATATTTACACATCTATCGATAAAAAAAAGAAATGTCTTGCCATATTCCTAGATTTAAGAAAAGCTTTCGACACCGTTAATCATAATTTACTCATTAAAAAAATAACTCGACTGGGCTTCAAAAAAGACACACTAAAACTTCTATCAAACTATCTTAAAGACAGAACACAAAAAACAAAAATTGGGAATAATTATAGTTCAGAGACACAGATAAAAACGGAGTTCCGCAGGGAACTGTGCTTGGCCCGATTTTATTCTTAATTTATATAAATGATTTATGTAATTTTGTAATCCCTGGTAAAATTGTTTCTTACGCCGATGACACGGCAATAATAGTGGATGGTAATAATTGGACAGAAACTTTTTCGAAAGCAACTGTATGTATTTCATTATTATTATTATTTTTTTTTTTTGGTAAACTAATGTTTAAGACAAGATTTTTTATGCATAGCACAAAGGGTAACAATTATTTTTATAAGCAATAATTATTAGCCTGAAACACTCATCCATATTGAAAAATCTCCTGATAAAAGATACATGACGCCAACGGGACTTGAACCCGTGTCCTTTCGATTGCCGGTCGACAGCTCTGACCACTGAGCTATGGCGGCTTATCTCTTATCCGCGAAATAATTCAATATATACTAGTGTTTCATTCAACAATTACTGCTTATTACATTTTTTCACCTGATAACAACCAACTTTATTTTGTATGAGAAAGGCATTGTAAGACTAAATATTTCATAGTTTGTAATATAAATAATTTAGATTCTTTGTATAATAGGTCGGTCGAGAATGTTTTATTTTTGTTATATATGACTTTAATTATGTGTTTTTGAATTATTTGTAGGGGCTTAATAAATGTATCAGGTGCACCACCCCATCCTATTATGCCATAAGTGATTGCAGATTGCACTAGGGAGAAGTAGATCATTTTCAATTTTTCAGCGTTTAAAATTTCCTTGAGTCTATAAAATATGTAGGTAAGATATCTTAGTTTAGAAGTGGTTTGATTAATATGTGATTTCCAATTAAGATTAATATCTATTGATATTACAAGTCCCGTTGGCGTCATGTATCTTTTATCAGGAGATTTTTCAATGTGGATGAGTTTTCAGGCTAATAATTATTGCTTATAAAAATAATTGTTACCCTTTGTGCTATACATAAAATATCTTGTCTTAAACATTAGTTTACCAAAAAAAAAAAATAATAATAATTAATATTTGACAAGTTCAAGTATCTTCACCAAAAAATGTAGACAATTTGTCTCGACGCCATCTAGTGAGAGAGTTAGCACTTACAATGCCTTTCTCATACAAAATAAAGTTGGTTGTTATCAGGTGAAAAAATGTAATAAGCAGTAATTGTTGAATGAAACACTAGTATATATTGAATTATTTCGCGGATAAGAGATAAGCCGCCATAGCTCAGTGGTCAGAGCTGTCGACCGGCAATCGAAAGGACACGGGTTCAAGTCCCGTTGGCGTCATGTATCTTTTATCAGGAGATTTTTCAATGTGGATGAGTGTTTCAGGCTAATAATTATTGCTTATAAAAATAATTGTATGTATTTCACTTGTTTCAAAATGGTTAAAATACAACAAACTTGTCCTAAACTATAGCAAAACATTGTACTTACCTTTTTATAAAAACATAAAAAACAAACCAAAATACAACCTTAAAATTAGAATCCATAATACAACTTGCAATCAAGAAATGTCCTTCCTGTGCAACGAACTCGCTAATGTCAAAAATATAAAATATTTAGGAGTATCAATAGATATTAATCTTAATTGGAAATCACATATTAATCAAACCACTTCTAAACTAAGATCTTACCTACATATTTTATAGACTCAAGGAAATTTTAAACGCTGAAAAATTGAAAATGATCTACTTCTCCCTAGTGCAATCTGCAATCACTTATGGCATAATAGGATGGGGTGGTGCACCTGATACATTTATTAAGCCCCTACAAATAATTCAAAAACACATAATTAAAGTCATATATAACAAAAATAAAACATTCTCGACCGACCTATTATACAAAGAATCTAAATTATTTATATTACAAACTATGAAATATTTATTTAAAAACAAAAATAATTGAAAACAGAATGAGCAAAAGAACAATTAATATATTTTACACTCCCCAAACAAATACTAAATTAATGCAGACACCTAGCAGTTTCATTGGTCCTCGTACATTTAACCTTCTACCACTACAAACTCAAATGATAAATAAAACAATAGAATATGTTGGAGGTAAAATTATGGCTGAATGACGCAGATATTGAAACGCTTTTTATATAAATTTATTGATCCTTTCTACAACTCACTTTCTGAAACTTTATAAACTATTGTACATAATGTTTTCTCTTTACTTTTATAATAACTATAAACAAACAAAAAAAACTTTTTCTACTTGTATATATTATACTTAGGTACTTGAAATATAGTTATGGTTTTATATTACCCACAATCAGGCAGTGCCTTAGTGGGTTTTCATTTCTTGTGTATACAATTTGGTAATATACACGGTGTCCGGAAACTCGTAGTACAAGTGGGAAACTGGAGAATCTACACCACATGGGCAACCCAAAAAAACATAAAGTTTTTTGATTTGAGCATTTTCAAAAAAAAAAAAAAACAAAAAAAAAATATTTTTCGGCTATTTTAGGGTTAAAGTTTTTTCTGGTGTTTAGGGTTGAATAACAGATGTTTTAACCCTGCAGAGCAGAAATATTTTATGATTACGCCGGGTTAAATGAAGGGTGATTTCAAAATAATGCTTCAAATCCGAGTTTCTTCATTTGTTTTACTTTCAAATAGTTTTAATTAGTCGGGTACTTTGATCTTCAGTAATAATTTATAAGAATTTGATTAAAAAAAAAAAAATCAACTTCAAACTCGATTTACTCGATAACGAAAGCTCAAAAAAAAAAAAATACTACAAAATCGACTCCAAATGTGATGTAGATTCACCAGTTTCCCGCTTGTACTCCGAGTTTCCGGACACCCTGTATATTATGTTATTATTTACTATCTATTAATATCTATGTATAATATATGTAAATAAATGAAAATAAATAAAGTAAAAAAAAAAAAATGAATAGTCAAGCAGGAATATTTGATGATATTTTTTGTCTATACCCACAGACATAGGAATTAATAGACGAGAAGATAATGACGAGGGGTAAAATCAACTGTTGAAGAACGAAGGGAGTAAGGCTGACTGTGATTCGTCAATAAAATCAATCTGACAGTAAATAGGCATCTCGCATTATAATATCACCATTTACTTCTTAAAAGTAAAATCTGCTTTTGAATGAATAGACATTTTTACATGGGAGCGCAAATTACTCGCCACGTTATGAACAAATTTGCGAAGTCCAAATTCGGCAAAAAAATTCGATTCTATTTTCAGAGTCGAATATTTCGTTTAAGTATTTAGTTAAGACACTTTTATAAATGTTCATAATTTACTTCCCAGCAACCAACCAGCTTTGTGTTTCGCGTCCAGACGTTTCTCGATGTGATAGTATATGTTTCTAAAACTGATCTATATTATAGGATGTGAATATGCTTAAAATAAAGTAAAATAATGCTTATATATGGAATGTAATACGACAATTGGGTTTATTCTCCTTTTCAAATCTATTTTTACAAGTTTTCATAGTACAAGTCAACATTTTGCCGTGTTATTTCGTAAAATGAACCGATGATGCCTCGACCATAGTTCGCACAAGAATGATGACGTCACGTTTTCAAATTTCACTTGAGGCCATACGCGAGCACAGCCGGCTCCAATGGAACCGGTATGGGGAGTGGGGGATAATACGCTTTTAATCACTTAGGGCAGGTCTACTAATATTCATATGTCTATGTCTATACCCATTTTTTTATCTTTTCAGACTACTTAGCCTATTTATGTGACTTCCTCACAAGAGTCCCAACTATTCGGAGCTAGTGGGACTATTACATCCCCAATTTGAAGTATGTAATAGTCAATAACAACAACAAAAATAAATGTGTGATCTATATGATTTGAAAGAAAACTGATGTCGCCAATATGCATAAACCTTTTCGACTCCTAGGTCTCAGATAGGCCAATGAAATTGGTTATATTATGTTGAAGAAAGATTTTCGATATTTTAAAATCTTGATTTCACCAAAAGTAAGGAAAATATTGTCTTACTTCGGTCGCACAGACACGCCCACGCACATTTCTATCGGTTTACCTATCTCTTTGGCGGCATTAAATCACCTGCGTTAATATATCTAGATGACAAACTGTAGCAAAACAAGAGGTGGCCTGCCTAAAATTTATTTCACGAGTTCTGTTTGAAGGCCATCGTTCCGAGAACAGTATTGGCAAAAATTATAATTTCGAACTTTTCCCGCGAATTCGCCCACAAACTGATCTTAAATAAACCATACGACAAAATCTACAAACAGTTAAAACAACAACACAACAACAAGAAGTTTAAAAAAACAAATTTAAATATATAATACGTATATACAAATGATTTAACCTTTTAACAAAATGGAAGCTTTCTGAACAAATTGTTTGTCATTTTCAATATACGCTGGGCGAAATAGTTTCCAAGAAGGCGCTATTTTCTTGTTTATAATCTCACGCCCCTTTTTTCTGTCGTCGCTAAGCGGCGATACACAAAACTAAATTAATAAAAAGATCCATTTCATCATCACTACAAACGATCACAGAGTAGGCAAATTATTAACCTTTTTTACTCGTAAGCATATTTTAGCAGTATTTTGAATATAAACATTTTTCTTATGAATCTATTGCAGGTTGGGTAGAGTTTATAAACGATTTATCGTTGAGAAATTTGATATATTGCGATGAAATAATGAATAGTTGGACGGTGATTTAGGATTTGGGTTGATGTTGTGATTGTTTGTGATTAAGATTATTTCGTAAAACGGGTGCGTTTAGTAGGTACCTACCCGAAGGCAACATGTACGTAGCTGTTTTTATTTTTTATTTTATGAAACTAGTTTTACAGTCAGCTCATTGTAGAAATTGGCACACGCAATAAATTTATCAATATATTTTACCTTCCGACAGATATTTCTCCAGATTGCTATATACTCTTTGTATCACCCGTCGAAAATTTTGCTTGAAATGGCTTTAGCCGTGTTTGGTGACCATTTCCCGCCATTCTTGAATTTTCTCTTTCAAGAAACTTCTAGAGCATTCGAGAACCTTCATGAAATTTCTGGAACCTTCCAGACTCACCGACACAGTCGGCGGGTCCATTCTGAAATAATCTGAAACATTCGCGGCCTTCCCATATCAAAGCAAATTTTCGTCACCCACTCCCACCCATGCTCAGCCATCCCCACCAAACTCTTTTACTTTCGATGTGACACCAAGGGCTATCTACCACCATGACCAACGGTGTGTGGCAGTTGCTGGTTGTGAAGAAAATTAAGCGGGTAGGGAAACACGGGTTTTCTTTTTATAATAATAAATAATATTTTTTATATAATAATGATTTAATATTTTCTATCGGTATTACAATGGAAGATGCTCTGAGGAACTAGCGTCATTGATCCCTTCGGCACTGGTGCGTAGTCGGGATACACGCCAAACGCGCGCCCAAAATTTGTACACGGTTGACATTTTTTGTCACATGAGAACGGGTCGCTTCTACGATTAGTTCTTAGGTTCAACAGCTCGGCTGTGGAACGAACTGCCGGCCTCTGTGTTTCCTCTCTTCTACAACTTGGGACTCTTCAAGACCCATGTTCACTCCTTCCTCTCCACAAAAAGACCTTCCACACAGCATCCCCAAAGATGACATAGGCCCTGAAGGAAATTATTTTCTTCAGGGCCTCCTGTGTGGAGTTAATATAAAAAAAATATATAAACAATATAATAAATAAATATGTAAATGTATATTTTATCTTAAAAACTATACATGTAAGTATTTCTCACACAGCCCAGGCGAAAATATGACATTAAAAAAACATGCACATATATATATTTTTTTTTTGCGCTATCTATTGAGATCTCATATGAGGATTAACCCCTTCAGTAATCACTTAAAAATTAAAAATGGAAAAAAAACACCTTTTTTTATCAATGAATTTTATTTACTCAAAATATATATCCTCATATAAAAGATATTATATAAACACAAAATGGGACTGAATATTGGTGTTGTGGTGCATAATGTGAAAAAATAATTAAAATTTTTATTTAGTATGAATTCCGATTCTGGCACATAATAGCCGCCCGAGTATACTCGGGCGTGGTCCTTAAGAGGTTAAGCAAAAAATTGTGTGGCGGTAAGGGTACCGCCGTCCCAGAAAAAATAATTGGATAAACAACACCTCTGCCATTGACAAGGCCGTCCTTGAGCCAAACGGCGCCTGGCGCTAGTAAAAAACTCAAGGGCGCTGCACCTAATACACATGATTTTTCACAAAAACGGCGTTCTACAAGTTATCCCATTATTATTAGGTATTATCAGCCCTTTAGCTCGTTGGTGCCTTGGCAAGTTGGCGCTCGAAGCGGACTGCTCCAATCGCACCTGCACAGGGCCAGCCCTGGCCATTCATAGGCCACCCCAAGTGGTTCGCCACGTTTGGTGACTTTTACAGGGGTGCTCGTTGAAGCGTCTGCCCACCAGCTACGGGCCGAATCAGGAGAGGTCGGTTAAGGGAGACCCTTTGACCTCTCCAGCCGGAATCTCGACCCAACGCCTTTCACCGCAGTGAGAGAGATGGATTACGTCAATGCTGGACACACTGACTCCCAGATTTCAACCCACCCTTCATACCTTTTATTCCTTCCCAGAAGTTCTGACAGAACTTCCTCCACTTCCTTTATGTAAAAATACCCTCCACACAGAATTTTTAGAAAAAGTTTTCCTGGGAGCCTCCTGTGTGGTGGAGTTCATGTAAAAGGTGTTAGTACAGAACACCACTAGTATTTTTTTTAAATTATCCTTTGCCATGTTTGATTAGTGAAGTAATTGATTTGTAAGTAAGGTGCTATGACATTTATCGTATGTTTTTTCATAATTACGATGACCGCATGTTTTTGGTAGATCACTATGATAGTAAGGATTTTATGTAGAATCACTGTTCTTTATTATAATGGTGATGAATAATTAATCTCCTTAGACCGCAATTCCGGCCAAGTGGTTAATTCCCAGTAAATCGTCGGGACAGGAATAACATAATTGATGCATAACTTGGTAGCAAAGACAATTTAGCGTTATTATACACGTAGCGTTGTCTAATTCTAAGAAACGTATTTTAAGAATTTAGATGGAGGTTTCTTGGAAGAAGATGTAAATTATTTTCATTTCTAATTAGGATATATAAAATCTCATAAATAAGAAAATCTTAGGTGAATAAAAATAGTACATTGAGAAATGTTTACTTTTCTTTTTCGCTTGTTGTTTTTCATTGCTGTTTACGTCAAAAGTTGATATTAATGATGACAACTTACCCGCGGTAGGAGAATGAAACAGAATAAGAAGCATAAAGAGGGTTGACGGCCTCCGTGGTCGAGGGGTAAGGCTCTCGACTGAGAATCCAGAGGTCGCGGGTTCAAATCCCGGCGTGCGCAAGTACATTTTACTAGGTTAATTTAATTTATTATTTCACAATTCAATCATTATAAATTATGTAAGGTATATTTGCGGCACGTTCCAGAGTGAAAGATACATTCAGTATCGGTGTAAGACCACCATTCAAAAGTGTAACGTTGCTTGAAAAGGCTTTGGCCGTGTTTGGTGACCAGATCTGAATAGCCAGGTACTTCCCCAGCTTCCTCTTCCCCATTTACTTCCCCTCCCCACTACCTTCAGCCTCACAACATACCCAAATTGGGGATGCCATAGTCTCACTGGCTTCAGACGATTAGGAGTACTCTTGTGCGGTGTTCACAAAAAACGTAAATTAAAATTGCTTTGAACTAAATATAACAACCCATTTAGAATTTTATTTTTAATGTCAGTTTTATTACCGATTACTTCAACATTTTAATTAGCATTTGTATTTTGCGTTAGAAATTATCACCAATCTAGAGTACCTATAGTAGTCGCGTCGACTGTAAAATAATCACTATAGCTGCAAACACATATAGCGACAGCACAGGCGTTTTCCTTGAAGCGAAAAATCGCGCCACGCGCGAATTTCTGCGCTGCCGTATATTAATTTCTAGCTAAAGGCGAAGCTTAATTCCAAATCACTATTTTGATTAATCTTTATAACGAATTGGTGAACATTATGAATACCAAAAAATATGCTTTAGATAAATTCAAGGTTTTCCTATCGCTTCGCTTGAGTAGAATACAAATAAATTACTAAATAAAAAATATGAATGTTAACTACTAAACAAAATATTTTTTCAATATAAATGTATTAAGGCATAAAAGAAACAACTTTTAAAAAATACATTATTATAGCTAAGATTATCTGTGACAGTTTAACTTGATTAACTTTTTTGCTTTCTTATAAAATTATTTAGAAAATAAATAATAACCAGTTTTTTGCTTGATATTGAACGTTTCTAGACTCCGTTTTCCAAGCGATTTTAATGCCTATTACCTGCAATATAAGGTATATCAAGAATATACACATTTTCGGCTTGTAGCTTCCTCTTAACTACCTTACGCGGTGCAGTTTTTAAACTGAAATTCATGTGAATGATTGCTAAAAGTGTGTTTTCTGAACTAGTGACGTCCCATACAAAACGTAAAATGTCCTCAAATATTTTTCTTTGTTTTACTTCAAATTTGAAGTGGTTGTGTATTGCAAATACATAACATTTTGTGTACGCGTCATTTTTGTATTAGAGCCGTACATCATGAGAACGCATAGTTTAATATGGGACATTTATAGTGCACCTTGAATGAGGGACTCAGCACTTAAACAACTCATACAAATGTATTACTGGCGTGGTACTGAAGTCCTAAAGAATAAAAATCCACAGTAGCGTAGCTATACCAATCACACGGGGAGGTTACACACATGATGTCGTAAAGGTAGATACTTCCAAAAAGTATATTACTACTTTTGTACAAAATTAAAAAATATTGTTAATTTTAATTATTTCTGCAGTAAGTTCATTGTTGAAAAAATTGAACATTTCATTATAACAACATTTATTTTATGGTAATTGATTACTTAAAAACTTAAAATTCGTATGATTACCTTTTGAACGCGTTGCAACGGCGCTTTTCCTCTTACAGAAAACGCAGACAAACTTGTTGACATGAGTCAGATGGTCAGTCGTCACACCGCAGTACCACACATTTTTGTTTGTTCTCAGTTCTTACTGCGTTGCGCTGTCCGGCGTGTTTGCTTGTGTCTTGTGATGCGGTTGGTCGTGTAAAAACACTAAAATACAGCTAAAATCTTTTTAAACACCGTTTTGTGCAATTCAAAAGACTATTTAGCGTTTAAAGTGAATAAAAACCGAACAAATCCGGTGTTTTAAGTGTAATACAGAGACTTGCAAGTATTTATGTAACGTTTTTAAACATTTACTTGATAAAACGTCAAAGTTTATAAACTCGCCGTGTTTATTAAATGTAGTTGATTCTCGACACATATTATTCAATTAAATATTCATAAATAGTGTAATAATCACAAAGCTGTGAACATTCCTTAATAAATATTTGAGTATTCAGCGAATTGAGATTTCAAAAAGGATTATTAACTGGATTTTAGTGAAGTGGCAAAGAAAAAAACCTGTGTTTTCCTCTGGTAAAACCCGGGATACGGAATATGATCTTGAAAATAAGGTAATTTGTTATCATTGTATTTTAAAATTATAATAACTACATTGCGTTACATTTCAGTTTGCTTACTGAGTTTTTACAATTGTTTTTATTTTTATTTTGTTTACTATTTTATGTTTATTGTTTACTAAACAGGTAAGTAGGTAAGTAGTTATATGTTTATTGTTTATTATGAAATAAAACATAGTACGTATTGTTTTTATTTAACTAAATGTAAACTGCATTGTATTTAAATTAACTACTCGGAACTATGAACTGTGTTTCAGTGGCGGATCGTAAAGTTTTGGGCCGTTTCACAAATCAATTTTCAATCCCTTAAAAAGAAACAGAAATTTTAGTAAATTAATTAAACGTTGTTTTAGATAGTTTTGTGGTATGCTAATAATTATTATTTATGCACTTGCAAAAAATGCTTACCAAAACATAAATATTTAAAACAGCTCGCTATAACAAGAAAGCTTTGTAATCATAATTATTATCAAATATTATTCACCCACCAAAAAATTCGACATATAATCTGGCTACTGAGAGCTCCGTTGTAAACTCTACAATCTTTTTTTTTTTTTTTTTTTATTGCCGGCAACCCGGGCGTTTATTGACATCAATATTTGTTTACAAATTATGTGCGCTACCCGACTCACTAGACAATTTCTGTTCTGAGCCGGGTAAAACTCTACACTTCTAGTTTAACCGGTCAGTAGCTGAATTGACAAATGCGTAGGGTTCCCAACAAAGGAATTCGTTCGTGGGTTCAATTCCTCGGCTGGCTAAGTCATCCACCATTGCCTAATAAACATTTAAGAGTAGTAGACGAGTAGAATATAAAAATTGTAAACAGTAGGAGATTTTTGAATATTGTCATGTTATTTGTTACCCGGGAATTTTTGACCTTCAAAAACTAAACAAAAGAAAAAACGCTTACAAGAGAGAAGGAAATAAGGCAACGGAGCTATCAGCGGTCTGTTTTTGCAGGTGTCTAAAAACAAACAGGATGATAAAATTGATCTTATTTGAACTAAATGATTACCTAACCATTATTTAATTAGACAATTTAATGATTCTACATTACTGAAAACAAGCGCATAAAATAGAGAGAAGGAGATTTTCGAATGGACCTCCTACAATAATAAGCATGACCTCAAAAAACTCTGAAAATATTACCAGCAATAATTCATGTGCACATCCATAAATTTCTCTGTACTTATCGGTGTTCTGTATCATTACGTCACTCCACGATCAATTATTGTTTTACACATTGAGGTATTGAAATAGGGCGCAAGGCTTTGGAGCGCACAGTTTACACCCGCGCTGTACAAGCGAGTTCCCTTTAGAGTGTCGGACAATCACAATAATTTTTTGGCGAGTTGCGGCAGAGTACCTAAATATTATATTTAGATTAGTTATTTTTTAAAATTGTATTTGGATTATGTTTATTTAAAATGGTGCCCCGGGTTTCGCAGTATGTATTTAGTCACGCCACTGCTGTGAATACTAATTTAATAGTACGAGACTTGCTAGAAATCTGATTCACGGTACATGGTCTACATATCAATGTTTAAATAATATTATTATGCAGCTATGAGGCTAATATTTACTCTATGGCATCGTTTCTCAACCTTTTTAGTATCGCGATCCCCTTACAAGAAAAAAAACTTTACTACACCCTCACTACATATTTTGAAGTTTATCATAAATTTACACTGAAAAGAATGTGAAAGACTAAACCAACTAATTGAAATATTGACTGACAAAATTCTGCAACTAGAATTTTCGTCTCAAAACTTAGACGAGTTTTGGCTTGCACGATGATGTGTATACGGAAGGTTAGTAACAGATACATTGAAATTAACTTGTTTCACTTTGGCGAAACTAAATACAGAAATCGTCTATTGTCACTAGAAAATGATTAACTTACCCGTGTATATTTCACATTTCGATCCACGTACAATGAGAACACATTTTAAGTGAAAACTGAACTTAACCGCCGCATTAATCAATTAGTTAACACATTATAATCTTTATTAGGAAGTAGGTATGTGTAAGTAAAACTTAATTATAACTTGAAATTCGTTATTTAATTAATGGAAAATTCAGAAAGGACAGATTGCGACCCCCAGGTTGAGAAGATGCGAGTAAGTAGTAAGCAGCACTCTTAAAAACTGACTTTAGCTGTGTTTAGTGACTAGATCGTAATAGCCAGTGTACCAATCTTACTGTGTTTACCTCCTCTTCTTCTGCTCATCACTTCTTTCGGGTTCAAAACACCCCCCAAACTATATTGCTACCTGTCCGGCCCATATTGTGCGCCGGGTTAAGGAAGGGGTTGTGGGAAAGGCTTTTTTGTTAATGCGGTTCTTAGAGATACCCAGATTAATAATAATAGTAATAATGTTTTTTCAGCTGGACAGAGCGGTGTGTGCAATGCTCTGTCTGCCATAAAAGTAATTAAATTATTAAATTATTAAATGAGGGAGGAAATATGGACACCGTATTACACAAAACGAGTCGGTGAAACGAACCGCCGACATCATCTGTGAACGGTTGTGATTTGCAACAGCGAAAACGAAAAAAACGCCCCCTTTTATACCAGTGATGCACAACCTTTGGGCCATTTAATAGTTGGTGAAACGAACCGCCGTCATCATCTGTGAACGGCTGTGATTTGCAACAGCGAAAACGAAAAAAACGCCCCCTTTTATACCAGTGATGCACAACCCATGGGCCATTTAAAAAATAAACGGGAAATTAGACCACGTTATTTCGGTTTTGAACTTATTTTTTTTCTCATGTCGATTGTTTATTTTATCATGCGCATTAATCAATTAGTATTCTATGGAGCCTTTAAACGGTTTTACTTAGAAATCGTCATTACTAATCGGCATTTAAAAATATTGTAAACACGCGAAATGATTTCATTTTTCCTTCAGATTCTATTCCAAGGCCAAGATATCACTTTTTTGTGAATATACAGTGAATACACAGTGAATCGACAGTGGGACTTTGTCACCCCCATCCGGGTTATGTTGCGAGACCGAAGGGAGAAGGCAGGAGGAGATAAAATAAAATTACTGATTTTCCGATTTGGTCACTAAACAAAACTAAAGCAATTTCAAGCAGAATTTTGATTTTGAATGGCGGTCTTTCGCCAGAGCTACACTGAGAGTAAATACTATTACATTCTGCGATCCAGAATTTTTACACACCTATTGTTAAGTATAAAAAAACAACATTTTGAAGAAAAAGTAGTTCTTGATTTATTGTACTGAATCTATGCACTGTTTACGGTTTTTCATTAATTATTCAATAAAAATGGGTGTGATAGAATTTATTTTAATAAGTATCATTTTATTTTTCATGAGAATTAAAGATTAAGAGACAAGGTTTATTTTATGCATAGCACAAAGGATAACATATTATTTTAAGCAATAATTATTGACCTGAAACACCTAAATAAATTTTAAAAATAATCCGATAAAAAATACATGCCGCCGACGGGAATTGAATCCATAGCCTTCTGATTGCCGGTCAGGTGTGCTCTACCAATTGCACTACGTCGGCTTTTTCAAATTTCGGTTTACCAAAACGTTAAATATTGCACTCAATTCCCTTTTAATTTCCAGTTCAATTCCTTTTATAATATTCAAACAGGGATACTTCAGTTACAAACTGCTTATTGTAGAGTTAGAAAATATGTTATTTTGATTATAAAAGACTTCATAGGTAACCCGTAATTTAAGATTTAATAATTAAGAATATTATCTATTTGTGATTATTGTGACGAAATTCGGCATAATATTTTAGTTAGCAGTGTAAAGTTAGTGTAAGGTTGGTAATATTGTATTGTAGAGTTGGTGATGTTGTATTGTAATGTTGGTGATATGATATTGTATTGTAGAGTTGGTGATGTTGTTTTGTAAAGTTGGTGATGATGTTGTATTGTAAAGTTGGTGATGTTGTATTGTAAAGTTGGTTATATAGTATTGATTTAGTTTTTCAGGAATTCGACAGTTTACGCGTTTAGATGTGTAGTGTATTGCCATAATAAAACCAATTATGGATTTCCTCCTTGAGACTTTACCACTAAGAAGATAATATATAAAAAAAATAAAAATAAATTTGATTTATAAGAAAATTACCTAAAACAAAAAAAATCGCCCATGACAAGAAAGAAAAAACATTTATTTTATGGGGCTTATTCTTGGTGGTAATTGAAGATATTACATAATAAAATGTCTTATTTTATAGCGTCGTTTAGTGATTAAATCACCACAAGTTATGTGTAACTCTCTTCTAAAAGAACTAATGTTTTTCGATGTATATCATGTAGGAATATTTTTTTGTGATTTCGCCTCAAAATTGGGTAATCTTCCGAATTTTAAAATAAAGTTTTTAATTCGAGAAAGGATCTTTTGATTTTATATTCCTAAAAAACGCTTCTTTTATTGTGAATATCGCACAAGAGTCCCAACTGCCCCCAACCCCAAGCCAGTGAGACTATGGCATCCCCAACTGGGGTATGTTGCAACACGGCCAAAGCCTTTTCAATTCTGAATGGTAGTCTTACACGAGGGCGATACTGAGAGTATCTTCCACTCTGGAACGTACCGCAAGTATACTTATATTATTTATAATATATACCATGGTTGTTATTATAGTATACCATATATTATTTTTAATGAATAAAGTATGAAATAAAACAAATAAATTTTACTTGCACACGCCGGGATTCGAACCTTGCTAATCGAGAGCCTCACCCCTCGACCACGGAGGCCGTATAGCGCCGTGATACGTATTGCGTCGTCTGACAGATCATAGTTCCATGGACAATACAATGACGGGGCTGACAGATTACGCTATACGCATCATGGCTTGGCCTATTGCAGCATATGACCAGCGATATTTACTTTAAGATATTACGATATTTACTCTAAGCAGAATTCTTGCCTCAACAGACTATGCAATAATTACAATAGCGTATTATCCAAGGTTGATATTTTCAGTTGCGAACTTACCAAATACAAGAGGTCCATAAAAGAATATTTCTCTGATGGTTTGTGAATAATGTTTATGTCTCTATTGTTTATATCTCTATTATGATTTGATTTATACGTACAACCTCTCTCCATGGCTATAAATGTATTGTTTTGTAAATTTTTCGTTTTATATAATCTTTGTTTTGTATAATTTATTTAAATAACTTATTCCATATTATGCTGTCCCATTTAAAGTCACAAGGAGGAAATACATAATTGGTTTTATTTTACTGTATAATACTTATGTACAAACTGATTAAATGTAAACTGTCGATTTCCCGAAAATGAATAAATAAATAAAATAAGATATGCTGAAATCGGTCAAGCCACGAAAGCTTTAACCGTGTCCACTTTTATATTTTTTATATACCGTGTAGGTACGAACTAGGGTGAAAATGTATTTATATTTAGACGATAATATTATTATGATAATACGTTTGATAATGTTGTTGTTGCTCCTTTACACACACGAAAGTGACCCGTGTGGCTTTATCTCGCGATGTTCGTATCACCCAATACACGGCACAATGAGGAAAACGTTAACGGGAATAACGTGGGAACATTATTTTTTATCAAAATACCCGAGCAGGACCTACTTTAAACATGCGACAACTGGTTTCAGAAGTGTAAATCATAATTTCATAATCAATAATCAATAAAAACTCGCGTTTGGCTAAACTAAACTGGCGTTTACACGTTCGCAGTTTTTTTTGCAGGTACTTTCGTGAAACATCATATTGAGATTACGTGAAACATCATTTAATTTATTAGTCTACTGTCTGACATAACCTGGCGTATACGGAATACATACGAGTATACCATTGAAAACTTTTCTGTAGGCCTTTTTAAGATCTACAATTCGGTAGTACATTATTTTTATGTATCTCATATGGTTTAGCCAACGTGAGCAATGCAAGCGCCTGAAAATATTTTTTTTCACCTATTACAAAACATCGATTTTTCTATACTTTTTATAAATGTAATATGCATGTATTATATACGAAAACCTTCGGGAAGAAATTATCTAAATGATTTTGAAAAGTTTATCAAAAACCGTTGCGTAGTTTAGAAGAACTAAGCGCACAAACAGACAGACGCGGATAGCGACTTTATTTTATACTGTTTTGAGATTTATTTATAATCAAATAATATCTACAAAACACTAATAATTATTTACAAACATTTCTAATTTCAAAAATTTTATCGTTTTTCTATACATTTTTCCTCAGTTGACAGTTTTATTTTTATGTTAATAAATATTTGTTTTCACTGAACAGTTTTTTTTACACTGAAAGAAATGTTTAGGTACGATTTACCAAATTTTCAGCAATTATCTACTAAACAGTTTAGTTGCTGTGGTGACTGCCGAACTTTTAGCTACTGTTTGCTAAACAGCAGTTTATTTATGACAGCTTAACGATTCAGATATTCTAGCTAAACTAATCGGTTGAGACAGCTTTCTGTGTTTAGTTGTGTTACCTAAACTGTATTTATGACAGCTTAACGATTCAGATATTCTAGCTAAACTAATCGGTTGAGACAGCTCTCTAACTTTCTGTGTTTAGTTGTGTTACCTAAACTGTATTTATGACAGCTTAACGATTCAGATATTCTAGCTAAACTAATCGGTTGAGACAGCTCTCTAACTTTCTGTGTTTAGTTGTGTTACCTAAACTGTATTTATGACAGCTTAACGATTCAGATATTCTAGCTAAACTAAACGGTTGAGACAGCTCTCTAACTTTCTGTGTTTAGTTGTGTTACCTAAACTGTATTTATGACAGCTTAACGATTCAGGTATTCTAGCTAAACTAATCGGTTGAGACAGCTTTGTGTTTAGTTGTGTTACCTAAACTAAAAATTATATACCCAAACCATTTTGTAGTGTTCGGTTAGAAAAACTTAACTGTTTAGATGTAGTAACCTTATTATTTACCTAGTTAATATTACAAAATGGTTAGGTTGATTAACTAAACTTCGGTTGGAATAGCCCTACCGATATAGATGTTTTAGCTCTATACTGCTAGCTTTAGGTACTGTAGCTTAGCTTTTTGGTTAGATTATCTATATTAAATAGAAAGTGCAGCTTTGCAGTTTAGCTGAAAACAATACAGGGTGTAAACGTAACCACCATCAACTCGAAGGATTATACCCATAATTCAGAATCATGGGTTAAATACTTTGAGTTTCAGGTAGTTTATTACAACCCTTTTGAGAGATGAAACCTAAATAAATAAATATTATGTTTTGTAAGACTAGAAAGTACTTATTAAAAACCTCATTCATATAAAAGTTATTTTGTTAAGAATCGTCTCTCAAAATATTGTTTCCAGCTACCAGCAAAGCCTCAAAAAAGAAAACACGTTTGATCATACACACATTTATATTATCATTTTTTATTATAATTTATTTTTAAATATAGTAAAAGATGTTTGTGTCCTGATTTGGCAAATTCTTTTCGGCGCTGCCTGTATGTGTCTAGTAATTTACCTTTAGGCAGTCGATTTATTCATTAATTACAGGAATTATTATTTTAAATACTATTATTTTTGTATCAAAATCGCGTCCGATACAACTATTTCCAAATGGTTAGCCAAAAAAGGCCTAGGTATACAATATGTCATCATTACTGCTTTTAAAAACTTACACTTATGACAGGTGGATTAATAACATCCTTGAGCGCATTAATGTGTGCTGTAGGCAGTGCCCGGTGCCCTACAGTCGGAATCAATTCTTTAATATCATCTTGAGATATTATCAGGAGTGTTTTCGAATCTATGGCTTGAGTCTGAAATAAAGAAAAAAAACGACGAGAAAATACAAAAATTTTCAAAACAAGAAAATAAAAATTTATTTTTCAAAGGAATGAAAATTATTCATTAAAAAAAATGTATATTTATACAACAGCAGATACCGAACACCCTGTATCATGAATCAAGCGGAGATAAAATAGTTTTAATAATGAAATTATTTCATTTATATGAAAATTTCAAATGAAAACATTAACAATGGGTGGTCACCATGTATTTAAAAAAACATATCCCTCCCAAAAAAAAACACCAGAATTCAATGTTCAAAATGTTATGTCCGAATTAATAATTTGCAATACACATTTATTAAAATTAAACATAACCTGCTATGATTGACCATCCATCGGTACGATTTCAAAGCTAGTTTGGTTGGTTCTAGTTTCTGGCTAGGGTAAAACTGTAAGTTAGAAAATACTACAGTTTCAAACAACATTCGTTCAATACAAAATAATACTGGCGGAAACAAACAAAGAAATAAAGGCGCCCTTGAGGTGATTTTGCACAAAAACGGCGCTATTCAAGTGATCCAATTATTTTTTTTTTATATACCACTCTCTGTAACTTGTGTCATGACTCCTGACACAATCTTGGTTGTAATAAATACAAATCTTCTAAATCTATTGCGTAGGTACTTGAGTCATGGAATAATGAAGGTGCCAGTTTCTAAATCAAATAGAATGGATATTATCATAATATATAATATCATAGTTCCATGATCTAAATTCTAAATCAATAAAAAAATGAAAAAAGAAAACTCACCTTTAAATGTTTCTATGTAAGCCTCCAGATTCCAAGAAATTAAATAATCCTCCACGGTTTTGTCTGCCATTATCACTAGGAACTAGGAACAGCGGTTAACATAAATTCAATTCAATTCAAAAATAAATTCGCAACGCGCGCAACGAACGTCAATTCACGTATGGTGCGAACTGTGGCGATCTGAGAACTGCGTCGTAAATGAACACCTGCGTCGACCGCTAGCGACGACAAAAAGATCTACCAAAGTTCGGGAGATTTAACTAAAGTTTTGTTGCACTTTGCCTAAGTTTGTGCAAAGCAACTAATTGTTATGTAAAAATCAAATTTAGATATTCCAACCTCAGTTTTGCTATATGAACAAAATATTTAACCAAACTAGATGTTTAGTTAAATTTAGCTAAATACTTTGGGAAGTAACACATAAACTTAAGTTACTAAAGTGAAATAGGTTTAGTAAATTACTTTAGCTTGATTAACCAAACCGATTATTTTGTTTAGGTAAGTATGCTTTTAGTGTGCTATTATTAAAGTTTAGTTGTAATAGCTCAAGCACATTTTACTAAACAACGACGGTATCTGCACATAAAGTATTTTAGGTAAAGTAGCTGAAGTTTAGGCGATGGTTACACAACTTCAATTAGCTTAACACTTTAGCTAACTCATTTTTTTTCAGTGTATGTACACTAGTACTCATGTCTCAGCTTACATTAGGAATAAATAATATTGGACAAATTGTACATTTAAAACTGTTATTACGTGTAAAAAATGTTATAGAAATACAAACTAATAAATATAAATAATTATTAATGTAATTTAAAAAAAAAAACAAATTAATGAAATTATTGCCTGAACGTATTTTTTTAAATGATTTCTCGGTTTAACAGGATTTTTTTTATACCGCTTTTTTTCTAGTTTCACGTAGGTTTTTCATTAAACAAAGTCATATCCATCATGCGCTATCGAGCTTTGAAATACATAATATTTTTTACCATATTTTTCAATCGTAAGTCCGCTGGGGCAAATTCGACCGTAGGTCCGTCAAATACACCGGGCCGCGCGTCTAATATTTTTGTCGATGTTATCGTCATATGGACGGAGACAAGAGTCGGTGGTGGGGGTCGAGTAGATTTTCAATCGTTTTGAAAAATAAGTTGTCGATGGTGATGAAACTTGGACGAAGCCGGGAAGCAACTACTTATTTAAATATGTACTAGACTAATAATTGTTAATTCAACAGAATTTTGAATGTGATTATTGTGAATGTGAAGTGCAAAAGTAACAGTCATAGATTCATTATAGAAGGAAGAAAAATTAATCATTAGAATTATACCCGAAGTTCCCATAATTAGAAGCACTGTAAATATGTTCAACAATTTTCAAGTACAGGATATTCGACAACTTTAGATAAAACAATTTTAACACTTCGCTTCTAAAAAAGAAGTACCACACAAAACACACGAAACATTCGGCATAAAACCGAAGAGCACTTTAAACAAATAAAACATTTGGACAAAGAAATTTGAAATTAAGCACTACATAAAACGAAACATGCGGTATAAAACCAAAGAACACTTTAAACAAATAAAACATTTGGACATAGAAACTTGAAATGAAGTACTTACTACACAAAACACACTAAACACGCGGCATAGCACAAAAAAAACGCTTTAAACAAATAAAACATTTGGACAAAAAAACTGGAAATGAAGTAGGTACCTACTACACAAAACACACGAAATATGCGGCATAAAACCAGAGCACTTAAATAAAGAAATAAAACATTTCAACACAAACAAGAAACTTGAAATACATTGCGACTAAAATATGCAATAAATTTTAAATTTTGACTAAACAATGGATCATCAACAAAGGTCCTGCAATAATTTTAGACAAGTCATTCAAATCTAAAATAAAAATCTAACCCATTATTGTTACCAGCACCAACCCGATAAATACCTATCTATCTTTCTATACATATAAATAAAAATTCAAATGGTCGTTTGTTCAAAATCTTAAATCTCCGAAAGTTCTTCCACCGATTGCTTTGAAATTTCGACACAATGCTGCTTTCAAATACGCGTGTATTTAATACCTATTTTATCTTAATATATAAAAATCACGTGTCACTGTGTTCCTACACGTTAATCTCCGAATCCTCCCAACCGATTTCAATGAAATTTCGTGAATGTGTTGGTTGGTTCTAGCTTGAAAGATGGTTATCGACTCGATAGTTGGCGCTGTTGGTGGGGTCCAAAAATACATACAACCACAAATTTTAACTTCCTTACATAAAAGGCGGTCTGTGGCAGGCAACGTCTGCACAAGCCTACTAGTATTATTATAAAAAGAAACCCGTGTGTCCCTACCCGCCTAATTTTCTTCACATCCATCCACTGCCATCCACCGGTGGTTATGGTGGTAGATAGCCCTTGGTGTCACATCGAAAGTAAGAGAGTTAACTTCCCTACTTAGAAGGCGGTCTGTGGCAGGACAACCTCTGCCGGGGCCCACTAGTATTATATAGAGTATAGAGATGACCTGTGAAGGTAAAAACATGTTTTTTTTTAAACAGTGCCATCTGTCGGACCTAAAAGCAATCTGCACAGATAGACTGAGCCAAAGCAAAGCGTGGAGGGGCGCAGCTAGTTAAATAAAATATTTCCAAACCAATTAGCTTGTCTTGAGTCTCGTCACAGGATATCCCTAGTGAGACAGGTACAGTAACGAAGTGTAAACATTACTTCGGTATATAGATGTAGGTAACTACCTAATAAATAAATATCTCGATTAATTGACGAGGAATATTATTTATTACTCGTTTCAAAATAGGTGTCTAGCACAGACATAGGAATTAATAGACGAGAAGATAATGGCGAGGGGTAAAATCAACTGTTGAAGAACGAAGGGAGTGAAGCTGACTGTGATTCGTCAATAAATCAATCTGACAGTAAATAGGCATCTCGCATTATAATATCACCATTTACTTCTTAAAAGTAAAATCTGCTTTTGAATGAATAGACATTTTTACATGGGAGCGCAAATTACTCGCCACGTTATGAACAAATTTGCGAAGTCCAAATTCGGCAAAAAAATTCGGTTCTATTTTCAGAGTCGAATATTTCGTTTAAGTATTTAGTTAAGACACTTTTATAAATGTTCATAATTTACTTCCCAGCAACCAACCAGCTTTGTGTTTCGCGTCCAGACGTTTCTCGATGTGATAGTAACAACTGATTCATATTATACGATGTGAATATGCTTAAAATAAAGTAAAATAATGCTTATATATGGAATGTAATACGACAATTGGGTTTATTCTCTTTTTCACATCTATTTTTACAAGTTTTCATAGTACAAGTCAACATTTTGCCGTGTTATTTCGTAAAATGAACCGATGATGCCTCGACCATAGTTCGCACAAGAATGATGACGTCACGTTTTCAAATTTCACTTGTAACCATACGCGAGCACAGCCGGCTCCAATGGAACCGGTATGGGGAGTGGGGATAATACGCTTTTAATCACTTAGGGCAGGTCTACTAATATTCATATGTCTATGGTGTCTCGTTAATGTAGTCTGCAACATCGCTACTATTAACTAAATTAATACTATAAAAAAAAAAACGTGATCTGGACGTGACGTCGAGTTCTTGCAAAAATACGTCACTGCAGCATTCATAGAACAAGGTATACGTGAAGGAATTTCATCTTGCGGATACAATCTATCTTCTATATAAATAAAAATGTAAATGTTCGTCTGTTCAAAATCTTAAATCTCCGAAAGTTCTTCACGGATTGCTTTGAAATTTTGACACAAAGTTTCATTCGAATACGCGCGTATTTTTATATATATTATATGGATGTCAACTGGGACAGGTAAAAACATCTTCTAGACGTAAAAGCAACACGCGTTTCTCTATCTGCACAGGCACAGACAGACTGAGTCACATCAATGCGTGACTGGGGACTACTAGTTATCTTGTGAAGCAGGAAATCTGTTTGCATGTCTCATTTAAAACTAGCAAATGATGAGTTCTGGCTACTTGAAATTTTACAACAATTTTTACCTTATTTTTTAAATTTTATTATTATATATTATAGAAACTAACAGTACATGATTTACAGAGATGAAAAAATATACGGGATTAAGATAATTCATGTTGGGTACCTATCATATGTTTCCTTGTAATGTCTGCTAAGTGGTAAGTTTATTCCTTAATTACCAGGTGACTTGTTGTAGTTTATAGGTGTGTGTGTGACGTGTGTAATGTATGTGTGAGTGTTTGTGTGTGTGTGTGTGTGTGTGTGTGTGTGTGTGTGTGTCTGTATGTATGCGCATTGAATAGTTTAAATTATTGACATGATGCCATGTTTGAATTTGGGCAGTGAATCCGAAAAAATGTCAATGTTAGTTTTTTTTATAATTTGCTTAAAATGTTTTGTCTTTTAATTTGAAAATAATTACAAAACTGGCGTTTTGACTATCTTCATTTTTTAAATTATTATTTAACTTTTAAGAATTTATTTATTTTTAATATTACCTAATATTGACATGGTGATAAAAAGTAACGAGAGTTCGAAACAACCCAACTTTGTCGACCTCCGTGGATAGCAAATTGAAGGAAGCGAGTTCAAATCCCCTCGTGCGCAAGTAAATTTTATTTGATTGATTTGAATTACTTCACATTTTAATAATTTAAAATAATATAAGGAATATTTGCCGCACGTTCCAGAGTGGAAGATACTCTCAGTATCGCCCTGGTGTAAGACAACAATTTAGAATTAAAACTTTGTCTGAAATGGCTTTATCCGTGTTTTGTGACCAGATCTGTATACCTCCACTACCCCCTGTACCCCACTACCTCCAGCGTCACACATACCCGTGTTTTTAAAAGAAACAAGGCAAACGATCACCGAAGAATGGTATTGATAAGAGATAAAGGTAGCCTCCACGCAACCAACAACTAACGACTGACTGCGCGATTCACGTAGTTTTGTGATTGTGTAAAGCGTGCATGAAAACAATGTAACGAATGCGGAAAAAACAGATACAAAATAAACACGACAGGTTCTTTTAAACATATTGTAATAACTCGCCTTCAATTTAGAATCTGATCTGATGTAATGATTCATTGATAGTATCTTGACGTCATCCGTGGTCGAGGGGTAAGACTCTCGACTAGCAATCTGGAGGTCGCGGTTTCAGAAAACAGGTACCTGTTTTACTCCCTTGGTGTGCTGCGGGTAGCTCCATTATAACCTCTCCCTCTCTCTCATAAACGAGTCATGTAACAGAGAGAGATTACAAACTAGCTATCGAGGGTACGCCTTTATTATATTCGTTGTAACCTCTCCCGCTTTCCCGTAAACGACTTATGCGAAAGAAAGAGAGGTTAAAGCGGTGCTCTCAGCGGCAGGACCATGCGTTGTGTTGAATAGCGAAATGAATAACGCATAATTATGAGAACGGGAATGTTGGCGAAGAGGAAAAGTTCAAGGGACTGCTCTGCCTTGAGGCTGTACCTGCTACAGTAACTCGAAACGTGCGCTTAATGATAACACGAAGTATGAAGGGTTCAATTATGTATTACTTAATCTCAGCTGCCATTTTTGTGAAGAGTTACAGAAGAGTACAGATTTTCAGCTCTCGGTTAACAAATCAGCATGTTTTTCAGGACATTTTTACTGTAAAATTTTTTCACTAATTAAAAAACGATGTCATTTTTTTGTGGTTAGATTCTAGAGCCCACATTATTATTGATTACCTATTTAAAAGATGGTATATTGTTGTATCTACTTCTGCATATGATTTCTTAGTTATCTACGTATTTATATATTAATGAATTTACAGTTTTATTCCGAGATTGATGATTTTTTTCACACTTGATCTTCAAAACAATAGGGAGGTCTCTGTTTAAGTTAGATTTCGAAAAAATCTGTGTAAAGCACGGGCATCGCCGGGACTTTAGTAAATTTTGCTCTAAAACTAGCAATACCTACTTCTAAAATAATTATAGGAAAAAATCGGAGTTCCAGGTAAAACTGGGCACTGACCGCTAGCGAAATATAATTACGTAAATTTCTCAGGCATGAAATGATAATATCAAGATGAAATAACATTTTATAGTAGGTGAATATCTCACTTCACTAATACCCGAATTTAAAACTTACTCTCTAAAAATACTCTGTCCTGTTTTATTTTTGGACAGTCACATAATTTAGATAGAAGCTCGATATGATTTAAAATAACTATAAATAAATTACAATTATTTTATAAGCAATAATTATTAGCCTGAAACACTCATCCACATTGAAAAATCTCCTGATAAAAGATACATGACGCCAACGGGACATAACGGGATAATTGTTACCCTTTGTGCTATACATAAAAAATCTTGTCTTAAACATTAGTTTACCAAAAAAAAAAAAAAAAATATTAAACTTTGTTTGAACCACTATATACTTATTTTTAAATAAACGCCAACCGTTTTTGGAAAAATCGTTCCTTCCTGAGGGGAAAATATATGTATTATAAATATAAACATTAAAAATGGTGATCTCATTGGAATATCCATTTGCTTAACTATGTTGGCGAGGAATTGGCGAGTTTGTTTGTAAATGGTGACATTGAAATAGGTCGTTATACCTAGTGTGTTCACTGTATTTAAATTGTTCAAATTTTAGGGTCAAAGCAATCGCAAGCGGCGTTTAGCTTTGTTCCTTTCCCATTATTCGCGGCTCGGCTCGCGGAAATTTTGTCCTGTTTATACGTAGCATAACAATAACTGAGTTAACCTGAAATTTATAGATAAGAAGTCTGTACAAATTTCATAACACCAGAACTCATTATCAATGAGTTTGAATATATTCATTTACGGGTGAAATCGGGTATTAAAACTACAAAATATATCACTCTCATGTAATTCACGAGATTCTTAAAAATTCTGGAAAACTGTGATTTCGTTGAAAACATAGATATTTTCATAGCCTAACCTAACCTCACTCTTTTACATATCCTGTCCTTCCCCTCTGCCTTTAGCAGCACAACGTACCTACCTCGATTGGGAATGACATAGTCCCACTGGCTTCAGACAGTTGAAACTTGTGTGCAGTAGGCATAAAATAAAAAAATCTAAGTTCCCAATGAGAAGTTGTCTCCTCCAACATCACTCCCATACAAATATCCTTTGCCTTTCTTGACTAATAGATACTATAATTCATAAATATACGGTAAACCCAACACACTCAAAATGTTGTCCACATTATCATTTGTTTATCTTTACATAATATAAATACATTGTAAAATTTGACAGCTAAAAAATGGATATGTTTGTTTTATGCGATTTCGCGAAATTTTTAACCAAATATAAAGATTTTTTATCTTTCAGACAATGTATTGGCTAAAATATATATACTTGTTTAAAACAGGTTTATATTTATATATATAGCTTTGTACCCATATCCTTAATTTTAGCAACACCCATAGATTTTCGGCAACATTATTTTAACAAATCAATAAGAGATCTTGAATATTTGAAAATGCTTATTTCTCTCACCTAAAAAACGATTGAGAAATTCCAAATGTAGTATGACGTACGAAAATGACTACCTATTTAAGGTTTTTATTTTCCTCATTATGTTATTATGTATTTGATTTAAAAACGACCATGTATAGATTCCACCTGTGTGGCTTAGAAATAATTTAATTCGAGGTCTTTATCTTTGGGGATGCTGTGTGTAGGGACTTTTTGGGGAAAGAAACGAGTGAGTTATCTTTAAGAGATTCAGTTTGTAGGAGCATCGATAATTCAGAGGTCGGAAAATCATTCCATGGCCGAGATCTTGAACACAAGATTGAGTCGTAAAAGCGACCAGTTCTCGTTTGGCGAATGTCAAACGGGTCCAAATGTAAGGCGCGCATTTGGATTATTTCCCGGCTTCTTACTGATGTCAGCCATTATTGATGAAAACAAAGATACAGATACAGTAATAAACACGACAAAAAAAATAATAATTGGGGAATTTACCTGCATCCTAACCATTTCTCACAGATTAACATTGCAACAGTTTAAAAATAATAATAAACCTATACAAATATTTTTTTGTTTTTGTACAAAATATACTTACACAAATATTTTTTGAGAATACATGGAACAATAAATTAATTGAAAAATTTAATGTTGTTACAAATAGAAATGAGAAGTACATAATGAATAAAGTAGGTATTTCTTAGTTGTTTTTTATTATTATTAATAGGAAAACAGCTTTCAATTTTCTACTAAAGTACTGCACGTATCAAAGAATATGTCGGAATCCTTTAGGTTTTGATTTTGATTAAACAATTAGCATATTTTTTTTGATCTAATGTGGAATAAGTCGTTAAACCTAGTCGTTCTTGGTGGTATCTTAAAGTTTATTAGTTTGATTAATTCTGGACAGTCGATAACGTTATTGCAGACTATATACAGGGTCATGAGGTCAAGGTATGTTCGTTGGTTAGAGAGATTGGAAACGTTTTATTTTGATATCATATTTATGTATCCCCGATTGGGTGCGTAATTTTGAAATTGAGGCACAGCACAAATTTCTTTTGGATGCTTTCAATATTGTCTTATATATATCGTAAAGTGGAGTCCATAAGGAGAAGCAATATTCAAGTTAATATTGACGACAATGTCAGTCCTGCTCACGGAGGAAGGAAGGATTCCTTCCTCCGTGGTCCTGCTTGACCGGCTTCTTGGGTAGGAAGGTTGAATACTCTGTCAAACCATTTGTTTTTTTGTTTTTAAAAGGATCTTAAAATCGATGTATTATACAGGGTTTTCCAATAAGAGGTGTTATTTTGATATTCAATCGTAAAAGATCAATGGTTTCGTTGCTTGTGTGGCATTAGCACCGTCTTGTTGAAAGTAAACGTTGTCCAGATCAATACCATCCAATTCCGGCCATAAAAAATTATTAATCATCTCTCGATAGCGCAATCCATTCACCGTAACTGTTGCTCCAGCCTCATTTTCGAAAAAGTAAGGTCCAATGACTCCGCCGGACCATAAACCGCACCAAACAGTCACACGTTGAGGATTGAGAGGCTTTTCAACAATAACTCGTGGGTTTTCCGAGCCCCAGATGCGACAATTTTGCTTGTTGACGAAGCCACCGAGGTGGAAATGGGCCTCATCACTCAAGATGATTTGCATTTGATTCACTCAAGTGAATTTTAATAATTTAAATGTGTTGTTGAAGCGTGTATCGTTCCATTTTTATTAATGGCGTAGTTTCTACTTGTCAAATGTCAAAAAATGACAGCTTCAAAAGTAACATCTACCGAAATAACCTATTCAAAATAAGACCTCTTATTGGAAAACCCTGTAGATAAAAAAACATTTTATTGTTTGATTTTTATAATTTCAGAGTTAAGTTGCGGTTTTAAAGTTAATGGCGGAATATTGAAGACTTGTTTTATAATTCGTATAATATTTATTTTAAAATTGTTATAAAATTATAATAAATAGGTAACTATTATTTGTACGCGGTTTTAAAACATCCGCTTGCGATAATATGATACTACAATAATTAATACTTTACATAAGTACAATCTACATTAACTGTAATTAGTTATAATAACATTAATCGTTTTATCTCTTCAGTTATTCTATAAATAACTAAAAAGATAAAACGATAGAAATTCCGGGAAATTAAAGTTCCCGGGAAAGCTTAATTTTCCCTCACTTTTTCTGTAATTGATAAAACATCAAGAATTTAAATTATTTTTTGAAGAAATAATAATAATCGATTTCACTGACCTCTCTGAGGCCTACACGGAGAAAAATGAGTATTGCTGATTTGTTAAAATCCTGTTAAAAAGGTGACAGCAGGTCATTTCCTAATAAACTATCAATACTTTTATAATGTATAGAAACACATGTTCATTCAGCTGCGTTTATCCCGTTGTATAATGAAGAAATGCGAAAATATTAGAATTTTAATGATCACGTGTTCTAACATCGTCACAACACATTCGTGTTTTACTGATAGTTTATTAGGAAATCTGTCAAATCATTTGAGTCTGTCAAGGCATGCAGTCCCGTTTTTAACATGAATACAAATAGATTGAAGAGATAAAAAATAGTAATATTTTATAAAAGTATGTTTTCTCCGTGCAGCACTCGAAGGTCTTAAATACAGAATGACGAAATCAGCAATTTTCTTTCAAAACCGCGTAGATCTCATATCTAGGGATTATTTCTGTTCTGTGGTCAACTATGATTCACAAAATTCTCTTTTAGAATACCAATGCTTAATATTCTATTATAATATTAATTGTCGGGTCAAAATAATGTTTACATCAGGCACCCGATCAGCATCTCAAGATGGCCACCGATTATTTATCGCAGTGACGTCACGATCTGTATAAGGAAAATAAAATGAAATTTCGCGGTCCCGTGCTATTTTCATAATTAATCTCCGTGATACCTACTTAAAGTACTTACGTAAATTTTATTCTCCCGAATATATGTAATGTAATTGCTGTATGTTGAAAATTCACAGCGATTAAACCAACATAAAGTTTCGGTCTGGATAAAAAGATTTGTACGTACAGATTTTTTCCAACACTTAACCAAACATTACACAATAACATTAAAATTTATTTAATATAAGTAATTATTATATTTTTGTAGTATTTAAAAAAAATAATCATTAAAATATGCAGTAAATTCACTGTAAACAACGTAAAATAAACAAATAATAGCAGTAGGTACATATTCTTCTAGTGAGGTGTGCACGAAACACCATAGCATGTAAGCAGACTTAAGGTCATGCGATGACCAGTGTTTTTTGATATAGTGTCTCTGCGTGCAGTTTTATCTTTTATAAGCATAAACTTTTTAATATAAGTGTGTTTGTCGGAAGTGACTTGCCAGGTAAGTATGTTTTGGTATCTTTTCTAAATAACAAATGTAGATCCTAGGAAATAAATTGTACAGCGCCCTTGAGGTGATTTTTCACAAAAACGGCGCTCTACAAATTATCCAATTATTATTATTATTATTAGAAAACCTTTAAACCTTTTACAGTACACATCATTCATTCACAGATCATTCACTCACAATACACAATCTAAATATAATGAATAATAATAATAAGTTGTATTTAGAAGTTTGTGCAATTCCACACATCCCATAAAGCATTATACAATAATATACATACAGACGAAGAAAAATGAGTACTGATAATTTATCAAATTACTGTTAAAATTTTACTGCATGCCCATTTCCTGATAAAATATTAGTACTTCAGAATATATCTGAAAGAGTGTTCACACAGGTGGCCTCGTTCTAATAAATTTAATGGAAGTAATTCGAAAACAATTTTTAAGAACACGTGTTCCGATTTACTCATAGTATATTCGTGCTTCTTATGAAATTCTTTAAAGGCCTGCAGTCCCGTTTTTAACAGGAAAACGAAATTTTTTACTAGATTTTTAATAAATTATTATTTTTTTAATATATGTACTATACATAGAAGAAAAAATACGTTATTGATCCATAATATTTGAGATTGATGGAACCAATAACCTTCTCCAGTGTGAAATCTGAACCCTGGTGAACGCTCTTTTTAGCCTGACGATGTCATCATTGTCCGTCAATTTATTGTTGATGATGTGTTCCAGATACTTTGTTTCTTCTACCACTTTCAGGAGCTCGCCGTTTAGGAAAACAGGTTGATTGCTTTTCGGACCCTGCCCGTATCTGATGACCAACAGTGTTTAATGTGTTGTACAGCATATTCGTTTCGAATGCAAATTCTTCACATATTCTTAAGAAGGCATCATCAAAACCATGTCATTCATTGACATTGACATTGACATTCAAACCATGAAAAAATAGTCAAAATCATTGGCCTGTTCAGAGGTTAGGAGTCGAAAGTAATGTACCTACTCGTCGTACATTGGCGAAATCAAATTTCTTTCAAATCGGTATCTGTAGAAAACGTTTCTATCGGTTGAAATGGAAGAAAAACTGTTTTCAGCAGGAATTTGACACTAAATAATTCTAAGCCTTTTTGCTGATTTTTTTGTAGTTAAGATTTATTTAAAGAAAATTGGTGTCATAATTTTTACCAAATATGTTCTACTCTCAGATAAACAAAATCGAAGCCATTCAAAACAAATTTCTAAAATATCTTTGTTACAAGTCATTTATAAGATTTAATAATTATGCAGAGACAGCTTCATACTTTAAAATTGATTCACTGAATGTACGGAGGCATCATAAGGATGCACTATTCCCGTATAAAGTAGTTAACGATAATATTCAATGCCCAGAGTTGCTAAACAAGATTCCATTCAATGTACCTGGGCGTTCAACACGCTCTTGTGTCCTGTTCAGGGTTGATCAAAGCAAAACGAACTCTAAGCAGAATTCTTGCCTGAACAGACTATGCAATAATAACAATAGCGTATTATCTAAGGTTGATATTTTCAATTGCGAACTTACCAAATACAAGAGGTCCATAAAAGAATATTTCTCTGATGGTTTGTGAATAATATTTATGTCTCTATTGTTTATATCTCTATTATGATTTGATTTATATCTACAACCTCTCTCCAAGGCTATAAATGTATTGTTTTGTAAATTTTTCGTTTTATATTATATTTTGTTTTGTATATATTTTTTAATTCATATTCCTTTCTCACAAATTTAAATCATGC
Source organism: Hesperophylax consimilis (assembly GCF_061612785.1). NCBI lineage: Eukaryota > Metazoa > Arthropoda > Insecta > Trichoptera > Limnephilidae > Hesperophylax > Hesperophylax consimilis. The sequence continues at coordinate 7,208,250 of NC_142862.1, read as the reverse complement.
TGTCTCAGTTAAAGTCACTAGGAGGAAATCCATAATTGGTATTATTTTACTAAATAACACTTATGTACAAACTGATTAAATGTAAACTGTCGATTTCCCAAAAATGAATAAATAAATAATTAAGTAATATAAACAAAGAGGGATGTAAGCGTGCAGACTGTCGCCGAGTTACGACCAAACTGCATGAACTATCAACGAGGCAATGAAATATGCATATATGCAATTACCAGTATTAGTACGGGTGAACTCAGTTGACGACTACGACACGCGTTGTGCTTGCGATTTCAAACTAATGTTTCATGGCCCATCTTCCTTGTTTCTATAATCTAATATTCTACTCATAATAGACAATTCAAAGACCTGGTGGTAACTAGATAGCTTCTAGATAGAAATGTTGTATAATCTAGGATGGTCCTGCCACTGAATTCAGTTCTAACCTCTCTTTCTTATAACGTGCATCTTTATGAGAAAAAGAGAGAGGTGACAAGTGACAACGGGGCTACCAGCGCCAGCGGTTCACCTTTGACGCCATTTAATATGGTAATAAAATTTAAGATTTACTTTATATTAATTTATTTATAATCATTGGGCTTACATAGCCGAAGCTGAAGTGTTGTGTGATTATTGAAATGGAATGCCAAATGACGCTAAAACTTGTAGCCTAGTGATTCGTACCCACTTCGCAGGTTAAATCCTAGTTAAGTCCTTACACCATTGCACAAGCAACCATTTTCGCTTATAATTTCGTCAGGTTATTCGAAACCCGGTTATTAAATACTAGGGTACAGTTAGTATTTAATACTAGGGTTCAACTGGTATCAAATACTAGCTGTACCCCGCCACGCGTTGCTGTGACTCTTTCCAGATCTTTCGAGACCATTCTCGAACTTTCCGGAACCTTCTAGACTCACCGACACACTCCACCACTCAGTTTGGAACCTTATAGAACCTGCTTCAACTTTATTCTTCCAGAATCTTCTAGAGCAGGGGTCTCCAAACTACGGCCCGCGGGCCGTATCCGGCCCGCCAGTGTCTTCCATCCGGCCCGCGACATCTAATGACCAGTGTCATCAAGGACCCGTGACAGCTAATGGCTCAGACCTTGCTCAGAAGGGGCGAAAACTCCGCGAATTTTTTCGTGCGAATAATTAAATATGCTCGTTGGCGAGGTACTTGGCACCAATACATTGCGTCCACAAGTATCGCGCGAATATATCAAGAGGATTTTTTGAAAAATCTTTATTTGATTCGCAATGATATCAAGGTCTGAGAAACGAGTATCAAAAAATATCTTCAAAGCTACGTTATCTAAAGCTATATTTTCATCCCTGAAAATTCTATTGTCTACCCCCCCCCCCTCCCTAGGACAGAAAATATGGGTGTCTAGAAATTAAAACGGTTTTGGCCCTCCGAACTCACTGGAGTAGTCAATGTGGCCCTCCGGCTGAAATGTTTGGAGACCCCTGTTCTAGAGCATTCGAGAACCTTCATGAACTTTCTGGAACACTTCGGAAACCATTTTCTTATTGACCAAATGAAAAATATGAAACAATCACTGAAGAGATAGGTTACCGGATAACTCTTCAAAATGACAATTCAACACATCTTTAAAAAGTGATAAAATAAAGTCATGAAAAGTCATAAAACAAAAACTGCATTAAATAGGTTACGTAGGTTTAAATTTTAGTTTTTTTTATTCATCGCTTTTCATGACTTTATACCAATTTTTAAAGGCGTGTTGAATCGTCGCTGTGTTGAGTTATCATGCAACCGAGGGGAGGAGAAAGAGATGTTGCGAAGAGGAAGGTTGGTAAGTACCTGGTTGTTCAGATCTGGTCACTTAACACGTATTAGAAGTCAGACAATACCAAAGAGGTAACCTTGAAACACAGTGCTGTTTGTCAACAGTCTGTGACCCGATGACCCAAAACATGATTGTGAGAATGTGAGAAATAAATCATGACGAGATCTTCTGCGTATTTAATTTTTTTACTTTGCTCTGAAGATAAAAACCGATAGAGGTGTATTGTGGGCGTATCGGTGTGGCCTCAAATCAACTCTCCCCCCACTCCCTTCATTCTCACAACATACACAAAGTATTGTGAATGCCGTTGTCCCACTGGCTACAGACGACTGGAGCGGTTGGGTCTGTTGTGCGGTATTAGATATTTGCTTGTTGGGTTATGTTATATTCCAAATAATTAAATATTATTTTGATATTGCAATTATTCATATACACGGTGTCTGGAAACTTGTAGTACAAGCTGGAATTTGGTGAATTTACGTCACATTTAGTGGTATAACTTTTTAGATTTGAGGTTTCGATTTCGAGTTAATCGAGTCTGAAGTTAGAATTTTTTAGATCATAAAAAAAATCACCCCATAAAAAACTTTTTTTTATGGGGTGATTATATTTAAAAATAAAATATTTAAAAAATCTTTCGTAATCTTGCATGTATTTAAAATGACTTTTTCTTGCATTTTATATATATATAAATTCTTTGACAGATCTAATACGCCTAAATTTTGAATGAGAGAGCTAGGTATAATGCTGTAGCCGAAATAACAAATGGTAATATTTTTATAGTCTGAGAATGCCAAATTCTTTTAATCTCATTTCCTAAATCTGTGTGTTTTCTTATTTTTTCAGAAACAGTTTTCTGTTAGTATAGTTTTATCATAATATATTTTATAAAATTCATTTTATAAAAATGAATTTGGTTCGTATTTATAATATGGTACTATATTACGGCAGTCAATCAAGTTATGTTTAATTACCAAACTATGGTGAATTATTTTTAAAACTTGATTGTGCCTAAATGTATACTAGGACGGCGCTAATATAGAACATCCCGATATAATATGTTCTATAGTTTCCGGAAAAGCCAAACATTTTCTACATAAATTATCAATTTGATTTATAGCTTTGATTATATGCTTCCTATAATTTTTAGTGTTAATCACTCTATCCTGAATGGCAAGCATAAATCCTTCTATTTCTGCGCTCAACTCTCCAATACTCAACCATTTGTTTGACGAAAATTTGTTAACATACGTTTGCTTGAGATAATTGTAAGTGTTTTGCGTGTATAATTTTATTTGACCAGAAATATAATAATTCCTGGTTGGGATTTATAAAAATGTTGTCATTCTCGTCGTATAAATTTAAAGGTGTAATGTTTCTATCTGCCTTGCAAATAACAGAGGACAAATCCTTTATAATTCTATTTCGAGTGATGTTTTGGGTTTTTTTTTTTTTTTAATATTAACTCCACACAGGAGGCCCTGAAGAAAATAATTTCCCTCAGGGCCTATGTCATCTTTGGGGATGCTGTGTGGAGGGTCTTTTTGTGGAGAGGAAGGAGTGGACATGGGTCTTGAAGAGTCCTATGTTGTAGGAAGGAGGAAACACAGAGGCCGGCAGTTCGTTCCACAGCCGAGCTGTTGAACTTAAGAACGAATCGTAGAAGCAACCCGTTCTAGAGTGTGACATTTTCAACATTTCAGAGCATATCATTGACAGTACACCAGTTATTAAGTGTGACGTGGTCATTTTGAAGCAGCTGATGATCGGCAAAACAGCAAAATTGTAATAAATTACAGTTTAATTTTTAACCAAGGTCTTTTACGAATTTAAGTTAAAGCGGTGACCGGATAAATCATCACAATGATAATTCATCACATCTTTAAAAAGTTATATAAAGTCGTGGAAAGTGATGAAAAAAACTTTATTAACTGGGTTAAGTAGGTTAGGTTAGGTTAGGTTAGGTAAGGTTAGGTTAAAAAAAATGTCATCGTTTCTAATGACTTTATATCGCTTTTTAAAAGTGTGTTGAATTGTCACTGTGTTGAGTTATCATGGAACCGTTAAAGCAGAGGGCCAAGATTTGACCCCTGTGGTACACCAAAAGTTTCAAATCTGGGTGGTGATTTGTTTCTATGAATAAGCACTAGTTGTGTTCTGTTATATTTTACCCAGCAAAATAGGTTTCCATGTATTCCTATTTTATCAAGCTTTTTTAGTAAAGTTTTGGTTAACTTTATTCAAAGCTTTTTGGAAATCGGTATAAATTGCACCTAATTGTTATCTTTCTTTAAAAGAATTTTATAAAAATATAATAGTATTATAAAAAGATCAACCCACGTAGTAATAAACAGCGGTCGTTGATTTTTTTAAACATCGTGATGACTTTTTGGTTAATTTTGCAAAGAAACACGTTCATCTAAAATCATAGACAAAACATGGTGATTTGTGTATCTATGCTTACTTGCTGTTACTGCTGATTTGTGTGATGTTCTACGGTCAGCATATTAAATAAACAGAGTAATTAGACTATTTTAAATAGTTTTGTTTACTTAGCGATAACACGGACTTCGATTTGTTGGTCGAGCACCCAAGACTGTACTTTAGTCAGGCATGAACCATGCAAGGATAAAGAGCAATACTTTTCTGGTTTGTCTTATGTGGCCCACTCCTCCCGCCGACCAGGAAGTTGCGGTAGGCTTGATCCGAGCAATCAGTTCCAGCATTAGTGCGACAAGTGTAATTTTATGCAGCGTTTTGCGATTGCAAGTGATTGGTAAGTCTTTTTTTATAGAGGTCTTTTTTTATAGATTGAAGTTTTTTTTTTAGATTTTAAGGATTTTTTTATAGATTTTATTTAACATCTCATTTTATTTACATTAACCCTACACAGGAGGCCCTGAGGAAAATAATTTCCCTCAGAGACTATGTCATATTTTGGGATGCTGTTTATTTTTAAGGAAAGGAAGGAGAGAATGTTCTGGGGAGGTAAAATAAATGAGCGCTGGTTAGGAATCTAGGGATCAGTGGGTCCAGGAGTGACGGACATACAAATATATCCCTCCCAGTGCGGTGCAGGGCAATGGGTTGGGAGACCAGTTGGAGAGGTCAAAAGGTCTCCCCAAACCAGCCTCTCTGGATCTGAAAATCATTAAAATTCTTATTGTATAAGTTACACGCTCTGAATATAAAAGCATTTTGTCTGAGATTAGTAGAACATTTTTGAAGATGAAAAACTGATTTGTCTCTATTTCTAAATCTTGGAACTCTAAAATTAATCTCAGACAAAAGGGGCGAACAATCAATAAGGCCATTGATAATTTTATGGAGATATATTATATCTCCGGAGTCTCATCTTGGTTTTAAAGACTTTAGTCCATAATATTCCATCGAGCTGTAATCTAGCTTGGGGTGATCTATGGCAGAGCTGTTGGTTATCCAATAAATGGTTGCCGTGGCGGCGGTATTCAAACCCGCCACCCAAATTGGTAATTATTGTACGACAAATTAATCAGCCTCATTTACGGTACTAGATTTCTTATTTCTACATTCTTAACACTGAGGAAGTTAATAGTATGTAATAAAGTTGTAAATTGTATTTACCGATTTAGAAATTTAATTTTAATAGCACCATTCTTCTTGTAATGCAAGTGGTAGAACGTCTATTCTGCCGTGTGATATAGAAATTATTTCAAAAACCTCACGATTTTTAAATTGATCCCACGTTCATCATTATTTTTATTCAGTTACTAGATCCCGACATTACCAGGGCTTTGCGCAGATTTTTCTCGAAATTTAGTGTAGACAATGACCTTCATATTATTTTGAAAGTCAGGTGAAAAATATTATGGCATATAATAATATTATAAACATAGATAAACAAACGCTGATTTTACACGTAGAATTATTAAATCGTCAATTAAAACCGTGAGACTCACAAACGCCCTGTGATTGGTCGACGGGTTCTAAGTCGAAATATTTTGATTAATCTTTGTAACGAATTGGTGTACATAATGAATACCAAAAAATATGCTTTAGATAAATTGACGGTATTCCTATCGTTTTGCTTGAGTAGAATACCGATAAAAAAAAAAATTACTCAATAAAAAATATATATGTAATCTACTAAAAAAATATTTTTCAATAGAAATAAATGAACGCGTAAAGAAAACAACTTTAAAAAATACAGTATAATAGCTAAGATTATCTGTGACAGTTTCACTTGATTGACTTTTTTGCTTTCTTGTAAAATTATTTACAAAATGAATAAAAACCACTTTTTTGCTTCAAATCGAACGTTTCTAGACTCCGTTTGTCAAGAGATTTTTATGCGTATTACCTACAATATATACACTACAATATACCAAGAATGTACTCATTTTTGGTTTGTAGCTTCCTCTTAAAACGCTGCCTCACGAATCGGACATACTGTCGGGTATACTGTGATTTACAAATTATTTCAAAAGAATTTATGTTTTTTGGAAATGTTGCTAAATATTTTAATTGGGTTTTTTTGTTTTCATACCCACCCGAGTGGGATAGACTTAGTGGGTGCACGGAGTTTTTACCTCATTCTACTTCATGGTCGTACTGAAATAGAATAAAGTAAAAACGCCAGTCGCAGTGCATATCTGTACGCGGTTTGGCGTTTTCAGCTATTCCAAAACCGCAGCGTTTAATCGCAGTGTGTGCACCCACTTACTGTTAACAGGCAAAACCTAGGTACGTATGACGTCACGCATACCCCGTCAGATTTCAATCATTTTGATTTTGATAAAAAAAAACTAGAATCCTTATTCAGTAGGTTTTAGTTTTGTATATTTTTAAAACAGCGAGGTTGTGCGTGTTCGGGTGTGATTTAAGTCATATGGCTAATCGGTCGCTTAGTTTGATTGGAAACAACGGGGATCAGTTATTCAAAGATTTCCCTCGGGTTTCCCTCGTTTCAAGTGCATGCTACATGTCAATTAAGATGTACATGTTATAAGAAGTTATCATTCTGGTATAAATATTCATCAGGCATTGTAATGCAGTATTGTATGTCGACTCTGTTTTGTATACCGTGTTATTAGGTGTTGCTAGGAAAAACTGGCTCTTTCTGAGAACTCGTATCATTTATCAATCACATTGAACATTATTTTTTAATTATCATCTAGCAATGTGTAGATTTTCTAGTCCCTCGATTAATTATATTTTGCCGCACACGGACTGTATTTTGTTTGGTTATTTATTTAATGTCCCATCCACTTACAACCTGATGAACCCAGTTGGTTTACGGCATCCCAATTTATTTGAAGAATTTTGTGAGACTGAAAAAAAAATTTGTCGCGTGGAAGGAGTAAAAAAGAGGAAGTACCGTTCAGTATTCATGAATGGTCATCAAACACAATTAAAGCCATGTCAAGCAGTGTTTTGATTTTGAATCACGGTGATCTTGCAAAAAGTGTTTTTTTTTCATAAAGTAATTAATCTCTTAATAATTATCTCCATCTATCGCGTAGATACGCATACGTTACGTTTACCCTTAACTTTGTATGCAACCTCGTATTGATAAGAACACGCCAACCGGTTTCGTGATAACCTTGTATTTATCAGATCGGATTGATTGGCTTAATTAATTTGGCTAAACGATTAAACATCCCGGCCGAAATGATAACGGATATGGGAGTAAATTTAAATCAAGTTAACCAAAGGATCCACTAAAGTTACCTACAGATTTATGGATTCAAATAATGGACTCGTCTTGTTTTTAGCCTGTATGTTTTCAAGAGTTATGTTTTTGATATAATATTTATATTTGTTGTTAACGATTTATACTACAGGACTGATGATAATACGAATGAAGATAGGTTTTTATACCCATTGGATTTCCTAGAACACAGTTCAATGATAAGTCATAAATCATCAAATCATTATATAATATTTTTATAACTAATATAACAAAGACATATAATATTGTGGATTTATTTATAAATCTCTAAGCTACGCGCTATGTCCCGTTACGTAATTTGAATTATTATTTCATTATTATCAGCATTCTGCTGATGAGCTCATATATGATTTCAAAATAAGTTTAACCAGTAATTGAGTTTTTTAAAAATTTAAAATAAGTTAATCCTTTCTTGTCTCCAAATAAGAATCCCATCGAATTTTAAATTGGTGACAAGGTTTAGTAGATTGTTCCATGGATCCACTTCTATATTTCCTCTATTAATCAATAACACATCTGCCCTGATGATGGACACTGCAATGCTGTCCGAAACGTTGGCTAAAGAAGGAGGTAGCGCAACACGGAATAACACCCCAAAAACAAATAACAAAAATACTTTTGGCCGTGAAAATCTTAAACCTTACGTGGAGATTTTTACACCTACACATTAGTTGGTTGATGCGTATACACATTCTTTGAATAAAATAATAACATATACTAATTATGCAGTAGCGTCCTAGCGAAAGACCTACCATTAATAATTGAAACTTTGCTTTACTAGGGCAATACCCGTTTTTGGTGACCAGTTCTGAGTAGCTAGGTAACTACTTCCCCACCTTCCTCCTCCGCATCGCCTTCCCTAGCCACTCCCTTCAGCGTCTCAACACACATTATTCGGGGATGACATAGTCCAACTGGCTCTGGGAGCAGGAAAAAAGGGTGACTTTTCGTCTTCTAGACCCCAGACATGACAGATGAAATTACTAAAATAATGTTGTAAATGCGAAAGTGTGTTTGTTTGTTTGTCCTTCTTTCACGTCGCAGCGGAGCGACCGATTGGCGTGATTTTTGCATAGGGATAGTTCGAGGACTAAGAAGTGATATAGGCTACTGTTCATCCCGAAAAACTTCATTCCCGTGGAAAATGAGTGGAAAAATTTTTTGCACACTAATTTTTCTCTAATACCACGCGTGCGATGCCGCGGGTAAAAGATAGTCCTTAATAAAGGCGCTAATCTCTACTAAAACAACTTTCATGCAGAAAAACCTACACACGACAGTAAATATATCATTCGTGATTCGTCCCGACGGTATTTCCGTTTCTTGACGTCATTCCCAAGCACGTGCGTGCGGCTCGGCTTGCGTCAAGAAATGGTGTGAGTCCATCCAAATCCAAAGCGATGAGATGTATACCACACGGATAAATCCGATTTTATTCACCGATTTAACGTAAATGTGAGGAAAGAATGCACTTGACGCCACCGCGATTTTCCTGTAGACATTTATTTAATCAGTATACCTGTGTGATTAGTTAGTTACATTGTGTTTAAATATGCATTTGAAGTATTTATTTAGAATGTAGAATAACCGCTTTTTACCACTGTGGTGGGTTTTTGTATAAATAACATAAATGGAGTATGTATATTACAGGGAAGAGATAAAGCTATCGAAATTGAGTAGAAAATTTTCACTTTATAATGGTCATCTTTTTATAGCGCCGCTTTGTAATTATTCCTTTATATTAACATATTTTTATAGGTAAATTTTTCATTCATAGCTGCTAAATTCCTCGCGATGGAAATGACGTTACGAGCTGAAAATAGTTTGTTAGGAATTTCAGTAAATTAAGAAGTTAAAGCTTACTGTTTGAGAGTTGATATTTGAAAAAAAGGTATCGACATAATTTAACTACATACTAAAAAAAGAAATCGATATAATTTAGCTACTTACTAAAAAAAAAATCGACATAATTTGGCTACTTACTAAAAAAAGAAATCGACATAATTTGGCTACTTACTAAAAAAAGAAATCGACATAATTTAGCTACTTACTAAAAAAAGATATCGACATAATTTAGCTACTTACTAAAAAAGAAATCGTCATAATTTGGCTACTTACTAAAAAATCAGTTTTTTTACCATGATAGAGATGTATTATGGTATAAAACTTTAAAAAACCCTTTTTTGAGGATCGAAACTTCCTACCCAGGAACTAAGTCGCCAACTCTACCAATTTAGCCAAATGCCGATCGGGTAGGACCGACATTTATTTGTTTAGGAAAACCAACAGATTTTTTCTACAAATGTACAAATAATAAACTTATAAATTATACAAATAAAATCTAATGATAGATTTTCACATAAACATCAAATTATAACAAAAAAGGTCTAGTACCCGTGGGCCAAAATATTTTCAAAAATTTAAAATTGTAAATATTAGATAAATAATAAAATAAGATAAATAATAAGAACACAATTAAATGGCAATGTATAAAAACAAATTATCCTCCCTAAACTAATAACAGAAACAATAACTAATATATAACTATACCTACAACTAAACTGAAGAAATGTTTGTAAAATGAATGGTATGCATTCGAATAGGAGTCAAAGCAAAAACATAATAACTTGCAATAAGTTCTTAAAAAATATTCAATTTTAGCTAGGATAAATTATTTAAATATTCTTAAATTACAAGAAAATATGTCAAAATCATTAAAATTCTTAAGTTACACGATTTGATTATAAAAACGTTTCGACTGTTATTAGTATAGAGATGAAAAAATGATTTATCTCTAGTTCTCGAACTTGGTACCCTATATTTATAATATATTTTTTATTTATTTAATATTTGTGTTTTTACAATAAATATACAATGTTTACAAGTCATACTGTTTTAATTTATACTACACTTCCATTAAAAGCATTTGCTTGTGGATGGAAGAGGAGTGTACATTTGCGAAAAAATAATATAACTAGGTTACAAAGTAAATAAGTTACAAAATTTAAATCCATACTAATTATTGTATTTGGAAGGAAGAAAAAAAATATATTATGGAGGATAAATAGAGTATAGTAGGATAATTTGTGAGATTTTCGAGAGTCAGTTTTTTTAATTTTTTTTAAATAAAAATATTTTATATATGGTTCAATATATATATATTTTTTTATCATTAATGCTTCTAATTTATTAAAGACATGTTTTCCTTGGTGGGTATAATGGTGCTGAGCAAAAGAAGTGTGTAGTTTAGGGCATGAAAATATATATTTAAGTCTGGTTCGATTTTCAAGAATGAGTATTTATCTTTTTCTTTAATAATTTGAATAATTGAATTTTTCATAAATAAGTGTTTAAATGTAGGAACTTTGAATTCTTCGAATACGCGTTCAGTGGGGAAGTCTGGAGGTTTTTTTAGTATTATTTATATTTATATTATTTATTATTTATATTATAATTTCTATGGCGGTCAGGCTAGTATTATATATATATTGTATTGTCATAACGAGTCCATCTGCTGAGTTTCAACTCGATCGGACATCCGGAAGTGGGTTAAATTTCAAAAAACAAAAGTGAAATTCAGTTAGATGTTTTTAAAAAATCAACCGGCAAGTTTTTTACTACGAACTTGAAGTGGATTAGTTTTCGTTTCTAAGATTTGCATTTATTCATTACCGAAAACGAAAGTGAAATTCAAGTAGATGCATTTATTTGGACATGTTTTGTGGGTTCCATGATAACTCAACACAGAGACAATTCAACACACTTTTAAAAAGTGATATAAAGTCTTTTTTGTTATTTGTTTTTGGGGTGTTATGCCGTGTTGCGCTAACTCCTTCTTTAGCCAATGTTTCGGACAGCATTGCAGTGTCCATCATCAGAGCAGATGTGTTATTGAAATTAACATCATCAGGGCAGATGTGTTACCAAATAACACATTTGCCCTGATGATGGACACTGCAATGCTGTCCGAAACGTTGGCTAAAGAAGGAGTTAGCGCAACACGGCATAACACCCCAAAAACAAATAATAAAAAAGACTTTATATCACTTTTTAAAAGTGTGTTGAATTATCATTGTGACGATTTATCCGGTTACCGTTTTGTGATGCAAAACTCGGCAAAACTACAAAAATGGGTTACAAATGGGATGGCGATATACAATGCCATGTACGTGTAAGAGAGTGCTAAACGGGTTTAGAACTAAACTAAACTAAGCTTAATCAGTGGCTATGATGCATCCACGATAATTATTGTTATCGATTATCTGGGAAATACAAAAGCAGAAAATGGAAAAAGGCTCGCTCTACACAGAACTGGAAGTTACCTACCTACCTATAGACTTGAATAAAACTGGTTGTAATGATGAAAAAGCATTACTAAGTAAAACCCTCGGCTATAAACATAAACAAACCGGCATCTCTACGGATAACTAAGGTTAAGCACACTTTTTTACACACACGACGCGCCAATAATTTTCGGCAAAACCTTTAACAGAGCCTCAGAAAATAAAACATTTAAAAAAAATATTTCTTAAATATTCTATTTTACATGTTTTTATTGTACAAGCAAATGTTTATATCTGTCCTGACAAAGCCACGCTTGTGACTAAACCGGTTGGCGTGTTCGTATATACATAATGTCTCTTCGGTAAACATAAAACAAGTATAAACGTTAACAGAAGTTGCATTATGTATAGATATTATTTTGCAGTTCGATGATGTATTTTAAAAATTAAGAATACATAAAAAATTCTATCACACATCGCCATTAATCACACTGCTGCTACACGTCGCGACGGGATCACGCGATACGCGCTCTGTCTCGTTTGTTAGCGTGCTGCTGGAACGAGGCAGAGCAGATACTAGTACAACTACTCGGTTTCTCAATGACGACGTGTGATGGAATTTTTTGTTGTTGTTTTTAATTAAAGAAATATCATCGGAAAGCAAAAACGACATCAATTTTTTTTTACTTAATCACTAGTTCAGAAATAGCTGGTTAAGATCCTTCGGTACATGCTGTTATACCCTGTATAATATAATGCTACGTATACATTTGCGAACTATGGGAAAGGAACGAAGTAATAGCAAGCGGCGTTTCGCGCCATTTGCTGTTGCTTCGTGTTCAATTTTTATTTATTTATTTATTCAAAAAAAGTTTAAAACAAAATCTGCACATCTCACTAGGCCATTCCTGTGTCTAGGATATAGGAGGCAAAACTGTCTTGAAACACGCACGGGTTTGTTACTCTAATTCTCTTTCTAAACTCGTGTTCAATTCAAGGCGGCCGTCCTCCAATCGTGCACGGGTTTATAATAACCATGCGCATTGATTGAGCGCGTTGCAGTTTGCGTTGCAAACCCGTGTACGATTGGAGGACGCGCGCCTTCAATTAAACACGAGTTTAGAAGGAGAATTAGCGTGAAACCCGTGCGTGTTTTAAGACAGCACTGCCTCCCATTGAACGCGGAAAAGAAAATATGCGTTTCGGCTCGCAAATCCATCCGCGTCATAATAATAGAATCTATCTAACGTCTTGTGTTTGTTTTTTATACAAATCTAAAGTTTCATTCTGGAATTGATGTCCTCGGGTACTTCAACTACTTCAATCTGGCAATACAGTTAGACGGTGAATATGATTTTTTTAAACTAGATTACCTATCATTATTCTGTATGCACCATTTCCGCCTGTAATGAAAATGAGTAACATTTTTTATTTTATTTGTCATGAAGCCGAAGTAATGCAACCACAGAATAATGATGAATTTATCGAAGTCATCGCTTAAAAATTCCTTTTGTCCAACTTTCGAACCCAAATTAAATTAGCATTGAAACAAAGGCAGAAGGTTTTCCGAGATCGCTTTGCAACACATTTTTTAGTCGGAATTACAAATCAGCCATTTCCATGCATTTTTAATTGACTTTTATTGGAAAATTCAGGCGAATAGTTTTTTACACTGAAAACATGAAAATTTTATACAAAACTTTACAATTTATTTTTTTAAACATACATACATTAAACGAATATCCAAGTTATAAACACTTGATTCCACTATTAGAAAAATAAGAGAATTGATTATTTATGTTCTTTAAATATGGAAAACTGATATTTTATTATTTTTTTAAAAAGAACCACAAAAATTCCCAAGTTACGAAAGCTGACAATATTTGAAAATCACCTAATACCACCATTATAAGCGGAATATGTTTCTTGTACATTCACGGAGAACGCACTGTCCAGTGAACGGTCATTGTTTCTGAAGTCCCGGCGTTGCCCGGGCTGTAATTTTTTTTTTCGAAATGTGTCAAGTGTCAAGTCTGCAAAATTTCATCAATCGCATAACTATGATAAAATTGATAGACTAGCTGAAGTCCCCGATGTTGCCGGGATTTACACAGAGTTTTTCGAAATCAGACTTAGACAGTGATATTCATCTTGTTTTGAAATTGTGCAAAATTTCATCAATCTCAGAATAAAACAAATTTTGTATAAACATCAATTCTAAACACTTCACACTTAACGATTTTAAACCCAATTACAGTTAGTCAAATCCAAATTCCAACCGCTCGTGCGGTGATCTTCTCGCGTATGTGACGCATGTTTGGGGGCGGTGCCTGGAACGTCACGGTGAGACCCAAACGGTCGCACTAGACATATCCAAGGCCTTTGACCGGGTCTGGCACCGAGGACTTGTCAACAAATTGCATTCTTACGGACTTCCCGCATCCCTGTGTACGTGGATTGCTGACTTTTTAAGGGATAGGTCGATTCAGGCGGTTGCTGACGGTTTCACCTCTTCCTCGCACTCCATAAATGCTGGCGTCCCACAGGGATCGGTTCTGTCTCCAACTTTGTTTTTGTTGCACATCAATGACCTTTTGACATGTGCACCGATTCATTGTTACGCGGATGACAGTACAGTTCATGATAGCTTTTTGTTTGACAAGCCCCCAAAGGGCACACAAACTCCAACGGCTCGGAGGGCTTTGAAGCAGAGAATGGACGGTTATCTCGAGAGTATTTCCTCCTGGGGTAAAAATAATCTCGTCGAATTTAATGTTTCAAAGACCCAATCCTGTCTGATTACGTCTAAAAGGGATCCAAATGATAATCTAGTCTCCTTCAACGGAAGCAATCTTCCGAACAGGCCTTCCATTGATATGCTTGGTGTAACTATAAGTGACCAGCTCAGGTACGGGGGCTCCATCGAAGCCAGAGTAAAGTTGGCCTCTCAGAAGCTGGGCGTACTGTACAGGGCCCGCAGATACTTTAATAGCACACAACTGCTCACCCTGTACAAATCGCAAGTGCGCCCTACTGTCGAATTTGGCAGCCATCTCTGGTCTGGAGCCCCAAAATACCTGAAAAAAACCCTTGACTCTGTGCAGAAACGGGCGGTCCGTTTGATAGATTCCCCAATCTTAACAAACGGACTGCAATCTTTAGAGCACAGGCGTCAGGTAGGTATGCTGTCCTTATTCTATCGGTATTACAATGGAAGATGCTCTGAAGAACTAGCGTCATTGATCCCTTCGGCACCGGTGCGTAGTCGGGATACACGCCAAACGCGCGCCCAACATTTGTACACAGTTGACACTTGTCACATGAGAACGGGTCGCTTCTACGATTCGTTCTTAAGTTCAACAGCTCGGCTGTGGAACGAACTGCCGGCCTCTGTGTTTCCTCCCTCCTACAACATGGGACTCTTCAAGACCCATGTTCACTCCTTCCTCTCCACAAAAAGACCCTCCACACAGCATCCCCAAAGATGACATAGGCCCTGAGGGAAATTATTTTCTTCAGGGCCTCCTGTGTGGAGTAAATATAAAAATAAAAAAAAATTAAAACATTTATTACTCAATTTTAGTTAACTTTCAATAATGTCTAGTCTCGTCAATAATGATTACTTTTATGGTTTTTAAAAACTTAAAAATTTAAAGAAATTACGGCTAAAACGAAAATACAATAGATATAACAAGATTTTAGAAAAACTCGATGAAAATATTATTAGTGCAAGTGGCTCATTGTTTCATGTTCAGACAGTATTTATACGCCATCATCCTATCTACATATTACGCTCCTGTTGTTAAGGCGAAGCTTAATGCCAAATCACTATTTTGATTAATCTTTATAACTAATCGGTGTATATTATGAATACTCAAAAATATAATTTAGATAAATTGAAGATTTTACTATCGTTTCGATTGAGTAGAATACAGATAAAAAATAAATTACTCAATAAAAAATATAAATGTAAACTACTCAAAAAAATATTTTTTCAATAGAAATGTATGAACGCGTAAAGGAAACAACTCTTAAAAAATACAGTTTTATAGCTTAGATTATTTGTGACAGTTTCACTTGATTAACTCTTTTGCTTTCTTATAAAATTATTTACGAAATAAATAAAAACCAGTTTTGTGCTTGAAATCGAATATTTCTAGACTCCGTTTATATAAGGTATACCAAGAATATACACCTTTTTTGCTTGTAGCTTCCTCTTAATTGAAGTGTTATTGACCCGTTATGTCTGTTTCAGACCACGCTATACTCTCATGGCTTGGCCTATTTCAGCATATCATTCGCCCACGCTCGCCATACATTCCAAATAGGAAAGAATGACTAACGATATGCTGAAATAGGTCAATCCAAGAGAATGCAGTGCAAGTGTGTCATCCCATTATTCATTTATTATTCAGTCATTTTTGTAAAGGTCATCGAACTAATGACTTTTCATTTCCTACATTACGAAATTACCTACATTAAAATTCGGGAGTGCCTAAGATATTGTTTTGTCGCGTTGACCTCCTTTCTAGAATAACGCGAAAAACGAGTAGGTATTGTTGATTTATTAAAATCCTGATAAAATGTGATATCAGGCCGTTTCCTAATAAAAAAATAGTACTTTCATAATACGAGGCGTATCCAGAAAGTAAGTGTACTGAATTTTTGTAGGTTACAAATCTTTTTATTGAAACAAAAAAATTACATGGTTACCGTAGTACATATGTAAGCTATTTTTCGACATAGTCGCCATTCCTCTCAATGCAGGTGGTGAAGCGGGGAATCAACTTTTTGATGCCTTCCTCGAAGTAGTTTCCCGCCAACACCTTCGTCAACTTTTCCACCTCCTCCTTTACCTCCTCGTCGGTTAAAAACCTTTTTCCACCCATGTACAGCTTCAGGGAGGTAAAGAGATAATAATCTGAAGGTGCTAGGTTAAGGGAATGCGCGGGGTGGTTCAGGATATCCCATTTAAACGAAGCAAGCAGTTCCTTCGTGGCGTTGGCCGTGTGGTGTGGTCTGGCATTGTTGTGCAGCAGGCTGACTCCCTTTGTCAGCATGCCTCTCCTCTTGTTATGAATCGCCTTCCGCAATTTTTTTAGGGTCTCACAGTATCTTTCAGAGTTGATGGTCTCCACTTGAGGCAGATATTCAATCAAAATTATGCCTTGACAGTCCCAAAACACGGATGCCACGATTTTCTTGGCTGAAATTGGGGTTTTGAACTTTTTGGTGGAGGATGAAGAGGTGAGAACCGCTTTTAAACTCGCAATACCACTTGTACACACTCGTACAATTCATAGCTTTATCACCATATGCAGTTTTAACCTCATTATAAACCTCAAACGGAGGTTTTTCCTTCCAAAGGAGGTAACGGATGACGCCGCGTATTTCGCATTTGGCGGGAGATTGGATTGACATTTTTCACGAAACGTGTTGCCGGGTTGACACTTCTCAACGTACTGACCTTGAACAGGTCTCGTTGCGGAGGGGAAGAGTCAGGCTACACGTAAGTGTAGCCAACATATCGAAAATAAAATTCATTCGTTCGTGAGAGCCTCAGTACACTTACTTTCTGGATATGCCTCGTATATGGGAACACGTGTCCATGCAGTTGCGTTTATCCTGTTATTATATAATGACAAAACACAAAATTTTAGAATTTTTATAAAATCGCCATAACGCATTCGTGTTTTACTGATAGTATATTAGGAAATCTGTCAATTCATTCGCTAAAGGCCTGCAGTCCTGTTTTTAACAAGAATACTAATAATTTGAAGAGATTTTAATAATAATTAACAATATTTTAGATCAGTAAGTTTTCTCCGTGTAACATTGTTAGTTTATGAAGCTTAGCCCGTCATTCCACGGGTCTGTAAGAATCGACATAAATCAAATGTTTTAAGACACTGCGCAGAAAAGTTCCTTCACTGAACTGCGCTGCAGACCGTTACCTTACTATGGTGAACTTAATTTTCTGCGCAGGATTTTCAGCCATTAGGTTTATGTCGATTGCTTACCGACCCGTGGGAAGATGGGGTTAGGTTATGTTAAAAATAAATAAATTAGCACACATTGGTGCTAGATATTTGGTATATCTTTTGATTGAAAAACCAATTATTTTGGTTGAGTATTTTGGCCTCAATTCCGAATTTCAGTTTTATTTGGCAAAGAGTTTCTATTTTGGTGAGCAATGTTGCATTACATCATTTTAACGTTTACAATGTCACATGGAAGATATAATATTATCTGTATCGGTGAAAAGACATTACCATTCCCCTAGAAATTTCTTCACTAATAATAAAGGTATGGGATTGTGGCACATTCAGTTTGCTTACATTTATTTAGGGTACGTTGAGAGGCTGAAAGAAGTGGGAAGAGGAAGGTTGGGAAGTACCTGTCTATTCAGATCTGGCCACAAAACAAGACCAAAAGCATTTCAAGCAACGTTTTGATTCTAAATGTTGGTTTTTCACTAGGGCGATACTGAGAGTATCTTGTGTCTGATATTTTTGTATATTAACTCCACACAGCTGGCCTCGATGAAAATTATTTCTTTCAGGGTCAATCTTTAAGGAATTAGAGGATACTTTTTTAGGAAAGAAAGGAGATGTTTCGGGATTAATTAAGGAAGAAAAACAATAGATCTTAATAGAGAGCTAACCTATCATTTTCCTTTATAATGTATACAGGGTGTCCGGGAGTAAAGTACGCTAACTTCGGGAGGTGATTCTACATGATGGTAGAAGTAAAAAAGATAAATAACTTAGAAATTCCAATGTTTATTTTCCCGTACAAAAATATTTTTCAATAGAAGAACATTTACCCCCGGACACCCTATATTTTTTTTCTATACGTTAAGTATTACCGTGTTTCCTTATTTTCCTAACGTTTTTGCTATTCCCCGTCTGGGCATCCTGCTGAATAATGCACGAAGACTGAAGCAACTAGTCCTTGACTAGCCCTTGGCGTTTTGCCAACTGCAATAATCTGCTCACCGCGATTATATTATACGTATTCATGATAAGCATTTTATACACTGAGCAGAAAAACTAGATAGAAGTGTGCCGTGGGCATGTCCGCGTATACCACCAATTTTCGAACAATATATATGATTTTTTTCTTGGACAGATATTCGATTTCATTGGCCTGTCTGGTATCTAGGAGTCGAAAGCTCCTTTATAAGCTGGCGACATCGGTTTTCGTTCAATTCTGCATTGATCAGTAATGTAGTTCTAGTGGAGTATCTGTGTAGTGATTTGGCAGTAGGTACAAAACAAACACGACAACAAATCAAATTCAAAATTCTCTGTTTTTTATTTAATTTTTTAAAGCACATACTTAGTTTCGCTGACAGCATTGAATCATAACTATATAGAAACGATGTGCTCTAGCGTTATTAAATTTGAACTGCCTTTTCTACATGGAATTTTTACCATCATGAACTATGAAGTTTTAAAATATTCATTCAACTGTAAAAAAAGGCAAAACGCCATATTGTTTGTTAAATACTTTGTTATGAGAAAAAAATAAGTGGTTAAGTAAAAAAAAACATAGTTCATATTAGTTAATACGCTTTCTTTACGCCAAACAAAATTACATTTTTTTTATTAAAATTACTGTTGACAGATTCGTAGATATTTACAGTACAATATTTTTTTAACATTTGGAAATATAGGTATTCAAAATAGTTTTAATGTTATTTAAAGAGTGATCAAATACATCTATCATGTTAAAAATATCGTTCAATACCACCATTCCTCTTGTCACGCTATGCTGTGCTAGAACATATGTTTGCTGTGTGGTATCTTGAACAAGTCATGGTTACGACTACAGTTTCAGGGATATGTACATACGGTAGACGTAGTAGGCACTACATTCATGATAATTTAATAATAATAGTATCTACCGTTAGTTGTAGTTAATATAGATAGAGGTGAGACTAAAAAAATAGGGTTCAGATATCGGGCGAAACAGGGTAGTAAATATTTTTTTTTTTAAAGTTTCTTTATTCAATGAAATTATTAGTTAAATGCATTGAGGAATTTTTCGACCACCATGCTAGGCACATGCCCGTGTTATGGTGGTTAGGCAGGTTTATAATATAAATATTCATATATTATGAACCTGCATATTGTTTATGATCTCATTAAAATGAAACAGTTATTGGCTTGATGCCAAGGTGGTTAAATTAATATACATACAGTTGTTAATTTGTTAAGAGACGTATGTTCCTGACTTACTTCAACCTATTATTCGAGACAAAAAATTTAATAACATTTTGATCATCAGTAACATTTTTTTTTATTATTTTCACATGTCACTAGTCATTTATACGAATAACTGCCCAACCCCCTTTCCTTATCTGAATAACTGCCCAACCCCATTTTCTTACCCGAATAACTGCCCAACCCCCTTTCCTTACCCGAATAACTGCCCAACCCCCTTTCCTTACCCGAATAACTGCCCAACCCCATTTTCTTACCCGAATAACTGCCCAACCCCCTTTCCTTACCCGAATAACTGCCCAACCCCCTTTCCTTACCCGAATAACTGCCCAACCCCATTTTATTACCCGAATAACTGCCCAACCCCCTTTCCTTACCCGAATAACTGTCTAACCCCATTTTCTTACCCGAATAACTGCCCAACCCCCTTTCCTTACCCGAATAACTGCCCAACCCCCTTTCCTTACCCGAATAACTGCCCAACCCCATTTTATTACCCGAATAACTGCCCAACCCCCTTTCCTTACCCGAATAACTGTCTAACCCCATTTTCTTACCCGAATAACTGCCCAACCCCCTTTCCTTACCCGAATAACTGCCCAACCCCCTTTCCTTACCCGAATAACTGCCCAACCCCATTTTATTACCCGAATAACTGCCCAACCCCCTTTCCTTACCCGAATAACTGCCCAACCCCCTTTCCTTACCCGAATAACTGCCCAACCCCATTTTATTACCCGAATAACTGCCCAACCCCCTTTCCTTACCCGAATAACTGTCTAACCCCATTTTCTTACCCGAATAACTGCCCAACCCCCGTCCCTAACCTAATTGTCCAATGCTTACTAATTAAAAAAACAATATGTAACTATATATTAATATGTAATATATAATAATATACAATGAATATATATTAATTATGTTACTATATAATATATTCATTGTTAATATTTTTCTTTGGTGTAACATTTTCATTTTTTCTTTTTCTCAAGGTCTTTGAAACCTGTTTTGTTAAACCAAACCAATAACAAAGCCATCGTTGTCTTTTCTATTAGTACATTTATATGCGTAGTATTTTCTCAAAACTAAACGACGTATTGTATGAATACATTTCCAAACGAAAGTGAACATTTTGTTTTGTAATCGAAATTGCAGGTACGCATTTTTCTGCAATTTTATTTGAATATCGCACATGAGTCCTACTGCCTGAAACTAACAGTCCCGAATATATTATTATAGTCACGATGGATTTGGCGCACTTTATTTTGCCCATTTGACCGCAATACGATTAATTTGCCAGTTGGGTAAGGATGGGTCATGACTCATTTTATTAATATTAAAGAATAAAAAAAAAAAATAAAAAAAATAAAATAAAAAATAGCAGGAGCCAGGGTCAATATTTTCGTACGACTCAAAGAGTCAATTAAACGGGAGTCGTGTGAGCTCGGAGCGTAAAAGCAATACTGTAAAATATCTCCTGATAAAAAAACGGTAACCGTTCAATTGAGCCGTGGCACGGTTTACCGGGAGTCTTACGAATACGGCTCATCAAAAAGAGCTGGCTCAATTGTGCGGCTCCCTCATGAACGACTCATAATTGGGTGCGTAGATGAAGATTGGTTGATCACATGCATCAGAGGTTCCCAACCTGTAAAAAATATTTACTTTCAAGTTATTACTTTGTCTTCAACGCCTCCCCCACCTCTATAAATAGGTTTCCTATGCGGGAAACTGGACAACTCAACACAATGACTAATCAAAATACATTTACAAAGTGATATAGTCATGAAACGTGATGAAACAAAAAGTAGGTAAAATAGATTACGTTGGTTATATTCATATTTTACATTTTTTCATTGCTTTTAATGACTATATCATTTTTTAATGGTATGTTGAATTGTCTTTGTGTTGAGTTATATGAAACTTTAATGGTATGTTGAATTGTCTTTGTTTTGAGTTATATGAAACTTTAATGGTATGTTAAATTGTCTTTGTGTTGATTTATATGAAACTTGTAGTGTAAACGGGAAGTTTGTGAATCCCCATCACGTATAGAACCAAAAAAGATTCTTTGTTTTTCGATCTGAGCATTTTTTCAGATTTTTCCTTAACTACCTAAAGGGTTAAAAAAACTTTTGGAGTCTGATCTATACTATTTAAAATACTCGAATCAGGTGATATTAACCCCCCCAGCGACCGAAAGTTTTCAAATTTTATCTAAAAATTACAACATGAAACGAGTTCAGAAGGAGTATCCTTAGATGTAGGTGTGCGCCTTAAACTAAATTATTATCCGATTTCTTTTCAAAAATCTAGGTTACTGGCATCACAGCAATAGTTGTGAGGTAGACTCAATTATTATTGAATTTGACCCGTGTGAGTTGACCCTACCGTTGACCGATAAAACCGGGGAACGTGTGACGTCACGCGTACCTCGTCTGATTTTGAAAATTATCTTAACTAAGAATACGACATTTATTTTAAAATATACCTATTTGCTATTATTTAACTTAGAAAGTGAATATTATTATAATTTTCCCGTCAATTATTTATACCCATTTAAGGCGATGCCATACGTAGTAATGCAAAATCATGTGTTTTTGGTTTGAAAATTTGCTCGCCTAGAAATGTTTCAGATGCTTTAATTAAATACTGCGAGTAGAATACATCTTGGCCTTTAAAATAATCGAATATTTTTTAGATAAGTCTTTTTATAAGCCCAGAAAAAAATAATGTAAAGGCCTATGAAAACTGCTTTAAAGTTCAAAATCTCCTACTTAAGAACCCATTTTCGGTTATGATTTTATTGCATAATGTGGCAAATTAAGTTATTTATAAAATGATCGAAAAAAAATTAAATATTTATGCCTGAACATCCATAAAATAAAATAAAAGGCACTTTTTGGCCATGTTTTTTTCTTGCATAAATCAAAACAGGCGGATGGTGTTAAGCGGGAATTTAAACCTTATCGCCATCTATGTAAGGGTTGTTATTGATAGCGGCTCAATTTAAAATATTACACGACGTAGTGCATCGCCTTAATGTAAACAAAATTTTTGGTAACTTTAATTTAAAAAAAAATGATAATACACAACTATTCATCACTGAGGTTAAGGATAAGGTTACATCACTGTCTATTATACCATAAAGACAGTCTAGATAAAAATTCCTTAGACCCAATACTACCATAAAATCATAAAGTTACATATACACACTAGTAATAACATTCGACCTGATACAGAAATGAATATATTATTCAAGTCAATTACGACATAATAACATTCAAGGTTGCCTGCAGACTCTATGCTGTTCAAGTCGAGGAATATTCTTTCTAATATAATAAATTGGGACCTGAGGGAAACAGTGGTGCAAGTACAAAATATCATTTTTAAGTGTATTTTCTATCTTTTTTTATTTTTTTATTATTTTTTTTTATTATTTATTGAGTTAGTTTATACATTTGAATATAAACTAATATAAACAAGATCATATTTCATTTTGTAATTTTACATATTTTTACAATAAATATAACATTTCTTTTTAAATACATTCATTCTTCCTTCATTCTTCAGACTTTCAGGCATTTCATCATACATTTTTAGTCCTTTGTACATTAGGCAGTTCTGTGATTTTGTTTTTTTCATATGTGGCAATCTAATCCTATTTACATTTCTGGTTTCGTAATTATGAACATCTCTATTAAAAACAATTTCATCCTTAAAATATTTTGGCATTTGGTTGTTCATGATTTTATGTACAAAAATTAACACATTAAATAATAGTCTCTTTTTTATAGAAATCCAATTTAGCTGTTCTCTCATTTGATCTATGCTTGCGTATTTTCCTTTTCCTAGTATACATCTCATAGCTCTATTCTGTATAACATCTAGCTTGTTCAAGTTTCCTTCATTGGCCAAATACAACACAGTAGAGCAATAATCTAAATGTGGAGAAACTATAGTTTTATAAATCAGCTCTGTAGTGTTTCCATTTAGTTTATTTCTTAATCTTCTAAGAAAATTGACTTTTTTAGATACCTTCTTTAGCACATATTCAAAATTTGCTGCGAAAGTTAGTTTTGAATCTAGTATCACACCCAGGTACTTAATTTCATTTACTTTTTCAATTTTTTCGCCATTAATTGTCAATTTTAACTCTGTGTTATGCGTTTTGTTGCCTATTTCCATATATTTTGTTTTGTCGACATTCAGTTTTAATTTGTTTAATTTCAGCCATTTCGCTATATTTTGTAGGTCTTCATTTAATTTATTGATTGCATCTATGTATTCTTCACATGAAATATAGATTAATGTATCGTCTGCAAATAATCTAATTTTGCAATGTTTTATGGTTTTAATTATATCATTAATGTAAATAATGAATAGAATTGGACCTAATACCGACCTTTGTGGAACACCGAGGTTGTTTTCTATCGGTTCTGATTCTGAGCTTTCCACTTTTGTTACCTGTTTTCTTTCATGGAGATATTCTTTGAAAAGATTTAGAGCTACTTCAGAAAGACCTATATCTTCTAATTTTTCCAAAAGTTTTTTCCTTTCTATCGTTTCAAATGCTCTTTTAAAATCTAAAAATGTTGCAATGGTGATTTTTTTATTATCTGTTTCTTTCTTCCATGTATTAATCACAATGTTTATTGCAGCTTCACAAGAGTTATTATTACGGAATCCTGATTGTTCGTCACATAATATATGATGTTTTTCCAAATACTCAACGAGTTGTTTCTTTATTACAATTTCTAGTACCTGTTCGTATTTTGGTAACATATTTATAGGTCTAAATTCTTCGCATTTTCTGGTATTAACAACTTTCGGAATCAGGATCACAATAGATGTTTTCCATGTGTTTGGAAATTTTCCACTTCTTAACGATTCATTTATTATGTTCAGTAGATGAGGTCCTATCACTGGCATTGCATCCCTTAAAACTGTAAAGCTTATTCCATCTGGACTCTCTTTTGATTTGGTGCTGTTTAGAATCTGTAAAAGATATGTTTCATCAATCTCTTTAAACACAAGTTTTTCTCGGTTTAGGGGAACATTTCTCACGCGGTTGTCTTCCTTCAGTATTGGTATACTCTGATGTAATTCCGTTATGCTGTTTACAAAATATTTGTTGAAGCAGTTCTGTATGCTACCCTGTATCTGATGTGGAAATTCAATGTCATGTTTCATCCCTTTATCTTCAGTTTGCATTAATCCTTTTATGGTTTTCCACATTTTTTTAGTGTCTCCTTTTTCACAGATAATTTTATTTTTGAAGTAATCGTTCTTACAAACTTTCAGTTGTTTTGAGTATTTATTTCTTGCATTTTTGAATGCTTTCCAGTCTTGTGAGTTTCTTGAGATTTTTGCAATTTTGTACAGTCTATCTCTTTCATATTGTATTGATTGTAGTTCTATGTTATACCATTTATTTGTTCCTCTTATTTTAGTAGTTTGGATTGGTATTAACTGGTCGATTACTTCTTGAAGGTTATTTATTAATGATTTAGCCTTTTCATTAAATTCCATTTGATGAAGTTCATTCATATCACCCAGAAGTTCAATTAACCTTTCACTGTTATATTTTTTATAATTTCTGTATTTTATTACTTTGCTGGTTTTCGTATTAGTTCTTTTTGTGTTATCTGTAATGTGGATAAGGTTATGGTCGGTTATTTTTGGCTCATCTAGAACTTTTACATCGGTATAAATATCTTGTTGAAAAAACATATTTTCACGGCTTAGTATTTTTTTAATATTTAAATGTGAGTCCAGCAGTAGGACTATGGTATCCCCAATTGGCAAAAGGTGTTAAGGCTTTAAGAAGTAGGAAGGGGGTGTATATGGGGAAGAGGAAGGTTCCTGGCTATTCAGATCTGGTCACCAACCAGGGTTAAGTTCTTCTCACCAAGTGCATTTTCTAGCTTCTCTGCCGAGAGAGCGAATATCATTTAAATTGCGAATCATTGACTTTGCGGCCATTTTGAAATAATTCGCATTATTTCATTATATTTTTACACTAAAGTTCATCATTCATTTGTATTAATATGATTTTTGACAGCAAAATAATATTTTGTCTTCATAAAATTTATCTTCATGAAATGTAAACATTGTGAAGTTTTTATTTATTTTGTGAATGAGATTAATTAATAATCGTACGGTTATGAAGGATGGATGTTGTATGCAGGTTATTTACAGCAAAAACTATTTTTTAAATACTACCTTTTGCAAAGGAATGATGCAGGCAGATAAATAATGGCAATGTTTTTTAAGGATTAGAGTGATTTATTTATAAAATAGAATTAAGTATTATTAAAATAATGATTGACAGAGACAGGCCGGAAATGAGGTTTACAATTGAAGGATCATTTTAGCATAAGTTTACAGTTTCACAGGAATCATCGTACAATTTCATCTATTTTGTACTATTTAAAATTTCCATACCCCTTTAGCACCTTTATTTTACAGTTTGATTTAATCGTTTTTTTGTTTCAGATCTTGCGAAGAATGAAGCTGACCAGAAATAAATTTCACCCAGAAAAGGCGTAAATCTACAAACATGGGGGTGGAAGACTTAACATTTTCCCATCGGAAAAATTCTTATGAAAGAAATGAAGGCGATCAATCGGAGATCAAAGATATTGAAGAAATAGAAGCCACATCTTCTACTGTAATTGAGGATATTTATAAAAGTGGTAAAACTAGTCCGAAAGAGAAAGGAAAGTCGACAATGTTTCTTCGCGGCTGGAATTCGATTGGAAAAAAGTTGGGCTTTAAGAAAAATGAAAAGTTTATTGATTCTTCTGGCAAATCAGCGGATGAATCTGAATATATTGATTCAATAGTCAGTAAGGAAGTGAAGGGTGTGCAATATAAGAAACATGTGAAGAGAAAGAGTGTGACCAAAGAAGAAAATAGTGTTAAAGGCGAAGATGATGTCTTTGAAGAGGAACCCGTTAAGGAAATTATTCCCAAAGTGATCAAAGAGCAAGCTAAAACATTGGCAGAAATCAAAAAATCTCCACGAGAAGATTCCATCGCAAAGGTGGCTGAAGAACAAGGCATTGATTCAATAATTAGTCGAGATGGGAAAGAAAAGATAGAAATTGTGAAGACAGCAAGTGCTATAAAAGAAGTAGAGAGTGTTGTAGACAAAGTTAGAGAAGCTGAAACTATAGAAATTAAAGAAAATGCAGATCTTCGGGAAAATATGGTTTCAGAAAAGACAGAAACAGGTGAATCTGTTATAAAAGAGAGTCACCATGAAACCGAGAAAGAGGAATTAAAGGATGTTGATGAACAAGTTGGAGAAAAAGAAGCTGAAACAACAATGCTAATGAGCCTTGTGGATAATATTAATAGTACAAGATCCTATTTAGAAAGCGACGAATCTCAAAATTCTTATGACGATCCAAAAAAGTCAACCACTCAAGAAGCCTTCTTCAAACTTATAGATTTATTGGAAGACAAAAAGTCAACCAAGTCTGATTCAAGTGAAAAAACTCAGACATTTTCAACATGGGCAGTAAAAGACGAAAAAAAAGGTAGATCTCAGATAAGAACCGTCAATGATGTTTTGAAGAAAATGGAAAGAGTGACAACATCTTCCAAGACGGAGTATAAATTAAGAGAAAAGAGCTCTACAAATAGCCACTATAGTGATCAAGAAGACAGAAAACTTATAAAGAAGTTTGAGGAAATGAATGTGAAATATGAATACCTAAAGAAAGCTGACAAAAAGGAATCAATAGTTCAGTCTTCTGCTGATGTCGATCAATTGGCTGACACTATTTCTGGTTTGGGACTTCTATCTAAGGAGAAAGCAGATAAGAAAAAAACAAGAGAAAAGAAAAAAGTTCGGTATTTGGAAAGAGGACCTGACAAAGGAAAGGTAGAAAGAAGACAGCAGGTTACATCCAGCGTTGCCCCATACACATCACGTACTACAGTATCGGTAAGTATCGAAATTACATACTTTTATTATTTCGCGATGGTCATAGTAAGGGTTTGCAAATCCCGCACCTATTTCAAATTCCGCAGGGTTAATGTGTAGAATTCAGAGGGATATGCGGGATTTTTATTTTATTTTTATATTTTATTTTATATTATAAAAACAAACAGAACATGATTTACAGAGATGAAACAGTATACAGGAATTAGATACTTCATATTGGGTACCTATGATATGTTTCCTTGTAATGTCTGCTAAGTGGTATGTTTATTCCTTAATTACCAGGTGACGTGCGTAGTATCTAGGTGTGTGTGTGTAATATATGTGTAATTGTTTGTGTGTGTGTGTGTGTCTCTGTATGTATTGTATGTATTGAACAGAATTTATATTATTGACATGATGCCACATTTGAATTTGGGCAGTGAATCTGAAAAAATACCAATGTTAGAGTTAAGATCAATATTATTTAGAGTATGAAGATTGAAGAGCTCGGTTAATTGGAGAATTAGATGATGCATTTGTTTTATAATTAAACGTGTGGAATAGCACTGTATGTCGAGTACGTCTCAAAGGAATGTTAAAGTTAATAAGGGACAGAAGTTCGGTACAGTCAATGTCATTGTTTAAAATTCTGTGTATAAATATTGACTCAGATAAGTTATTGTTGAATTTGTAGCTAATATATATTATAAATTTGTTTTGCATACATTCTATAGTATCTATGTAAAGTTTATATATTATTGTGGATTCCAAATTGGCGATTCATATTTCAGGGTACTTCTGACTAATGCGAAATATAACATTACAATTGTACGCGGATTACTGAATACTTAATTAATTTTAAATAATGCCAACATTTTTTTATTATTTGGTATCAATTATCTTTGATATATAAAAAAGACATTGAAAAGGTAAATAGTATTTTGTATCAATAATCTTTGGTACTAGTAATATAGAAAACAAAATTGTATATAAGAAGATAATGAAAAGGTAACATAATAAGATTAAAGAAGACTTATAAAAATAAACTTAAATAACTTAAAAAATATATCATATAAAAATACAAAAAATGACTGTCAGTAACAGAACCTCCATAGTCTTTTGAGATCAATCATCAATGGTACTAGTAATATTATAAAAAGACGTTGAAAACTAACGTAATAAGTCTCTTAAGAAGACTATGATTAAAAATATGATTGCAAAAACTCTGTAGGTACCGACTTCTGGCAATTCTTGCTCTTGCGTATTATGTGATTCACAACTCGCAAGCAAGTATAAATAAAAACAGCCTGTTTTTGGTATAAATTTAGATTTAATTCAATTCCGCAATCCTATCAATCACGCACATAACAATAATAATAATATTGCTGATATTATGGGTTTGGATTGCAGGATTGCCAACCCTAATCATAACTTCCACAAACACTCACACATTTTTCTATCTCTATGCTTCACCTCATCGCTTTGACTGTAGTTCGTCTCCCGTAATGAAGGTCACTATGAAGGTTATCATTGGGTGTATGAGCTATCTCTCTTCAAGATGGATATTAGCACATCGATGAATGGATATTCCTTCGGCTCCTTCACATTTCCTACAATTATTGGTGCTTTCCACTCTTAATAGATAAATTAACAAACGGATTGCCATCTGTAGTGCACAGGCATTGGGTAGGAATGTTATCCTCATTCTACCCATATTTTAATGAACTATGATCAGGGGAACTAGCTTCATTGATCCTTTCAGCACCGGTGCATAGTCGGGAAACATGCCAAACGTGCGCCCAACATTTGTACATGGTTGATATTTGGCACATGAGAACAGGTTGTTTCTACAACTCGTTCTTTGAGTTTGACAGCTCAGCTATCGGACGATTTACTCCCTCCCAAAACGTGGATCTCTTCAAGATCTATGCTCACTCCTTCTTCTCACCAAAAATGCCCTCCATACAGCATCCGCAAACATGATATAGGCCCTGAGGCTGTTCAGGGAATCGACTCACATTTCAATACGGAGTTTAGCGAGAAAATCTTTCAGCTATTTCCTTGCTGGATGTTTTTCTAAATGACCCCCTAAAATTACACCAACCACACAAATTTCATTATAGTATATTTTTTCATTTTTGTTTTGCATCCCACAAACTAAGGATTCTCTTAGAATTAGCTAGCAAGTAACCAACTAATTTCCTCACAAGCATAGTTTTTGACCATCCTCAGTATTTTTTTCCCAGAATTGTATTATGTAATATAGTTTATTTGAATTTATAAAATAAAGTCTTGTTATGTTACAGGTCAATTTGGGAAACCTGAGCGGTGGACATTGCGTACCCGGCCACGAATCGTCTACGGATTCTCTACCAAGAACTATCCGCAATGATGATAATTATTACTCCAATAATGCCTATCCAACTGCCATGGTTGACGGCCTTTCTTTTGTTCAATATGATGCACCAAATGTTCAACAAAACATTGTAACATTCCCTCAACAGGACAATGCACCATTCCCTCAACAGGATATTGAACCATTTATTCAACCAAACGTTGCAACATTCCCACAACAGGACACTGTCTCATTCCCTCGACAGAACATTGCACCATTGCCTCAACAGATCGCTGCATTCATTCAACAAGATCTTGCCTCGTTTACTCCTTTAGAAAGGGAAAATAACTGGGAAGATATAGAATTAACCATTCAAGACCGGATATTATTTTCAGAGCCTGATGATAATATTGATGTCTTATACAAAATGTTAAAATTGGCAACTCCATGCAGCCCAGACCGTTCCAATGGAATGAATGGTGAACTATCTCCATTGGAGATCTATGGTGGTCAGAACTCTCCCTTGATACCTCTTCAATATCCATCTTTGGAAAACTCGCCCTTTTCTCAAACAGGGAGCTCTCCAACACAATTCAATCAATCTCCCAACATTGACAGAGCTGGAACTGATTGGTTACTTCCAATTTCTCGAGAACAAATATCTCCTGAATGGGTCGGTCCGAGTACATTCCTCGAGAACTCGCCCACTTCTCAAGCTTCACCGGGTTCCTTCTATTCGTCAAGTGACTGGAATCAACGGAATGGAGACTCAAGCTCATTTTCATCATTGGAAAGTCCGCCAATCTCAGGCAATGACGATTATCTTTTGAACAAACAAGCGCTCAAGAGCAATTTAAATCCAATCTTTACTGCACAGCCAAACAGTGACACCAACATCGATGGCAACTTTGTGCAAAACCAGCTGAATAATTTAACATCTGAAGTAAGTGTCAACATCGACCCTTTAATAACTTCTGTCGCTCTCAGCGCCATCCAGCAAATCAGGAATGAGTTGGAGTCGTCGCAAGTTAATGCGGCAAGGCCTTGTCAACAATGCCCATATGATACGAAGAATGCCACTGATGTTTTGAGTGAAGAATTCGGAAATTTGAATCCAGATGACCAGAGGAATATAGTGAGCAACGTCCATCGATATAACGAGACAAAGGTCATGCTGTAAGTACATGTTTTATATATTGGTCTGTGTACATTCCACCCATTACAGTAAACATCTTTATTGTATAGGCTTTATTATAGCTAAGCCAGTTCTTCTTCAGTGGTTTCCTCATTGCTAAGGATCGTGGCCCCAGTTGCTATACAGAACTAGGCTCATCCACTCCTCCCGGTCCTGCGCTGCATGAAGAGCCGCGGACACCGACGTTCCAAATGCCTACCTGTGACGCATTCAGTTTCACATATAGTGACCTTTGTCTGCTTCTCCTGACTTCCACTATGCCAGTAATCATGACTCAGTTTGACGAGCGATGTGTCAAGTATTGTAGAATATTTTGTAGGTACATAGTTTTGAATGTGGCTAGGGCATTACTTCTTGCAAAATCATCATCAAGACTCTACATTCCAGGGTGGATTCTCTTCCAATAGCTGCAGTTCCTTGAAGTTTGCAGTCCTTCCTATCCTGCCCCAATCCTCTTCCACATGTTCAGTCAATTACAGTTTTTGGACCTACAGAACCTTATGCTCTGTTCATCGTTTATTTAAATTCTGTGTAATCCATTTTATAGTCTTGCACCAAAGTTTTGAATTTTTTTTTCTCACATTTATTTATGTGATTAAATATTTTGAATATTGCAGGTGTTTTGACTCCCTGCTGTTGGCCTTTGAAAAACCTAACTCGGCCAACGAAACACCCAACCCACCAAGCCTGCTGCCCTCTATGTACTCTGTATGTGAACGACTCCTGATGACAGCTTCCACTAGAACCAAGTTCTTCCAAACAAATGATATGGGTGAGTGCTTTTATGTTGCAATTCACCTTGTGATATGCACTGTTCCTTACTGTCTAAAGTGGGAACAGGACAGTGCATGTCATTTGGTTCAAGTGGGGCCGGCCCTGGGCCAAATGGCGCTAATAAAAACCTCAAGGGCGCTGTATTAGGTGTTAGATATTCTCAGCGCCTTTGTTCCTTGAGTCCCTGATGCAGTGGCTAGTCGGCGCCGGGTACAAGCGTGCTGGTGTTAGATTCTCGTTAGTGACGATATAAGAAATACCCTTCCCCTTAACAACTCACTGGTGCTAAGTGTATTGGAGTGCAACTGTATTATCTGGGCCGCATATGAATGATTTTACAATTTGAAGATTGAAAGAATTCATTAAAAATTCTTCCGTTATATATTTTCGCACCCTCATAGAATGAACCTTTTTATAGATATGACAACCCATCAATCAATAGAAACTCGTAGATGTTTTGCGTTATTGAAATATTTCTTTAAATTAATTCAACATGTTACCAAGCAATATAAAAGATGGAGAATTACCTACTAAAACATGGCTACTAAGCAGAGATACTCTGTATTAGTAATACTATTGATTATGGCAGAGGTTAGTGATAAATATTATGTATAAGTTGTATTGTCATTACATAGTTATATTATGTTATATTCTAATTGAACAAAAAACATTCTGTAGACAAACTGCTTAGATGCAGTTTAACAGGATTGTACTTTGAAGAACAATTAAAATAAATAAATAAATAACGGTCACATATCTAATAGTGAGATTCTAAGAGTCTAGTACTTGTGTACGTCGCCACAACATATTGTATTGTCCAACAATTCACACAAATCTGTCGAGAAGAGCGACCTGCGACCTGAACACGGTGTAAGTAAAATTTGATATAGTCTTCGAGATTCACAGTGAGTTTACAAAGTTTATAGAACTGCGTACTCACTGTATTATCAGTATTTTTTGCAATGTATTAGATAAACCATCTGTAATGATGTAATTATTACGAACACAAAAAAAAGAAGATTTTTTCAAAATGCAATCTATATTTTTTACTCTAAGTATGCTCAGTAATCGCTTGTTAATGTCTGTCGAGTATAATCCTGAAACACTCCTGTAATTACGCTTATAGAGTGCTACTTGAACTATATAACAATGTTCAATTTCATCCTCAGATGAATTAAAAAATGAAGATAGGTTACTGAGACAAAACATTTCTCTGAACAGGTCCAGTGGAAATACTTAAGATTTACTACTTTTGGTATCGCACATAAGTTCGTTCTTCGGACAAGCTGTCACCAGCCCCACAAATACGTCACTCTTGGCTCCTTTTTTGTGATAACTACCTTCCTTTGATTTTGAGAAGTTGAGAATAAATGTCAAAATAAAAGTAAGATAACGAACGTAGCAACACATAAGTTAAAGGACGACCTACTGCTCATACAGTGTTCCGTATTCTTCTCAGTGGAAGCGAGTAAGCATATTTTGTCATCTCAGTCACATGAACAACATTGAATTAAGAATTTACTGGAAACATAAGAGTGTGTATTACTTGTCACAAGTTGGGTTAATTTTGTGAGACAGTAAAGTGTCTATTTGTATTATAATATCATTGATGTCGCTACATGTTTTTAGGTCAAACTGCTCTAGACCGTGCCGTACTGAATTGCCCCCAGATGCCGATTCTCTCCCGCTACCTGGGGGAGTGTTGCATCAGGGCTTTGCCCAATCTCCCTCCAGATACGGACTACACTATAGACCGGGTATGTGTTTCCTGAAACTGATATCTTAACTTATTCTACGACGCTGTCGCATATGTGATCCATCAGCGACTATTCTCGTACACCGCTGTCGCAAATGTGAGCCATGAAGTTTCACTAAATCACAGATGTTGTGTTAAAACGTGTTGCGTGGTGTAATAGATTGTCTTAATTTATTAACCATCACATTGTGGGCAGGCAGACTGCTATACAACTCTGCCTTGGCGTACGTTCCTTAATTTCCTGAAAAACTAAAGAAACCGTTATTTTCTGCATTTAGGCAACTGAGAACACCTATAAATAATTATGTACATACCACAGACATAGGAATTAATAGACGAGAAGATAAAGGCGAGGGGTAAAATCAACTGTTGAAGAACGAAGGGAGTGAAGATGACTGTGATTCGTCAATAAATCAATCTGACAGTAAATAGGCATCTCGCATTATAATATCACCATTTACTTCTTAAAAGTAAAATCTGCTTTGAATGAATAGACATTTTTACATGGGAGCGCAAATTACTCGCCACGTTATGAACAAATTTGCGAAGTCCAAATTCGGCAAAGTAAGGCAGCTTCTATATTCAGAGTCGTAGTTAGTTTCGGAGTATTTAGTTAAGACACTTTTATAAATGTTCATAAATTACTTCCCAGCAACCAACCAGCTTTGTGTTTCGCGTCCAGACGTTTCTCGATGTATAGTAACAACTGATTCATATTATACGATGTGAATATGCTTAAAATAAAATAAAATAATGCTTATATATGGAATGTAATACGACAATTGGGTTTATTCTCTTTTTTCGCATCTATTTTTACCAGTTTTCATAGTACAAGTAAACATTTTGCCGTGTTATTTCGTAAAATGAACCGATGATGCCTCGACCATAGTTCGCACAAGAATGATGACGTCACGTTTTCAAATATCACTTGAGGCCGTACGCGAGCCCAGCCGGCTCAATGGAACCGGTATGGGGAGTGGGGATAATACGCTTTTAATCACTTAGGGCAGGTCTACTAATATTCATATGTCTATGGTACATACTAAAAAAAATTTGCAAGAAATCTAACACAGATTTTCATCTAACACAAGTTCTTGTCAAACCACAAGTCCAGAGAATGTTGCTAACATTGAAATCAAACCACAAACCTTTAAATAGCTTTAAAACTTAAATCTTTCCTTGCCTGAAAAGGGATTTTGACATTCTTTCCTTTTTGTAGCAATAATTTCATAATTAATCAAATGTAAACCTACATACATAATTTATTTTGAAGTTTTGTGTTTGTTCACTTCTCTGATAACACTATTTAACAGGAAAATGATTACAATATTAAGTACTTCAACGCTTGATTCAGTATATGGAAAGGTGGTGAAATTATAAATATATCAATAAGATTTTTTTAGAAATATTTAACAAGAACAGTTGCTTGGACCATAGACAAACATCGAAAAA
The DNA here is from genome assembly GCF_061612785.1 of Hesperophylax consimilis. Classification (NCBI taxonomy): domain Eukaryota; kingdom Metazoa; phylum Arthropoda; class Insecta; order Trichoptera; family Limnephilidae; genus Hesperophylax; species Hesperophylax consimilis. Next base: position 7,172,777 of record NC_142862.1, on the reverse strand, counting down.
AAAAAAAACATTTTTTTTAGAAAAACGTGTGTCTGAGGTTTATATCCAAATGTGTTCAATTTCCAGCTGTCTTCCAGAACCTCATGACGGCAGTATATAAATCTACAGCTTGACATACACTGCAGGTGGTCAAAAGAGGAACTGACGAACCACATATTTTTTTTATGCAATGATTTTTAGTATTCACAACATCAGTAGTACTGTCACCCTAGACTGCATATATAAGGGTGGTGGTCTGTAGATATGCAATAGAAAATTTAATCACGCTTTATGCATGATGCATTATTCTAGAATGATGCAGATCGCAATGGCCTACTGCACCGAGCTGTGTCCAGAGGGGAACCCTGTATCCCCCACTTGGCCGGCCTTCTCGAACTGAACAGGAAAAATCAGATCTTCGACGTCAACCAGAAAAATGCTGATGGTAAGATACATAATCTTCTTCCCCTAGTCCTATTCCATCCCATCGCTTCTAGAAGGCGTCTTTTCTGGGCTACTTCATCAGCCTCCGTCCATAGCAGGTCCAGCCTCTCATTGCGTAGCCAGTAGAGTTGTTTTACTCAACTTCTAGGATTCTTCCTTATTTAATATCCGCCGGTATTTAACTTGGAAGTTTTGTCTTTTGGCATTCTGAGTAAATAATATGTATGTACAAACTAACTTTATCTGCAACTTATATATGAGAGTTGTCGGGGTTCGATGATAAGCACATCTCGGAATGACGAAATTCTTACACAATTCCATTTTGTGACTCCTCTCAAAATTTTATTTCGTCAGCTTCAACCCGTATGTCAAATTTACAGTTGTATACACATTTTGACAAACCTATTAAATATTTATTTTATTTTAGTTTATTTAGGAAACAGACAGTTGTACATGTGAATAAATTTTACATTTTAGTTGAATATAAGATAAACCAGTTAAGTTCCATTTACAATCTTTTTTTTATAGTTACTGGTTAGGAAGAAAATAGATATTTAAAGACTTTGGTAAAAAAAATAATTAAAAGAATAGGCGAACAATAAAAAATAATCGTTGTGATTAAGGTACATTGTAAGGTCAATTTGTTTTTAAAAGTATATAGGGTACAGTGGAAAATATCTTAAAGAAGCCATATTGTAAAACATAAATAAGATATCACCAAAATTTCATTTTAATAATAATAAAAATAATGGTATGGTAAAGTTAATTATGCAAGTTCGATTAATGTATACAAAAAGTGTGCGATGTAAATTTAACCTCTTACGAGACGTATGATATGCCATTACTTGATTAAAAGTAATTTGTTTACTGGAAGTAATAAGATACCAAAAAATGCCAAATGCGAATAGAAATGAAAAGAAAAATCATTGGAGTATTTGAAAGGAGTCATGCTATTTTGTTTATATCTGCCTCAGAGGAAATTCGAATAACCGGAGAACCGTAATTTTGTCTCATAAATATATATGTACATAACAGTTTTTTGTTCAAAGGTGTTTATAATTTTTTTCACTTTTAAATTCCCTGGCTTTCTTCATAAGTAACTTGTTAGAAGGCGTGAGGTGATCATTGGGGAATATACGGCTTGCTACTCCTGGAAGGCCGATATCTGCTGAAGTCAAGGTCCGGTGGCGACGAGCTACAAGCAAAGCCTCATCGAAGAAGACATATGATTATATTTGATGTAGATGTGGGTGTGGATGTGATTTTAGAAGCTGCCTTTGGCCATGGTCATTGGTCGCACTCTATGAATGAAGTCAATGTCCTCTTTTTGTAGTTGGTACCCAACTTTCTGGGATACATTCATTATAATATCCAGGAGGTTTTCACTTTTTGACATCGGAACTCCGTAAATTTCAACATTACGTAGTCTATCGTATTGTTCTCGTTGGTTCATTTTCATATTAACGTCCTTTATAACTTCCTTAAAATAAATAAATTCGCATTCCAGAGAATCAATTTTACCAGTTTTACAGCTCAAAGCTAACATTTTGGTGTTTAAAGTTTCAATTTGTGAAGATAAAAATTCCACTGATTTTATAGAAATAATAATAATAATATTTTATGATTTAATAGGTTCTAATTGATCTGTAAAGTCCTTGAATCTTGCGTATAGCTTACAGACATCGTTTTTTTCCATCTCTTTACGTTTGTCATTGAGGGTTTTCTCTCGTATTATTTTTCATGTTGTTGTTTAAATTAGAATATCACTTGTTTATTTACTTGGTGAAGTTTCCGCTAATAATCTGTTTTTTTATTTATTTATTTTTAATGTTTTTAAAAGACAAACATTTCCAGGTAACGAATAACTTAACCCTTAAATGCATGATTTATTAATTTTTCTGGAAAAAAATATATTTTGTAGATATTTACATGCATACGCGAGGAAATATAAAGAATTTAATTTTTTTGTAATTTTTTAATGATATTTAATTAAAAAAAAATTGTTGCAGGTTTACAACACCATGTATTTAATAAAAATTAATATGAACAATTTACGTATGAAAAAAAAATAAAAAACCTAAAAAAAATTCTCAAAACTAATAAGTGTACCGGAAAAATACGAGTTATTACATATAAGTATTATATTATTGTATCTACTTACCTAAGAAAATTAAAATAATAACAGCAAAACAAAACTGTAATTCTAACCTCCAACCAATTTTCGAGAATCTTCACTTTGTTAAAGAAAAAGTGACATTTGACATTCGCGAAAGAAAAAAAAGGTGATGCCACTCGATAAAATATATTACCGTGAACTTGATAATCCTAAAACGGCATGCATTAAGTATACACCAAAGAGTTAAAGGTGGTTTGAACGGTATGTTGCAGTTTGGCAACAATATGCATTTAAGGGTTAAGATTTTTTTTTTTTTTAAATCTCCTACTATCACCACAGTATGTGGTAAGTCGAAGAATTGAACTCACAACACCTGGGTGGGACACAACTCAGCCACTGATCAGTCCATATTAAAAATTTGATGAATCATATATTGTCACGGTGGAGCGAAAAGTCACCGACTAAAAGTACTTAATATTGAACCCCGCATCTACTAGTAAAGTCGAATCCGCCACCAACACCTATACGAACCTCACCCCATGAACCTGGGCACCCCTGCTACTTGGGGTGACCTATGGCAGGGGTGTTGGTCATCCAATAAATAGATCCCGGTGCGAAGGTACCCAAACCCGCCTCCCAAATTAATTAGTTATTATACGCCTTCGTTTAGTTCACTAAAATTCATCTCCTTAATAAAAACAATGACATTTAAATCACTTAGTGACTTTATGCTCTCAATGTCAACAACTTCCATGTACTTTAAACTCGAAAAATCCGAAAATGCGAAATGTGAATAATAAACTGAAAGATAACTGGCATTGCAAAAACCACCGAATGTATTTTTCGTAATTTTAAAATTATACTGACTCAAATCAAAGATCTGATTGTGTCATTATTATTTTCTAGGACTTATAGCTAATGAATAAAAGCATAATTATTAAAAAACCTTTTATTATCCCTCTTAAACAGAAATTTTAAATAGCAACCACAAAACACCCATTATTTTAATACTGTCAATTTGTTAGTTAGGGACTTTTCACTCCATGTCCGATCTTGAGGCCGATCCAAATGTCATTTTCTCTGGTTTTGTTTGTATTAATTATGTTAATTAATAATAGATAGGTTATAAGTAAGGTCAATTAAGGTCAATTTAATGAACACATTTGTTTTGATAACCATGTTTGTTTCAACAAATACAAAGCTGATAACTCCCTTGTCACCTTTTCCCCTTTCTCAATACGAATTTGCAAGACCATATTTACCTTTACATCGGGTTGTTAAAGTTATCTGTTTATCAATAAATTGTTTTTTCTTATCGTCTGGTGCAAATAAGAGGAAAATGAAAAGACATTGGGTGACGCCACATTAATTTGTACCAGTTGCTTTACTTGATTACTTCTATTAGGTTAAAGCCTGTGACAGACCGCGCTATATTCTCGTTGCTTGCCCTATTTCAGCATATCGCATGCCATACATTCCCATCTACACAATAGAACCAGATCTCATTCCACAGTTGACCAGTGTCGCTCTAGTGAAAGAATGAAGAGATGAATAAATCATTTAGGATAGAATTTTTTTTTAAATTTAGCTTTGTTTAGTCACTAGTTTTCAATATCCAGGTATTTCCAACTTTCCACTATCTCTTTCCACTCTCCGTTTCCTCCCCCAATATTTACCATGATGGATTTTCCATAATGCAATAGTCCAACCTTCTGTCCCAACTTGAATTTTTTAAATGTTTCTGTTAAAATCCGATTCTTGGCCTGTTTAAGCTTTTGATCAAATTATGATCAACTGAGGTGCATAACAATCTAAATTATGATCAACTGAGGTGCATAACAATCCAAATTATGATCAACTGAGGTGCATAACAATCCAAATTATGATCAACTGAGGTGCATAACAATCTAAATTATGTTTGTCAGCAAATCACACGACTCTTGGACTTCAAATTGCTTTAGCTATGTTTATAAATCAATTTTGAATAGCCCGATTTTGTGGCAGATCGAATCAAGGGTTGTAGCTAAATCTAGATATTTTGCTACGTATTTATATCCTTGATCTAGGTTGGTACTATGTATATAATCTATTACTTATGCCAATGCTTCCTTTGTGCGTCTTTTTTCTTTAAATCCATTTTGTTTATCCAAGATTAATTTGTTATCTTCCAGGTATTTTACAATTTGATTTTTTAATACTCTTTCAAAGATCCTTGATGTTGAGGTTAACAGTGTGATTGGTCTATACTTAGTTATTTCCATGTTGTCTCCTGCTTTATAAATAGGAATCTTAACAGACGGACTGCAATCTTTAGAGCACAGGCGTCAGGTAGGTATGCTGTCCTTGTTCTATCGGTATTACAATGGAAGATGCTCTGAGGAACTAGCGTCATTGATCCCTTCGGCACCGGTGCGTAATCGGGATACACGCCAAACGCGCGCCCAACATTTGTACACGGTTGACATTTGTCACATGAGAATGGGTCGCTTCTACGATTCGTTCATAAGTTCCACAGCTCGGCTGTGGAACGAACTGCTGGCCTCTGTGTTTCCTCCCTCCTACAACATGGGAATCTTCAAGACCCATGTTCACTCCTTCGTCTCCACAAAAAGACCCTCCACACAGCATCCCCAAAGATGACATAGGCCCTGAGGGAAATTATTTTCTTCAGGGCCTCGTGTGTGGAGTTAATATAAAAAAAAAGGAATCACAAATCCTTATTTAAGAAGTTTAGATTGATAAACATAGCCAAAGCAATTTTAAGCAAGTCCATGAGTCGTGTGATCAGCTGAGAAGCATAATAGCCTGATTCTTTCCCATCTCCCTCTTTTGTGTCTCCTTCTTTTTCTGCTCGCCACTTGGAAGACCATCACACAACAATTTTCAAATTGGGGATACCATAGTCCGACTGGTTCCTGGCAATTTGGACTAATGTCCATTTTCTTTGTCAATTTAAGTCTAGAGTAATCTCTAGACTTAAATTGACAAAAAAAACCCTGACAACATTTGAATTTCTCCTACTGTCATCAGTATAAGCGGAAGACTTTGATTGTTCAATGATGGAGAACTTAGCTAGCAGAGGATTGAACCCATGACTGGGAGGTGACGCATTTCTACATTAAGCTACTAATCGATCAACTTCAATCCACCAAAAGTGTTTAATTTGGTAACTCTATACAACTAGTATCGTGAATGTTTTGCGGTTTTATAGGCATGGCTCAATATAGAACTGGTTTTTATACTCAACAAACAGTATATACATTTAGAATAAATTATGGCAATGCCTCAAAAACAGATGTGTTCAAAAATTTATATCCTCAATGAAAATTATTATTGACGACAAAAAAAAAAATTCTATTGGCAATTTTATGCGCTATTAATATTGTTCCACTAACCTATTACATATTCATAGCTTATTTCACATATAAGCATAAAAGTTGTTAATGTATATGATTTATTAACCATATATACCATTTTTTTGCACGTATCTTCTACTATAAATGGCTTTGTGATACAGAATTGATTAACCGACAGTGGGAGATAGAAGATAGATTAATTTTTCCTTGCTTCTGCTGAAATTTATAAAACAATAGCTCTACCCCGCCACGCGTTGCTGTGACTCAGTCTGTCTGTGGAGATAGAAAAAAATAGCGCATGTTGCTTTTACGTCCAAAACATCGCCCTTTTATTTATTTTTATAAAAGCATGTTTATACCTATAGCAGGTGACATTTAAATAATATAGGTATATAAAAAAACACGTGTATTCGAATGCAACGTTGGGTCAAATTCAATTATTTTATGGAGATTTTCCGTAAATCGGTGCAGTGCATGGTTAAACTGATGTTCATAAAAAAATCGAATTTTCGAAAAAAAATAAAAAACATTTCAGTCTACAACAATGCCATTTTATTTAATATTAGCACTCTAGTACACCCAAGAGTCACGAGCCGCCACTGGTCACCACTGACTTATTACTTTTTGGTTCTAGACCATTTAGCATGCGCTCTATCTCTCTAACATTTGCCTGACAGTGATCTCAATCCCATTTGAATTTCGTAATAATTGTGAAATACAGTTTTGTATTGGAAATTTAAGGCCCGATCGGACAAATATTTGAATCGCAAAACACGGCATTTCTTATGTCCTTCTTTATTCTACGATTCAAATAATGTATTATTTTATAATACTATGTAAAACCCCATAAATATATACATTTAAAAAATATATGTTTTTAGGTTACTCTCCGTTGCATTTGGCCCTCATGGCTTGTTCAAGTCCCGCTTCAGCGTCAGATGATGGTGCTGTCTGCCGTGGAGTTTGCCTGACGATGGCACACCTCCTCCTTGACCACGGGAACGCTGATCCTAATATCAAGGTGAATTTAACATATGCAATTAACAGTTACTTATTTTTATGCTTCTGTTTACTGATCATATTTACGTACTTTAGTACTTTCAACACATTTGTTCGGTTTGCAATGTTTATGTATTTCAAATGAACTATTTACATCTTGTTTTTTAGTTTTCCAAAAAAACAAATACCGTTTTAGAAACTAGATAAAATTTTCTTTCCGGTGTACGCATTTAAAATAAACATTACTATTTCTAAATAATAAAATTTTATGTTGTGTCTTCATAAAAAATGACAAATCATACACTGTATACAAAAAAGCATAACATTTTATTAATAAAAAAAATTTACATATGTTTAAATTAAACAATAAAAACATACTGACGAAACTAACATTAAAAACATAGGAAGGAAATTCTGTCGCGATTACACAAGATATAAAAATAGTACTATTCTAGATAGGGAGGAAAACATGAAATCTACACATTTTAAAATATATATATATGGGAATTGGTAGTGAGACAATGTAAGATATGGATGTTGTTGTTGCAGTGTTTATTAAGAGTCAGGATTATACATTAGTTGAGTTGCTCAGTTGGGAGATGGCTCTGGGTCGAGGATGATGATGACACCAGGCGTAGTCGGCGATGACTGCGGTAGAATGGTTGAGATGCGGGTCAGTGGGTCGACGCCGCATTGATGGAGATCAGGCTCGTAGACTTGTTCAGCGCTGATGAAGGCAAGGAGTCTTCTGGGTACTTCAGCGTGAACGAAGTAGCCGAAGGTGCGATGGACCTGGCTGGCAGATGAGCGGGAGGTACAGGCTAGCGACGATGGTCGCGGAGCCGAGGCGCAGACGACGATGAGCTGGTTGCAGGGTCTAGGCGCATGAGGTTAGCGCTGGCCAGGAATGATAGCCTGGGCCAGGGTGTTGAGGTGAAGATGGATCGAAGCGTGACGTGGAGGGAACCGGCCATGATGGCTGATTCCTCCATTACGCCGAGGATGATGTCGCGTGGAACTTGTTGACTGGAACGATGTGGAATGATGACTGACTACTGACTGACTGACTACTGACTGATGTACTTAGATCCTCCACCGCTTATATAGCTGCTGGACTTCGAACCCGCAGAACCGCTGACTCGGTTTATTGTATCAGCGTTTGCATCACCCTGTATGCAAATCAGCAGTCTACGTATTGTGGTACCGATATTATAATTGAAGTTTCGTAAGAATCTCGGCTGTTTAACTCGTGCAGTCTGGTTATGAATTGATGACTCTAGGAGCGGTGACATAACCGCTACATATATACGGTACGAAAGAGTTAAAACTTTAATTAAATTTTCAGGCTCACAAGAATGGAAACACTCCGTTGCACGTAGCAGTGGAAACCAAGGCCTGCGCATCCATCTTGGTCTCTCTCCTCCTGCAATACAAGGCTGTCATTTCTAGCACCAACTACTCGTGAGTACATTCATAACTGGGCCCGTCGCTTCAATAAGACAACTCGGTATCTAGCGGGGTTGATCGATAAATCCTTAAATCGATTCGATATTGACTAAATCCCGTCGTCTATGGTTATTCGGCGGCGTTAGGCGGTATTTGCGAGCATGTTCAGCAATTGGTATAAAATATTTCAACAGTCGGTAGAAAAGCCGCCTAATTTAGCGTGGCCTCTTAACACACTATGAGCGGGAATGGTATTTTTACCTGCGCGGCCGACTGGTGCTTATCGGCGGGACGGGTAAAAATACCCTTTACGCCGGCTCCACTTCAAAGGCGAGGAAGGAAAATTATTATTATTATTTCCCGTGACTATTTAATCTAAACCCATGAAGACATTACAAACTACACACACATATAACAAAAAAAGATAAGCCGTTGTTTCTTTTATGTACACACATACTCAATAATTAGGCAATTTTATGGTGTTAAATTTCAAAGATGGTTTGTTAGTTGTACTGGGAATATGAGTACCTATTATATTTTTATGACGTGTTATAAATTCATTGGACCTCTCTTATGAGATAATCGCGAGGATGTTATTACAATAATCATTTCCTGAATGACTTTTCCCGGCACTCATTACTTGTGAAGATAGAGTGGCGCCAATATACACGTGCTTTAGTTATGATATACAGAGTTACAAAACTAATTAAAACTAGTTATTTAATTGATATTTTCTTTTACCCTTCAAAAATTTCTTATAATTTGTCTGCCCATTCTGGTGAAGATTTAGCTGAAGCGATATATTTTTGCGCTAATCGCAAAATACACCCGCTATAGGCTAGAGTCTATTGTTTGAAGCTCCCGACTACAATGTGTTAAGTGATCGAGAGATAATGGTTTGGGGAGACCTTTTGACCTCTCCAACTGGTCTCTGATCCATCGCCTTGCGCCGCAGCGGGAAGGATATATTTATACGTCAATCCTGGACGCACTGATCCCTAGATTTCTCCCCACCCTTCTTATCTTTTTCTTTCTGAGAACTTCCTCTATAAAATATCCTTCACACATCATCCCCAAAGATAACATAGACACTGAATTAAATTATTTTCCTCAAGGCCAAAAAGTGGGGGTCGCGATCATCAACAAATAAAAATAGATTTTTTTATTTTTTAAACTTTATTAAAATGAGTAAACTATGTTTATCTATACCATTAAAAAGTTTGAAAATCGCTACTCTATGTGGTGTAGATTCACCAGTTTTCCGCTTGTAATGAGGTTTTGGGCACTGTGCATAATACTTTTATGCGGCCTTAACCTTTTTGAGGGAAATCAGAAATGGAATTAAAAATGAACTCTAAAGTATTTCAAGTGCAAGCGATTGTATTACGAAATTTTGTGCACTGTCTCATGGTATACAGGTTTCAATCGCGTATTAAAAAATTCCAGCTAGGTCGAAATTTCAATGCCAACAGCGCATGAACGGTTTGTTGGCGAAATAAATTCTTGTCACTGGTGCATAAACAGTTTTTCAGAGGTTAAGGTCTCTGAATTGGGTGAATGTGGACAAATACAAACTACAGAACACATTACAAAGGGAATTTCCCCTCACCAGTTTCTCGGAGGCACATCTGTGTTGAGCCAAATGACTCCCTATGCCTTAATGGACTTTGCTGGATATCATCAACATCCCACTTTGACCCTCACCCAATCTGATCCTTTTTTAATCTGACTGGCACGGTTAAATGATGTACCACGTACTTACAAATCTCTAATCTCTAAATAGTATAAAATAAAGTTGCTATCTGCGTCTGTCTGTTTGTGCGCTTAGTTCTTCTAAACTACGCAACGGATTTTAATAAGATTTTTACTATCATTTAGAGAATTTCTTCTGAAAGGTTCTTATATATAATAAATGCACATTATATTTATAGAAAGTAGAGAAAAGTCAATGTTTTCTAAACTTTACTCCAAATCATTCACAACCCAGCTAGTTTCAGTACACGTCAGGTAGTTTATAATTAATTATTGAATAATCAACTTTTCTATTTTTATTTTCAGTAAACAAACACCATTGGACCTTGCCAAGCAGGTATCCAATTCATACCGCACACAATTGTCCAAGAAGGTTGTAGAGATCATGAAGGATTACATCAAAAGGCAGAGAATCAATAATAATAATAACAGGATGTGACTAAGGCACCCACAAATTGGATAGAGATATTCAGAATTTTGATTGGGGAAATTTGGCAACCATACATTTTATATAGAGGTGAATTAATACCCATGGTTTTCATGACAAGAAATTTCGCAGTTAGGTGGATATATCACCCATAGAGAAGATGGAAGATGAACTGGAATTTCGTAAGGGTCGTCCGGTGGCGAGCATTTGAGGCAGTTCTAAACAAACAAATTATAATTTAGTCAAAAGAACAAAATGTATGAAATCATATTTGACTATAATAATATATTTTCGAAACTTTACATTAACATTCAACTAATGTGAAAGAGTAAACACGTCAGCCTAGAATTTTTTATTGCTGTCCCTCATGTCGCATGCATGCTGTTGTACAGGTAAAGTCGAAATGCGCTCAGAGGTAATTACCGTATTGAACATTAACATCAGTTATTATTGTTATTAGTTTCGTTATGTACATAAGTTGAAGATTCACGGCTGTTTGAACTGCAAAGAAAGTAAGAGGTTTTTAAAACTTATAACTGACATGTACATGCGATTTTTTTTCAAAATCACGAGTTTTTGAATATTATAAAATTAAACAAATTATTTCTCTATAACGTGTTTTTATTTAAGGCGATGCCATACGTAGTAATGCAAAATCATGTGTTTTTGGTTTGAAAATTTGGTCGCCTAGAAATGTTTCAGATGCTTTAATTAAATACTGCGAGTAGAATATATCTTGGCCTTTGAAATAATTGAGTATTTTTTATATAAGTTTTTTTATAGGCCCAGAAAAAAATAATGCATAGGCCTATGAAAACTGCTTTAAAGTTCAAAATCTCCTACTCACGAACCCATTTTCGGTTATGATTTTGTTGTATAATGTGACAAATTAAGTTAATGATTGGAAAAAAATGTAATATTTATGCCTGAACATCCACAAAATAAAATAAAAGGCACTTTTTGGTTATGTTTTTTTCTTGCATAAATCAAAACAGGCGGATGGTGTTAAGCGGGAATTTAAACCTTATAGCCATCTACGTAAGGGTTGTTATTGATAGCGGCTCAATTTAAAATATTACACGACGTAGTGCATTGCCTTAACTACATATTGTAGAAAGCCAAGTTTTTTAATAAAAAATCAAATAAATCCCAACATCGATGGCTTACAGAAATAAGTAATATGTTTTCAAACCTTGGGACATTAGATTTTGTGATAAAAAGATAAGTTTATATATTATGAGACATTTAGGGCGTGGACTTTCGTTTATAACATAATTATAATTTTTTTTTGTTAAAGATATACAATCTCTGTGCTCATAAAAATATTGCTTGGAGGATTTACAATGTGAATTTATATGTATCGTAATGTCATTGGAGATTTCATAGAGATGTGAATATAACACCATCATACAAAAATATTGCTTAAGTATATGTTTCTTAAGTTACATTTAATTCTATAAGAATGTTTAATATATAAAGATTAGAGTAACCTAATTAAAACTAATGATTTCGGCAGTGAGACTCTGTGTCCATGTATAACTTTAATTAACAATAAAACTAGGATTTACTTTGATTTGAAAAATTAGAACTGATTGTGCGAACGACTTAAACAACCGATAAAGTAGGTACCAAAACTATTTTATTAATTAATATAATTATGTATTTGACATGTGTACCTACTGCTTTTCTTTAAATTTTTGACAGATGTCTTAATATTTAAAAAAATAACAGTGTTCATTCAAAAATAAATTTCTGATCTTATCTAAAAATTGGCAATGTTTGTTTTTGTTTGTTAGCTTTACAAATCCTTGAATTTTATTATCGTGTGATTTTTCACAGGTTTGAGCTAGTTAATATTAATGTTTATGTAGTGTTTATTAATTAAGTAAGATATTTGAATTAATAATTTATTTACTAAGAAATAAAAAAGTAAAAACTGTTACAAAGCACTAATTAAACCACTACTGTCAGCACGGTTGGGACTCTTGTGTGGTTTCATATAAAAAAGTAATCACATTTGTGTAAAATTACAGGGAATATGTAGGAATCAATTAAGCTACGCCATTGTAATTATTCTGGAATTTAGAGATAAATTAATATAGGATAATTTTTTGTTTTCAATGTAAAATAGCAATTTGGTCTATAAATATTTTATAGCTAGGTTTTATCACTGATGAGATAAATCACTAGAAGTTCGTTGTGGGTGTATATATGTGCTCGAAGTAAGGTCAGTTTTATCTTACTTCAGATGAAGTAAAGGAGATGAAAAATCATTTTACATTAGTCCTGTTGGAGAGGTCAAAGGGTCTCCATCAACAGGCACATTCACCGTCGGACACTCCAGTCCAGGAACCAGAAAACCCTTACTAAGTCACCTAACATAGCGATCTATTTGAAGTGACCTATGATAGAGGTATTGATTACGCAATAAATGGTTCCTGGGGCGGTGACAACAATGCCCGCCTTCCAAGTTGATATATAAATTGGTGACATCTTTTTTCTTTCAAATCTGTACCTATACACCATGCTTCTAGAGATTATATTTTCAGTGACTATACCATTGTTATTATTGTAAGAATTATAGATAAATTAAAATACTATATAATATTTTTCAATGTAAGCAAACAGTACAGTGATTCCATAAATATTTTACAGTAAGGTTAGGAATAAGGAGTCTGTACCGAGACAGAGTATGCAGTGTGGTGGCGATCCTGTCCTCTCTGCCTACCCCTGTGGGGAGGCGGCCGGATGTTTGGTTAGTTATATAATATAATACATATTATGTTATGTAAGAATTTAGGCCTCTGTAGCCTACTGGTACTTTGAATATGAAGGTTGGAGGTTTTATTGTTTTAAAGAAATCTGTGCTATAATAAAATAATTATTTTTTTTAAATGCTCTCAAAAAAATATTGCAATATTATGTTGTAAGCCAAAAGAAATATATTTTTTTCTTTTATATTGTATGTGTATAAAATTCGAATAGTAAAAAAAATAAATTGACTTTTTTTGCCCTAAGTATAGAATAAATAAAAACACAAGAACTGCGATGTGGATGTGTTTCGGGATCCAAAAGATAGGAGAACCTCTTTTTTTTATGAAACTAAATAAGAGTCCCAACTGCTCCTAACCGTCTGGAGCCAGTGAGACTATGGCATCCCCAATCAGTGGGGGCTCGTGACTTTTGAGTGTAATAGAGTGCTAATATTATAAAAAATGGCATTTGTTTTGGACTAAAAAACATCAATAATGTCGAATTTTTCAAAACTTTAACTCTATCACACTGAAAAGTCGCGAGCCGCCACTGTCCCCAATTGGGGTATGTTGTGAGACTGAAGATAGTTGGTAGGAGAAGGAAATTGGGAAGGGGAAGGTGGGAAAGTACCTGGCTATTCAGATTTGGTCACCAAAACAGCCAAAGCCATTTCAACAAACGTTTCAATTTCTAATGGTGGTCTTACACCAGGGCGATACTGAGAGTAGCTTCTTCTCTGGAACGTGCCACAAATATGCTGTATATTATTGTATATAAATAAATTGTTAAATAACACAAATAACTATTAAATTAATTATTACAATTTTATTTGTGTAAATTCTGGCTCGCTAGTTAAGAGCCTTATCCCTCGACCATGGTTGACTTTGAAATTTTTTCTTTTTAAATTTCAAGAATTGTGTTTCATCATCATTATGTAATTTTAATTTCGATTTATGGGATTGGGGATCTGTTAAGATATGATGTCAAGCATGTAAGACAGACAGAGCGCATTCTAAATGGGCTAAAACCAAAAGGTACTAAGGTAAAAGGTACTAGTCAGTAGCGACATCTGTTGCTATTCAAATCCCCGTGAAAGGCATTTAAGGCAAGAAAATAAGAAATTTTATGAATTGTTAAAATTCTGTGAAACAACCCGTCCTAATAAAATACATAAATAGCGATTAAAATGCATTTTTATAAAAATACCTACTTTAAGAAAATTTAGGATTTGTGAATTCCGACGTAAGACTGTTGCATATATGAATATTATAATGTAAAGGTTTGTAACTTCCGACGTAAGAATGTTACATATATGAATATTATAATGTAAAGATTTGTAACTTCCGACGTAAGAATATTGCATATATGATATTATAATGTAAAGATTTGTGACTTCCGACGTAAGACTGTTGCATAAATGATATTATAATGTACAGATTTGTGACTTCCGACGTAAGACTGTTGCATATATGATATTATACTGTACAGATTTGTGACTTCCGACGTAAGACTGTTGCATATATGATATTATAATGTAAAGGTTTGTAACTTGCATACACTTGAATGTTGCATATATGACATTATAATGTAAATATTTTATTTAAATTATGTTTAAGAATTTATTTGTTTAATTGAAGATAATTTCTGTGAATTTGTACTATTTTAAACATAGATAATAGAAACAAAGGGAGATGTGGCATGTCACCGAGCTACGACCAAACTATATGGACTATCAAAGCTGCTATTCAATGAAAGTTATGCGTTTGGTGTGTAGGTAGAAACAAAGGCGAGGTGCCACTGTGTGTAGAATAAAATATTATATAGTATTCGTATTTGCGAACTTTCTTGTCCAGTGATTGGTTTATCCCCATTAACTTATCAATTATTAAAAATATGAAATTAAAAAAAATATATTAAATGCATTATTTGTTTATCATTTTAGTACAGTTTTTCATTTTCACATATTGTGTATATTATTTTATGCTTATAACTCCACAATATATCAGGATCCTATATGAACTGCGGGGATGCTGTGCAGAGAATATTTCTAAGAAAAGGAAGGTGTGAACATAGTTCATTGTCATGTTTTCGCTATTCTTGTTTAACGTTGAAAGCTATTAAACCAACATTAACCCGTAGGCTGCCATGAGCACCTATAGCCATTCAAATTCCGTCTTATTAATGCTAATCTCACTACTCTAATACTCTAATGTGGTATTTGGGCGTGGCCTAAAGAGATTATTGTTCTAGTCTCACGTGGAAACTATAATTTTCCTCTCCTTTCTAGCATAGGGGGGAAGTGTTTGAGGGAAAGGGATAGAGCAAGGAATATCAATTGTTTTTACGAGATCACTGACAGCTGACAGACACGTAACTATGGCAACTCTCTAATTTATCTGCCCACTGCAGGAGAAATATCGCTCGACTAGCAGATCACGGCTTTTTTATGTATATAGAGGCCCTGAGGGAAACAAAATCTCTCAGGGCCTATGTTTTCTTTGGGGATGCTGTGTGGAGGGTCTTTTTCGAGAAAGGAAGGAGAGAAAGTTGTACGAAGGAAAAATGTATGTGGGGTGGGTAGGATTCTGGTGGTAAATTTATCCAGGAATGTGTTCAGCGTCCGGCTGAAGAGGTCAAAGGGTCTCCGTCAATGAGTCTCTCCCGATGCGGCCCACCACCCGGCATGTGGGCAAATGCATTCGCCGCCAAGACCTAGACAAACCTCACCCCACGAACACAGGCACCCCTGCTAAGTCACTAAACGTAGCAAACCACTTGGGATGACCTATGGCAGGAGTGTTGGTAATCCAATAAATGGTTCCCAGCGTTCCCAGGTTCCACACATGTAATAATATGCTGTCTGTCTCATATGAGACGTTTGTATAGAATTGTATGGTGAGCAATATGATAATAATAATAAAAATAATAATAATAATGGGATGACTTGTATAGCGCCGTTTTTGTGCAAAATCACCTCAAGGGAGCTGTAAAAATTTATAATACATTTCTACAGTGGTCTATGTTATTATGTATTTACTATTTATGGAGATAATATACAGTAAAATACTTACCTGGTAGGTCACTTGAGATTAACACTTAATTAACATTATCTAATTGTTTATTAGCAAAATTTAGATACAGGATTTAGGACATAATTGGAAAATTGATTATAACTGGACTTCTCTCAGGAATGGTGTATTTAATTTAAGGGTATGACAGCTTATTGCAGCGTATGATAGTATACCGCATTGATAGTATGACGCCGTGTGAGACTAGCAAAAATTAATGTGTATTGAATTAGCGTGTATTGGATGTTAGGTTATGACTGTGTGGGTGCCCCGATGGAAGCGACCCAGAGGCGATCGAGGAAGAGGTGGTTTGTGGCAGGATGAAAAGGATTGAGGAAGTTGCGAGTGGTGAGGCATCAAAATCTAGGGAAATATTGATGGAAGACATTTTAAAAGAAGACGGTGTGCCTTATAGCTCAGAAACTTATGTGACTGGTTACAAGTGCGGTTGTGGTGATATGTTCCTGTGGAGTGGAGATTGCCCCAATGTTGGCGAACCTAAAATATATTTCATCAATGAAGCAAGCGTTAACCAAAAATATGTTCACATTTGCTATAATATGTTCCACAGGACTGGGTATTTATCAAAGACCCGAAAATTACGCGTTTGCGATAATGCAAATTTGTTTATTTATTTGCAAAAACAGTACAAAAACCAATACATTGCAAAAGCGGTAAACAAATTATGGAAGAAAATTTTATACATAAGTATACAGTTAGAACAAATACAATATTTCTTGCTTAAAGTCGTTGTAGGACATATGGAAAATATCCAAGTTAGCTGGAAGGGAGTTAATTAACCTAGTGAGTCTTCCCAGGGGCATCACCATTGGTAAGTTAGTTCTGGACCTGGGAAGAATTAAAAGCCTGTGTTGGCGGCCTCTCATGAAATTATCCGGGACATAAAGTCCTATTTTTGACAGAATGTCAGGAATTGATAGTAAACCATTCAGAAGCTTGTAAGCCATCAACAATAATGCGACGTCCCGTCTGGAACTAAGGCTGCAGATATTCAGCATTCCCGAGATAAATGCTATTGGAAACAGCCATGGGTAAAAACCAAACTCTCTCATATAGAGGTATCGTAAAAATTAATAAATACAAATTTTTATTTTAAGGTGATGCACTACGTAGTAATTCAAAATCATATGTTTTTGGTTTGAAAATTTGGTCGCCTAGAAATGTTCAGATGCTTTAAATAAATACTGCGAGTAGAATACATCTTGGCCTCTGAAATAATCGAGTAATTTTTGAGTAAAGTCTTTTTAAAAGCCCAGAAAAAAATAATGTATAAGGCCTATGAAAACTGCCTTAAAGTTCAAAATCTCATACTTACGAATCCATTTTCGGTTATGGTTTTATTGTATAATGTGGCAAATTAAGTTATTTATAAAATGATCGAAAAAAAAAATATTAATGCCTGAACTTCCACAAAATAAAATAAAAGGCACTTTTTGGCCATGTTTTATTCTTGCATAAATCAAAACAGGCGGATTATGTTAAGCGGGAATTTAAACCTTATCGCCATCTACGTAAGGGGTGTTATTGATAGCGGCTCGATTTAAAATATTACACTACGTAGTGCATCGCCTTAACTTTTGAACATCTGTTTTTAAGGATAGATATTTAAAAATATACGTTTTTGGTTTGACTAAGGATTGAACTTTCCTCCCCGGGGACTGGACTCAACTACGCTAACAATTGTTATAACTGAGCCAAATCCAAATTGTTTAGGACCGACATTTATTTCGTATATTTGCTGCTATAATGTCATCGGATTTTATATAAATATTGCCAAAAAAGTATGATTGAATGTATTGTCATCGACAACGAGTGGTGATAATCTGGCGTGTAAATAACACAGACCATCAGGGAATATTTTAAATCCCTATGAAAAAAAGGAATGGATTGATCAATGAATTCACTCTGCAGGAGAAAGACAACTTAAACCAGCCACCAAAATACATATGAACAGAAAGACTCACCAGAAAATAGCACTTGCAATTGAGTTTTGCTCCTTGATCTTAAATCAGCACAAAATATATTTGAGTTGGCACTAGAAGATTATAATGTGTCACCAGCTCTCTAGAGCGTAGAATTATTAATGATGAATCAGCACATTGTAATAATACGTACTGCCGTGATTTGTGACATTTATTGTCAAAAAATATTTCAAACATTTTAGTCTTCAATAGACCTCTTTTGACAAATGATACAAACTGGATGAATCCATCTGATCAATGCAAAAGGTGTCGGTAATCTGTTACCATTCACCTACAGAGCAAAATCCATCCAAAAATGACCAGAGATGTCTCTTTTGTCCATTATATATATTAAAAATTAATTAATTCATTTATGTATTTTAAAAATTAATTCACACTAATTTTAAATAAAATTTTAAATTTTAAATCGACTGCTTCTCCAACGAGTCTATCTGCCGAGTTTTAGCTCGATCGGATGTCGGGTAATAGGTTAATTCCCACATCCAAGATTTGCATTCATTCATTACCGAAAACAAAAGTGAAATTTAAACAGAAAAACACTCGATGGATTTCATATTATTATTGAATTTGAAAACTTTGAATTGAACCTTCCTACCCAGGAACTGGAATCGACAACTCTGCAAACCTAACCAAATGCCGATCGGGTAGGACCGACATTAGGTGGGGGAGTGTCCGAATCATATATATATATATATATATTATTTTTAATCACACATGACGAGAATTCTTAGAATAAATTCTTTTTGTATTGGCGAGACATTCTAGATGAATCTCGTAGCATCTCTACAAATATAAGTTGCGTTCAAACACAAGACTGGTTTAAATTTGGACTACTTTAAGAGTAATTCTGCAAAAGAGCATGGTTTTTCTTGGAATTTTGCAGCATATGGTGTAAAACCAGAATTTAAACGTAATTTCCGAAATGCGTCAGCAGATAAATCCGCGGCTGGAATTCTAACACATTGTTCGGAAGACAAAACTGCTTTTTAATCATCGAGTTCGTGGTTGGTGTTAATTTAATTATTTTATTAAAATTAACTTTTGCAAGTAACGCCTTAAAATATTAAGAAGAATTATTTGTTTGCGCCCGTACATAAAAAAAACTCAACTCTTTCAGGAAAGGCATACAATTACGTTATTAGATTGAATCACCAATAAATTTACATTGCGATGTACAAGCGCAAACAGATAATTTGTCTTAATATTTTAAAGCATAACTTTCAAAAAGTGTATTTGAATCAAATAATTAAATTAACGCCATCTTGAACGCAGAGATTATAACGTACTGTACGTTTAGCTTTAAGATTGAATCTTTTTCCCCAGCTTATAATGTTATAGTTAAAAATGCGTCAGCAGATGAATCCACAACTGTAATTTTATCTTTAAATTGAACACAAGAGTTAATCCTCGTGAAAATCCCCAGCTTTAATTAAAACTACACCCAGAACACGAAAATGGTTTCCTCCGGTTTTTGCAGACGTAGTCACTAGAACTTTAAAGGCCTATCCGCACACAACAGTGCCGGCACGTGACCGACAGTTCCGTACCGTACAGTACCGTGACGTGCTATTCGTACATGTCAGTACCGACACGGCACGACACGGCGACGCGCAGTGAATAGTAGGTACTCTACGCAGCGTCGAGATCACAATTAGCAGCGATTGCTTTAATATTAGATGAAAACGAAGAAATTAATGTGAGAAGAAGGCATTGGGTTCATAATGCGTGGAGGAAAAGAGAAGAAGAAGGAGAATTCGCCACCCTATATAAACATCTGATAGATGATGAATCAAAGTTTTTCGAGTATTTCAATATTGTTCCACATGTTTGATTTAAAATTAAGGTCCATGTATTTTCTATGTGAAAGGTCATAAATTGCAGAATGTACACGGACCAATTCAATCAACTGTTCGTCGTCCATCTTGAAATACTGCGACCGTGTCAGTGAAAATATTGTCCGCTAGAAATTCACGTCCCGTCACGGCGAGCGTCGGCGCAGCACTGACATCACTGAACGTCACTGTCACTCAGGGTTGCCAACCATAAAAAAAATTCCCTCGTACGGATGCAGCTAAAAATCTCGTACTTTGACTTTCAAACCTCGTACCAGAGATGGTATGCCCAAAATAATTATTTCCCCAGATTTCGAGGCGAAATTTCCCTAGAATTTCCCTACATTTCGCAAACCTTGAACAAAACAAGATCTTGGCAAACAAAACCCGCTTCGGGGGGGGGGGGGGGGCACACACGGCCGGCATGCAACAAATGGAACTCGTAAAAAACAGAGATAGTAGAAATTTGCGCTCTGTGTCATAGCGACGACTAATGCGAAGAACGAACTGTTTTATTATTCAGGGATTTCAATATTTTTATTATTCGGGGATTTCTCGGTTGGTGGGATAACTACCATAGACAATCATCGCGCAAATACGGCAATGTAATTTTTGGTGTAAGAAGTTCCTACAAGTTCTGATAGATGGCACTAGTTTTTACTGTTATATAATAGTGATGTAAAATGTTCGTATAGCCAAATTATCAAAATCTCGTACATAATTGTACGAGGTTGATAGTCTCCTCGTACCTCGTACGGAAGGCCACAAATCTCGTATTTGTACGAGGAACCTCGTACGTTTGGCAACACTGCTGTCACTGACGACTACGGATAGTGCCGTACAAAATGTATGCCACAATATCATTTTTCACTGACACTGATGGATACGTCACGTGTCGGCACGTGTCGGCACTGTGCCGGCACTGTTGTGTGCGGATAGGCCTTAAAACTGCACTTCAAACTCAAACATGAGAATGGTTCCCTTCTTAAGGCGAAGCTTAATGCCAAATCACTATTTTGATTAATCTTTATAACGAATTGGTGTACATTATGAATACCACAAAATATGCTTTAGATAAATTGAAGGTTTTCCTATCGCCTCGCTTGATTAGAATACAAATAAAAAAATAAATTACTATTAATATTAAAATATAAATGCAAACTTCTAAAATTTTTTTTTCAATAGAAATGTATGAACGCATAAAGGAAACAACTTTTTAAAAATACAGTAGGTATTATAGCTAAGATTATCTGTGACAGTTTCACTTGATTAACTTTTTTACTTTCTTATAAAATAATTCACAAAATAAATAAAAAACAGTTTTTTGCTTGAAATCGAACGTTTCTAGACTCCGTTTGTCAAGCGATGTTAATGCCTATTACCTACGATATAAGGTATACCAAAAATATACACATTTTTGGCTTGTAGCTTACTCTTAAATG
Source organism: Hesperophylax consimilis (assembly GCF_061612785.1). Lineage (NCBI taxonomy): Eukaryota > Metazoa > Arthropoda > Insecta > Trichoptera > Limnephilidae > Hesperophylax > Hesperophylax consimilis. Next base: position 7,151,159 of record NC_142862.1, on the reverse strand, counting down.
CGTGTGCAGATGAATCCACAAATGTAATTTTATTTGTAAGCTAGTCCCCAGTTTAATTAGCATTACACTCATAATTTATTTTTACACATTTAGTAAGATAATTAGAAAAGAAAATAAAATAAAATAGGGATGTTGGATTGCGTATTTATTTGTGAAACTGCTTTCTAGTAACGTAGGTGTATACGCAAGTACCTATCGGCTTAGTTATATCCTTCTCTGGGTTTTGTAATAATGCCTTAAAAATGAATCTGAAACAACGTGAAAGAAAACCGATAATGTGGGCCTTACTGGGTGCTTTATACACGGCGAGGCCCCTATATTTCGAAAAACATCCCCATCCCCATTTTCCACCGCTTAAATCAGAATTTTGATACTTCTTGGTGAAATTTCGCACACTTGACAAATGAAATAATAGAAAAATTAGTTTCTACATATGTTTTCGAAAAAAAAACTCTGTGCAAAGCCAGGAACTTCGGCTAGTAAAATAATTAGGTATAACCTACATGAACTAGCCAAACGCACATCTTTCATTGCTCAGCCGCTTTGATAGTCCGTGCAATTTGGTCGTAGTTCGACGACAGTCTTCCTTGCCAAATTTATCCTTGTTTCTATTAAGCGTGATGACGCCAAACATATTTTTTTTGAGTTTATTTAGTAAACATACATTTTTCTTATTTTTTCGAGAAACAATTTAAAAAAAATTCTTCCACGTGTCGACACTGGTAACTCAGCCGAGTAACCGCCAAACCTCTCAAATCGAGCCTAGCTGTCCAATTCCTACAGATTTTCAACGTTTTGTAGACAAAAAAAGAGTAAACTAAGTCACCGGAGATCAAAATTTTATTTACATATTTTACTCTGTGTGTTTTCCTCCTTCCTATAACGTGGGTTAGATCTTTCCTTCTGACCCCTCCACCATACGAAAGAAGAAGAAATATACTTAATGAGAGCAATCACAGTAAGTCAAGTATATCCCCTGTATAAAATAAGGTATTTGATCTGGTATTGCGTTCAGGGCAACGAAATGCAATCTTTCTAACAGAGCTGGTGAGAGCTTATTCAGAAACAGCATGTCAAATTTATTACATTGATTATATTTTCACTTCAGTTAATATAAGTTCAGTATTGAGGATTCCAAATGACAGATACAAATTAGAGATAAGATCTTGTATATGCCATAGTATATAGTAGTTGGAGTTTAAAAAGTATATTGAATTATTTTGTGGTGCCTATTATGAAGCCCATTATGAAAGGATCTTGAATCTGAGGCCTGAGGATTTAACATTCGAGTTGTTGATCCTGTAAAATGGCCTTGGGACGGAGTTACCTATCTGCCCTTTACCTAAACCCTACACATGTCTGTCATAAAACATATTCAATATAAATTACATTTGCATTTTCAAGGGCGCTACTCACAGTAATTGAAGAGCACGGGTGATAAATTTAAAACAGATTTTTCAGTAGGTAGAGGCAGTGGCATCTCTATAATATGGTATGGACCCATATTATGTCATACAGGATGTCCGGAAACTCGTAGTATAGGCGGGAAACAGATAAAAGATAAAGAAAGTGATAGTTTCTCCTATCTTGATTAACGGAAAGCATTTTTAGAGCACAGGCGTCGGGTGGGAATGCTGTCCATGTTCTACCGGTATTTTAATGGATGATGCCCAGAGGAACTAGCGTCATTGATTCAATTGCGCGCCCAACATTTGTACACAGTTGACATTTCAAGTTCAGTTGAGTTCAACAGCTTGGCTGAGGAACGATTTGCCAGCCTATCTGTTTGCCGGCCTCTGTGTGTTTTCCTCCTTCCTATAACGTGGGTTAGATGTTCCCCTCTGACCCCCCACCATACGAAAGAAGAAGAAAAATAACATGCGTCTTTTGGAGATCCAGGTTCACTCCTTCTTTTCCACCCTCCACACAGCATCCACAAAGACGATATACGCCCTGAGGGAAATTATTTTCCTCAGGGCCTCCTACATGATTTTAATCTAAAAAAATGTTTCATTACATTTGTCGGCAACCAAAGGGTTAAAAAAAATTTAAAAAAATTAAAAGACACTAAACAGCTGATATTAATCCCCTAGCGAATGATTTTCTCAAAATTGACCTAACTATTATTCTACGTGCTCGATTTTCTCGAAAACAAAAGTCAAAATCAAATAAGTAGTAACACAAAATCGACTCCAAATGTGATGTGGATTCACCAGTTTCCGGACACCGTGTATAAAAGAAACAAAGGGCGATATGTTACGATAAAACTGCACAGACTACCAAAGTGACAACGCAACAAAAGTTATGTATTTGGTATCTAGGTAGAAACAAAGGCGGGGCGCGAATGCTCGCGGTCATATAATAGGGGAAAATTTGTCAAACCCATTTCTCCCGTTTCTATTATTATTTGTACACACGCTACGGAGGTTACAAACAATGTCATAAAGTTTTAAAAACATTCGTTATTATTATGATAGTAAAACAATAATAATAAACAAAAAGTTAAATAAATTAAATTACCATGTGAATAATAATTAAATTATGTAAATGACTCTTCTGCACGGGAGATTCCAGTGAAGAAAATCGTGTACTCCAATTGTTACTTTAAATGAAGATAATGAAACTTATTTTACTATTACTAAAAATTCAGCGACACTTCCAATTCTGCACTTCCCGGCGTTGCTCGGCCTTTACAGAGAGTTTTTAAAAATCAGACTTAAACAGTGTTGTTCCTCTTGTTTTGTAGGTCAAGTGTGTAACATTTCATCGATCTCGAAAAGAAACTATTGGTTTTTATACAAATCAAACAAACATCAATTGTACTGTGTGTGGTAGATCAGGGAAGACAATGAAGTCTGAATTCAACGAGTTGTTTACAATCAATAAATTGTAACCTAGCTAAAGGTAAAGCTAATCGAAACGGCGAGTGGCACCAGTAAAATCCCCATCAAAGGCGCTGTGTTAGGTATTATCAGCGCCTTGTCGGATTGCTCCAATTGCGCCTGTACAGTAGGGTGTATCGATTTTTAACTTTTTTTTTGTTTTCAAATTCCAAGTTGAAATAAAGTTGCTACTAGGTACCACAACTTACCACAAAAAAATTTGGATTTTTAAAAAAATGTTTAGGTCTCCCGCACAAGGCCTAAAGTTTTATTTTTTTTTCAAAAAATATCAATTTTTTTTTAAATTTAAAAAAATAATATCGTAACTTTTGTGTTTATTCCAAGTTAAAAAACAGTAATATTAGGGCATAAAAATAAGTAAGAAAGGATTTTTTTTATAAAATATGGATTTTAGGTCTCCCGCACAAGCCCTAAAGTTTGTTAATTTTGATGAAATTTTGTAATTTTGTGTACATATATGAACCATGTTTTTTTAAAGTTTAAACCACCGGAAAATTAATTGTACTTTTCTTACAGAAGGCATAAAATGAGACAATATATATATATACATAATTCTTAAATACATTCAGTAAAAATATATACCACATATATACTATATATATATATATATATATAATATGTTTTATACCTGAAAAAAGATAGTTGGACGGTGTAAATTGTATGAGAAAGGTGTTGAAAGAAACTAATGTTATTTGCTATTACTGTTGTTTATTACAAAAGTATAAAAGGTTATAACATGTCATAAAATGTAGTATAAAAACTAAGTACAAAATGTTGCTGATTACTTTCCATACGACATGAGTGGCAGTTTTCTTGTTCTACTGCAAATTTACTGACTTGTTTAAGTATTCGTCCTTTCATCTTGGCTTCAAAACCTTAAATCAAAGTTATGTATAGTATTTACATAGGCCTAGTGAAAATTTTATAAATGTTATTACAGTTCCCAAATGAAATTTCAATTTAATATGGAAGACAATTCTATTGCGGAAGAGTTGGCCAAACGAAACCCCGGCAACATCTCGCACGCCAGGTGGCTTACTCTGGCAAATCGAGTCCTTCGTTTGTATGTAGCCACCGATGATCTGACCCCTCAGCTAAGAAAGCTTGCAGAGTTCATGATGAAGGTCTACATACCATCATGGTTCTCAATTAAGTGCAATCCCCAAATCCCGCAACCTTCCATTCATTTTTTTTAAATGATTCTTTTCAGCAATTACTTGGTAGATGAGCTAAGAAAAGTCGTCCATGCAACGTTACAGATAAATGCTTTCATGGCTCACCCAGAGCATGTTTTGATAGCTATGCTGTTCGATGAACGAAAACATATCAGAGCCTTGGCTTATAAGAGAATCCAGAAAGCTCGCTCAACCGTAAGGAAAGGGGTAAGGGTATTTAAACCCCCTCAGATCAATTTTGATGCCGAAGACTATATAGATATGATTGATTGGAAATCCACTTCAGTAACCGAACCCCCTCTTGTTACTGATATGAGCCTAGAAGAGTTGGAGTCAATTGCGGAAACTGGCAGAAGTGGAAGGGTTGAATTTAGAATTCCTTCTCACACTCAAGCGGTGGAACGAATTGTCAAGGAAGTCACAGAAGCTTTGAAGCGAGTATGTGGGCTAATCGAAAGAGATAGTTTTATCCGTGCCAGACTGGAAGACCGTAAAGAGTTACCTACGTTCGAGACCAAGAGCCAGTACAAAACCTCTGCAAAGGATTAGAATTTAAGTAAGTTTTTTTCGACTATTTTGTAGTTATAATGTTTCTAAATAACGTCTTTATCATACTGTCTTCCATATTAAATTGAAATTTTATTTGGGAACTGTAATAACATTTATAAAAATTTCACTAGGCCTATGTAAATACTATACATAATTTTGATTTAAGGTTTTGAAGTCAAGATGAAAGGACGAATACTTAAACAAGTCAGTAAATTTGCAGTAGAACAAGAAAACTGCCATTTATGTCGTATGGAAAGTAATCAGCAACGTTTTGTACTTAGTTTTTATACTACATTTTATGACATGTTATAACCTTTTATACTTTTGTAATAAACAACAGTAATAGCAAATAACATTAGTTTCTTTCAACACCTTTCTCATACAATTTACACCGTCCAACTATCGTTTTTCAGGTATAAAACATATTATATATATATAGTATATATGTGATATATATTTTCAGTGTATGTATATAAGAATTATGTATATATATACATTGTCTCATTTTATGCCTTCTGTAAGAAAAGTACAATTAATTCCGGTGGCTTAAACTTTAAAAAAACATGGTTCATATATGTACACAAAATTACAAAATTTCATCAAAATTAACAAATTTTAGGGCTTGTGCGGGAGACCAAAATACCATATTTTATAAAAAAAAACCGTTTCTTACTTATTTTTATGCCCTAATATTACTGTTTTTTAACTTGGAATAAACACAAAAGTTATGAATTTATTTTTTTAAATTAAAAAAAAAAATTGATATTTTTTGAAAAAAATTAAAACTTTAAGCCTTGTGCGGGAGACCTAAACATTTTTTTAAAAATCCAAAAAAAAATGTGGTAAGTTGTGGTACCTAGTAGCAACTTTATTTCAACTTGGAATTTGAAAACAAAAAAAAAGTTAAAAATCGATACACCCTACTGTACATTGAAGTTACCCACCGCTTTCCCACCCCGGTATAGGTGACTTATGGTCACCCCTTCGGAGTTCTCACAAGAATCTAATTTTTTTGAATAAACGGCTCTACAATTTAAAGTGAAGTTAGACCTTCAATGTCCCCGCATACAGTGTTAGGAAGCGGTATGCAAGCGCTTACAGATGAGTGACTACAATGGGTGTTATGATCAATGAATCCTTCTCAAAAATTTAAAACAAGAACAAATAAACATAGAAAATCAGGACAAAGTTAGAAAGCGTAGAATTCACAGTCTATTTACGAGAACAAAAAAGGGAGAAAAAAGAAAAAGGAACATATTGTACCAAGGTATCAGCAACCTAAAGTAGAGAAAAGAGATGAGAAGTACATGGTAAATAAGAAAAAAAAATAAGAAAAAAAATACATGATCAGTAACCATCGCGAATATCGTGTGGTCACCGAATTCAGGTGAGCTGTAAGCAAGAGAAAAAGAAAACACAAAAGAAAAGTGGTTCAATGCCTCGCAGCTGGCAGTCCCGAGGATGGATTGGTGGTGGTTGGGAAGACAAATGCAGGTCCAAGTGCCGCGCCCCTAAGCCGACCTCGTGGTGGTGCCCAGAAGAAAGTATATGGGATGATAGGGATTAACCCTAAAGACCCTAGGGGAGAAAAGCGTCAGGAAGTCGGAGGCAGGGCGGAAGGCACCCAGGTCAGCACGGACTTCCCTCTGACCCACAACCACCCTCAGGGGTGGCACAGATGTCTGGCAGAGTTCCATAAGTGCTAGAGCTTCAGTGAGCTTATGCGGGGACTAGGTCCGTGAACAACCCCTTATGGGGATATCAAACAACACAAAACAAGCAATGGAGTTCAGTTCTGGTCTGAATGGTTTCAAGATCTAAGATAGAAAAAAAAAAGAAAAGAAAATAAAGAAAAAAAAAAAAAAAAAAAAAAAAAAACATACAGTCAGAAAACATTAGTGTCTATTAAATAGATGAAAATTAACAATCGCAATACACAATATAAAGTCAACAATTTAACAATCATAAAGTTTTACCTGAAAGAATAAGAGAATTAGATAAAAGAAGTAAAAATAAAACATATGAAAAACATTGTGTGGATTACTATAAAAGTAGATAAGTATATGCTAGAAAGAAGAAACAAGAAACAAGAAACATGTAGTTGCCAGTGCCATAAGATTAACTTGAACCATAGTCTGTCATCCTCACTTGTACATTGATTGCAGCAGATTGGGCAGGGCAATCTCTATCCCCTGTGGGATGGTCGGCAGGTTTTTTGAAACGTGTACAAGTGGCACAGACAGCGGGTAGGGCTTTCTTAGGGCAAGTCTCGTAGTTATGCCCCAAAGTGGCGCAGTGACGGCAGGTTTCATTGTCTTGCTGACAATACTTACTAATGTGCCCATATTGTTGGCATTTGAAACACCTGGTTGCCCCCGTATAATCCCGAGTACGGCAGGCATTCCATCCAAGGAAGCACATACCGCTGTCTATGAGAACTTTTCTGGCTAACGGGTGACATGTAACCACCATGTTCATGGTGGGAGTGTCTCTCTTGCCAAAAAGCGAAACTCGCCGCATGGTTCTAAGATGATCTTCAAGAGAAAGCGTCGTTTGACCTACTAGATTATTGGTAAAGACCTCAGAGAAGAGCTCCTGGTCTGCAGATTGCTCTCCTTTAGGGACATTGTATAAGACAATCTTGGGAAGGCGTCCAAGTGGATTGATCATTTTAAGACCATTTGCAGCGAGCTTCGCTTCGGCCTTCCTGATGTTCTCCAATCCTTTTTTGTCTCTGGCTTGGAAAGCCATGCCAGCACCCTTGATTTTGCGGGACCGTACAATCTGGAAGTCATCTTGTCTAGGGTTGAGAACCTTCTCAAGCTTCTTCAGAGTGTCCTCCGAAGTTTTACCCTCCGGCACCTGAGGATAGAATAGGACAGTCAGCGGTTTCTGAGGAATCGGTCGTTCATGACCGTTCACCAGAATCTTTTTTGAAGCAGGCAGGTTAGCAGCAGCGTTAGCATAGGAGAAAGTCTCCTTATGTAGTGGCATAGTAGGAGCAGGAACTGGTCGAGAGTTAATGAGCAGGTCTAGCCTAGTTGTAATGGCCGATTGAGCATTCAACATCTCGTCTATGGTAGAACTTCTTGTCGAGAGAGTGTTCATTTCCAACATCAGACGAGTAATGTCCGACATGAGGTCATCTAGGGTGGAGTTCAGCAAGTTTTTATCAGCCTTATTAAGCTTGTTACTACCCTACTGTACAGGGCCAGCCCCGTCCACTTGACTAAAGAAGCCACTGTTTTCTTTCACGATTTACAAATAACCTGAAAATACTAGAACTTAGCGCAGCCTCTGGCGCCTTATCCTGTTGGGGGTTAGCCATTATCAGGGAAATCTTCACCTTTCAAGCTGTAGCGGAACTCACTCTTATCAGGGGTGGACTTGTAAATATGTTACATTATCGGAACGTTTGATTTTGTTTTATAGCTGACCCAAATAATATTATGCGACCGGGCAAGGAAATGTCATGAAAAATATTAATTTATTTCTATTTTTAAAAAACCCTTTTAAATGGTTTTCTTTCTGAATTTAATTTTTTTGTCGTTGTTAGCCTACGGATAATATCCAAAGAACGACCATTTTCATGCAATCTGATTTTTACAATAAATTTAGATTATATTTTTAATTGGCTAATTTGTTAAAAACATAATTAAAAAACATTATTTATAACATTATTACTTATTAGTAAGGGTTAGAAATCAAAGTTCTAGAGTTCATTGATCCGGCGTTACAGACAGAGACACAACCAAAATTGGCCTTCGTATTCGTGTTGAAATTATTATTAGTAGGTATTAGTATCACGTTTATAGTTAATTTGTGTTGGTTTTTGTTTATTGTTAGATTATTATTTATTGTACCTACCATTTTAAACCGAGAAAATTATGTTGAACCGCAGTGGTTCTCAACATTGCGATGGATATTAATGAGTTTGTTTTGAACCGAATCAAATGGGTCTGTTTTTTAGTGGAGTATTGTTTGTTGACTTGGAGAATGGACTTGTTTAAGATGAAAATATGCTTGCGGGGAAAAGATTGATAAAAATTCAACCGATTACTCCTTCAAACCTTTCAAAAAATAATAAAAACTGCCCACATAAATACACAGACAGTGTTATGATTGGAGGAAGAACATCAATTAATTACGGTTAATAAAACAATCATGTTCATTGTGTAGCTTACAAAATGCGGTGCGTGTTTACAATTAAACGTTTAATTTATTATGAAATGTAATATTTTTTATAATTATTCTGCAATAAATACGTCTATAATATTATGTAACCGAATGCTGACCATCAATCAGCAGTCATTTAAACAGGAAAATACTTATATTATTTAAATATTCAACAATAACGGCGATCTTCTAAGTTGTTTTGAATCGTACATATCTAGTAGAAGTCAACTATTCATAACGGTTTTAGTTCGTCGCCCATGCCTGTTACATCTGGGGTACCCCAAGGTTCCCATCTGGGACCGCTTATATTTATTATATTAAAGAAACCACTCACATGTTCCGAATGTAATTGTTGAACTGCTATAACAAATTAATCACAGTCTTTACCAACGTGGTGTCGAGCCACCGACTTTATCGCCTCGACCACTCCACCGCCGCCATCGCCGCTTACAACTGGTGTTGATCTTCGACTTGGAGGATTTGCCGCTAACAATATCCACCGACGAGGTGTCGATCATCGGCCCGGGGAATTCACCGTCGATCTACATCCACCAACTGCGTGAGTATCGTTCCGGAGTCATTTCACAACTGCAACTCAAATAAACGCTGTGACATCACAAGCCTCTTTCATTTTTCTCCATACCAAATCCCCAAAGCATAAAATCAAATTTAAGGTAATTATTCGGGATCGCTGGCCACGGGTAATACTCAATACGAATATTTACGTTTAAGACTGAATAGATAATTCACACTAGAAATAATACCTTCCACATAAATTTAAATAGCACGCGCTCTATTTCTCTTATACTTGCCTGACATCTTATATCGCCATCACATTTGAATTTCATCATGGTGATGAATCACTGTTTTGCACATTTTTGCACAATTTGCACATCGTATTTTTTGTGTTCTTCTTTATCCCATGATTGTAAGAGTAGAACATATCGGGGGGTCGAGCACAGTGAAATCGATAACTTAACAATATCGGATCTATAGGCGAAACTACTGATGATTTTATACCGATTTCCCGAGAACGGTCGCGCAATTGATAGCCAGATCGATGTTGATAGTGCGATAAATCATAAATCTACATACGCTAGCAACACTGGAGATATTATCGATGAATTAACATTCTGAAATATCAAACTTCATACAGTTATGTATAAATATTAATAAATTTGCAATGTTGAATAGAAATACTAACCTAAATATGCATTGGCGGTCCGCATTTACTATTTGACACTAAAAGCAAGTTAGTTAGTTATTGACGTATTTATTCACAATGTGAAAATTTTCGTTTCTGCAAGATCAAACCTGTGTATTGGCCCGAACGGATTCAACTCGCCGCGTATACGAATTCTTTTAATTCTAAGAGCTTCGTTAGTTCAACTGCGCAGTTGGGAAGCACATATTAGTGACACAGTAAAAAGCCTACGAAGGCTCTGCAATATATTTTGCTCTCTTAGATCCATCTTAGACCTACAAACTCTAAGAAGTATATATATATAGCTCTTTTTCAATACATTGCAACATATGGTATTATGGGATGGGGTGGTTGTGCTGAATCCATCACCAATCCAATAATTACAGAACAAAAATTATTACTAAGAAGTATATTTAAATGCCAACCTACCCACCCCCCTCCAATGGGCTATTTGCTAAAATCAGAGTCTTAGATATTCGCCAAATATTCACTAATACAAGCTTATCAAGTATTCACTAATACAACATCAAGTGCACATCCGCTTTTCAGCAAACCTGGGTTGCGAGGTCCCAAAAACTAGAACCACATTCGCTCAATGACAATTCTGGTTCATCGCCCCTAAAATATACAATGCATTGAGCACCGATATGAAATCAACTAATAAGAAATCCCTTATTACTATAGGTGTTCAACGTTGGATATTTGAAAGGGGGCGAGAATTTTTAAAGAATTTCTAAAGACTTTCTAAAACTATTTAAAAAAAATAATTAAAAAATATATCTACATTGTATCTTCACCTTTATATTATTTTAACACTTTTTAATATATATATTTTTTTCACATTGTTTAATTTTATAATTTTTATGGCTACCATAAAACGGGCATTAGCCTAGTATGGTAGTTGAAAATTGTAATATTTGAAAATCTATAAAATAAAAGAAAAGAAAAAAAAAACTTCGTTCGTAAATAAGAATAAGCCAGTAATTTTGTGTAACCAACGATAATATTAAAACGATGTGTAAATTGACAGTTAACCGAAGCTCGTTTAATATGGAAAACGCTCTAAAATTTGTCTGTCGTCGGTCGAAATATTTTTTATTAATCGTCGACCATGCTCGCAAATATCCCTAGCTGACCATAGATGACGAATTTGGTCAACATCTTATTGACATAGGGTTCTATTGATCGTCCGTGCTACGCACTGGAGGTCTAACTTAAACTATTAGATATTAGAAATTAAACACGGTCAAGAAAAAATGGATTTATTACTAGCAAGAAATGCGACTTTATTATTTTGCTAATTTTCATTTAATCATTTTTTAATTATGTCTTCAATTAAATTTTAGGTTTACTAGCTACCGCTAAGCCGATTCAAAAAGGTTAAGTCCCCGTAGTAAGCTTTCAAAGATGTTTTGAAAAGGAGATATATAAATAAAAATGTCAGAGGGAGCGCGCTAATATTACGATAATAATAAAATAAAAAATACAAAAAACTCCGAAGAAAACCTTAACTTGAAAATTCATAGCCCGCATCACTTAAATGAGCATTGTAATTGTCCCTCATTAGAAAACGTTGACCATATAACGTATCTGGGTCTAAAAATTGATGGAAATTTTAAATGGACCAATCACATTAGCTATTTAGATAATAAAATTAAAAAACTAAGTTATTTTTTCAAAACTATCAGGAATGTGCTCATTAAAAAAGACTTAATATCAAAATCCACATGGCTCTCTGTCAATCACTGTTAGAATACGGTATTATCGGATGGGGCAGTGCAAATAAAAATATACTAAATCCACTAATTAAAATTCAAAAAGCCATAATAAAAATTATACTGAAAGTTCCTGTAAGAACTAGCACTGACGAAATCTTCACCAATCTTAACATCATGTCAATTAAACAACTATATTCTAAAACTATACTGAATTACATTCATAAGTACAAAACCCAAGAAATAACAACAAACACGCACAATAGAAACACGGTCACATCTCATGGTCAAAAACTTATCCAACAAATAACTACTAATACAACTTTTCGGCAAAAAAGCTTCTTATATCATAGTATTAAACTCTACAATAAAATACCACTCTCACTCAAAAACCTCAACATTATAACATTTAAATCTCAAATAAAAAGCTGGATACTTAATATAGGGAGATCTGAAATAGAAAATATACTGATATCAAACACAGACTAAAACCGAATCTACTAAACTGAACTATACAAAAAAACACTATCTTACTTATTTTAAAATTATTTAAAAAATATATATATTTATACTACATGATATATGTTTATAATTAAATTCATATGTTACTTTGTTGTAATATTAATTTATTATAATGAAATTATAATATGTAAATGACATCCTCAGAACGGGAGATTACTTATTAGTGCCAGGAGCGTTTAGATAGTGGTTTGGATAATGTAGTATTTTAATAGTATTAATCTGGTATAAAGCAGTGAAAGGTACAAAAATAGATGACCCGAGACGACCAAACGAATCAAAAACTGGTGTATCATAAATGACTTGAATTTTTTTTTTTTTTTTTTTTTTTTTTTTTCAACATAAAGTTTCTTTTACAGGTTTTTTTTTCCGATGTCTGTCTCACTAGGATAAACCTGTGTCGAGACAGACGTATTTGATACATTAAAAATGTTTACATATTTTTTGATACATTAAATATTTCACCACATTAAATGACATTGTGAAAAAGATAGAAAATAATAAATAATAATAATAAATGATACATTTGTTAATCAGCATCTAGTTGGAGTACATACTTATGTAGGGATTTTTATAAAAAAATTTATGATGGATCTGTCTTGGCTGATAATCCAAGATTTGATGTCTGTTTTATATTTCAGAAAAAATTCGTTCAGTCTAATGGCTAGTGGGAGAGCATTATATAGCCTTGTTGCAAAATATCTAAAATTTCTCTGGCCAAAAGTTGTTTTAGCGAAAGGGATTTGTAAGAAATTATGTCCTTTTGTTCTAGTATCACGAGCAGTTTGGATATTGTCAAAAGTAGTTTTGTGTTTGAAGAGGTATGTTAGTATGTTTTTGGCATAAAGTTGCCTAATGTCCATAACACAGATTTTCCTAAAGATTTCATCCGAACTGCTTGTGATTGGTAGTTTGAGGATAATCTTTATTATAAGTTTCTGAGCTTTAGATATTGGATCAATGGCGGCAGCGTTTGCTCCTCCCCATGCTATGATACCATACTCTATTAAAGATTGACAAAGTGCATAGTAGATTGTTTTGAGCTGGCTTAGGTTGAGAAAGTTGCGAGTTTGTCTAAAAAAATAAATGAATTTTCTAAGTTTGTTTGCTGTAGAGGTTATATGTTCTTTCCACTTTAAATTGCTATCAAAAATAATACCTAAGTATTTAATTTTAGTTACCTGTTCTAAATAAGGACAATCACATATTATCGGATTTGTCAGGTTGCAAGCACAAATTTTAATTTGATTTTCTGGGTTTCTTAAGGAAGGATTAATACTAAATTCAATGTATTTAGTTTTGGTCACATTCATTGTTAGTGTATTATTGTTTAACCATCTTTTAACCACAGTTATGCCCCTGTTAGCTTTTATGTATACATCATTCCAATTGCTTGATTTGAAGAGGAGAATCGTATCATCAGCGAAACTTACAATTTTGGCATCTATTTGAAGATTACATAATTCATTTATGTATATTAAGAACAGGGTAGGACCTAAAACACTTCCTTGAGGCACGCCGTAGCTAATTGGTAATTGATTGCTATTGCAGTTGTTGATTTTCACACTTTGCTTTCGGTTTGACAGGTAATCGCTAATAATAGTAAGTTCATCACCATTTATACCAATATTAGATAGTTTTTGTAAAAGTTTAGAGTGAGAGATAGTATCGAATGCTTTGCACAGGTCTAAGAATATTGATATGCATTTTGATCCCTTGTCTAAGTTTTCATTTAGAAAATCGGTAACTGTTGCCAGGGCTTCGGAGGTGCCTTTATTTTTCCTGAATCCAAACTGGTTGAGTGATAGTATGTTATTTTGTTCAAGGTATTCAATTAGTTGATTATTAATAGTTTTTTCAAAGACTTTAGATAGTGAATTTAGTAATGTAATTGGACGATAGTTCGTTATGTCCGCTCTAGAGCCTCCTTTATGTATTGGGATTATGATTCCGTGTTTTAGATTGTCGGGGAATCGGCCTTTTAGGATGCTTAGGTTAATAAGATTTGTTAAGGGAGTGGTTATTTCTGATACAAGTTTTTTTAAGGCAATATTTGATATATCGTCCAAGCCAGTTGAAGACGAGTTTTTTAATGAGTTTATGATCAATCTAGTATCTTCATTTGAAATTTGTTTTAGACTAAAATGCAAGTTGTTGGGCAAATTTGTATTACAGCTTAGTGAACTGGAGTTGGTATGGTTTACATCGATATTTTTTGCGAGTTGTTCACCTATTTTTGAGAAGTATTTATTTGCATGATTAACAATAATATCGGGATTACTAGAAAAACTAAATATTTTATCATTTACTTTTAGTTGTTTTAAGTCATTCGTAGGATTAGGTTGAGAGTGGGTGGCTTCTTTAAGTGTTTTCCAAAGTTTTTTAGGATCATTATTACAGTTTTCTATTTTCTGTTTGTAATATATCTCTTTAGCCTTTCTTATTATTTGGGTACAAATGTTTCTATATCTTTTATAAAAGTTTCGAAGTTGTATATCATAAGGATTGTTAATAACGTTTTTGTGGAGTTTGTTACGTTTACGGATAGATTTAATAATAGTGTGGTTAATCCATGGCTTAATTGGTAAAATATTATTTGGTATAAAATATTATTTTGACCGGTCAGTGGTTGAGTGGGCATAGCGCTTGGGTCTCACCCGAGCGTCGCGTGTTCGATTCCTCGGCTGGCTAAGTCCTCCATCACAACACAAGCAACAATTTCGGCTTTCTGTGGTGGTAGTAGGAGATTTTCAAACATTGTTGGGTTATTCGTAACCCGGGAATGTTTGTCTTTCTTTTAAAAAAAAAAAAAAAAAAAATATGTTTTATAATTATGTTTGTATGTTCGTTAATGGTAGTCTGTAAGTAATTGATAAAGTACGTCCAGGCGTCTTCTGGATTTGTAATGTTAAGTAATTCTGACCATGATTTACTCATCAGAGATTGACGAACACAATCATAATTGATTTGAATGATTTTTTTCTTATTTGTTGTGTTTTTATGTTTGTCTTTTCTGTTGCATGTTTGTATGGAAAGAATAGTGGTGTAGTGGTCGGTAAGTGAAGATTCATATACAATAGATATTACTGGGCAGTTGGATTTGACCATGATGTGGTCGATGCATGAAATGGAGTCTAATGTAGCACGTGTGGTAGTGTTTATGGTGCTTTGGAATCCATGGTAAGTGAGCGTATTTAAGTATTCTTGGCACTGAGGATGTTCGTTTGTGGGCAGAATATTTATGTTGAGGTCACCAGCAATAATACAATTTTTAATATTACATAATTCAGTTAAACAGTTATTAATTGATTTTAGGAATGGTGAAATATTATAAGAGGATGGAGAACGGTATATTGCTAAGATACATGTGTCATTTTTGAGAGTTATTTGCAAACAGTTTGCACCGCTGACTTGGATTTCCTTGACAGATAAACCAATCAGGTCAGTTCTGGTATAGACAACAACTCCATCATTTTGTTTAGTATGTATTGAAGTGCTGTAGTGATCATACCCTTTCAAAATTTTAGGAGCATAATTTTTTGGTATCCAGCATTCAGTAAGAATAATTATATGAAAAGAGGTTCCAATATTATCAAGTTGTAGCAAGAATTCGTCAAAATTCTTGGAAATTGATCTAATATTTTGCTGTAAGATTTGAAGAGAGGATGAGTGTGTTTGTAGTACATTTTTACAGAATTTAGGATTTGACGTCCTATAATTGGTAATACATTCCATTTTTAATAATATCCATTACAGTAAGGGTTTTCTCTAGAATTAAAAATCTACAATACCATTTTTTTAATGTCACTTTCATGTTTGACTTGAATGATTTTTTCCCCCGGACCCTTACGAACGAGTAATTTATTGGCTTTAAACCATACAAATTCGAATTTTGTTTCTTTAGCCTTTTGTTTTGCTTTCCACAGCAATTCCTTATAGTAAGGCGTAAGCACTTCACTAATATAAATGGGTGATTTTGGGTTAAGTATTTTGGCTGTATTTTTGAAAGATAAGACCAT
The DNA here is from genome assembly GCF_061612785.1 of Hesperophylax consimilis. Lineage (NCBI taxonomy): Eukaryota > Metazoa > Arthropoda > Insecta > Trichoptera > Limnephilidae > Hesperophylax > Hesperophylax consimilis. The sequence continues at coordinate 7,134,899 of NC_142862.1, read as the reverse complement.
ATCTCTCGTTTTCTGGTTGTAGAAATTTACTTGCAGTTTATCGGGGGCGTTAGTTCTGCGGTCCTGGGTCCTGGTCACAAGGCGTAGATCCTGCTGCAACAATGGCATACCAAGGGAATTGGCTACCCGAAGAACGGCTTCAGCTGGTTGTTCTCCCGGCCGCAATTCAACACCCGCCATTTCCACACAGTCGCAGAGATTATTTTGTTCCATAGTGGCTAGTCTGGTTTCCAGGCTTGAAATTCTTAAGTCATTCTTTATATTTATTTCACGTAAGGATTGTGTATCTTTTTGTAGGTCTTGTAGTACTTTAAAATTTGATAACAGATCTTCATATTGATTACTTATAAATTCGTTGCTTCTCTTCAGTTCCTTAATTTCGTCTTCGAACATTTTTTTAAGTTCAGTGACCTTTTGGTCAAAATGTTTGGTCAGACGAATAAAGAGCATATCATCATCGTCGGTATTTGCAGCCGAGGATGTAGACGGTGATCCTGGTCTGATTAGGCATTTTGGGCATTTCCAAGAAGTTTTATTTTTTTCTGCCATTTTTTTGTATTTGGAATCAGAGATATTGAGGCAATTATTGTGAAATGTTATTTTGCACTTGGTACACGTAAACATATACTCATCTTTATTTATTGGGTTTAGGCAACCTTCACAGTTAAGCATTGTGGTTAATAATCCTCAACGCCTAAAAAATAGTTTTCCGCAAAATTTTAGCACGAAGCGATCTCACTTTTGACCAATAGCGAGATAGGTATATTGTTTTGAATTTTGTTTAATGTCAAAGTAATTATGGACACTGATAATATGATCCTAAATTTCACTTAAATACAATCTTAAAACTTAAATAGGTGTTAACTTTTCACTTATCAATATGGGTAGCCACAGAGTAATTTTTAGACCGTTAGGTTTCACCGTTTTACACACGATTTTACAGATTTAGTTTCACTATTTTATCACTTGACTATTTCGTTTTTTTTATACTTAATTTGTTTATCACATTTATATAAGCAGCGCGAAACGCAGTGATGACACTGTGAGTAGAGTTTGACACTTTTTTGGTTTTATTACAGTGATTGTCATGTCAATTGTCTGGGACGCCCGAGTAAGACATGGTGGGATCAAGTGGAACCAATACTTATTTATAATTACAAGAAGTAATCCTTTACAACTATATTATTTTCACATTATAAATGCACTCAGTTTTCAGATACACTAGAATTCACAATCTCAAAACTTTACTCCAAATCATTCACAACCCCGAACAACGCCGGGTACACTAGTTAGTTTTCAGCTAGTATTAAAATAGTAAAATAACGGGTTGTGGCCCGTCTTCCTTGCTTCTATTATCTGAGGACCATCCCAATTTCGATAATAAAAATCCTATTGAGATCATAGTCCTCTGTCCATAGAATGCGGTACAATCAAGTTCAAGGTGAGTATAACCTTCAAAATAAGCTAAAAAGAAAAAGTTGTTCCTTTATAATTAAGTTCTTTAAAATCATTTAAAACAATGTAGCTTTGATGTAATTAAAGTTTAACCGTTCTATAAGTCGCAATTGTACTACAATTTACAATAAAGAGGTATTTTATGATTATACGGCAAGCAAGGAATATGTAATTGCGCAAGCTTATAACTGACTATCTTTGGCGACAACTACATGTAATAATTATGTTAATAGTATTTTTTAAAACGCCACCCGATAAAAAAATATATTTATACAGCCCGGCTTTAAAGACCAAATTTTGATTATTCTGGTACCTATATTACCCTATTACCAGATCTGCATCGCCTAGGAACAAATTATTTTAATTTGAGAGGCCGCTTTGGGTACCGCCGCCCCGGGAACCATTGATTGGATAACTAACACTCCTGCCATAGGTCATCCCAAGTGGTTTACATTTTGTCCAAAAAAACAAATATCAACAAATGAAAAATATCATGAATGGACCAATTAGTAATTATTAGCGTACAAAAAAACTCTGACGGTGTACTCGAGCTTTGGACAAAGACACCACAAATACCAGGCAATACAAGTTTGGGGATGTGATAGGGAGACAAACGAAATAGGTAGGTTGTGATGTCACAGCGTTTACTTTGAATAGCGCAGTTGTGAGATGACTCCGGACCGATGTTCACGTAGTTGGTGGATGTAGATCAACGGTGAATTCCCCAGGCCGAAGATCGACACCGCGTCGGTGGATATTGTCAACGGTGAATCCTCCATGTCAAAGAGCAACACCAACGACGGCGGTGGAGTGGTCGAGGCGATAAAGTCGGTGGCTCGACACCGCGTTGGTGGAGACGTGACATGTGAAGTGGATAGTCGAAGGTATAATTGACCTGGTCGGCAGATGCACAAGAGATGCAGGCTGACGAAGATGTCACAGAGTCAAGGCACAGACCGGCGAATATGTAGCAGGATCTAGGCGGGTAGGGAGCGCAGGCCAGGGATGATATCCAAGGCCAGGGCGCTGATATAATCCCCCGGAGTTGACGATTATCCGTAGCATCTCCTTTAAGGTCCGAGCAACGTCCTCTACTAAACTTTTTAACTTATCTCTAAAAATCGGCACCTTTCCTAGAAAATGGAAAACAAGGTTTTGTCTCCAATCTTTAAAAAAGGTAATAAATCGGATATCTTTAACGATAGTAATAAAAAAAATACGTATGAAGTCGTCAATCCCGAAATTATTTCAATGTGCCCTACTCTCTAATAATTTCGCACCGTCAACATGATTTCATAGCAAAGAGATCTATTTAATTATATATCAGGAATATTTATTTAATAATATATTTTTTAGTAAGGCTTTTGATAGTCTCACATAAAATTTTAATTAAAAAATTAAGAACCCTTGGTAAAATAAGGAATATTTTGAGATGCTTTAAAAGTTATCTGCAAAAAAGAAAAATATTAGTTAAACTCAATTCACACTTTTCACACCAGTTTGAAGTCTTCACCGGCATTCCACAGGGGTTTCATTTGGGACCACTATTTTTTCATAAACTATTAACTACCGTTTTTGATGGAGATATTTACATCTTTATATAAATGTTTGTCGATTACAAATATGCTTTACAACAAACCATTATTGTTTATTCTTATACTTATTTTAAGCTATGTTCTGTGGAATAACCAATCTGGCATTATGAAGGTTTCCTAAATACTAATATGCTTAACAATAAACATTTCATATTTATTTTACCAACATCAACAATGTAGCTAAATATGGTTCCGTTACTACTTTCATAGTACCTTAAGTACATATCTTGTAAATATTATTATATTTATTTATTGAACAATTATTACTGGAATGTACAACAACTAGTACAAGTAATGTACCTGCTTATATTGTCTGTACTTGGCCTATTATGCTTACACATTATTGTACTCCTGATCAGCTTACTTTGAACATTGTATGAATGTAAAAGCCTTTATGTCGTGAATAAATAAATAATAATGACAATATTACTAGAAATAATCATTAACATTTTTTTATTATATTTTTTTTCTGAAGACCGCATAGGCGTCCCAACTGCCCCAAACCGTCTGGGTCCAGTGAAACTTTGGTATCCCCAATTGGGGTATGTTGTAAGGCTGAAAGTAGTGGTGGCAAGGGAATAGGGAGGAGGAGGAGGAAGGTGGGGCAGTACCTGGCTATTCAGATCTGGTCACTAAACAAGGTCAAAGCCATTTCAAGCAACGATTCAATTCTGAATTGTGGTCTTACATCAGGGCGATACTGAGAGTGTCCTGTAATTACTTTTACAACTCGAGCTTCTGTAAAGTTGTTTGTTACGTTCCGGTTCCGGTTAAAGATGGTTGTTATTTTAATGGCTCAGCAACTACTTACATACCTTATGATTTCAGAGGAAATTTTGGTTTTGATTTATTAAATAAGAAAAAAATTAGAAACACACTTTTTTGTTTATAGATATATATAAGGTTTTCATCCAGCAGGACTAAGTGCATTTTTATGGACTGTAAATATCATGCAATATATAAAAAAAGATGTCTTATGTACACAACTGCTTCATCAAAAATATCCTGACGAATAAGCCATTGGTTTTGAAACATGTGGATCCTTTTTGATTACAAAGTGGTGTACACAAAGTTATCTTTTCTTCATCTAATTAACATGACACCGCAAATTATTATTGCAGAATTATAGTTTTATTTATTAAACTAATAAAGTATAAAATGTTTTGTTATTGCTTTATTGATATTACAATTTTTGTATAAACAAAATATTATTTTATCGTTTGTAAGTCATTAAATACTTACTAATTTCAATGTTTCACTATTGTTGGAGAAGTTAGAAGCAATATAATTATCTCGGTTTGACATTTTTTTAAATTCAGGTTCATCAGTCATTGTTCATGTAAAGGTCATTATAACCGGCTCATTATGTAAATTTACTTAGCCCCCCAAATTCAAGAAAATGTCCTCGAACTCACGCAATGGGACAATAAGAGACAAAACGCAAAAAAAACAACTTGAACTTGATTTGTATTTTTTGACTGTCGTAATCTGATGTAACACATTATTACGTATGAATAACACTGAACTGATATCCATAGAAGTGTGATTTATGCCCAATGGAAATAAAATAACTAGATAGCAAATTTTCTTTTAAAATGTGTTTTATGGCTTTTAGATTTTTGCTTTATGGTACTGATGACAACGAACATTTAAAAAATTATTTTAGTGGACCGCGAAGCAGCAATTGGCGTAAAAGAATGAATTATTATAATATAAAAAAGGAAAAATTATAAGATTAAATAAGTTAACAAGAAAAAAAATACACAACACTACAAGTTTATTAAAAGAAGAAAAAAAAAACAAAAAACCTGTTATGCAGTAATCTCATTGATATAAGCACTGCTAAAATGTTTGATCAGTACATATTTATATTTCGATAGAGGCATATTAAAAACATCAGCTAACATACGAGTTACCAGTGGTGTGTAATCTATTTATAACAGTATTATTGTAACCTGAGTATGATTGCCGTAGTATGATTGTTACAATAAAACATACTAGTAAAGCTTGACCGAGTGGTAGGAACATGAAAGTGAATCAACATGGCTCCAACTGATAATTACAATTTTATATAAAAATTTAAGATCATAAAATTTTCTTCTATCACTTAACTTCAACCATTTCAATGAATGTAATAAAAACAATAATCTATTGACTCTAAAGGAATTTAGAAAGTCTAAAATTAATACAAAACCATCTAAATCTTGTTCCTGACTTGACTTGACATTTTCTCTATTGTTTTTGTTTCCTGTTTTTGTCATAGAATCTTTTATTGGAACATTTCCCCTTATATTAACTTCGTGTAGTATCTAATGTGCCAATTGCACTTGGTCCGTTAGTAAATAATAAAGAAATATATCTCAATAATTTGCGTTGGACTCTTTCAATGATATTGCGATTCTGCCAAAGTATAACATCACATGAAGTGTGGCACTGTGCCCTCTGGTTGGAAAAAAGCGGTAATTCACCCTATTCCCAAGAAAGGTGACCGCTCCAACCCGGCCAACTACCGCCCCATAGCGATCACATCAGTTCTATCCAAAGTAATGGAACGTGTGATCAACGACAAACTACTCACATACCTCGAGAAGAACAAAATTATCAACGACCGTCAATATGGATTCCGGCGGATCACGGAGCGGTGATCTTCTCGCGTATGTGACGCATGTTTGGGGGCGGTGCCTGGAACGTCACGGTGAGACCCAAGCGGTCGCACTAGACATATCCAAGGCCTTTGACCGGGTCTGGCACCGAGGACTTGTCAACAAATTGCATTCTTACGGACTTCCCGCATCCCTGTGTACGTGGATTGCTGACTTTTTAAGGGATAGGTCGATTCAGGCGGTTGCTGACGGTTTCACCTCTTCCTCGCACTTCATAAATGCTGGCGTCCCACAGGGATCGGTTCTGTCTCCGACTTTGTTTTTGTTGCACATCAATGACCTTTTGACATGTGCACCGATTCATTGTTACGCGGATGACAGTACAGTTCATGATAGCTTTTTGTTTGACAAGCCCCCAAAGGGCACACAAACTCCAACGGCTCGGAGGGCTTTGAAGCAGAGAATGGACGGTTATCTCGAGAGTATTTCCTCCTGGGGTAAAAATAATCTCGTCGAATTTAATGTTTCAAAGACCCAATCCTGTCTGATTACGTCTTAAAGGGATCCAAATGATAATCTAGTCTCCTTCAACGGAAGCAATCTTCCGAACAGGCCTTCCATTGATATGCTTGGTATAACTGTAAGTGACCAGCTCAGGTACGGGGGCTCCATCGAAGCCAGAGTAAAGTTGGCCTCTCAGAAGCTGGGCGTACTGTACAGGGCCCGCAGATACTTTAATAATACACAACTGCTGACCCTGTACAAATCGCAAGTGCGCCCTACTGTCGAATTTGGCAGCCATCTCTGGTCCGGAGCCCCTAAATACCTGAAAAAAACCCTAGACTCGGTGCAAAAACGGGCGGTCCGTTTGATAGATTCCCCAATCTTAACAGACGGACTGCAATCTTTAGAGCACAGGCGTCAGGTAGGTATGCTGTCCTTGTTCTATCGGTATTACAATGGAAGATGCTCTGAGGAACTAGCGTCATTGATCCCTTCGGCACCGGTGCGTAGTCGGGATACACGCCAAACGCGCGCCCAACATTTGTACACAGTTGACACTTGTCACATGAGAACGGGTCGCTTCTACGATTCGTTCTTAAGTTCAACAGCTCGGCTGTGGAACGAGCTGCCGGCCTCTGTGTTTCCTCCCTTCTACAACATGGGACTCTTCAAGACCCATATTCACTCCTTCCTCTCCACAAAAAGACCCTCCACACAGCATCCCCAAAGATGATATAGGCCCTGAGGGAAATTATTTTCTTCAGGGCCTCCTGTGTGGAGTAAATATAAAAAAAAAAAAAAAAAACAACTGTCATCCTACAAATAATTCAACACTCCTCACACACCAACACTAAACCAGTCATTAATTTCAACATACACCAGCACAAAACACGATCACAAAATCAAATACACTTATCGAAATCTACTTACACGACTAAATTTGGAATTAACTCCTTACAATACATTGCACATAAGCAATATAACGTATTACCTAGTAATCTAAAACTTCCGGCAACGAACAAAAAAACATTGGCAAAAGCTCTTAAAAGCTATTTCCTCAGCAGTTTTATTAATGATTGACACATTCTTTCTTTGGAACTCCAAAATAACTTCTGTGTTTATTTATTTTAATGTATGTATGTTGTCTTGTCTTTAATATAATGTTGTCTTTCCCGAAATGAGTTTTGTAAACTCACTGGGAATAATACATTATATTTTTTTTTAATTTTGTAACAAAAAAAAAAGATTATTAAAGACAGTTTATATTATTAGTACATTATTATAGTCGCCTAAATAACGTTTCGATTATGTCAACATACCGAAATAAATAAAAAGATTTCTTTTAAATACATACAAATTCAAAACATAAAACCAGAATTAAATGTGACTCGTAACATTAGAATCAACGGATTCAGTAGTGCCAACCAATCAGGGCGTTTTAATGTGATGGTGTTTTACTAATTTTAAAATTAAGATTGATTAATTCTACGTATAATAAATTTTAATAAAACTTATATATTCAGAATCAGCGTTTGTTTATCTATATCAAGAGTGGCTTTTGATGCGGCCTGCGAGAGCTTTCGGTGCGGCTTGCTGACCATAAAAAAGAGCAAAAAAATACGAACTGTGAGAACTGTTTTCTTTCACGGTGTTTTTAGATACATTTTATGGCATTATTACAAAACTCAGAGAAAGGTATAACAAAGCTGACACTATAGTGTTCGAAATGCAGTTATAAAATCTAAGATCGGAATAAACCATTTTCGTGTGCTGAGTGTAGTTTTAATAAAAGCTGGGGATTCGCACAAAGATTCAATAAGTGCGACCCGCGGGTGACTACAAACGTCCAAATGGCAAAAAGGTTCACACCGCTTTAGGGCCATTATATGTTTCACTGGAGTTCCTTATAAGTACCTACGTATGACAGTTTTTCTACGTACGATATTTAGTAAATATAAATTAAAACATGGAAATCAATAGATTATTGTATTTGTTAGATTGGCAGGACTGCATTCTCGGATATAACCATTTATAGTCTAGATCTTCTATCAAATCGTTGAATTTCTAATAATAATAGAAAATAGAAAACGTAAGCACGTACCTGGCAGTTCAGTTCAGAAAACCACATTTTTATTCGAAAGTTTAAGCTCGAAGAAGATACGACTTGGCATGCAGAAGACACTAGTCGTCAATAAATACCTAGACAGGCCAACGAAATTGATTGCCTGCCCAAGAAAGAATTTCGATACTTGAAAAATTTCACCCAAAGCAAGATGTAATTAACCTTATTTAGGACACAAAGCATTCACACAAGAAAATTTTATCTTACTTTTGACTAAGAAAATACCGATTTGAAAGAAAACTTATATCTCCAATTTTTTTATTTTTTTTATTTTTTTTTATTTTTTTTTATTATTTAATAAATGTTTACAAGTTACATGTTTAGACATTTTTTTAACTACCATACTAGGCTAATGCCCGTGTTGTGGTAGTTATACATGAAATAATAATAACAATGACATAAAAGAACTAAAAAATACTTATAGTAACATAAGTATGTAAGTATAAATCATAATGAAGTAATAATAATAAAAATAACTTAGAAGAACTAAAAAATACTATTTTATAGAAACATAAGAAAGAATTAGAGAAGAAAAAAAAGAAAAACAAATTTGATGATAAATAAAACTAAAAACAAGTATATTAAAATTAAAAGTAAACTGAAAAATAAAGAAAAAGTATATGTATTGTATACTATCTATTAATATGTATAATATGTGTAAAGAAATGAAAATAAATAAAGAAAAAAAAAAAAAAAAAAAAAATAATAATATTAAAAAGATACAAATAAAAATTAAAAATATTAAACATTAAGATTAAAATTTAAACATAATTAATGTAGATTGTTTAATGCATATAATTGTTTGTGTGCAAGTTTATATAACTTAGGTATTATCTATAATTTACGTTAGACATTTTGACAGTTCGGAGAAAACTTACTGATAAAAAAATGCCAATTTATTAAGAATCTCTTCAAATTATTCGTTATTCGGTTAAAAACGGGATCGCAGGCCCTTAACGAATGAATTTATAGGTTTCCTGACAAATTATTAGCAAAATACTTAACATTTTCGCATTTCGTCATTATAGTATAGATACTATTAACCCAAACGCAGGTGCACGAACATGTGTTCCGATATTATTACGAATTCACTAAAAGTTTATCAGGAAGCGGCCTGCAATCTTGTTTTTAACCGGATTACTAATAATTTGAAGAGTTTATTTAATAAATCAGCAATACTCATATTACTAAGTGTAGATTCCAGACAGATCAACGAATGTGATTATCTATTTAAAAAATTGCGTTATTTAGTTTAATCAATTTCAGCATAAGTAAGGAAAATTTGAGCTTAATTCGGGTTCACGTATATGCCCACATCACACTTCTACAAGTTTACCTCTTCGGTGATTACTGACTATTGCCAAATTACGCAATACAATTAATAAAGGATTTTATTACCGTATATAAATTATGGATTCTTTTACCATTGAATGTGTATTACGTGTTATTCTTTGGGTATTATAATGTGGTGATTAAAATACATTGTGAATTTTCTTTTCTTTTTAACGATACACCGTGAACTTGTACTTTTTATATATTTATTGTTAACAAAATACATAACACATTAAATGATGATTTTTTAATGTATATTGTATAGTAAGGCCTTCGTGGATGAATGGTTAGTGCCCTTGACTTTGACGTCGGATGTTGCCAACTTGATCTTTGCCAAATTTTTGTGACATTGGCTCTTTTTTGAAGTCAACGACTGTAACTGTTTCTTTTAAGATATTGGGGGACAGGGTCGGACATCTTAGCCATTCAAAAATAAATAATTTAAAGCAGTAAATATGTCAATCATTTCAGAAATTCGATTACTGTTTGTAATTTCTTATCAAATAGTGACTGTAGGTAGGTAATAATAATTAATAAGAAAACAATTCAAAAGCGGATATACTTTCCATTTGACCATTTTTCGGTATCGAACATTTTTTAAATGGCTTTAGACATGTTCAATGAACACCTCTGTATATCCACGTACTTATTTATGCTTATCTTCTTCCATTTTACACTCCCTATCCCAGTATCACAACATTCCTAGTTCGTGAAAACATATTATTATTTTTTTTATGATAAACAAATGTTTATAAGACTAGGTTATTTATGCATAGCACAAAGGATAACAAATTATTATAAGCAATAATTAGTCGCCTGAAATATACATACAAATTGAAAATATCTCCCGAGTAAAAATAAATGCCGCTGACGGGAATTGAACCCGCACCTTCTGATGTCCGGTCAGGTGCTCTGGACCACTGAGCTACGTCGGATTATTTCCAACACGCCAAATAATTCAATATTTACTAGTACTTCAATCAACAATTACTTCTTATTATATTTTTTATTAATTAATGACTAATAATTGCTTATAATAATTTGTTATCCCTCGTGAAAACATAGTTTCTCTGGTTTTGGGCAGTTATGACTTTTGTACGGTACTTACCTACCTATTAACTTAAAAGATATATCTGTGGCATTCACTGAATAGATACGGTAGGCGACACATTGCTCTATACGCATCATGGCATGGCCTATTTAAGCATATCGCTCACCATACAATACCAATGGGTTGCAAGGCGAGCGAGATGCTGAAATAGGTCAAGCCACGAAAATTTATAGAGTAGTAGAAATGTTTTCCGTGTACATTTACATTGTGACTCCTAGCCCATTTAAGACGAAATAAGATCCTAAAAAAATATCAGTTATGGGCGTGAACGCGATTTAAGTGGGCGAAGCAAATTAGTTTCACACGCGCTCCGCTCGAATTAAATATTATAATATTTCGGGGTGCAGGGGAATGAAGTACGTTGCAATGGGGAACACCCGACACAACGAACAGTTCGAAGTCAGAGCAGCGATGAAATCCACTAGATGGTACCCATGAGTAAGGTTTGAACATGAAATGCTTAATAATGGGCGTCTTTCAAACTATGTGAATAGTAATATTAAGTTGAATGTGCATGTTTTAGGCAAATTTCGATAGAAACGTTACCTATTGCAGAAGGAGCTCATGATTTTATGATTCTTATCAGATTTCTGTAACCATACTGCTAGACGGTAGGCAGTAACTTATGACTCGTAACCGACGTGTTCTTCATTGACAGATGTCAAAGCAATACGGTATTCAATCACGAATCATTTTCATAATATCTGATCATAATTATATCTGAATATATTGACAAGATAAATAAAATATCAGTCATTTTCAATATTTATTATTATCGTTTACAAAAAGTTACATAAAACAAATAATTATGTAATGTAAAAAGCATAAGATGCAACTTTTTTTTGTATAAAGGCCATCATTTATTATAATATAAGTTAGAAATAGTAAAAATAATTTTATATAAAAAACGAAAATAATTATTCAATAAATAGCATTTCGTCGAAATCTAAACGACGATTTCCAAATTGACGTTCTTTACATACAATATCTAAGATATGTGGAGGATCACGAACATTCATAAACCTTGTGACTCCAGGATCGATAAGCTCGACAAGAATGCAATCCATTTAAAAATTAGTTAATTTAATAAGCATTTTTTCTTCCCAGAACTTGTCATCTCGAAGTATACGCTCAACTATCTCTAAGTTAGATAATTACAATCATAAAAAGAGTCGTGCTGCGAAATTCTATTTAATACAGTTAAAGAAAAAATATGTCTTCTATTCTCCTTCCTTCCAGAATAACGGGTTTCTTCTCGTCCTGTGTAAACAAAACTTTTACTTTATTTACGTCAATTTTTTTTTTTTTTAAATTTTTTTTATTAAAAGTATACAATACAGAATATAGTATATTATATAAAGCATTGTACTCCCAGGAGTTAATAAACTCATTGCGGGAATGATACGCATTACATGAAACATATAGCTGTATGTATTAAATGGACACATGATGGGACATACACAACATTATTATTTCAGATAGTCATTAATAAGATGAAGTTTGAGCATGTTAGTTTGGGTCTTTTTACATTGACTTGCACATTTGATCTCGTTGGGTAGTTGATTATATTTTGTGTGAGCTATGTATTCCAGGGATCTTAGTCCATATTTTGTTGATTTGATTTTTGGTATATGTAGTTTGTTGTGATTTCTTGTGTTGTGTTGGTGTACGTCGTAATTGTAATAGAGTGTAGTGTTGGAATGTGCCGAGTGTTGAATTACTTTTAATATAGTTTTCGTTATTTCAAAAGTGGGAATGGTATTAAAATGAAGTATTTGGGTGTTTCTGTAGATGTCTTTGACATGTGTGTCCCAAGGTAAACTGAAAATATTTCGCAGGGCTCTATTTTGGACGACTTGGACTTCTGAAATCATTTTTTTTGTAGCAAATCCCCAGATTCCGGCGAGATATATTAGATGTGAGTGAATCATAGCATGGTAAATCGATTTTAATAGAGAGGGAGGAAGTAACCCGCGAAGTCTATATAAAACACCAGTTATATGAGTAATTTTGGATAGAACATGTTTAAATTGGTGATTCCATGTGAGTTGTGAATCAATGAAAAGGCCAAGATATTTTGTAACATCAGCCCTTTCAAGGCGGTTATTATCAAGACTTATATTAAGACATACATTTTTTTATTTGCAAACAGTATGTAATGTGTTTTTTTTATGTTTAGGCTAAGTTTGTTTAATCGCAGCCAGTTTGCCAGGCAAGCTACATCACTTTCCATTTCCTTTTCAAGTTCGTTTAAATCATTATTGTGATAAAGAATCACTGTATCATCTGCATAGAGTTGTATTGTACCCTTAAGTCCCCATTTAGCAATATCATTTATATATATTAAAAATAGTAATGGTCCAAGTACGGAGCCCTGAGGCACGCCACATTTCATCGTTCCCATGCTGCTTGTCCCCTTTCCAACAAAGGTCTGACAGTGTCGGTTAGAGAGGTAGCTACACAGTAACTTCAGGGGAGTGCCTACTATGCCTAGGTGTTCTAGCTTCTTTAGTAGTATCCCATGGTCAACCGTATCGAAAGCCTTTTTTAAATCTATAAATAAGCCTGCAGCATGCTTACCCTGGTCTATATGCTTTTGGAGGGCGTATACAAAATCGAAGGCAGCACATTTTGTGTTAGATTGGTTTCTGAATCCATACTGTTGGGATGCGAGTAAATTGTTTGATAGGAGATATTTAGTGAGCCTAAGCTTAATAACCTTTTCAAAAACTTTAGAGACGACAAAGAGGATGGATATAGGACGGTAATTAGAAGGATTTTTTTTGCAATCATCTTTGTAAATCGGAATTATTTTTGCTATCTTTAGTTGATCTGGGAAGATTCCACTATTCAGGGATTGATTAATAAGAAAAACAAGGTGGTCAGCTAATATATCTTTGCAAAAGTTCAGGTACACTGGTGTAATTCCATCTAAACCTGGAGATGCATTAGACTTTAGTTGAGAGATGATACTGAGAACTTCTGTTTTATTTGTTTTGGCCATGTATAAGGACTGGATTGCTTTTTGATCCGTGTTTATAGTGATAGAATCATCTGGATATGATGCAATTGTAGCTGCTAAGTTTTCCCCAACTGATATAAAGAAGTTGTTAAAAGTTGAAGCTATCTGTGTTGGGCATGTTATTTCTTCATTCTTAATGAGAAGACATTCAATTTCATCTTTCTGGGGTGTCGAGCTATTTGTTAGAATTGCATTTATTATTTTCCATGTCTGTCGCGGATAACGCAGGTTTTCTTTAAATATAGTCGTGTAGTATTTGGTTTTAGCATATCTTCTATAGTTGGTAACTTGATTTCTTGTTTTATTTCTCAGTGCTGTGAATATATCACTTTGCTGATTTTTTTTCCAGATTTTAAACGCATTGTTGCGCTGTTTGATAAGTGCATTTAATTTTGCATCAAACCATGGAGTATTACCCCTCCGTTGGTCTCCTATGCGTAACTCAGATTTATGTTGGGATGATTTTATTGCTGTTTTGATGTATTCATTAAAATTATTATAGATTTCATTGGCATTACTGGTGGTTTCGTGTGGAAAGTTGTGGGATTCTACATATGTTTTTAACATGTTTTTATCGGTTTTGGTGTTGTTTGAAAAAGAATGTATTCTATTATTAGTGTGATGTTTCAAGCTGTTTTGGTAATCTAATATCAAAATGTTATGATCACTTAGGTAGGCATCTATATTTGCAGTAGTTGAGGAAATATTTTGTCTGTTTGAGATGATATGGTCTATTAGAGAAGTAGAGGTATCTGTTACTCGTGTAGGATAGGATGTGTTACATATGAAACAGTTGTATGAGTCTAGCGTGTTGATGTATTTAAGAGATGTATTATTTTTTTGAAGAATGTCAATGTTGAAATCACCGAAGATAAGGGTATCATCTATACAGTTATTTAAAATAGATTCATGATACATTAAGAATTCGTTAATGTTTGAGGTAGGCTTTCTGTTTATAACATAAATATTTAACGGTTTAAAATTTCTATTACGGATATATAATTGAAAACAATATGTATGGGAAATATGTATTTGAAAATTTTTTACGACTTCAATACGTTCATAATAAAATTATATGTTTAAATCAGAATTTTTCTCCGGTGAAATCGGTCCTTTCGGCATCGGATTATTGATATATTAAGTATTTTCGTGATTAAATAAAAACAATATTAGAAACATTATGTTAATTCACTTTTCAATCAAATTTTGGAATTATACACACGAGCGTATAAGTACGTATAGACGGGTATATACAAGTGTATAAATTACCTGCTGTAATATAGATAGAGGTGGTATATTGCTGAGTCTAGAAGCAAGCATTAATTGCACATTTTTCTGTGTTCTTTATTCTGCCTTTGATTTTTTTCACCCTGCTTACTAGCGGATACCTGTTCTTTTTTTCTTTGTTGCCATATGCCTTTGCCTTTGTTGTTATATGATATTGGTCGGTTTTTGTATTGATTTGTTGATTATAAACGTACCTACATGTTATCTGGGTTATAAATGTGAGAATGTTGTCGATATATTTGGGGATTCCGTATTATAGGCCAGTACACATAGCGCCAAAAAGGGGGTTGCGATCGTAATTATTCCGGTAGTCCCAATTTTTTTATATGTTTTATAAACTGATCCCATGATGTATAATCTGAATTTCCGACCATGGCGCACCTGTGCTCGCGCCACCATTTAAAAAAAAACCGGCTGTAATCGCGCCAAAATCTAGTTTTTCCAAAATATCTCATTCTCAATGCAAATTTTGGCTAAATTAGCTAGATAATTAAAGTAAAACATAAAATTACCTACAACTTTTGTGAAAACAATTTTCTTCAATCTCTAATAGGTACCGAGGTAGAAAGTCGCAAAGGTGCGTATATTTTTGAAAAAAACAAGTTTTTTGCGCGACTAGCTTTGATTTTTTGTAAATATCTCGTTTCCAGTACAATTTTGTGTAAAAATTATTGATACTAATTTTGTAGAAAATAAAATTTCATAAAATAAATAGGTATATAATTTATGTGTTTTAATTCTAATACGTATCCAAGCTCTAATCCACCAAAACCAGGCCAAAAATTGAAACAGAGGTAAAGTGTTTTAAATTTCATTCCTTAATTTTATTTTTCTTCAACAATTATTGTTGTGAGAACATATCAGTTGACAACAATCGTCATGCCTGCGTCAGACCTAGCTATAAGGGGCTGGAAACGGCATGCACGTTAGTGTCATAAGAACTAGAGCCAGCAAATAGTGAAAACTTTTCAGGTTCATTCATCTCTGGTCCGTGCTGAAAAATAATGTCAGTTTTTGTTATTTTTTTTAGAGCGCTTATTTAATCATATAAAATTAATATTATTTACTTTATATTTACAGAAATTGTGAAAAAATTACCATGTTGAGTGTCGGTATAGTGTTTAACACAATACTCGTATTTTCTTTATTATTTGCAATATTATCTGGATGAAGTCTTGCGGAATTTTTCCTAAAATGAGAAATATTGTTAATTATTTATACTGTCTCTATTCCCTAATTATTTAGAGATGTATTAAGACATGCCCGACAAACTTTCACCAACAATTCCTGAGCTTATTTGGTGTAAAAAATGCATTTCGGTAAAAATAAAAATATGTCACCGGAAATCAAAATTAATTTACTTCTTATATTCCAAATTCAATATGCTCAGAAGTTTATCGACTGCGTATATATGTATATATCTACATATATAAAATTATTTAAGCTGACATTGTACAATTATGTTCTGTAAAAAACGTATCCCAAAGATCTATTTTTATGTGTGTATTTAAGTAGTACCTTCTCCATTCCGTTAAACATTTTCCTTGGTGCCGTAATTTTGTTCGGGATAAAACTCCTTTTGTCTTCTGTTTTCCCATATTTAACTGAAACGTAAGTATATATTAGCCAAGAGATTTATTATAAATTGGTTCAATTTTACCTTAAATTTGAAAATCATTTCAACGTAAGTAAGTGCAGTAACTTGGGGAGATAATTGCACAATTCTATCTACAACAAATGATCTAACAATCTAAACTTAAAAGATTAATGACTCTTTTTAATATTCGAATGACTTTAGGTACTTTATAGGTGACATATGTCTAATTGTCTGTATGGAGAAAAACTTTCGATGTAGAGTTTTTGTTTTATGGAAAAAAACTTTCGAATTTCAAAAATTTGTTGTTGGGTAATTTAACTGGTTTTGGTGGATAAGAGCTTGGATACATATTAGAGTTAAAACACATAAATTAAATACCTATTTATTTTATGAAATTTTATTTTCTACAAAATTAGTATCAATAATTTTTTCACAAAATTGTACTGGAAACGAGATATTTACAAAAAACAAAAGCTAGTCGCGCAAAAAACTTGTTTTTTTCAAAAATATACGCACCTTTACGACTTTCTACCTCGGTACCTATTAGAGATTGAAGAAAATTGTTTACACAAAAGTAGTAAGTAATTTTATGTTCTACTTTAATTGTTTAGCTAATTTAGCCGAAATTTGCATTGGGAATGAGATATTTTGGAAAAACTAGATTTTGGAGCGATTTCGGCCGGTTTTTTTCAAAATGGCGGCGCGAGCACAGGTGTGCCAAGGTCGGAAACTCAGATTTTACATCAGGGGACCAGTTTATAAAACATATAAAAAAAATTGGGACTACCGGAATAATTACGATCGCGAATCGGTAATTGCCCTGGAGTATTAGTAATGAAACGAACTCTTCACAAACACTTTATTGAAATATAAGAGAATACCACTCCTTAGTAAAAAAACTCCTTTTATTTTACCATAATTTATTAGATATTCCATTGTTACAACTAACATGACTGTATAATTAGAAATTAATGTAAAAGCCCAGTAGGGCGTAAATAAATAAAACTAGGAAAACGATTCTAGTGAAGGGGCACTCTATAACATTCTGTGCCGCTGGTTGTGACAACCGGACAGACAGCCGCGTCGCGTGAAAAAAAAGATTAATAGTAAAAAAGTCTACTTGGGCTAGAAATGATATATAATAACATAACGACAATACTTTAGTGTCACCTTTTTTCTCAAGTGCCTACACATTTACGCATTTAACAATGTATTCTTTTGTATTGGTTATTATTTATATTTATATTTAATATTTATATAAAAAACCTTTACTCACTTGAGGAAGAAGTTAAATTATAAAAAACAGAAAATTTCACTAATAGATTTCAAAGTATCGTTTGATTAAATAAAAAAATACGTAAAAGAAATGACCGGAGCGACCGGCCGGGTGACACAACCTTACAGGCCGGAACTTTCGCGGCGTCTGAATCAATACGTAGTAACTCCTTGTCAACCCGCACACAAATATACTACGCACAATAGAGAGTTTTGAAGTACTGGCGGTCGTTTTTCGTGTATCTGGCCAGAAATTGGATTTTCGCGAGTGTTTTTATTTTAATTAATTCTTATGAATACATTAATAAAATCTCTAATCTTTTGTGAGGGAGTCGTCGGGAAGTTACTAATTCATCGTCTAGAAAAATAAAATCTGGTACTTGCCGCTTATCTTACAACATTTTACATTTAATAAAATGTACTTATCGTTTTACATAATATATTTAATTGTAAGGTCCTGTTTTTATTAATCTTAAATATAAATAACTTGCATCCCTTCGAATCCCTCTAGAAACATTTAAGATTTTAGTAATAAGCTCATCAGAAATAATTAAAATGTGAGCGTCGGGGCAAATCCCCGTTATCAGGGTATTGTGTCGCCTTAACACGCGCTTTGTCCCTCATACAACTAGACTTGTCTGACAATGCACAATGCACATGTATATCCATGCCATTTGAATTTCATAATGGTGATAAAACACGCGTAGTTCGGATTTTAAAATTTAAGCAATTAATTATGATACTTTTGAAAGATGCCCATGTCGCATTTCTTGTGTTCTTCTTTATTCTATGGTGGTACTTTTAATAGATTCGACCCTACAGGTAATATAGAATCGTTACGGAACGCTGAAGGTGCACTGCGGAATTTATTGATCACTTCGTGAATCCAAGTGCGGCCAATACAAGGTTACCGTTAATAATGTTTTTACAGTGGTAAATTTTATTTATTTTGTATCGGAAGTTTTGACTGACCAATTAGGATGGTTTTTTTGTTTTAGGACAGTAAAATATATGTGAGGAGGTCAGTAAACGAGTGTCGGTGTGTATGCAACATTGCTACATTTCTACCGAATTCAAGACGCCAGTATCTACTAATATGCTGATTCATAGAATACATCGCCATAAAGGAACTTCCCAAGATACTAATGATGTATCGAGTTCAGTAGAAGGCGTTGGAATTGGGATTATATTTTTGTTGTTTCACTGGGGCCAAAGTATACTTTGTGTAAGGGATTTTTGAAGTTCGACTGGGGCCGAACTACACTTTGTGTAAAGAATTTTTGGAGTTCAACTGGGGCCAAACTACACTTTGTGTAAGGGTTTTTTTAGTGTTTAAGGCGTAAATATAGATCATATAATTCAGTTGATAGATATTATTCAGACACTCAACCACCCTAAAATATATTAAAGAAACCCAAAGATATTAGAAGAACGAGATGTGCTATGCGCAGTTCGTACTGAGTGGAATTGTTTTGCCGAGTGTCGCCGGTTTTGTTCACCAATACTACTGCACACCTTCGCTTGCGCTAAGGTATCCGCACTAATACATAGAACAGATTTCTGTGCGTACACGTCCCGATACCGTTCAAAGTACCCTAATTAGGTAGTACTCCGGCTACGGTCCGGCGTCCAACATAGCATATCTCGTTCTTCTAATATCTTTGAAGAAACCCTAAGCTCAGCCAATAAAATCCTATAAGCCCTTTACCCCATGCTATAAAAAAAATTAAAATTAAAAAAATTATCAACAGTAAATAAACTAATAGTAAGCTTTTAAATATGTTTTGAAAGGCAGATATGTAAATACGAATATTAGAGGGAGCGCGCTAATATTAAAAAAAAAAACGATAATAATGAAGCGAAAATGGTGAATATATTTAATAAATCACGACTCGTTTAAAATAGAGCAAAAAACTCTCGACAAATACCTTAGTTGCATTTAAAATTACACTGTGAATTTTTTCATGTCTATAACATATTAAATAACAGAACAAAACTTGTTTTTAATAATTTTCGGGGCTCACTTTGCGATTTTTTTCTATGGTGGGAATAGAATAATAGATATTATTCAGACACTCAACCACCCTAAAATATATTAAAGAAACCCAAAGATATTAGAAGAACGAGATGTGCTATGCGCAGTTCGTACTGAGTGGAATTGTTTTGCCGAGTGTCGCCGGTTTTGTTCACCAATACTACTGCACACCTTCGCTTGCGCTAAGGTATCCGCACTAATACATAGAACAGATTTCTGTGCGTACACGTCCCGATACCGTTCAAAGTACCCTAATTAGGTAGTACTCCGGCTACGGTCCGGCGTCCAACATAGCATATCTCGTTCTTCTAATATCTTTGAAGAAACCCTAAGCTCAGCCAATAAAATCCTATAAGCCCTTTACCCCATGCTATAAAAAAAATTAAAATTAAAAAAATTATCAACAGTAAATAAACTAATAGTAAGCTTTTAAATATGTTTTGAAAGGCAGATATGTAAATACGAATATTAGAGGGAGCGCGCTAATATTAAAAAAAAAAACGATAATAATGAAGCGAAAATGGTGAATATATTTAATAAATCACGACTCGTTTAAAATAGAGCAAAAAACTCTCGACAAATACCTTAGTTGCATTTAAAATTACACTGTGAATTTTTTCATGTCTATAACATATTAAATAACAGAACAAAACTTGTTTTTAATAATTTTCGGGGCTCACTTTGCGATTTTTTTCTATGGTGGGAATTTCATATAATTAACGTTTCGGCATTAAAAATGTATACATCTTCATCTTCATAAATAAAAAATATATTTTTTTGAACTTAACTTAAAGAGTTAACGAGAAACTTACTATAAATCCGTAGAAATTGGGTACTCGGAGGCTTAATAGACAAATCAACGATAAGGTAAAACTAACCTACGCAAGCCCCATCCTGGGAACACGCTTCAAAGTCCCACTTGAAAAACTTTAAACATTTCAAAGTAGAGCCATATGCAATATTCGTATATTTATGAGACTATATTTAAAAAAATACACGTTAAGTATCGTGAAACTGTTATGCGGGAATTCCCACCTATGAAAACAAGTCTATCAATTGCCAAACCCAGTACGACGAAAATGAAGGTACGATACATA
This sequence comes from Hesperophylax consimilis, assembly GCF_061612785.1. Taxonomy (NCBI): domain Eukaryota; kingdom Metazoa; phylum Arthropoda; class Insecta; order Trichoptera; family Limnephilidae; genus Hesperophylax; species Hesperophylax consimilis. The sequence continues at coordinate 7,113,864 of NC_142862.1, read as the reverse complement.
AAAAACCTAGCTGAAAAGTCTTAAGTCTTTTACAAAAAATGGCTCGGTGTGAAATAGTAAAATTAAAATGAATACATCAGAACGATCAATAACCAATACTGTCATTTCAATTAAAGTTTAATTAAAGTGTTGTCACACCACGGTCCAAGTTTTTTTCATATCATTATTATCCGCCTCTTAGGTGAATGAGGCATTTGCGGAGCCTATTTGTTTGTTTAACAGAGGTGTTTCTGAACTAAAAATACCATTAAAGTAGATTTATCTGCCCCTTAAGTTTTCTGCGAAGCCTATTTCCTTGTTTAACAGAGGTGTTTCAGAACTCAAAATACCAATAACGTTGATTTATCTGCCTCTTAAGTGTTCTGAGAAGCCTATTTACTTGTTTAACGGAGGTCCGACTTCAAAATTCCAACAACGTAGATTTATCTATTTTATTGATATTGTGGTGTGGTAAATCACACGAGATTTAACTAACTAACTAACCATCACGCCGTTTCCCCGCAGGGGTAGGCAGAGAGGACGGACCGCCAAACAACTCGGTCTTGGCACACAATTCTTGCCTCATTCACATTCATACATCGTCTCATACATACTCTTCTATTATTCTGACTCTTGACATGGCCCGACTCGAGTATCTGATTCACTTGATCGTGCCATGTCTTCCTCGGGCGTCCCCGACTTCTGCTACCATTCGCATTTGGATCATATATCCTCCTTACACTCCTATCTTTGCTCATTCGCTCTACATGCCCAAACCATCTAAGCGTTCCTTTCTTAATCTTACTCATTACGCTTACATCAGCCTTGCACTCTTTGCGGATCTCCACATTCCTCACACGATCAAACATGGTTTTACCACACATACGCCTCAGGGATCTCATTTCAACAGCATTCAATTTACTTTCATCCTTTCTTTGCCAGTTCCATGCCTCACTTCCATACATCAAGGTAGGTACCAGCACTCCGTTGTGGACTGCTAACTTCGCTTCTTCGGACAATTTTTCGTTAGCGCCAACGGCGTTCAGTCCTCCATTAACGGAATTACCTGCATTTACCCTTCTTTCAATATCTCTGTCAGCCTTCCCATCTCTCGTAAACATACTTCCTAAATACACAAACTCATCCACCTGCTCCAAGTATTCCTCATTCACAATTATATTGCACACTGTTTTCGTACTCTCTCTTTCAAACACCATTACTTTAGACTTACTTACATTCATCATTAACTCATTCTTCATGCATACTTCGTTCATCCTAGACACGAGAGACTGTAGATCTTCTATACTATTAGCAATCAGCACCGCATCATCAGCATACAACAGGCAACATACTTTCAAATTATTCAAATTCGCGCCCAATCCCACCTCTTTAAATTCTTGCATACAATTATCCATGTATAGATTGAATAACCACGGTGACATTACGCAGCCTTGTTTAACACCTTTTGTGATATCAAACCACCCCGTAAAACCACCGTTTACCTTAACACATGCAACGCTTCCCTCATACAGAGACGCAATTGCCTGAGTCAGATTTGTATTCACTCCATACTTGGACAACACCTTCCATAGCTTTTTCCTGTCGACTCGGTCGTATGCTTTTTGTAGATCTACAAAGGCACAGAAAAGTTTCTGGTTTTTCGCCAGAAACTTCTCAGTGAGCATATGCAATGAGAAGATCTGGTCCATGCACCCCCGTCTACTCATAAAAGCACCTTGAACATCCCATATTTTATCTTTTGTTTCCTTTCTTACTCTTTCAATCAAAATTCTACCATACAGCTTGCCAACTGAACTTAGCAAGCTAATAGCCCTATGATTCCCACATTCCATAGGTGACCCTTTACCTTTGTATAATGGCATGATCACAGCCCTTCTCCAATCTAAAGGCGTATAACCTTCCTTTAAACATTGGTTAAAAAGATTGCACAACCATTTGAGGATTATACGGCTACCTCCTTTAAAATATTCAGCAGCAATATTGTCAAACCCGACAGCCTTACCATTCTTCATACATTTAATCGAACTTTCTATCTCATCCATGCTAATTTCGGTAACATTCACTCCATCGTCATTCATATCTGATTCGCCGCTGGAATCACTGTCACTCACTTCGCTTTCGAAGACTTCCTCAAAATAATTCATCCATCTCTCTTTTATTTTTTCCTCATTCGTCAACATTTTTTCATCTTTTGATTTTATCACTTTCATGTTTCCGTTTTCTGGGCCACTCCGGGACCTTTTGACTTCTTTCCAAAACAACTTAATGTTTTCTTGGAAATGGTTTGTCATTTTCATTCCTTCTTCCTCTTCCAGGCGTTTGTTTCGTTCTTTCACTCCAACTCTTACTTTTTTCTTACATTCCTTATATACTTCTTTCGCTCGATACTTCTCTTCGCTGGAAGCACTGCCAGCCGCAATCAGACATAACCATGCTTTCTTCTTCTCTGAGACCAGTGCTTTAATCTCATCATCCCACCATGCATCACCTTTCTTCCTACCTTGCGTACTTATTCCACAAACCTCCCTAGCAGATTCACAAAGACACACTTTTATGTGGTTCCATGTTTCGTCTATGCTTAGACCATCCATTTCCTTTGCATTCAATCTTATCTCTGCACAATTCACATACTTACTTCTCACATTATCGTTTTGTAGTTTTTCTATTTTGACTCTTGTTGGAGTTAGTACCGTTTTCACTTTAGAGCGCCAACCGCGAAAGAGGTTTACTCTTGACACTACAAGAAAGTGGTCAGTTTCGACCTCAGCCCCTCTGAAAACTCTTGTGTCCTCGATAACAGCTCTCAACCTAGAGTCAATTACTACAAAATCAATAATTGATCTCTCATTTCCTCTTTCCCACGTATATTGGTGGATACCTTTATGATCGAAGAAAGTATTCGACACAAACAGGTTCCACTCTAAACATACTTCAAGAATTCTGTTCCCGTTGTCATTCGTTCTTTTATCCCCAAACATACCTAAGACCGAATCAAATCCGTCACGTCTAATTCCCACCCACCCATTCAAATCGCCTGCCATTATAATCCTTTTTTTCAAATTTTTTAGTCTCATTACATCATTCACACCAGTCCAAAAATCATCTTTTACTTCATCGCTTTCAGAATTAACAGGGGCGTAGCAAATAACAAGAAACACCCTTGTCAAACCGATTTTAAATCTGATCCACATTATTCTCGGACTTACACATTCATACTGCAACATACATTTAATCATTCTGGGAGACAGTAGCGTTGCAACACCTTGACAAGCCCTCTCCGTATCTGGTCTCCCAGACCAAATGACGAGCCTATCATTATGCTGCATTGTACCGCTACCCTTTTTCATACTCTCTGTTATACACAGTACGTCCAAACATTTGCTCACCATTGTATCACACAGTTCGTTCATCTTTCTTTCCATTCCTCCTCTAATGTTCCATGTACCAATTCGACATTGATCACGTTCCGTCCTCCTCTTTGCGCCACCGAAGGGTTGGCGATGTGATGGATAGCGAACCTCATCGACATCTTTGTCGGCATTCCCTTCCAAGTACTACTTAAACATCTTACTTATACAACTTAACATATCGTTACACACATAAAAAAAATACATATTTATACGCTTAATATAACATTTAACTTAATCTTAAACTCAACCAAAGAAAAAACTGTTCCAGAATGGCTAAACAAATAAACTTCCACTAAAAATAGATATTTTATCACTATATTTTATAATTGTTTTAAAACACTCCATGTAGACAGCAAACCAAAGAGCGCGGGTTCAGTCCGATTTCATCCTTCATTTCCGATGTCATTATTCCACGCGCGGAAGGGCACGAGCGGTGGGGAGCGGAGGTTGCGGCAGGGGTTGCATGAGTCGCCAAATGACTCTCTTCTTGTGCGGGTTAAGGGTAGATTCCGAGAAACGACGATTCTGTGGCCTAAGCAATGTCATATGGCCCACATTCTATAACGGCACTGTGTACGGGACGGCACTGTAGTCGCCGGCCGCACAGACGATATAGCGGGAGTGGCCGGCTGGCCGCTTCGACGCCTTGGAAGGGAAGTTCGGGAAAAAGTAGGGAGAATGTTGAAAAAATGGAAAAAATGGGGAAAAATATGGGGAAAATGAAAAATGGGGAAAAATGTGGTTAAAAATGGGGAAAAATTACGAAAGGGAAAAATGGGGAAATTGTGGGGGAAATGGGGAAAAATATAGGGAAAAGGGAGAAATGGGGAAAATGTGGGAGAAAGGTATAAGGCAGGGGGGAGGAAGGTAGGGGGGAACCTGCGCCCTGACTAGGGACGCTTCGACTATTGTGAAAGTTTCTTCTTGATGAACACCAGGGAGCCGGGAGAAAGAAGAAGGCCAGGTTGCAGTGAAGGTCCAGGGCAGAAGAGGCTTGAAGAAGGCAGTCAGGGCAGTCCAGGAGAGATGTTGACCGTTCGATGGTTGCTGGCTCTCTGCCGAATTGCACAAGTTGTCCGCCTTTTAAAGGACCAACGGGCCTAGCTCTCCCTTTGTTAGCGACAAATTCCGAGAATTATTTTTGGGTTCCCGGAATTTGTCACAGGAGAGAGCGCCGTTGTTGCGTAACTTGGAAGGGGACGATTTTGACTAGGTCCCTGACTGTTCTTCAACCCACTTTGCCCGGGTCATTTTTATTTAAATACATTTTTGTGAGTTTGCACAAATTACATATTAAAAGGGGGAATTGCCATCCAAAAGGCAGTTTTGCACAATATTCAATTTTGTGCAAACGGCAAGTTTTGTAAAGGAAACTGCGTTTGCACAATTTCAAACTTTGTGCAAATTTACATTATTAAAGGGAGTTGGTATTAAAGGGGAAGACTTGCACAATATTCAATTTTGTGCAAACGGCAAGTTTTGTAAAGGAAACCGCGTCTGCACAATTTCAAATTTCATGCAAATCTTCCATGTTTTGTACAGATTTAATATAAGAAGGTATTTGGGGGGTCAAGCCTTTGTTTTTTGTCTATAATGATGACTGCTTGACCCCGTGGTTTTATTTATTGATCAGTTTTTCATATAAGATTTACAGTTTTACACAAGTGCAGATAAGATTACAGATTTTTATAGAGAGAATTTTGTTGCCTAAATTCGAATATGCGCAGAGGTGAGTTTGTAAAGGAACTGCCTCTGCGTAAATTCAGATTTATTAAAATTAATTTAAGTCGGTGGAGGTACGTCCGGTACAATTCTCCCCCCGGTGCAGTCACGGCTGCGCCTAGCGGTCCGGACGTGTAGGTCGACGGCGTCCTCGACGTCCGGTTCGCCTGGGCCGCTGGGGGTTATGGCTCCCATGCGGCATCCGTGGTCCGGGTGCTGTAGAGGGCGGCGCTGGTGCTGGTGCCGGTGCGGGCGCTGGTGCTGGTGCGGGGAGGATGAGGGCAAGTTTGACAGCAGGGCGGGTGTACGTTCCTGTTGCTGTTTGGACCCGGGCTGTCCTCACTTGGCCGTCGGCAGCTGGGATGGCCTCAACGATACGTCCGCGCGGCCAGCTGTTGCGTGGCAGCGCGGGGTCTAAGATGACCACCAAGTCTCCAGCTTTGAGGGGGTCAGTCGGGTGGTGCCACTTCTGTCGGGCGCCCAGGGTGGGGAGGTACTCACGGAGCCACCGCCTCCAGAACATATCGGCGAGCTGTTGGCTGATACGCCACTGGCGACGGAGACATACCTCCTCCTCCTTGCTGTCGTAGAGTGACAGATGTGGGCGGTTCCCGGCAGACCCCATGAGGAAGTGATTCGGGGTGAGGGGCTCTTCGTCCCGCGGGTCGACAGAGACATGAGTCAGTGGCCGATTGTTGACCACAAACTCAGCTTCTGCCAATGCTGTGCGCAGGGTTTCCTCCCTTGGCGCCCTCTCCTTTAAGGTGGCGCTCAGGGCTCGTTTTACCGAGCGCACCAACCTTTCCCAGGCTCCCCCCATGTGGGGACTTAGGGGGGTGATGAAGCGCCACTCGATGCCCTTGGTAGCCATGGCGTCCGTCATCCTGTCATCCTGCTGCAGGGCTGCCGTGGCATCTCGAATTTCCGCGTCCGCACCACGGAAGTTTGTCCCGTTGTCTGAGTACAACACCTTGGGCTGACCTCTTCGGGCGGTCATCCGTTGTAAGGCCATAATGGCCGAGTCAGCAGACAGCGAGACCGCTAGCTCCAGATGGATGGCGCGGGTGGAGAGGCAGGTAAATAGGGCTCCATAGCGCTTCTCCCGATGTCTGCCGACGGTGACCTCCATTGGCCCGAAGTAGTCCAGTACGCTAGGGCATATCGAACCGTTGCTTCGGACGCTTTGCCAATTTTGGCTGGTATATTACCAATCGATCTAGAAATTAGGGAGGTGTTAGCGAAGCAGCGATTAATCCGTGGATCCCCGGCCAACCACCTTGGTGTCGTCCTGACACCGGGTGGACCAGGAACTCTCCCAAGACTGCTCCGAACGATGAGGGACCTGTCGCTCAAAGAGTGGCAGGTCCGTTGGGATAGGTCGAGCAAGGGAAGATGGACCTTCTCCTTCTTCCCTTCAGTTAAACTCAGAATGGAAGGGGCCTTCCTCAAACTGGACCATCACGTTACGCAGCTCCTTTCAGGACATGGGGAATTCAGGGGAAGGCTTCACAGCTTTGCCCTGTCCACCCACCCCAATTGCGCTTGTGGCAATAATTACCAGTCGGCCGAGCACATTCTGTGGCACTGTGAGATTTTGAAGGATACCAGAGACGAAATGATAGAAGGTCTGAATGTCCCCATTAGACCGGTGTGGAACACCGATCTTGTTTCTAACAGTGTGAATTTCGAATGTTTGAGGAAGTTTACTAGGATCTGGGTTGAGAGATGGCCTGTGCTTAGAGTCGTTGACTAGTGTAATAATTTTTTTTTTTTTTTTTTTTTTTTTTTTTTTTTTTTTTTATTCTAGATAAAAGAAAATTACATTTTTCACTTATTTAACTAGAAATAACATATATATTACACATAAATATATTACACACTGATATTATTCACTTTCATTGTTTTGTTGATTGAGCATAAAACTGAGCAATTTTTTTTTAAATGTACCTATACTTTTTTCATTTTTAATTTCGTCTGGGAGGCAATTGTATATGTTGCTTCCCTCGTAACCAATGGATTGCTTGCCATAATGAGTATGTATGGTGTTTAAATGTATTTTATCGTGTTGCCGTGTAAAGTGTGTGTGTACTTGGGACGTTTTAATGAGTTCTGTATTTGTATGTATGAGTTTATTATTTATTTTGTAAATAAGAAGACATATATTATATTCATATAATTTTCTTAATTTTAATAGTTTTGTTTCCATATATAATTTTTTTGTTGATGTTCTAGATTTGAAGTGAAATAGTTTTTTGATTACTTTGTTTTGTGTTACCTGTAGTTCGTTTATATATGTTTCACATGTATTTCCCCAGATTTCAACCAAGTAGTTTAATTGGGAACTCCCGGTGTACTGCTCCTGCGCCATGACTTATTCTTTTGCAACTCTTTCATTATTGTATATGCTATTCTGTTTTTCTTATTTTATTATTCTTATCTTATTTCTTTTTCTTACTGTACCAGCTGTTGCAGATGATTTCCATTCGTTTATATTTTGTTTTTTTAATTAACTTGTCTTGTACTTTTTAATTCTTATTTTCTGTTTTCTCTTCATATGTTTCTTTTTCCCTGTCAAGGTTAACACACTGTTTTTCTTTTTACAGACACTGTAAGCACTCTTATATATTTGTGTTTACTAATTATCTTTCTTACTTTACTTTGTTATCTTATTCAATACTTACTGTCCTCTTTACAGACCATGCAGATCTTATTTTTACACTTTTACTTTTGTTTTTACTTATTTACCGTTGCCCTTATGTGGCACTTTTTGGATTGATTATTGTTTTTCATTTTTCCTCTTATTTTCTCTTCTTTTTACATGTATTTTTTCCGGTTTTCTTTTCTTTTTTTTTTTAGTAACAGCAACGAGTTTACAGGCGAGAACTGAACTCCGTTGTCTGTTTTGTTTTGTTTATTTTCCCCATTAGGGGTTGGATAACGGGCCTCGTCCCCGCATGCACGACTGGAGCTTCTTATTATTCTTTCTTACCGGGGGACTCCGCCAATCACCTGCGCCACCCCTGATGAGCGTTGGTGGTCAGAAGGGTGACTGTGCGGGCTGGGGTAACCTCCACCCTGCCTCCGACCTCCTGACGCTTCTTTCCCCTAGGTTCTTTAGGGTTTTATCCCTTTTTTTCCAATACTTATCTTCAGGGCACCACCGGGTGGTCGGCTAAGGGGTGTGGAAGTCCTGACCTGCACCAGTCGCCCCAACCACCACCAATTTCTCAACAGGACTGCCAGTCGTGGTTCGGCGAAACTCCCCCGTCACTCTATTGTTTACTTTACTTTTATGTGTTTACAGGTACTGGAGTGTGGGTCCCCTCCACCAACTATCTGCCTGACACTTGAACTTGATTGTTTTGTTGTTTATTTTTCTGTGTTGTCCTTAGTTTAGTACTTGTAAGCGCTTGCATACCGCTTCATAACACCGTATGCGGGGACTTTGAAGGCCTAGCTTCATTTATATAAATTGTAGAGCCGTTTATTCAAAAAAATTAGATTCATGCGAGAGCTCCGAAGGGGTGACCATAAGTCACCTATACCGGGGTGGGACAGGGTGGGTGTACCTTCAAAGTACGCTAGGGAGGAGCTCTTCCAAGTGATGGAAACGTGTTTGAGAAGAGGAATTTTCCCTTCTGAATGGAAGAGAGGCGTGCTCAGGGTCATACCAAAGGGGAATGGTAAGCCACTAACTGATGTCAAGGCCTATCGGCCCATCACCTTACTTCCAGTGCTTGGCAAGATCCTGGAAAAACTTATCCGGCATAGGCTACAACAATCACTCTCCCCGTCTAGTGATCTCCAATTTGGCTTCGTCTCCGGTAGATCCACCGTGCACGCCATTTCGTTTGCGCTTAACTGGGTGAAGGTTTGTACAAAGAGGTATGTAGTTGCAATCTTCCTCGATATTACTGGTGCCTTCGACTACGCATGGTGGGACATGATACGTATCAAGGTTAAAAATAGGAACTGCCCAAAAACCCTATTTAAATCAGTAGACAACTATTTATCGGGCCGAACTGTCATTATTTCTCATGGTGACACTGTTATTGAACGCGAGACCGATATGGGGTGTCCTCAAGGCTCCGTCCTAGCTCCTAAATTTTGGAATATAACCTTTGATGACTCCTCTAGGTTACCCTTACCTGAAGGATGTATCATGATCGACTATGCGGATGATAAAATGTATCTTGTCTCTGGGGACAGTAGAAGAGAAGTCGAATGTAAGGCTGGTGAAGGTTTGGACACCCTCCTTAAATGGGGGGAGAGGAATAAAATGACTTTCGCTCCCCAGAAGACTATGGGCCTCCTGATGAAGGGTTCTTTCAATAAGACAAGAAACCCTACCATCCGTATGGGAGACATTAATATCAAATTTGTGGATAGCGTTAAATATTTAGGTGTCACTCTAGATCGATCGTCCTCCTTTCTGGCTCATGTCAAAGATGTATCCTGCAGGGCTCAGTCGCTGTTTCTGAAGCTTCGAAGAATCTCCACGGCAGAGTGGGGACTTCGCAGACCGGCTTTGCACGCTCTCTACAAGGGGGTATATGTTGCGCAAGTCGCATATGCCGCCTCTGTTTGGGAGCATCGCCTGGATAACTGTTTAATACTTCTTGCTCTCACTAGGGGTCAGCGCACTCCCCTGCTGGCACTATCTGGGGCATATCGAACCGTTGCTTCGGACGCTTTGCCAATTTTGGCTGGTATATTACCAATCGATCTAGAAATTAGGGAGGTGTTAACGAAGCAGCGATTAATCCGTGGATCCCCGGCCAACCACCTTGGTGTCGTCCTGACACCGGGTGGACCAGGAACTCTCCCAGGACTGCTCCGAACGATGAGGGACCTGTCGCTCAAAGAGTGGCAGGTCCGTTGGGATAGGTCGAGCAAGGGAAGATGGACCTTCTCCTTCTTCCCTTCAGTTAAACTCAGAATGGAAGGGGCCTTCCTCAAACTGGACCATCACGTTACGCAGCTCCTTTCAGGACATGGGGAATTCAGGGGAAGGCTTCACAGCCTTGCCCTGTCCACCCACCCCAATTGCGCTTGTGGCAATAATTACCAGTCGGCCGAGCACATTCTGTGGCACTGTGAGATTTTGAAGGATGCCAGAGACGAAATGATAGACGGTCTGAATGTCCCCATTAGACCGGTGTGGAACACCGATCTTGTTTCTAACAGTGTGAATTTCGAATGTTTGAGGAAGTTTACTAGGATCTGGGTTGAGAGATGGCCTGTGCTTAGAGTCGTTGACTAGTGTAATAATTGGGAACCCACGGTGTACTGCTCCTGCTCCATGACTTATTATTTTACAACTCTTTCATTATTGTATATGCTATTCTGTTTTTCTTATTTTATTATTCTTATCTTATTTCTTTTTTTTTACTGTACCAGCTGTTGCAGATGATTTCCATTCGTTTATATTTTGTTTTTTTTTTTTTTTAATTAACTTGTCTTGTACTTTTTAATTCTTATTTTCTGTTTTCTTTTCATATGTTTCTTTTTCCCTGTCTAAGGTTAACACACTGTTTTTCTTTTTACAGACACTGTAAGTACTCTTATATATCTGTGTTTACTAATTATCTCTCTTACTTTTCTTTGTTATCTTATTCAATACTTACTGTCCTCTTTACAGACCATGCAGATCTTATTTTTACACCTTTACTTTTGTTTTTACTTATTTACCGTTGCCCTTATGTGTCACTTTTTGGATTGATTATTGTTTTTCATTTTTCCTCTTATTTTCTCTTCTTTTTACATGTATTTTTTCCGGTTCTCTTTTCTTTTTTTTTTAGTAACAGCAACGAGTTTACAGGCGAGAACTGAACTCCGTTGTCTGTTTTGTTTTGTTTATTTTCCCCATTAGGGGTCGGATAACGGGCCTCGTCCCCGCATGCACGACTGGAGCTTCTTATTATTCTTTCTTACCGGGGGACTCCGCCAATCACCTGCGCCACCCCTGATGAGCGTTGGTGGTCAGAGGGGTGACTGTGCGGGCTGGGGTAACCTCCACCCTGCCTCCGACCTCCTGACGCTTCTTTCCCCTAGGTTCTTTAGTGTTTTATCCCTCTTTTTCCAATACTTATCTTCAGGGCACCACCGGGTGGTCGGCTAAGGGGTGTGGAAGTCCTGACCTGCACCAGTTGCCCCAACCACCACCAATTTCTCAACAGGACTGCCAGTCGTGGTTCGGCGAAACTCCCCCTTCACTCTATTGTTTATTTTACTTTTATGTGTTTACAGGTACTGGAGTGTGGGTCCCCTCCACCAACTATCTGCCTGACACTTAATCTTGATTTTTTTGTTGTTTATTTTTCTGTGTTGTCCTTAGTTTAGTACTTGTAAGCGCTTGCATACCGCTTCATAACACCGTATGCGGGGACTTTGAAGGCCTAGCTTCATTTATATAAATTGTAGAGCCTTTTATTCAAAAAAATTAGATTCATGCGAGAGCTCCGAAGGGGTGACCATAAGTCACCTATACCGGGGTGGGACAGGGTGGGTGTACCTTCAAAGCCCGCAGTGTGTAAAGGGGCGGACGTGGTGAGCCAGGCGGGTCGGCGGGAGAACCCCCATCAGTGGAGGAGAGGGCTTGCTCCGTCGTAAGCGGCAGGTGGGGCATTCATGGCTGATTTTCCTGCTGATGGTACGGAGGCGCAGGATGAAAAAGCTGCACCGGATCTCGGCCACAGTTTTCTCCGTGCTTGGATGGTCCGCCTTTTCATGGTAGTGGCGGATCAGCAGTCGGGCGTATGGATCGGAGCCATCCAAGATCACGGGGGTCTTCGCCACGCTCGTGCTTCCAGTGAGCTCCCTCAGCCGTGAGCCCATCCGCAAAACGTCATCAGGTCCGAGGAAGGGGGCCAAACTGACGAGACGACTGGCGGCAGGTAGCGCCTGGCTGCGACGGATGGTGTGCAGGTCAGTGGAGAAGGCGTCTTCTTGGGACCTTCTCACCCATCTGCGCTCCGCCTCCGTCAGCTCGTCTGCTCGTAAGGAGCCTTCAGGGGGTCGGCTTGGGCCCGTCCAACAGCGCCTGATGAAGCGTAGCACCCACGCTGTAGCCCGGATCAGCCGGTGCCATGACGAGAACCTCTCGACCAGAGGTAGGGCCTCTCCGGCTGTGGTGATGTGCCCGACGTAGTGTCGGGGCCGGGTCTCGAGGGTCTGGTCGTCTGGCTTTGTGAGGGTGCGATTGGCTATGGAGGTGAGTTCATCTATTTCGCCCAACCTGTTGGACACGAACGCAGAGTACGTGCGCGGATCGGTGCGTAACCAGCACAGCACTGTGGTCGAGTCCGTCCAGAAGATGGTTGAAGCTATCCTCGCTTGGCTCTCCAACCGGATGGTTCTGGCCAATCTGGCCGCCATGAGTGCGGACTGCAGCTCAAGGCGGGGTATGGATAGCGGCTTGAGAGGTGCCACCTTACATTTGCTGGCGATTAAGGTGGCTTTTAGGGTGCCTTGCACTTCCTCCACGAAGTAGGCGACGGCACAGCAAGCTTGCTCCGAGGCGTCGCAGAAGAGGTGCAGGGTCACGCTGCTTGACCTCTGTCGGAGCGACCGTCGTGGGATGGAGACGCTGCTTTCCTGGAGCAGGCTCATCCAGTCCCTCCAGCGTTCAGCGTGCTCCGAGGTGATGTGGTCGTCCCATCCAACGCTAGAACGCCACACGGCTTGCAGTAGGATCTTCGACCGTATGGTGAGGCAGGAGACGAAGCCCACCGGGTCGATGATCTTCATCACGATGGAGAGGAGCTGCCGCTTTGTAGGCCGTGTGGCTTCCTCTAGACTGGCCGCTTCCAGGAAAGTGTAGATGAAGCGGTCGGTAGATGGGTCCCACACCAGTCCCAGGACCCTCTCGGTCTCGCTGCTCCCGCTGCTGATAGCTACCGTGGAGTTGGCGCGGTCTTCAGGGGGCACATCGGCGATGGCGCCCAGGCTGTTTGAGGCCCAGTTCGTAAGGTGGAACCCTCCCTTTGCAAGGAGGGCCCTTACGTCTCGGACTAGGGCAGCAGCTTCGTCAGGGTTGTCCACTGCGTCCAGGTAATCGTCCATGTAAAACCGTGAACGAATGGCTGCTGCGGCGGCCGGGTACTGGTGCTCGTACTGACCGGCCACCCTGTCCCGCACGTACTGGGCACTGCTGGGCGAGCAGGTAGCCCCAAACATCATGGACGCCAGCTGGTAGGTGTCCGGCTGTTGCCGGTCCGGCGACCTCCACAGGTAAAGTTGCGAAGACTGGTCCTCTTTCCTGATTTGGATCCTCAGGAACATCTCCTGGATGTCGGCGGCGATGGCTATACCGCCTTCCCGGAATCGGAGGATGTTCCCCAGGAGAGAGGACAGCAGGTCAGGGCCAGTGAGCAGTTGGTCGTTAAGTGACGTCCCTCGGCATCGGCTGGCGGCGTCGAACACAACCCTTATCTTCCCTGGCTTGTTCGGGTTGGTGACGGCGAAGTGGGGAAGATACCACTTCCGTGGGGCAGGGAGCGACGCCTCATTGGGGGAGAGGCGTCTGGCGTAGCCTTTGGCGACAAGCTGCGTCATTTTGTCATTGTACGCCGCTGCCAGGGTTGCGTCCGCTGCGAGCTTTTTCTCGAGGGACTGGAGCCGCTTCAGCGCACACTGCCGGTTGTCGGGTAGTGTGGCGTCAGGGTGTCTCCACAGGAGGCCAGTTTCCCACCGCCCAGAAGGTAGGGGGCGGGTGGTTTCTGCCATTAATGCCATGGCCTTTGTGTCCATGGCATTGACTCTCACCGCAGACGTGACGCCGAGGGAGTCGACGGCAAAGTTGGATGTTACCAACTCCCTCAGGCGGGCATCTGCAGCGGTCTCCGACTGGAGGGCCAGTGTGGTAGCTGGCCCGTCATTGCTGAGGCTCGAGCCTCCGTGGGCGATCCACCCCAAAGCGGTCCGTGACACTATTCGAGTAGTGCTATTCTCACGGACCTCTCTTGACACGATAAGGTGGGCATTATCCTGCCCGATCAAGAGTTTTGGGGTGACGCGTCTTCCAGGAACGCGCTGCTCCGGCAGGCTCAGGTCAGCTACTGTGTGGGCGGTGATGGTGAAGGTGGATTCCAATCCAGCGCCCCGGATCGTCAGCTTCACGCGTTGGGAGCGGGCGTCGGAGGTACACATCCCCTTCGCCCCGTGCAGCCGCAGACTGTGGACTGGGCCGCGTGCGCCGATCTGCGTTGCGGTGTCAGCGTCGATGAGGGTGATGGTGGATCCCTCATCCAGAAGAGCGAACGTTGACACTTCCCCGTCCGTGGGGCCCCGCAACACAACCGGCACTATTTTTAACAGCACGCGGCTGTCCACTGTCTGGCGTCAAAGGTTCACCTCCGCGACCGTCTCCCGGTGGAGCAGCCGATGATGCGGGTAGCGACACTCACCCACACCACACCACACTGTCTCCTTGCAGTCCCTGGAGTGGTGCGACTCCAAGCACTTGCGGCACAAATTGTTAGTGCGGACTGTCTCCCACCGGAGGGAGAGGGGTTTTGAGATAAACTCGCGGCACTCCCGAGTTCTGTGTGGCTCACCGCACTGAGCGCACGCACTTTTCACTTTGTTTTTCTTCACTACGGGTGGTGGTGGGCGGTTGGCCTTCCCCTCTGGCGGTGTGGCCACAGCGTTGGCCAGCACATGCTCCCGGCGCCCTTTGCCGGATCTCAAGGGATCCACCATCCCGCTGACCGGGATCACGCCGGCGACGCCCCTCAGAAATGCTGCCAACTGGAGGATGGTGGACTGGGTTGTTTGCCCCAGCATCCGCAGCTCCAGCAGCCAGGCCATCCTCAATGTGCATGGCATCTTGGCAGTGATGTCGGCCAGCAGGGCGGGGTTGGTGAGGTAGCCTCCCGTCCTCAAGTCCCGCAGGGAAGCCACCAGGTTCTGGATTGTCCCGGAGAAGTCAGCAATCTCCTCCAAGGTGGCTTCGGCAGACAGGAAGGGCAGCTTCCTCACCTTGTCCAGCATAAGGTTCGCTATCGAACCCGATCCGCCGTACCGCTCCTCCAGGGTCGAAATGATTTCGGGCACGCGGTCCGGGTTCAGTAGGAGCGAGTATACGTTTTCCCTCGCCTTCCCCTTAAGCGCACGCTGCAATCGTATGAGATTCTCGCTCAGCGTGAGCTTGCAGGTCGAGGTGGATTGCTCGTACTGCGCAATCCAGGCCGGCCATTCGAGGGGGTCGCCCGAGAATATGGGGAGGTCCTTGGCGGTGGACTGCCGGGCAATGAGGGCGGTCATCCGAAGGTCCTCCTCTACTGAGGGACGAGGGCTGTCCTGGGCGCGCGTGGAGTGGATGGCGTCAGCCAGCAGGGTGCTCAGCTGTGCCAGGAACGGGTCGGCGCCTTGTCGGACCCACTCGCTGGTGTGATGGGCAGTCTCATCGGCGGTCGGCTGCGGGGGAAACAGCGGCGAGAAGCTCTGAGATGAGGCGCCAGGGTAACCGACAGGAGGTGCGCCAGGGTAGGCACCAGGATGTGCTGCAGCGGGCGCAGCAGAGGGTCCGCCAGGGGGCTCAGTAGGGTAGGCAGCGGGATGCGCACCAGGGGGCGCGCCAGGGTGCTCGCCAGGGCAGGCGCCAGGATGCGCAGCAGCGGGCGCAGCAGGGGGCCCGCCAGGGGAGGCGGCAGAGTGCGCACCAGGGGCCGCACCAGGGTAGGCGGCAGGGTGCGCACCAGGGGGCGCGCCAGGGTGCTCGCCAGGGCAGGCGCCAGGATGCGCAGCAGCGGGCGCAGCAGGGGGCCCGCCAGGGTAGGCGGCAGGATGTGCACCAGGGGCCGCACCAGGGTAGGCGGCAGGGTGCGCACCAGGGGCCGCACCAGGGTAGGCGGCAGGGTGCGCACCAGGGGCCGCACCAGGGTAGGCGGCAGGATGCGCACCAGGGGCCGCACCAGGGTAGGCGGCAGGGTGCGCACCAGGGGCCGCACCAGGGTAGGCGGCAGGGTGCGCACCAGGGGCCGCACCAGGGTAGGCGGCAGGGTGCGCACCAGGGGCCGCACCAGGGTAGGCGGCAGGATGCGCACCAGGGGCCGCACCAGGGTAGGCGGCAGGGTGCGCACCAGGGGCCGCACCAGGGTAGGCGGCAGGATGCGCAGCAGCGGGCGCAGCAGGGGGCCCGCCAGGGTAGGCGGCAGGGTGCGCACCAGGGGCCGCACCAGGGTAGGCGGCAGGATGCGCACCAGGGGCCGCACCAGGGTAGGCGGCAGGGTGCGCACCAGGGGCCGCACCAGGGTAGGCGGCAGGGTGCGCACCAGGGGCCGCACCAGGGTAGGCGCCCAGGTGGGTGCCAGGGGGGTCCGCCCCTGGCAGGTACTGCGTCGCGGTGGGGAGGGCTGCGAGCAGCACAGCGAGCTGCCTGCTCATTGTCCGGTTCGCCTTCCGGAGCTGCCTGACCGTGTCCTCTGTTGTGATTGAATCCTCCTCTGCATCGGAGGACGGTGCGCTGTCAGGACCGGCAAAGTGAGTGTCAGCAGGGCTGGCAGCGCGTGGGGCGGCAGGTCCGGCAGGGTCAGGGCCGGCAGGGCCGGCAGGGTGAGGGCCGGCAGGGCCGGCGGGGTGAGGGCCTGTCACCAGCTCCACGTCGGGTTGTGAATCTGGGGTGGAGGCTGAAGCCTCGCGGCCACTCCGCAGGGACGGCATCTTGGAACGTCACTGGAAGGCGTGAAGGAGTGAAGGCGTGAAGAGGCGATCGCGGCTCGAAGGACCATGTACGGGACGGCACTGTAGTCGCCGGCCGCACAGACGATATAGCGGGAGTGGCCGGCTGGCCGCTTCGACGCCTTGGAAGGGAAGGTCGGGAAAAAGTAGGGAGAATGTTGAAAAAATGGAAAAAATGGGGAAAAATATGGGGAAAATGAAAATGGGGAAAAATGTGGTTAGAAATGGGGAAAAATTACGAAAGGGAAAAATGGGGAAATTGTGGGGGGAAATGGGGAAAAATATAGGGAAAAGGGAGAAATGGGGAAAATGTGGGAGAAAGGTATAAGGCAGGGGGGAGGAAGGTAGGGGGGAACCTGCGCCCTGACTAGGGACGCTTCGACTATTGTGAAAGTTTCTTCTTGATGAACACCAGGGAGCCGGGAGAAAGAAGAAGGCCAGGTTGCAGTGAAGGTCCAGGGCAGAAGAGGCTTGAAGAAGGCAGTCAGGGCAGTCCAGGAGAGATGTTGATCGTTCGATGGTTGCTGGCTCTCTGCCGAATTGCACAAGTTGTCCGCCTTTTAAAGGACCAACGGGCCTAGCTCTCCCTTTGTTAGCGACAAATTCCGAGAATTATTTTTGGGTTCCCGGAATTTGTCACAGGAGAGAGCGCCGTTGTTGCGTAACTTGGAAGGGGACGATTTCGACTAGGTCCCTGACTGTTCTTCAACCCACTTTTCCCGGGTCATTTTTATTTAAATACATTTTTGTGAGTTTGCACAAATTACATATTAAAAGGGGGAATTGCCATCCAAAAGGCAGTTTTGCACAATATTCAATTTTGTGCAAACGGCAAGTTTTGTAAAGGAAACTGCGTTTGCACAATTTCAAACTTTGTGCAAATTTACATTATTAAAGGGAGTTGGTATTAAAGGGGAAGACTTGCACAATATTCAATTTTGTGCAAACGGCAAGTTTTGTAAAGGAAACCGCGTCTGCACAATTTCAAATTTCATGCAAATCTTCCATGTTTTGTACAGATTTAATATAAGAAGGTATTTGGGGGGTCAAGCCTTTGTTTTTTGTCTATAATGATGACTGCTTGACCCCGTGGTTTTATTTATTGATCAGTTTTTCATATAAGATTTACAGTTTTACACAAGTGCAGATAAGATTACAGATTTTTATAGAGAGAATTTTGTTGCCTAAATTCGAATATGCGCAGAGGTGAGTTTGTAAAGGAACTGCCTCTGCGTAAATTCAGATTTATTAAAATTAATTTAAGTCGGTGGAGGTACGTCCGGTACAGCACTGTATGCGTCGGACAGCGGGGTTTGCAGTATTGGTGCGGGTGGACGAGGGGCAAGGGGCAAGGGCCGAAGGGATGATCACATCTGGTGAATGTTCAAAGCACTGGTTTCGTATTATAGACACTGGAATTCACACATCTTAGGATTAACAATATTATTTGTCACCTATTCTTAAAGTCGTTATACGTCCACACTGGTCACAGTAAAATTAGTTTTTAGTACACTTAAGCAACTTGAATACAGTATGGAACATTTATTGACACTTTTAAGGGCGGAATATATGAAATATCTATTGTAATTGTCGAAGAATGACGAGACCGACCAAGGCGCGTCAGGCTGCTCCGAGAGCCCGACACATTGAATAAATTGTTAAAAAAAGCATGTTTTCTGGATATTTATTTATTACAAAGTTTTTATAGCCTAATAAATCTATTTTTATTAATAGATGTATTTAAAAATATGTTTTTTTGTTTCGACTGAGGAATTAACCTCCATCCCCAGGGGCTGTACTCAACCGGGTTAAAATTTGAGCCATAATCGATTCGGTTGGACCGACATTCATTTCGTAAATTAACTGCTGTAATGTCACCCAATTTCATTTATCACTATAAGTTGATAGAATGCATTGTCATCGAATCTATACGAGTATATCTGCCGTGTTTCAGCTCAATCTGATGTCAGGAAGTGGGATAATTTCCATTTTCAAGATTTTCATTCATTCACTCACTAAAATAAAAACGAAATTAAAATAGATGTATTTAAAAAAAACAAGTAACACATTGTGAAATAAACACTTAAAAAAATAATCTAAATGGTAGATACTATCAGTATCGCCCTTTCCGTTAATCACATTTCAGAACTTGAGACGGTTGCTTGAAACGCCTTCAGCCTTGTATAATGATTTATATCTGAATAGTCAGGTACTTAAAAACTTTCCACTTCCCACCTTATCCCCCTCCCCACCCCACCTCACAACATAAACCCAATTTTTTTTCTTTTTTTTTCATCCATTTGTACAATTTTTTTTGAACACTACAGATTAGGGTCTATGTCGTTATAATTGTACCGTTTACGCAATGTATTTGCAGTGACAAAAACCTAATAGTGCGTTTTAGGATATGAAATTTAAATAAACTGACAACAACTAAAGATAAGAAAAGAAAAGAAATAAAGGAAGGAAAAGAAAAGGAAGAAAATAATATAATAGATTAAAACATAAAGAGAAGCTTATTAAAAATAATAATAATAATTATTCCTACATACAGATATCGTATATATACATCAAAATTTTAAGGTCTGTTTGTTTATTGCTTTTGTTATCTTATGCTACATAGGTATTTTGATTATAATATAAAAACAAGAAATTAGTTACATAATAAAGTTAACTGTCGTTTGTTCAGCATTCTTATGAAAATAATAGGTAGGTACATTTACTAAAGAATTAAGTAATTATATGTATACAAATCTGAATAATGACAATGGCAGTGAAAGGTTGACACTTTTCACACGGTAATAGTACTCCACACTTGTAATTATTAGTAATTACGAGTACAAAAGCCACGAGGCGAAGGCCTATTTCAACTCCACACTACAGCCACTATATTATTTTTCTGTGACATGTTATTAAAGGATTAATCAGCCAGTAATCAATGTAATAAGTGATTACTCGCTGCTGCCTGTAACGACACCGAACATTGTTATTAAAATTAATGATTACCAATCACAGCTAAAGACAGACACGAACGAACGAAGGAGAACGGGAGTAAATGCCTTTGGCCTCAAATGATTGGTCCTACGAGACGGATAAAACTAGCAGTGGGCGATTTTTTTTTTAATTTTGCAAATTGCTCAAATGGAGCCAGAATTTTAGTACTGGTACTACATTGGATAATACTTATTAACTACTTAGATTCAGTAGACGTTATGTTATCAAATGTACTATTTTCGGTTGTCTGCCATAATTATTCCTGCGTGAAATTTTCTGCTTTCAATGAGATTAAATTTGCTTTGAATTGTCATTTAAATTTTCAAAATTGAACTGATGGTTCAGAAAAGCGATGAAGTAGGTTCCCAATAATATAGTAGACAGAGATGTGCAAAATGGGTACCAAAAACCATTTGAAATGCAAAATGGAAATGGGTCAAAACTTTTCCATTTGAAAATGCAAAATGCAAAATGGTTTTTAGAAAAGCATTTAAAATGCAAAATGCAAAATACCTTTTTCAAAATGCATTGAAAATGCAAAATGGTTTCTCAGGTCAAACAATCAAAATAATTATAGAATTTTTAAACAACTTTGTCATTTGATAATGGACATCAATGTAGAACAACTTGTGGAATAACAAATCATACATACTGATATGTACTGTGTAAAAAACAATTGAATTTGAGTGGAATATAATAGAATCTATAATTAACTAAAAATTGTCATTTTTAATGATTTTTTCATAAGGCCATCATCATTAATTTGTGTACTAACCCTCTAGTGAGGGGACATCCACCACTGAACAGTAAAGAAATACAGGACAGTGAGACAATCAGACAATATAAAATGTTGTTTTCTAGTGCGCACCCAATATTTGATCATAGATTGTCACAGAAAACTCCAAGCAGGCGCACTAGAAAA
Source organism: Hesperophylax consimilis (assembly GCF_061612785.1). Lineage (NCBI taxonomy): Eukaryota > Metazoa > Arthropoda > Insecta > Trichoptera > Limnephilidae > Hesperophylax > Hesperophylax consimilis. The sequence goes on along the minus strand of NC_142862.1, from coordinate 7,093,134 downwards.
CCCACAGATAATATGATACAACTTTGAGAAAACCAATATATATTCTATATTATGTAGCCTTAGCCATTATTAGATTTTAGAAGAACGAGCTTCTCAAAAACATCATCACTCATTTTTCGTCTATGAGGTTTCATGATTATACCTCCATTTGAAAAGAGACATTCAACTGGTGCTAAACTCGGAAGACAGTATTGCATTTGATGAACATGTGCCTAACAGTAGAGTAGTCATGGAACATTTCAAAATCGGTTAATTTGTCTTGAAGGTATTGCAAGGCTTCTAAATCTGGAGTTCCTGCTGTTGCTGCGGAAGAATCAGATGAATCTTCATTATCTTCGAAAAAAATAAGATTCACCTGTACAAGACTATTAGTTCCAATTTGTGGATTTACATAACATTTTTTGGTATTTTCTTTTAATTTCCTTATTTGTAGTAAAAACAGTGAACGGACTCTGTCCTTCTGTTCTTTAGGTGTCCACTTCATTTTAAAAAATGGATACGACACTGTAGCGCAAATTGTACTTGTAGTAGCGACCATGTTTCCTTTTAAAACCTTTGAACAAGTTGAGTAAGTGGCGGGAACATTTCCAACATCTTTGAAGGAAATACTTCATTTTTGTGGTAATGTATTGTGAAATCTCTCACAACCCTGAAAGAAAAATATATTTGGTTAAAATGCAGTTATGCAACCAAACTTTTTAACAGTATGCCCATTACTTTGAAACAATTATTGACTACAAACATAACCAAAATATGATTAGTAAAATTAAATATTATACACGTTCTTCAAGAATTATCTAAAAATACATACACTCACATATAAAAGTGTAATTTCATGTTTCAATATATGTCTCTGAAAAAAAATAAAATAATAATAATAACTTTCTACCACAACACATAACACATACCCGTCACCCATAATCTCAAACACGTTAACACTTCAGCACAGGTTCTCCTAGTGAGGTGTTCACGTTACATACAATATTACCCATACACAGTTTTACCTATTTCAACTTATGTTCTTTATTTTTTATACCTTTTTTCTGTACTTTTTCTCTGTACTACAATATAAACCACTGTAATCATTTGTAAAACGTGTATCCAAGAATAGACATAAATAAATAAATACTAACATAGCATTCTACAATTCTAGCATAATATATTGGTTTTCTTTAGGAAGCGTGCATAGGTAGATAGTTCGATGTGAGATATAATAATATTAATTACAGTACTTACATAATTGTAAATCCAAAAACACCACGACCACAGATTATGAAACCATTGAAAACACAAAAAAATTGCGCGGGACGTAAATTGTTGGCAACGTAAAAAAATAGAAACTCCTATCTAAAATTTAATATTTCAGCGTCATGGCCCCGTGTTCACTATTTGAATCTGTATTTTTTTTAATGGTATCACTTAATTGCCAGGGCTTCTACCAGGTAGCAACTTGACAGACGTAAATTATCTCTAATAGTTAGGTTGAGGACCGACTCATATACGGGGCCTATGAAAAAAAGATGAGTGGAGATAACAGGAAGAATGTTGCAAAAAAGCATTTAAAATGGAAAATGCATTGAGAAAAGCATTTAAAATGCAAAATGCAAAATGGTTTTTAGAAAAGCATTTAAAATGCAAAATGGAAAATACCCATTTTGCATTTTGCATTTCCATTTGAAATGGATTTATTTGAAATAAAGCACATCTCTGATAGTAGATTACTAATTTATTCTCTCCTTGAATTAGTATTTATTTTGTTTAAATTTTTTACAGATTTAGTGAGTTTTTTCAAGTTTGCGAACCGTGTTCATTCGATAGGTAAATTTCTGATTGCCTCTAAGATCCTGACTATTTTAATTTGATTTTTTTCTAAAGAAAGACAATCATTTCCGAGTTACGAATAATCTGACAATATTTGAAAATCTTCTACTACCACCACAGTAAGCGGAAAATTTGCTTGTGTTGCGACGGAGGACTTAGCCAGCCGAGGAATTGAATGCACGACGTCTGGGTGGGACCCAAACGCGATGCCAACTCAGCCACTGACCGGTCTATAAATATATTTTATAAATTCTTTCAACCTCACAAATCCAACAATTATAATATCCCATGATTTTGGACGGAGTTCACGCCAGTAATAATAATAATAGTAATGGATTTATAGGAATGAATTCAGTTTTGTATTCATCTCAGATGAGGTTTTTAAGAGCCCCAACAGCTCCCAATCAACTATGGCATCCCTAGTTGTGTATGTCGTGAGGCTTAAGGTAGTGGGGGGGGGGAAGGAGATGGGGAAAGAAAGGTGAGGAAATATACTAAAATCATCAGTATCAATTGTACAATAAAACCATTACAATTTAGGAGGCGAGTACAGGTACCGCCACCTCAAGAACCATTTATTCGATAACCAACGCCTCTGCCATAGGTAACCCCAAGTAGTTCGCTACGTTTGGTGAGTTTAAAAGAGTGCCCGGGTTCACGGGGTGAGGTTTGTCCGAGTCTTGACGACAAACGCTTCTGGAGAGAACTCTCAAGACTCCTGGACACACTGACCGCTAGCTTACTACCCAACCCTCATACTTTTTACCTTCCCAGATCTTCATCTCCTTCCTTTCCTTAAAAAAGACTCGCCACACAGCATCCCAAAAGATGACATAGGCCCTTAGAGGAATTATTTTTCTCAGGACCTCCTGTGTGGAGTTAATGAAAAAAAATAATCGAAAAGGGGTTCGTAAGTGTGAGATTTTGAACTATAAAGCAGCTTTTATAGGCCCCAAACTTAATTTTTTTCTAGGCTTATAAAAAAAATTAACTTAAAAATTATGCTCGATTATTTCAATTTTCAAGATGTGTTCTAGTCGCAGCATTTAATTAAAGCATCTAAAATTTTATTGATTTATTTCAGTGCAGAAATTCTGGGACTACCTACCATATGTATTCCTCTTTGACCAGAATACTAATGGAGGGAAACAATTGTACTGTAGCGATCGACGAGATTTATCTAGAACGACTCGCCAATCCAAAAGCATCGTAAGAGTCAGTCATTAGTCGTTCAACAATTTGCAAGTCTCGCGAGTGACAAACGGCGTGCCTCGCGCCCCGTGCAGGACAACACACCCGGCTTTGCACGGTTCATTCATGGACTCCAACGGGAATCACTCAGCACCCTTGCCCAGCATTCCTGGCCAGGGTTACATCGGATCATCACAGCGCCCTGGTTCCAGCACATCTGACCAGCGCTACATCCCCGCACCTAGACCAAGCGGTATCCTCACTGATCTATGCATCTCCACCGCACCTTCGGTTTCCCTGTTCAGCACTGGAGCACCCGGAAAACCCATGGTCTTCATCAGTACCTGATACATCAACGAGTCCTGTCACCAGCAGCGGCGTCGACTCAAAGGCCCGCGCTTGACCAGCTCTTCACCGCCTGCATCCGGACCCACTCACCAGATCCCCAAAATACCAAGTCAGTGGATATCTTCAATTTATCTTTGAAATGGACAATGGAGTGCTGGTACCTACCCTGATGTATGGAAGTGAGGCATGGAACTGGCAAAGAAAGGATGAAAGTAGATTGAATGCTGTTGAAATGAGATTCCTGAGGCGTATGTGTGGTAAAACCATGTATGATCGTGTGAGGAATGTGGATATCCGCAAAGAGTGCAAGGCTGATGTAAGCGTAATGAGTAAGATTAAGAAAGGAACGCTTAGATGGTTTGGGCATGTAGAGTGAATGAGCGAAGAAAGGAATTTAAGAAGAATATACGATGCAAATGTGAATGGTAGCAGAAGTCGGGGACGCCCGAGGAAGACATGGCACGACCAAGTGAATCAGATACTTGAGTCGGGCCATGTCAAGAGTCAGAACAATAGAAGAGTATGTATGAGACGATGTATGAATGTGAATGAGGCAAGGAATGTGTGCCAAGACCGAGTTGTTTGGCGGTCCGTCCTCTCTGCCTACCCCTGCGGGGAAACGGCGTGATGGTTAGTTAGTTAGTTAGTTTTATCTTTGAACAAATATAAAATGTAGTCAATGAAGAAATTCAGTATGTACAATAACTAATGTATATTTCTTAATATTCACATGTAAAACGACCGAAAAGGGGCGATAATTAATATATTCATCAAATAAAGTATTTCTAAGTGAACAAATTTTCAAACACATGATTTTGATAACAAGGATAAAATAACACCGTACTTTAAAAAGTTGACAATTATTACGAATTTTAGGTAATTGACAATTCAATTTAAGTTACTTAAATAACCAACCCTTACAAATTAGAGGAAATGAAAAAAAAATAATGGATATTTGCTGCTTTGTTGAAGGTACAATTTTTATTTGTAAGGTATTTGTTAGGCTTATCTTTTAGTAATGGTATAAAATTTGCGGTGTAACACTTGTTGAACCAAACCTCTATACAATCTAGAAGATTTCATATTGGGCACCCGTTCATAAATTTGTAGATAAAACTTGTTGTAAACCGCGAAAGTGTGTTTTCTTGTTGTAAACCGCGAAAGAGCTGACATAAATTTTGGAAGATTTATTGTTTTCCCAACTTGAAATAGACAATAGCTGGGTAAAAAAGGAATTCTAACAGTAGGTAGCAAATAATGGGTGATTCGATATACCACACACTGTTTTTATTGTAGGGTCAAAGTCGTAATTTTTTTAATAAAAGTGTGTTTATCTGAAGTGGCCTACCAGGTAAGTATGTTTTTCTGGATCTGCTTGCAAATAATAAGTATTTTTATGAATCTGTTTGTAAATAATAAAATTAGATAAAGACTAGGAATCGCAATACAGCGCCCTTGGGGTAATTTTTCAAAAAAACTGCGCTATAAAAATTATCCAATTATTATTAATAAACCAACAAATAAAGTAGCGTAAAAAATAATTAATTTAACAATGTGAAATTATTCCTTAAATTCATAATATTGTAGTGAGTGAATTTCTATTTTATTCTTTTATTGCATAATTTTACATATATTAATGATGATGACAAATTAACTGGATTATATTTATATTTTCAATACGAGAGACAAAACGCTATATTTATTTAAGTTTTTAATCCAGAAGGCCAAGAGGAGGGTAGTGCATTCCCTGTGTGCCATATTACAATATATATTTATATATATAAAAGAGAAAGATAAGAAAAATGACAAATTAAAATAAGATGAAAAAAAAACATACTGGGTTTATTTAATGATAACATAAAAAAGCATTAAATGAATAATTAAAATTAATTTAAATGAAATTAAATGATCGTCCATCTGGACAAAATAAAATTGGATAAAAATGTTTAAATTGATTGTTGCACATTTAAAAAAAAAGTTATCCTTACACCTATGTATTATAATAGTTAGTACTAAAGCGGGTCGTTCATTTTTTTTTTGTAACCGTCACATCAGGATAAAGAACAACTTTCTTTTATAATTATATTCGAGCGACGTGCCACAAATGAAACTGATTTTGTTACAAATAAAAGACACCACACACCATACGCGAGTACTTCATCTAGTCTATTTATAAGCTTCAGTTGCGAGGTTCGCCTTGAAATCAGCATCTCTTGCTTTCTGGGAGATGTATTTTTAATGGGTTATCCTGTTTTCAAAAACCAGAAATTCCATCTTTTACCACTGACTCGACGGCATTGAAATAGGTCGAAGAACCAAAGAAGAGTTCAAAAAGTTGCATTGGGATAAAATAAGCTAGACGTCCGCTTAACTAGAAAGCATTATAATTAAATTTGGCCCACCATGTCAAATTTTCAAAAGTGATATTTTTTGTTATAATTTAAAAGAAAAGTTTAATGTTCAAATCAAGCAAATTAAATGCGGGTATGGGTACCGCCGCCCCGGGAACCATTTATTGGATAACCAACACCCCTGCCACAAGTCACCTCAAATGCTCAGGTTCAAGGTGCTCAGGTTCAAGGGGTGAGGTTTGTCTAGGCATGGGGGGCGGATGACCCCCAAAGAGTAAAAATTCAGAAATATCAGGCTGTAAATGTTGTTGTTGTTGTCTGTTATTCTAACTTAAAAAATAGTAGGAAGTTTAATCACTCTTACCCAATAAAACTTGACTCGCCTTCGACTTCATATTCCCCACCAGCACTTTCTCAACCACCTCCAACAAACTTTAGTTCTCCTCATTCCCGTGGCCCGAACTAGGTATACACTCAAACCGAGCAAGGTAAAACCATTCATCCTTTTGAATTTGGTAAATTCCTGTCAAATAGTAAGAACCTTTTGATTAAGCCTAGAGGTCTTGAAGCTCAGGGTCTGATTGTATGCTGTATATCGCAGATATTCAGTCTGCACTCTCAACCCCCCAACATATCAGCAATCCCATAAAAGCCAAGAGGTTAAATTACAAGGACTCCTCTAACATTTCCTGGATTCTTTCCTAATCTGTCGTCATCACCTTTGAAGGACAACCTCTTCCCTCTCATATATACTTATTCTTCAACTCATTACCGGTATACTTATCCCACCACTCAATGTTTCAATTGCTGCGGTCATTCCAAAGCTGCATGCAAATGATCCCTGCCCAGATGTTTTAAATGTGAAGAAAACCACCCAACAGACCAATGTCCCTTTTCCTGCCCACCTAAATGTTTCAACTGCTCGAGGCTCTCGTGGCGCCATCAACTCTTCTCGCACAGAACAATATAAAATTTTCTTTAGACTCGTAGAACTAGTATTTTTTGCAGGCTTCTAAACTATTCCCGCTGTCCAAAAATCATTTGCTGAGGCTTTATCCAGCAACTCCTCATCCAACCCTCTCCTTTCCTCAACAACAACTTCGTCTCGTTCAACAAAGTTTACGTACAAAAACCCTATATCTAAACCGCTCCTCGATACGATCGACAACTCCAATGATTAAAAATTCCAATTAAACTCCAAAGGTTCATCTCGGTCAAATGCGCAAGCAATTATAATTCCACGAACGAACATCAACGAACACCCACAACCTTTCTGAAAAACTCTCCAAAGATAATTCTTCATTTATCCAAACCCTTATTATGCCTCTAATTGATCTAACGTTTTCTCAAATATACTCAACAGACCAACGCTGCTTCTATTATCTCCACACTACAATCATTTATTAAAAATCACTCAACAAGATGGCACAATACTTCAGCGGAATAGCCAAAGTGTTATTTCTAACAAATCTAACCACCTTAACCTATTAAATTCAAACCGTGTTTCTGTGGCTGCTATCTCGAAGACATAGTTTACTCCATCCACCCATTGTTATTTGGGAAGGTACTCTACGATCGCCCGCATGGTACCGCGATGGTACAGGTGGCGGTTCTGCCCTTTTTTATTAAAAAATCCCTACCATTTTTCCCAACAAATAACATCAAACTCCCCAATGCTAAATTCTAAATGTGAATTTGTTCTTAAATGTTTAAAATCTAAATGTCATCAGGATATCAACGACTCATCACATTCACGTACGTATTCTCGAACTAAACCTATTAAAATTATCCAAAATGATCTTCTTCCCTTATAAAAAATAAAATATAGTCACGACGCCCTATCCCCAACAATTTTAGAATGGATCGGCATCTTTAAAAGCCATTCCAATCTCCCGGCCCGTACTGTCACTAATTTGTCCAATTACATTATTTCATCTAAATGGCTCAACTCCTCTTTTCTATTTACTGATGGCTTCAAATCTCCAGACTCTCCTAACTGTGGTATAGGTATTAAAGTTTACCACAATAATTCTAACGACAGAATATCTCATTCACTTTCAAAACAAGCTCAATATTTACAGCCGAGTGCATTGCAATAATTGAATCTCTCAAATATATAATCAAAAATAATTTTGAATATTCCTTTGTTCTCTCTGATTCTCAGTTCTCTCAAAAAACTTTAATCCAGTCCTCTTCTTCATCTTCTCCATTCATATCCCTGATAAAATGCAACTCTGATTTCTGGACACGTTTGCATCGTGGGTAATGATATTGTGGATTCCTTGGTAAAACAAAGAAGCATTCAACACTATTGTTTCCCTCGTAAACCACATTCCCCTATCTGACATTTTTCCAGCCTCAAAGATATATCCCGCAATGTTTGATCTATCTTTTTATCAACCCTTATTTATTTATTTAATTTGATTTGTAAATTTTTATTAACATTGCACATTAGGGGTCTAGATCGTTATAATTGTACCATTTATGCAATGTTTTTTTCCGTGACGAAAACCTTGTAAGAGCGTTCTAGGAAAAAAAAACATAACGACACTTATCCCCACGGGTGAGTTCATGAAAAAAATAGTGCGGCTTGCTCTAAAATAAATGAGGTTATGGTGACGTCCTCGAGAGTGAGACAAACAGACTTATTTGATGCAGAATCTCATTGTTAGATATGTAACCGTTCATTAAGATATGTCCTTAATGGTCCTTTAGCCTTACTGGTTACTAGCTACACAGTAAGTATTTCGCTTGATAATGTTGGGAACGTGTTATTCAAGCCATCGAGTTAATTGGTAATTATTTACGTCTTCAGGTTTACTGGCTGTTGGGGAAATCCTTGTAGGTATCTACCATCAGAATCAACATTTTTCTCGAATCGTGTTTTTGTATAAACATTGAGACATTTGTATCATTGATCGATCAAGTTTTTCTTTTGAAAATTTTCACTGAAGAGAACATAAATTCGATATAATTGGCATTGAAATTGTCATTGAAAGGAAATATGTATTTCGCGGTGGAGGGGGTTAGAGTTTTTTTGGCCCTCCTTACTAATATATGAAATACAACTTAGCAATCCTAAGAAATTATTATCGCCGAAAAATGATAAAATTAATATTACATGTATTTTTCTGTAGCACCGTTTTCGTGGGAAAATCCCATCAAGAGCGTTTTAAAATTTAATTCTTTAACCTATAACTTATCACTTAGACTTATAACTAGTGATGTAGACCCGGGAATATTCCCCGGGGAATATGCCCCGACCTGAAATAAATTCCCGAAAACGGGGAATTTATTTTATTTTTAATAAAATGGTTTCTATACTTCTCTTGGATGCTTGGATGCCTCCATCTGAAATGCGCCTCTAGCTGAAAGTTTGACAGAATTAAACTTGACACCAAGCAGAGCTTCAAGTTCAAAATCAACTGGCCTCCGTTCGTTTATGGATCATATGGAAGTCGACAAACAGGTATGTTGCTTTCTGCAGTATTCAATTTATTTATTTTGTATGTTGTTCATAAATAAAATAACTGAACTCACTTTTGTATCTTTTTAGGATATTTTATTTTTATTTTATATTTTTCAAAATCTCTGCCGAGCCATTTACGTCAGCGGAGCACCACTTAGCCTGGTCGAGCACCCCCTGTGGAAGGAATACTTCAGCCGTCTCCGTCCTTCGAATAAGATGCCAACGAGGGAAGCCGTTTCAACGTCATACTTAGACAAGGAATATAACCGTGTGCAAGCAAATACCAGTGTCATAATAGCTGACTCAAGAAATTTGGCTCTTCAGTGTGATGGGTGGAGCAATTTAAGAAATGAAGGAATACTGAACTTTGTGGTGAACACTCCAAAACCGATTTTCGTTGACTTCGTCAATACAAAAGACAATCGACACACATCCGAGTATTTGTGCCAGGAAATGAAAAAGATTTTGGAAAAGTTGGGCCACAATAAATTTTTAGTTGTGATAGGAGACAATGCGGCCAATATGAAGAAAGCGTGCAAGCTTTTACAAAGTGAATATCCGCACATTGAACCCCTTGGGTGCATAGCTCATACAATGCACCTATTGGTGAATGACATTCTTTCTACCAAATCAGCAAACGTCTTCATTCAAAGGGTTGTTAGTATTGTTAAGACCATCCGTCAATCACAAATACTGAGCGCATTACTAACTGAAATAAATGCAGCAAAGAAATTGAATTCGACTCTACATCTTCTTGTCAAAACACGCTGGGGCAGTTATTTAAATTGCCTTGACAGCATGATGAAATGTAAAGTAAGCCTGCAAACATTTGCAGTAAACGAAGCTGCCTCATCTTTACCTCGTGATATGAAGAACAGCCTGTTGGACGATGATGTTTACTGGACAAGAGTGACATCATTAGCCGATGTTCTGCGACCGATTTTTTCCTGGATTACACAGCTAGAGGGAGACGATCCACTAACACACAAAGCATTGTATGCTTTTGAGGATATTGAGAGCAGTCTAAGTGAAACTCTTCCAGCGTCTCTACTGTCACATGCCGAAGAGAAGCAAATACTGGAAAAGGCGGCGTAGCGCAAAGAATTTGCTATTGCTCCAATACATCTGGCTGCTGTTCTACTAGATCCAGGTTCTCAAGGACATCTGCTAGGTCACACACAGCAACTTGAAGCACTTGAATTCATTGACCAAGTAGCAAGTCATACGGAGACTGTTGATAGTGCAAATATTCTTGTTGATTTAGCCAATTATAGGGCTAAAGAAGAATCATGGAGCAAGGCATTCCTATGGAAGTGTGTCGATAAAATCACGCCAGTGATCTGGTGGAAAGGGATGTGCGGATGTTTTGATTTGTCACAGGTTGCCATAAGAATATTGACTTACCCATTTACACTTATCCCATTACTTCAGCAGCCACTGAGAGATCTTTTAGCACGTTTAGTCGCATTCATACAACACGGAGGAATCGTCTAAAAACTCAAAGAGCAGGGAAAATAACATTTGTGGCTTGTGGCACACAATTGGAAACTTCTTTCCTTTTTTCTTTTCTTTCTCTGAAAGAGGCTCTCAAGTTGCTCCCAAGAAAACCCTTTCTTCCACGGATGAGCAGATTGCTTCGCATCATAACGTTTCAAACCTCTCTGGTACTCGAAAAACGCAAACATCCAATTGACTGTGCTGAGGAAGAAGAAAACGTAGATAATCCTGAGTCAGCAACAACTTCTTCCGGGTCGGATGAAGAAGAAAAAGAATATGAAGGCGAAAGTGGAAGCGAAGTTGATAGTGTCCTATATGTTTACTAGCATAAAGTGTATATAGGCTACTAATACTGTACAGTATACAATTATATAGAGATACTACTCACTTAAAAATAATTTTGATCGGTGTTTTTTTGTTATTTTTCTCTTGGATCCTATTCCTATATACATGGTGTCCGGAAACTCGTAGTACAAGCCGGAAACTGGAGAATGTATACCACACGGGGAACCCAAATAAACATAAAGTTTTTTGATTTGAGCATTTTTACAGCAAAAAAAAAACAAAAAAATATATTTTTCGGCTATTTCAGGGTTCAAATTTTTTCGTCATTATTTGTTTTACTTTTAAATTTTTAAATAGTTTTAATTAGTTGGGTACTTTGATCTTCAGTAATAATTTATAAGAATTTGATCCAAAAAAAATCAACTTCTGACTCGATTTACTCGAAAACGAAAGCTCAAATCAAAAAAAATTATACTACAAAATCGACTCCAAATGTGATGTAGATTCACCAGTTTCCCGCTTGTACTACGAGTTTCCGGACACCATGTATATGGGAATAGTTTTTATGGATCTATCTGCTCTATATGTACCATATGTGTGTGTATATTTTATTTAATAAATATTATTCTTTTTGAGGTATTATGTTGTTAATATCAAAATTCCCAAAATTCCCAGTCCAGGGGGATATTCCCCAGAAATAAATTAAAGAGACTGGTTGGACCACGTGCTTTTCAGATGGAGATTCTTGAGACAGCCTGGGGCTAGAGACGCTCCTTGGAGGTGTAGCGCCCTTCTTCCCAAAGAGAACGAAGACCTAGGCTCACTGGATTCCGCGCCGTCCCCGGTTGATGAGGTCAAAAGTCCCGTCCCGGGTCCGTTCCTCTCTACCAGAACCAAGTTTTCGTTCGTCATTCGGTGTTTTCCTACGATATTCGGCTTCGTTTAGTTAGCTTAGTGTGTTCAGGAGTCCATCTGGTATGTTTATGTTTTGTATTCTTAATATTACATTGGTATAAATTTAATCTTAACCTTTCAATGGTATAAATTTGCACTCCCATGTTTTGTTTTTTTGATGATTACAATAGAGTTTTATAAAGTTCATCTTCTTTTATTTACTGATTCCCTACCTACTAGACAGAAAACTAGTCCCATAATCCTGAGCTGTGGTCTCTGCTCTGCCGTATAAATTCCACTACATTGAACCTGATTATGTCTACCTTTACAGGGATGGATCTCGTCTATGTGATGAGTAACAAGCTAATGTTAATGTTATTTTATGATTTTAGATTTAAAAATGCGAGGCAATGATGAATACATATTATGGTAGTTAGTCCCAGAATATTTGCACTGAAAATTATTCCAACTTCTGGTATTACGTATTTTAATCTAGAATTACGTGGAATCGGAAAGTTTTTCTGGATTATCAAATGCAAAATTTAGAATTTTATATGGAAGTACCAAGTCAGGAAAATTCTTCTGTCAATTTAAGTATATTTGACAAAATTGCTGGAATTCCCATTTTAACACTTATATATCTAATTTTTATTACAATAACTTTTCTTCTAACAAATTTTGAGGTTATACCCATCACTGTAATATATCGTTGAAGAAGAAGATAATACCAAACGAAATATGAAACAGAACAAGACAGAGAAAAATAAAAAAGGTAACGGTCTCAACTGGCAATCGAAACCAAGATGGAAGGAACTACTCCCGGTGGCCTATTGGTGAGAGGCGTTGTTCTGGTAAGAGGGAGGTCCTGGGTTCGATTCCCAGTTCAGACCATTACCTTTTTATTTTTCCGTGTCTTGATTCGTTTAGATTTATTTGTATAATCTTCTTCTTCAATAACTTATATTCTTAAATTTACTTACTAAGTAAAAATATGGATATCTATTGAAACCTGTGAAGGTATAATTTATTTAGATAGAAATTAGTATTTAGTAGAAGTAATGCATTTTTAAATTTTTTTTTTGCTATTCATATTTTATATTAGATTTCGTAATATATTTTGATTTTTTTAAAACTTTTACCTTCATAAAATTGATCTTAAAATACCCTAACAAAAATGTATACGTGCATAATATCAAATTTATCCAAGGACGTGAGAAAATCGAAAGGCCACACGAATTAACATAATATTTTAATATTATGCTCTGCGAGTCTCTGAAATCACGATTACTAAATACGAATATTATGCACAAATAAAACTATTATTCTTCAACGTGATAAGCTTTATTACGAGAGGAATAATAAGGAAAAATTTAATGGATATATAAATTAATTACTATCCCAAGATTTTTCTCCTAACGGATTATAATTAACAGCTTTTAAATTATTTTCATATGAAAAACAACGGTCATTTAAATATTGAAAAGAATTTTTGTAATTTGTCTTATTTGATAAATATACCTACTTACTTGTTGTACGGTGGGTTTCCCCAATAATAAGTTTGGGAATCTAGTAGTGAGACAATGAATGATAATGGTTGTTGTGTGACAGCGTTTATTTTGAGTCAGTAGAGTTGCGCATTTGGGAGATGACTCCGGACCAATGACGACGATACCAAGTGTAAGCGGCGATGAAAGGTGGTGGTGGTGAAAAGCGGCGGTGGAACGGTCGAGGCGGTAGTCAGTGAGTCAACGCCGCGGTTGTGAAGACCGGACTCGTGGATGTGTTCAGCACTGGTGAAGATATGGAGTCTTCCGGGTACTCCAGTGTGAACAAGGTTGCCGAAGGTGTGATGGACCTGGTCGGCAGATGTGCGGGGGATGCAGGCCGGCGACGATGCTGCGGGGCCGAGGCGCAGACCGGCGAAGGTGTAGCAGGGTCTAGGCGTGTGAGGAGCGCTGGCAAGGGATGATAGCCGGGGCCAGGGCGCTGATGTGATCCCGAGGAGTCCATGATAATTCGTAGTCCGTGCAGAGCCGTGTGTAGGTAGATAAAGTCAATACATCTCGGTGCGCCTCATTTTATAACCGCCCGGTGCATCGAGAACATTCAGACTTGTAGGTAGAAACGCCGAATGCTCGCATTGCATCTAGAGAGTTTCAATGCGTTTTGCATTGGCCATCGTTCCAGAATATTCCAGTAGCATCGCTACATAAGTATATATCACGAGGTCAAAGGACGGGGTTTATTTATTGATGTAACTCTCTACACATGTAAATATATATGTCATTATGACAGTAGTTATAGGCCTTAGTCGTAAGTCACTTATAATTATGAATCCTATTTGTAAGCCAGCTCCATTTATTATTTAATAAATATATTTATACAGCGCCCTTGAGGGGATTTTTCACGAGAACGGCCCTATATAAATTAGCCAAATATTATTTTTATTATTATTCAAAATACACGTGGTCAACACAGAAAATTTACACAGTATCTCAAAAATCTGTTTATGACATTTAAAAAGGAAAGTTAAATTTTTCACATGGAAATTACACTTATTTCTATTGGAACAACTATTCTTCGTTGAGTCGAACTTTTACGTGAAATTCGTAATTTTTAAGCAAAAATATCTGAATTTAGCAATTTTCACTAGATAATCGTAATTTTCATGCAAATACCGTGAATTTTAGTACTTTTCTCACGATTTTTCAGGTTTATTTTTTGACCAGCTTGAATAACCATTAAATGGAATGCAGCCTATTTTACGTTAAAAACACCACGCAGCTGCATATTCCTTGTACATAGATATTCTTAATTTTATCTTTTGTATTTTACAAGCTCACAATAATTGTTTCATTGGAAAATAGATTTTTTGCAAAGATTGAAATTTTCAGAGTTGTTGTTGAATTTTATAAATTTGTTTTGAATACGTTCTATACTATCACTGTTTATGTTGTGGATTCCAGATTGGCGATACATATTCCAGTAAACTTCTGACTCTGACTTATGCGAAATATAACATTAAGATTGTACGCGGATTACTGGTCACTTTACTTACGTTACATAGGATAAAACGATTGAGTCAGTGTGCTTATTAAATATAAGTTTGCTCCCAAGGTAAACGCCTTGTTTTGCTTATTTTAAACCTACCCGTAAGCATTTACTATGTACCTAATCTTTATGTTGAGTTAATTAATATATTCACATTTTATGTCGTGTTAATTATAGGATCTCATTGGTTACTATGTTGTTTACACTTTTATTAACTTCAATTTACTATCCTTTGCTTTTTACACGCGCTTTTTTACAAGGGCTGTTTATTACTTATGCAATTCTCATTTTGACATATTTTCAACAGGAAATATACTTTACATATTATATACTTAACCATAAGCATTTACTATGTACTTCATCCATATATTAAGTTAGTTACATGTATATTTTTAAATATTTAAGTATATTTACAAGGAGTCCGGGGGTAAAATGGCGATTCTACATGATAGTGACAAGTAAAAATGAGAAACTATTTTTTCGAAATTCCAACGTTTCAATGTAGTTTTCCGGTAAAAAAAGTAGAATTGATTGTACGGAAAATTAAACACTCTTCTATAAAAAATTTTTTTCGAAAAAAGTTTTTTTTTGCTTCCACCTTCATGTGGAATCCCTTTTTATTATTGTGTTTAGTTGTATTCTTTACATTTAATTTTTTATATTTTATTATATTTCCCTACTTAGATTTCACTGTGTTGTAGCAAGTAGTCTATAATTTCATTTTTAAAACGATAAAAAAATTAAACATACATATTTTTAGATTAATAAAAAAAATACAGCAATGGTGTTAAATAAATCAAAACAATAGAGGTAAATAAAATAAAGGACAAGTAAGAATTTAATTGTGTTATATCTAGTGGTTTTAAATAATGTATTGAAGGGCTAACTATATAAATAGAAAAAAATCAAAAATAAAAAAGGAGTAAATTAAATTATAGCAGCTGAGAGATCACTCATTACATGGTTTTTCTTAAATCTAGTATTGAATACATTTCGTACCTATATGTATAATTTTTATACCCCGTACCTGTACATTTTTAGGCATCTAATATTTATTATTTAAACGGGATTTAATTTTGCATTTTTATTTCCACATGTTCTTAACTTAAGGGCTCTTTATTATGTATTAATAATAATAATAATTGGATAACTTGCATAGCGCCGTTTTTTTTTAAAATCACCTCAAGGTCGTTTTTCATTTGTACAATTCCTATTAAACTTCCGATTTTATTGTCCGGGTTAAATCTTCCCCATAGGAAAAACTAAACCCTTCCACACACTTTTCCACAAATGATCATCTAGTCAATCAACATTATGTAAGTGCATTATATAAGCAAAATAAATACAAAATAATACAAGAACAACACGTCAACTCACCAGAGATCAAATGGGAAAATAATTCATCGACTCCAGATATTTTCATATCAGAGGGTTCGGCTCGGTAGAACTTCTAACAGGGCCTATAAATCCTACTGATCCCTCAACATAAATATTTAAAAAATCTTTTGTTATCCTACATGTATTCAAAATTACTGACTTTTGCATCTTTATATATAAATTTTTTGATAGATCTAATACGCCTAAATTTTTAATGAGAGAGCTAGGTATAATGCCAGTAGCCGAAATAACGAATGGTAATATTTTTATAATCTGAGAATGCCAAATTCTTTTTATTTCATTTCCTAAATCTGTGTATTTTCTTATTTTTTCATTAACAGATTTTTGAATATTACAGGAATTTGGAATAGCGACATCATCGGGTGACGTGTGTTCAGGATACGCCTGTCCAGCCGCTACACGGCGTACCAGATCGGGAGAGGCTGGTTTGGGGAGATACTTATACTTATACACCTCCAACTGCGCAAGGCGATGAGTCAAGAGACATTTTTTGATTTTAATTTATGTATTCATTAATATTACTATTCAATTTATAAACAACAGTTGATTTACGAACTAGTTCTGCATATAATTATAACGCCTGGCGACTGTTCATAAGTGACAATATCAAACTGCTGTCAAGCCACTTATAGACGATATACCTATTTATATTATTTTCATACAGATAAATACAATTAAAAAAAAATATATATAAATTATCTATCCTTTATCGATCTCCGTGTAAAATATTGAAAAGCCGTTTATTAACGACTTTAAAATTATTATTTTAAGGTTAAGGACAATTCTGCTATCATCCGTGAGAACCGGATTCGAAGTAGATAATAAAGGTTGTTAACAATTTTATGGTCATGAATAATAAAAAAATATTATTCATTAAAAAAAACCGGAATCTCTTCCCATGTTTCCATGTCACGTGGTTTCTAGACCTCTTTCCCGTCAATATACGATTTTGGCACCCTGGATGAATGGGTTTTTTTTCATCCTGTTCTCATTTCGTACAACTATTGGTGTTTTTCACTCTGAACAGCTACAGGTGTGGGCGAGTTGTTTGTGTTCTGTCAACCCATGAGGAGGTACGCCTTACAAAAATATAGAGAATGGCGAGTGTGAGCCAAATGCTCATACTGAGCAAAAGAAGCGTCACAGTGAGAATGTGCCACAATAATTGCAAATGGCGTCAAATATCATTGTGCTTTGACATTTATGTCATATAAAGAATTAGTTGACATCAAGCAATGGAGCGATACATACCTTACTTATTTTTGCTTCACTTTATACTACCTATGTGTTATATTGACTAAACTGATTAATATGCATCAAAAAACATCTATTTAGTAAGAAAAAAAAACAACCGGCAAACTTAAGGTTTTTAATAAAATATATCTATTTTAAAATGTCTATTAACACTTTTTTTTCACTAAAGAATCCAGGAACTGGAGTCAAATACTCTACCAACATCGCCAAATGCCGATCGGGCAGGACCGACATTTATTTCGTATATTGACTGCTATAATGTCATCCGATTTCAGAGAAATGTGTATGTCCGCGTGTGAAAGAATGTATTGCCATCTACAACGTGTCGCATGGGAAGTGGGTTAATTCAAATACACCGATGTATTTAAAAAGGCACGAGATTTTGACGAACGTGCCCCTCATAATACGTATGATGTATGGAACGGCACTGTCTTGGAAGGAAGTAATTGACGGCACAAAGTACATGTTTTTTTAGAGCGTAGAGCTTTAGAGAAGGTAGGAAGAGGGGTTGAATAGTTAAGAAGGTACCTATATCCCTGAGGCGCTGTTGTATCGCTGACACTGAAAAATGTAACAATCAATTTTAGCGTGAGCAAAATGCTCATAGCGCACCCTCTGACGGGTTAAAAGTCCTTTTAACTCCCTCAGTGAGCTTCTTTCCATATTAAGTAGGGGTCTGGATCATTTGAACACTTGGATCGAAAAAAAAGCCCGCCCAAAGTTACCGCATTTTACCCTCGGACACCCATATCAAGCCAAATGCCGGTGCATGAACGTGTTCCGATATATTCGGAATTTCCTAAGAGTTTATTAAATACTACTTACCACTCTTAAACCTGTTGTATTTTTGTAAATCGTTTGATCACAGTATTTTTATTGTTGCTTGTTGTATTTTTTTATCTATTATAATATTATTTTTATTATTTCTTCTCATGTTTCATTTCAATTATCTGTCATTTTAAAGTTGTACTACTCACATTTAAAAGCCCTCAACACGATAAATAAATAAATTTGAAGAGATACTTAATAAATTAGCAATACTCATTTATCTCCGTGTAAAATGCAAATAAATTATGTATTTTATTTTCTGTGACTTCTTCGCACAGTGGTTTTTAATATCACAAAAGAAATCACCGATTTATATACAATACGTACTAATTATCTATTTGATATGTAAAAACTAAAAATGAATGTTATAAAGTTTTTTCCTCGAGGCTTATTCCCTCATGTAACGCAAAAGAAGCGTATCTGCATTTATCATTTTGAGGAAACGGTGTATGAATATTATTTGACGAATATTCAAATATTTGTCAAAAATCAAACAATGCAATAAACAGATATTTTCTTTCTGTAATGGGTACAAACAAGTTTTGTATTAAAATAAAATATATAAAAAAATTACATTAAAATATATATTTATTTATTTAAAACGGCAAAACATGTTGCATTTATATAAATATAAAGTTATATAATATAAAGTGTAAAAGATATAAATATTAGTGCAAAAGGAAAGATCATTTTTTTATAATATTACATGATAATAAACTTTAATAATAATATGATATGACAATAAAAATCCTAATAAAAAAAATAATAGTAAAATTATTTGTTAATGATGTCGAAATGTACACACCCAAAAATAACGCAAATGATCGTGAATGATTGAAATTCAGTGGCGGCTCGTGACATTTGGGTTACTAGAGTGCCAATATCACAAAATGGCATTATTGATGTTGTTGTAGCTTAAAACTATTTTTAATTTTTTTTTTGAAAAATCGATTTTTTATATAGGTCAGTAGGGGCAATTGCATCATATTTTTTGATTTTTTTTGACAGTCATCTTTACAGATCACCTGACTGCAACTCATTGGATTTTAATTTGTTTTTTTTTTGTGAATAACTCATCAACAATAATTTGTTTATCAGAAAATGTTTGCTTTAATTAACAAAATCCTCTTGATTTTTTTAAAATGAAGTGAAAGTAAAAAATGGAAATTATACGCATTTGCCCCTCTTTTGGCCCCTCTATGAGGTAAATACGTCAAAGATGTATTTTTCATACCTAAATTTCAAATTTCTATAACAAATATTATTATTTTAATTGTTCATACATTTTAACTTCTGATCAAAATATAACAATATATTTCCAGATAATGACAGCCGAAATATATTGTTTTTAGAAATTTCGGGGCAAATGCGTCAATTTAGTGAATGCCGCATTTACCCCTTCTACTAAACATGCATTGCCAACCTTTAGATATGTGCCTACATAATTAGATAGATGGAACCCCCCCCTATACACACAAGCCCTGCTTATTTATGGGGGTAAATCAAATATTTAGATAAAAACATATTATGTTATTAATTATTTTATAAAATTTTGTAATTTATGTACCTATCTTATATGAATAAAAAAAATATATATATATCAGGGGAATATGTATAGGGAACTTATCTTCTTTAAATATATTGCCACTGACTTTTTTTCTAATTTGAGTTGTTTCAAACACACGCGGTATATTAAAAACAGCGGTTAAAACTTTGGTATTTTAAAAAATGAGTAAATAAGGTAAGCAGAAGGCCGTGGGTTCGAGTCCCATTGGCGGCATGTATCTTTTCTCGTGAGATTTTTCAATTTGCATTATTCTTCTCTTACAATAATTATTGTTATAATAATTTTAAAAATATTTATTATTTTAAGGTAATTTGGCAATTTTTAACCATTACCAGAGATTTTAGTTATGGCTTTATGCAATAGGAAAATAGCTTAAATACGAGCTTACAGTATTATTATGCATACCACCGATCAAATAACTGGCTCTCGAGTTTGTAATATAACAAAATAGCTTAAATACAGGCTTACAGTATTATTCGACCATCAGACTAGGCTAGCCCGTGTTGTGACTGTCGGTAACAACACACACATATAGGCAAATCCTGTCAAAGGTACCTATACATAAAATAATATATATATATATAGAAGTGAAAAAAATATAAACACAGTTCTTTTTCATTAAATATTTATTTAAACAAATGAACATTCATTATAATTACCTTGTTATTTTACAACATAACTACTACTGATAAAGAATGTAAGATTACGTTAGAAAAAATTTAACATGGTCTTGTGATAACAAAAATAATGATGTTTTTGAAGGGAGTGAATGTCTAGCCAGACACAACAGCAAAAAAAAAGTGACACTGAAACGCCATTAAAATAGTTAACTTATTATTGTATATTAAAATCAGCGAAATTTTCTTTAAATATTACGTGACCTCTTCTAGCAATAATAGGTTTATTCAGAAACCGAACTATATCTCCTAGGTCTTTTAATTCAGATATATCTTCCATAACAGGATAATGGAAAGCAGTTTCATATTTTCTTTCGGATTTCATAACGCCAGAGCTCACTATCCTATAACCATCCGAGTATGCGCACATCATATTTCCAAAGTTTCATCGCATTCGGATGAACGGTATGGCCGCGCATAGGGTACGAACAAACAAACAAACAAACGAATATTAATTTTTATATTACAGATGTATTATACTTTACTTATTTATGTAAGTAAATAAATAAATAATGAAAGAATATGCTTCAATGCACAATTGAAAAAATATACCATTTATGGTTGTCGATATCTGGAAACGGGGTAATTGCGCCTACTAGACGCATTTGCCTAAAAAAAATAGTCGCATTTACCCCGGGTCACATGCGACTATTTTTTGAGGCAAATGCGTCTAGTAGGCGCAATTACCCCGTTTCCAGATATCGACAACCATAAATGGTATATTTTTTCAATTGTGCATTGAGCATATTCTTTCATTATTTATTTATTACTAATAAATCGTATTTTTTCAGTTGTCGTATCTCCAAAATACGTAATGGTTTCTTTAAAATAATTATTTTAATAGAAAACAGTATTACTTTTTCTTAACTCACCGTAAATTCAAACTCCACACTCTAGTGATCACAGAGATATTCAAGAATATAGAAGACCACAAAATGCGACACGTCACTCGTTTTTCAGTCACTTTTTTAAAATGGCGAATTACTTCCAACCTGTTGCCAAAAGCGTTGCCTGCAGACTTCTGAGTTATGACATAATAAACAAGAAAACCGTTGGATGGCAATAATTACACTTATTGTAAACATTAAACGAAGCAGGATGGATATACGCAATAGCGCTGTAGACGGATTTACCCCGGCTGACCTATGATAATATTAGCACTCTAGTACACCCAAAAGTCACGAGCCACCACTGGTCAAAGTGGCTACCCCACAAGAAACTGTGGAGATTTAAGACTTCCAAAAAAACAAATTTGTCGGGTACCCAAAAATTATTCCTATTTTAAAGGAATACAGAAATATTTGACCGGTCAGTGGTTGAGTGGGCATAGCGCTTGGGTCTCACCCGAGCGTCGCGTGTTCGATTCCTCGGCTGGCTAAGTCCTCCATCACAACACAAGCAACATTTTCGGCTTTCTGTGGTGGTAGTAGGAGATTTTCAAACATTGTTGGGTTATGGGTTATTCGTAACCTGGGAATGTTTGTCTTTCTTTTTTAAAAAAGATACATGTCAGCAACCTTTCATTTAGATTCCATTTGATTAAATGAAATCTAAGGCGTTTGGAGGTTATTTGCTATTTGGCTATTAGGCTATTACTTATTAGGCTATTTGCCATACTTCTGCCTCACAAGTTGTGTAGACTGTTGTAGGCTAGGTGTGAAGTTTGGCGAGCGGGTGACACTAGTATAATGAATTATACAGAGTCATCCAGTCCTATTGAAATACGAAAATATAAATGGGTAATATTTAAATGTAAATAACTGGCTTATACAATTTATAAATTAGTAATATTTAATAAAAGTGCAAAAATTTAAAACACTTTTGGTAGAATAGCTAATCTTCTGCCAACAGAAGTAAAGAGAAGTTTATACTCAAGCTTATTCCAGTCCCACCTAAATTATAATACGTAAAAATGTGAATAATTCATTGGGCTTCTCCATATAATTTATCCTATTTTGGAATAATGCCTGTGACGTTTAAGCTTCATTTTGATATTTTGTCCATTATTTATTAAACGTTTCAAACAAATATTGCTCAACTCAAACAAAAACAATATTCTGATATGGGTGATATATTTCATTTGAAAACTAATCAGTATAAATGTTGTACATTCTATCACTTTTATTCTTCTAGACACAAATAGACCTATGTACCCATATAACTTCTCCGCTTCTACTATTTGTTTTGTTGAATCTTTTAAATTCAATTATATGCGTGAGGATTCATTTTTGCCATTATGTTTACATTCTTCTTTATTTTATTAAGTTTTAAGTGTTTACTCTGATACAAAATTCTTGTATTTTTTTAAAGAAAAGCCCACAAGGGCGTGTAATAAATAAATAAATAAAATAATTCGTTATTATTTTCTTTCAAATTTAATTTTTTTTTTTTTTACTTCATAACCATCCAAATGTTTTATTTTTTTATTACCATCATTAAGTTCTTCATTACCATCCACACATTCATTACCTTCCATAATTTTTCTTTATATTGAAGGTTGTAGTGCACTTTTCACGTTACTACATCTGATTGATACAGGAACACATTTCTATAAAAATATTTCGTAAAAAGAAACAAAAATCCGCAAAAAACATGCAAATTTGAACGACGTAAAGACCCATAAACTTTATAACGATAATATGATATTATTTTGACTGCAAAATTATTAAGCTGTTCATAAATAATGCTAAATATCTGCCGCATCCTGTGCTAATTTTATTACCATTGTGTGGGTATATAAAAAAAGCTTTTTTGCTTGTTTTTATAACTGGAAATATCAAACTGGTTATACAATTCGAAAGAAACCTACGGTAGCGAAATATTTATAGGAATATGATTAAAGACAGTCGACATTCTAGTTAGTACCTTATGTCTATTTTATTTTCATGTAAGACGTGTAGAAAGAAGTTATTTTATGAACGGCTATTAGGGCGATCGTCGATGATGTGTATACGATATCTACCTGGGACTGGTATAATAATTTTATATTCAAACCTGAGAATTATTCGTTTTCCTTTAAAACCAATTAGTTTGCCACCAGAATCAAATTATGTATCTTTTTAAAATTAATTATGAAAAGTATATATATGTGAACAGTACATAGTTGAAGACATTGCTTTAAAAACTATGTATTTATTATCTTTTTTTAATTTTAAATAAGGAATTATAAAATTTTTCCAAAAAAATATCGCAATAATGTTTTTTCACACCGTCTTAAAGTAAAAGAAGAAAGTAAAAAAAACACAAAGATTAAATATTTGGTCAAACTTTATTGAACCATTAAAACGGTCACCATCTTGAAATGGAAACGAAACGTACAAAGAAATTTAGAGATAGACAAAATGCATAACGGTTGAGTTAAAACGTGACTTCGCTATGTCGAAGAGATGGCAAAAATTAACTTTTCGGCCAAGTAGGTGAGTTAATATTCACAAAGGGTATTGCAGAGAAAGAAGAGTATGATTAAAACGTAATATTTGGTAGAGAGGTCAGCGCAGTCGTGTACGGTAATCTGATGCCTATGTGATCGAATTACAAAGGTCAAAAATAAATCGAAAAATTATGTTGTCGAAAACGCGTATTTTCATCGCCCACGTTTACTCATAAGGTCATTGCAAATCTAAATGATCCGTATCGGAATAATGCAGAATTTGTAACAATACATTCTGAATAGTAAGGAAAGGTTTATTCTAACTTTCAGTATCACCCGGTAACCATTCAGATATATATAAATACCGCACAATAATTCCAACTGTCTGGAGCTAGTGGGACTACGGCATCCTCAATTGGGGTAATTTGTGAGGCTTGAGACCCACATTTCGATTTTCTACCGCCATATTTATATGATTATATTCATATGTTATCATCAAACTCACCAGAAAATCATATAAGAATCAAACTCATAACAAGATCATACAAGAATCAAATTCACGACACGATCATATAAGAATCAAACTCACGACAAGATCATATAAGAATCAAACTCATAACAAGATCATACAAGAATCAAATTCACGACAAGATCATATAAGAATTAAACTCACGACAAGATCATATAAGAATCAAACTCACGACAAGATCATATAAGAATCAAACTCATAACAAGATCATACAAGGATCAAACTCACGACAAGATCATATAATAATCAAACTCACGACAAAATCATGTAATATGCTGATAAACTAGAAGAGAGGAAAAAACGGTCAAAAGACGTAATAATATTCAACTTTTGTGAAAGCCCAGACTGTTTCCAAATCAATGCTCCATTGAAATATTAAAAATTTTAATGCAAACACAAAAGATTTATAATTTTAAAATGTATTGAAATCATTATTGCCCGCACACTTTTTTATTGTTTCTTATAAAAATAATCACGAAGTTTCATGCATTTTTCTCAAATTGCTGTTGGAACCTTTGGTTTCATAAAAGTGTTAATTTGAATTATTCTGTGGTTAACTTCTAGATTTGAATATAAAGCAAGGATTTTTTCTTTCTAATACTGTCTAATAAGTAGACGGCATATCAAAAAGCCGCTACGCTTCGCGTATGAATTCGTTCAAAACATGTTGACATTAAATTTTGGTCATGACACCAAATAAAAAGAGATAACGTACAAAAAAACTCCGATGTTAAACATAAGCTTTGGACAAAGACACTATAAATAGCACGCAATAAAAGCATTCAATAATATTTCTCGCGATACAAAAAATTAAGCAAAAAATTTCAGATACAAATTTGGAAGATTGGATTAAAATTATATAACCTAAAACAACAATAGACACCACTTTAATCAGTAATTCCTGACATTATTTCTATTAAAAAAATAGTTGAAATTTAGGAATCCAGTGACATTTTAAAAAGTTTTTTATACAATTGTTTTATTTAAACCGACCAAAAATTAATCTTCCAAATGTCGTTACTGGTCACTCAGCCTAGTGACTTCCAATACCTACTGATTTATTTATGTTTTATGTTGAAAAGAAAGAAAAAATCAACGAATTTCAAAATTTCATTTAGGTACATGTTTTACTCCTAATATTGTAAGGAATCACAGGTTAAAATAAGTTAACACCCTTTGTATGCAACTGTACTTCATAATATTTGCCGATTTTTTTATCATTACCGCCCTTATTGTTGTATTTTATTTTATTTCATCTCAGTTTTATTTAATTTATATTTTTATTGACTTTTATTAAATTGTAAAATGGGGACCGCAGCAAAGGCAAAGTATCCAGTGAGGCCCACATTTCCATGTAATGTTTGAAAATAAATCTTATTATTATGTCAATAAGAAAATTATCAAATGTAAATGCAACAATATTATGTATATTAGTAATAATATTATGTATGCATATTTACATTGAAATTGAACACGTACATCATGTTGACAAACTGCACACAAATTAAAGTTTAATGAGATAAAACTTTAAAACACAGTAAAAAACTAACTAAACGAACTAACAAAAAAGTAATTTTTATGTAAGATTTCTTTACTGTTAGGTATTGAGAAGTTAGGCAAACTGTTTGTAAAAAAGTAGGACTTTTTATGTGATAGAGAATAGAAAGTTTAAAAAAAAGTGAATACCGCTCAAGAGTCCCAACTTCTCCCTTTTGTCTGAATCCAGTGAGACTATTGCTTCCCCATGTTGTGTATGTTCTGTGATTGAAGTTAGTTGGGAGGAGAAGGAGATGAGGAAAATGAAGGTAGTGAAGTTACTGGCGGTTCAGCTCTGGTCACCAAACACGGCTAAAGCCATTTCTAGCAACAGTAGCAATAAAATTTGGTAGCAACGCATTTGGTCCCACGCCATTCGCATTCATAGTCGAGAACCTTACCCCTTAAGAGGAAGCTACAAGCCAAAAATGTGTATATTTTTGGTATACCTTATATCGTAGGTAATAGGCATTAAAATCGCTTGACAAACGGAGTCTAGAAACGTTCGATTTCAAGCAAAAAACTGGTTTTTATTTATTTTGTAAACAATTTTATAAGAAAGCGAAAAAGTTAATCAATCAATCAGTGAAACTGTCACAGATAATCTTAGCTATAATACTGTATTTTTTAAAAGTTATTTCCTTTATGCGTTCATACCAAAGATATTAGAAGAAAGAGATATGCTATGTTGGCCGCCGGACCGTAGCCGGAGTACTACCTAATTAGGGTACTTTGAACGGTATCGGGACGTGTACGCACAGAAATCTGTTCTATGTATTAGTGCGGATACCTTAGCGCAAGCGAAGGTGTGCAGTAGTATTGGTGAACAAAACCGGCGACACTCGGCAAAACAATTCCATTCAGTACGAACTGCTCATAGCATATCTCGTTCTTCTAATATCTTTGGTTCATACATTTCTATAGAAAAAAATGTTTTTTAGTAGCTTACATCTATATTTTTTATTGAGTAATTTATATATTTATTTGTATTCTACTCAAGCGAAGCGATAGGAAAACCTTCAATTTATCTAAAGCATATTTTTTGTATTCGTAATGTACACCAATTCGTTATAAAGATTAATCAATAACAATAAACTCACTACTATTCGCGCTATTATAATATTTTGCTAGATTATATCTGTTGGCAAGTCACCTTTTCTGTATATTTTATCCTGTTTAAATGAAGTGTTTTCTATTATTGTAGAATCCTATGCCTTAAGAAAATTTCAGCTGTATCACATTCAATGTCGTTTTGTATACATATTGTTGTGTTTTTAAATGTAATACTAATATTCGCCTATGTACCACTGTGTACTTATAATCTCATGTATCACATTATTGTAAAAGCCTTTTATGGCGTTTAGTAAATAAATAAATAAATAATCAAAATAGTGATTTGGCATTAAGATTCGCCTTAACCACAGAGAGTGTGGAGGCGGTATGCACTGCATTGCGACATTAAAGGTCACCTATATTATAATAGTGCGTTGGTTGATACCACAATAAAACCTATTGTAGATAAACTGAATAAAATAAAAAAAATCGACGCGTAAAAATCAAAAATGTTTTTTTACTACAATTCATCTATTTTCAACGTTCGACCTAGTTGCGCCATCTCTTGTGCCAGCTAGTAACCAACTTCAAAGGTTTTTGTTTTTTTTTTGGTTTGATTGAGGATTGAACCTCCCTTCCCCGGGACCGGAGTCAACCACGCTAACAACTGCACCAAATTACGATTGGGAAGGACCGTTATTTATTTCAGTGAAATGCGTATGTCCGAGTGTGTATGCATGATTGCCACCAAAAGTTGATAGAATGTATTGTAATTGTAACAACCAAAAAAAAATCCCCCAAACATGTACATTTAACGAAACGACCCATATATGTCCGCATGTGTGTACGTGATTGACACCAAATGAAGAATGCATTGTGATCAACAACGAGTCTATCTGTCGAGTTTCAGCTCGACCAGATGTCGGGAAGTGAGTTAATTTCCACTGCCAAGATTTGCATTCGTTGTTTTTTTTACAGAGGAGGCCCTAAGGAAAATAATTTGAGACTTATCAACTTTGGGATGTTTTTTGATGGTCTTTTTTAAGGAAAGGAAGAAGAGGAAGTTCTGGAGAGGTAAAAAGTATAAGGGTTGGGTAGAAATCTAGATCTAGGTATCAGTGTGTTCAGGAGTGACGGACATATCCTTCCCACTGAGCGATGGGTCTAGATACCAGTTGGAGAGGTCAAAGGGCCTCCCTAAACCAGCCTTTCCTGATCTGGCACGCCACGCAGTTTGTGGTCATCATTCGATGAACCTGGGCACCCCTACTAAATCAACAAACGTAGCTAACCACTTGGGGTGACCTATGGCAGAGGTGTTGGTTTTCCATTAAATAGTTCCCGGGGCGGCCGTACCCAAACCCGCCTCCCAAATCGCAATTTGATTCATTCATTCGGGAAAAAAATCATAATTCAACAAGTAGATAAAATCGTAAACATCTGACGTTTCCGGAAAAACCAATATAAATTATTGTTCCCAGAAGAATTAACTGTAAAATATTACATTATTTCTTTACGATATTCTTTGCCGCACATAAAACCACTGAAGAGATAATTCGATAGAAGTGTTTTGTTGTTGTAAAGCCATATTCTTGTGTTGCTTCTGGTGAAATTGTCTACGAGTTGAAAGACGGGGGCATCAATTTCATTCTTGGGATTATTTGTTAAATATCAATTAAGGCTCCGTTATAAGTGTTTAAAAAGAAGAAGAAATAAATACAATTGCGCTTATACAGGGTTTTCCAATAAGAGGTGTTATTTTGATATTCAATCATAAAAGATCAATGGTTTCGTTGCTTGAGTTGTTAAAAGTAAACGTTGTCCAGATCAATACCATCCAATTCCGGCCATAAAAAATCATTAATAATCTCTCGATAGCGATCCATTCACCGTAACTGTTGCTCTAGCCTCATTTTCAAAAAAGTAAGGTCCAATGACTCCGCTGGACAATAAACCGCACCAAACAGTTACACGTTGAGAATAGAGACGGTTTTCAACAATAATTCTTGGGTTTTCTGAGCCCCAGATGCGACAATTTTGCTTGTTGACGAAGCCACCGAGGTGGAAATGGGCCTCATCACTCAAGATGATTTGCATTGAATTCACTCAAGTGAATTTTAATAATTTCAATGCATTGTTGGAGCGTGTATTGTTCCATTTTTATTAATGAAGTAGTTTCTACTCAAATAGCGCATTTGTGAGATTTTTGGCATTGCATATACACTGCATAAATGGTACAATTATAACGTCTTAGGCTTTATTACCTGTAATTGTTATAAATAAATGTACAAATTATAAATAAATAAATAAATAAATAAAAAAAAAAAATGTTAAAAAATGACAGCTTCAAAAGTAACATCTACCGAAATAGCGGGCTATTCAAAATAATACCTCTTATTGGAAAACCCTGTATTTAAAAAAAATGGGTGTAAGTGGCTATTGCGAAAATATTTAATCAAACACGACATATTTAAAATAGAACAAAAATCTCTTGCAATTCGAGTTAAGTAGCATTTAAAGTATCGCTGTGATTTTTATGTACCCATTTTTTTATTTTTTCTTTTCATTTTTATTTTTTTTATTCTTCATCATAAGCACCCGCTAAACTGCCAAAGCAGATTGTAAGCAGGTCCATACCACAGTATTGATTAAAACACCAAAGCACAAACGAGAAACCACAATAGATTTAGAAGAATAAAATTACAAGTTGATTACAAAACAAAGACATTTAAGGACAGATAAATTCAACACAGGCAACAATATATATACTTATGGGCATACACACACAGGCACATAACATACTCAAACACGCTCATATGAATATTTATACATGCGTAAAATCAATGAATATCAATGGATAGGTGCTTAGAAACCTTATGAACATAAAAAAATCTTGATTCATTAACCATTTTTCAGGTTTTTTTTAGTTAAGTGGTGAAATTTGATTTGCTTTTTATATGCAATGGCAGCCTCAGAACGGGTAAAGCACCCAGCGTGGCACACATTTCCAAATCATATTTTATAAAACAAAATTATTCTAACTTATCAATAAATAAAAATTTGAGTTCAGTAGTGCAATTTGATTCGTTGTTTATATGCATTGACATCCTATTATACAGGGTGTCCGTGCGCCAACTTCGGGAGGTAATTCAAAATGATTTTAAAAGTAAAAGTTTTCGAAATTCAGAAATGTTCGAAATGTTTTAAGGTTAAAAGTTTGAATTGTTTGTATGGGAAAATAAATATTCTTCTATGGAAAAATATTTTTTTATGAAAAATTAAAAATTGGAATTTCGAAAAAAGTTATTCTTTTTTACTTCTACCATCATGTAGAATCTACTCCCGAAGTGAGTGCACTTTACTCCGGGTATTTCAATCCGTCAAAACGATCTAACTTATTAACCTTAAAAAAATGGTTATTAATTTTTTTTACTTATAAAATTATATGTAGAATCCCCCCCCCCCCGAAGTAAGCGCCCTTTACCCCCGAACAACCTGTATAGAGTCGCACTGTTTAAGGGCTCAAACGACTCGCAAATTTATAGATGGCAGCTTACCATCTTGCTACCTTGCATAATAGTCCAGTTAGTAGAGGTTTTTGCTACCCTGCATATATTACTAATAGTGCATACACTATATTATTTATATATTTATATTAGTGCAAGCGCGAGGTGATATCTCACAAAAGCGGCGCTATACAAATTGTCCAATAAATAAATAGTCAAGTCAGTAGAGATTTTTGTTACCTTGCATAGTAGTCCAGTCAGTAGAGGTTTTTGCCTTGCAAAATTTGGTCTAGAAGATATTTTATTTTGTAAAAAAAAATAAGTTTTCGACCTTGGTTGACCTTCGCTGAGGTCGCCATTTTGTATGAAAGGTGCCTAAAATGTTTTTTTTTAATAATTCCTCAACGGTTGGTTGTACGACAAAGTTGGGAAATACAAACTAAAAGAAGATAAAATTATTGCAATGCTAATAAAAATAACTTGAACAGGCTGGCTTGTTAAGCAGGCTGAAGAAAATGCTGATGAATTATAAACAAAGCGTTACTCTTTCTCAATATTTGACGCAGTTTTCGTCATGAGTAAAAACGTTGACCTTCTGGTTCTACTGACAGCATTAGCACCATACCTAAAAAACATCCACCTTCGTAAACCTGTGAGAGACAAACCTGTTGAAAGGCTTTATTCCGCGAATGTTTGAAACATAAAGAAGTGGCTGAAAACATCACGTTTGCACATGCGTTTAGTTGCGAACACGTTACTTAAAATATTAAATATTAAATTTTGTTCGCTCGTCCAGAAATAACACAGATCTATTCCATCATGTACATCTTTAAACATCAAGATGCTAGAAGAGATCACAGATAGTGGAGCGAGCTTTTTTGTCGCTTTGTGTGGTAGCCACGTGAAAAGGAAAATTTTGAAGAGGCCCGATACCAACGTTTCGTCAAATAGACAACAAATTAAATCTCGCTATTTGCCACCAACGAAGAATGTTGCACGGTATCATGTATTTAAGATGTACCACCATCGAGTCCAAAATGGTATAGAATCCACAAAAATCCAGAAGACTGGGCTTGGAAACTTGGCACCAATGTGCTCGCTCGAGTAACAATGATACAGAAATCAGCACCAGAGACTATTGAATTTCATTTAAAAAATATACATTTGGCTACAGAAAAGCTGCTTTGAAGTATTCTAATGTACGTGGAATCTGTAATGGAGAACGAAAATGAAGGAAGACATAGCATCAATTGTAAGCCATATTCTCAAGAGAACAGAAATTGAGGGCGAAGGTGTCAATAAGTACCGACCCCGACCGTGATAAGGAAGTAATAACATACCTAATCGCGAACATGTACTATAGAATTCCACTCACTTTCAATTAGGGTTTATTAATCATGTATTTATGATGAACGTATTGCTAAAATCTCAGCTAATTTTATGGTTGAAAAACGAGTTTAATGGTAAGGTACTGTTTTTATTAATCTTAAATATAAATAACTCACATCCCTGATTGCATAAGTGCCACCACTTGAGTGGCTTCATCAGCAGCGGTGTCTTGAAGGGGTTGTTCTCTAGCGCTAATTATTAACACATGTCTTCTATACGTTCGGATATTTAAAAACCTACATTTGGCTTAAGCTGCTACTTTCATGGCCAAGGAAGATAACACAAATTGTAGCACCTGTAAAGAGTATATGCGCAAAATGTTACGTTACATACGTTAAATGCTCTTTCAATTTATATCAATATTATTTGGGTTGAAACTAATTTTCAAAGATGTGCAATTTTTGTGACGCCGAGTGTAGAATATAGTATCATTGCCTAGGGAGGAGTAACAAGTCAGCTATCGGTTATATGAAAATTACACAGAAAACTATCAAATTAATACTTTTAAAACATAAAATGACTGACACTGACCAAATAATCAACATGTTTGACGTACTAAATATTTTTTAAGTTTATTAGAAAACGACCTGCAATCCCGTTTTTAACCGAATTGCCAATAATTTTTAATAAATTAGCAATACTCATTATTTTCCGCTTGTGCCTTTCTTCCTGTGGCGTTCTTCGTCGGTATTTTCTCCTGACACACCTTTTTTTTATTTTTTTTATTTGGTACAATATTTTTTTTACATTTCAAAGTTTTCCAGTAATGTTGGCCTCACTGGGTGGCTTGCCCGTGCTGAGGCCTTCATTTTATTATATATATATATATTTTTATAAAGAAAGACAAACATTCCCGAGTTACGAATAACCCAACAATGTTTGAAAATCTCCTACTACCATCACAGAAAGCCGAAAATGTTGCTTGTGTTGTGATGGAGGTTTATTTGTTTATTAATTTTCATAAATTATTATTTATGAAAATATAATCTAAATACAATCTACAATATAAGATAAAATAATACATTTAATATATAATCTTGTGTGTTTGTGAGTGATGTGTGTTTATATTGGTTTTGTGTGTTACGTGTAGGTATTATTTTTATTTTATGCTATGACATTTTTGTAATATTGTCTTTTTTGTTCTTAAATCCATTTTGTAATTTTGTATTATTATCTTTCTTAGTCCATCCGCTCTACACTGTCTTGAATATCTTCGATCCTTAAATATCCCATTTTAGGTAAGTATATTTTCATGACTACCTTCACTAAAGAAACATTATATTAAACAGTTGAACATAAACATGTTGTCTTATAGATAATACCTAAGTTATATAAACTTGCACACAAACAATTATATGCATTAAACAATCTACATTAATTATGTTTAAATTTTAATCTTAATGTTTAATATTTTTAATTTTTATTTGTATCTTTTTAATATACATATACTTTTTCTTTATTTTTCAGTTTACTTTTAATTTTAATATACTTGTTTTTAGTTTTATTTATCATCAAATTTGTTTTTCTTTTTTTTCTTCTCTAATTCTTTCTTATGTTTCTATAAAATAGTATTTTTTAGTTCTTCTAAGTTATTTTTATTATTATTACTTCATTATGATTTATACTTACATACTTATGTTACTATAAGTATTTTTTAGTTCTTTTATGTCATTGTTATTATTATTTCATGTATAACTACCACAACACGGGCATTAGCCTAGTATGGTAGTTAAAAAAATGTATAAACATGTAACTTGTAAACATTTATTAAATAATAAAAAATAAAAAAAAAAATAAAATATTATTTGTACAAAATTTTTTTACAATCTCCACGAATGATGAACTGAAAACGATAAACAAACTACTTAATTCCTGTCAGCGCACCGAATAGATAATCTCTAGAAGTGTGATCCATACCGATTTGAAAAAAAAACTGATGACATCAATTTATGATGTCATCAGTTTTTGCCCAGTGGAATTGAATATCTGCTCCAGAATTTGGGTATTTGAAAATCTTCTATCAAGGATTCACAGGAGCAAAAAAAAAAACAATGTGTGGCAAGCCTACGCACGACGGAAGTGAAACTTTTAGTATTCATCTCTCTCTCTCTTTTCATTTCATTCTCTCTTTTTTTCTGTCTATTGACATATTTATAAGTAATATGTGATAAAAAAAATTAAAAGTGATAAAAATATGGGATTCGAACCCGGGTCCTGCATAACGAGTGTGGAACGCTCTGCCTCTAGACCGCGAGGAGAGATATTTCGCGCGACGCGGCGTTATCGGCCTTGATTAGTAATTTTAATGATTCAAAAAAAAATAATTAATCAAAATACCGAGCGACTCTACCGGCTCGATTTGTAAGCTATATTTCGACCAAAATATCATATAGGTACCATAAATTAAAGTAAAGGTAAATTTATGTAATTTTTTTACTACATTATTACAAATCGTTGATAAATAAAAATAATTATTCAAAATACCGAGCGACTCTACCGGCTCGATTTGTAAGCTATATTTCGACCAAAATATCATATAGGTACCGTAAGGTAAATTAAATTTAAATTAACAAATTTATCTAATTTTTTACTACATTATTACAAATCGTTGATAAAAAAAAATTAAAAGTTATAAAAATATGGGATTCGAACCCGGGTCCTGCATAACGATTGTCGAACGCTCTGCCTCTAGACCGCGGTTATTACGTATTCGACCAAAATATCATATAGTCAAAATATCTAAAAGTCGCAGCACGAGAGCATTTTATCACTTTTAAAAAAAAATATTATTAAAAAAATCACAAAAAGAAAAAAAATATTAGTTAAAGCGAGGATCGAACCTCGGTTCTTCACGACGACAATCGGGCGCTTTGCCTCTAGACCGCAAAGCTGAGTTTGGAGAGCGACCGAAAGTAGGTATATAATATTGGCTAGGCTCCTATAGCGAAATGATCACGGTTTTTGATGACGGTCATGAGTTGGTTTTACTCCGGTCCTCGAAATTGCATAACGCGCGTAAAGAAGTTTCACTTCAAAAAAGACTTTTTTATATGAATAAGCAAGTGAGACTGTGTTAATCCCAATTGCCGTAATTTGTGAGGCTTAACGGAGTGGGGTAAGGGAGGAGATGAGGAAGAAGAAAATTGTTGGGAAGTAGGAACCAAGATATTCACTGGCCACTAAATATGGCTTTTACCATTTTAAACAACCGGATCGGGAGACACTTGTTGAGGGAGACTCTCAAGTGGTGGCACTACTGCAATCAGGAATGTAAGTTATTTATATTTAAGATTAATAAAAACAGTTCCTTACCATTAAACCATTTAACTATAAAATTAGCGGTAAGCACCAGATTTTATTTTTCTAGGCGATGAATTAGTAAACCGCACAGGAGTCCCAACTGTTCTCTACCGTCTGGAGCCAATGAGAATATGGCATCCCCAATTGGGGTATGTTGTGCGGCTAAAGGGAGTGGGGGGGAAGAAGGTGAAGAGGAAGATCGGGAAGTTCCTGGCTATTCAAATCTAGTCACCAAACACGGCCAAAGCTATTTCAAGCAACGTTTCAATGCTGAATGGTGTCTTACTTAAATGAGTAATTTGTGAAATAACACAAATAAATCATATAAAAATAATAAAAAAATTACTTGCGCACGCCGGGATTTGAACCCCCGACCTCCAGCTTGCTAGTCGAGAGACTACCCCTCTACCACGGAGGCCGTCAAAACAAAAGTGGTGGAACTAAACTAAAAAAATACGACGAATAATAAAGAATTTCCGTGTTCAAAAGTAGTAACGAAATTTGAGCTTACGGAATTATTAGGCGCACGGAAACGCCTAAAACACAGTTCTATCGTTTTTTCAAGCGGACAGTACTTATTTATGTGACATGACGGACATTTGTACAGAAATACATACTCGCACATACGGTGCTAAACAACAATAAAGACTTTCCGTGTCCAGAAGTAGTAAGGAAAATTGGGCTCACTTTAGGCGCACGGAAACGCCCAAAACCCAGTTTTATCGTTTTTTCAAGCGCTCAGTGCTTTCTTATGTGACATGACGAACATTTGTACAGAAATACATATGATGCTCAGTGACAAAAGGTTATGTACTATAAGCACAGAGTGAAGTGGTGGCCAATGGGAAAAAAACGCTTTGTAGTGGTCCTTGGACACTTGGACAGTGTCATACCTCTGCCAACCACTACAAAGTGGACTTGACTCTTTTTTAAAGCACAATGTAACGCACATTTTTGTGTACAAAAGATAAAATAAACGAGTTGAGTTGAGTTTAGTTGTAATTCTTAGTAATCACTATTATAACCCCAGCCACGGTTTACAAAAATTTTCCGGTAATTCTGTGTTTGAAAGTGGTTCAGCGCGCACTGCGTGAAATAGTGAATTTAACGTAAATTATATTTAACGTTTTTTTTGTAGTTAATAAAAACAAAAGATGTGTATCTTATTTACTGTGGAATGCATTTTTTTCATTACCTTATCACGTTAATTAGCTTTATTATTAACCATAGTTAACTTCGTTTATTAATGTTTTTGCCCAGATTTTGACTGATAAAATACGTAAAACATTACTAAAAAAAACTCTTCCCAAATTTTTAGACGGTGTTTTAGTTAAAAGTACAGTATAGGTTGTGCAAGCTCTGTTTTGAATTCTTACAAATATCTTTAACTGTACAGCGAAAGAGTTGGCAACATCACATTTTGGCGAACTGTCACATGCGCGTGAAAGAGGGGTTGTTTCTGACGTATTATTGACATTTAAAGTGATGTTTTTAATTAAATAAATGGCTTATGCACGTGTAGGAAAATGCAAATCCAATAAATAAACGTTTATATTTTGCAAACAATGTATCCAAATTTTTTATTTTTTTTTAATTACCAACTTAGAACTCTAAGAAAATTTACTATATTTCTTTATTGCTTAAACGAGATAAAAAGCGAAGAGACAGTTTTGTTGCAGATTTTCTAAACAAAATGAATGTGTTTCGTGTTACGTAAAAACGACGTTTGGAGTAAAATACATCTGTTTTTAAACTTTTCATGTTTAAAATGAAAATATTCCAATTTATAAATAATGCAAAAACACAAAAATCTAAAAGTTAATTTCATCTTGATTCTAAATTGTATTTGTTTTTATGACAAATTCAAAAAAAAGATATGTATATAAAATAAATTGAAAATATTACGAAATCCGATGACAAATTTCAATTATTTTACAAGCAATAATTATTCGCCTGAAACACTCATCCACATTGAAAAATCTCCTGATAAAAGATACATGACGCCAACGGGACTCGAACCCGTGTCCCTTCGATTTCCGGTCGACAGCTCTGACCACTGAGCTATGGCGGCTTATCTCTTATCCGCGAAATAATTCAATATACAGGGTGTATCGGCACTAACCCGACAAACTTTAACCAGCTATTCCTTAGCACATTTGGAGTAAAAAATGTTATGGGCACTTTGCTGTCCGGTAGCATTTTTTTTTCAATTAAAAACAAAAAAAATTAAAATTTCCACACTACATCACTGTCATTGGCATTGCGTTTCGTGTTAAACAGCTGTTATAAGCAAGTGTGTCAAAAAGCGTCTTCGCTCTTTCGCACACACTAAATAATAATAGTTAAAAATGAGACGAATGGTGCCGTGCTATTTCGTTGTGACTGTAAACGTGCGCCAATATAGGTACACACGTGCATTATTCAACGGAATTCGAATAAAATATTTGCCAGATGGGTTTTCAAACTTTATCAAAGGATAAAACAGTGGTGACATGTGGTGAAAATATGAATAATAAATTTTTTATTAAAAAAAAACGTTACCGGACAGCAAAGTGCACATAAGATTTTTTACTCCAAATATGCTAAGGAATAGCTGGTTAAAGTTTGTCGGGTACGTGCCGATACACCCTGTATACTAGTGTTTCATTCAACAATTACTGCTTGTTACATGTTATCTTTTATCATGAGATTTTTCAATGTGGATGAGTGTTTCAGGCGAATTATTATTGCTTGTAAAATAATTGTTACCCTTTGTGCTATGCATAAAAAATCTTGTCTTAAACAATTAGTTTACCAAAAAAAAATAATGACAAATTTCAAGTTTTTTCAAACAATAAAATGATATTCACATTTTACAAACAATGTGTAGGTATACCATTTTATGGCTGTTAAATATCAGTTTAGTCAATTTTAGTTTATTAGCAAAGTGACATACATGGTTGTTTATCAATTTTACACCACCTTTATAAGTAAGACTTTATTAGTAATGCAAACAGCTTTTGTTTTGCATTATAGAAGAACAAAAGTTTTCAATTAACTCCATACAATGTATGTGAAAGATTTTAAAAAACATTTTTTTAAATTATTCTTACAAACATGACTGACGTATTTAAGTGTAGGTACGTTTAAAATGTTGTAAAAAAACCCCATAGAAATGATCCACTCCATTCTAAGGTACAAAATACAATCCTCGAAGACATTAACACACGTTCAAAACAAGATTGAACGGTTGTTCAAACCAACGACAGAACAAAGCGTACATTTGTGGGTTTACAATTCATTAATGCGTACGCTAATCATTGTGTTATTAAAGCTGTTATTCAACTATTACTTGAAAAGATGTAAGATGTTTTCATAAGAATTGTAAACATGGGTTTAACCTTAAATCAATGCTAGAAAAATAATTACACTCAGTGTGCGAAGCAAAGTATGGCGCATTTCTTCCTGTACCTACTCATGGACACATTGAACTTCGTTGAGGACAGTGCGTCGTAGATACTATCAGTATTGCCCTGGTGAAAGACAGACTAAAACCATATATCAACTACTAGGAAACTCGAATAGAGGAGCGTATACACAAATAGAAATATCTACCCGAAGGGTTTTTTTTTTCTTATTCTCGAATTAGGTAGGTATCTACGAAAAGGGGAAATCAGTTAATGAAATAGCAAATGATATGGTTTTTCTTAAGTCAGGTAGGCGATACATTATGCTATACGCATCATGACGCACATTATGCTATACGCGCTTATAGAGTGGTCTGTCACAGGCTTAAAACATCTGTAGAAACTAAATAAAACTAAGAACTAGGTAGGTACACAATGTAAAAGAGCTATGATTATCTTGTTTCAATGTGTCTGAGTGGGTAGTTATATATATATATATAAAAAGAAAAATTTATTTATGATTCCCAATCAAAAATTTTGCCTAAGTATTAAATATGCAGTTTTTGTATGTACGTATCAACTGTAGTTATTATTTGTTTCACTATGATTTTTATAATATGTTCTTAGGTTTAGGTAGGTACTTTGAAAGGTACAGGAAACCTCTGTTTTTATTAAAAACAATAATTGATTTTAGAAGTAAAATATTAGAGATATTTCAATTTGAAAACTTTTTTTTGTCATTTCTCTATTGCCAAATCTCTTCGGACGTGTTGTTTTGGGGAATTTTAATAATTCATCAAATTTCAACGTTCATTTTAGGGTTCTGTGAAAGTTCTATTTAAGTTCTGTTATTATATCACTATAGGCTAGTTGCTTGAAAGAACTGAAATAATAACAGAGCTTGAAAAAGTCTTTCACAGAATTTTAAAATTAACTTTTAATTTAGGACTTTTTTTTTAATAAATACAGCTTTTCACAAATGAATTAAGTTTTATTAGTATTATTCATAATATCTAACAGTTTATTGAATTTGTATTTAAAGATTATCTTAAAATATTCACCCCGATTTATTATTCACTTAAGGCGATGCACTACGTAGTAATGCAAAATCGTGTGTTTTTGGTTTGACAATTTGGTCGCCTAGAAATGTTTCAGATGCTTTAATTAAATACTGCGAGTAGAATACATCTTGGCCATTGAAATAATCGAGTATTTTTTAGATAAGTTTTTTTATAAGCCCATGAAAAAATAATGTATAAGGCCTATGAAAACTGCTTTAAAGTTCAAAATCTCCTACTTAGGAACCCATTTTCGGTTATGGTTTTATTTTATAATGTGAAAAATTAAGTTACTTATAAAATGAACGAAAAAAAAAAATATTTATGCCTGAAAATCCACAAAATAAAATAAAAGGCACTTTTTGGCCATGTTTTTTTCTTGCATAAATCAAAACAGGTGGATGGTGTTAAGCGGAAATTTAAGCCTTATCGCCATCTTCGTAAGGTGCGTTATTGATAGCGGCTCGATTCAAAATATTACACGACGTAGTGCATCGCCTTAAAACTGTTTCACGAAAAAAAATTGTAGGTGTATTTCTCTGATCGTGAAAACTCTCATTTGAATTGATGGTACAGAAAATTAATCAATAATTTTTGTTTAAATTCTTTATGTTTTGGATTGCCCATCTTTTACTCTTTCTTATACTGTTGTAATTTTTTTTTTTATTGAATAAATAGTTAATACATAATATCAACAAACAAGTCCTGCTAAGCCGATTGAATTGGCTTGTCAAGAGGTGCTTAAAGTTAGTTTCAAATACATTTTTTAAAGTTATAATTTACATCTTATATCTACAGAATTAACAATTTTTTCATACAATTTTTCATACATATTAAAATAAATATTTTTTTTCCGATAGCCAATTTTTCACCATATATTTAACCTTATTCATAGATTTACATTGCTTTATAGTGTCATGTAATAAATTAAATATCTTCGGTATGTTGTATTCAAACGTTCTCTGTCCGTATTTATTATTAAATTTCGGAACTATTAACCCGTCATTGCGCGTGAATCTAGTACTGTATTTATGTTCTAATTTTTCTTAATGCAAAGGTTTATTAGTTGATCCCAATGCTGTTTCCCACACGGCGCGGCGCGGTGGAGATTCAGCAATCATTCATAGTTGCAACTGGTTTGTAATACGTACCTACATATTGCACTAATTCGTTCATCGCAGGAACAAAGCGCAGAATGGCCCAATTTATATTTTTTTTAATATTTATTATTGTACATTTCAAAATGTATAAGTAACATATTAGGCCAACTAATGTAATATGATATTGGATATGTGCACAAGACATGTAATATAAAAAATAAAAATATAATGTACGTCTAGGATAATAAGTAAAACAGGC
The DNA here is from genome assembly GCF_061612785.1 of Hesperophylax consimilis. Classification (NCBI taxonomy): domain Eukaryota; kingdom Metazoa; phylum Arthropoda; class Insecta; order Trichoptera; family Limnephilidae; genus Hesperophylax; species Hesperophylax consimilis. Next base: position 7,052,017 of record NC_142862.1, on the reverse strand, counting down.
TTGAATTCATTATGGCCTGGTTAACATTCTTTTCTAAATAGGCAGTGCCTATTCTAAGGACGGGTTGTTTCGGAGAATTTGAACAATTCATCAAATTTCAACGTTCATTTCCGGGTTCTGTGAAAGTCCTGTTCAAGTTCTGTCATTATATCATTATAGGCTAGATGCTTTATAAAACTGAAATTAAAACAGAACTTGAACAGTACTTTCACAGAACCCGGAAATGAACGTTGAAATTTGATGAATTGTTCAAATTCTCCGAAACAACCCGTCCTAAGAAACTAATCATGGCATTCATTTCCGTCGTTTGATACGTAATATCAAAAAATATTTATTATATTATATCACTAGCTGTACCCCGCCACGCGTTTCTGTGGTATAGATGTGGTGTCTCTCTGTGCAGAAAGAGAAAAAATAGCGCGTGTTGCTTTTAGGTACAACAGATGGCGCTGTTTTTTTAAAAAAAAAATTATTATTTTACTTGTCACAGGTGACATCTACACAATACAGGTATATTGGAATACAACGTTGTCAGACCTCGCTATAAATATAGTAGATAGACTATTTCAGAATATCGGTCGCCATACATTCCCAATGGGAAGACCATTAAAATAGGCCCAGCCACTACATTTGTGCTCGCAGCTTGGTCTGACATGCCTATCAACGTAATCACAACATACATTTAAGATGATAAGGTACATAAAAAAATTAAAAAAATGGTATTTTCGTAAAATTAACATTTATTGACATTCTTTTCATTATTAGTTAAGTTGTCAGCATAACAAAAAAATAAAATTAAGGGTAGATTAGTTTAGACAGAAGTACGAGCCCTTGACTATAGTTTTTGGCCCTGAATAGCTTCTTCCACTGTCTTATCACCCAAATTTGTGGCGACTGGGTCATCATATTCCTCGTCATCGTCATCAACGAAGGCTTCTACAGCATTCTCGCAGGAGTTGCCATTGCAATGAATTCAGAGTAGGGGACATTTCAAACCCGACTTTCTGCAGGTGAACTTTCCAGCGCAACCTTTTTTGCATTGACATGATATGAAGTTCAGCAAGGCCTGAGGTGCAGCTTCCTTCAAAATTGTTACTGGAGTAAGTAACCCAACAGCATCCTTTTTCCACCCCCATTCAGTCGGATCTTTATCGTGACCAAGCCAAGTCTGCACTTGCAAGTATGTTCTTGAAGCGTGTTGCTGGACTGCATCTTTGGTAAGTAGTAGCCTGGATAAATTGAATTTCTTCTTTTTTACTCCTTTGACAAAAATTATGTACCTTAAATTTTCCAAATTTGATTTCTCGTTGCCGCCATACAAAGGTGCAAATAGTTGTTCGACAGGCAAAGTGATTGTTTCTGTCTTTGCTTTTGGGTCTTTATTTCAAGTGTAGGTATTTATTTTTTTATTTATTTATTTCAATTAGTGTATTTACACGAACAAGTTCATTCACTGAGTGGTTCTTGAGAAGAATATTACAAAATTTGTGTTTGCCTTAAACGAACGGAGCTCTAGTTGTATCGCAACCACTTATGGCATGAAGGGATAAAATGTTTTCAACTATTTCAATGTGTTAAAAACATTTGTTCGAGTACAACGTGTTAGGTGATTTACCTTTTCCAACTTTTTGGTAATATACGTTGGGAGGTGAGAGAGCTGTGAGGAGTACCAGCAGATCAATAATCTGACCAACGATTATGACTACATCATGTTGAGATGACAACGAATTTGCTGTGTTCACTATGAGAACGTCAGCATCCTCTTCAGATTGTACTGTCGTTATATGGGATCGTGCAAATGAGGTTCTGAGTAGGGAAATAAAACGAGACTTGTTCTTCTCATTTCCCAGAAACTTTTCCTGTGGCACTTGTGGGTGCATGCTTTCAAAAAACAAAACTTCAGCAGAAGTTGTAACTCTGGCACGCCGTGCTCTTTCCACCCCTTTAGTGCTTTTCTTTTCCATATCGGCAATCATTTCGCACTGAACGCTGCTGTGACACTGACGCTGTGAAGCTCCGCTCCAGGCTCAAGACGTGACACGCGGCAACTGAAAGGAACCGGTGGGGGGGAGTAGAAGGGTTGGGGGTAGCCCCCCCCCCATACCGAAGGGCTCTCTAGTAAATTTATAGATGTATGTATTTAAAAATGCAAACAAAAATCTAATAACGTGATAATAAATCGTGATAGATTTTCTGTGCGTACCTACCTAGATTTGTTTATTCTTTATATCGGTAAAAAAACTATATAAACATAAAAACTGCACAGCTTTTTTTTGAAATTTTATGTTTTACATAATTGGTATCAATAAAATTTTCATGTAATTCCACTGGGAACGAGGTATTTATAAAAAACCAAACCTAGTCGCGCAAAAAACTTGTTTTTTCAAAAATATACGCACCTTTACGACCTTCTACCTCGGTACCTATTAGAGATAGAAGAAATTTGTTTTCAGAAAAGTTGTAGGTTATTTTATGTTCTATTATACTTGTATATATTTTAGCCGAAATTTGCATTGGAAATGAGGTATTTGGGAAAAACTAGATTTTGGCCCGATTTCGGCCAGTTTTTTCAAAATGGCGGCGCGAGCACAGGTGCGCCAAGGTCGGAAACTCAGATTTTACATCAGGGGATCAGTTTGTATAACATATAAAAAAATTGGGACTGCCGGAATTACTTCGATCGCGACTCCCTTTTTATTTTATTTATTTTTGTTTATTGCAGAAACAAACAGTATATAATTAGATAGATGACAATAGTTACAAAGTTATAAAAGTTAGTATAATAATTGGTACCAATGACATGTTATTTTGGCGCTAATTGCACTGGCCTAAATGTACGTAGCTTTAAAACACTCCAAATAATGCAGAAAGAAACAAATTTTGAACAGAAGCTATTAAATATAAACCAATACAGTAGACCATTGTGTCTGTGTTATTAGTGTTAAATATTTTCTATAACGTTTTAATTTTTATCTATCTAGTTTTTAACAATGTATTACCAACTTACTTTAGAGACATACTACAGTTCAATAAAGACTTAATCATACACCATACAAGACAGAAAGAAAACATAAGAACTTTAAAAAAATTATCAATATACCACACAGCATTATTTACTGTATAAAGGAATCCAAATGCATAGCTTAGTTCCTAGTGAAATTAAAAATGTACCTGGTGTAAGAAAATTCAAAGAAAAGTGTAACAATTATGTATGTAATAAAAATTAAGTAAGATTTGGGAGGCGGTTTTGGGTACCGCCGCCCAGGAAACCATTTATTGGATAACCAACACCACTGCCACAGGTCTAGCAGGGGTGCCCAGGTTCATAGGATGAGGTGTATTAAGAATGCACCTGCCCACAAGCAGCTGGGTCGGGACAGGCTTGTTTGGGGAGATTCTTTGACCTCTCCAACTGGTATCTCGACCCATTGCTCAGTGCCACAGTGGGAGGGATATATTTAGACATACGTCACTCCTGGACATTTCCTTTGCTTAAAAAAGACCCTCCACCCAGCATCCCCAAAGGTGATATAGGCCCTGAGGGAAATTATCCTTAGGGCCTCCTGCGTGGGGTTAATGTTGGGGTTAAAAAATTGAAACGTAAAAATGTTACTATGTTTATATTAGACCACACGAAGTAGATCCATTTTTTTAATTAATAAATTTTTTGATTTTTTATTTACAATAATAATCCAAAAAATTAATATTTGAAATAATCTATTATTTTTAAAACCTTCAAATATCTATCCAAACGATATTCCACCATCCGAAGTTATTATAACATCGAATGCGAATTAGGTAATCTCTCGAATTAGGTAATATCTCGAATTAGGTAATATCTCGAATTAGTTAATCTTTCGAATTAGGTAATCTCTCGAATTAGGTAATCTCTCGAATTAGGTAATCTCTCGAATTAAGTAATCTCTCGAATTAGGTAATCTCTCGAATTAGGTAATCTCTCGAATTGGGTAATCTCTCTAATTAGGTAATCTCTCGAATGTGGATGACGTCTGGTTAGATTTCGAAAATAACGTAAATAAGTAGAAACAAAAAACACAATGTTTCAAAGGAAAAGAATACCTGTTATTTTTTATTATGAATCGATTTATTTGTACAAAACCATTTTTTAAGAATTTGAGCGGTGATTGACGATCTCCGTGGAGTGTAAAATCCTTGGCTCCGGCCCAAGGGGTCGAGGATACGAAACCAGTGAAGCCCAAATATGTTTGTTTTAAATTGGAGTGCAAGATATTTTCCGTTTGAGGTAGGCGAGTAATCAGGAATTCATTCATATGGCTTCAACGTGATACCCTATAGCTAGCTCATATCTGAATATCTAGGTATGTACCTACCTCTCAATCTCAATAATTTACTTTCCTTATTTCTCTCTTTTTTCGTAACTTCTTTCACGTTAAAACCGCACAAGAGTCCCAACTGCTCCCAACCGCCAGAAGCCACTGAGACTATGCGCAATCGGGGTATGTTGTGAGGCTTAAGGTAGTGAGGAGGGGTAGTAGATGGGAAAGATGAAGGTGGGGGGAGAGTTACTGGCTATTCAGATCTGGTCGTCAAACACGGCTAAAGCCATTTTTAGCAACGTTTCAATTCTGAATGGTGTCTTACACCAGGGTGATACTGAGAGTATTTTCCACTCCGGAACGTGCTGCAAATATACTCTATATTATTTTTAATTAATAATTTGTGAAATAGCTCAAAATCATCAAATAAAATTTACTTGCGCACGCCGGAATTTAAACCCGCGACCGTCGGATTGCTAGTCGAGAGCCTTACTCCTCGACCATAGAGGCCGTCATTATAATAATATTCCTCAACTGGGGAGACAGTCCGTCAGGCTCCGAGAAATTGGATTTAATTCATGCAAAACAATAAGTAGAGTAAGGACGGGTTCTTTCGCAGGATTTAAACAATCCATCAAATTCCAATGTTAAAAATCAAGTTCTGTGAAGGTTCTATTCAAGATCTGTTATTATTTCACTGTGGCTAATTATTACCACGCTAGGGATGGCAATAAAAAATACATTAAAAAACATCCACTTCTTCGATCTTTTTATTTAAAAAAATATATTTTGATAAGTACTAACCAAAGATATTAGAGTTCTTCTAATATCTTTGGTACTAACCTACTTTATGTGCACGTGTAGCGCAGAAAAAAAAACGTTTATCTTTTTTAAATTTGACAATAATTGAAAAGCACAACAGTGTGTTGTAACATTTAGTGACTAGATCTGAATAGATAGGGTCCTTATGTCCTCCATTTTATTACCCTTCCCATTTCTCTCCGCTTCACAAACGGGGGAGGACGTGTAACATCTGGCTTAGGGCAGAAATAACCTTTTGTCATATTCAAATAGATAAAAAGAAAACGTTTATTTCATTTCATAAAATTACAATCAAAAGATAAAAAAAGATAACTTCCACTTATTACTCACTTTATATAAAAAATCATGATCGTAATATTAAAAAGTATTTACCTACAATATATTACAATATTATTGAACTTGACAGGAATTGAACCCACGACCTTTTAACTCAAAGTCAAGTGCGTAAAACATTTCTCCCAAGTGATCATCAAATCTAATAAAAGTCTATCGTAATCATTATTCTCCAACGTAATAATATTATTAAATATCAAACAGCATTCTGATATGGTATGCACTCCACTATATACATAGTTACATACATATAATAATAAATTAATTGTACTAGAATTGAATGCCTTTTTACAAGGTGTTATCTATGCCCGGCCGTCATTTCAATTTCGAGCGTCGAAGCGCGCGGTTCGGTTTTTCGCGCGTTCGGTTCAAACCTGACGTTCGAATTCGAAATTTAAAATACGTTTTTAGCCCGCGGTTTAAATTTTTTGTATTTCGAACGATTCAAGTGCAATATTTTTTTCAAGATTTAAATGTGAGAGTTTTATAATATTTACATTGCGAAATTAAAATTTTCGTTGAATTTTTATTGTTGTGTGTGGAGTGATTTTGGAATATTAGGGTAAGATGTTTAATTTTTAATTTTGTTTTTTAATTATCACTGTACTAGTTTTGTTGTACGTAAAAAATAAAAATATCTTGACTCGCCTAGATGAAAATTAGGAAAATATGCTTTTACAGAATAAAGTTATAGGTATTACACATTTCAAAAAATGATAAATTGTTATTGATGTCAAAAATTTAAGGCTAAGTCAAATTATATTTTTTTTAACGAAATATCTACTAAAATGTATTATTATCCATTTTCGGGAACTGACATACTTATTTCACATTATTATCTAATTCATAAAAATTTTTTTTAAAAAAATGAGGCTATTAAGCGTGTCTCTATTTTATACATATTTTCCAAATATATTATAGGTAGTTGTGTTAGAAATAATAGACAAGAAAGGATTTTTAAAATATCGTATCACATACAAGGTAATTATGTCGCATAGCATTATTTTAATAAATTATAGAATTTTAATATTTTTTTAATTAAGTAAAATAAAATGTTCTATGTTGTAAATGTGTTAATTGGTCGTTAAATTTTTATTAATTTCCCTTGAAAAATATATCATTAAATTCAAGGAAGAATTAATTGTGTCACAATAAGGAGGAGTTGTTTCGCAGAATTTGAATAATTCATCACATTTCAAAGACGACTTTCAAGATCTGTGAAGTTTCTATTCATGTTCTGTTATTATATAATTATTGGCAAGGTGTTTAAAAAAACTGAAATATTTACATAACTATAATAGAACCTTCGCAGACCTTCAAAATCAACATCAAGTTCTCTAGTTTTATTCGAATTCTGTTGCTATATGCTATTGACAAGTAGTTTCACAAAACTGAAATAAAAAAAAAACAAAACTTTCAGGGAACTCTAAAATCAACTTTTAAATTTAATGAATTGTTCAAATTCCTTGAAACAACCCGTCCTTAATAATATATATGCTTGCTGTAATAACAGTAAAACAAATTCAGAATATAATAAGTTTTTTAAAACTTAAATCTTTAAAACCCCTATAAAAATAATGTTTGTAAAAACCTTTAAAGCTTCATATACATTCTAGGTATATGATCTATATGTACAACACCAACCAATTCTTTTAAATTCACAAATTATGACAGTCAATATTTTTTTACATTTTGTTATTAGTTAGCAATAAGGAAACGAAATAACCTAGACCCTAATAAAATTTTAATCAATTTCAACTTGAAGTTGACAATTTCTAGCAATACGGAACAGTTCATTATTGTCATTCTTTATTAATCGTCATTAAAACATATTTTTGATACAAAAATATATTTTTATTAATAATTGATTTCTACAGATTAATTTACCGGATGCATTGAATAAACTCCTTTCAATAATCATAAGTCACGTGAAAATAAATCAATTATTATGGTGTTTTCAGTTAATGTTGCCGATTAATTTTAATATCTCCTAGGTATTATTGGCGTAAATTATTCAGTGATTTATCGGAAATCACACATTGCATAGTAACTTGACACTGGCAATTTGGAAATAAATTTAGAATTTTGTTCATTTCCCGTCAAATCGTGATATTTGAGGTTGTTCGTTTTTGAGATTAATATATAAAAACCTAAAAAAAAATTGGATTTTTGGGTAAACGTACATATTCGTATTAAAGTTCGTTTATTCGTTAATTTTTTTTATTCACCCTAAAAGAATACTTTGTGCAATTACAACTGTTTGTTAAATTTTATGTACATCAATTAATGAAAATTTTCACCTTATAAACCATAATGACGCCACTCCCCGATTCAAATACGAGAAATAATTTCTCAATCAAGTTTTTCGCAATCAGCCTCAAAATATCTACATTTGTAAATTAATGTAATGTTTTTGTATATTTAGTAAAAAAATAAATTACAGTTAAAATAGAGCGTTTTAATTTTGAGGTAAGGGGACAGAAGATACTCTTATTATAGAACTGAAAAAACGCACAGCAAATACGGAATTAAGGGGAGACTGAAAGGTGATTTTAATAAGAAAGATTTGAAGGAAGAATGATTTTTACGATTTAAGGAGACATAGTCAAAAGTACAAACAAATCAGCCGCACTGGAAGAATGAACTATTTAGAACTCGGATTTTAAATAAATGAGCTGCAATAAAGTGACAGTGACCGATTCTCATTCTCGATATAATTTTTTTGATTTTTTGCCCCGCAACCAAGGTTTGCTTGGATGTGTCTTTCCAGAAAATTAATTTATTTGAATACTAGCTGAAGTCCCCGGCGTCGCCCGAGATTTACACAAAGTTTTATATTACTTTTATTTTGTTATTATTTTAGTGTTCAAATTTTTATTAATTACTTTAAGTGTTGGGAAAAGTTTATTGGGATGGTTTTTCGAAATCTAAAATAAACGATGACCTTCTTCCGGTATTTGTAGGTTAATTGTGAAAAATCTTATTACCTAATCTATGAATAAAAATGTAGATTTGTATTTAAAAAAAAAAAACAAAGGAACGCCGCCTGCCAGTTGTAAGAGTTAATTAGTATAAACTATACAATGACAAAATCCGGTAAATATGACATATTCCTCCACACAAATTAGCTAAAATATTTTCTCAGAAAAGTTAACGTTTTAATGAGAAACCAACGAATTTAAAAATAAATTCAATAGAATGGGTAATGAGCAAGCGCTGTTATTTTATTACCCAGAGTTAATAATAATAAAATTTTGATAAATTCTTTTTTTTTTTTACTCAAGTGCTAATGCTTCGTTTTGACTCATTTTTGTATGCTTCATATTTCATTATATTTTATTTTAATATATTAATTGAATTCATATCTTTGCAGCACTTATCTTGTTTTATCTAATTATTAAATTCATCTATTCTCTAATCAAAACTTTAATTAAAAAACTACATTTAATCCAAATGTTTATATTTTTAAAAGGAATGAAACAATTTGTAGAAAGAAAAGTCACAACGTTAATGACAATTCTTTCTTCAAAATTTCTTTAGGTATGTAGGTACCATAATATTGATATTCTTATTAAAACAGGACTTCGGTAAGCTCAGTCGAAAAAGATACTATACTATTACATAATATTGTGAAAGTTTATAAAACTAAAAACCATTATAATATAATATAAACATATATGTAGAAATACATCAAGTTGCTGCAAGTAAACCTTGAATGAAAATATAATTACAAATGTTGTTGCTAGTGAGGAATATTATTTATGAGTAAAAAACATGTTAAAATAGTTCGTAGTTATTGTTAACAATAACAAGTAAAGCTTTCGAGTGATTCATGTAAAAAATAACTCTATTTAATCGGTTAACTGGTACAACATTGTTTATTGTTTCATTATATTGTATGTTTTTTTTACGTTAGAATTTTTACCCTCACCAGGATATTATTTTTTAGTTTTTTTTAAGTCAGATGTAGACTGTGACCTTCCTCTTGTTTTGAAGGTCAAATGTGCAAAATTTCATCAGTCTTGATATAAAACTGTAGATATGGATATAAATCAAATCCACCCCGCCAACCCGATTTTCAACCGCCCGCCACAGACAATCTTCTTTACATAAAGAGACCCCCCAATATTATTTATGCCTTTCTCGGACGCCTCTTACTTCTTCCACCATTCACTAGTGTATACCGCAATGTTACTGTTACAAAACTACATTACATAGACTTTACTTCAACTCCATATCTTATTACGGGTATTCCTCGGGCAGCCCCAACTTCTTGTACCATTTAAACATCTCTAAATACTCCTGACATTAATGACAACGAACTTTACAATTTTCACTCTCGGTCGACTAATTTTGAGTTTCGCGGGACATAATCAGGCTGAATTTTTATATATTAAGAAGTTTTCGAACGTTCCAGACTATTTCCGAATATTCTAGAATGTTCCGGGTTTGTTCTGGAATGTTGTCGAATGCTTTCAAATACTCTAGAATGTTCAGGACTGTTCTAGAAATTTCTAGAGGGCAAAACTTCCAGTCCTTATGTGATCAAAAGCACGCCCTTCAGGTAAAAACGAGAACCCTCTTCATGGATGGGCGATAGAGGGCTACCACACCATATAACTCCCTCGATCATACCTGGACTCGTTTCTGAGTTTTACTTTTATAATATAATAGCTGACGTGTATCCGGCGCTGCGCGGAAAATTTTAAACGGTTTGGGGAAAATTTTAAACGGTTTGGGGAAAATTTTGAAGTTGAGTAGCCTTTTTAAGATATACAATTCGTAGTACATTATTTTGATGTATCTCATAAGGTTCAGACAGCGTTAGCAATGTAGGCGCCCGAAAATATTTTTTTACGACTTGATTACAAAACACCGATTTTTCTTTACTTTTTATAAATATAATATGCATGCTTTTTAGGATATGTTACCGGAAATGTATGATATCTAGGAATTGTATACAACTCTTAGGAAATGTATTCAATTCCGAAGCTATTTAGAAAGTCTTTTGGGTTGGGTTGGGTTAGGTTAGGATAGGTTAGGTTAGGTTAGGATAGGTTAGGTTAGGTTAGGTTGGGTTAGGTTAGGTTAGGTTAGGTTAGGTTATGTTAGGTTATGTTTACGCCGCACTAGCTCGATCGACTGATCAGACGATGCAATACCCTCCCCTTGCCCCGCTATCCCCGCATACCCATTGATATCTTAAATGTTTTACATTTCCGATTGCTCTTTGGGAAATGTATAGATTTCCTAGGAAATGTGTATAATATACATTTTAATGTGTACATTTCCAGGCGATTTTGGGAACTAAATACATTTCCTAGGAATTGAATACATTTCCGTTAAAATATACATAAACCTTCCGGAAGAAATTCTCTAAATGATAGTTGTTCCGTCACTCCGATTTGCTTTTGACAGCCCGTGTGCTGACCTATAGTATGGTCAGATTTCGAACTGTACAGTTTGAAATCACACACGTCAACTATAATCACGGAGTGCCGTGAGCCGTAAAATCGCATTGAAACGTTCATCTTGTCAAAACCAATGTGTGTACTATCGCCGGTTATTTATCGGAATAATCCCTTAAACGTATTTTATCGCAATTATTGCAATCCAATTCAACATAACGAGTGCTACCGTACAACGATCACCGTTCCAGTGCTGACAGATGTTTCTAGAGATGCAGATTTTGTTCGCCACCCGGTAAGCTGACTGTGAATTAACCTTACAAATTGTGTTATCGCATTCGCCTGTCATAAGCCATAGGCGTTATCCCATGCTTTATCTGTGTGGAATAGCCCTTTAAAATACGGCTATCCCAACCCTTGTTCGTTCCTCGAAGCCCTATCAAAATCCGTTGCGTGGTTTAGAAGAACTAAGCGCACGAACAGACAAACGCGAATAGCGACTTTATTTTATACTATTTAGAGGTAGAGATATTGATTATCCGGCAAAAGTATTTATTATTTTTTCGAATTCAATTACAACGCGGCTACTAAATATCGATCGATCTACTAAATAAATCGTCGTTGCATTATGAATATGTCTTCTACAACATTGACAAACTACTACAAAGTAGTCTATTGGGACTTTTCTTGTATTATTTCTTATGTGTAATATTGTGACATGTTTGAAAAAAATAAAATTGTTGTAATGTTGTACAATACGAACATTATAATATGATACGAGTATATTCAATTTGCCTCATGTGGCGGCTTCTAAAATTATGCACCTCAATTAAACTCATGGGTCATCGGCCCGTATGCAAATGGCTCGCTCAAAACAGCCTTATGAGATCAAAACTTTAATCACATTATGAAATTTTAAAATACATGTATTTGAATTTCAATTAATGCAAATTTTGTAAGCAGAAATTAACCCACCTCCCGACGTCCAATTGTGCTGAAACTTGGCAGATATACTCGCTGTCGATCACATTGCATTATATCCACATTATTTTGGTGGTACACGTGGATATACTTTGAAATCGGATGACATTGCAGTAGTTATACACAAATTAATGTCGGTCCTACCCAATCGGGGCTTGGTTCAGTTTTTAGCGCGGTTGATTTCAGTCCATGGAGAGGAAGCTTCAATCAATTCAATCCAAAACATTTTTTTAATATTTTACACACTTTACAACTATAAGGCAAAGAAAGTCCCGATAAACTACTTTTTAGCAGTTTGTCTAGTGTGTTTTTTACATTATAAATCTTATTATAGTGAGTTATTGCTTTTTCTTATTGATTTTATATGTGTGTTTTTTTTATTTTATTTTAACAGATATTTAAAGTTCACGGTAGTTAGACGCCAGACCTTGGAGAGGAGAGATCAATCCTCAGACAAAAAAAAATCATTTTTAAATATATCTGTTAACAAAAATAGATATTACTGAGTATTACTGTAAAAAAAAGTTGATTTTTGAAATGGCGAAATAATGTGCCAACAAACTTACCATTTTCAAGGTCTTTATCAATCGGTTTAAGAAGATCCTTTATCAATAGATTTGATGTGAAATAGATCCTTTATCAACCGGTTGCAATTGGCGTTGATCCCTCTTCAACTTATTCAGCGTGACATATAATATCCCTTGACAACTAGTTTAACACGATGACAATCAACCAGTTAAGAATAGATTTCATAGGAAAATAAGTTTTGCTAGCTGAAGGTTGTCATCGATCTGTTAAGTAGATCATAAATTTATAAAACGATTCAGTATAAAAATATCCTTTTATAACCGGCTCTACATGATGTTCATCCTTGATAAACCAGTTTGCCTGCGAAATCCTGAGAAATTTCTCTAGGATTTTAAAAAGTCATTACCATTACGGGGGCTTAGGATCACAGGGGCCTAACTACAAAAACTGGTGTTTTGGGTTAAGCTTGGTATCGGTAATGCCATAATCGTATTGATTAGTGACGTAAAGCTTCATCTCATAAATACAGTTGGGCATATCCTTGCATTCCTTGGTCAATAGGATTTTGAAAACTCTCTAAAAACCACAGTGTACAGACGTATTTAAATGTTAATTGTTATTTTCACAAGGATTTTCCACCTCCATAAGCCCAATAAATTATTTACATTTTGTGACAAATTTAACATTAAATATTGTGTATTTTTTAGTGTCAATAATTCCAATATTAAAACATGTCATGTTAAATAAAGATACATGTCACGGTCTATCTTATGACCTTATTACGAAAAGGATTGACAGAATTTTGTGTGTAATTATTTATTCGTTCATTATAGATAGATATCAGGGTACTATTTTATTTATAGTATTGCGAAAGTCGGTATTATCGATCAAATAATTGGAACATTAATTTTTGTAACGCGATTGTCTGGTATTCAAAAACGAGAAGGTAATATTAGACATCTTATATTCCATACAGTTGATTGTCAGTTTGTGGCGCGTGGACGGGTTGGCAGGTGGGTTGCCGTCGGGCGGGCGGCGTTGATTCGTATACAAATCTACAGTTTTATTCCAAGGTTAATGATAATTTGCACATTTGACCTACAAAACAAGAGGAAGGTCTGTCTCCGTGAGAATTCAAAAAACCACCCCATCTTCTTTTCTTACGGAATAAAGCTGTATTTTTATGTTACTCGGCGAATTCTCGAACATTTGACGTACACAATAAGACGAAAATTACATTACAACTTGAAAAGCTATAAACCGAACCCAACTTAATCTCGAAAAGATCACGCACTGTCAATCAGTTGTGATAAGCTTGAAAAGCTATAAAATCGAACCCAGCTTCATGTCGAAAAGGCCGTGCACTGTCAATCAATTATAATAAGCTTGAAAAGCTATAAAATCGAACCCAGCTTCATGTCAAAAAGGCCGCGCACTGTCAATCAATTGTAATAAGCTTGAAAAGCTATAAAATCGAACCCAGCTTCATGTCGAAAAGGCCGCGCACTGTCAATCAATTGTAATAAGCTTGAAAAGCTATAAAATCGAACCCAGCTTCATGTCGAAAAGGCCGCGCACTGTCAATCAATTGTAATAAGCATGAAAAGCTATAAAATCGAATTCAGCTTCATGTCGAAAAAGCCGCGCACTGTCAATCAATTGTGATAAGTTTGAAAAGCTATAAAATCGTACCTATTTCATGTCGAAAAGGCCGCGCACTGTCAATATTTCTTTGATTTTGTAATAGAGCAACAATTCGCTCCTTTTTTGCTCAAAATACTAGAAAATTAACATAACATCAATTTTTTTGCAAAAGAACACCGCTTTTCAATCAATTAACTTATATTGGCAATAAAATATACATTTAAAACTATAGTAAATAAGAAAAAATTAGGCACGCTTATAAAACAATTACAATACCTGTAAATCTAATTTACAGTAATATATTTATTGAATATCGTGGCTGTTAAATTTAGGTAGAACATCCAATAAAAATTAATGGCCCATTTAATTTTTTTATTAATTCAAATTAATACTTGAAGTTTTCGTTTTACAAATAAGGAAGAGTGTTTCTATCGGATTCGAAATAGAACTTGTGAAAATGTAATAATTACGATGTTTCATTAAAATGGTTTATAGAGCGATTAAGAAGTTATAGTGATTATTTTTTAGGTTACTATGCCGTGTTGTAATTTTCAGTGCTCCAAAGGTTATTATGCTATAAAATTGTGAAACAATTCAAATTAACTATAAAAAATTACTTGTGAACGCCAGGATTTGAATCGGCGAACTTACGGATTCATATTTCTAATCGGGTTGATCTTGAAACTCAACAGTGCAAATTTCATGACTCCAAGGGTCACCGTTCTCTCATTTTTGTGAGTCCTACAAACACGTAGTTTTCTTTGTATAACATAACTAACTAACCATCATGCCATTTCTTAGCAGTGGTAGGCAGAGATGATAGACCGCCTCTTGAGACTCTCCGAATGATGAATGATCCGACACAAGTTTTTGTTTCACTTGGTAGTGCCACGTAGGAGTTGATAGTTCCTCGGGAGTCCCCGATTTCTTTTACATTCCTGACACTCCTTTGTGTGGAATATCAAAACAATTAAACATGATTTAAATATTGAAGTACTAATCTTCTCTGTTCTACGATAAAAAAAAACAAGTAACGAACTGATTTCTAATTAACTAACATACTTCATAATATTATATTATTAAATATTATGAGGTTTTTAGTATCCCAAATATAAACAGTAGCGACGCCCCTACTGCAAAGATCAGATAAGATTATGGACATATTAATGAACTTTTTGTAGAAAATAATATATACCTATTATTATTTATGTTAACCTAGTGGACCCCGCAAGGCTTCGCTACTGCTTATGTCTTCTTCCACCATTCACTACTGTAAACCACAACTATAATCAATAATTAGTCGTCTGAAATATAAATACAAATTGAAAATATCTCCCGAGTAAAAATAAATGCCGCCGACGGGAATTGAACCCGCACCTTCTAATATCCGGTCACATGCTCTTGACCAATGAGCCACGTCGGCTTATTTCCAACACGTCAAATAATTCAATATGTACTAGTACCTCAATCAACAATTATTGCTTATTATATTTTTTCACCTGTAAACAACCAACTTTATTTTTGTAGGAGAGGCTTCGTTAGTGCTAAATTTCCCACTAGATGGCGTCGAGACATATTATATCAACATTTGTTGGTGAAATATTTTGACTTGTCAATTTTTTTGTTTGTTATAAACTAATGTTTATAAGACAAGATTTTATGCATAGCACAAAGGATAACAAATTATAAAAAGCAATAATTTGTTATCCTTTGTAACTACATTACATCGATTTTAATTCGAGTCCGTATCTCAAACCGGGGCAGATATATTGCGTTAAGTATTTCTCGGCCATCTCCAACTTCTTCCACCCAAACACTCCTGACATTAATAAGAAAAATCCTTGAAAATTTCAGGTATATCGGTTGACTAATTTAATAGTTTTGCGAGCACAAACATACGCTAGCTGAATTTTAATATATTCAGACTAGCTTACGTGTACCCGGCGTTTGCTCGAATTTTCTCTACTTCTATAAATAAAATATGCATGCATTATATGCATAAACCTTTCAAAAGAAATTCTCTAAATGATAGTGTAAACCATATCAAAATTCGTTGCGTGGTTTAGAAGAACCAAGCGCACAAACAGACAGACACAAATAGCGACTTTATTTTGCACTATGTATTCAGAAATTTGCTTGTTTTTCAATTTATTTATTTTAAAAAAATAGCATAAAACATGAAAATCATAAGCCTCTCATCTAACTACAGAATTTCTTTAATATGTAAGATATGCAGCTTTAAAATTATAGTAAGTAATACAAAAAATACACGTGAACTTAATATTTGTTACACATTCTTCCCATTGAACATGATAGGATCTTGGAGTCCTTTAAAACGTAGGTACTGATGTATGATGATAGCATTGATTGAATATTGAACAAGATGTATATAATTTAACACGTGGCGAACTTTACTTGACATCGAACCATTTGACACTAGTGTCAATAGTTGTGGGAAATTACGTGAGGAATTTGCTAGAGTTCATTTTCATCCTTTCTTTGGTCTGCGTTGAGCGTAGGTGTCTCGCAATACGACGATGCCCGTAAAACACAAATAATTCAGTTTTATTAAAATTAATTTTACTTATAATGCGTTCTTTATTCCGAAATGTATGGTGATTAGAGCAAACCCACACATCGCACAGAGTATAATTCCACGTACTCATAATAATATGTGTACACCAAAATAGTGAAAATTTAAAGTCATTTATACAAGAAACCACACAATTGCGCTAAAAAATACGTAATATATTTATTATTCTTTCAATAACTTCTGATTATTCATAAAATTTAATTTGAATGTGAAATCCTCACCCACTGAGGATAATATATCATTATCTCTACATCTATTTTAAAATTACTTTTGAAGCTAAGAAAAATTAAATTAGATTCGGTTTGACTGAGTACCTACTGAATTTTTCTACTCAGGAAATGCCGATCTGGTAGATCCGACGGTTCCGTGATATTTCATCAAAATGACAACTAAACACACATTTTAAAAGTGATAAAAAGTATGTTAAATAGTTACCTATGTAACCTATTTCATTTAGTTTTTGTTTCATCACTTTTCATGACTTAATATCCCTTTTTTGTAGGTGTGTTGAACTGTAATTTTAATGGGATACCCCATTGAGGACAATATTAGCAATTCTTAAACATAATTTGAAATTTTCGTTTGAGAATTGCTAATATTGTCTTCAATAATCAAAATATTTCAGATTTTATCGTTATTACAAAAATTAAAAATTAAAATAATTTTTACTATTTATATTAAGTCTAATTAAACAATATAATATAACACTATCAACTTAATAAGAAAGTTGTAGGGATAATAATGGAGAAAATATCACTTACTATTAATATACTAGCTGTACCCCGCCACTCATTGCTGTGGCTCAGTTTGTCTGTGCAGATAGAGAAACAATAGCGCTTATTGCTTTTCCGTCCAACAAATGGAGCTGTTTAAAAAAATCATGTTTTCACGTGCCAAGGGTGACAAAAAAACCTGTTTTTACCTGTTACAGATGACATTTACATAATACAGGTATGTAAAAACACACGCGTATTCGAATTCAACGTTGTGTCAAAATTTCAAAGCAATCGGTGGAGAACTGTTGAAGGTTTAAATTTTTGAATTTTGAATAAAGCAGGCTGAGAAAATTCCTTCATTTATGACCATGGCACCGAAGACGTGGCACGGGGTGTCAATTTAATAAATATTCATATAAATCCAATTAATTAAAGAACTATGGACAACCAACATCCTTAGGTTCTATCCACGGTAATCCATCACTTACCGGACACTCTTTATATATACGAGTACAAATGTAATGCAGTTATGTATTATAATGTACACTATATAAAATTATATGTTTATGGAATAAATTAATCCTTCCTAAATCAAGTCCTAGAATCAAGGAAGTATTTTATTCAATCTGATTTAATTGAAATCGATTATTTTTTTATTGATTATGAAGAATGCGTTAAATTAAAATATTATTACTTTATGTGCCTACGTACCAGGACGTAAAAGGGGTTAATATTTGTTATTGAATCAACACAAATATAATTTTTTTAAGCCGTAATATTGTTAACTCAAGTTCCTTATTTGCCAAATTTACAATGTAATACCATGTTTTAAAAAGCAAGAAAGCTTTTAAAACACGTAGAAGCGAACTTTAATAAGTAACTCCTTAAGGGCAAGGAGTAAGCGTTTAAAAAGAAGAAGAAGATTGTTTGAAAGGAAGTTATGTAAATTCGAATGGTAAAGGGAGCTCAATAATATATAAAAAAAACTATTATACTTAATCGGCTTTGACGAAAATATTTTTTAAATCATGACTTATGTCAGATATGATTTTCACGGCCAAAAGTATTATTTAAAATAGAGCAAACATAATATCTCTACAGATTATTATCATAAGTAGCATTTGAAGAAGCACTGTAAATATTTTCAAACCTTTAACATATAACAGAATCAGATGTGTTTTTTATAATTTTCAAAGCAAGTTTTTGCGATTTTCAACTCTACAAATTTATAGGAGTTTTATTAAAAAAAGTGTTTTGGGTTAGGTTATATTATATTACGGTAAAAATTCGGAATGCGGGGTCGTAATAAGTGATTTAAAAATAATATGGAGTAAAAATAATGACGACTGAGACATTCTTTTACAGTTAAATCGTTAAATGGATATTTAAAAGCTAAAAAAGCAGCATGTTATAGAAATTCCGTAGCGAGCTAAAAAAAATAAATTCCTAAAAATTCTAGGCAGAAAAAACTTTTCGCGATAAACCGGTAAATACAGTTCTTGGTGTAAATGACGTCGTTAACTGAAAATAATTGCATTATTATTATTATTATTATTGATACATTTTTTTTACAATATAAACCTGAAATAACCATTAACCTGAAATTTCCTGTCAGAAGCACATGTCCAAATATCATTTTTAGTTTTTCTGCTTTAAACATCAGGTATCGTAATCGCAGTATCGCCCTGATGAAGGTCCACCCATTAGAATCGAAACATTACTTAAAATGGCTTTAGCCTTCCCAACTTTCCTCTTTCTCGTCTCTTTTCCGCCCACTCCCCCAGGCCTGCATTCCCGTTTTTAACCGGAATTAACAAAAAAATTACGAGATTCTTAACAAATTAGCATTAGTCATTTTTCTTCATGAAATAACAAAATAATGTAGGGTATCTATACTTTTTGACATCACGCTATATCAATTACAATTAAAATCATAATAAACTCGCATCTATAAGTATATCAAGTCCATGTTCATTATAATACTAACAGTTTAGTATAATAAAATATTCGCATCTATAAGTATATCAAGTCTATGTGCATTATAATACTAACAGTTTAGTATAATAAAATACTCGCATCTATAAGTATATCAAGTCTATGTGCATTATAATACTAACAGTTTAGTATAATAATATACTCACATCTATAAGTATATCAAGTCTATGTGCATGATAATACTAACAGTTCAGTAAAATAATATACGCATCTATAAGTATATCAAGTCTTTGTGCATTATAATACTGTCAGTTTAGTAAAATAATATACTTGCATCTATAAGTATATCAAGACTATGTGCATTATAATACTAACAGTTTAGTATAATAATTTGTAATAAAATATTTCGCAAAAGCCATAATTCGTGTTCTGTTGAACGAATCTAGCATTTGAGGCGTTAGTAATGGAATTCAGACAACATTAATTTTTATTCGTGCTATGAAATGTTCAGGAAGTGTAAACTTTCATCTTTTTTCTTATCGACTTAGAATTTATTGTTTCTCAGTATCTTAAGGTAGGCAGACGGTGTCCTTCTAGATCCAATTCCTGTTTAAAAAATACACGCTGCTCCGAGACTCGTAGTACCTCAAGTCGTTCGCTACGTTTGATGACTTAGCAGGGGGTTTTGTCTAGGTCTTGGCGTGCCCACTGTGATCGGAAGAGAATGGTTGAGGGAGACCTTTGACCTCTCCAGCCGGACTATCCATAAAAAATACCCTCCACACAGCATCCCCAAATATGACATAAGCCCTGAGAGAATTTTTTGTTCTCAGAGTCTCCCGAGTGGTGATGATGTAAAAAAGCATGAAAATGGTGAGTCTTCTGGTGATCATATTTGGAGTCGATTTTGTGGTACATCTTTTTTTTTCGAGTAAATCCGAAAGTAAGTCCGAAATTGGAATTCTTTCGATTAAATTTTGCAAGTAATATCGCTAGGTGGGTTAGTTAATATTAGCTGTACAATGTATTATTAATTGTGTTGAAGAATAGATCCGACTTTTTGGTTTATCCACAGACTCCGTGGTTGAGGGGTAAGGCTGTCAACTAGCAATCCAGAGATTGCGGGATCCAATCCCGGCGAGCGCAAGTAATTTTTTTTTAGTTAATTTGTGTTATTTCACAATTGATTTATTTAAAATAATATATAGTATATTTGCGGCACGTACCAGTGTGGAAGAAACTCTCAGTATAACCTCTGTGTAAGACCACCATTCAGAATCGAAACAGTGCTTGAAATGGCTTATAGGTATGTTTTGTGACCAGATGTAAATAGCTATTTATTTCACCACCTTCCTCTCCCCCATCTCCGCCCCCTCCCACTACTCGAATCGGGGATGCCATAGTCTCACTGGCTCTCTTACTGTAGATGATATAGATTCACCATTTCCCCGTTTGTACTCTGGCTTTCCAGACACTGTGTATGATATAATGTTTTTTGATCCACGCAAATTCGCACTTCTTTTTGACAGACTTTTTTGGTGTTTGACCGTTGACATCGACTAAAAGCTGGTAACTTTAACTATCCTGTTCGTTTCTTAGATAAAGTTGTCTACGTGAAGTTTTTTTTTACAATAGCTCCACACAGGAGGCCCTGAGGAAAATAATTCTTCTCAGGGCCTATGAATGTCATCTTTGGGGATGCTGTTTTGAGAGGCTTTTACGAATGTGAGGATGATCTGGGAAGGAAAAAAACATGAAGGGTGGATAGGAATCTGGAGGTTGGTATGTCCAGGAGTGACGGAGTGGGAGAGATGTTTTGAAAGAGTCCTTTTGGAGAAATCAAAATGTCTCCCTCAACCAGTCTCTCGCGGTCTGGCCTGCCACGCAGTTGGTGGGCAGATGCATCCGCCACTAAGACCCGAACAAACCTCATCATATGAATCCTAACATCCCTGCTAAGTCACCGAACGTAGCGACCCACTTGGGTTGACCTATGGCAGAGGTGTTGGTTATCCAATAAATGGTTCCCGGGGAGTCGGTGCCCATACAAACTTCGTGCGGATATCAAAATACAGGTTTTTCCAATAAGAAGTGTTATTTTGAATAGCCCGTTATTAAACTACGCCATTAATAAAAATGGAACGATACACGCTTCAACAACGCATTGAAATTATAAAAATTCACTTGAATGAATCAAATGCAAATCATCTTGAGTGATGAGGCCCATTTCCACCTCGGTGTCTTCGTCAACAAGCAAAATTGTCGCATCTGGGGCTCGGAAAACCCAAGAGTTATTGTTGAAAAGCCTCTCTATCCTAAACGTGTGACTGTTTGGTGCGGTTTATGGTCCGGCAGAGTCATTGGACCTTACTTTTTCGAAAGTGAGGCTGGAGCAACAGTTACGGCGAATGGATTGCGCTATCGAGAGATGATTAATGATTTATTTATGGCCGGAATTGGATAGTATTGATCTGGACAACGTTTACTTTCAACAATACGGCGCTACGTGCCACACAAGCAACGAAATCATTGATCTTTTACGATTGAATATCAAAACAACACCTCTTATTGGATGGAAAACCCTGTAGTTTATTTAAATAAATCGGATATTGACGGTAACTCAGAGAAACGGTGTTTTGTCAGATATTTTTAAGCTACTGGTCAACAAATTAATCAACAAAGATGCTGAATATGTTTAGGAAACTCTGCTTTATAATATGATAATAGAATAATGACATCAGTTTTTTGCTATAATATGAAATTATTCTAAATCATACGCTACAAGTCTATTTCTGACATCCGTTTCACGCGTAATACAAATTCATGTAAACAACACAGTTATGTTATTCTCTTCTCTCTCCCTTTTCGTTATTTTATAAACAACTAATCTTTATTTATAAAACCCTTTAGTATACTTTTCTCATATTTTATTATTTTAATTAGTTTGGTAATTGAATATCAACTTTAGGTTTTAATGTATGTATTTTATTATTTCCCTCCTTCTCTTTTCCTATCTTCTCTTTTTTTAATCTTTAGTTGTACAAAATATGTATGTCAGTTTATTTAAATTTTGCCTGTCCTTAAATTGGTCTTTCTGCTAGTTGGATAGACATAACATTTTAAAAATATATATATAATAACTAATAACCTAAACTAAATATAATGTTACTTTTTTAATAGCGTACCACCTAACTTATAAATAGTATTAGAAAGAGCGATAGATACTCTCAGTATAGCCCTGGCAAAATACCAACATTCATTATCAAAAAGTTGTGACCGGATATTCTAGACATAGGTACATTCCAACCATACTCTCCCGCATCTCCTCTCCTTGCCAATTCTATTAGCCTCACAACGTACCACAAATGGGGTTGCCATAATCCCATTGATTTTGGGAAATTGGGAATAAATTTCACGTACCAATAATTATCCTTCCTGAATTACACTAACTAAACTAACTAACTAACCATCACGCAGTTTCCCCGCAGGGGTCGGCAGAGAGGACGGACCGCTAAACAACTCGGTCTTGGCACACACTTCTTGCCTCATCCACATTCATACATCGTCTCATACATACTCTTCTATTATTCTGACTCTTGACATGGCCCGACTCGAGTATCTGATTCACTTGATCGTGCCATGTCTTCCTCGGGCGTCCCCGACTTCTGCTACCATTCGCATTTGCATCATATATCCTCCTTACACTCCTATCTTCGCTCATTCGCTCTACATGCCCAAACCATCTAAGCGTCCCTTTCTTAATCTTACTGATTACGCTCACATCAGCCTTGCACTCTTTGCGGATCTCCACATTCCTCACACGATCAAAGATAGTTTTACCACACATACGCCTCAGGGATCTCATTTCAACAGCATTTAATCTACTTTCATCCTTTCTTTGCCAGTTCCATGCCTCACTTTCATACATCAAGGTAGGTACCAGCACTCCGTTGTGGACTGCTAACTTCGCTTCTTTGGACAATTTTTTGTTAGCGCCAACTGTGTTCAGTCCTCCATTAACGGAATTACCTGCATTTACCCTTCTTTCAATATCTCTGTCAGTCTTCCCATCTCTCGTAAACATACTTCCTAAATACACAAACTCATCAAATTGCTCCAAGTATTCCTCATTCACAATAATTATATTGCACACTGTTTTCGTAGAGAATTACACACGGACGGTATTAGGTCCCGAACATGAACGGAATTACACACGGAGAAAATTACACTTACTTAAATTGAATACACCTTCTCTTTTATTATTATTTGAGTTTTTCAAGTTCAAAAGTACTATAGTGATTTATTTTTGGGGTATTGCGCCGTTTTGCGCAATCTCCTTGTTTTGTCAAGGTTTCAGACAACGTTGTTGTTACGGTATCATCACGTGCTCTCCGAAACGTTGGCTAAAGAAGGATGGCATAGTACCCCAAAAATTAATCAAGGTAGTTACGTTTCATTTTTCTTTTCAAATACTTGATATATTTAGCACACACTTAAATATTAAAACATTTTAAAAACAGTTTTTTTTGATAAGTTTAATTCCATTATGTGTACTTAAAGTAAGTGTATTCTGTATAATGTAATTCGCCGTACGTGAAATTCACGTAATTGTAATTTCGCACTGAGACTCTTAGGAGGTTTCCTCATGGGCCGGTAAGAAATCAAAACCAAAACCTCCTAATTCACAAGCCCGGAACGCTGAATCAAATCGGCCTCCTAACTTGTATGAAAACCTCGTAAAATGTTTTTTTTTTTTTACTAAAACATTTAAAAGTGTTTTAATAAATAAGAATAAATTGAAAAAAATCAACATTTCATGCGTGTCTCGGCCTTGTGATCTAGAAGGTGTCGCATAAACTGTGCGCTGAGAGTCCCTGTGCAGAAAAGCAAAGTTTGCTAAAGTAAGCCAACGGTTTGAAGTACAGACCATTGTGGTACTTTTATGTGCAGGTGCTTACAGCACTCGATTTAGGGAAAATGAGTATTAAGCTAATTTATTACGAATTATTTGTAATCAAAGTGTTCGAACACGTGTGCGGGATCGTGTTAATGTATCCAAAATGTACTAAAAAAGATTATTTCAAGGCCTCCAATCCCGTTTTTAACTGGATTACCAATAATTTGAAAATATTCTTATAAATTCTTAAAACATTAGCATGAGGGAACCGCCGCTCATTTTTCTATCGATTTCATTTGTATTATTTATTTATTTATTCGTTTATTTATTAACTCCGATTATAGCGGCTTTTACAAAAGAATAACAAATTGTTTTACATATATGAATACAGAATATACATAGATAAAAACATATAAATATAAAAGAGAACAATAGAAATAGTAGTATCAACATAAAAAAGTACAATGAGTAGTGAATTATAAATACAATACAATATATTATAAATCCCGGATATTATGTAATGAGTGTTAAGAAATTAATACTTTAAAACTGTATTTGATTATAGTCAATCTGAGAAGCGCTGACAGACAGTTTTAATTAAGTAGTGTTTGTATGAGGTTAAACTAGCAATGTTTATAGGTTCATCCAAAGCATATTTATTTCCAAGTAGGTACATGTAGGCGATTAATTATGGAATTGAGTTCAGCGTTAGATCCTGTATTGTTGCAATGATAGGGTAATTTGAAACGAACTGATCGACTAGGTACATGGAAACATATTAACGAAAGAAGTTCAGTAGTTATGTTTTATATGTAGTGTATTGAATTTTAATGAACGTCCTAGTCGACTGAAATAGGTAAATTTATACGCGATTTTTCAATGGGTAATAAACACATAGAAAGCCTTGGCGACAGCTGCATTCTAGATGTTTGTATTTATGCCGTGGCGATAGCTGCATTCTAGATGTTTGTCTTTATGTCGTGGCGACAGCTACATTCTAGATGTTTGTCTTTATGCCGTGGCGACAGCTGCATTCTAGATGTTTGGCGATTTGGAGCATAAATCTTCGAATGGATCAGAGATGATGCAAAACTTTCATATGATTTTTATCGCAAAAGAGGTAGGCCGTTAAAATTAATGCATTATTGAATCATGTTGAGGTCGCTAATTATAATTGGAGGTCAATTGAGTTATTAATCTGACCAGAGCAAGCTTTTTGATAAGTAAATTGATTGTCACGATTGATTTTTATTTTAATGGCAAGGATATAATGATTAATAATTAAACTGTTATCGAAAAAAATAATTTGACCTACCAAAAACACAAAGAAAAAAGTGAAATTGTTTAATTAAGTAGTTTAGGCGATGTACCACGTCGTGCAACATTTGGAATAGATCCGCACAATAACACTCCTTATGTAGATGGCAATAAGGTTTAAATTTCCGTTTAACACCAGTCACCTGTTTTGATTCATGTAAAGAAATAGACAAAAAAAAAATATTTTGCGAAGTTCAGGTAAAAATATTCTGTCGCATTATACAATAAAACCATAAACGAAAAGGGGTTCCTAAGTAGGAGGTTTTGAACTTTAAAGCAGTTTTTATAAAAAGACAAAAATGCTCGATTATTTCAAAGCGATTAAATTTGCAAAATATATGAATGATTTTGCATTACTTCGCATTAAATAGTGAAAGAGAGGGGAATACTTTATTTGATTCAATTTTATTGTTACTAGGGTCGATGACAAATAATTTTTGTGAGTAAGGTCGGTAGGCAGGTACCTTTACCTAGTCTGTACTATCTCTCACGTGCTACATATCATCTTTGTAACTTCACTTATAAATCGGTTCATTCTATAAGCAATCTCAGTCCAGAAATTCAAGGTCATTTTACAATAAAAATTTCAAAAATTCTTCTTGGTAAATTACGCTCACTTCCGATTGCTCCTCAGTGGTTCAGAGTAATCCTCGAAGGTAAGATTCGAACGATTGTTCCTGGTCACGGCAATAACCTTTTCTTGTGACCGTTTAAATTATTGTTTAATAATTGTTTATTTTTTTAAAATTGTAGTTTGGATTTGTAATCTTTTTAAAGCGTTCTTGAAGCGCGGTCGATTTAGCTATAAACCGGATATTTTTCGTGATTCAAATAATTATTAGTTGTTGGTACATAGATAACATTACGACACTTGGGTTAACATGTTTTGCTTGCAGGCTGCGGGAATAGAACGGTAACTATTTTATCACTGGGAGACTGCTTTGGCAAGGAAGAAGTCCTTAACTAATGAACCGCGAGCCAAGATGTAGATGATTAATACTAAAACACTTCACAAAAAATAATAAAAAGTAATAAAAGAGAATTATAAAGAACAAAAATAGAAAATGGATGAAGAGATAGAGAGAGTTAGAGAAGACCAAAGAAAATAAGAGAAAACGCGGGAGAATAAGATGAAATATAGCAAACGAGACTAGGAATTAATAAGAAAGAAGAAAAAATAACACGAGATACCTGAGTGAACATGGGAAAATAGCAGATTTCTATATATAGAGAGGGATAACATCAGAAAACAGTAAGTAGTACAACGAGAGATAGTAATTGGACATAAGTGTAGTAAAATCTTGAATAAGGATATCCGAAAATAATGCAAGGTCCATCAAAGCTTCTTTCAGTATTTAGAAGGGGATGGTTGAATTTTTTGGACATTCTGGGCAGATGGATAGAGGAATGAATGTTCGAAGAACATCATATAACTCGTGAAATAAGATATTTATGAAGTCTGAAGATGGAAGAAAGAGGTGGAGGACGACCCAGTACGATAAAATGGCACGGTAAAATAATACTCGTTGAGTTGGGCCATGTAGGAAGTCGGTATAACAGAAGAGTATATATTAATAAGACGATATATGCAAGCAAAAACAAGAAAATTCGTTTTAATGCAGAGTTGTTGGCGTTTATTGGCATTTGTGTAACTAATATTTTATTTTGTGTTAATCGTCTAATTCCTGGTTGCAGACCCCTAAGACGTAGCATACGAGATAGTGAGTTTCGAGTCCGTTCAACTTGGTGCTCAGCGTTGCCCAACAAGTAGTTAGAAGGTCACTGCAACTTTGTGCAGTGCGCAGAGCACAGTGCGCGCTGATCTGAGGGGATTTAGGGCCGATGCATCTGTTGCACTTGCTTACTTGTTGACTTTCGCTTACTTGTTTGCTACTTACTCCAATGAAAGACAGCAGGGAAATATTTGATCTGATTGAATGATGGACCGGTCAGTAGAATGCGTCGGGTTCAATCAATGGTTTGCTAGCAAGTCCTGCATAATTGACTAATAATCCCTAAGACTGAGAAATAACGTCCTGCTCTTCCTCAATCAAAACACAACATGGATACTAGTCACCACCGTCCAGAATGTGGAGATTGGTCAAATCAAGTCAAGATCTTGATTTTTTTTAAATACTTCTATTTGAATTTCAATAATGAATTAATGCAAACCTTGGAAGCGGAAACCAAACCACACCGACATCCGATAGAGCTGAAACTCGACAAAAAGACTTGTTGTCGACGACAATGCATTTTTAGTTGCAAATACGTACACTCATACGTCGGTTCTAACCAATCAGCAAAGAAGACATTTAAAAATAGATGTGAATCGAGGTCCTGACTTTTTTTTAAAGTTTGAAAAGAATGTGACCTTATTGCTGTACCCCGATCTAACATCACATCTTACATGGTTTTGCGTACGAATTATAAATGAGGTCGAGTTTTTTAAAGTATATTCATATTTTTAAATAAGTATATTAAAATATTACAAAAGTAAATTTATAAACCAGTATCTAAAAGAAAAAACACAACATAAGCGTTAATCTTTGTTGGTTCCAACATTGTATTTTCGATCAGGCTAAGAGTTCGATTGTTAGATATAAGAAAAGAAGACAAATAAGTAGTACCTAGCTATTGAGATCTCGTCAGTGTACACAGGGAAAAAAATTAATATTGCTAATTTATTAAAAAATCTCTTCAAATTATTTGGTAATCCGGTTTAAAACAGGATTGTGGGATGTTATCTGATAAACTTTCACTAAATTCCCAACATATCGAAACACGTGTTTATGCACCTGAATTTTCCTTGATTATATAAAATGACAAAATGTGGAACTATCATACGAACACGTGTTCCTGAAACTGTGTTTTACTGAAAGTTTATTAGGAAATCAATCAATTCATTCGTTAAGGGCGTGCAATCCCGTTTTTAACAGGATTACGAATTATTTACAGAGAATCTTAATAAATTAGCAATAATTTTTATCAGTAAATTTTCTCCGCACAAGGCTAAAGCAATTTCATGCAACGTTTCGTTTATGTATAGTTGTATTTAACCAGAGCGATAATAAGAGTATCCACCCTTGTTGTTATGTTTAACCGTACCAAATAATATTTATCTGTAAATGAACAAATGGTGAATTCATATTATTTATGTGTGTATTCCTTTGGTGCATGTGTCTATTGTCGATGCTCTGGCATTGTATAATGTCCTCGACACCACCGCATCTATCAAAAAGTTCAACTTTCATTGCAATCATCCTTCAATAATACCCGGAGTTGCCCGATCAGAGTCTGAGAGTTATAGTTCAATTTTGCAACATTATCATGCTTGCAATGTAAATATGATGCAATATATGTGAGGCAAGGATAATATGGAAATGAAATGAATGGTAGGAGTTTGTACATACGAAGAAAACAAAGTTAAGGTGTTTTTGCACAAAAACGGCGCTATACAAGTCATCCAAGTATTATTTATTATTATTATTAAAAAATACCTAACCTAACCCCTTTTAAGTCCGAAAAATAATAGAAAAAAGAATTTATTTCAACATTTTATTGGGGAATAACTTATTCAGTAAAAACATCAAAATTGTAATATTTAATCATTAAAGATAATATCAAATCTTGGCTAAATTACAATGAAATAAGTACATTTTTCTTATAAATAAACAGTGATTTAGTAGTTTTTACTTACATCGGTTATGCGGTGCCATTCATTCCCTTGTTTTTGTTTTCGATTTTATTTTTTCATAAAACTCCTTCTTTCTGAAACATTGATAAGTACCGTATTTTTCTGTTTGGCTTCGAATTTTCACTGATAATGCCACATTTTATGCTTTTATATCATTATTTCATCATCGTTTTTATTGTTTTGTTTTATGCTCTCATTTATCCTTAAAGAAAACGTATATCTTGATTTGATGCTTTATACTTAAACCATGTGAATTTTCTAATCTCTAAATAATAAAAAATAAAGTTACTTTCCGCGTCAGTTTGTACGCTTAGTTTTGATGGGGTAAAAATGGGAAAAATATATTTTCGGACACTTACATTGCTAACGCTGACTAAACCTTATGAGATACATCAACATAATGTAGTACGGAATTGTATATCTTAAAAAGGCCTACAGAAAAGTCCTTTATGGTATATGTCTATCTCCTAAGGATAACCCCCAACAACGCCAGGTACACGTCAGCTGGTGTTATAAAAAACTAAATGTTATAACTACCACAATACCCACCCACACGCTTTGCCTTTGTGGAATTTTCTGTCACAACTACACTGTATTTTTATTAATTTAACTGTTCCATTGTTGTATCATAACTTTCAACTAAAATGAATATATGTATTTGTGAAACAGAAAAAGATCCGGTCGTATTTAGGAATCGAACCCAAGACCTCTGCCTTTCAGGGCAATGCTATGGCAACTGAGCTAATTCGACCATTTCAACTTGATTTGAACTGTATCATCGATTGAGGGCTACAAACATTATCTTCAATCTTTAAGGCATCGTTTTTACTGCTATCTTATATGTATGATTGCATGATTCTACCGGAATTAATTTCAGTCAGATTTTCAGATGAATTTTGGTTAGAGCTTAGAGCAGTTCCCCGGCAAGCCAGATGTCCTACGTTCAATTACAAAATACGACCAAATCTTTTATTGTATTCTTTATGTTAAATTTTTCAATTGAGAGTGACTAATATTGTGATTGAATATTTATTATATTTGCTATCAGCTCCGTTCAAGATCTCAACATAACCTAACCTTTTTGCCTTCGTAAGCTACATGTTTTGCTGTCCGGTTTCGTCCAAGTTGCAATACTAGTTTTACTTCATATCTCATTTTTGACAGTAAAATTAATATTTAACCGATATCAGGTACTGAGTTCATGGTGGAATTAACGTGGCGAACTGATAAAGTTGACCTTGAAATTCCAGACAGAAAAAAAATGCCATTTTTCTGACGCCAAATCGAGAGTTTCATCTTATATGCCTTGTCTATACATGCGCTATTTTTCTTCTTCTTTTATGTACTACCTAATTTATTAATAATTATTTTTCTTCACATACTTAAATTTATCACTCTGTCAATAATATTGCACTGAAATTTTTTTTTACATATCTCAATGTCACTTACCTCAGAACAGGTTTAAGCCTAGTGAGGTAGGTAATGTAAAGCATACAATTAAATTATGTAAAACAATTATTATGGTAGGTAGGTATTTACATTGTGAAATTATTTTATTTTGATTTATCGCCGCTGACTAAACCAAGGGATGGTGCATATCACCTAGTAGGTACAATCGTGTTGACATTAGGTTCTTGTCAGTAGCGACATGTGAAAAAATAAAGCAGTTTTGGTTTTTAATTGAAACAGAGACCAAAAAATGTCAACTGTTTATTTTGTTAATTCCTCCAAATAAGCTCAGGAATTGCTGGAATTTGTCGGTTACGTCGCGTCGTGATACATCCTGTATATAAATAAAAATCATTTACATCACTCGTCAAATGAGAGAGTCAAATTCTTAAAAACATTTAAAATTCTACTTAGCATGCCATTAAACATGCTATTTGACATGCCATTCATTATTTATTTTTAATGTGAATACCTCACAAGAGTCCCAACTGCTCCCAACCGTCTGGAGCCAGTGAGACTATGGCATCCCCAATTGTGGTATGGCTGAAGGTAGGCGGGAGAGGAAGAGGAAGGCGGGGATGTACCTGACTATTCAGATCTGTTCACCAAACACTGCTAAAGATATTTCAAGCAATGTTTCAATGGTGGTCTTACACCAGTGCGATACTGAGAGTATCTTCCTCTTTAGAACGTGCTGCAAGTATAATGTATATTATTTTTAATGAATAAGTCGTGAAATAACAGCAAATTCATCAAACAAAATTTAATTGCCCACGCTGGAATTCAGGTTCTGGAGAGTGGGGAGGGGATGCATTAGATGGGGATAGGAAGGTTTATAAGTAGATATCATTCAGATTTGGTTACTAAACATGGCTAAAGCCATTTGAGGCAACGTTTCGTTTCTGAATGGTGATCTTTATATCTATCTACCAATATATATTATAATATTAAAATAAAAAACAACAATTCCACGTGAAATGAGAGATTTATGTACAATTGTGTACATAATAGGCATCAGGTTTTACTGCGGATAACACATAGTAACCTGTTTTTATTAAGAGCAGTCGAGCAGGCTGGCTGTGGTAGTCAATCCACTTGCCATTTCATTGACCATAACACAAGATCACAAATAATATCAAATGGACAAATGTGCGTGGGTATTTAATTTAATTAATGACACCACTTTTGTCCAGAGGTCGTGCAAGTTTTTTTTCACTGTGCAGTTTGAGTTATATAAATAAGACACAAAATAAAAGTGGGATAATTGTTTTTTGTTCGGAGGTCGGTGCAAATTTCGCACTGTGCGGGTGTTTTATTTAGGGCTGACCTGTATACGGAAGACGTCAACAAAACAATTATTTTATTCGGAGTTTTGCTGAAGGTCAATATAACTTACGCACTGTGCGGGACTGGTTTTGAAGATTGGAATATATATTATTTACTTGGTGTTTGGAATCTCGTGGTGCAAACAATAATGTTTATACTGATTTTGGAAAAGCCTTTGTTAGAGTTTCTTATGGAATTCTTATTTCGAAATTAGAAAAGCTTGGTATACGTGGAAAAATTAGGGTGTAAGAGCTATCATACCAGTAGGCGATAAATTGATAAAATAAAATCATCGCAGTTAGAAAAAAATAATGCAACAAGTGGAGTCCCACAGGGTTCACACCTTGGTCCAATCATGTTTATATTCCAAAAATAGTTCATAAGGTATTTCTTTTTGCTGATGACGTCAACATGTTTAGAATTGTTAAAAATATTTATCATTGTAATATTCTTCAAGACTATATCAACAAAATGTTAATTTGGTGACATGAAAACAATAGTCGAATAAAACATCCAGTGATCTTTAATTCCGAACACAAATTAAAGACTTAGGTATCACTTTTCAATCAAATCTTTTGTTAACCACGTAGAGGAAATTTCTAACAAGTGCTTGTAAGGGTTAGGATTTATAACTAGGTTAACTAGAAATTTTAACAATTTTAGGTGTATTAAACTAAGTATAATATTTTTCCATTATTAGAAGTCAACTTGAGTACAATTCCCCCGTCCAGAACACATATTACAATATTCTTGTACAAGCTATTGAAAGATTAAAAAATATATTTATGTTTTGTTTTAAAATATGTATTTCAGCAAATTCTTTGAACTACAACACTCTTTGAATTGAAATGAAATAAATAAGCTTAAATTGTAGGACAAAATGATATTCAGTGACTTAGATAGTCCAGATTCCATGGTACTAACTACCATATGTATTCCCCACTGAAAAGAATACTTATGGAGGGAAATAATTATACCTAGTCAGTGGACTTCTTAAAAATACAAGAGATTGTGACAGGCAGGTTAGTTATGTATAGTAAATAAATAATGAATTATTGTCTAATTTTTACTATTCCCATTATTATTGCTCATAAAAAGGACGATAATAAATTAATTAAACTATTTTGCTGAGATATGTGTTTAATAATATCAAAAAGTTTAAATTGATTTTATACGTGTTAAGCGCTCATCAGAACTCGACTTACTTTTGGCTAGAAAACATAATAAAGTAGATAAAACACACATTTTGATTTAAAAAAATTAAGTGTTTGCTTCTAGCAAAATGGCACTCAATGCAGCCTCTATAATACATCTGGTGACCCGCTTGCCTAGATTGAATATAACCACTCTAAAAGTAGTTACTTAGTTCCTACCCAATTTAATCAACTTCTGCATCATAATATTATATTAAAATAGTAGTTCTTTGAACAGTGGACACCGCGTAATGCTGATTTTTCTGATTTGACAGCTCGTAACGCTTAAAAGTAAAAAGGTAATATCCAACACGTGATTGATCGGCTACCATCTTGACAGGATTGACCAACAAAGAAAGTTAGAGACATACTGAATTCAAAGCACTCTAGTTAAAACAAAACATCGCTATTCTCATTCAATATATTGCGATGCACAGCCCTGGTCGCTTGGTTCCTCGTAGTCCTTTCAACATTAGTAACATTTACAGGGTTGCACACTACAATAAATATTATTCTCCTGCTAAATTTAAGTTTTGCAGGAAAAAAATAGTAAAATTACTTTTTTTTAGTAAATAGCATTACCGACATTAGTTTTGGATCCCTATTACGTATGATACTGTCATTTCTGAATGTATATTTTTTGTTTCAATATCTCCCTGGTAAGGGTAAGCCATTAAGAAACGAGACGTTTTTTTTATATTAAAACACAAATAACTTTGTTTACATCACTTTAATATATATAACCTCTACATGTTTTTTATATTAATTTATAATTGGTTTTTTATTTAGTTATAAAAACTCAGTTAATATACAAAGAGGTACAACAATTACAGAAATCTACTCAAACATAGAATACATTATCTTTCATGTTTCTAAATAAAGATTAAAATATAAAATAAACAAAAATACAAAATTATATCAAGAACAGTACAGAAAAGTTAGAGATTCAAATGGAGACGCAAGTAAATCATAATATAATCAGTGCAAGATATGTTTTAAGCAATAAATAACATTTTTCTGAATGCATATAAATTATCGAAGAAAATGTCTACTTCAGCACACTCTTATCTTATTATATAGTCGACAAATTTGGGTAAGATTGGTTAGAGGGCTAAAATAGGCGATATTATTTTTGAATGAATTCAGGTGAAACATGCTATGGAGTCTCAGACAATGGGATTTGGGAACATTTATTTCAATATTGCTAAGACATAAAACAATAATGTATCAAGATGGACATAAATTATTTTGTGTAAACATATTAGATTAGTCAGTTGCCTTCTAATTTTAATTGTTTTAATTTTAACCATTTCATTTTAAGTGTTTGTTTTTAAATGGCTTTAGCTATAAAATTTGAATAATCAACTCCCCAACCAAACCTCCTCATGGCATAATTCCTAAGTTTAGGTCAGTTGAGAAATTTTTAGCCATCATAATACGGGCATTTATCTATTTTCTGGATCTATTTTTAAATAAATACACAAATAACACAGATTTGTGATGGAAATTGCAAAATAATTTCATGTACACGTAAATTATTTAAAAGAGACTCTTGCTTGCCTAGAGATGTTTTTACAATAATACATTTTTTTCAATTTTCGACATAGTTGCGTTCTCTTGGGCCGGCTAGTTGTCAATTTAAAAGATTTTTTTTGGTTCTACTGAGGATTGAACGTTCCCTCCCAGGGACTGGAGTCAAACTCGCCAACAACTTCGCCAAATCCCAATTGGGTGGGACTGACATTTGTTTTGTATATTACCTTCTGTAATGTATTCAAATTTCAGAGAAATGCGTATATGTCCGCGTGTATACGCGTGATTGCCATTGATAGAATGTATTGTTACTGACAACGAGGCCCCCTGCCGAGTTTCAGCTTGATCATACGTCGGAAAGTGTGTTAATTCCCACTTCTAAGATTTGCATTAATTCATTGACGAAAATAAAATGGGTGTATTTAAAAGTTACTGACTCAAATCCACACTAATTCTTGAGATTCATAAAAAACCCATCAAATTTGGAAACATTAAAAAATCCTTTTCCAATAATTTCGGTTGAGTTAATTAACACGAAATGTTAAAATATTTTAAGTGCAACTTTTCATTTCTTACAACGTCTCTGGACAGTCCGAACCTTAGTATGTTATAAGTTATAAGATAATAAGAATCCTGATAATGGCAAATTACTTTATTGTACACAAGATAAGGATAAAATATTAAAAAAATAAACTCAGATATTCTTTTGAGACCCTCTCAATTAGAGATTCTTTGTAATTCTCAGAACTTATTGTCCAATATGTAAGTGACTTTAATTTGGGTATGACTGTGTATTCTTTGATGTCGTAGAACTCTTGGTTGAATAAATTTCATTGATTGTTGATAAAAAAATAATATATTTTTTTAATGCACTGTCAATTGACACCCTCTATTTGAACTTTAACAAATCTGGTTATTCTTTGAGAGAGAAACTAATTTATGCTAAATTTATTAATTATCGCTTCATATTCCTATTTATGGTACGATATCATAAAAAACTGGATTGCAAATTTTCTTACAAAAATTTAATGCTAAAAGCACATAAAAAAGTATTAAAAAATAAAAATAAATTATGCTATTTATTTACCGGTTCTCCACACTAAGACAAAATCTAAAACTAACTAACTTTTAAATTTATTTTTGGAATAACTTAATAAGTAAAACCTCAAAATTTTAAATTTAATTATTGAAGACAATATTAGGGATTCCTAAACGAAAATTTGAAACAGAAAAATCAGAAAAAGATACGGTCACATCTAGGACTCTTGCCTTACTGGGGCACCACTCTCCCGGCAAGGCAAAGGTTTTGGGTTCATGTCCTAGATGTGACAGAATCTTTTTCTGATCTTTCTGTTTCAAATTTTAGTTTAGTAATCGCTATGACTAATTTATTTCTAATTCATCCTTGTTTATATCAAACTATTTATAGTAAATAAAATTGCGTCTGAAATTAACTAAAAATTAAACTAAATTGAACTTCCTATATGATAAAATATTTAATTAAACTTGTTTAGTAAAAATAATAATTTATTCTGCGCAAAAATTGTAAACCGAAATTTATTTTTTTGATTCAATAAAAAAATGATACTTACATCGATTGACCTTCTTCACGAATGCACTTTTTAAATTGATTGCCACAAATTCTTAAAGGGTGAGTTGTGACGCCATGAAATTTGCTAAGATTTCTTTTCTTTTGTCAACTTGTAGGTCAATTCTATTTTCTGCAAAAAATTTAATTTCTTTGAAGAGTTTTGCAATACTTATAGACTTTTCAATAATTTGTCCAGTTTAACTAGAAAAAATGATCTTAAAACTTTGTCGAAGCCGGGTAACGATGTTAATTATAATTAATAACATGAAACGTTAATGTTAATTATAATTAATAACATGAACGCCCGAAAGCAGATCAGCATACAACAAATCGGCAAAGGAATGCAAGAGAATCATTAATAGGTCAAAATTCGAACACGACCTGCAGATCAGCAAAAAGCTGGCTGCCTTCCCGCATGGCAGCAGAGCATTCTGGTCCCTTGCGGGCTCAATAGGTTGGAATTTTTGCAAACCCAGTTTGCCACCTCTTACCAGACCTGACGGCTCACTAGCAAACACCGCCACCGAAAAGGCTAACTTATTAGGGAAAATGTTTGCGGAAAACTCGACCCTCGATGACGGAGGTGCTGTTCCGCCGTCGGTTCCTCACTGCGGCTTCTATATGAAAAAGCTGAGGATCCGGCATCGGGATGTACTCCACGTTATACGGGGGCTCGGCTCGATGTTAACAAAGCTAGTGGACCTGATGGAATACCTGCCCTGGTATTGCAGAGGTGTGCTGCGGAAATAGTTCCAGTTTTGACAAAGCTCTTCAAAATGTCCCTGAAGTGTGGCACTGTGCCCTCTGGTTGGAAAAAAGCGGTCATTCACCCTATTCCCAAGAAAGTGACCGCTCCAACCCGGCCAACTACCGCCCCATAGCGATCACATCAGTTTTGTCCAAAGTGATGGAACGTGTGATCAACGACAAACTGCTCACATACCTCGAGAAGAACAAAATTATCAACGACCGTCAATACGGATTCCGGCGGAACTGCTCGTGCGGTGATCTTCTCGCGTATGTGTCGCATGTTTGGGGGCGGTGCCTGGAACGTCACGGTGAGACCCAAACGGTCGCACTAGACATATCCAAGGCCTTTGACCGCGTCTGGCACCGAGGACTTGTCAACAAATTGCCTTCTTACGGACTTCCCGCATCCCTGTGTACGTAGATTGCTGACTTTTTAAGGGATAGGTCGATTCAGGCAGTTGCTGACGGTTTCACCTCATCCTCACACTCTATAAATGCTGGCGTCCCACAGGGATCGGTTCTGTCTCCGACTTTGTTTTTGTTGCACATCAATGACCTTTTGACATGTGCACCGATTCATTGTTACGCGGATGAAAGTACAGTTCATGACAGCTTTTTGTTTGACAAGCCCCCTAAGGGCACACAAACTCCAACGGCTCGGAGGGCTTTGAAGCAGAGAATGGACGGTTATCTCGAGAGTATTTCCTCCTGGGGTAAAAATAATCTCGTCGAATTTAATGTTTCAAAGACCCAATCCTGTCTGATTACGTCTAAAAGGGATCTAAATGATCATCTAGTCTCCTTCAACGGAAGCAATCTTCCGAACAGGCCTTCCATTGATATGCTTGGTGTAACTATAAGTGACCAGCTCAGGTATGGGGGTTCCATCGAAGCCAGAGTAAAGCTGGCCTCTCAGAAGCTGGGCGTACTGTACAGGGCCCGCAGATACTTTAATAGTACACAACTGCTGACCCTGTACAAATCACAAGTGCGCCCTACTGTCGAATTTGGCAGCCATCTCTGGTCCGGATCCCCTAAATACCTGAAAAAAACCCTTGACTCTGTGCAAAAACGGGCGGTCCGTTTGATAGATTCCCCAATCTTAACAAACGGACTGCAATCTTTAGAGCACAGGCGTCGGGTAGGTATGCTGTCCTTATTCTATCGGTATTACAATGGAAGATGCTCTGAGGAACTAGCGTCATTGATCCCTTCCGCACCGGTGCGTAGTCGGGATACACGCCAAACGCGCGCCCAACATTTGTACACGGTTGACATTTGTCACATGAGAACGGGTCGCTTCTACGATTCGTTCTTGAGTTCAACAGCTCGGCTGTGGAACGAACTGCCGGCCTCTGTGTTTCCTCCCTCCTACAACATGGGACTCTTCAAGACCCATGTTCACTCCTTCCTCTCCACAAAAAGACCCTCCACACAGCATCCCCAAAGATGACATAGGCCCTGAGGGAAATTATTTTCTTCAGGGCCTCCTGTGTGGAGTTAATATAAAAAAAAAAAAATAAAAAAAAAAAAAAAAATGAAAAAGTTAACAGAATGAAATTTTATATTTTGGCAATTGTTAGTGTGTTTTTTGGGCGTCTCCGACTTCTTTCACCGTTCAAATCACTCTCTAAACACTCCTGTCACAAATAAGAACAAACTTCGAAACATTCACCGATATCCTTCAACCACTTTTCGAGTTTTACGAGCACAAACATACACAGGTTGAATTTAAGAGTAACTGAGGTGTACGCGGCTTTGCTCGGGATTCTGAATAATTTGGAATAACTTTCGAGTTTAAATTCTATGATAAAACCTCGATTTTTTTTACTTTCTATGAATATAATATGCATGTATTATATATGTAAACCTTCCAAAAAAAAATCTCTAAATGATAGTGAAAATTCTATCGAAATCCGTTGCGTATTTTAGAAAAACTAAGCGCACAAACAGACACGGATAGCTACTTTATTTTATACTATTTAGCGATAAAGATTTAAAAACATGATAATGCAATACGACTCGAATGAACTTATATTTATTAATTCTTGATGTTTAAATTTTTTAAATGTCGAAAAGTATGTGACCTTACGTGGGTACTCGTTTTAACGTCACATTGTACATGGTTAGTGTGTGAATTAAAAATTAGGTCAAGTATTTTTGGTAAGTACGTAAGTTTTTTTAAAGTGAGTTTTTGTAAGTATGTTAAAATATTACAAGAAAAAATTTATAAAGCAGTAAACATAACATAAGCCTTAATCTTTGTTAGATTTGAACACTGTATTTATATTTTTCCTTCCCTTGTCCATAATCCATATCTTAGTGCTTCTTTTGAAGTCGGTTTTTTTTTTGGTTTTTGTTTTAAAAGGGAGAATATTAAATAATTTCACAGAGAAATATTGATTTTTCTTAGTCCAAAAATCGTTGTAGTTGTACGTAGGTTGGTGGAATGTATGTTGTTATGAGGATTTTGTGATTCGCTCTATTCGGAGAGAAATGGATTTTTGCCCTCACGATAAATTAAAAGCCCTTATTAATAAAACATCAATTAAAAAATATTTCATCGATTTGCCTTGATTATTACAATTTTCATGAACACGTATTCCAACATTATGATATTTATTCGTAAAATTTACCAAGAAACCTTTTTTCATTCGCAAGGCCTGCAATTATGTATTTAACAGGAATTACCAATAATTTGAAGAGATCCTTAATAAGTTAAACCGGTTGTTCCGAAACCGCGCTTATTAAAAATAAGTATATTGTGGTTCAAACAAGGTTACAATGTTCAATTTATTTATAATGAAAAACTACAAAGTAACATTCAAAAGTAGATTCTTAATAAATTAGTTAGTTCTTAATAAATTAGGTCGTACAAAATGCTTGGTTTCGTGCTACGTGTAAGTAAAATATTCAGTAATCCGCGTACAAATGTAATGTTATATTTCGCATTAGTCAGAAGTACACTGGAATATGCATCGCCTATTTAGAATCCACAAACTTTACATAGATAGTATAGAACGTATCCAACAATTTTATAAAATATATTACATACAAATTCAACAATAACTTTGAGTGTACATTTGAAACTTTGCAGCGAAGACGAGCAGTAGCTGACTCAATATTTATACACAGAATTTCAATAACATTGACTGTACCGAACTTCTGTCCCTTATTAACTTTAACTTACCTTTGAGGCATACATGACTTAGATTGCTATTCCACACGCTTAATTATAAAACAAATGCAGCATCTAATTCGCCAATTAACCGAGCTCTTCATACTCTAAATAATATTTGTCTTAACTCTAACATTGACATTTTTCGGATTCACTGCCTAAATTCACACGTAGCATCATGTCAATAATTTAAACTATTCAATGCGCATACATGCAGACACACACACACACAGACACACATACACACCCTAACACACACACACAAACACTCACACATGGCATTAAAAACACAGTACGTAGGAGTTTTGATAAGGACTCTAAGTATCAAAAAATCTCAACTCTACTAGTCGTGTCGATCTAATGAAATATTCAAAATGAGTTCTCACTTGCCCACATCTGTTATAATCATAGTTGTATTCTTTCAAATTTCTCTTCTGACAATACCTACCTACGAGTTGCGTAAAAGTCGGC
Organism: Hesperophylax consimilis; assembly: GCF_061612785.1. Lineage (NCBI taxonomy): Eukaryota > Metazoa > Arthropoda > Insecta > Trichoptera > Limnephilidae > Hesperophylax > Hesperophylax consimilis. The sequence goes on along the minus strand of NC_142862.1, from coordinate 7,011,360 downwards.
ATTCAGTGGTGGCACTAAGACCCCGTTATTAACCGCAGCCGCAGCCCGCACGCGGAGTGCAGACTCTCTTCTTTGGGCAGAATGCGTAGGTACGTAGGAAGGTATAATTCTCGACATATTCAATTTTACTATTTCTTGCTTCTGTTGGTCAGGGGTCGGAAACAAGCAAAAAATAAAATTATTTTATTATTTCAATGAATTACAAGTTTTTGAATACATTAATGAATCTTGTAAGTGGAAACTATCCCACTCCCGACATCCTTTCGAGTTGAAACTCTTCAGATAGACTTGTTGTCAGTGACAATGCATTCTATTTTTGTTGGCACTCACGCACACACATGAGCTTATGCACGCATTTTTCTGAAATTGTATGAGATTATTTTAAAAAAAATCAGCAGTTAATAAACGAAATAAATGTCGGTACTATCCACTTAGGATTTGGCTTAGGTGTTAGCGGTGTTGATTCCAGCTCTTTATGAGCAAGTCCATGAGAGCAAGGTTCAATCCTCAAGTCAAATAATTTTTTTTAAAATTTCTTTGAATTTGGCTACAAAGCCGGTCTAACAGATGGCGCAAATGTATGTATCTATTATAGTAAAAAAAACTTTTTATGATTTTTTTTTTAATAATGGGTCTAAGGGTCTATGGCGGCCTGTGTGGTTGAGTGGTAACGATCCATGATTACGAACTCTGAGGTCGCTAGTTCAAATCCCGGCGTGCGCAAGTAAATTTTATTTGATTAATTTGTGTTATTTCATTATTTATACATTTTAAATAATACAAAGTACCTAAATTTGCGGCATGTACTAGTGATAGGTACTCTCAGTGTCACTCTGGTGAAAGACCATCATTCAGAATCGAAACGTTGCTTTGAATAGCTTAAATCGTATTTAGTAACCAGATCTGAATATTCAGGTACTTCCCCACCTTCCTCTTCCTCGTCCCTTTCCCATCTTCACTACCTTTACCCTCACAATATGCCAGATATCCCAAATATGGATTCCATAGTCTTACTGTCTCAAACTCTTGTGCGATATGTTCAAAAGAAGTTGTTTCACCGAACTTTAGCTTGAGAAATTTCAAAGTAAATATTTGGGAAAGTTCTATTTGTTTTGTTATTATTCCACTATGGGCCAGTAGTTTCACAGAACTTGAAATTTGATGAACTGTTCAAGTTCTGTGAAGAAACAACTGGCCCTGGTTGAATTGTTTTAAATTTTCATCATATTTGCCTCATCAAATAATATATATATTTTTTTAATTTTATTTATTTGGGAAAATCAACAGATTATTTACAAATATAAGAATAAACTAAATAATAAAGATAAAATCCAATAACAGATTTTCACTTAAAATTATAATATGAATAAATATGATGACTATGTGAAACATTCTTACCTAAGTTTAACGAACTTACATTTAATTGTTTTTTAAGAGTTATGAAACTTCAGACTAACAGATTTTCTTGTCTATGGTTAACATTTGGATGGGTGGAAGTGAGTTTTGTTTCTCAATAACTGGTAGGTTATTTTATTTGATAAATAGGAAAACTAAAACCAGTATTCCAAACGAGCTATATGTGGCTCGCAAGTCGCGATTTCCCGACCCCTGACATGTGCAACACAAAGCCAGTGGTCGAAGAACAATAGAGGATATAATAATGCTATATATGTTAATAGATGATATTATATTATGCTTACTTAGCAAACAGCTTTTTCAATGCTAAACTTGCGAGGGTCGTTACGCTTGGTTCAAATTGTTTAATTAATAATATTAGAAAAGAATATTGATTCTAAAGGACATTTATTATTTGCATCACAAACATATTATCAATTAATTTCCTACAAAGTATCCTGAAATATTATCGTGTGCATCTAGGTATTTTGTTTTCATATGACTCGTGTTAAATTGTATTCTATCGAAGCGTCTTGTATATATGTGTCTTACAACCAATTAGGTGTTTTGTTTTCCAGCATCTTGTAACCCAAGTCATTTGTATTCATGTGCCTTATTTCTTGTACCCAAGTGTATTGTATCTTATATAATCCAAGTGTTTGATTCTTGAAACCAAGTAAGTGTCTTGCAATTGTATCCAAATGCCTTGTGTCTTGTATCCAATTATCATCTATATTTTATATATGTGCCTTGTTTCTTGTATCTAAGTATCTTATATTATCCAAGTGTTTTGTTTCTTGCGCCCAAGTGCCTTGTGTCTATGTATATCCAAGGGCCTTGTTCCTTGTATCTAAGTGCCTTGTGTCTTATATCTAGGAGTCTTGTATCTTCTACACAAGCGCCGTGCTTCTTATACCCAAGTATCTTGTATCTTTTACTCAAGTGACCAAGACACTTTTATCCAAGTGCTTTATTTATGGTCTCCATGTGTCTTGTGTCTTTTATTAAAGTACCTTGTTTATTATATCCAAGCGCCATGTTTCTTATATCTAAGTGGCTTGTTTCTTGTACCTAAGTGCCCTGTTCTTTGTATTCAGGTGCCCTGTATCTTCTAACCAAGTGCCTTGTATTCTGTGTACAATATAAACATAGTCAATTAATGTTTTACAAAATGATTACAAACGTCCATACATCATGTGGTAAATCCTCCTCAGTACATTCAAAACACGAAACACACCTTAGTTATGAACGTCCCAGTTTTAGACACAGCTTTATAAATCAATAACCAGTATTTAATGTAAGCAAAAAGGGCCCACTTACGATGTTTCCTCTTGCGGCAGGCGGCAGGGCGACTAGAAAATTTCATTAACTTCCGATTTTAATTATTAGGTACAGGCACCAGAATATTTTCTTAAATAGTTTGTAATATCTAGGTGTTTAGACTCGGAGGCCCAACATAGAAGGTATAATTGGAACATTTATTTTGATTTTTTAATTTGACACCATAAAAGCGCGTCTGAAGCCCGTGGCACTAATCTTACTAGCACGTGTAAATAGAACTAGACTGGACGCCGCCGATGTCGTTAAAAATAAATTCTTTTATTAGTTAAGATTGAGAACATAATACGAAAAAAAAATATTTGCATATATTGCATGCTCCTTTAACCTAACCTAACCTAACCCAACCTGTCTCTTGAACAATTGACGAAAAGGTGAAATTTGCTGTTCATATACGAGTATACCACTCGAGAGAGTACATTTATCATATTGTTTAATTAATATCACATTCCCCAAAATATTGATATGAAAACAACCGAATTGTTTACTGCGGTTTAAAGTCAATGAATCCATCTAGATTTCGTCGTTTATTCCATATTTTTAGGTTCTATAAATATGACACATTTAAAAAAAATTAATCACTCAAAACGTTTTTTCAAACATGGCATAGTTTGCCAAGAATCACTCCAGTGGCTAAGAGAAGATGTTACCATTCTTAACAATTGAAGAAAATTCAAGAAAATACCTATTTACGGAAAAAATAAAGAAACTCTTACGTTTCTCCTAGGCAATTATAACAATTCAATAATAAATTTCTCTCGAAAGAATACCACTTTTCTATTAATAAAGAAAACTAATATTCTTCTGGACTGCTAAAAAATAATATGTGACCAATCTTCCGAAATTGTAGGAACTAATTCTACATTCTCAACAATTCACTGATTTAAAAAAGTAGGGCCAGAACTTTTGGTACACCGTGCAAAAGAAATCTTTCGGTTATAACACTAACGGCTAAAACCTACGTTACGTTGTTGTGATGCAACGATTTCGTCTACGTGAAAACCTTTCAATGTTGAGATACAAATCATTGCGTAATTAAAGAGAGTATTGCCCTTTTACTTCCTCTTTCTCTATGACTGTTAACTATTGACCCAAAATGACATTTTTTGTATCAGATATCAAGTTTCAATTCAGTGCCCTAGTGGATGTTCGATGAAAGTGAAGCTATTGGTGTACAATAAAATTCCGAAACCAACTGTGATTTGTGGAAATCACTATCTGCGACCTCAAACTACACGAATCATCTATCTAAAATCCAAAAGGGTATTATAAATACCATCACAAAAGATCCTATAAGGACGCCACAAAATAAATCTTTTACAGTTCCAAATATTCAAAATATATATGCTAAATATTTTTACATTATATACAATTAAATAATTGTTTTTGGAAAAAGTAACTATATTTTCCTTTCGAGTAAGCTATAGAATTCACTTCCAATAACAACAAAAAAAAACAGACAAGGCAAAGGATTTCAAAAACATAATCTGGCTTAAAAAATCAAAGAAGAAGAATTACACAACAATTTGGAAAAAAAAGTCAAATGATCTGAAACTAATATTATTTAAATTAATCCTAGTCCGCCTAAGCAAAGGCCCTGGTGAGGATTGAAGAGGACAAAGAAAACATGATTTATTTAAATAATACAATTATTTATTAATAATTTATTTAATTTAATTGTTTATTCAATAATTTATTTATATTCAACAGCTAGGAAACAAATACTCCAATGTTGTTGATATATTTAGTACCTACATCAATTTCATTATATAAGCATATCTTATTGAAGTTTTTTTCATCAAGTAGGGGAATATTTTGATAAAGCTATTTAAATTGAACGTATTGCAGTATTTTGCACGTTAACATTATTTTGTCGGCTGAAAGAAAAAAACTTATTTTGGATTTTTTATATTTATATTTTGTACCTACATACTGTGTGGATAAAATTCAATTTTTTTATATATATATATATATGTGTTTTAAACAGTAATTTCCTGCACTATTTGCGAGTATAATTTCTTAAATATTGTTATATATGTATGTAAAAGTCTTAATAGGCGTAAAATAAATAAATAATACACGGAGAAAAATGTCTAATATTGAAGAATCTCTTCAAATTATTCGTAATCCGGTTAAAAACGTGATTCCATGCCCTTAACGAACGAATTTATGGGTCTCCCAATAAACTTTTAGTAAAATACAAATCCATTATTACGATGTCAGAACACGTGTTCATAAAAATTCTAATATTTTCGCGTTTCGGCATTGTATATTAACAAGGCACATGCAGGTGCAATAATATATCGGAACACGTGTTCTTGCACCTGTATTTGCTTTCATAATATACAGAGACGAAATGGAAAGATGTAATGATTTTATGAATACGTTTTCATAAAAAATCGTAAATATTATCTAATGGTATTACTATCAATTGCCTGCAGTTCCGTTGTTAACAGGAATACGACTAATTTGAAGAGATTTTTAATAAATTAGCAGTATTCAATATTAGCCATTTTTCTGGCGACATCAACTTTACTTCAAATCGGTATTTATAGATCACATTTCTAGGGGTTACCTGTTCGGTGTCTTTACGGTACGATTACTTTATATTATGATCAAAGAAGTAGAACGCACTAAATGTATACTTATTTAAATATCATTTTGAATTTCACTTGTGTTTTCTGTAATGAAATTAACTGAAACTCGCCAAATAGACTCGTTGTTGATGACAATTAGTACTATAAATATTAGGTGAAAATCACGTGCACACACGCGGACTTATACGCGTTTCCCTGAAATCGGATGTTATTACAACAGTTAACATACGAAATAAATGTCGGTCCTAACCGTCCGGCATTGTCGGTGTCGACTCTGGGAAGACTAGGAAGGTTCATTCCACAGTCTACTTTTTTTTAAAGACATTTTAAAATAGATCTATAGTAGAAATAAAAAAAAAACATTGTTTTTTACGAATTGATTTTTTTCTTATTTTACACTATGTTTTGTGGTTCGAAAATCAGACAAGTGATATTTAAATTTAACATTCAGAAACTCTGTTTCACAGTAGAAATACAAAGTTAAATTAAGTGGCGATATACAATGTAAAAGAGACATAGTACGAAATTTTGATTGGCTGTCTCGATCTAACAGTCAAAAGATAGCGACATTGATTTCCATTCATCTCTACATGGAAAGCATTTGCGTTTGAATGGTTTGAAGATTCACTCAGATAACCATGGTGGGACTATTATCCGCGCTTGTGCGGAGATGGTCTGGTGCATGCTGCTCCGTGGTGCCTTAACTGATCACCCATTTTGAGACGGGGTTACCGGTGAGTCGGGGTAGCACTATCACGTCGGCTGCAGAATTGCGTCAGGCTGCAGATTATGTCGGGCTGCAGATTCACGTCGGGCTGTTCAGATCACGTCGGGGTCACCACTTTGGGGATCAATGGTGAGGCACGAAATGAAAGAAAGTTGTGAAGGTCACATGTGTTTATTGGTGAGTCAGTTGCCGTGACGAGGAGATGATGTAGGACAAATGTTGAATACTCCGGTTGCTGCGATGTTGTGGTGGTCGAGCGCGGGTCAGTGAGTCGACGCCGGGCGCTGGTGACCGGGACTCGACGACTGTCATGCACTGGCGATCTGTGGAATCAATACTCCAGTGCTGACGGAAGGCCGAAGGTGCGGCGGACCTTGTAGGCGGTTGAGCGGGAACGATGTAGACCAGTGAGGATGCTGCGTGTCCTCGTGGTGGTCATGATAGCGTGGAAGAAGCGCTGGTCAGAGACACTGGAACCAGGGCGCTTGTAATCCGAGTAGCGCTGGCCAGGGACGTGGCCAAGGCGCTATGGTGGTGTCCCGATGGAGTCCATGATGGTACGGGCGAAGCCGTGAATATTGTCCTTTGCGCTAGTAAGAGTAGCGCGGGTTAACACTCATTGATCCTTGTAGACTGACGGCGGAATGATGACTGACTGACTGACTCGCTGCGTCGGGCTTATTTATACTACACGGCCGATGGCGACAGTAGGTAGTAAATTGCAATTAAATCGAGACCACTCGCTCGGACTGTGTGTTTCGGGAACCTTCGGCATTGCGGCGATTATTCATAGGCCGTAGACTCGAACCTTCTGGCGAGTTCTCGTAGTATCCCAGACGGACTGCATTATTATTGTCGTCAATAGACAGGTAGGTACTTGAAGTACGTAGGTTGCTCTGTTTACGATGCTAATTAGAATGCAGGTACATAATTCGGGAGTAGGTACTAATTAGGTCGAGTGGTTTATTATTAATTAGTTAATATAGATTTTTCTCGACGCTACATGTGTATTATCTATTTGGTGATTACGATATTCAACGATTAGCAGTTTATACAGGGTGTTAAGGGACGTACTTTACTTTAACCAGTGATTCCTGACATTATTTGGAGTGAAAAATATGTTTTCCTGTTTAATTTTGTAATCCGGAGACTTTTTTGATGTTATTTTTTTAAAGCCAAGCAAAAAAAAACATCTTCCATGTGTCATTTAGTCACTAGTCACTTATTCTAGTAACTGATCTACACCTCAACCCGATCTTGACTGACCTACTGTAAAACGTCAAATAAGTCACCGGATTTACAAATTTCAGTTGCATTTTTTACTTCAAATAATGTCAGGAATCACCAGTTAAAATTAGTCAAGTATGTCCCTTAGCATCCTGTATATTATCAATCCAACATTATTCGTTGCATCTTATTGAAAATCAATGTATCTGATGTAATATTTAAACAATATTAAATTTATTATACAATGGCAATAAATTGATATTAACTATATAATTAGTTATTAAAATGTCTAAATATTAATTTACAAATTGAAAAATTATTTTAAAATAATTAAATTTTTAATTTAGTACAGGGTTTTCCAATAAGAGTTGTTATTTTGATATTCAATCGTAAAAGATCAATGGTTTCGTTGCTTGTGTGGCACGCAGCGCCGTCTTCTTGAAAGTAAACGTTGTCCAGATCAATACCATCTACTTCCGGCCATAAAAAAACATTAATCATCTCTCGATAGTGCAATCCATTCACCGTAACTGTTGCTCCAGCCTCATTTTCGAAAAATTAAGGTCCAATGACTCCGCTGGACCATAAACCGCACCAAACAGTCACACGTTGAGAATAGAGAGGCTTTTCAACAATAACTCTTGGGTTTTCCAAGCCCCAGATGCGACAATTTTGCTAATGAATTTTAATGATTTCAATGCGTTGTTGAAGCGTGTATCGTTCCATTTTTATTAATGGCGTAGTTTCTACTTGTCAAATGTCAAAAAACGACAGCTTCAAAAGTAACATCTACCGAAATAGCGGGCTATTCAAAATAACACCTCTTATTGGAAAACCCAGTATTTACGAAAAAAGAATAAAAGAAGTAAATTTACAAAATTTGTCACATGTAATTTAAAAACCAGGATATGCTGTTTTTCTGTTCATTTATGGGATTTTCCTTTGTACTCTCTGAATAAGTATTATGTTTATTCATTTTTTAAAAGCTTGATAAATCAGTGACTTAATAAATGAAATATTTGCATTTATTCTCCAAGGAAAAGGATGGCATTTTCCTTATTGCACAATGCTAGGAGAAAAAAAACTAAAGAATATGAATAGTACGATATTTTTTTTATTTCTGCTTTTTAAGCAACATCGAGTCTTCGTTCCACGGCGGTCATATTTTTTGTAAATTCCTCACAAAAGTACAGAGTCTGAAGCCAGTAAGACTATCGCATCTTCAATCACCTCATCCGAGCTTTACATTGGTTATATTGCATAAGGTATATTATTGAATAAGAAGATAATACTAAGAAATCTAAACGAAACAGAACAAGACAACGGTCACAACTAGGAATGGAACCCATGATCTCTTTTCTTACCAAGAAAGCGTCTGAAATATTACATTTAATAACTAGGTCCCATGGTAACATGGTCGAGTGGTTACGACGATGTCCCAGCAAGACATGAGATCCTAGGTTCAATTCCTAGTTGTGACCGTTAACTTTTTTTTTATTTTCTGTATTTTGTTTGGTTTCATGTTTCATTTAGATATTGTTGGTATTATCTTCTTATTACTTGTATTGCTTTCTTCGTATTATCTTCTTCATAACACACAAAACCAATATAAACACACATCACTCACAAACACACAAGATTATTTATTTATTTATTACACCCCCTAGTGGGCTTTTCTTAAAAAAAATACAAGCATTTTGTATCAGAGTAAACACTTAAAAATTATATTTTAAATGTATTATTTTCTCTTTAAATTTATTATGTAGATTATATTTTCATATTATAAAATGAAGGCCTCAGCACGGGCAAGCCACCCAGTGAGGCCAACATTACTGGAAAACTTTGAAATGTAAAAAATATTGTACCAAATAAAAAAAAAAAATAAAAAATAATATGACTTTGGTTAATGGTAGGTCATTCCAAGAAAACGTATCTGGTAGAGTTAAAATTTATTGAACCCTAACAAAAATACTAATATGCATATTATTTATTTATTTACAGATACCGAAGTGCATTTTATGCACAAAATCAGCTCAAGAACGTGGAACTCCATCAAGGTTATCTGATGTAATGTGGTAATCAATATATTATAATCATTGAAGAACGGTTATCATAGAGTTAGAGTTCAAGAATTAAGATGAAACACGAGGCTAGACTGTATAAATATTGATTCTGTTAAATCAGAAGATAAATCTAGTTTTTACTTGAACCGCTACTAACATATTTATACTCTAAATCAAATAAGAAATGATTTGAACTTAAAATATTAACGAAAATTAATATTGAGGATAAAAATACAATGCCAGATTTAGAAAGTCGTAAAGATGAGATGTTAATCGTAGAAGAAAAGAATTTAAAAAAGATGGAAGATGGTAAAGTTGTTGGTGGACTGAAAAAGTATTTCGCCAATGGAAAAAAAGAAAAAAACAAAAGGGAAGCTAAAATAGATACATATAAAGCTAAATACAATAGTGCCGGTAATTTAAACGAGACTGTTAAGAGTCCTACTAAAGAGAATACAGATATGGATGAATTCTATGATGATCATGAATCTATTAACAAATCTCCATCAAAATTCAATGGTGATTTTGTTGAATGCGAAAAGATCGATAGCATTTCTTCTTCTGATTGTGAGTCGAATGAAAACGAGAGTGAAATGAGTCTTTTGGGAGACTCCTCAACAAAAGATCTCGTTGATAATACCAAGAGTTTTTGCAACTCACAAAAGGATGTAACAGAAGTGGGAATCAATCAAATGTCAAAGAGTTTTCAGTATTTGGATAAGCGACCATCTTTGGCAGATTCAGCGAAGTATACTTTTTTGGAGAGGCTGGTGGATGGGGAGAATTCAAATGTGTCAGAGGAAATCCCCTTGAACGATGGTCCTCATGAAAAGAAGATTACAATCAGGGTGAAGAAGGTGGTAAACAGTGGTCAGGTGTTGTCCAATGGAGCAGCAGATGCAGAGGATCTGGATGGCAAGAGGGTGAAGCGATGCTGTGGATGTTGTGGTAAGTCAATTTTTTTAAAGTATATTTATTTAATATCAACGGTATATACCATAGTAGTATACTAGCTGACGTCAAACCAGCGTTACTCGGGGTTACAAATGGTTTGAAAAAAAGTTTTGAGGTTATGAATTCTAGTGTACTTAAAGGATTCATCTTAGGGCCCGTTCCCACTTCCGTTTTCAAATCGGAGGCGTGTCCCGTTTTAAAAACGGATGGCCAATGGCCCTGTTCACACTACCGTTTTAAAAACGGACCATACTCTGAAAAAAAATAATTGTCGATTCAACAAAAACATGTTATTTGCTCATTCTTCAGTAATGGTGCGCAATGAACGACGATGAAGCTCTTGTTGTCATGTTGTACTTATTAAAAAGAAGGAAAAAAGTGAAAAGAAAATTTTGGGTACACCCAATCATAGCCGAATGATTTTCTGTAGGAATTTTCCAAGTGTTAATTGGTGAGTTGAGAAGTGATGAACTTAAAGTTCTTTAATTATTTTAGAATAATAATGATTGGATTATTTATATAGCGCCGTTTTCACCATGAAAAATCACCTCAAGGGCGCTTAATGGCTTAAGAGAATGTCTATCACTTCCTTTAACCATCTACTGGAATGAGTTTCAGAGAACTTAACATATCAAAATACAAAATTGAGAGAGTGCATTTGTCCTGAAGAAAGGCTATCGATATTTTAAAGTAAGAAAACAATAACAACTCAAATATTTTTTATTAAAATAATAAGCTCTTCCGTGCATCTCATTAAAGCTTTAAAATTTAAAAAAAGTAAATTAAAAAAATAAAAATAAAAATTTTGATGTACAAAAGTTGTGTACACCAAGTGTTTTGTTTTTATTTGGTTAAAGATAAAATATTACCATACTCTTTCTTCGACCAGTGGTATTAAATTTTCGGGATTTATTTCCTTATCCATTATTGTAGTTTTGATTTATTTACTTAACAAAATAACCAAATACAAGCACGCAGCGTGCCTGCTTCCTTGCGACAGGGAGCGGGCGGGGAGGGGTCGGGGTTTGGCGGGGACTCTGCCGGAACGACTAGACGACAAGTGTGAACAGCTCCATACAACACTATGAGCGAGCGTGTTCCGACACGATTTGAAAACGGACGCGCTGCGTAGGCGAGCCATCCGACAAAAAATGTCGGATCCGTTTTCAAATCGTGTCGGACAAGTGTGAACAGCTCCATACATCCACTACAGCCACTAGGGCATCCGTTTTTAAAACGGGACCCGCCTCCGATTTGAAAACGGAAGTGGGAACGGGCCCTTAAGGTTGAAATAATTTTATTGTAAAGAATTGAGAATGCAAATTTTTTTAATATTTCTTTCACTTCATAGTGCCATGTCTTCCTCGGGCGTTCTCGACTTTTTCTACCACTCACTTCCATGTCATACATTCATCTTGCACCACTTACTTCGTTCCTCTACATTAAAGTACTTGATTTATTGGGCGTCTCCGACTTTTCATTCACTATTGTGTACCATATTGTAACTGTAAAGATACTACATTGTATCAATTTTAATTCGAAAATTTATAACATTTCAGGGCAAAGATAATGCGTTAAGTTTTCCTCGGGCGTCCCCGATTTTTTCTACCATTCAAACCACTCTCTAAGCAGAAGGGCACTAATAAGAAGAAATTTGATAATTTTCTGGAAAATCGGTGCTGTAGTCTATAGGACACACACATTCGGACATAGCTTTTATCCATATAGATTATTATGACTTCTGGATAAACACCTTCAGATGTTTGTATAATGATTTGAAGCATTCGAAAAAATGTTAAAATATGTTGCGTAGTTCTTTTCATCTAAAGAAAAGCGAAGTCTGTTTTGTTATTCTATGGGACTAAGAGATTATGATTCATCTTTTAAAAAAACTCAACTGCTTTTGTGTAATTGTGTTATTGACGGAAAATTATACACAAATTCACTGACAAAACGATAATCTTCAAACTAACAAAGTCTTTGAGGCGATATTTTTTGCATTATGAAAAAATGTACGTTTACTGTTATGTATTATGAAAGCATGACCGTGATTATTTTACACCTCGCTCTGCCTTATAAAAAATATAAATATAAACATTGGATAATATAGATAAACACGTGTCAATAATTATTGAAAAAACAAATTCACAAATATCTCGCAATACTAGAACAAGACATGCACACCAACTATTAATACCAAAAACCAACACATCCTTTGACGAAAACACTACAGAATCCAGGCTATAAAACTATACAATTCACTTCCAACACAATATAAAACATCCAATCTTACAGAATACAAAAAAATCATATGGAACTGGCTACAATCCTTTTAAATATTTAATTTTGTTACTTTTCGCATTTTTTTTTGTTAAAACTATGTAAAAATCGATATTATATTTAAATTTTTAGTGTTTCTCTGTGTAACTAATCTCCACTGTATTGTTTAGTATTATATAACTTTTCAATTGAAAAAGTCTTCCACGAAACAGGTGAACTCCTAGCATGGAGGACAGTGTACTTTACCTTTGTAATACTAATTTATTTAAGAATAAATAAAAATTTAAAAATAGTCGTTAAGTGTAATAGCAAAATAGCCACTTTTTTATTAATTCTTATGGGGATTGATTTAACAATCATTTTACGAGAATTTCTTCTGTTGCTTTTTTAAAGTTAGTCAACACTTGATCATGAACCGCTTCATTAACATATAAACAACAAATTTATCTAGCAAAAACGATTTGTCTAAGCCAGTTTGAATACCGTGCAAGAGTCCCAACTGCCCCCAACAGTCTGGAGGAAGTGAAACTATGTTATCCCCAATTATGGTACTTCGTGAGACTGAAAGTATTAGGGAGGGCATTATTTAAAAGAAATTGCAATCGTATTTATTTCGACCGACCATTTTTTTCTCGACTGGTTCGTCACTCTTACCATAGCATACCATTTTTTTAAGGATAAATTTTTGGGAAGTAAAAAAAGTTATAAACTGACAAGACGACAAACATTGTTTGGTGAAAAAAAAAACAAAACATCAAAATACTAACCTTCTCTTTTTTTTTTTTTTTTTTTTTTTTATATATTCAATAATATTGTTATTGGTTTTATAAAAACAGTTTATTTTTAAACAAGTTCTGCTGTGTAATTATTATTACGCGTGACAGCTGTTTCGCCCTCTGAAGGCATTATCAAACTGTGGGTAGCCCACTTACAGACGATACATTTATATTATTTCTAGGTAGGTATTTTAATTTCAATTACTGATTTCTTAATTGATTTTTGAGTAAAATATTAGAAATTATTAATGGTTATTACCCCAGCAAAGTTTCCCCAATTAGTGTAATGTTTAAATTTGACTGAATGTCTTAATGTTAGTTATTCCCAAACGATGACTCATAGGGTTATTTTAATAGCATAATTAAGTACTTCATAGTGTACTCATATTTGCCCTAGGTTTGAAGATATCTAGTAGGGGTGAACGGATTATATTTGTTTGTTCATTAATTAGAATAGCTTTCGGATTATTAGAGTTTTTGTTAATTTCTAACTGTTCTAAAAGATTCAGTTTACGGCCTTTATTTTGTACGTGTAACGGAGTTGGTTTATTATTATCATTAAGTGAGTGATTTTCATCTAGGAGATGTTTGGCAAATTGAGATTGCATTTTATTATTATTTTTAAAAGATCTTATATGTTCTTTGAACCTAGTGTTAAAGGACCGGCCCGTTTGTCCAACATAAACAGCGTTGCATTCGTCACACTGGAGTTTATAAATGCCACTATTTTGTAATTTGAGTACCTTACTTTTTGAGTTTTTAAGAGATGATCCTAAGTTATTATTTGTGCGGAAGGCAATATCTAAGCCACACTTTTTGAGGACTTTGGCAATTTTATTAGATGTCTGTCCGATGAATTCTAAACACCCGAATTTATTATTCGTCTTATTATTAGTCGCTGGGTAAATTAATTTAAGGTTATTTTTGTGTTTGTTATTATTAATTATTTTTTCAATGTCTCTACCCTTGAAGCCATTATTTTTAGCAATAGTTAGGATTGTATTTTTTTCCTTCTCGTATGCTTTCTTGTCGAGTGGGATGTTATTAAGCCTATGTACCATTGAGTGGTAGGCAGATAATTTATGTGACCATGGGTGTAAAGACATTCAGTCAAATTTAAACATTACACTAATTGGGGAAACTTTGCTGGGGTAATAACCATTAATAATTTCTAATATTTTACTCAAAAATCAATTAAGAAATCAGTAATTGAAATTAAAATACCTACCTAGAAATAATATAAATGTATCGTCTGTAAGTGGGCTACCCACAGTTTGATAATGCCTTCAGAGGGCGAAACAGCTGTCACGCGTAATAATAATTACACAGCAGAACTTGTTTAAAAATAAAATGTTTTTATAAAACCAATAACAATATTATTGAATATATAAAAAATAAAAATTAAAATGGAGTTCTACAAATTAAACTTAATAACAATAAACTAACCTTCTCTTTCACAAATATTTTAGTATCGATGTTGTTAGCATGTAGAAAAAATACCATAATTCAGGTACATAGCATCACGACCTATAGTAAAGGAAAGTAACTACTTACACGTTTTTAAATAAAAAAAATTACAAAATTGACAAGATTATCAAGTTGTTTTGTAAAGAAAATGTCAAAATATGCGCTAAATAATAAATTATTATCATATTTTCGTCATACATCTTTCCCTACTCTATCTCGACTGACTCTATTCGTGTCGATAGTTGGATGTGGTTCATACAATAGTTAATAATATTCATGTCATACTTAATAACAAGTTCATTAATACAGTAGTTAATACGTAAGTTAATAAAATAATAATTACAATAATTAATAAAATAGTTAATACAATATTCAGCGCCCTTGAGGTGATTTCTCACGAAAACGGCGCTACATAAATTAGCCAAATATTAAATATTAATAGAATACTTAATATAATAGTTCATACAATAGACGAAACAATAATTGATACAAAAGTTAATACAACAGTTAATAATAAGGTTAGTATAATAATTTATACAATAGTTAATACAACAGTTAATAATAAGGTTAGTATAATAATTTATACAATAGTTAATAATTGTTTTGAAAGAGTAATTCTTCTTTATATACTAGTAAATAGATAGATTAAAATAAGGTTACACGAGAATTTTTAAGAAATATTTTCGTGTCTCTTAATGAGGAGTAAAAATATTTTTTTTATTTGTTTTTGGGGTGTTATGCCGCGTTGCGCTAACTCCTTTAGCCAACGTTTCGGACAGGATTGCAGTGTCCATCATCAGGGCAGATGTGTTATGCTTGGCCTGATGATGACACTGCAATGCTGTCCGAAACGTTGGCTAAAGAAGGAGTTAGCGCAACACGACATAACACCCCATAAACAAATAACAAAAACACTTTTGGCCGTGAAAATCTTAAATCATAGGAGTAAAAATAAATCAGTTTTTTTTCATTAACCCCACACAGGAGAGTCTGAGGAAAACGATTTCTCTCAAGTCCTATGTCATCTTTGAGGATGCTATGCGGAGAGTCTTTTTAAGGAAAGGAAGGAGAGGAAGGTCTGGGGAGGATAAACGTATGAGGGGTGGGTAGGAATCTAGGGATCAGTGTATCAGGAGTGATGGGTGAATAAATATATACCTCTTACTGCGGCGTAAGAGAGCAGTTGGAGAGGTCAAAGGGTCTCCCCAAACCAGCCTCTCCCGATCTGGCACGCCACGCTGTTGGGCTGACGCATCCTGAACACACTTCGCCCCTTGTTTGTTTTGAATCTTTATTTAGATGTACGCAAATTTTTTCATACATCTAGTAGGAAAATATAAAAAATACAAAAAATAACAATTACATTTTAAGAGAAAAAGATAAATACACAAAATTATATTATATAAGATATCTAGGTGACTAAAATAATATTGGTGAGTATGTTCAACAATCAAAAATTATTTTTTACATATAAAGCACATGTCCTACAAAAAGTGCTAAGGCTTGTGGCTTCCTTTATGACATTTGGTAGGTTATTATAAAGTTTTTGCCCTTTATAAAACGCGCTATTTTGTGTGCATGAAAGTTTAGTTTTGGGAAGCCTAAAATCTCTGCGTCTTCTCGTAGGATAATTGTGAACATTTTCATGGTACATAACATTTCTTTGCAGATAATTTGGGAGCATATTATTTTGAAGCTTATACATCATTGTTAACGTATTATATATTATTTGTTGTTTGGTTGTCATCATATTTAAATTTTGTAACATGATTTTAACTCTAGTAAAAATGTTGCATTTTTAAATCATCCTCATCCCCCTATTTTGTATTACCTGGAGTTTATTATTTTGGGCTTCGTTACATAAGAATAAAACACTAGAACACGGGCACCCCTGTTAAATCATTAAACGCAGCGAACCACTTGCGGTGACCTATGGCAGAGGAGTTGGCTAACCAATAAATGGTTCCCGGGGCCGCGGTACTCACACCCGCCTCCCAGGGTTAATTTCTAAATGTCATTGCATAGTGTTCTTCTACGTATTTTACAGTCAATAAACATCATCTAGATATTTTAAAGTAAAATAACGTTTCCTGATTTTATGTTCTATTAAGGTAAGTTACATAATTATGTCTAGTTTTTTAAGATGCCTCGCGGTACACTAGCGCTCAATAAAGATGGTAACTCGATATTTCGACACAAAATCAAAATAGCAAAAAAAAAAGCTTGTTGAGCACATATTAATATTTGCATTTAATAATATTTTTTCATCTGCCCACCGATGTACTCAGATGTGTGTGCTTCATATTTGTCTCTTTTTTATATTGTGGCCTTGTTGTGCTGAAAATAAATATGCGCAAAAGAATATAATATAGCACCATTTCTGTTTTACGTGTGCATATTACAAAAATTTGCGAACTGAGAATTCTTGAAACTTGACATTCGAGACTGAATATTTTAGATTTTTTGCATCATTCTAAATTACATACACTAAGTACACCAGAGCGATTTATTTTCATGTATAGGATATTAATTCAGACGTACTTACGATGATAAGCTTTCTATATCCACAACGGAAAGATCAAATATGTTCAAACGTGAAAAGCTCGTCTTATGACCCAAGAAAAAATATTAAAAAAATACAAATGATATTAAAATGCGTACAATATACAAAAATGTAGATTGATACATTTTTCAAATTTAAAAAGTAATATATAATCCTGTACAGTAGAGATCGGTAAGATTTTTATTTATTTAAGGGTAAGCGTAACATACGTTATAATCTATACGTTATTTATGCAAGTTATGCTTTAATATTTGTTTGTATCACGTAATATGAATAAATAGTGTTGCTTTATAAAAACTCAATTATTCAAAGAAAGGCATACAAATACAGTATTGAATTGAATCACCGGACAATATTGTATTTTAAATAAAGCTATTTATTCATATTCATCTGGTCGCAAAAAAAAATCACTTTTAATATATTACAGCACTAGTTGTACCCCGCCTCGCATTGCTGTGGCTCAGTCTGTCTTTGCAGATAGAGAAACAATAGCGAGTTTTGCTTTTACGTCCAACGGATGGCACTGTTTAAAAAAATACATGTTTGTCTAACAGCTTGCGCTGTTTTTCAAAAAAACATGTTTTAACCTGTCACAGGTGACATTTTTATAATAAAAAAATAAATTTTTAAAAAAACACGCGCACATTCGAATGCAACGTTGTGTCAAAATTTCAAAGCGATCAGTGAAGAAATTTCAAAGCGATCAGTGAAGAAATTTCAAAGCGATCAGTGAAGAAATTTCAAAGCGATCAGTGAAGAAATTTCAAAGCGATCAGTGAAGAAATTTCAAAGCGATCAGTGAAGAAATTTCAAAGCGATCAGTGAAGAAATTTCAAAGTGATCAGTGAAGAAATTTCGAAAGATTTAAGATTTTGCACAAATAATATTAACATTTTTATTTATATGGGTTATCAAACATGGAATTTCTTTCTTGAGGCGATAAACAATTTTACTAGCCTGTTTGGGGCCTAATACTCGCAAATAATTGGGGTCATTGATTTTTAGGGACTATCAGTTAAATCATTTGTGGTTATTTTTTTTATAATAATTTTAATTGAAGTTTTCTTTAGCACAATATTTTTTGCGCAAATGTTTTATAACATACTTGCTGAACTCCCATTTACATTTTTTTACTTTTATTCATAACTTGAAAAGTTAATATTTTCATAAAGTAATTACATTAACGCCATCTATGAACGTGTACATTATAACATATATTACGTTTACCATTAAAGAATTTTACAGATGCCCGTTTTCATTATTCCTTAGTGTATTTTCAAAGATTTAGATGTTTACCTTGAAAAAATCAGGTGTCGTATTATAATAACGGAGCTGCCGATAAAAACGTGACATTTAAAGAATTTATGCATAAAATATAAAATCAGTATCCTGACTGAAACGATGTATTTTAGCATAAATTTTTGATTATCTTTTAAAACATAATATAATTGTGTAAGTATTAAGGCACGTGCTGGATATTTTCAAAGATTTGAAGATGTTGTGTTTACATACAAATATATTGATTTTCTGTAAAATAATTGATTAATATGCAATATATAATTTACTGTAAACAAGCAGGTTTGTTGATAAATAACAAAAAGTTTTGGAATAGGGTTGAAATAAGTATTTGATATTGTCTATAAAATTCTTCAAATTAATAATTAACGTTAAAATGTCAATTTCACCTAAATATTGGTTTCCCATAGTGGTTTACCGCTGTACACGGAAATGAGCAAAGTAAAATGTTCTTAGGCATGCTGCAGTTGAATAGTTTATTTTTTTGGGTTGTTCTTGTGAGTACGTTGCAGGGAGTATTTGCATTTAAAAAATCGTTTAATTTACTTCTCTAGTGGGATATTTAATTTGACGGAGAAGTATTTTTTTAATTGGCTTAGTGAATTTGGCAATAGGGAGAAATTTTCCAAGCTATCCGTCCCTACTACTAAGTTCCCGGCGTTGTTTCCCGAGTTTTAGACAGTAATTTTACTCTTATTTTGAACGTTGTCGTGTTTTGTGGAAAAGTGTCAAAAATTTCTACATTTGACAAAGGGGAAGTGAAAAGCGGATAAGGGAAGTTTATCTATATCTCAGGTAGACGGCTATGTGCGAAAAACTCCATATAAAACTGCAAATCTGTGTAATAATCAAATCAACGCCGCCCTCCATAGAAGCTTTTCTTCCTATAATTAAATTAAGCTCTTATCTAGAGACAGGTTGATAGATAAGAGGAAGGCTTGGAAAATATTTGGTCATTTAGATCTGCTCTAAAAACTGTTCATGCCATTTAAAATTTTAGATTCTGAATAATGGTCTTTATTACCAGGTTGTTACCAATTGTGCAAGAAATATAATAATTCTCGTTTCAATTCTGCCATTGTTTTTTCAAAGTTTATTAGACACATAAAAAATCACCATCACTGTCATCTCCTTCCCTTGTCTTATTAGGGGCGGAGGCCTATCGCTAAGGAAATGGGCCCCCAGGCATCCCTGTCCAGCGGCACAGCCTGTGATGTTGCTTCTCTGACTGAGGATTAAACCTTCCTCCCCAGGGATTGACTAAAATAAGTGAAGAATAAAAGAAGTTTTAGAGCAGATCTGAATGAGCAAATACTTTCCAAGCCTTCCTCTTATCTATCAACCAATAACAACCCTTACGTAGATGGCGATAAGGTTTAAATTCCCGCTTAACACGATCCGCCTGTTTTGATTTATGCAAGAAAAACACATGGCCAAAAAGTGCCTTTTATTTTATTTTGTGGATGTTTAGGCATAAATATTTAAATTTTTTCCGATCATTTTATAAATAACTTAATTTTCCACATTATACAATAAAATCATAACCGAAAATGGGTTCGTAAGTAGGAGATTTTGAACTTTAAAGCAGTTATCATAGACCTTTGGGGATCAGGTGGTGAGGCACGAAATGAAAAGCGTGTGGTGAAGTTCACTGTGTTTTATTGATGAGTCAGTGTAGCCGTAACGAGAGTTGACGCTGGACAGAAGAATATACTGGATGCTGGCTGATGATGTGGTGGTCGAGCGCGGGTCAGTGAGTCGACGCCGGGCGCTGGTGACCGGGACTCGATGGAGTCAAGCACTGGCGAAGAACGTAGGTCTTCAGGCACTCCAGTGCTGACGAGACGGCCGAAGGTGCGGCGGACCTTGTAGGCGGTTGAACGGGAACGGCGTGACCAGTGAGGATGCAGCGTGTCCTCGTGGTGGTCATAGTAGCGTGGAAGAAGCGCTGGTCAGAGACACTGGAACCAGGGCGCTTGTAGTCCGAGCAGCGCTTGCCAGGAACGGCGATCTGGACAAGGCGCTAAAATGATGTCCCGATAGAGTCCATGATGGTACGGGCGAAGCCGGGTATATGTCCTTTGCGCTAGTAAGAGTAGCGCAAGTTATCACTCGTTGATCTTTGTAGACTGACGGCTGATAGATAACAGACTGACTGACTCGCTGCGTCGGGCATATTTATACTACACGGCCGACGGCGGCAGTAGGTAGGTGGATGGCAACTAAATCCTAGGCACTCGCACAGACTGTATGTTTCAGGAATCTTCGATAGCGTGGCAATTATGCATAGGCGGCAGACTCGTTCCTTCTGGCGAGTTCTCGTACTGTGTAAGACGGCTCGTGGCGTATTGTCACCTGGTAGACAAGTAGGTCTTGTAGTACTTAGGTTACTTTGTTTACGTTGCGATTTGAATTGCAGGTACATAATTCGGGAGTAGGTGTCACATAAATATTTTGTGACAAGTTTAGTTCTTGCTTAATTGGGGTAATTTTGTCTATGGTGTTTTTTCTCAAACTCTGGCAATATTTTGAAGGAAGGAAGTACAGTTTTGTTTATGGTCACTTCCTCCCCGGCCTGCCTTGCCGGTGGGTCGGTGGATCGAGTCACTCTCCTTTAAAGGGGCTTCAATCTGAGTTAATCATGTGAATAGGAGTTATTATTTCTTTTAAAAAAGGCGCGGGGTGTTTATCCATTCACGAACAGTTCGTGTTTGTTATTATTTTAGTGGGGAATATGGAATCCCGCTTTTATTGAGTGTTGGCCGATGGTCATGTCGGAGTGCTCGTGTTTCGGACTTGAAACCGAGATGGGTTTGGTCCTAGCTGTGGCTGGTTGTTCTTGGCGGAGTGTCCCCGTGTCGCAAAAGAACGGATTGCTGTCTTGGCTCCGTTGAAGAGTCTGGTCGACTACCACGTGCTGCAGGCCTGATGCCCCTGCAGGCGTCCATTGAAGGAGCTGCGTTCTCCCGCTGCCACTAAGGATACGGATTGCTGTCTTGGCTCCGTTGAAGAGTCTGGTCGACTACCACGTGCTGCAGGCCTGATGCCCCTGCAGGCGTCCATTGAAGGAGCTGCGTTCTCCCGCTGCCACTAAGGATACGGATTGCTGTCTTGGCTCCGTTGAAGAGTCTGGTCGACTACCACGTGCTGCAGGCCTGATGCCCCTGCAGGCGTCCATTGAAGGAGTTGCGTCCTCCTGCTTCCACCAAGGGAAGGATGTCCTGGCTTTCGACTCGGGTCCGTTCCCCGCTGCCGAGAGCAAGTCTTCGTTCGCCATCCGTTGTCGTTCTTTCGTTTCACGTTAAGTTAGTTTAGTTTGATTCAGGAGTCCATCGGGTATGTGCCTATATTTATTTCTATGGTTACATGTTTATCATCTTACTCCTTTGTTGTAACTCTTGATGTTTCAATATATTTTCCATTAAGAATTCATTCTTATTATTTATGATCACCCAACTTACTTGACAGGAAATTAATCCCACAATCTTGAGATGAGATCTTTGCTCTACCGTTTTTGTAAACATTGGAATGTTACAACAATATACATTACATTTGGCGACCCAACATTTTTCTTACATTACATAGGTACTAAGTAGGTCGAGCGGTTTATTATTAATTATTCAATGGATTATTCTCGACGCCACAGACCTATGCATTATTTTTTTCTGGGCTTATAAAAAGACTTATATAAAAATACTCGATTAGTTCAAAGGTCAAGATGTATTCTACTTGCAGTATTTAATAAAAGCATCTGAAACATTTATAGGCGACCAAATTTTCAAACCAAAAACACATGATTTTGCATTACTACTTATGGCATCGCCTTCTGAGATTTATTATGTATTACGGCGATGCACTACGTCGTGTAAAATTTGGAATCGGCCGCTAACAATAACCCTTCTTATATAAATGGTGATAAGGTTTAAATTCCCGCTTAACACCAGCCACCTGTTTTGATTTATGCAAGAAAAAAACATCACACAAATATATTATTTTTTAAGATCATTTTCTAATGAATTTAATCTGCCACATTATTTATATTTTTATTTTTTTCACAATGTCATCCAATTTCGAAGAAATTCGTGTGTGAGCACATTTGTGTACGCGTGATTGCCAGCAAAAGCTGATAGAATGCATTGTCATCGACAAAGAAGAGTTTCAGCTCAATAGGATATTGGGAAGTGGATTAATTTCCATTTCCAATCTTCTATTTAATTCATTCATTCAAGAAAACAAAATCGAAATTCAAAAAGATGTATTTAAAAAATAAAGTAAGATAAACCATCATCATAAGGTTGTTTCGTGATCGGTGGTACATTTTGCGATCTGTGACAGTTAACCTTGTTACTAAATACATTTGCGACCTGTGACAGTTCACCTGGTTACTAAACACATTTGTGATCTGTGATAGTTAAACTGGTTACTAAATACATTTGTGATCTGTGATAGTTAAACTGGTTACTAAATACATTTGTGATCTGTGATAGTTAATCTGGTTACTAAATACATTTGTGATCTGTGATAGTTAAACTGGTTACTAAATACATTTGTCATCTGTGATAGTTAAACTGGTTACTAAATACATTTGTGATCTGTGATAGTTAAACTGGTTACTAAATACATTTGTGATCTGTGATAGTTAAACTGGTTACTAAATACATTTGTGATCTTTGATAGTTAAACTGGTTACTAAATACATTTGTGATCTTTGATAGTTAAACTGGTTACTAAATACATTTGTGTTCTGTGACAGTTAACCTGGTTTATCAAATAAACTCATGACAACATAAAAAATAAACGGTATATCTAATTAAGTATTTCCAACATGTTCAGATTTCTCGCATACGTATTATAGATATTATGAAATTTGTTTATAAAGTATAAATTATAAAATATTAGCCGTTAAAGAATTCCAGTATTCACGATTTGAGAGGCAACATTGGCAATTGTTTGTGAGTCAATGGTGATAATAAAAAATATGGTTTTTACTTCTATGTACTTCTTATGTAAATATAATGAATTAAAAAAATAAAAGGAATTTAAAAATTATTGAAATGTGCTTACATTTAAGTTACAAGCAACTGATTTATGTTGCAATAATTTTTTTTTGAAAATATATATTTTTTTAAATTATGGATAAAAAAGTTGTTTTATTTATTTAATATTTCATTATAATATCGCATTGTGTAGGGTAACATGATTTTTTTAGGAATTACTATTAACTTTCAAAAGATGTCAAAACTTCTAAATGGGTTGCCGAAAGTGCCAAAAAAAAGTGGAGAATGCGAGGAGATGGGTTAAACTAAGATTCGGAAGTACCTGGCTATTCAGATATGGTCACCAAGCACAGCTTTAACACAGAGAAAATTTAAATAATGTGAAGAATATCTTCAAATTATTTGTAATCCGGTTAAAAAGGTGATTGCAGGCCTTTGACGAATTAATTTATAGGATTTTTAATAAACTTTCAGTAAGTAAAACACGAATTTGTTTTCGCCATGTTGGAACAAGTGTTCATGAAAATTCTGATATTTTCGCATTTCTTCATTATTAGGACAAATGCAGGTGCATGAACACGTGTTCCAGTGTATAACGAATGTACTAAAAGTTTAACAGAAAACGGCCTGCAATCCCGTTTTTAATCAGTAATACTCATTTTTCTCCATGCTCTAGGGCTAATTGAGATTATCAGTTACCACTGTGAAACTATGATTCCAACGGTCACCTGTTATTCGTGCCAGTATGATGTGTGCTTCCACTAATAAGGACTAGAGCACGTCATAATTTTATTATGATTACGCTAATCCTGATCCTGCCATCACTTTGCGCACTGCCCAGTCATTCTTGTGTCCCCATTTCACGGCGCGCATCGCAACCAATCCATTATTATATATTTTTAATTACATCATTGTGCACCAATTATGGTAAAGGTGGCGATACTCGGTGACGGCTGTCGAGGACTGACGAGAGTTATCGAAAAATGTTGATAAATATTTGAACTAAGGCATTTTAATTTATCATATTTTATACATAACAAGACGTTTTACATCTGTCCATCAAACTTGATTTCAAAATCAAATAGAAACACATACTGTCAAAAATGTTCAATAATACCATATGGAAATATTACGTAATCTATCAGTGTAATTAATTTGTTTGGACCTTATGTTGTGACAACATGTTTGGAAATTAATAGAGTATGTATTGACAAATTACCTACGGTTTGTAAACGTCAAAAAGTGCACGTAGCACCTTTTTTAAAGGCCCTTCAAACTAGCAACCAAAATCTTGTAAAAGTTTTGCGATTTATATTATTCATAGAAGATTTAAGATATCTGCATTTATTAGCTGACGTGTACGTCTTGTCTCTACTTTCAATTAATGTTGTATATATATAAACCTTCCGGAAAAAATTCTCTAAATGATAATGAAAACCCTATCAAATCCGTTGCATGGTTTAGAAGAACTAAGCGCACAAACAGACAGACTCGGATACTGACTTTGTTTTATACTATTTAGAGATATGTATTGTCAAGATTACGAATTTAATAAAAGTTTATCAGGAAACGGCCTGTAATCCCGTTTATAGTTTATTATAATCTGGGTTGTTGTTTACGCGTAATTAGATTGAAACGCAACTTTAACTGTACAAAAAAGCCCTAAATGGGGACAAAGAGATCGTTTTATAAGGTAAATTTTGAACTTTGATAAAAATGGAATTTCAATAAATCTTTTACCACTTATCCGGATGTAAATCGTTGTTTCTAGTAATAAGTAAGTTGAAACGCAGTGCAATTTCCATGTCTATAAATTAAATATTTACCGCTAGCGCAATCAAGGAGGACTTATGTAGCGGAGGATTAAATTGGAGCTCCTTGCTAGTAATCTGCCATTTCGTGTACCATAGGATTGCATACTTCTAATGGACAAATTTGCTATTAATCTGTCTTTTCGGCTACTATCGGATTGCATACTTCTAATTGGACAACTTTGCTATTAATCTGTCTTTTCGGCTACTATCTGATTGCATACTTCTAATTGGACAACTTTGCTATTAATCTATATTTTTGGCTACTATCTGATTGCATACTTCTAATTGGACAACTTTGCTAAATCTGTCTTTTTGGCCACTATCGGATTGCATACTTCTAATTGGACAACTTTTCTATTAATCTGGCTTTTCGGCCACTATCGGATTGCGTACTTCTAATTGGACAACTTTGCTATTAATCTATATTTTTGGCTACTATCTGATTGCATACTTCTAATTGGACAACTTTGCTAAATCTGTCTTTTCGGCCACTATCGGATTGCATACTTCTAATTGGACAACTTTTCTATTAATCTGGCTTTTCGGCCACTATCGGATTGCGTACTTCTAATTGGACAACTTTGCTATTAATCTGTCTTTTCGGCTACTATCGGATTGCATACTTCTAATTGGACAACTTTGCTATTAATCTGACTTTTCGGCTACTATCGGATTGCATACTTCTAATAAGCTATATCCCAGTAAATACATCTATGAAATGACGTGTTTAAAATATTCTTCTGATCTTTTTAGAAATGTTGTCAATAAAAATTATTCATTCAAAAGGAACCACTTTTTTTGTAGCGGGTTTTTCCAAATTATCACGTATGTAATATCCTCTTCACGATTGATCACTTCAAGAAGTACATAAGATGTATTCTTAGAATTCACCTACCCAAACCCCTCCCGATCTCCATTCATTTTATAAACAACATTCAAATCTCTTTTGCTTATCTTTTTCAATTGATTAATTATCAAATGGAATTGATTCCCTCACACGAGGGAAATGTCATTGGTAAATTGCATGCAACTAACGTAAAATAATTCTGCCCTTGTGCGGAAAAACATCGTTAGCGAGATAACGTTATCGAAATAACGCTGTGTTTGTGCAAATCTATTCGAATTATACGCCGTATATCCAACTAGGTTCACAACAAATTTCGTTTTAAAGTCTCAACCGCAGATGACAGTACAAGGCATATGATGACTCTCAATATAAGTCGTTACTGACGGTTATTGCGATTGGCGCTTAGCACGTTTTGAATTATTATGGTGGTTAAGTTTTATTTCTGAATTGTGTTATTTGTAGATATGTTTTTACTTGTCTTCTTTGTTTCTTAATTTTTTGTTAGTAAAACAAAAAAAAGTATTAATAAATGTAAAATTGCGTTATTTTTTTTCCTCTTTTTTGTGTGAAACCGCACAAAAGTCCCAACTGCCCAACCGTCTGGAGCAAGTGAGACTGTGGCATCAATTTGGGTATGTTGTGAGGCTGAAGGTAACGGGTAGGAGAAGGAGATGGGGAAGAGGAAGGTGGGGGATTTCCTGATTATTGAGATCTGGTCACCAACCACGGTTAAGTTTCTTTTAGTTTCGTCTGTCTCTAAAATTATTAGTTACGTTCCGGTTCCGATTCAAGATGGCGGCTGCGTTGGATATTACACTTTTATCCCGCCAGAGTTCGCATGAGTTCGTGGTACCTACGAGTTACCAAATCGGAATAATCAATATTATGGTACCTACCGGTCTGAAGAATGTTTGAAAAAGTAATTGCCATTGAGTTGTGACAATTCTTTGGAAAAATTGTATTATTCCTTATTTGAAATTAGCTGGCGTGTACTCTATCTAAATCTCTAAATAATAGTGAAAATTCTATCAAAATCCGTTGCGTAGTTTAGAAGAACTAAGCTCACAAACAAACAGACGCGGATAGCGACTTAGTTTTATAATATTCAGAGATAAAAAAATGTTACTTAAAATATTTATGGCTTATAATTAAGTGGGTAGGTATTTAAGAACTTATTTACAAATTTTAAGATTTCAGAGGACATTACTACTATGCCTATATGCCTACCTATTTACTTGTGTTCTTTTCTTTTCTCGATTCTTTCGATTTGAAATTAGACTAATAAAGAAGTACCGAATCCAAAATTAGATTTTCAAATAACGGGTCATCAATGTATCGGTTCAAAAACAGTCGGGAAAAGTGTGATCTTTAATTACAGCCGACACGAGACTCTAATAACGGGAATTTGCTCGAGGCTTACGTTTTAATTGATTGCGAAGTCGATGTAAATATTATACATATTTTAGACTGCTACCCGCGGACGAATGTTATTTACATTTAAGATTAATCAAAATAATACCTCACCATTAAAATATTTTACGTCAAACTCTTTTTTAATATTTTTAAAAAGTTTTTCAACTATTAAAAGAAAAGATCTGGTAAACACCAGATTTCATTTATTTAGAAATTTTGACGAAAAATTGATTAGTAACTTCATGAGACATTCAGTAAATATTTAGGATTTTAGTAATTGTACGTTTATCAGAATTAATTTTAAATTAACTTGAGTCTGGGCCTGCTAGGGAAAATTCTATCGTAGGTCCGTTCAATAGGCTGAGCGGAGCGCCGAATATTTTTGTACACGCCTTCTCACTTACGTCGTTTTGATTCCGACTTTATTTTAGTGTATTGTGTTGTCTTAACCGGTATATAAATAACTGTAGGTATTAAATTATTTTCTAATCACTGAATTGTAGGGGGTAATCAAATATTGTTACACTTTAATATAAAGTTTTAATTTGTGAGGCTAGTATGGGTACCACCGCCCCGGGAACCAGTTGTTGGATGACCAATACCCCTGCCACAGGTCACTCCAAGAGGTGTGCTACGTTTGGTGACTTAGCAAGGGTGCTCGGGTTCATTGGGTGAGGTTTGTCTAGGTCTTGGACACATTGATCCTCAGATTCCTACCCACCCCTCATACATTTTCGTTCCCAGAACTTTCTCTTCTTTTTTTTTTTTTTTTTTTTTTTTCATAAAAATACCCTCCTCACAGCATCCCCAAAGATGACATATTCCCTGAGGGTTTTTCTTTCCCCTCAGGCACCCCGGTATGGAACTAATGTAAAAAAAAATATTATAGAAATACTAACAAATTCGACAGTTGTGTCGAAAAAACACATTTTTAGTTAATTATGATTAGATATTATCCCAAACAATTAAAACACGTAGATATTAGTATTATTAGTAGCCGTTGTTTTCACTGCTTTCTGGGAACGTTCCCAATAATGAATGGACCATTAGACAAGCATAATGGTGAGATATTCTACTCGTGTCTGTGTTGAGAGCTGTGTAGCAAAAACAAACACAATGGGAACTGCGCGCGCACGATCTGCTCATTGCTCAAGGCCGCATAGCAACAGCGGGTCACGGAATTAATTATTGCATTATTTACACTGATCAGAAAATCCCTAGGAGTGTGATCTATGTTGATTTGAAAGAAAACCACAGATAACAGTAACAAGGAAGATGGGTCACGAACTATTACTAGTATGAAATCTCATCTCCGCACGCTTCCACGCCATTTCTCGCTGTGTTTCTATTATCGATAAAGAAAACTGAGGCAGTCAATTTATGTAAGACTTTTCGAATCTTAGGGTACGTATACATTTGTGAACCGAAACGCGAACCGTACCACGAATTACGGGAAAGGAACAAATCTTCCTCGAAAACAGCCTCGTTTCTTTCCAATAAATTGAGGTTCAGTTCGGCAGTTACAACATAGAATGGAGAAAAATGAGTATTGCTGATTTATTAAAATCTTATGTTAAAAACGGTAAAGCATGCCGTTTCCTAATAAAATTTTAGTTCATTCGTATTATATCGGAACACGTGTTCATTCACCTGGGTTTGTCCATCTGAATAGTCAGGTACTTCCCAACCTTACTTTCTCTCCATCTCCTTCACACATCCCACTCCTTTCAACCTTTTGTGGAGTGGTAGGTACTTTCAGTCCCCTCATGACGAAAGTCTCGAATTTGAATCGAAAAGTTGCTTGAAATTGCTTTAGCTGTCTTTGGTAACCAGATCTGATTAGCCTGGTACTTTCCCACCATCCTCTTCCCCATCTTCTTACCTTCAACCTCACAAAATCGACAAATAAACAAGGAATGGGGTCTAATGTATAAAAATATAGTAACAAGGAAACGCCTACGAACCAATATTTTATTAATCAATCCCATCTTCCTATATTTTATAACGTGCTGATACTTATCTAACGCAACCGAAACCTGTTCCGTTTACTACGTAAGAACCTGTTATATTAATATAAATAATTATTTTTTATATAAAAAATATTATATTTATTTATAGCAAACAGCTGAGGTAACTATAAAAATAATAACAACAAACAACCACGCTGGAACAAAAACAGGTTGGTTTAATGAACGATTGTACGTACATTCATAAAAACACCGACGGTTAAAAAAATAACTTCTAACACGAATAGTGACTTGGATATAATATATAATAAAACTAAATGACGTAACGAATCAAGAAGAACAGAAACGTCGTAATATAGTGAGCCCTTCATCAGGGCTGTAGCGAGGGATACTGCGGCCCCTGTGTGAAAAAATGCGCGCTAGAAAGAGTCCAAATATAATAATTTGTTTCTTAAGAGGAAGCTACAATCCAAAAATGTGTATATTCTTGGTATACCTTATATCGTAGGTAATAGGCATTAAAATCGCTTTTTTTTATTTTTATAGTGAATACCTCACAAGAGTCCCAACTGCTCCCGTCTGGAGCCAGTGAGACTATGGCATCCCCAATTGGGGGATGTTGTGAGGCTGAAGGTAAGTGGGGAAGGGAAAGAGGAAGGTGGGGAAGTACCTGGCTATTCAGATCTAGTCACTAAACACGGCTAAAGCCATTTGGAGCAACGTTTCAATTCTGAATGGTGGTCTTACACCAGGGCGATACTGGTAGTATCTTCCACTCTGGAACGTGCCGCAAATATACTATATATTATTTTAATTAATTAATTGTGAAATAACACAAATTAATCAAATAAAATTTATTTGCGCACGCCGGGTTCGAACCCGCGACCTTCGGAATGGCAGTCCAATGCGTTACCACTGGACTATGCCGGCCGTCATAGAATCAAATCGCTTGACAAACGGAGTCTAGAAACGTTCGATTTCAAGAAAAAAACTGTTTTTTACTTATTTTTTAAATAATTTTATAAGAAAGCAAAAAAGTTAATCAAGTGAAACTGTCACGGATAATCTTAGCTATAAAACTGTATTTTTTAAAAGTTGTTTCCTTTATGCGTTCATACATTTCTATTGAAAAAAAAAATTGTAGTAGTTTGCATTTATTGCATTCGCCTGAAACACTCATCCACATTGAATCTTGGATGAGTGTTTCAGGCGAATAATTATTGCTTATAATTGTTACCCTTTGTGCTATGCATAAAAAATCTTGTCTTAAACATTAGTTTACCAAAAAAATAATAATTAATATTTGACAAGTTCTAGTGTTTTCACCTAAAAATGTAGACAATTTGTCTCGACGCCATTTAGTGAGAGAGTTAGCACTTACAATGCCTTTCTCATATAAAATAAAGTTGGTTGTTTTCAGGTGAAAAAATGTAACAAGCAGTAATTGTTGAATTAAACACTAGTATATATTGAATTATTTCGCGGATAAGAGATAAGCCGCCATAGCTCAGTGGTCAGAGCTGTCGACCGGAAATCGAAAGGACACGGGTTCAAGTCCCGTTGGCGTCATGTATCTTTTATCAGGAGATTTTTCAATGTGGATGAGTGTTTCAGGCGAATAATTATTGCTTATAAAATAATTGTTACCCTTTGTGCTATACATAAAAAATCTTGTCTTAAACATTAGTTTACCAAAAAAATAATAATAAATATTATTTGGTTTTCATAATGTACACCAATTCATTATAAAGATCAATCAAAATAGTGGTTTGGCATTAAGCTTCGCCTTAAGAGGCATGAACGATTCAAAAAGGTGTGTTTTCTTAGCGTGCCTTATAATCACCACGAATATATGTAATAGGCGTAAATATCGCTGTGCAAACAGAGGCTAAAAACGGTCAATTTTAGCGCAAAACTGGTTATTATTTATTTTTAAAATTATTTTAGAAGAGATAAAATAAATTATCCGAAGGAAACTGTCACAGAAATGTAAGCCAGAAAAATGTACTTGTTTTTTTATGCATTCATACATTACTAATGCATTCATACACTTCTAATGCACTCATAAATTTCTAATTCATTCACACATTTCTAATGTATTCATACATTTCTAATGACAAAATACATGTTTTGCTAGCTTACGTTTACATTTTTTATAAAGTAATAAAAAAAATTGTTTTAATTCTAATCAGGAAAAGCATCAATTTATCCCCAATATATAATTCTTCTATTATACTTACGTATGTACTTAGTGAGTGGTAAATGCTCCCATTTGAACTGATATGTTACCATTCAGCATTGAAACAGCGTTGCATAAAATGGCATTAGTCATGTTTTGTGACCAAATCTTAACAACCTGTTCCGAACCTTCTCCCTCCTCATCTTCTTCGCCTCTCCAGCTTCTCAACACATTAGGGATGCCACAATGCTACTGACTCCGGTCAGTTGGGACTCTTGTATTCACTTAGTTTAAGAACCTTCATTATGTGGAGTCAAGAACTGTCAGCCAACCTTAAATAATATTTTTAATACGGAAACACTGTTTTGGGGATAGCAACCCGAAAACAGAGCTCGCTACTAGTTCCGTAAACGGCCATCATCATTCCTGTTTCTCGAGTCTCAAGTCATATGAGTCAGATTTACAGTTTATTGTTAGCAGAGCGATTGTATAGTGCACAGACACAATATAGGCAAGCTGAGCCTGTTCTACGGGTATTTTAATGGAGCCTGATTTAAGGAGCTAGTAGCATTGATCGCCGGTGCACAGGTACACGTACGTGAAACTCGATGGATACAATGGAATATCCGTTCACAATTGATGTTGGCTTCGTGAGAACGGGTCGTTTCTTCGACTCGTTTTTGTGTAAGTCGGCTCGTGTGTGGAATGAGCTACCGGCATCTGTTTTTCCTCTTTCATATAATCCGGCTTCTTCAAGAAGCGCATCAACAAATCCCTTCGTACCTTAATCCGCCTCACAAAGCTGCTCAACAGGGGCGCTCTTGTGAGTTGTCTCATAAAAAAATACATGTATGATAACCGAGACAAAGAAATCGGTCATGAGGCCTCCCCCCGGTTTGGAAGCCCGTGTGCACAGCACTCATTGCATATTGAACACATGGATTCGGTCCTGCCTTTCATTCTGAAACTTGTTACGTGTACGTGCCTTGTATGTGACAACGGTAATATCTGTGTTGCGATTGGTGTTATCGTAGGTCAGTGTTGGATTAACGCTTATACCTGATTGCCTCTGCATCTGTCAGACTGTGGTGACTGTGCGTCACGTTATTAATGGACTATCTTACCATTAAAAATTAATGCAAACCACTTTATTAGTACTTCTTAGCAAGATATCAATGTTTTTACGAACAGATATTTTATTTTAATGGGTTATATGTGGAAATAATTTTTGGAAACCTGTCGCCTTTGACATCTTAATTAGGCAGGTAGATACTTATCGTTATCATTAAGGTTACGTTGAAGTAACGAAAGCGACTTCTAAACATATCCAGATAATACATACCTATATGTTCATAAGGTTATGTGTCTGTATGGAAAAGCTTAGCGAGGCGCGACTTTTACATTTTTTAAATACATAACGTTAGATTTTTGGAAAAGCTTAGCGAGGTTTAGCGACTTTTACATGTTTTATTTTTTTTAATGTATAACGTTAGATTTTTGGAAAAGCTTAGCGAGGCGTGACTTTTACATGTTTTACATTTTTTCTAATGTATAACATTAGATTTTTGAAAAACTTGGCGAGGCGCGATTTTTAAATGTTTTACATTTTTTCTAATGTTTAACGTTAGATTTTTACGTTCATGCTCTTTGAAAACAATAGGTAAAACTCCAAGGGGTATATACTCTTAGTATCGCCTTGGTGAAAGACAACCATTCAGAATAAGGTTGCCAGCTCTGAATAGCCCGGTCCTTTCCAACCAATCTCTTTCGCGTCTCCTTCACTTCCTTAATCCCGTCAGCCTCACAATAAAGGCACCTACCCAAACAATGGGTATTATCTTTGTTTGTTTTTATTCTAGGAAAAATATTACTATAGTGAAGGTATTTTTTCTTTATAAGGAATAAATTTTCCATAAAGATTTAAATTGTGCCATTTTCGATTTGCAGCCAAAACGAAATTTATTTATTTATTTATTTTCACATATACGGCACAACATGTGCCATTCACATACTAAATTACAGAGAATAGTACAGCAACATAAGGAATGCAACAATATAAATGTAAGTATAACGGTATAATCAGTAAATAGTAGTAAGGTTAAAAGTATGAAAAAAGAGACATAAATAAAATATAAGTAGCAATCTGTAGTATAGTATTAAGTCAAAGTAAGACATTATATGTAATAATCTACAATAAAGTAGTATAAGCAAGAATGAAGGGCTTATAAAATGTCTGAAAAGCAATAAGAGTTTGTAAAAAATAAAATAAAATTTTTTAGAAAGGTACCTATAAACTATTAGAAAATGAAAAGAATAAAATATATACTATTATAATATGAAAAGGAAACAAAAGGTATAAACTATTAGAAAGGTATAAACTATTAGAAAATGAAAAGAATAAAATATATACTATTATAATATGAAAAGGAAACAAAAGTAATAAATGGGAGAATCGCGTGTATAATAATAATGTGCGACACTGCTTGACAGTCCGATAAAGTTTTACATAGTACCTATGATGACTATGATAATATATAATGCACTGATATCAGCTTCTACCTATCGAGTACTAGTAGTTTTTAATCTGAAGTACATAAACATTATGATGGTATGGTATTATTCGACAATTTTTGTTTTATGCATCTTTTATATGATAATAGACAATCAGCGTGATCGATGTTGGAATATTCATTGCCTAATCTGTGCAAGCGATGTATTATTGAATTTTGTTCTGCGTTAGTTCCAGTATTGTTGCAATAATAAGGTGACTTGAGTCTAGTTTGTCTACAGGGAACATGGTAGTTTATCAACGAAGTTAATTCAGGGGAGTCAAACCGGTGATTGATTATTTTAAATAAAAAAATAGATCATTAAGTATTCTTCTATGTTTTAACGATAAGAGATGCATTAATTGTAATAATGGATCGTAATCAATGTCGTCAGAGGGAATTCCTAATTTGAAGTTAATTGTTCTGAGAAATTTATGTTGGATTCTTTCAATGGAGTTTGCATAGTTTTTGTAGGAAGGGTTCCATATAGACGAATTATATTCTAATTGACTTCTGATTAGAGTTGTATAAAGTAATTTTAATGTATGGATATTTTTGAAATCTTTAGATATTCTAGTAATGAAGCCCAACATTTTCATTGCTTTACTAGTAATGACATTTATGTGATTATTAAATGATAATTTACTATCAAAGATTATACCGAGGTCCCTAATTTCAGGTACAGATAATAAAATGTGGTTGTTCAGTGTATAACTATATTTGATGGGGTTTTTTATTCTGAAAAAACTCATAATTTGACATTTTTTAATATTGAGTGTAAGTTTGTTAATGGAACACCACTCTGCAAATTTTTTGAAATTGGATTGTAGGGACAAACAGTCATTGATATTTTTAATGATTTTAAATATTTTCATATCATCAGCAAATAATAATATGTGAACATCAGAGAAAATAGAAGTGACATCGTTTATAAACAGTATAAATAATATTGGTCCTAAGTGTGAACCCTGAGGCACACCGCTAGTGGCTTCGAATTCGTAAGACAAGTGTTCTTTGATACATACAGTCAGTATACGTTTTGATAAGTAATCCTTAATCCAGTGTAATAGTTTACCACTTATTCCAAGTTTTGACAATTTATTTATAAGGATTTTATGACAAACCTTGTCGAACGCTTTACTAAAATCCGTATAAATTGAGTCGACTTGTTGCCTGTTAGCGAGAGCACATGAGATAAAGTTTTCGTATAGTGTAAGATTAGTTAGAGTAGATCGGCCAGAGACAAAACCGTGTTGAAAAGAAGAAATATTAAATTTTACACAAGAACATATTTTATGAAGAATTAACTTTTCAAAAACTTTCGGTATCGACGATTGTATGCATATCGGTCTGTAATTTTCAACAAAAGACTTGTCTCCGCTTTTAAATATTGGAGTAAGAAAGCTGTTTTTCCATATTTGCGGGAACTTACCCGATGAAAGTGATTGTTTAAAGAGTAGGTATAGTGGGTAAGAGACGCTACCTGCACAGTTTTTAAGGAATATGGGGGGAATTTTATCTGGTCTTGAGCAACATTTAGGTTCCAGTAGTTTAATACAAGCCGCTATGTCTTTAATTTCAATATTAATCTGGGATAATTCTAAATTTATATCTGACTCGAAGTTTGGAATTGGTTCGTTAGGTATATCCGCTTCATACACATCTTTAAAAAAATCTGCAAATAAATTGACAATTTCATTAATTTTACAGGAAGTTTTCTGTTTATGGTGCATAGTTTCAGGTATTCCAAGATTATTGTTATTTAGTGATTTATAATACTTAAAAAAATGTTTTACATTATTTCCAATTGAAAGTTCAACATTATTAATATAATTCTTGTAACAAATGTTCGATAGTTTATTGCAATTTTTTCGTAGCATGCTGAAATTTGAATAATCAGAAATGTTTTTAGTATCTTTGTAAATTGTATGTGCTATCTTCTTTTCAATTACTAGGTTAATGAGGTCCTTGTTGAACCAGCTAGGGAAATTAGAGGATGATTTAAAGCTGATTGGGACAAAAGTTTCAATGGCTTTATACAAGTGGTCATAAAAGGCTTTAATATTTCCATCGAGGTCACATCCCTCTAGTATAGACCAGTCAACGTTATATAGATAATCACGTATTGTGGCATAATTGGCTTTATTAAAGTTTGGATACTGGGTCTTAGTTTCAAGTTGGTATTTCATAGGGCTACATAATATAACAATGTCTAAAGGTGGGTGATGGGAGTCGGGTGCAAGAATCAAATCCAGTGACTCATCAACCTTAGTGGCCATGTCAGTACAAAAAACAAGATCTAGTAATCTGTTATTGACATTTTTTACATTTTCTAATTGATTAAGGTTAAGGAAATCACATAAATTGACAATTTTTTTTTCTGTTTCGGATAAGGTTGAGTTTTGAGAATCAGTAGAATTATCGCAGGTGCCCCAGTGGATTTTGGGTAAATTGTAATCGCCGATGATAGTGATTTTACTATTTGGAAATTTGTACGACAATTGGTCTATATCCTCTTTGTATACACTTATATCCGACGATGGCGGAACGTAAACACTGCCAATGATATTTTTTTGGTTTTTACCGTTTAATAAGATGTAAACTTGTTCCACATTACAGTTTTTGGTTTTCAGAAGTTTTGAGCAATGCACCTTGTTGACGGCTATCATGACGCCGCCGCCTCTAGACTTAGAGCTGGTATGTTGACTTCTGTCAGCCCGGTAAACGTGATGGTGGGGAAGTCCAAGCTCAGCTGTGTTGATAGATGGTTCTAGCCAGGTTTCTGTTAGTATGATTATGTCGTGGTGCAGAGTTGGGGCATGTATTTTGAAGTCCTTTAGTTTTGTTTTTATTCCTCTGATGTTTTGGTAGTAGCATTTCAGTTGGAAATTATTGTGTCGTTTTTTGGAATGTTCGTTATTAATCGTAAATTCGGCAGTGTTGACGTCATGCAGGGCGACGATGGTGACAACTTCTCAACAGACATTAGCGTTTTCCATGTCATAATGACGTTGTAGCCAGTTGCAACCGTTTTGGAATGTGCGGTTTTAGATCGTTTTAAAAGTCAATAATATGAAAAAAAAATTATATATTGTTAATACAATGACCAGAATTAGAAAACAAAACTTTAAATCTTCAACACATTTTTAACGTTATTCATAGTTTGAAACTACCCTATTTTGTAGTCTTACTGGCTATCGGAAGAATGGGAACTCTGAAAAAAAAATACACAACGAATAAATCCATTTTTTAATGAACGTATATATGCATATGCATGTCCCATTTTTTCTGATTTTTGTCACCCTGTGGAGGGTTAGTTGGTGAATCAATAATAACTCATTTGGCACAAGCGTTGTTTGGCACGCAATTTTACGATATCATTTAAGTTCACAAATCAAGGAAAATAATGGACAAGCCCCCGCATGCCAAATTTCTACCGTTTTATAACATATTTCCCTTGAACGCTTTTAAATTTTTATGTTCGTAAAAAAATATATATTATTTTTGAAAATCTACGTTTGGAGAGCTGAAACCGTAATTATAGTTAAGTTAAAAAAAAGGATACTCCAAAAATTATTAAAAAACTCACTTTGTTTTGTTATTTAATATGTTTTAAAAATAAAAACAAACATCTTTAAATTCATCTTTAAAAGCAAAGTAGTTCATAGATTTTCACTCTCTATTAAACGGTTCCATGATAACTCAACACAGTGACAATTCAACACACCTTTAAAAAGTGATATAAAGTCATTAGAAACGATGAAAAAATATTAAAAATTTAAACCTAACCTAACCTACTTAACCCAGTTAATAAAGTTTTTGTTTCATCACTTTCCATGACTTTATATAACTTTTTAAAAATGTGATGAATTATCATTTTGATGAGCCATACTAAACGAGTCGTGTTTTGTTAATCATTTTCATATTTTTCGCAATTACTGTTGTTTTTTTTAATATTAGCGCCCTCCCTCTAACTTTCGAATTTAAACATCTCCCTTTCAAATTACCTTCTCCTTGTTATTATTCATACAAAGGACACACCGCTGTGTTTAATCGCAGTGCGTGCTAAACTTTAGCTCCAATATCTACACGTGAATTCTAAATAGGGCCTGCAATCAAGTTGTAAATTTCAAAATTAAATGATCGATTATTTTAATTGATCAAATTTATTCCAGTTTCAAAATATTTCTAAATAGAACACATATATTCAAATTCAAACCTGTTTAAACAGTAATAATTGTGACAGTAATAATTGATTTTCGTTTTATTTTTGACACCAAAAAACATTATTTCGAAAATAGATAAATCGAATATAATTTTTTTGGATAAATCGAATATCATTTTGGGACCATTTTTTTAAAGGTTTTAACTGACATTTTTGAAGTTCACATCAGTGAAGTGTTAAATCTTCAGTAAAACCAATAAAAAATATATATGTGTTTTAAAATACGTACATTTATAAAAATAGATGTATTTTATTGTTTCCGTGTTTATTTTTTAAATCTATTTCTTCATGATAAAATTCATCATTTAATTATATCTCTAGTTTCTCAGTAATACTATAATGTCATAGCAAAAACTATTTTTATCATTGACGTATTATTTTTAGATGAGACATGAAACGAAAAAAATAGGTTCCGCTTTTTGACGTCCAACTGACCTCCAACTCTCCCAACGCTGTAACTAAAACTACCGATTCCGATCTACGTGCACCGCTTATCGCGTTCTAATAGTGGAACAAGTTTTGACGAGATATTAGTGTGCAGTAGCGAATCTAATTGTATATAATCTATGTTGATAGTACATTTTCTTATACTATGTAATATGTACTTTATATTTTAAAAATATGTAATCTCACAATTTCGTTTGCATATCGATTTCATTGTGATTCCGCGGAAAAATTTTAAAGGGTTCTATTTTTTGACATGCGAATGTGAGAAGTAGAACCAGTAGCCACGCTCTTCTTAGCTCCGTGATAAGCTTATTAAAAATGCTAAAACTGCATTAGGTAGATATTTATCATAATAACAAGGTGCCGAGAGTCGTGACCATTTTAATTTTAAGGTTGTATTAAAAACACCCACTTTTGACCTTGTTCCCTTTTAAAAACTTGAAATATAAATATTATTGTCTTATTCGCTTCTATCGGTGAATAGATTCTCGTAATTTATTACATAAGTTCGGCCCTTGGATCAACAAGGTTCTTGTTTGCTGCCAACTGCCAATTTAATGGAACTGAGAAAAAACAAATTACATTTATGTAAAAAACTGAATATGCAGGCCGTATTTTTTACATTAACCCCATACAGGAGGCCGTGAATATAAAATAACTTCCCTCAAGGCCATGGCACTTGAGGGATGCTTTGTGGAGGGTCTTTTTTAAGGAAAGTAAAGAAAGAAAGTTCTGGGAAGGTAAAAGGTATGAGGGTTGGGTAGGAATCTATGAATCAGTGTGTCCAGGAGTGACGGACATATGAATATGTCCCTCCCAGTGCGGCACAAGGTGATGGGTCGAGATACCAGTTGTATAGGTCAAAGGGTCTCCTCAAACCAACCTCTCCCGATCCGGTTCGGTGAGCAGGCGTATCTTGAAAACACCTCACCCGATTAACCCGGGCACCCCTGCTAAATCACCAAACGTAAAGAACCTCTTAGGGTGGCCTACGGCAGGGATGCTGGTTATCAAATAACTGGTCCCCGGGGCGGCGGTACCAACACCCGCTACCCAAATTGTAGTCTAAAACACTCTTTAAGTTTAAGAATATTCCATGCAAAAACATGGCATTTAGCAATAAAATAATAATTAAAATAGCAAAATAAAATAACAGGTTCCTATAACCGAGTTTACTTATGCAACAGGGTTATATCTTATTTAAACTTGTTGTTTTGGCAAGCGTAACGTGTAAAAAAAATTCAATTGCACTAAGTTCGTCATATTATTCACTTTATCATGAAAAAAAATCGGTTGTCAAACTTAGAACATTAATATCCCAGCTTTATACAAATGGTAGATAGAACCTTGTGGTTCCGAGGGAACAATTTACATCTGCAAAATCAGTCAGGAATGTTACAAGACTTGTCAAGATGAAAACTGAGATATTTTATTTCTGCAAAATCAAAAATATCACACATTTCAAATATAGAATAAAAATAATCGCATCACAAAATATGTAGGTAGCATTTCAAGCAACGTCGCGTATAGGTACATGTTCAAAATCATTTTAAACAGATCCTTGATTGCGTAGTGGTGTACCAACTTGATTTATAAAAAGGAAATTTATTTAATAATAATTTTTTAGATAGAAGAAACGAAACAAAGAACGAGTCTAAATTTAAATAGAATTGAAATACGTTGCTACTCACCCAGTATTTTTGCGGGGTAAGAGGGGACTGTGGGCGGGTGTTCCAAAATATTCGAAAACTGTAAACAAATACATTCAAAGGTGTACTCTTAAAAGTGTTTTTTTTTTACCTAATACACTTTTTGTATATAATTGTTTATTTATATTAAATTTGTAAATTTTTCTCTAAAAACAAACATAATATGGTAGCCGGCGCTTTGGTCGCAATCAAATGATCGCAATCTTATGATCGTAATCAAATGATCGCAATCAAATTATCGTAATCTAATGATCGCAATCAAATAATCGTAATCAAATGATCGCAATCAAATTATCGTAATCTAATGATCGCAATCAAATTATATTAATGATCGTAATCAAATGACGAAAGATCGTAATTATCATTTGATCGTAAGCGCATTTGATCGGAAACTACCATTTGATCAAATTATTTGCTTAAAATTGTAGCGGTTACGTCACCGCTCCTAGGGTCATCATATCATAACCAGACTGCACGAGTTAAAAAGCTGAGACAGCAATCAGTCTTACGAAACTTCAATTAAAATATCGGTACCGCAATTCGTAAACTGCTGATATGAGAATTTTTGCATACAGGGTGATGCAAATGCTCATACATACATCGACTTTCTAGCTAAAAACATGGGTAAATTTATCCACATCCAAACAAAAACCCCAAAAGAACATAACTAGAATACTCCTTTCTAAAAACATAGAGCATCACTCTTATCGGCTACCAGAGGATAAACCTTTGAAAGTTGTGATCAGGGGTATCCCTGAAGATATCCCCACAGACGAGGTCAAGCGAGAGCTTGCCCTCAAAAATTACCCGGTCACTTCTGTGCACCGTATGAAATCGGGTCGGTCCCGTCAGCCAATCCCGCTAGTTCTGGTTAACTTGACGAAAAATGAAGATTCAAAGCGAATATTTACCGATTTACAAACTGTTCTCCACCTACGTATCCAAGTAGAATCATTGCGTAATAAAACTAGGATGGGGAAATGCTTCCGTTGCCAGACACATGGCCACTCGGCAAACTGCTGCCATGGCCAGGAGCACTGCGTGAAATGCGCAGAGCCCCACAGGTCCTAGGATTGTAAAAAACCGAGAGACACCCCAGCAAAGTGTGCCCTCTGCG
Source organism: Hesperophylax consimilis (assembly GCF_061612785.1). Classification (NCBI taxonomy): domain Eukaryota; kingdom Metazoa; phylum Arthropoda; class Insecta; order Trichoptera; family Limnephilidae; genus Hesperophylax; species Hesperophylax consimilis. Next base: position 6,969,413 of record NC_142862.1, on the reverse strand, counting down.
AGGGTCCTCACACAGCTAACTACAAGGGTTGTCCAGCCAGACCCCAACATAACCTAATGTATAACAGAAATAGGAACTACATTTACCAAAATCATCCCAAGAGGAACCAACGCAATGATTATCGTCGTGATTACCGACGTTATCAAGACCTCTCCATCCCCCAGCCACAACCTCAGCATCAAAGCGAATACACTAATCCAGGACCTAAAATTAACAATAACACGCATGTCAACCAGCCTACCCACCTCGCCCCCTCAACCTCGACTTCACAATCTTGACCTGCACAAACTTTTTTCAAAAATCGCAACTCCCATCAGAAAAACCGGCTCCCCAAAACCCCGGCATTCAGCCAACAATTCCGGCTCGAACGCCGACCAGAGACCCCTCAAACCTCCCAAAGTACCCTTCCGCCCCCTCCCCCTCCCCAATTCTCAAAATCCGAGGCTAGCCAAATACAAACCCTCATCGAAAGAGTTACGGAGCTCCAATTCCTCATACAAAATGCCGCCAAAGAGCTAAGTTCTATACAGACATACATTAAGAATCACAATGGCTAGAAAACGTGTCAATAAATCAAATTTACAAACAGCGTACTGGGACGCCAATGGCACAGTACTAGCATACTGCGAAGAAATCATAGAATTTCTCCATGATTACAACCTAGACGTATTTCTTATAAATGAAACGTGGCTAAAACCATCACGCAATCTAAGAATACCAAACTATAACGTATTCCGCGACGACAGAACCGCCACAAAAGGAGGCGGCCTGCTATCTTTGTAAAAAGTAACATTGACCACTGTCCAGCTCATTCCTTTTCTAACGATAACATTGAATCCACCGCGGATAAAATCAATACTTCTTCTGGCCCACTTAAATTCATATCTGTATATAGTCCTCCCAAACGTCACTTGATTCCTTCAGAACTAGACTCACTCCTCTCAGAAAATGTCCCCACTATTATAGCCGGTGACTTGAATGCAAAACACGGCTCCTGGCACAGCCAAAACGATAACAAAAAAGGTAGAGACCTTGCAAAATACTCTCTATCAAATCCAATCGTCATAGACGCTCCGGACCTGCCCACACTTTATTCTCCAAATGGCAGGCCGGATATTATCGATATTGTCATACTAAAAGATACGTCTCACGTATACTCCCTAAGAGTACTGTGCGATCTCGCATCCGACCACAATCCTGTTCTTCTAACACTAATTCCTAATTCCACATTTACAGAGTGGAAGATACTACCAGTATCGCCCTGGTGTAAGACCACCATTCAGAATTGAAACGTTGCTCCAAATGGCTTTAGCCGTGTTTAGTGACTAGATCTGAATAGCCAGGTACTTCCCCACCTTCCTCTTTCCCTTCCCCACTTACCTTCAGCCTCACAACATCCCCCAATTGGGGATGCCATAGTCTCACTGGCTCCAGACGGGAGCAGTTGGGACTCTTGTGAGGTATTCACTATAAAAAAAAAAAAACTAATAGGTGGTTCGAATCCACTGGTCCCATACAAGCCAACTCGTAAAAAATTAAATGGCCAAAACTAATAGAGTTATTAAATTCAACTACGACAGTGCCAACTACTGTTCCTGACGAAGCCAATGTTAACACAGCCACTTCTAATTTAATAGATTCAATAAAATCATGCATCAACAAGGCATCCGTTGATATTCCCAACGACACAAGTCGTCACGGAAGATCAAAGATCTCATTAGGGAAAAAAATCTTATTCGGAAAGAATGGCAAAAAAGTTGCAATCCCATAGTAAAAATGCATTATAACCGACTATCCCGTGAAGTCAGGGATGAACTAAATGAATTTAGCAACGAACGTTGGCATGAGTATATATCGTCCCTTGAAAACGACAGAGCAGCGTACTGGAAGCTCTCCAAAACTCTCAGACGTCCAAAGACCAGAATATCTCCTCTTCGAGGCCCAAACGGAGTAGTATACTCTACTGCAGACAAGGCAGAAGCCTTTGCAGATATCTTTGAAGCCCAATTTATCCCAATAATCGATCATGATGACCCAGCCTTCGTTTCGATGGTGGATTCAAAAGTAGCTTCAATTTTAAATACAGAATCTGATGACTTGCCAATCAAATTCTCAACACCCAAGGAAATCAAAAAGATAATTAACGCTCGCAAGATAAAAAAAAAGCAGCCGGTCCAGACGGCATATCAAATAAAGTAGTAAAATGTCTCCCAATTAAAGGCATCTGCGCCCTAACAGCCATTTACAATGCGTCACTACGACTTAATTGCTTTCCTAAAGCATTTAAACATGCAAATTTAATTCTTATACCAGATTTTCAACACGTCTTCCGACCGGGACATTCTTCAGTCCATCAATTTCTTCGCGTAGTCGAACACATAACAGAAGGTTTCAACATAAACAAACAAACGGCAATCCTTACGTTCGAGAGAGTATGGCATTACGGTTTACTATATAAAATGTATCTTATGGGCTTTTCCAAAGCGTCAATTAAAATGATATTCAGCTATCTTTCAGAGCGTACTTTTCAAATACAATTGGAGGACATACTATCCTCAATACGTCCGCTAAAAGCCGGTGTGCCCCAAGGCAAATAATTCAATATCAGCACTCTACCCGATGCTAGGTAAAAATATTCGACTATCAGCAGACAATAAATTACTTATATACAAGACGACCATAAGGTCGGGCTTTACATACGCTTTACCCATTTGGGGACACGCAGCTCACACACACTTAAATAAATTACAAGCCCTGCAAAACAAAGCCATTCGATTAATATTGAATGCGCTGAAGTGGATCAGGGTTAACACTCTCCATAAAGACACAAACATTCCTCTGATAAAGGATCTAATTGTTTCACACTCGGAAAAATTCTATGCCGGCCTAGCCGGACATGAAAATCCAACCATTAATACTCTCGCTCAATACAGCGAGAATGAAATTACGAAACATAAAAGACCTAAGGTAATCCTCAGCAAGAAGTAGGCAATTAAGTATATACAAATAAATAAATCCTGTCCCAAGTCGCAGTATAGTTTTAAGTTTCATTTTACACCACCCAATAAAATCATTTTATTTTTATTTTTTATTATTGATACATTATTTTACAGTATTTCATATCTTAATTCAGTAATGTTGGCCTCACTGGGTTATTTACCCGTGCTGAAGCCCCCATTTTAAAATATACGAATTTATACATTTAAACAAAAAACAACATTAAAATAAAGATAAATTTAAACTAAAAATAAAGATTAGAAATTAAAATTTAATTTTCACACTAAAATAAAAATATTAAAAGAGAATGGAAATCGGCATTTATAATGATTTATGTGTTTGTGCGTGTTGCGTGTTTTATATTTTTTTTTTGTGTTGCGTGTATATGTTTTATTCTTTTATGTTATAGAATTTTGGAAATATTGTCTTTTTTGTTCTTTAATCCATTTTTTTTATTTTGTGCTTGAATTTATTTTTATTTTCCTCAATTTTTGTTTCAAGTGGAAGACTGTTGAATGCTTTAATAGCGTGGTATTTATGGTGTCTTTGTCCAAGGGTAGTGTTTACCGTCGGAGTTTTTAGGTTTTTTTTATACGCTTTTCTGACCGGTCTATTAGTGATATTTTGTGTTTGTTGGGGTTTGTTTTTTTGGTCGAAAATGTAGTTTAGTAGAGTTTTAACATATAATTGGCGTATATCAAGTATGTCACAGCTTTTAAATATTTGGTCTGTGTCAGTTAGTTTATGTTTTTTGAGTATTACCTTTAATATCGTTTTCTGTGCGATTTCTATTTGAGCGGTAGCTGCGTTTGTTGCTCCTCCCCAAGCAATTATTATATAACATTCCAAGTAAAGTTTCAATAAAAAATCCAAATTTGCCCTTATGCTAGAGTCAGTAAACTCATTGTGTAGGAACTCTGTCATTAAATAATATCCAAGTCCAGTACATGATCATTCCGCATCGTTCTACTCAACAAGTTCGACGCGACATCATCCCACTCGAGAAGTCCGACTCGGCGTAACGGAGGAATCGGCCATTATGGCCGGTTCCCCCACACGTCACGCTTCGATCCTTCTTCACCTCAACGCCCTGGCCCAGGCTATCATTCCTGGCCAGCGCTAACCTCACGCGCCTAGACCCTGCGACCAGCTCATCGCTGTCTGCGCCTCGGCTCCGCGACCAACGTCGCCAGTCTGTACCTCCCGCTCATCTGCCGACCAGGTCCATCGCACCTTCGGCTACCTCATTCACGCTAAAGTACCCGGAAGACTCCTTGCCTTCATCAGTGCTGAACAAGCCCACGAGTCCGATCTCCATCAACGCGGTGTCGTCCCACTGACCCGCATATCGACCATTCTACCGCAGTCATCGCCGTCTACGCCTGGTGTCATCATCATCATCGATCCAGAGCCATCTCCCAACTGCGCAACTCAACTGATGTATTATAATACTGACTCGCAATAAACGCTGTGACAACAACATCATATTTTATTGTCTCACTACAAATTCCCATACAATCATTTGCTTATTATTCTCCTATTATTATTTTGATTACGATCATTTGAGAGTAACGATAATTTGATTACCAATATTTGATAACGATAATTTGATTACGATCATTTAATTACGATAATTTGATTACGATCGTTTGATTACGATAATTTAATTTCTATCATTTGACCAAGAATATTTGATTACATCATTTGATTAGGAACATTTGAGACTTACGATAATTTAATTACGGTCATTTTGTAAGGGATCATTTTGTTTACGATCATTTTACCTATAACCACATAATATTTATTTATTTTAAATAACACATTATTAAAGAATCTGAATCCCGCACGACGCCGGGCACATGCTCCTAGTCAACCTAGTAAGTAAATTGAACGAATATAAGGTCCCATTCTTATATAGCATACTGGTAAGTAGGTATACACAGAGTTTCGTAAGGTTGCCAACTAACGATTTGTATTATTTGCAGGCGCATTGCAGTCAAAAAATCTCTATGTACGCCGAACGTGGTAGAGTCAGTACTTCTTCGTGTACATTTCTCCCCTTAGCTCTATATTTATATAGTATCTTCGTTGTTGATTAATTACTTGTTTTTTTCAGGTCCCAAAATGCAGCTCTTGGTTGGATGTGTGTGCCTTCTCATTGGAGTGCTGTCGGTGATATGGACCCCGTACGAATTACTGATGAATGAAAGGCTGCGGTTGACGCCAGGTGAATATAGCAATTTCGAAATCATTATAATTTTTTTGAAAAAAAAAAGATTTTTTTTGAAAATTTAAAAATAATTTTTGTAATATTTTGATTATAATATTGATATTTAAATTTTTGAATTTTTAGAATTTTATATTTTTTGTAAAAGCGGGAACTGGTGAATCTACATCATATTTAGAGCGGATTTTGTGGCATAACTTTTCTGTTTTGAGTTTTGGTTTTCGAGCAAATCAAGTCAGAAGTTTTATGTCAAGTTTAAAAAAATCTGTCACTACGGGATTACCGTTTATCAGCTGAATATTGTCATTTAAAATGCGTCAAAAACCCGGCACAATTTTTTTAAAAATCCTTTAGTTGCCGAAAAAAGGAAGAATCTTAAAAAATATCGAAATATGATTTAAGATTTTCACGGCCAAAAGTATTTTTGTTATTAGTTTTTGGGGTATTATGCCGTGTTGCGCTAACTCCTTCTTTAGCCAACGTTTCGGACAGCATTGCAGTGTCCATCATCAGGACACAACCCAACCTCAAATAAGACACATTTAACACAACCTCAAATAAGACATCTGCCCTGATGATGGACACTGCAATGCTGTCCGAAACGTTGGCTAAAGAAGGAGTTAGCGCAACACGGCATAATACCCCAAAAACTAATAACAAAAAAAAAAAAAAAAAAAAAAAAAAAAAAAAAAAAAAAAAAAAAATATCGAAATGTTTAAATGTATAAAATTTTTTTGTGTTCGCTGTGTGATGTGGAATTACCAGTTTCCCCCTTATACCATTAGTTTCCGGACACTGCGTATTTAAATATTTTAGAAATCTTTTTTTTATTTTTAAATTTTAAAATTAATACCATCTTTCCAGAAACAATTTGAAAATTTGCTCTATTAATCGATTAATATGTTATATTTTAGTAGTTACTTGACCTTTCCATTGACCAGTCTTTGTTATTTTCTCTTTATCTACATAGGAAGAGCAATTTGATAATAATTAACCAAAGAAATGCCGTAATCATTGACAAGCTCAATTAAAATAATTGGGTTTTCTATTTGAACTCTATTATTACAAATTTAACGATTGTTTTGGTTCAAAGGTTACTCGATCGAATGGTAATAATATTATAATTTTATGATAAAAAAAATATTCGTAAACAATCAAAACGCATAAATGTCTATCTATGAGGGTAATTGACATGTGTCGGCTCTCTTCCGGTTTCTAAGAAACTCCAGCGCTACGAAAATATACCAGCAGGGACCAGTGCACTAATTCAGAGCACTTCTTTGCCATCTCAAAAGAATCCCATGGCGTAGACTACGCTAATCAAAGAATGCCATAATTACTACCATGGATGTCTTGAAATTTCCCTTGACAGACTTCTGGAGATGAGAAATCATCAAATATCTTGTGTCAATCATATATAGTTGGTATGTTCCATCAGTTCCAATCTTTAGCCATTCTTATCCAGTCCACAGATCTTCTTATTCTCCTCCAATTTCTTCCATGCAGTCAGTCCACTTCTTCCTCAATATTCGCTTGGGTTGCTTCAACTGGGGCACCGTCTTAGCCACGATCTTCGATATCTTGTAACTTTGCATAATATCCACGTGTCCGGTGAATTTCAGTATTCAGGACAAATCTTTCATTCGTTTTGTCCTCAATTTGATTTACGAGATGGTGACTATTTCAATTCTGTAGGATCTGTTTACGTTAAGCTAGAAAATGAAAAATCAAAGTGAAAAATGAAATCAAAAACATAATTGAGCTTGGAACCATTAACAGATTTCGTAGATCCAATAGGCTGTACATGTTGAAAGAATGCCGGATTCATTCAGCAAACATCATGATCAAGTGGGTGTCCCAGTGGAAGTAACTCAGGTGCAGACCAAGAAAGAAGTGGAATGACTGTGTGGAAGAAGATTGAAGGAAGATATGAACTGAAAAGTAGTGGCGAGTAGTGTAGGAGTCCAAATTTGCTAGCTTGGGTCCAAATGTTTGTATAAGTATTTTGCCTACAAAGATTGGTCTTTGGTTTTTTCGGAGTCATGTTTTCATCATCTTTTATTTTATCTCCAGGTCTTCCAGCCTTCGATTGGTGGGCCTCTCCTCCAGATTCCGTTTTGATGAAAATGTATATCTTCAACGTGACCAACTCGGAGAGATTTCTGGCAGGACTGGACGACAAACTGGTTATGGTAGAATATGGACCCATTACATACTTGTAAATATTTAATTACATATTCTTATACAAAAACTGTAAACCACTAACTAACTAACCCTTTCCGTTGGGGTTTATTTTAATAATTTCTGATGAAAGTATTACTGAAATCTCAAATGTTTCTAGAGGGATTCCTCGGGAAGTTACTAATTCATCACCTAGAATGATAACGTCTGGTGCTTACCAATAATTTTAAAGTTGAATAACGTTTAATAAAATTTTCAAAACGTTTAACGTAAAATATTTTGATCGTAAGGTCCTGTTTTTATTAATATAAAATATAAATAACTTACATACGTAGAGATTCCTCTAGAAATATTTGAGGTTTTAGTGATACATTCATCAGAAATAATTAAATTGTGAGCGTCGAGCAAACCCCCGCTATTAGACTCTTATGTCGCCTTAACATAAGCCAACTTAAGTTATTGATCAATATATACAGTGTCTGGAAACACGTAGTACAAACGAGAAACTGGTGAATCTATTTGAAGTCGATTTTGTTGTATAACTTTTTTAAAATTGAGCTTTCGTTTTCGCACAAATCGAGTCCGAAGTCAAAAACATCTCAAAACAATTATTTAATGCCATTGACCCGGCTCTAAAGGTTGTTTTAACTCTTTAGTTAAAGATTTATTTTAGAAAAAAAATGTTTTTACCATAATACTTAAATACCATATTATTATAAATTTAAAATCCCATAATACATAATCTATTTAAAAAAAAACACGTCCTCGTTATGAGTTATTATTGACACATATTCCATGTTTAAGAGGAAGCTACAAGCCAAAAATTTGTATATTCTTGGTATACCTTATATTGTAGGAAATAGGCTTTAAAATCGCTTGACAAACGGAGTCTAGAAACGTTCGATTTCAAACACAAAACTGGTTTTTATTTATTTTGTAAATAATTTTATAAGAAAGCATAAAAGTTAATCAAGTGAAACTGTCACAGATAATCTTAGCTATAATACTGTATTTTTTAAGTTGTTTTCTTTTCGCGTTCATACATTTCTATTGAAAAAAAATATTTTTTAGGAGTTTACAATTATATTTTTTATTGACTAATTTATTATTTTATTTGTATTCTACTCAAGCGAAACGATAGAAAAACCTTCAAATTATCTAAAGCATATTTTTGGTATTCATAATGTACACCAATTCGTATTAATTCGACATTAAGCTTCGCCTTAAATGTAAATCAAGGAAATATTTCAAAACACAAAAGTGGTGGCTTTAAGTAGATTCACAGATCAAAAATTTCTTCAAATTATTATTAAAAACGGTATTGCAGGCCGTTTTCTGATTAAATATTATTAAATTCCTAATATATCGAAACACGTATTCATGCAACTGCATTTGCCTTGACGATATTAGTGAGGAAATGCGAAAATATAACACTTGTCTTGACATCGTGATAATATATTCGTATTTTACAAAAAGTTTTTCAGGAAACCTATCAATTGTTTCCTAAAGGGCCTGCGATCCCGTTTTTAACCGGATTACCAATAATTTGAAGAGATTCTTTATAAATAGCAATAAATTATTTTTCTCTGGTCAATGAAATAAACATTCCTAACACTGCTAAATATGAATCTATAAAGACTAAAAAATTTAAAAAATATATCATTTAATGCGCTTGGTTAGAATCAAATGCGCATATTGTAATGGTTCTACGACATATTTTCGTAATTTTTTAAATATGAACCACTTCTCTTCTACTCTAGTACCAGATTTGAAAATGAGAAGCGAGTTGATTTGTTTGCACACCAATATTCAGATAAGTGCTTAGTTTTGATGAAGTCTGCTGACGTCAAAAGTGACTTCATAAAAGGATAAATCGATAAACCCATATTGATTTAGTGTATTTTAAGAAATATGCAAATTACATAAATGGAAAATTCCTAATCTAATGACGTGTGATTCATATTATTATTTATCTTCACAAATTCACGGTCAAGGAAAGGGCAAGATTATGTTTGTTTTCATGTATTTTTGCATACTTCATCGATTGGTTAGAAAACACGCGTGATAGAAAGCACTTCGCCTTGAACTCTCTGATATTGGAGGTTACATATCATCAGGGTTAAGTGTACCCCGTACCAATTTCAAAGCCTCAGGGTGCGCCGACGTCCTGCCGACGTCAATGGTGTCAGGCCGAAATTACATAGGCGTGAATTTCACTGCCAGAATTTACCCACGGACGGAATTACACATGGAAGAAATTACACATGCAGACGATTACACTTTCTTAAATTTCACCCACTGGAATAACATGAGTCTAAAAAATTTGTTATTTAATAGGTTTCAATTTTAGAGTGTAGGACGTGAATGAACAATTTGAACAGTCACAGAATTTTAAAAATTTATGAAAAATCTAAATTTATATTCAAGTTCTATAACAGTCCTATTCAAGTTGTAACTAATCAAAAACTGCGAAACAACCAACCAGGCTTGAAATACTAAAATATACTTTAATAGAACTTTCACAGAACTTGAATTTGAGCCGTGAAATTGATAAATTGTTCAAATTCTGTGAAAAAAACCGTCCTGAGTGTGTGCTAAATAAATTCCATGTTAAAAAAGTTAGGTTAAGTTAAGTTAGGTTTTTTACATAAAGCAGGAGGAAGTGCAACACGGCATAGTAATCCAAAAATTCACGATAACTATTAAAAAAAAAACCGTGAGGGTGTAATTTTAGCATTTAATTGTAATTCTCTTCATGTGTAATTCGTCCATTTGTTGTTCTAGTATCGTGGTTGGTAAGTGAAATTCACGCCTGTGTAATTTCGTTGTATAAACCTCTTTAACTATTAGCGGTTAGCTAAGAACTCCCAAATTAGTTATTATGCATTGTATTCTGTCTGTCCAGGGCCCAGGGCCTAGGGCCTTATTATGTTTTAATGATAAAAAAATATTAATTTAAAAATAATGCTTCGCAATCTTGACAAGCGATATTTATTATTTAAATAAATTTCATATTGATATTAATATGGTATAGATTGCGTTTATAAGAAGCGTGTTATTTTAAAAGCTGTAGCTTTATTATTTATTATCGTTATTTTTTTTTAATGTTACGCAATACCATATAACAGGTCAATATTATTTCTGTGGACTCGTTTAGAGAACGGAAAGGGTTAACCGTTTTTTACCAGTTAGTAGTTAAGTCGACAAATGTCTCGGGTTTCCAGCTGGCGTCGTGGCTTGAATTCCTCTATCAGCTAAGTCCTCCATCATTGCACAAACAACATTTTCCGCTATAATTATGGTATCAGGGGGAATTTATTCAAATAACGTCAGGTTATTCTCATAGCGGAGTCTTCCTTTTTAAAAACTTTTTTTAAATAATAATTTAAGCACGGGAGGAAACACAGAAGCCAACAAACGATTTCACAGTAGTGTTCTTCGGAGCTACTTCCATTGCAATAGCAATAAAACAAACACAGTTTTTTTTCCTTATTTCCACTGGCTTCGACCACTTGGGACTCTTGTACTGCTTAACCAAATACACATACGAAGATAGGTACCTAGTAGCTATACGTACCGTCATGTACTTATACCTACCTCATTGTACTGTGCATGTGGGAATAATCTTTTTCTTTCGTATGGTGGGGGGTCAGAGGGGGACATCTAGATCTGCGAGCCATTTTAGGGCCTCAGGCGTCGCCATGTGAACCTCATCAATCCCGCCGGGGAATGAATGGAGCGGGCATTCGTTGACCACATGTTCGGTAGTCTGCACCGCACCACATTCACACATCGCCGACTCTTTAAGGCCCCATCTGTGCATCATGTGGGCACAGCGGCTATGGGAGCATCTTAACCTATTGATGGCGGACCAGGTTTTGCGAGGCAGTGAGAACCCAGGCTGTCTCTCGGTGGGGTCCTGTATGAGATGGGCATTTCCCACGTTGGCCGTTTGCCACTCAAGTTTCCACCTATCTTCTGGGGTGAGAGGTAGTCGGAGGAGCCTCTCTCCTTCCGCCCAGAAGGGCTTTCGGGACTTCAAGCGGCATGCCGGGTGGGAGACGACATCTTCGTGTAGAGGTATTGCGCTTTTTTGCAGCGCCTTCTTGTATTCCCTCAGTGTTGCAATTTCTCGCCTGATGTTTGTGTGGTTATGTTTGCAAGTACGGGGAGCCAAGGGAGAGGAGTAGATTTTAAAGTCCCGCTGATGGTTCGCATTGTGGCATTAAGCTGAACGTCTACCATGGAAGTGTGGGCGCTTCTAGCCCATACTGGAGCACAGTATTCAGCCGTTGAGAAAACCAGGGCAATGGATGCTGTTCTGAGCGTGTTGGCGTCGCATCCCCAGCTAGTTCCAGCTAGCTTATTAACTAAGTTAAGCCTTGTCCTGGTTTTTTTACTGTGGGAATATCAATGTGGGAATAATGATTTTGTATAATATTTATTTACGCGCATTGATAAAATACATAATGAGAAATTAGTAAAAGCTTCACACGGAAGAGATAATAATATATTATGTAGAATTTTAATAAACCTCAAGTGCTCATTATATCTAAATAATTAAATATTTTCCATAATTATGTCTTTATCAATTAATTGTATCGCTTGAGTAGAATACAAATAAAAAATAAATTACTCAATAAAAAATATAATTTTAAACTACTAAAAATTTTTTTTTTCAATAGGAATGTAAGAATGCTTAAAGGCAACAACTTTAAAAAATACAGTATTATAGCTAAGATTATCTGTGACAGTTTCACTTGATTAACTTTTTTGCTTTCTTACAAAATTATTTACAAAATAAATAAAAACCAGTTTTGTGCTTGAAATCGAACGTTTGTCAGGCGATTTTAATTCCTATTACCTACAATATAAGTATACCAAGAATATACACATTTTTGGCTTGTAGCTTCCTCTTAACATTCAATTTAAGTACTTTACCTTCCCCCTGCATTCCCAATTTCTGCAGATTTATAACAAGTTTCTTTAAGTGTTTAAGTTTTTAAGTTCCAATAAAATTTGTTATGCCGAAATGTTAATTATTTGAAATTCCCTCAATACAAAAAAAATAGCAAAGTTAGTTACGAAAATTATTAAAAACAAATTTTGTTCTGTTATTTAAAATGTTATAGCCATGAAAAAATTCGCAGTATACCTTTAAATGCAACTAAAGCATTTTTTGAAGTTTTTTTGGTTTATTTCAAACGAGTCGTGTTTTATTAAATATTTTCAACATTTTCGATTAATTTTTAACGTTTTTGATATTGGCGCGCTCCCTCTAACATTCATGTTTACATATCTTCCTTTCAAATCACCTTTGAGCGCTTACTAAGGGGCCTTAATACCAAGAAATGCAAAATCAAGTGTGTTTGGTTTGAAAATTTGAATATAATTAAAATAATTATAATTCATCACATACAAACATTTTTGATGCTTTAATTAATTACGGCCAGTAGAACACATATTGGCCTTTGAAAGGACCGAGCATTATTTTTTAGTAATTAGTCTTTGAATAAGTTTTAATAATTTAAAAAAAAATTAAGTACCTGGCCTATAAAAACTGCTTTAAAGTTCAAAATCTCCTACTTACGAACACCTTTTCAGTTATGGTTTTATTGTATAATGTGGCAAATTAAGTTATTTAGAAAATGATCGTAAAACATTTAAATATTTGTACCTGAACTTCGGAAAATAAAATAAATAACACTCTTTGGCGCACCGGTTTTATTTTAAGCAAACGCGGCAAAAAAAGGCGGCTGGTGTTAAGCTGGAATTTAAACCTTATCGCCATCTACATAAGGAATGTTATTGTTAACGGCCCGATTCCAAATGTCACACGACGACGTGGTGCATCGCCTTACGGCCGATTGGCACATTGATTAGTAGCAAGTGAGAGTATTGTCTCTTAGTTGTCATTTTATGTGAAACAAGTCCTCTGAGGCATGGTTTTCTTTTAAATTAATGTAGGAATAACTTTAAAACTATTGAGAAAAAACACCAAAATTTTAAATTAAGGTTGTATAGGTCATTGATGTAGATTAGAAAGAGTAGTGGCCCTAAGACAGTTCCTTGTGGAACACCATGTTTTACTAGATCGTAAGCGCTTAAGGTTGATCCTATTTTTGTGGATTGTTGGCGATTTAATATGTAGCTTTATAATAGCATGAGACTTTTGTTTTTGATATCAACGTTAGAATATTGATGTAGGTGTTTCAGGCTAGGCTAATAATTGTTGCTTATATGCTATTCTTTGTACTATGTAATAATAAAATATTTTTAACCGAAAATTATTTTAAATGTCATTTTCATAATTGGAACTTATATGTAAAGAATTCAGACTTGTTCCAATCCAGACAGTTTGCGATAATTCTATTAAAATAATAATTCGCCTTCTATGACTTAGAACACCCTAAAGGGAAAACCCAGAAATCTTGAAAATAAAAGGTTTTTACCTATTTTGGTTTTGCAAAAAGTCCTTAGGGTAATTTTTCACAAAAAGTTGAGGCATTTCTTATATAAATCGTACACATAAAATCATTCAATTTTACATATTTGTAATAAGCGTTTACTTTGTGGCTCGTCATAATTTACAATAAAAATATATAAATTTGTTTTAGATGCACCCTTCCTTCGTCAGGAGTTTTAAAAAGTTTTCTGGCGGTCTAAACCAAATTTATATATTTTTATTGTCATTTAAATTTGTTGATAATTGTGTTTCTCAAAATAAGACGTGTTGGTTGCGTCACTTATAAATACCATTGTAATGTTGACCTTCGATCTGAAAAGCCGGATTTGCAAGATTTTGCAAAAGAATTATTCCGGTAAGGACCTTGACTTTTGGCTGCATGTTGCGGGTTCAAATTCTATATTCACATTAACTAGATACCTGAATAGGTATTCACGACGATTTATGATGTGGAAAACTCTTTGAAGGTTTATTTTTTCAGGTTGTAGAGGAACCTATTCTATTTGTTTTTCATACGATAATGTATTATTGATGACAACATGATTTCGTAGAGTTTCAATATAATCATTGGCACAGACCCGTGAAATATCACGGGATATTATAATATTGCAGGATTTGTGAAGCCGGAATTATCTTTAGATATTATAAAATAAAGTCGCTATCTGAGTCTGCCTGTGCGCTTAGTTCTTCTAAACTCCGCAACGGATTTTGATACGGTTTTTATTGTCATTTAAAGATTTTTTTTCCCGGAAGGTTTACATACATTATAAATGCATATTATATTTATAGAAAGTAGAGAAAATTCAATGTTTTATAATCAAGTCGTAAAAATATATTTTCGAGCACTTACATTACTAACGCTGGCTAACCCTTATGAGATTCATCAAAATAATGTGAAACGGAATTGTATATATTAAAAATGCCTACAGAAAAATACTTTGTAGTATATGTAGTATATCAGGATTATTGTTTACAACAGTTTCATAAGGCAATCAGAAATTTACCTTTCGAAAGAACACCGTTAGTAAACTTGAAAAATTACGATATCTGTCCAAATTTAAACAAGATAAATACACATTTCAAAAATAGAATTGTTAATTAATCAAATAATTTCGGTACTTACTCTATCGCTTATCTGAATCTTTCTGACAATCAGTTCCAATTTTGAAAAACAAAGCCAAAGTTCTAGGGATCATTGTACCTGAGTTACACAGAGACACACCACCGAAAATGTTAGTTTAAGAGCGGAAAATGTCAAATCCGTGATGTATTATATTTAGATGAGACATGAAGCGAAAAAAAAATCTGATTTTTTACCTCCAAGTGACCTCCAACTCTCCCAACGCTCTAAATAAAACTACCGAATCTGGTCTGCGCGCACCGCTCATCGCGTTCTAATCGTGGAACAAGTTTCGATGAGATATTAGTACGCAGTAGCACCTCTAATTGTAGTGCACCCGCTTCACTAAAAAATCATTTTTTTTATGAATTATAAACCCATTATGAAATTGCTCTGTAAAGTCGTAAAACTCGGAAAATTCACTACCACACTGATTAATAGGAGTAGCCAGGCTTTCTCAACCTTTCCATGACACTTTCTTCTCCGCTTCCCTTACTATTTATTACCCGTTACAAATTTAAAAATAAATGATTTTTATTATGTACTTGACAAAATTATACAAGCGTGATTTTCACGTACCTATCAATATTACAATGGATATGAAATAACACATGGTCCAGCTTACACATGGAGAGAATTACACCTATTTGAATTATTACACCTAGTTACTAAATTACGCACTACGTGAAAAACTTAACAGAACTTAACTTAATTATTTAGAATGCACAAAATTTAAACTTATTATAAAACAGAGATGACTTGAGGTTTTTTCGTCCAAAAGTATTATAGAGATTATTTTTTGGGTTATTACGCCGTGTTGCGCTACCGTCCTTCCTGATGATGGTCATGATAGATACTGTAACGCTGCCCGAAACGTTGGCTAAAGAAGGATGAAGCGCGAACCGGCATAGTAACACAAAAAAATATTAAGATAACTATATAATTAGTAATTATGTGTAATTCTCTTGATAGTTTAATTAATGTTCTTGAAATTGACGCCTGTTATTTTTCCAGAGAAAAGTTGGAACACACTAATATAATCTTCAATGAGAATAGCACCATGTCCTACACAGCGAAGAGGTGGCTGCATTTTCTACCGGAACAAAACAAGGACATAGATCTGAACGCTACCATTACTGTAGTCAACATTCCTGTATTGGCAAGTATTTAAAATATTTTAGTTTTCATAATTCCTCACATTCCCTTGGGAATCGAAATGCTTGGACTGGCTTTAATAACCAGATCTGAACAGCTATGAAGATCTCGATCCTTTCACATGTAAATCCTTTTCTTTCTTTCAGTCTCACAATATTCGGGATGCAACAGTCCCACTGTTTACGGGCAGCAGAATATTTATGTTTTGAATACTTTGAGAATATTTTGAAGCGAGCCACAGATTTATGTTTTGAATATTTTGAAGCAAGCCACAGATTTATGATTTATCGACATTAAATTTATGCAGTACCTTTAAATCTTTAAATAGTATAAAATAAAGTGGCTATCCGAAATCCGCGTCTGTATTGTTTGTTCGCTTAGTTCTTTTAAACAACGCAACGGATTTTGATAGGGTTTTCACCATCATTTATAGATTTTCTTCCGGGAGGTTTATATATATAATAAATGCATATAATATTTATAAAAAGCAGAGAGAGGTCGAGCAACGCCGGATATGCGTCTGCCAGTATAAAATTAAAACAATTATTAAACAAACTAATTTCGGATGGCTATGTATGGTATATAAAGGCGATGATCCTGAGGCAAACATATATATTAGTGGATCCCCCGCAATACTGATTTTTTATATGTTAAGATTAGAAACCAGTTAGAATTGAACTCAACCTTTTGGAATGCATTTTATAATATAAGACGTTGTCCTGCCACAGACCGCCTTCTATGTAGGGAATTAAAAAAATAACGCCATCTATCGGGTCCAAAACTATGCTTTATTTCAAGCTGGAACCAACTATACATATTCACAAAATTTCATTGAAATCGGTTGGGCGGTTACGGAGATTAGCGTGTAACAACGCAGTGACACGTGATTTTTATATATTAATAAGATATACAGGGTGTATCGGCACTAACCCGACAAACTTTAACCAGCTATTCCTTAGCACATTTGGAGTAAAAAATGTTATGGGCACTTTGCTGTCCGGTAGCATTTTTTTTTCAATTAAAAACAAAAAAATTAAAAATTTCCACACTACATCACTGTCATTGGCATTGCTTTTCGTGTTCAACAGCTGTTATAAGCAAGTATGTCGAAAAGCGTCTTCGCTCTTTCGCACATACTAAATAATAATAGTTAAAATTTAGACGAATGGTGCAGTGCCATTTCGTTGTGATTGTAAAAGCGCGCCAATATAGGTACACACGTAAATTATTCAACGGAATTCGGTTTTCAAACTTTAGGATAAAACAGTGGTGACATGTGGTGAAAATATGAATAGTAAATTTTTTATTAAAAAAAAAACGTTACCAGACAGCAAAGTGCACATAAGATTTTTTACTCCAAATGTGCTAAGGAATGGCTGGTTAAAGTTTGTCGGGTACGTGCCGATACACCTAGTATATATATCTACTTATTTTAGTTGTTTTTTTTAATGATTTCAACTTCACATTTCCAACAATTGTACTATCAGCTCTAGTTTAATAATTATAAAAATATAGAAGCCATTAAAACAATTTCAACACAATAAAATAATACATTCAAAGGTAAATTGAAATATTACAGTGGAAGTCTTAAAAGTAATAATATAAATATAAGACATGTGAAGCACACAATACCAAATAATAATACACGGTGTCCGGAAACTCGTAGTACAAGCGGGAAACTGGAGAATCTACACCACATGGGGAACCCAAAAAAACATAAAGTTTTTTGATTTGAGCATTTTCAAAAAAAAAAAAAACCAAAAAAAAATATTTTTCGGCTATTTTAGGGTTAAAGTTTTTTCTGGTGTTTAGGGTTGAATAAGAGATGTTTTAACCCTGCAGAGCAGAAATATTTTATGATTACACCGGGTTAAATGAAGGGTGATTTCAAAATAATGCTTCAAATCCGAGTTTCTTCATTTTTTTTACTTTCAAATAGTTTTAACTAGTTGGGTACTTTGATCTTCAGTAATAATTTATAAGAATTTGATTAAAAAAAAAAAAAAAAAATCAACTTCAAACTCGATTTACTCGATAACGAAAGCTCAAATAAAAAAAAAAATACTACAAAATCGACTCCAAATGTGATGTAGATTCACCAGTTTCCCGCTTGTACTACGAGTTTCCGGACACCCTGTATAAGAGCCTTAGCACAGGAAATCATGTGAGGCTCACATTACCAAACAATAATACAAAAGCCTTAGCACAGGAAAGCATGTGAAGCACGCATTAGGAAAATAATAATATAAAAGCCTTAGCACGAGAAGGGTAGGGATCCTGGGTTTGATTCCCAGTTGAGAACGTTATCTTTTTATTTTCTGTGTCTTGTTCTGTTTCATGTTTCGATTGATGGGTATAACTTTCAAAAGTTAAAGAAAAGTTATCAATGAAAAAAAATTCAAATACATTTAATATTTAATCAATTTCAAGTAAGGAAACCCAAATTTTAATTTGGGAGGATTCCCATGTTAGCTACAAGTAATTATTAAAAAATAAATTGTAAATGTTTAAATTTAAATTTTTCGTTCCAGGGTTTCATAAGTTATGTGAACCAAAAACTACCCATGCTTAAGGTGCCCTTCAACTGGTACCTGTGGATGTCCCGTTCCAAGGTGTTCCGCACTATCTCCGTGCACGACTACATGTGGAACTTCACAGACCCCATCATGAGCACGGGGAAAACCTACATGCCAGGCGTCGTCCCGATAGCTAACTTGGGAATGCTGCAGACGGTAAATACCACCATACATGTTATATTTTACCTAACCTTATCTCAGCCCGTATATGACTACATATCTGTGGAACGTCACAAACCCCATCATAAATTAGGGAAAATCTACCTGGCATCGTCCCCATAGCTAACTTGGGAATGCTACAGACGGTAAATATCACCATACATGTTATACTATACCTCAGCATCTCCGTATATGACTACCTGTGGAACATCACAGACCCCATCATGAACACGGGGAAAACCTAAAAAAACCTATCACAAAGTGTTTAGCTTAGCTCCTAGTTTATGGGGTTTTTGTGAATTATTGCCTTCATAACTAACTGCCAAAAACCACAATAAAAGATTAACAAAATGCACTATGTTTATCACTTCTACAAAAATACACACACTTTCACCGAAATCTAAAAATGTGTCATGATTAGATTATTGACAATGCAAGACTGTCTAAAACGTTGACTCAAGAAAGAGGAGCCATTAAACCCACACGGTTTACCACCCCAAAAATCAATTATGATACTTTTGGACATGATAATCTTAAATCATACCAAAAAGATATTGATGGAATACTAGAAAGCAATAATGAAACTTTATTTATTTTAGATGTACATGGAACCAGTGGACCATGTGACCGTTTACATTGGCACCCGCTGGGGCGATCGCCGCTTCTTCACCCTCGACAACTTCGAGGGCAGGACTCACCTGCCCCACTTCCCGGACGACTCCTCGTGCTTGCAAACAGTGCAGGGGTCTACAGAGGGGCTCATCTACTCTCAAAGGCTGCAGAAGAATTCCACACTGCTGTATTGGAGGAAGACACTGTGCAAGGTCATAGGGTTGAATTATGTTGGTAAGTACCTAACAGTTATGGTTAAGTGACAAAACAGGACATTGAAGAAAAATAACAAACATTCAACAAAACTAACCTGTCGGGTTACCAACAGTTAAACATCAATGTGGAAACATCGACATAGACACTAACGGCCAGAGAAAGAAAACAGATAGATGCTCTCGAAAGTCATACAGGAGAAGCTACGAATTCCATGGACAGCCAGGTGCAGCTAATAATCTATCCAATCTTGTAGAGCTAGGCATCCTCAATAGGCTATCGACTGTCTGTCCATAATGTATCCTAAGGTACTTGGACGCATCAATATATACTTGTCCCAACTCTTTTTCTTTGTATTACAAAAAAAGCTATTGTATTACCACAAATATGTTGTATTATTACAAAATATTGTGTATTAATACAATTTTTTGTATTACTACAAATGTTTTGAGGTGGTGTGGTGTTTGTCTATTGGCACTACACTGAAAATATTCTGGGGAAAACATGCTTTGGCTGTACAAGATTTTTAACTCCCCTTTGGCTTTTCACACTTCACACTTCTTACCTCATCAACACCTCATTTCAGTATTTGAGTCCCGCATGTATTTTTTTTTAAGGACGGAGTCGGTTTACACGTAGTTCCCGTGAGCACTTAGGCCATAGGCCCATTGTGCTATCTCCCATTTTACCTCATTCCTTTAACAACAACCCAGTCCCTTTAATAAAGTTCACCAGGGTTGTCATTGGGTATGTGGCTATGTCTCCTGGTTCTACTGTATGTCTTCCCAGGTATCTGAGCCTAGTTCCCACCAGGGCAGGACATTGGCACCATAGGTGAATTGGCGTCTCTTCATCCTCTTCACATTTCCTGCATCTATTGGTGTTTTCTACTCCCAATATCTGCATGTGTCTCCTGAGATGGCAGTGTCCCGTTAGTAGTCCTACCAGTTCCCTCAGCGAGTTTCTGTCCATATCTAGTAGTTTCTTGGTTTCTCTAGGGTCTGGTTCTTTTATGAGTACTTTGGATTGTCTCATTCCAGGTGCCCTCTCCCATTCAATTTGGATTTGACCCACCTATCAATATGTAATTTTATGTGGCAAGCTGCTACTCCAACGGCCGGCTCGGATCCTACGAGTGGTGCCTTCGCCCCTTTCCTTGCTAGTTTGTCAGCCCGCTCGTTGCCCTCAATACCTAATGTCGTTGTTTTTTGTTTGATTCACAGAGGAGGTGGATTTCAGCGGCGTGAACGCATACAGCTACCGGATGCCAACAACGGCGTACTACCGCACACACAACGACAGCGATCCCGACTGCTTTGCCGGGGAGCCACGCCTGCCCGATGGACTGAGCGACGTCTCCAAGTGCTACTTCAGTGAGTAAAAAAACTAACTAACTACAATGTTCGTGTTTTGGTTAAGACCAAAACACGAACATTGTAGTTAGTGTTAGTTAGTTGTTAAGACAATACAATAAAATATAGACTCCGATAATTAGTATAATAATATGATTACAACTCGTATGACGATAAAAAATGGAAATGCCTTTTATAGCCTTCTTTCGTATCATACATTCACTATTATTCCAATCTCCGACCTACGTTCATTACACTAACCTTCACGCTGTTTTTCCGCTGTGGTAGGTAGAGAGACCGCTACGCAATACTGTCTTGGCACACACTCCTTGCTTCATTCAAATCCATACATCATCTCATACAATATATTCTTCTGTTATTCTGATCTTGTCACGGCCCGACATATACATCATATACATACACATTATACTTTGGGAGGCGGGTTTGGGTGCCACCAACCCTGGAACTATTTATTGGAAAACCAACCCCTCTGCTATAGGTCATCCCAAGTGGTTTGCTACGTTTGGTAACTTATCAGGATTCTCTCGACACAATGCCTTGCACCGCCAGTCGGAGGGATGGATTCATAAATTACTTCCTCATACTTTTGTACATAATTTTATTGTATGCTTTATATTACCAACATTAGTGAGACCTGTTCTAAGGTAGGTGACAGGGATGTTCAACAAATATTTCAATGCAATGATTGTCAGATTAGGTAACTAGCAAAGTGAGCTCCTAAATTAAAAAAAAGACGTCTGCTTCTGTTTTTAACATGTTATAGGTATGAATATACGTATTGTATTTCTTTAAATGCTACTTAAGACATTTGACGAGAGATTTTTTTGATTTATTATAAATAAGTCATGCTTAATCAATTATAATCGTTTTTTTAATATTAGCAAGCTCCCTCTAACATTTGTAATTACAAAATATCTTTCAAACTATATTTTTCTTTTTTTATCACTACCGAAGCCTTAACACCTGTCAGATACATTCTGTGTAATTACAAAAAATAACTAATTTGATTTAATTTTTCTTTTAGATTTCCCAATGGCATTATCTCTACCTCACTTCTACGAGACACCCCTTGCTGTCTCGAAGCAAATCACTGGACTGATGCCAGATCCTGAGAAACATTTCTCCTACGCCATAGTGGAACCCGTAAGATTTAACACTTACAGTAGCTTTTAATTTAAAGTATAGTAAAATAGAAATAAATATTTAATTTATGTATTATGTGTTTCAGATCACAGGGATTCCCCTGGAGTCAAAGGCGAGATCACAGAGCAACCTGGTGATGGGCACTCTGACCGGTTTCAGTCCTGTCTACCAAAAGTTCAGTGAAATGGTCGTGCCCATGTTCTGGGCTGAAATTGTAAGCAAATATAGTATTGTATTAACTTTACGGCCCTTCTCATTAATAGTCAAAACATGCCAACTCAACATTAATAGATAATCTATATTACTCTTTTGATTTCTATATTCTAAATAATATTTAAAAAATTAAATGTATTATTTCTCATACAATTATAACTGACTTTGAAAATAAATACCGTCTACCTTTTGCGACACATCCAAGTGGTAGAGACTGTCAGTATCGTTCTGATGTCAGACCACAATTCAGAAACCAAACTTGGCTTGAAATGGTATTTGTCGTGTTTGGTGACCAGATGTCAATAGCCAGGTAGATATATAAATAGCCCACCTTCCTCTAACCGATCTCCGTATCTTCTCCTCTACCCCCAGCCTCACAATATGCCATAGTCCTACCGGCCATTGGCTCCAGTCCGTCAAGAGCAATTGGCAATTTTGTGCGGTATTCTTAGTTTTCTCTTCATCCCACACACAATCTTCATTCCACTTTGTGTTCACATTAAGAAACAACATTTTGAAACTCGGGTTTTGGAAGATAATAAAATAGTTTTACCTACCAATAAAACTTATATTATGTACCTAACCTCATTTAAAACCTTTATTGAGAGAAGCATTCTCAAATTCCCTTTCGCGTGGCCCTTTCCCGCTCTTTTTCAGCACCTTGTGTTGGTCAAGTGGTCATCAGATGCTACACAAAAGTAAAGCGCCACCTATGTCACTTTTGTCTATGGCATTCTTCCTCATTAGCGTTTTAAATTCCGTCGCTGGCGTTGTCGTTGCGAAGTAGCTCCGAATTAATAACGATTTTTCTCGTATATAATTATTTTAAGTGTATAATTATTTCAAAATAATACATTATATTATAACAGCGAGGCTGTTCGAAGTATTTTTTTAAAAACAGAAAGAATTTTTAACTGTTTAAAAACTGATAAAACACGTGGTGAACACGACGGAAAAGTTTGTCCGCCATTTTGTGTTGTTTGTTTATTAACATTGTGTTTTGTGTACCTTGTGTGGTTTTGGAAGATAATAACTTATTTTTTTCTTTCAGAGTCAACAAAGTCTTCCCGGCTATTTGTGGGGCCTCATAATCATCACCGTTAAAGTGGTTCCTGTAGCCCAGGTTATATTTAGCGGCCTCATGATCGCGATGGGTACTATCCTCTTGTTCAAATTCTTCAAGAACCTCAGCAGTTGCCAGTCTTCCTTCAGCCAGCACCGGCAGCTCAACAACCTCGCCAGGAACACCATATTAGGATACGAGAAGGAGAAAGAAAAAAAGAAAGAATCTCTGATGAAATTGAGATTAGATGAAGAGATGACCAAATAGTGAAATGTTTTCAATTTGTATTTTGTGATATTTTTTAGTCTTTGTGGCATTATGTGGTTTTTTTTTTTGGATTTTGATGTAAAAAACACTGGCCTTTTAAAATATTTTTATTATTGATGTTTTGTATACCTGCATATATATTAGTGATGTTGTAAAACTTGAAATTGTTGAAAGATCTTTGCAGCACTATTATAAATAAACATTGGCCATTTCAATTTTACCAAAAATTACAATTTTATCTAAAAAATTGCTTCTTAAAAAAGGTAAATTGCATGCATAAAAAATAATAATTGTATTCACTTGGATGTTATGAAATTCGATATTGTGAATGTTTTATACAGATGCAAGTTTATTGCATCATTAAAAAAATATATATGTATATTTAAAATTTCTCCATTCTAAAAACAGTCCATTTTTAAAAAATGTACAATAAGTTTTGTATACATATAGTGAATGTTTGCTTTTGAAAGCTCACTGACCAAAATAATCAATTTTGCAAAATTTTCCATCACAAAACATATGGTCAATTTAAAAAATTGTTCTTTTTAATTATTTATAAATCAATTTCATTAATTTATTATTAATAATGTTTTGATACACACATAAAAATTGATGTTTATAAAATGTGTTGTTGACACGATATTTATGAATGTTTTACGTATGTGTAAAATTATTATACCGTTTAAAAAATTAAGAAGTCCTTTTCAAAACTCATTCATTTTAAAAATAATAAATTTTTTATTCTATATTGTCAAAAAAAACACTTCTGATTACTCGCAGGAAAATTAATAGGTATAAACATTGCTAGATAAAATAAATTTTTGTTTTACTAATTGGGTATCTACCAAATAATTAAAATTTTAGTGATCATTAATAATGTTTAAAAGTAAAGTAAAACACAAATTAATAATTAAATGTCTATAAAATCATGTAAGGTTTATTTTCCTGTTTAAATTTTAAATATTAATAATAATACAATTTACTATTTTTTTTAAATATTTATAGAAATTGGTGATAATTTTAACAACATATGTTTTTAATGCAGAATACATTGGTTCTTGTCTACCAACAATTATTGCAGATCGGCAACTATTTTTATAAAATTTAGCTCATTTATTTTTTAAACCATTTTCATATTTTATACATGAGAAGAGGGTTGAAACTGGGTATTGAAGATACTTAATATAGGAGGGAGGAAACACAAAAACTGAGCTATGTAATACAAGAATGAGTTGCAAAAATGATCTTAAGCTTGTGCCTATTTCATATCTCCCAGCTGGTGCCAAAGGAATCAATGACGTTAGTTCCTCAGAGCACTTTCAGTTGAAATACCGGTAGATTGGTTTGTGATAGCTTAGAATAGTTACTCGTATGTTGGAAGCCTGCTTTTTGATAATAAATCTCTTATCTAATGTTGAATTTTATTATGTGGTCTGAGATTGGTAGACATTAAACAAATAATTTACAGGTCATGTTTCGTATCTTAAACAATATGTTAAGATGTTAAGTAGAAAGAAAACTATTTTAATATTAGCAATAAGTAGTTAATTTTGTACAATAGGTACTATTGTCATAATTCATTTCAAATTCATATGTACCTACATAAAAAAAATATTTGTGAATAAAAGGATGGTGTTTTTCAACAAATGAACAAAAGCAAGAAACATTAATTAATCACTATTTTATGAGTTTTAAAAATCAAATTCTTGCCTATTTTAGTAAGATATATTAATGATAAATATATGTAATCTGTGATGTGCTAATAAAAACCATAATAAATATGCTCAATCAATACAATAATATTATTATTGTTAGATAATTAAGTAGGCAGGTAGTAAATAGTATAATAATTATTATTCATGATTAAATTAATAAAATTTCTTAAAAGTTAATTTCTTGAATTCATGCTGAGGTATTTTTCAAATCTATATTTTAGATTACTTGTGGAAAAAATAAAATATGCAATTAAATAAAATTACTTTGTACACAGCAGTCTATTTATTATTTTGTCCTGTTAGTACCCGCTTTTGTCATGTTAGCAGTCTCATGGCATTCTCACAGTGAATGTTAAAAAATGGTTTATGTTGGGTTTACACCTTATTTCATTATACAAAATGAAACAAACACTTAGTTTTAAACCACTTTAATTTCGAGTTATATTAGTCGACCGGTTTCGATTGGACTCAATCTTCATCAGGACAATAAAATATAATACTAAATTATAATACAGAGTAAGGTATAAGGTAAACATAAAAGAAAGAGAAAGTATGTAGTAGAGGGAGAGAACATCAGAGACTGGTTGGTGGAGGGGATGGGGAAGGGATAGGGGGAGGGGTTGGGGGAGGACCAAAGGAAGGGTGGGGGTTATGGGTTAGGTTGGAGCAAGGAAACAACTTTAAAATCGGGCTGTTGGTTAATTCTATCTGTTTATTTAAAATTTGGGAATTATTTTTCGTTGATTTAGAGATTTCCAAAGCTTCTAAGTTATTCAGGCGTATTCCTATTTTATTTTTATGAATTATTTGGACTCCCGTATTTTTATTAAATGTATGGTTAGTATTGATTAAATGTTCAGCAAATTCTGAGAAGCCTGTGTGTGTTAAGCACCTGATATGTTCTTTAACTCTAATATTTATATTTCGCGCGGTTTTTCCTATATAGGTTGCTGGGCAATCGTTGCAATTTAGTCTATAGATGCCAGAGTGGCTTAATTGATCCTCTTTGTCTTTAGAATTAATTAAAATTTTTGCTAAATTATTGTTAGTATAGAAGGCCGGCCTTATTTCTGAAGGAAGTTTAGATATGCAAAGGGAAGACAATTTACTTATATACAAAATTCTACGCCATTGGGTGGGAGCATTATTATTATTAATAGTTGGGAGGGCATTATATAGGAATTTATTTGTTGTGATTCGGCGAAGTTTTTTTGAGAGGATTTTATCAATTAGACCGGAGTCATATCCGTTGTTGATGGCTATTTGTTTAATTGTAAGTAGTTCATTAGAAAAATTATTATTAGATAAGGGGATAGTAACAAGCCGGTGAATCATGCTGTGGAAAGAGGAGTGTTTGTGTGACATAGGGTGGTTGGAGGTATTATGTATTATAGTGTCGGTAAATGTAGGTTTTCTATAAATGTTGAAGCTAATTTTGTTGTTAATAATGGTTAAAGAGAGATCTAGAAAATTTAAGTTGGAGTTTACGCCTATCTCTAGTGTGAACTGGATTTTTGAGTGGAAGGAATTAAGGAGTGATAGGAAGGAGTTGAGTTGACGGTCTGAGCCCGTCCAAATACAAATTATATCGTCGACATACCGTTTCCACAAAAGAACATTTTGAAGTGAAACTTCTTTAGGCGCGTAATGAATTTTCTGGGACGGAGTAAAACCGAGTCAGGATCGACACGAAAATGCGGGTACCCCCACCACCGCTCACCGTTCACTGTCCCTCTCTCACCATATGCGCTTGTTGAGGTGGGGGAGCCGCTCACGAACGTTCTCTCCCGACATGGGACAACAATCGATGCAGTTTTTGCACGATTCATTAAGGATTTAAGTGCTCATGTATATATCTCGCACTTTAGTTACCATAACCCAATTATCACGACATTAGGAAATGATATTCATGAAATTGACAATGAAAATGGCACATGATTGGTAAATTGTCATTGTAATTTCTTTGTAATTTTTAATTGTAATATTGTTATTTATGTAATATTGTATACTTGTGAATAAATTGAAAATTTTTGGAACTATACATTAATCGAACGTCATTCATCTATAAGAAAATATTAGAAAAAGCAAATCCATGCTTCGTCGTTGAATTATTTAACCTCTAATTTTCAAACTAACCTAAGAGAGAAAATAGAGATGATGAAATGAAAATAGAGAGAGAGGAATACTAGAAGTTTCACTTCTGTCTTGCGTAGGCTTGACACACCCACTTTTTTTAACAAAGGGGATTTAGATTCAAATATTTATCTAAATCTAAATCCCGTATTTAGATTTAGATTCAAATATTTATCTAAAATAAATATCGAATCTAAATCCCCTTTGTTAAAAAATATTCTTTTGTGGAAACGGTATGTCGACGATATAATTTGTATTTGGACGGGCTCAGACCGTCAACTCAACTCCTTCCTATCACTCCTTAATTCCTTCCACTCAAAAATCCAGTTCACACTAGAGATAGGCGTAAACTCCAACTTAAATTTTCTAGATCTCTCTTTAACCATTATTAACAACAAAATTAGCTTCAACATTTATAGAAAACCTACATTTACCGACACTATAATACATAATACCTCCAACCACCCTATGTCACACAAACACTCCTCTTTCCACAGCATGATTCACCGGCTTGTTACTATCCCCTTATCTAATAATAATTTTTCTAATGAACTACTTACAATTAAACAAATAGCCATCAACAACGGATATGACTCCGGTCTAATTGATAAAATCCTCTCAAAAAAACTTCGCCGAATCACAACAAATAAATTCCTATATAATGCCCTCCCAACTATTAATAATAATAATGCTCCCACCCAATGGCGTAGAATTTTGTATATAAGTAAATTGTCTTCCCTTTGCATATCTAAACTTCCTTCAGAAATAAGGCCGGCCTTCTATACTAACAATAATTTAGCAAAAATTTTAATTAATTCTAAAGACAAAGAGGATCAATTAAGCCACTCTGGCATCTATAGACTAAATTGCAACGATTGCCCAGCAACCTATATAGGAAAAACCGCGCGAAATATAAATATTAGAGTTAAAGAACATATCAGGTGCTTAACACACACAGGCTTCTCAGAATTTGCTGAACATTTAATCAATACTAACCATACATTTAATAAAAATACGGGAGTCCAAATAATTCATAAAAATAAAATAGGAATACGCCTGAATAACTTAGAAGCTTTGGAAATCTCTAAATCAACGAAAAATAATTCCCAAATTTTAAATAAACAGATAGAATTAACCAACAGCCCGATTTTAAAGTTGTTTCCTTGCTCCAACCTAACCCATAACCCCCACCCTTCCTTTGGTCCTCCCCCAACCCCTCCCCCTATCCCTTCCCCATCCCCTCCACCAACCAGTCTCTGATGTTCTCTCCCTCTACTACATACTTTCTCTTTCTTTTATGTTTACCTTATACCTTACTCTGTATTATAATTTAGTATTATATTTTATTGTCCTGATGAAGATTGAGTCCAATCGAAACCGGTCGACTAATATAACTCGAAATTAAAGTGGTTTAAAACTAAGTGTTTGTTTCATTTTGTATAATGTCAAGCCACAAAGTGTTTGCTTTCTTCGATAACCTTATTTCATTACTTTGGTGTATTTCATAGTACGACAGTTGAATGCCATTCAACTTTGGGTTTCTATCTTTTAGACAACCTGTTCTCACTGATCTATTCCATGGAACAAAAGTTGAATTGCATTCAACTTTCTGTCACGTAGAAAACCTATTCTCACTAATCTATTTCATAGAACGAAAGTTGAATTCCATTCAACTTTAGGTTTCTATCTCATAGACAACCTGTTCTCACTGTTGAATGGAATTCAACTTTGGGTTCCTATCGCATAGAAAACCTATTCTCACTAATCTATTTTATTGAATGAAAGTTGAATTCTTCTGACTTTGGGTTTCTATCTCATAGACAACCTGTTCTCACTGATCTATTCCATGGAACAAAAGTTGAATTCATATTCTCACGAATCTATTTCATTGAACTCCATTCAACTTTGGATATTTATCGCATAGAACGCCTGTTCTCACTTATCTATTTCATAGAACGAGAATTGAATTCCATTGAATTTTGGGTGTATATCTAATGGACTAACTGTTCTCCCCGATCTTCCATGGAAAAAAAGTTGAATTCCATTAAATATTGAGTTCCTATTGAGTACGAAACCTATTCTCACTGATCTATTCCATGGAACAAAAGTTTAATTCCATTCAACTTTGAGTTCTTATCGCATAGTAAACTTGTTCTCACTGATATAATTTCATAGAACGAAAGTTGAATTCCATTAAACTTTGGATTTTTATCGCATATAACGCCTGTTCCCACAGATCTATTTCATAGAACGATAGTTGAAGTCCATTCTACTTGAAATTTCTATCGCATAGAAAGCCCTTTCACACCAATCCACTTTATAGATTCTATGAAATAGATCATAGATTCAGTCAGGTGTGATCCCAGTTTCAGGGTAGGTACTGAAATTTTATTGTTTTAACATAAATTATTCAAGCAAAAATGAATGAAATAATTTACAATTTTTTTTTTTTTGTTATTAGACAGCCTAAAACTCTAATAGAGTTGATGCGTCATTAAATTTGTATTTCTTTTTTCCATCTACAATTTCTAGTTTAACGCATTTGTTTTCAGCTTACATTATTTTCATTATAATACTGTGGAGCTAATATGGAGCAATGGTCCCCTTCTGGCTTCGGGCGATTCTTGTGCGGCGTCCGCACAAAAAAAAATATTTGCCCGCCTGCATAGTTAAGCATGTCGATCTGTAAATTAGTATTCACTAAGAAAAAAATTAAACTCAAGTAAAGTTGGGTAATAACTACTAATTATTGAAATACATTTTTATAAATTTCTACAAATAGAAAAAATTATTCCATTTTCAAAATCATTATGTCAAACAAAATACAAATTCAATTGAAATTGATTCCCTTTAGAAAAGTCAAACCAAATTCTTGTATATTTTATATTTTCAGTTAAATATGTAGAAATTTCTATCAATTCAATAAAATATCACCAAATTTACGCCCTGTGGGCTGTGTTTAAATTTTTTGTTCAATTTTGGAAGTGTAAATTAAAATTCAAAATGTTTGTTGGATTTTCTAGAGTAGATGCAAATAAAATGACATTGTGCGCAGAATATTTATCGAATCCGCCTGCATGCAGTTGTAAAAGTACATTTAGAACGCCAAATGCTTCTATTATACGTGAGTAAAAAAAAATATTTCTGTTTAGTGCTAATGGTTGATGTTGATTTGAATTAATGTTAGGTATCAAAGGTTTAACTGTCGTCTATTGGTGACCAAATATCTAAGATGCTATAAATCCTCACAACAATCAAAAATGAAACTCTGTAGATACTCTCAGTATCTTCCTGGTGACTGCATTCAGAATCGAAACATTGCTTGAAATGACTTTAGCCATGTTTGGTACTTCACAACTTTTATTTTCCTATTCCCCATCTCCTTCCCTTCCCCAAAACCTTTCAGCCTCTTAACATTCCTGTGTGTGGTAGGTATTCAAATATCAAAAACATTTTTGTAATGAAGTTCACAGTTTTATTGCTAATTGACTGAGCGTAGCGAAGATCTGATTTAACTCGACCATTTGGCATTTCATCCTTCTGTAAATTTGTTTATTATGTTCCGGTTCCTGTTGAAGATGGTGTTGCTGTGTTAGATACTATCCTTTTATCGCGCCAGAGTTAGCATGCCTCTGGTTCCTACTTCAAGTTGTGAAATTAAAATGATAAATATAATGGTACCTACCTGCCTGCAGAAAGTTTGAAAAAAGACTTAGACTGAGATGGTGGCCTTTTCTATGGACAAATAGCATAATTTCTAATTTGAAATAAAAAGAATGTTACGTAAAATATCTATGGTTTGTAATTAAATGTGTGTGTATTTAAGTACCTGCTTACAAATCTTTTGATTTCAGAGGAAATTTTGGTTTTGTTTTATTAAATAAGAGATAATTACAAACATATTTTTGTGGACGTGAAGTCTACTGTTCAAAGAACTATGTACTAGTTTTTCTTCATTAAATATCTTTTAATACACTTACACGACTAATAACAGAAATTAGAAAAAGAAACTCTATAGAAAAATGTAGTACTGTTAGGACGGGTTGTTTCGGAGAATTTAAACA
Organism: Hesperophylax consimilis; assembly: GCF_061612785.1. NCBI lineage: Eukaryota > Metazoa > Arthropoda > Insecta > Trichoptera > Limnephilidae > Hesperophylax > Hesperophylax consimilis. The sequence continues at coordinate 6,937,736 of NC_142862.1, read as the reverse complement.
ATTCATCAAATTTCAACGTTCATTTTCGGGTTCTGTGAAAGTCCTATTCAAGTTCTGTTATTATATCATTGTAGACTAGTTGCTTGACAAAACTGAAATAAAAACAGAACTTGAAAAAATTTTTCACAGAACTTGAAAATGAACGTTGAAATTTGATGAATTGTTCAAATTCTCCGAAACAACCCGTCCTTAGTGTTAAAGAGCTTCAATTTTTATAATTTTTATGTGAATTTGATCAATAATTTGGAAGTTCGTTAAACACTTTGATGGACCGATTGTCCATGTATTCGATAAGGTATGTAATATGTAAAGGAAAACAAAGAAATTGAAATTAGTTTAAACTATTCCCAGGGCTGGCCCTGAGCCAAGCGACGCCTGGTGCTGGTAAAAACCTCAAGGGCTCTGTATTAGAAGTTAGGTATTATCATCGTCTTTGCTACTTGGGTCCTCGGAAATTCAGCACCCGGAACGGACTGCTCCAATTGCGCCTGCACAGGGCCAGCCCTGTATATTCCCATTTGAGTTGCCGATAGATTTCAATTAAAATATTATTCAATGATTGGTTGGCATTGCAGACAACCATTCAGCCGCGATATGCTGTGTGGCTTGCTGCCTACAGAAGGATGTGATCATGCAGCGGTGGAACAAGAAACTCATGCGGTACATCATGGATGTGGGAAAAGCCTTGTACAGGAGATGCATCAAGTCTTTAAGGCTTAAAAGTAAGTTCAAAAAGAATCCTTAACTACAAAGCAAAAAATCATTGATTGTCTCACTCTAGAAAAAATATCTAACGATGAATTCTAGCTTCATTAAATTTACACAGCTTTTCCTGTGTGAAATTTTTAATTTAAATTACCTGTTTTCAGTTCACATTGTCTTTTCCATTATGCTTTTTCTTTCAATTTATTCCAGGTATAATTTTTTCTGGGTGTAATTTTTTGTACTTTCAATTTTTTATATGTGTAATGTTTTGTAAGATTTTCATTTTTATAGATTGCAACAATAACATTTGGCTGTCATCAGTTGTTTTGTTTTGCTCTATCTAAAATTATTTTTTTTCCATTCTATTTTGTTTTCTGGCCAAAAAAAAGTGTAGTGTGTTGTGCCTTGAGGTTTCTTCTCCCTTCTGATCTTCCAGGAGTCACTTTTCGCTGCTGATTTCCAGATATTTATAAACTTTTTTACTTCTGTCATTTTTCATACTATTATTGTAGTTGTTTACTGTTGTGAATAATGGAGGAAGATTTCCCTCCTGGACCCCCTACAAAGCCCCCAGATCCCTCTCCGGACCCCCCAGACGGGGAAAATGTAGAAATTTCTGACAGTGATTCTGTCATTTTGACTTCTACCAAAAAAAGGAAATTTACTCCTTCTTCCCCAATAAAACTTGACTCGCTTTCGACTTCACAGTCCCCACCAGCACTTTCTCAACTTCCTCCAACAAACTTTTATTCTCCTCATTCCCGTGGCCCATTCATAGTATACGCCCAAAAAACTGAGCAAGGAAAAACCATCCACCCTCTTGAATTTGGCAAATTCCTATCAAATAGCAAGAATCTTTCAATCAAGCCTGGAGGTGTAAAAGCCGAGGGTCGCTTCCGAATCTCCGTCGAATTCCTCTCAGGGTCAGCTGCCAACAGTTTCATCAAAAATGTCTTCATTTCATCTAATTCAAAGTTTAAGGCATATATCCCTACTTTCAATGTCACTCGCATGGGCTTGGTCAGAGGTATCTCGACCGATCTGTCCATCGAAGAAATTCTGTCTTCACTTTCAACCCCCCAACACATTGGCAATCCCATAAAAGCCAGGAGGCTAAATTACAAGGACTCCTCTGAGGGTATAATTTCTTGGAAGCCCTCCCAATCTGTCGTTATCACCTTTGAAGGTCAATCTCTTCCCTCCCATATATATTTATTCTTCAACTCATTACCAGTTGAAATGTATACTTATCCCACCACTCAATTTTTCAATTGCTGCCGTTTTGGTCATACCAAAGCTGCATGCAGATCTCAACCCAGATGTTTTAAATGTGGAGAAAACCACGCAGCTGACCAATGTCCTTCTTCCTCCTCACCTAAATGTTTTAACTGCTCAGGCTCACATACAGCTATCAACACTTCTTGCCCAGAACAATCTCGCCAAAAAAATATTAAAATTTCTATGGCCTCTCAGAACTTGTCTTTTCTGCAGGCTTCTAAACTATTCCCGCCTGTCAAAAAATCATTTGCTGAGGCTTTATCCAGCAACTCCTCATCCAACCCTCTTCCCTCCACTACAACAACTTCTTCTCGTTCAACTAAATTCACATACAAAAACGCTATTTCTAAACCGGCTCCTGGATATGATCAGCAACAACACAACTCACTGCTCTTAAATCCCAATGGTTCACCTCTTTCAAATGCCACAAATGGGTGTGCAAATAATTATAATCCGTCCTCAATGAACTCTCTTAAACTTTCTGAAAAACTCTCCCAAGACAATTCTTCATTTATCCAAACTCTTATTATGCTTCTAATTGACCTTATTTCTTCTCAAACTAATCTACCGTCCAACGCTGCTACTATTATTTCCACATTAAAATCATTTATTCAAAATGACTCTTCAGGATGTCAGAATACTTCAGTGGAATAGCCGAAGTGCTATTTCTAACAAATCTGATCTTCTTAACCTATTAAATTCCAACATTATTTCTTTGGCTGCTATCTCGGAGACTTGGTTTACTCCATCCACCATATTTAATGTGGGAGGGTATTCCTGTCTCCGCGATGACCGCCCGGAAGGTTCGGGCGGCGGTGCTGCCCTTTTTATTAAAAAATCCATATCATTTTCCCCAATAAATAATATCAAACCCCCCAATGCTGACTTCCAAATGGTTGCAGCTAAAATAAAGGACACATCCTTTATTTCAGTCTATCTTCCCCCAACAGCCCACTTCAATAAACAAACTTGGTTGCAAATTGTAAGTCAACTAAGCCCTCCTTTCTTTATATTAGGCGATTTTAATGCCCATTCCCCCGTCTGGGGTTCTGCTTTCTCCGACCGAGATGGTCGAAGTGTGATGGATTTCCTAGATCAATCCAACCTTTTTCTTTTGAATGACGGATCTCCTACTAGGATCTCACGCCCCAGCACAAACCCCAGTGCAGTGGATCTATCGATATGTTCTACTAGTCTGGCTTCTCTCTCCTCGTGGGTGGTGTCCCCCGACCCTTTCTCCAGTGATCATTTCCCGATCACCATTACTTATCAAACTTCTTTCCAATCAGACAAGTCTCATATTTCGACAAAAATTAAAACGAAACACACCAAATGGGATGAATTTAACTCTCATATGGACAAGTTCCTATTAAATTCACCCGCCACCGATATATTTTCCGTCAAAGATGATTATAATAACTTCAAATCAATGCTCATAACTGCAATAAATAAATCAAATCCTCCCCCTAAAACTAAATCTCTCAAAAAACTCCCTCCAACTCCCTGGTGGGATGAGGAATGTTCCAAAGTAGTAAGAATTCGGAAAGCTAAATCTCTTTCCTATCGTTACAATATGACTATGGAGAACTATCTTATATACAAAAACGCTGAATCCAATGCCAAAAGGGTATTGAGGTCAAAAAAAAGATCCGGGTGGTACAACTTCTGCAGTTCAGTATCTCCGAACACTCCAATTTCGGAAGTTTGGTCTATGATCCGAAGATTTAGATCCTCCTTCAGTTCACCATCTCCTCAAGCGTCTCATTCTAAATGGATCGATGAATTTTTGGACAAAATTGCCCCCCCTTCTGTACCTAACTTAGATGAAATAACGCCCATCTATAATACTCCTATGTCTAATCATTGGCTAGACTATCCGTTCACCTTAATTGAGCTAAAAAATTGTTTATCAACAGTCAAGGACTCATCTCCAGGCAGAGATGGTATACCTTACAGCATAATCAAAAATAGTAATAATAATGTTCTAAACCACTTCTTAAGCATCTTAAATAAAATCTTCCAGACTGGTATAATGCCTGATGACTGGAGTTGTCAAATAATCATCCCTATTTTAAAAACAAACAAATCACCAAATTCTGGATCCAACTACAGGCCAATCGCTCTTTCATCCACCCTCAGTAAACTTTATGAAAAATTAATTAAAAACCGATTAGAATTTTTTGTCGAGAGTAAACAGCTTCTCTCTCCATCTCAATTTGGATTTAGGAAAAAAAAATCCACCCAAGATAACCTTGCCATCATCAGTACTGATATTAATTTATCAATTTCTAAACAGGAAGTTTGTCTTGCCGTCTTTATAGATATAGAAGGCGCCTTTGACAATGTTTCCATCCCAATCTTGAAAAAAAAACTTCTAGGCCTTGGCCTTCCCCCCATGTTTGTCCAATCTATTATTAATCTATTTCTAGATAGAAAAATTTTCATTGAACTTCCAGATATTTTTCCTCAAAGTAGGTCTATTTGGAAGGGTTTACCACAAGGCGATGTATTGTCCCCCTTACTGTATAATATATACACATATGATATGCATGTCGCTATTCCCCCACAAGTAAAAGTTATTGAGTTCGCAGATGACATAGCTTTCTTCTTATCATCCAAAATCATCCCTCTCGCCGTCAAATATCTTAACGAAGCCATGAATGCCCTTTGCACATGGCTCACGTTAAATGGTCTTGAACTTTCAATCCAAAAGACTCAGTGTGTCACCTTCTCAAACCGCCATAAAAACCCCCCCGTTCAAATTTTATTTAAAAATTCTCCAATCCCCAACGCTTCTGAATTAAAATTTTTGGGAGTAACATTTGATAGGAAACTTAAATGGTCTTCCCATATTAATAATTTAGTTACTAAATGCGAAAAAAATTTAAATATCATCAGATCATTATCTGGCGTTTGGTGGGGTGCTCACCCTACTTGCATTAAGTTGCTTTACAACGCACTTATTCGAAGCCATCTTGACTATGCCTGCCCACTTTTTAGTACTGCCTCAAAACATGTACTTGATAAATTAGACAAAATTCAATCTAAATCTTTGCGAATTATAACTGGAGCGATGCAATCATCACCCATCAATTCCCTTCAAGTAGAATGTTCTGATCCTCCTCTTTATTTAAGGCGTCAACTATTTGCTGACAAATTTGTTCTTAAATGTTTAAATTCTAAATGTCATCAGGTTATCCCCAGCGTCTCGTTGTTCATTAACTCAACCCATTCATCTACAATCAGAGCTTCAACTAAACCTCTTCCTGACATCTGTAAAAATTTTAAGTCTCTCTCAGAGCTTCACATCATCCAAAATGATCTACTTCCCATATACAAATTAAAATATAGTCACGTCACCCTATCCCCAACAATAATAGAAGGGATCGGAATCCTTAAAAGTCATTCCAATCTCCCGGCCCGAACTGTCAATAATATGTTCAATGACATTATTTCATCTAAATGGCCCAACTTTTCTCTTTTATTTACTGATGGATCCAAATCTCCCGACTCTCCTAACTGTGGTATAGGTATTAACGTTTACCACAATAATTCTAATGACAGAATATTTCATTCAATTTCAAATCAATTTTCAATATTTTCAGCCGAGTGCATTGCAATAATAGAATCTCTCAAATATATAATCAAAAATAATTTTGAACATTCCCTCGTTCTCTCTGACTCTCTCAGTTCCCTCCAAAAACTTAAATCCAGTCCTCTTCTTCATCCTGATGATCACTTTGTATGCCTTATTCGAGAGATGATAGCCTCCATTCAAAGCTCTGGTAAAACTGTAACTCTGATTTGGATTCCTGGACATGTTGGTATCATGGGTAATGATATTGCGGATGCCTTGGCAAAACAAGGAGCGTCCAACCCTGTTGTTACCCTCGTAAACCACATTCCCCTATCTGACATTTTTTCCATCATCAAAGATAGATCCCGCAATGTTTGGTCTGAGTATTGGCACATTGCTAGTCAATCCAAGGGAGCCTGCTATGCCTCAATACAAAGGACTATTCCATCAAAACCGTGGTTTCAGCAATTCCCTCATTTTTCCAAAAAAGAAATTTCTTCACTCATTCGAATGAGGATCGGACATTGTTCCGTTCCTTCACATCTTTTTAAAATTCACGTTGTTGACTCCCCAGATTGTACATTCTGTGGTCTAGAAGTGGGAACTTTAGATCACATATTTTTTGGTTGTCCCTCTGTAAACAAATATCCTCTCTTCTATCAAGCCTTATCTAAAATTGCCTCCCCTCCATTCAACATCTCATCTCTTCTAAGTCTGAACTCGACTCCAATTTTCATTATAATTTTGAAATTTGCCAATTTAAATAAAATTAATATTTAAATTCACCTTTCATTTCTCAATAATTTTAAATGATGGCCAAGAACACCCTTGAAGGGTGAAAGCCAGAAATAATAAGAAAAAAAAAATGTTTTGTAATTATTATGCACATACTTTTTTAAACATGTAATTTTTTATACAGTTTCAGTTATATTTATTATATTATATTCAGTTATAATCTTACGCTCGTAACGGCAGCCCGTCCCACGGTACTGTCTTCGCGCTCTCGTTACACCGCAACGTAACACTTTCATGACGGTAGAAGAGTTGTTGAGTACGCTAAAAAATGAAGTTCAAAAAATACAAACCGTTAAAGACTCAAAAACCAAAACAAACATCGAAAAAATAATTATTGATCTTGACAATGAAGTGAAATCTGAAATATTAAAAATGCAACAACAAATAATTCAACTACAAGACAAACTTATCGAAAAAAACGACCAACTGGTGGGAAACTTTGAAAAAATAATGAAAAATGCAACAACACCATCCTATGCCCAGGTATTATCAACAACCAAAGTTACTCCTCGAGAAGAAGAGAGATTCTCAATCATCATTACGTCGACCAAAAATAATGCTAAAGCAGAAGAAATTGAAAAAATAATAAAAAAAGAAATAAATTTAAGTATCATAAAGATAGGAATAAATGGTTTGAGAAAAACAAAAGAAGAAAAAATAATAATATCATGCCCAAAAAAGGAATATGCAAATACCTTAACCGCCGAAATAAAAAAACTGAATACCGATTTGGTGGTAAATGAAATTCAAAAGAAAAGACCAAAAATAATAATAAAAGGATTAAAATCCAATCTTACTGAAGACGAAATAGTTTGCGGAATAATTACCCAGAACGAAGGAATTGAAGATGTTTACAAGGAAAGTGAAGACAACAAAATCACACTTATAACGGAGATAAAAAACACAAACATAAACGAAAAGCAGCGCCAATTCACTAGCTACATCATGGAAACCAGTGGCAAAATGCGAAAAAGTCTCCTTGCACTCGGTAAACTAAATATACAGTTTCAACGAATAAAAATTGAAGATTGCGATCCATTAACTCAATGTTTTCATTGCTGTATGTTCATGCATACGGCTAAAAGATGTCTACACCGAACCAGCCTTCCAATTTGCCCACACTGCATGGGCGACCACATCCTTTCAAAATGTCCGGGAAGAGAAAAAACAGTACCAGCATGTGTAAACTGCACCAGACAAAATTCTAAATATGGAGAAAAAACACCACGGACCACGCAGCCAACAGTATTAGGTGCAATCATAGAAACAAAATGCTGAAAATTGCGAGGGATCGCATCGATTACGACTAATCTAACGTCTAACGAAAGTCTAACGAAAACCTAAATAATATGCACAATATTTCAAAAAAATATTGCGAAAAGCCCTCCCGCAAAGTGTTAACACGCAGTGATAATATACAAGTCAACACATGTACTATTATAATTGCAAATGAGAAGTGTATTCCCAGTGCCAACATTATTGTTAATTTTATTACTACCTCAAAATGAACGACTTTATAATAAACGCAATAGATAATTCATACAAAATAGACGAAAGGATTTTTGACACGGTAAATAATACAAACGATTTTATAGATATAAAACCTACAGCCAGCCTAATAATAATACACATGAACGTTAGATCTTTGGAAAAAAATTTCGAAGAATTTCTAATAACTATTAAACAATTAAATAGACTTGACTGTATAATATTATCAGAAACGCATTCATCGAGTGAAATTAATTATAATATACCGGGTTACTCGTACTATGCAACAAAATATAAAATTAACAGAAATAGCGGCGTCGCCATATTTGTATCAAATATTTACGCTGTCACAAGTGTAAATGAAATAATGGTGAATAATGTCAATATGTTAAACTTGGAGATAAATTTTATGAATTATTCATTTAATATCATTGCTATTTATCGGACACACTCTTCTGCTATAACCACATACATAGAAGAATTAAAAAATATATTACAACATCATAGAAATAAAAAAACAATACTCATCGGAGATATTAACATAAATATCGCTAATGACTACTCCTCTAACGATAAAGATAACTATTTAAATATGTTAGCAGAATTAAATTACATTTCATGTATAAATTCATACACCAGAAACATTATCGGACAACGACCATCTTGTATCGATCACATATTCACAAACACCAAAGATATACAAAATATATCATCTGCGGTAATTAAAATAGCTGTGACGGATCATTTTGCATGTATATTTAAATATGACTACAAACATCAAAACCTCTCATTACCAACCACAACGGCCGTTAATAATACTGATGTATATTTAAATATGACTACAAACATCAAAACCTCTCATTACCAACCACAACGGCCGTTAATAATACTGATAAATACAACTACAGTATTAATATAAATTCTCTCACTAAAATATTGAGTAACGAAAAAGAATGGCAAGAAATATATCAATGTAACGATGTAGAAGAATGCTGCAAAATATTTGATAAAAAACTGAGTTTTCACATAAATGCTTGTAGAAATATTACATCTAACAAAACATCTTCAAAACTAAAGCCAATCAAACCATGGATAACTCATGGATTAATCATCTCAATTAGACACAAAGAAACACTCTACAAACAATATACAAAACAACCGGAAAATATAACATTACAAAAACATTTCAAAGCTTATAAAAAAAACTTACATATCTAATAAAAAGCACAAAGGATGACTACTACAAACAAAAAATTGAATTATCTGGAAATGACAGTAAAAGGATTTGGTCCATCATAAATGAAATTGTCGATAAAAAACATTTAAAAAATAAAACAATCAACAATGTAAACCATAATGATTCAAAAATCTGCTGTAAAGATAAACCTCTAGAAGCCGCAAATGTATTTAACAATTTTTTTGCTAATGTAGGAAAAAACCTCGCTAAAAAAATCCAACAAGGCCTTACCCCAAATGACCCAAATACTACAGTAAATAATGAGCATAAATTTGAATTATTTCAACCAACAACACCAGAAGAAATTGAACAAATTATTACAGGTATGAAAGGAGGTTCTGCTCCTGGTTTCGATGGGGTCACAATACAAACACTGAAATGTATAAAATCACAAGTATCAAAACCATTAACTCATATAATCAATACAAGTTTTCAAAGCGGAGTTTTTCCATTCATGTACAAACAATCTGTAATCATACCAATATTTAAAACCGGCAATCCGGAAGAACCAACCAATTACCGCCCTATTTCTTTACTATCAAACATTGCAAAAATATTTGAAAAAATTGCCAAAAAAAGAATAACTCAGTTCATAAAGATTAATAATTCACGAAAACCAGTTTGGATTCATGGAAAACAAAAGCACAAAAGACGCCATTGCTAAATTATCTAGTACCATTCAAGACGCTTTAGACAAATCATTAAAATGTGTTGGTATTTTTGTTGATCTCCAAAAAGCCTTCGACAGCATATCTCATGTCAAACTAATACAAAAATTAAAGATCGTGGGTTTTAATGACACAGCATTAAGTTGGCTAAAAAGTTATCTTCACCAAAGAACACAAGTAGTAAAAATTAATCACGCATCTAGTCTACCACTCACAAGTGATTTTGGGATACCACAAGGTACTGTTTTGGGTCCATTACTTTTTATCATGTACGTAAACGACATTTTTAAACAAAACCTCAGTGGAACAGTTATATCTTACGCAGATGATACAATTATCATAATTAAGGGTAATGACTGGAAAATTGTAAATGAAAATGCAAATAATGACATCCAAATCCTAAAAAACTGATTCGATACAAATATACTTACAATTAATGCAAAAAAAACAGTTTATATACCATTCACAATAAATAAATTCAAAACTTACCCCAACATTCATATAATAATACACAACAAAAAATGTAACAAAGATGTTTGTAATAAATCATGTACCATACTAAACCAAACAACTGAAGTAAAGTACCTCGGTGTAATTGTAGACCAACATATGAAATGGAACAGACACATATGTGAACTTGTCAAGCGCATTAGAAAATGTATCTATATATTCATTAGATTAAGAAATGTTCTCAAGCTAAACAACCTGAAAAAAGTCTATTACGCACTAGTCCAATCATTACTTCAGTATGGAATCATTGGGTGGGGAGGTGCATATGAAAAAACTTTAAGCTCTGTAAAAGTGGTACAAAAACTAATTATAAAAGTAATTTTGAAAAAAAAAACCAACATTCTCTTCAGCATCACTGTTCAAAATTTTCGAAGTATCAACAATTGAAGACCTCTATAAAAAAGATGCAATATTACAAATATATAAAGAAACTGTAATAAAAAAAAACTTAAATTTAACTCATCCGGCATAAATTTAACATCCAAATTCCTCTATTTTCAACACAACAAATGCACAATAATTACATTTACAAAGGCATAAGATATTTTAATAGTCTTCCCGAAGAAGTGAAGAAAATACCAGATTTTATTTTATTCAAAAAGAAGGTCAAATTTATCTTTAAAAAAATTAATATCACCTATCAAATGTTATAACTTCAATTCATGTTACAACCAAAATTAACGTCACAATCCTCTTTTAAGTTTATATTTATTGTACTGTATTTATGTTAATTACTGATATAAACATGAAATAATTGTCAAATAACTCCTACGCCAAGCTCAAGAGCTAGCACTCTTCATTGGAGTAGAAATTCAATAACTTATGTTTTTCACGATTACCTATTATTACCTAATTTTATGTACAATGTAACAATGTTATAAGTTAAACAATAAAAAATAAAAAAACATGTAATTTTAAAAGCATATGCTTTTTCTATGTGTATTTTTGGGGTTTTAATAAATTCACCATGAAAACCCATTAAAATTAGACATTTCTTAATACTGTCATAACTTTTTCAAGGTAACCAATACGTTGGCATCGATGAGATGGTGCCTTGCTTTTATTTTGAAGATATTAAACTGTGCATTAAATTAGAAGAGGCACTTCGCGGTAGGATAGATCCAGAAATAGAAGATGAAAGAGAGAGGTTTAAATGGCAAGTACCTTTTTAATCAGATATCATTCACTAATAATTATTGTAACCAGTGTTGACTTTTCATTTATCAATACATATTTTTAAATAATATACAAATTGACGTTAAATTTTATATTTTTACGGAACTAACACAGATGATACATACATACAGGTGAAAAATTGACAGTCAGTATGAACTAGGTAATTGCATGGAAAACAAATAACAGAGAGTGCATATGAGAAATTTAATATATTCAAAGATAATAGGTTAAATTTTGACGGCTGTAAAAATACTTGCTGTTTAAATGCCACAACACTGGTGCAAAATATGTCAAAATATTTCAAAGTGATTCAATTCAACAACAGGATCATCTACTCTCTCTCCACCTGAAATACTTTTGGTAAATTGATTCGGGTAGGTTGGAAGAAAGAAAAAACAAAGAACGCTGTTGATGTCGAAGATATTATTTGGGAACATTAAAATGAATTTAGATAAATAAAATAAACATGTAATGTTGCCAAAGAATGCTCAGGATAAATCGAATGATAATCGACAATTCTAATTGTTTGATAACTTTCCAGCTGCGTACGAGCTGCTCTCGCCACTGGTGACAGTTACATCCTCACCGTCGAGAGGAATAATATAGCACTTTGGAACGGAGACTTGTGCAAGAAAGCCAAGCCGATGGACAACCCTGCCTGCAACCCGCCCACCAGTTCCTATGTGTTCGACCCGCAGAGCTCCTCTCTGGGGGGCACTAAGGACTGTACACCTACCAGCAAGTGAGTCTAAGTTAGGTTAGGTTAGATAGCTGCATGCTCACCGTGGTGAAGAACAATATATCGCTGTCGAATGGGAATTCTATGTTTGACAAGCCGCCAAAGAGCACAGGAACTTCCACGGCTTGGGAAGCTTTGAAATAGAAAATGGACAGTTTACTCGAGAGAGTTTCTTTTTGAGATGAAAACAATCTCTTCCAATTTCATGTTTGAAAGACCCTGTGTAACCTCAGATTATTATTTTTAAAACGTATGTGATTATGTACATTAAAAAAGTGTATTTTTCAGAAAAGGGACACCATGCCTTGCTCGCTACACCTGCTTGGAGTACATGCTGGATGATACCCTTGAGGTTATCTGCGGTATAGGAAGAAAACGAAGGTCCTATGTGTTGACAAAGTTCTCAATAGATAGTCACCAGTCTTTGGTTAGTATCATTGTACGGTTATTTAGAAGTAATATTATTATTGTTGACACGGAGATGTTCAGCATAGCTCCTGTGGGCATAGGCTATAGGCCCTTTGTTTTATCACCCATATTTTAACCCTTTTCGTTGATAGCCCAATCCCTTTAATAATGTTCACCATTGGGGATTTGACGAAGCCCACCTGTCGTCCCATGGGTCGTTACCAATAGAGATAAATCGAATGCTGCAAGATTCATTAGCTATACATAGTAAGGTAACGGTCTGCATCACAGTTCAGTTTAGAAGTTTTCTTATTTTTTACCGAGCCGTGGGGCGACGGCCTATATCTCCCAGTTCATTTATGCGGCTTTCCAGGTATCTGAGCCTTTTCCTGTCAAGGAGGGACTTTTTCACCAGTGGAGATAGGATGTTTCTTCATCCTGTTCACATTTCCTGCAGCTATTGGTGCTTTTCACTCCCAATATGCTCATGAGTCTCCTGAGGTGGCAGTGTCCTGTTATTAGTCCTACTAGCTCTCTCTAATAATTCTCTCTCCGTATTTGAGAGATTGGCCGGCTCTTTTGTGGTTTAGACCATGAGTCATCAGCACTTAACAAGTAAATAATAAGTATAGTTTCGTTTAAATTGTGACCGTAATAATATTTCAGGAAAGAAATCCAGCCGAAGACACAGAGTTACAGTACATGCACCACCACTGCAAGGAAGCGTACATCGCCGTGGCACAGATGCTGAGAGGGAAAAAGGTTGAGTATTCCTTAATAATTTATTCATTCGGTAGCCACAAACACTCATAATTTTGCTATAAATATTCTCAGGTTTCTCCAGAGATAATGCTACAATAATGATGGTTTTCGGCAAATCCATCCTTCCTAACTGTTAGGCAGATTTTTTACCCTTTAGGCTAATTTTTCCGGTTTAGCGAACCAACAGTTAGTACCAGGAGATTATATTTGTTTCCTTTTGTGAACAGCTCCTATGTTCTCTTGGAAATCATTGTATCTCCCTTACTATAAGAGTGAAAAATATGATCTAAACGGTTTTAGAAAGAAAAAATACGACGCCACACATTTAAATACAAAAGTTAACAACAGAATAATTATAATGTACACCTATGTGAAACCAAGGTTCCGACCGCAATTTATGATTTTTTTTTGTATAAAACGATAATAAGTGAGGTGACAATAATGTTTTTAATACATTTGACTATTAGAATATGTATTTTTTTTTGTTGTCAGTTTTATAGTTTGTTCTGTTTTTATAGGAAAAAATATAAGGTTAGCCATTTTTAAAACTTTTTTGTGTTTGCATTAAAAATTTCAAAAATCATATATATACTTTAAATAGTACAATTTGAAAGCGGATTTCATCACCTTTCAAAAAAAGTATTAAGTTTTTGGATACATTCAGAAATGTTCAATTTATTTGGATTTTAATGCAACGTGGAAATACACACAAATTCCCACGCCTTTTAACAGCGTTGTTAAGAACAACGTATTATACAGCAGAAGTCTGAAGGATTAAAACTCACAGCAGGTTTTGTATAGATTTTTCTTTCTGGAATTTCGTGGTCAACCCAACTATTTTCAGCTCCCAACGATTTTTTTATCATGAATAGGTAAAGAAGCATAGAAATATGTATAAAGTTCACTGTTCAAGAGTTTTTGCTACATAATACATTTCTTTATGTAGTTACAATATAGTAAACTAATCGTAATACATTTTTTTAATGTAGTTACAATATACAATACAATACAATAATCATAATACATTTCTAAGTAGTTACAATATTTCGATATCTGTATGTCCACATTTTCCATTAGAAGTAATGATTTTCGTTATTTTCAGCACTATGCGGCTACTCTGGAAGATCCCACTTTGGAGACGGACAATCTTGTGGCCAGGGGGAGTGGCTTCTTTCTCAACCCATTGAAGTTTATCACAAAGCAAGAAAAGTAGGTGCCTTTAGAATTCCAATTAATGCAACATGGAGGGAGCCAAATTAGTTCAAAGCTATGCCCTTAATGATATTGGTGGAATGGTGCGAATGATAGGTATGCTATAAGTTGTATAACTGACAGAAAACTAATATTTCTAAATAATTTTAAAGAACTTCTGGGTTATACCCAGCAATATGTATTGGTTTTTATTTTGCAATACACTAAGCTGTATTTTGGACCGACCATAACATTTGACTTCACAAATTGACTAATATCGCCATTTTGACCTGTCAGCTGCCAATTTCTGATGACTGGAGCCTAATTTAGGAGCCGTAGCCCTGTAATTGTGTTGAAGAATTGTGCCCATTCACATCACGAGGCACTGTAATTGCAGTATTGACCTTATACATTAATTTTCCGATTGGAAATTAATTCTCCAGCGTTTGTTAAACACAAAAATCAAAATATCACTTTTTCAAGTATGTTGGCTTTATTTATTTTGATTATAGGAGACGGTTGACGTAAGATTCCCGTAAGCACTTAGGGCATAGGCCCATTGTGCTATCTCCCATTTTAACTCATTCCTTTAACAGTAATCCGGTCCCTTTTATAAAGTTCACCATGTTGGCCTTAACAAAAAGGTACTTTTATTTATTGAATATTCTTGCCGCCTCCTACGGGTTAAGCACAGTGTGACGAATCAAATTTCGTCACAAACAAATTTGAGTTATAAACTGAGAGTGTCCCGCAGTGGGCGCCCAAAGACAAGTGTTGACAGACGGGGGTTTTAAAGAAAGAAGGAGAAGTGCGGGGTAGGGCAACAGGTCCTACGAGCTCAGGAACGAAGAGAGTCAAGATCGAGGCGGGAGAGAGAGGAGACCAAGACAGGAGTGGTGGTGAAGTACGTGTTCCCCGCCCATCGGTGTGATGCTGGGCGGTGGATTAAGAAGTTACAGTCGAGTTAGAGAAAGTGATTTTCAAGATATGTTATCCTCCGCCCAGCCACGTAATGCTGGGCGTAAGGTGAAGAAAGTGCGGTGATCAGACGCAGCCGGGAGGCCTGAGTTGCAGAACTGCAGAAGCTGCCATCTAGGACTTCGGCCTTACTAAGGCCAACGAGCAGAACCAACTCAGTGACAACAGTGTAGTAACTGTGAACAATGACAATGTGAATAGTGGAGAAGTAATCCGAACCATATGACAACTAGTTAAGTTATAGATGTAAGTAGATCTAAGTATAATTTAGATTTAGTATTAACACTTTACAAACCTAATTATAATAGAGACTCATAATTAATAGATGTTATTAATTAAATTCACCTCCCTTGTCCCCACCCAAGCGACACGAATTGGCGAGAAGGCAGAACACACGACTGAAGAGGTAAGTATAAAAATGCAATATATTTAAGTATTATTCTGAGCTAGCTGCGGACAATATGTTAACGAGATTGTCACAACAGAACTCATTATATATTATATGGGCTTGACCTTTATGAAATAGGCCAAACCCACATAATATATTATTAGGTTACATCTTTCTTCCGTGATTAGCTTTATGTTTGGCGGCTGTTCAAGCAATCCACCATAAAATTTGATAAACGGCATAGGGCCAAGAATCGATGATTAAAAGAGACCGTTAAACTGTAAAAAAATCAAAATTGATTTGTGACAAATGGGGTCAATAAAACAACTTACCTTAACAGCCGTTTAGCAGCGATAATAAAACATGTTTATGTGTGTATCCTTCGCAGGGCCTGCCACTGCCGCCAGGGCGACGGGGTGGAACTGAAGGGGCAGGTGTTCCTGCTGAGGGCAGAGCCAGACTGTCCCGAGAGGGAGCTCCACGAGGAGGAAGAGCATAGCCACTTCACGCGCGCCGGCCACCAGGGCTCTCTCATGCTGGAGGGTAGCAAGAGCCTGATATAGTGAGTGCTGAGTGCCCCCATTTCTTTATATAGTCACCATCCCACCACATGTCATGTTCATCATCTGACCATACATTATTTCACTCTTAATGGGGTATTTTCATAAACTGTGAATTCTGTTAAAAATGTGTGGAAGATTCATTATGGAGACATTAGAAGATTGCCGAAGATTGTAAACTTTGTAAAAATGTGTGGAAGATTCATTATGGAGACATTAGAAGATTGCCGAAGATTGTAAACTTTGTAAAAATGTGTGGAAGATTCATTATGGAGACATTAGAAGATTGCCGAAGATTGTAAACTTTGGTTGAAATGGATGTAGATATGTTTAGTGACCACATGTGAATATCCATGGAGATTGGAGGTACACAAGATCCTTATTTTTCCCCTTCACCTTACCCCCTGGCCCCCTGCTTCCAAACAATTGAGATTCTTATGCAATCGTTGTATAAATAAAAATGGTTTATGAGGTGCAACATTTTTGTTTGATTCTAGCTACAAAGAGTGTTGGGGCTTCCAAGGCCTTGCTGTCATCATCGAAGCCCTAAAAAGGATTGATGTAAAGAAGGCCAGCAGTTGGGATCGGGAGACAATCGATGACATCGTTTTAGCCGGATCTGAGATGTATATGGTGAGGTCTTGATATGCCAGTGTCTGCTTTTGTGTTAGCTTTCTTTTTTTGTTTTATAAAGAATTAAATACATTCCCGGATTATAATTTACTTGACTTCGTTTTAATTCCTCTTTAATCCATCATAATAAGCGGTAAATGTAGAGTGACAATATTGATGACCTCAAACCCATCGGAATTTCAGATATTAATGGCTTCGACTAAATTCTATGGCATGTCAAGAATCTTAAAATTTATTTTATTATGTAAATTGGAAAATATTTTAAGGGGAATTCCTACATAAAACACCAGGTACCTTGTAAATGGTATTAGAAAATATATTAATTTGGTAATTGGGCAAATTAGTTAATATAGGCTTTTTTCTCACTTTTATTGACTAAGGACGGGTTGTTTCGGAAAATTTGAACAATTCATCAAAGTTCAACGTTCATTTTCGGGTTCTGTGAAAGATTTATTCAAGTTCTGTTTTTATATCATTGTAGGCTCGTTGCTTGACAAAACTGAAATAAAAACAGAACTTGAAAAAGTCTTTCACAGAACTTGAAAATGAACGTTGAAATTTGATGAATTGTTCAGATTCTCCGAAACAACCCGTCCTTAATATCACTTTTCAAAAATGTGTTGAATTGCCACTTTCCTGAATTACCATGGAATCATTAATATTGTAATTTAAAAACAGATGAGGAAAAAGACGGCAACATTATGTGAGTCAGACAATGTTGATTGACTCGCATAGTGTTATTATTTTATGTCACTCGGAAAATGTAACAATTATTAACATATTTTGCGGAATATTCCAGAGAACTAGAAAACATTTTTTTAAATTGCTTTAGTTGTGTTTATAAACCAATTTCGAATAGCCAGGGACTTTATGAACTATCCCTCCCCCCTCTCTTTGGGCTCATAACATACCTACCTATCTACCCCAAATGGGGATGCCATAGTCCCACTGAATTCGAGCAGTTGGGACTCTTGTGCGATTATGAATAAATAACATTCGTAAAAATTCCATAGCCGAGCTGTTGAACACCAGAAGGAGTCGTAGAAGCGACCCGCTCTCATGCGACAAATTTCAACCGTGTGAGAAATGTTGAGTGCGTGTTTGGGGTATTTCCCGAAGGGATGAATGATAGTAGTTTCTCGGAGCCTCTTCCATTGAAATATCAGTAGAGCAAGGATAGCATTTCGACCTGAAGCCTGTGATCTAAATATTACAACCTGTTTGTCAATATTGGGAATACATCAAACGGACCCTCCTCCCGTTTCTGTTCAGAGTCGCGTGTTTTTTATTCATGTATTTTTAGGCTCCAGATCAAAAGTGGATGTCAAATTCAACGGTGAGGCGCTCTTGCGATCTGTGTTTGTACAGAGTCAGTAGTTGAGTACTAATAAATTTCCGGGTGTGTATTCCAGGACTACCGTCGGGCCTCCTGCAGCCAGAAGCGGCCCACGCTGCTGGGGTTGACGCGCTGTGTGGGGGGCGCGGGGCCGTGGGGTGGGTGGGCAGGACGCACTGCGGCCTGGGGGCGGGCGCCCGGCCTTCCCCTGCTGGTGGCAACACTGCTGGCCAACAACGGCAGGGGCGTGCTGCAGGTACAAAATAATCATAGTATTATGGTATTGAGATTCTTGAAAGAATTGAGTCTTTATAAGGACTATATTTATATAGATTAATATTCCGTGATAGGGATATTCTGATAGGGTTTTCACTATCATTAGCGACCGGTCGGTGGCCGAGTTGACATCGCGCTTGGGTCTCACCCAGGCGTAGTGTGTTCAATTCCTCGGCTGGCTAAGTCCTCCATCACAACACAAGCAACATTTTCCGCTTACTGTGGTGGTAGTAGGAGATTTTCAAATATTGTCAGGTTATTCGTAACCCGGGAATGTTTGTCTTTCTTTTTAAAAAAATAATATAATAATATTTAGAGAATTTCTTCCGGAAGGTTAATATACATAAAACATGCGTATTATATTTATAGAGAGTAGAAAAAAGTCGAGCAACGCCGGGTAAACGTCAGCTAGTAATATTTCAAAGTATAATGTGCAAAAACAGTTTTTTTCTAAAATATTTTAATTTGTGACGTCTATTAACACAAAGATTATAAATTTATTTATATTTTTTACACTAACCCTACTCAGGAGGCCCTGAGGAAAATAATATCTCTCATGGTCTATGTCATCTTTAGGGATGCTGTGTGGTGCTTCTTTTTTATGGAGAGGAAGTTCTGGGAGGGTAAAAGGTATGCGGATTGTGTAGGAATTTAGGCATCAATATGTCAATATGTCCAATATGTCTTTTTCGATTTACCTGTTTATACATGGCAACCTGAGAGTTGTGATCGGAAAAGAGTAGGCAACCTAACGTTTGCATATTCTATGGGTTTCATACTTTCGATTGGTATAGAATTTTTATAATAATCAAACCGGTGCAATGTTTAAAACTTTTTTTTTTTTAAATTATTAATTAATCATACCCTGGACTAAAATTTGCTAGGCAACCGATATGCAATATATTTATTGACATATTAAATTAAATATAAAATACGTTTCATCAAATAAACATCTCGGTGACGGTCGTTCTTTAAGGGATCCTATACTATAAATATATAAAGACATTAAGACAATATTTTTTTGTAATTTTAGTATCCTGGCAAAATAGACATGGGCATTTGGAAACAGAAGGAAAACTTTTATGCTTTCATTCCCTGCGGACTGGAAAAAGAGGTAACTAAATAATTAATTTCTATTAAATTGATAATATATTTTAAGAATATTACTAACTAGCGCAGACCCGTGAAAAATCATGCGATAGTCTGAATTCTCGAAAAATTAGTTACAATTTTGAAAAAATGTTAAATTTTAGGTAGGTAGGGAATCAGTTCCAATGATTCAAAATGACACTTAATTCAAAGCAAATTTAAATTCATTGAAACAGATTTCACGGAAGGACTAATGCACAGACAACCAAAATCTGTATTTTGATTTTGCTAGATGGTCGGGCACATTTTAATGTGCTTGATTATTTGGTAACTGGGCAACTCAGAACAGTGGCAATTCAACACACAATGATATAAAGCCATGAAAAGTGAGAAAAAACAGTTTAAATAGTTTTTTATCACTTTTAATGACTTTGTATAACTTTTCAAAAGTGTGTAGAGTTACCACTGTACTGAGTTGTCACGGAACCGATTATTCATTCCATGTTTATTTTTTTTAATTTTTTTTTTAAAGTCGGAGGCGGTTTACTTACGTTCCCCGCGAGCACTTAGGCCATAGGCCCATTGTACTATCTCCCATTTTACCTCATTCCCTTGCCAGTAACCCGGTCCCTTTTATGAAGTTCACCAGGGCTGTCATTGGATATGTGGCGATGTCTTCTGGTTCCACACTGTGTCTTCCCAGGTATCTGAGCCTTATTCCCAGCAGAGCGGGACATTGGCACCATAGGTGAATTGGAGTCTCTTCCTCCTCTTCACATTTCCTACAGATGTTGGTGTTTTCCACTCCCAACAGTTGCATATGTCTCCTGAGATGGCAGTATCCCGTTAATAGTCCTACCAGTTCCCTCCTACCAGTGAGTTTCTGTCCATATCGAGTAGTTGCCTGGTTCGGTTAGGGTCCGGTCCGTTTATGAGTACTTTAGATTGCCTCATTCCGGGTGCCTTCTTCCATTCCTTCCAGTGTTGGGATTTGACCCACCTCTTGATATGTAGTTTGGTGTGGCAAGCTGCTACTCCTACGGCCGGCTCCTAGTCCTGCATTCCATCACCAGTATGGAGTTGCATCGGTTACTTTCCAGTGCCATTAAGGCCGCCTGGCTATCCGAACATATATTTATGTTCTTATTTCTGTACCCGATACTCATATTCTCCTGTGAGCAGAGAATATGAGTATCGGTAATATGAGTATGAGTAGACAGACCCCCGCCCCTGTTCCTTCCTCCATCTTGGACCCGTCTGTGAACCAGATTAGTTCCTGTTTGGAGTTTGGACCGGGGACCATCTGATTTGACCATCACTGTTTTCAGTGTTGTTCTCCTCCACCAGACCAGGGCTGCGTGCATGATCCTTGGTTTTACAACAGCTGTGTAAAGCCATTGCATCATTTTAGGTTTGAGACCCCACGTTCTGCCGCAGATTCGCCTAGTTGCCCACATTAGAGCACAGGCCTTTCTGCCTACAGTTTCCACCTGGTTTTTCCAGCTCAGTTTGGCATCTATGATGACTCCGAGGTACTTAACCGTGTCAGAGGGTTCTAATTCCTTTCCATAGAAGGTTGGATTGCTCCATCCTTTTAGTTTCCTTTTACGTGTAAAGATTACTAGTTCTGTCTTGTCTGGGTTGACTGACAGTCCTGTTTCTTCACACCATTCTTCCACTGTTGCCAGTGTTGACTGTATAAGGCCTCGGGTTGTGTCTGCATCCCAACACCTTATTATGGTTGCAATGTCATCCGCATACCCTTGCGTATATAGGCCCCTGTTGTTGAGTTTCCGGATGAGCTTGTCCACCACCAGGCTCCACAGCAAGGGTGATAAGACCCCTCCCTGTGGACACCTTCGTGTCACCAGAACTTTGATGCTTACCTCACCCCTTGTCACCGTAAGTATCCGGCCTGAGAGCATGTTCCTCAGCCACCTTCTGGTGGTTTTGTCGAGTCCATGTCTTTCTGCCGCTTCATCAATGGATTTAATAGTGGTGCAGTTAAATGCTCCCTCTATATCCAGGAATAACCCTACTGCCTGTTCCCCAGTCGCTTGTGCCTGCTCCAGTTTGTACACCAACCTGTGCAGTGCCGCGTCGACTGACTTACCTGCTTGGTAAGCAAACTGTAACTCGTGGAGGGGCTTCTCTTTCAGTGCCCCGTCCCTTATGTGCCTGTCCATTAGCCTCTCCATTGTCTTCAAAAGAAATGAGAAATTCCATGTTTACATAAATGTTGTTTTTTTTTGGTTTGTAACATTGATTTTGTTTAAATATGCGTTTTATGCCACGTTATCTCCTGAAAAAGCCTAGCTTACACCTCATTTCACCTTGCCCTTCACCACATTCTCATAAACGCATCTCGTTTAACACATTGGCATCAGTAAACAAGTATAACAGAACAGTCACAAAACATAACTTGGATAACAGAATGGGTTAGTGTGGTTATGTTAAAATAACAGAAGAGTGAGGACGGGTTGTTTAAAAAAATTTTAACAATTCATCAAATTTCGAAGTTAATTTTCAAGTTCTGTGAAAGTTATATTCATGTTCTGTTATTACAAGGCTGCCCAACCTTTTTAACAGTTGGGCGAAATTGACGATTTTGAATCACTGGCGGGCCACTGAATACCTGACGGTTCCTATTTCCATGGGGGGGTGGGGTTGTTAGAGAATTTCTATAAAACATAATTCCCCACAAAAAAAGTTGAAAATGAGTGCTCCCCACAAAATATTTGGAATCCATGGGGGGGGGGGGGTTGTTACGGAACTTCGCTGAGAAAAAATTCCGCGCACCCAAAAACATCATATGTGATTCCCCACAACAATTTTTCGAATTCCATGGGGGGGGGGGTGGTTACAAGATTCCATTTCGGATGCAAAAAATATTATATCAAAAACCGGTGTATTTTTGTTTAAAAAGTAAGTTCAACAGGTTAGATTTTTTCGTCGCTGATTCTCGTTCTGAGTAGCCTAAATAGCGATAAATCGCCTTCGTTGGCAACACTGATGACCGCCCGCAAGCTGCATTGTTTGTTTTACCGCGGGCCCGCGACACTTTTTCAAATTGGCGGATTGGCGGGTTTTTTGAAAATGGTTCACGCGGGCCTGGGGTTGGGCAGCCTTGTGTTATTATATCATTATGGGCAAGTTGTTTCATAAAACTGAATGAGAACAGAACTTGAATAGATGGATAAATTTGATGAATTGTTCAAATTCTGTGCTGGTCGTAAATATGTATGAGACAATATTTGAATGTGAATGAAGCAAGGAAGCTGGGCTGTTTAGGTTAGATAAGTTAATTTATGTTAGGGTAGGTAGGTTCTTCAAAGTTCTTTGTTGTTATTGTTCTGTCATGGAACCTTTACATCACAATTCTCCTAAACCTTCCTCATACAGACCCAACCCCCGTGCCTGCTCTGCTACCATTCTCAGTCACTGCTGGCTTCCGCCCTCGGCGACCTGCTCCCGTCTGCGGCCGACGTGTGCGTGGCCCGCGTTGACTTCAGTAAGGGGGTGCCTGACGAGCCTATGGACGAGCCAGAAGGTATTTCTTATTCAATGGGGCTTCCTAATCAATAAATCAATCAGTGTAAAATCATGGGTAATTACATTTTTAGGATTTGCGAAGCTGAAAGTATTTATGTTTTATGTTTGCCTGTCAAATGAAGAAATAATGGAAAACATCTATTCAAATATACAAGATAGCATAGGAATATGTATACATATGTATATGTATAAGGTACCTATAACATGCGCGTTGTCTCAGTAATGTATCTTTATTCTATTAATTCATCTATCTCCCTGTGACTAATGATCCCGCAGATGATTTCAGGAAGCTGTGCGGCTCCGAGAAGCGCTACTCAGAGGTGAAGGCCGGCCTGCCCGTGGCCGTAGGACTGGTGGCACTGGCCATGGACCACGCCATTCCGGCCAGCAGCTGGGAGGCCTTTGACATCGATGACGTAAGTCACATCTTCCTGGTTTTAGTCTTCTTCTCACATTATGGAGTGAAAAGACAGTATGTATTTAAGTGGCCGGTAGAGGGCGGCTAGCTGTCTTTTCGTGGCGGTCACTTTAGAATTTCTCAAATTTCCAGATTGTGAAGCGAGGTCTCAGCTTGTTTGAAGAGACGGTGGCTCAGTCTCCCCCAGAGGCGGCCAAAGAGGTCTGTCTGGGAAACTTGCCCAAAACCTTTGCCATCGAGGAGATGGGGTTTGTGGAGACGGAGGTCATACACCGGGCTGCTAATGGTAAATTAAAATCATGTGTAATGAATAATATCTTATACTTATTTTATTTATGTTTAAAAGTTTGGGTGTCCTTCAATCTACAGTTGATATAGCATTAAAGGTTGTGCAATTAGGGCTGACCCTAACAACGCCAACATAGGACACCTCCAACAGTAAAAAACAAAACATTAATGTTAAAAAAAATTTCAGGACTAATGTACTGCCCGACCGACAAAAGCGACACGCCCAACCTGCAACACGGCCTAACCAAGTTCTTCAAGGACAGCCGCCACGGTATCCTAACCGCCAGGGGCAAGTCGCTGGCCATCTGGAAGGGTTCTGACGACTACTTGTACTGCCTCAACCATGCCATGACCAGCTCCCAGCCCAAAGAGAGCGAGTCGAACACTAAACCACACAAGAGTGGTGGGTTTACTGCTTTATTTGTCAAATAATCCTTCAAGGACAGCCGCCAAGGGACTCAACCGCGCCATTGCCACACCCACCCCAGACAGAGCGGGACGGATATTTAATGCCCTTATTGTATATCTATCTATCTACTTGATCTGATCATTTAGGCTCCATTCGTGCATCATCAGACAGCAACTACGACTATTCCGGACGGGGCTTGGTGTGAGGTCCACGTCTTCCGAGGGAGAGAGAAACCTGGCAGTTTAATATTTGGGTACAAAGAAGGTGACTGTTTTCCACATCTGAGATCTGTGTTTGAATTCACAACGACTCCTCAGGCGAGCATCGTGACTGAAGCAGACTTTTGCCGTAATTTCAAGAGGGTTTAACATGGTGTTACAGGCATTAACTTAACGGGTAGCGTTACTCAGCGACGGTGAAGCAGATAATACTCATTGAGTAGGGCTATAAACAGTTTACTCAGATGTGGTGAAATATGTACCACCTTTAATATATATTAAGCGTAAGTTGAGTATATAATATTCCATATTGGGATCCACCATACATAATTTATGTAACTATAATGAAAAAACTTTTTCTCTTTTCTTAAACATTTTGTATTCGCAGATGATACGGCATTGGTCATATCACATAAAGATCTAAAAATTGCAATTGAACTCATGCAAATTGACTTTGTAAATGGTCACATGATGCAGGATTATTAATAAATGCTAAAAAAACCAAAGTTATGCATATAAGATCACCTAATGCCAGATTTCAATTTAATCCTAATATTATTTCTCATAATTTTAATTGCATCCATAAAAATATCCCGACTAATTGTAAATGTGAAAGCTTAGAATTAGTTACGGAATATGTCTATCTTGGTGTTACAGTAGATTGCTTTTTCAAATGGAACAAACATATTTAAAAAAACCTGTAAAAGACTCAGATCAATTGCTGGCAGAATGTACACATTAAATTTTTTCCAATCAATTGACACACTTAAAATAATTTATATGTCAATGGCAGAATCTATTAAAAGATATGGATTAACCATATGGTAACCAACCAACATTTGTACACGGTTGACATTTGTCACATGAGAACGGGTCGCTTCTACGATTCGTTCTTAAGTTCAACAGCTCGGCTGTGGAACGAACTGCCGGCCTCTGTGTTTCCTCCCTCCTACAACATGGGACTCTTCAAGACCCATGTTCACTCCTTCCTCTCCACAAAAAGACCCTCTACACAGCATCCCCAAAGATGACATAGGCCCTGAGGGAAATTATTTTCTTCAGGGCCTCCTGTGTGGAGTTAATATATAAAAAAAAAAATATGGGGAAATACTACTATAACCAATCTGAAACAAATCCAAGTTGTACAAAACGTAACTGTAAAATTACTATTCGTCCCTAATATTTTTAAACAGAGACATAATTTATTTATTATTTATGCATTTATTTATTTTGTAAGAAACAAACAGCTTTTATACAATATACAATGATAGATATAAATATACAAGTTAACTGAAGTCAAGCCACAGAAGTTTCTTATGTTAAAGTTCATTAGAAATGAAGTTTTAATATCTTAAAATTAATTTGGTGTTAAAGGAAGGGGAGAGGAAGAGGAAAATAGGAAGAAAATAGGAGATGCTGCCGATACATTCCATGCTCTCATATTAATAATCGATCGTACGCATTACTTCAAATGGATATTTCTTTAGGTTATTACCAAAAATGTCAATGCTGTAAAATTTTGTATTACATTGTGCACATATACGAGGATTGGGGAATTTTTTCGAATGTTTGTTCTATTCGAGGGTAGATAAAAAAAATCAGATTGTCGTGTTGATCTAGACGGAATATGAAGATTTATTAAATTGGTAAGTTCTGGTGAGTCCAGACCATTATTTAGTATTTTAAATAATAAGATTTGATCAAAAATTAGACGTCGTGTTTGGAGGGAGTTAATACACCGTTGTTGTTTCAGAGTGCCAAAATTTTACCTGTTAAGGCTATTCTATGGCAAAAAATCATAATTCAGAATATATTTACCCCGCAGCATAAAGAAAAATTAGAACATAAATACAGTACTAGATTCACAAGCAATGACGGGTTAATAGTTCCGAAATTTAATAATAAATACGGACAGAGAACGTTTGAATACAACATACCGAAGATATTTAATTTATTACCTGACACTATAAAGCAATGTAAGTCTATGAATAAGGATAAATATATGGTGAAAAATTGGCTATGTGAAAAAAAATATTTACTTTAATATGTACGAAAAATTGTATGAAAAAATGTTGATTCTGTAGATATAAGATGTAAATTATAACTTATAAAAATGTATATGAAACTAAACTTTAAGCACCTGTTGACAAGCCAATTCAATTGGCTTAGCAGGACTTGTTTGTTGATATGTATTAACTAAATATTCAATAAAATAAAATAAATAAAAAATAAAAATTTAAAAATTTAAAAAAATCTAATTGTTAATGTTCCAGGTATATCAGGAATCTTCTGCCTCATACGCCTGACCACCGAGGAAGCCCTTTCGCAGTACGTTGAGAGTGAGCTTCCCCTTTCTACAGATGACTCATTCAGCATAAGTGCTGTCAATATTCAACTGCTGAAGATCAATAAGGAAACTGGACTGGTGGACCTCAAGTTGGAGGTATGTATGTGAGGAGGTACTTAATCTAAAAGTTTAACGTGGCAGTTACGGCCGTAATATATTATTTGCATTTCTGTGAACAGTAGATCTCGCGTCCAAAAAAGCATGTTTCTAATTTTCTCTTATCTAATAAATTAAAACCAAAATTTCCTCTGAAATCATTAGGTATGGAAGTATTTAGATACTTACATATCTACCTAGAACCATAAGAACTAAACCATATAATATTTGATATATCATTTTCAAATAAGAAATTATACGATTTGTCCAAAGAAACGTCACTATCTCAATGCGTGGAGGGTCTTTTTTTAAGGAAAAGGAGAGGAAGTTCTGGGAAGGTAAAGAGTATAATGGTTGGGTAGTAATCTAGTGGTCAATGTGTCCAGGAGTGATGGACATGTGAATATATCCCTCTCACTGCGGCGAAAGGCAATGGGTCGAAAGACCAGTTGAAGAGGTCGAAGGGCATGAGGTGTTCGTTATCCAATAAATGATTCCTGGATCGGCAGTACTCAAACACGCCTCCTAAACCTAACCTAGTCAAAGTTAGCCATCTAGTCAGAGTAAGGCTTGCTTTAATAATGAAGTGCATGCAGCAGATTTTCGAAACATGAAAAAGAATATACAAACAAATTTCCAGACAGATGATATGCCAAACTGTTGAAAAATTGGAGTGAGGATCATGAAGAGGAAATGATGAAGCGCCCTTGAGGTGATTTTTTACGAAAACGGCTCTATGCAAGTTATCCAATTATTATTATTAAAAAATATAAAACCAATGTAGTCATTGCACGTTTTTGTTTATTATCGGAGGGTTTTCTCAATAAATTGATGGCTAATATAATGATTATTTCTTTCAGGGGGAATACATCTGGGTGCCGGAGCAGGAGAGTCGCGTGGCCGTGCTCCGCTCCTGGGAGTGTCCGCGCTACTTCACCGAGTGCTCGCTGCCTGTGTCCGTGATGTTTGGGTGCGCTTCCTGCCTGCTGGGGCCCAACAGGATGACGGGACACCACCTCAGCTCACTAGTCGGTGAGACCCTGCCTAATATCGCTGATAGCTCTATTGTGGCTTCTTCTCATTTTTCATAAATGTCACTTGTAATAGCAATAGAGGTGGTAAAGAAGTTCTTTTCTGCAAGATATGTTACCGCTTTAGCTCGCTAGTTGATGTGAACCTGAACTCTGTCATTATAATAGCAAACCGCTGATAGCTCCGGTGTATCCATTCCGCCTCTCGTATCCCTTTGCAACTGACAATAAATTCCAAATTGTAAAGCTTTTAATTACGATTCCCTGGGGCTGGGCGACTTACTGGTTGAAACATATGCACTCGAAGGTACCCTATATAAGCAGTTCCCGCATGTTCGATCGACATCAGTTCCATTCCCAGAAACAAAATAACTTTCTGTGAGGATTTTTTCAAAGAGAAACTCTTTTTTCATCTCGTTTATAGACCAGCGGGATATATTCTTAGACTTCGGGGATAAGCGAAAGATGAATCAATAATGGTGTACTTACAATACCTATATACGAGTTACACTAAAACTGGTGGCGTAGATAACACGTGTAACAGAGAGGTTACAGCAAAGCTCTCCGCTATAAGATAGGTCATCAAGCTAGGTGGCAGAGACCATTTCATGTTTTCTTTATTTTGCCAACATTTCCCTTTATGGAGAAGCCACTCTCTTCTTATGGACGCCAGCATTGTGGTGCTACCATGGTGAGATTTGGACTCCTCCATTCGCCTCCAATCCTCCAGTTCTCAGACCTTCCCGTCCTTCTCCAATTGTTTCCTGCGAAGTCTCTCCACCACTTACTTGGTCTGACTTTTAGTCGCTTCCACGACCTGTCCCTTTCACCTGGTATTCTTTCCATGTCCATGTTTGGGACCTACACCATTTTGCGAAATCTCACCATATCTATTATGTCACAATTTTCTCTCTCTGATCTATGTAATATATAGTCTATTTAAATAAAAATGTTGATGTTCGTTTGTTCAAAATCTTTAATCTCCAAAAGTTATTCACCGATTGTTTTGAAATTTGACACAACGTTGCATTAGAATACGCGTGTGTTTTTATATACCTGAATTATATAGATTTCACCTGTGACAAGTAAAAATCTGCTTTTGTTCTTACCAGTGATAGGAAAAAACATGTTGTTTTTTTTTAAACAGTGCCCTCTGTTGGATGTAAAAGCAATATACGTTTTTATTTCTCTATCTGAACAGTGAACAGCAACGCGTGGCTGGGTACAGCTAGTATGTTATACAATTTATACCTAATTTATTCCAGAATGTGGCACAGAGCTGGGCAGGCGATTGAGAAGCAAGTACGGCAGATTCGACGTCTCGTTGGCTGACATGCTCAAGGATGACGATGTCTCCTTTGGGATTCATGCATTCTCCGTCACTTTCGGCCCAAAGAAATATCTGGTGCTAAATAAAGAAGCGGGAATTGACTACACTAAGGTATTTTTTTTATCATTTAAGAACATAATATCAACCAACCTCAATAATAAAATGAAAGGGATACACAGAAAATAAAAAGGTAATTGTCGCAACTGGGCAACTGGGATGCGAACCCAGATCATCTAGTCTTTCCGGGACTGGCGTCTCTGAAATACATATTACAATGAGGTTGATAAGTTTCCTAGTAAATTGAAAACATAAAAAAAAAATATGGCTATAAAATCTACAACCATGACAATTTCGAGGAGTATTCTGAGCAATCTATTTATGGTTAAAAAAAAACTTTTAACCCCATGAGAAAACAACAATGATATCCATGGTCGAGGGGCAAGGCTCTTAATTAGCAAGCCAGAGGTCGCAGGTTTAAATCTCAGTGTACGCCAGTAAATTTAATTTGATTAATTTGTGTTATTTCATTATTTAATCATTTAAATAATATAGGGTATATTTTCGGGACGTTCCAGAGTGGACAATACTCTCAGTATCGCCCTGGTATAAGACCAACATTCAGAATTTTGAATGGTGTTTGGTAACCAGATTTGAATGGCTATATACGTCCCCACCATCCTCTTCCCATCTCCTTCACCTCCCCACAACCTTCAGCCTCACAACATACCCCAATCGGGGATGCCATAGTCTCACTGGCTTCAGAAGGTTAGGAGCAGCTGGGACTCTTGTGCAGTATTCACATAAAAAATAAAAAATCAATGTGACTTCCACACTCCCTTAGAAATCTCATCCCGGTAGTTAGAACCATAGATCAGATAATTAAATTTCAAATTATGACATTGCAGAAGATCACGGACAACAAGACGCCTATGAAGTACAATGCGGCATCGATGAACAGCTTCCTGGAGATGGCATTCCAGTGGCGGCACTGCCAGCAGCTGCTGCTCGCCGTGGACCGGTCCCTCTGCCTATCCCTGTGGCGTGCCTGGCCGGGGGGCCCGTGCGCACTGCTGCACCCGCAGACTTACATGCCGCCCCTACCCGTCGAGCCCAAACCTGACATAGGTAAGACGAGATCTTATTTACGATATTGTGCCATGACATTTAACTTTTTGTGGGACTAATTGAACAAAACGAACCTCGAAGAAATGTGGTTTCAACAGGATGGTGCCACATGCCATACAGCAAGAGAAACCATCGATTTGTCAAGACAACATTTTCCTGGTTGTGAGATTTCCAGAAGCCGCCCAGATCTTTTGACTTGACGCCATGCGATTTTTATCTCCGGTGTTATGTAAGTCCAAGGTCTATGCAAAAATGCAAGGTCTATCAAAAGGGCCAAGTATTCGTATTCCATAATTAATGTCAACATGTCTACTTCATAAATCAATAAAAAATTTCTCAATGAATAATAATTTACAGTGTTTCGTTTCAAAATGAAATCCGGCGTATTCGATGGACCACCCTTTATTTTTCCATTTTTTTTCAGTTGCCACAATACCCGAAGTGGACCCTGAAATAATTTGTGATCCCGGGGCCTCCACCAGTGTCAGGCCAGCCCCGGCGACCCCCAAGGGGAACATCTGCGTGTTCCTCTACCCAGCTCTCAGCATTCTGTCCAAACACATAGGTAAGAACAAGAACTTATCGATATTATCTTAAAATACGTTGTAGGCAGACAGTTGAACGTCTATTGTAGATGTCTAGCTATATCCATGGAATCCTGAACTTGATTATATGTTCAAGAAAGAATTTCCATGTCTGAAAATGTTTTAACTGTTGCATAAAATATATTATCCACTGGACCTTATTTGGTCACATTTTGGCCAATTTGCAAACGTCTGCGAGCTCACGCTGCTCAAAATGTGGACAATTTGAAGAGATATTTTAAAACATTTATTGGAATTATTTTAATTATTTCGCATTGGTATCTTCGATTAAGGCGATGCCATATGTATTAATGCAAAATCATGTGTTTTTGGTATGAAAATTTGGTTGCCTAGATATGTTTCAGATGATTTAATTAAATACTGCGACTAGAATACATCTTAGCCTTTGAAATAATCGAGTATTTTTTAGATAAGTCTATTTGCAAACCCAGAAAAAAATAATCTAAAGGCCTATGAAAACTGCTTTAAAGTTCAAAATCTCCTACTTACGAAACCATTTTCGGTTATGATTTTATTGTATAATGTGGCAAATTAAGTTATTTATAAAATAATCGAAAAAAAAATTATGCCTGAACATCCACAAAATAAAATAAAAGGCACTTTTTGGCTATGTTTTTTTCATGCATAAATCAAAACAGGCGGGAATTTAAACCTTATCGCCATCTACGTAAGGGTTGTTATTGATAGCCGCTCAATTTAAAATATTACACGACGTAGTGCATCGCCTTAATCATAAAGCTTACTTAGTAGTTTCTAACAAAAGATGTCTCGCATCCCTTCCAAATTATTTGTTATTGACATTCCATGAACCAAAATATTTGAAATATTTTTTCTTACAAATCATTTGTTTACATATTAAATAATGCATGTTAGATATTAACTTTATAACAGTGCTTATCAAGTAGGCCATAGACAACATACAGAAGTCATAAAATTTAATATTGCTCGAAGTAAGTACTACAAACGGTAATTTTAAAGTAAATAAAAAAAGAATTTACGCTTTATTAATTTAACGATTTTTTTGTACATTTTTCATGAATCTTAAACAATCAAATGTCTTCAATGGCTCTCTAGCATTATAAGTAGTTAATGTCTCCATATTAAAAGTCGGAGATTGTAACACAATTGTTGGGTAAATGTTATTTATTTAAAGTAGGTTCACAGATCACATATAGTAAAATAGTCACAATGTATCAAATCACAATAATAATCAACTGAGCAAGGGGTCGGAGGGAACCTTGCCGATTAGACTTTGGAAACAACAAAACTGACTCGTGCCGTTATGGTGACGAGCGGCGGCGACTGTGGTCTGCTTAGAAGGTCGTACCATAGGACGAAGCGCAACTAAGGCAGCAGTCGGGGTCTGGTTGGTGCTTTGCTTATGGAAGTAGAATACTCCTTAGAGGGTCGTGCCAAAGGACGAGGCGCAACTAAGAGAGTGTACTAGCCAAGGGCGAGCTGCAGACGAACTGGTTGAATTAGGACGTGTCGCTCATTATATAGGCCATTCCTTGTAGAGGGGCGTGGCTTATGTGGCGACTCGAGAGTGGGAGATGCGCAGAGGGCGTCTGCGCAGCCTAGTTTGCCTAGGTATGGGTGAGCGGGAAAGCGCTGTACGGGGGAAAGAGATGGTGTAGTGGCGAGAGTAAAAACGGCGCGCTACAAGATATAATTTTTAAAGAGGGCAAAATTTCCAAAATAACACTTTTTGAATTTCCCTTTTCAATTTCCGATCGCTCTAGGCTTAAATTGATTATACTGAAGAATGCTCCAGTGGTTATAGAGCTTACTTTGGCACACGGAAGCGCCTTCAACACACTTTTAGTGGTATCTCTATTTGGTGCACAGAAAGCTCTCTCACATATGTAGGTACATAGTGATGTACATAATATATTGATAGTTGAGAAAAAATATACCTTAGAGCAAAATTAAAATGAACATTATATATTTTTCAGGAACCATCCTACCATATGGCTTTACTGAGGGTCGGCTCACCGCCTACCCTCTGAAGGTGGACACAGTGGCCGGTGCAATAGTCTGCAGTCCAGAACCTCCGCCACCAGAACCTGAAGGTTAGTTTCCTTCTTCTCCTTCTTCATGAGTCTTCTGGAGTCCAGCTTTGAAATAGACCTCCAACAAATGTTTAAAGTTTTGCTGATGCTTAGTGAATATCCCACATACCAATCCGGCAGATTACTTAAAGTCATCTGACTACCTTATCTGTGGTAACTTGTTTCTTTTTCCCAATCAATTGCGCCTTCCGATGGTATTTGAATTCGAATGGTCATCTTAGTTACACTACATATTCAGTATTGTCCCACTCGAGTATCGAGATCGTGGTGGTGTAATGTTTGTAAGGAGATATCTAGCATGACTCTTTTTATGGTGGTCATTTGTGTCATATTTTATCCTTTTTTGTCATGTCCTTTCTCCTTCACATAATGTCCATCAATTTATATATGCAAACCAGGATTCTCTTCATCTGTCTAAGAAGGTTTTAGATTATTTTGTAGCAACATGTTGAAACTAGAATCATCTGTCATAAATACATACTGGTGTTCTGTTTTATTGCAGAAGAACCAGAGAATCCAATCTTGGCAAAGAATCTGAAGTTAATCAGTCCCGGGATGTGGGTGCTGCTTGGAGACACAGAAACTGACAGATGTACGCTCAAAGGACAAGAGAGAAGGGAACTGGCAAGAATATTTTAATTCCTTCTACTACCATCATTATAAGTGCTAAGTATTGCCTGAACAATGATGGACGACTTCGCTAGCAGCAGTTGAACCTGGGTGGGAACCTCACACTTAGGACCGCTCAACTACAAACTGGTGGAAACTGTTAATAAGATAGATGCGTCTGTATCGTAAATGAGATTTCAGACTTCTACAGTCCCCGTTTATCATCAATACAATTCTCGACACGTTTTAGATTTAATCAAATTTTGATCAGCTGGCAAGCATAAAAAATACCTGTTATGCTTGACAGTTGACCACAATTGGATCTAAAGCTGCAACATGCTGAGAATTGGCCTTCAATGGGGATCATTCAAAAGTCAAAATTAAAAATAGTGTCAACTGTTCCTTTGATCGTCAATCACATGTGAAGAAGTTTGGAACACCTCCAAGGATGGGTTGTTCATAGAATTTGAACAGTTCATCAAATTTCAACGTTCATTTTTGGGTTTTGTAATAGTCCTATTCAAGTTCTGTTATTATATCATCAACCGAACTTGAAAAGAATTTTCACACAACTTTAAAATTAAGTTTGAAAATTGAAAAAATGTTCAAGTTCTCTGAAACAACTCGTCCTTAGTAATGCTAGAGACTAAAATAACTTATAATGTGTCTCCATTGACAGGATTTTGCAAGTTCAGTGATAGGCATTGTGGCTGACACCATTGAGCCGTCAAACCACTGGGACGGAGCAATGCTGGACGTCATCCTGGAGTACGGGGAGCAGCTCTTCCTCGCCAAGATTCCCGGAGAGTGCGAAAAGAGGAAACCTTTCACTGTGGCATCTAACTTTTTCATGTCAGACTTTAAGGTCAGTTTAATATTAGTCACCAATAATTTTTCAGAAATTGAATACATTCCAACATTGGCTTGTAAAAATAATAATGTCCAGCAATAACAAGTGGGAAAGGAACTTTATTTTGTATATCTGCTATTGTGCCAACATAAGTAGCTTGCGAATAAAGAAGAACACAAGAAATGCCTTATGGGCGTGTTTCGTGATTCCCAATGTTCCCAAATGGTGGAGATCTACAATGTCAGGCGAGTGTAAGTGAGAGAGAGCGCTGGGCTATTTGGCTAAATGGAACATTTGTTTCCAATAAAATTTTCAGATAGTCCTTGAAGTGAAAACAGACATAATAGTGGGAGACATCCGAGCTGATGATGAGGGGGACGTAGTCAGCGTCAATAATGGACTAATCAGCTTCTTTGGAGAGGTAGGCAAAATGTCTTATTGTAAAGCATCTTTTCCATTTTTTTCAAATTTGTACTAAATCACACCAGTCTAATGCTGTTTTTGTTCATTTATTTCAGCATGATTGGGATCATGGTGTCTTCATTTCAAGGAACTTTATTGTTGGTGTATGGAAGATGGACAAAGAACAGTATGCCAAGTATAGATATGAAAAGAAATTCATAGAATTCCGAATAGAAGAACAAGTGCAAAAGGATGCATTAAAAGCCCAAAGAGCCGAGGAAGCTAGGAAACTGATTGACGGAGAAATTTCAGAGGTTTTACTACCATCTAAAGGTTCTAAAGAAGGAGGAGAAAGTCTTGCAGAAGGAGGAGGGGAAGAGGGTGAAGATAGGGAAGGTGGTGAGATTGGTGAGGAAGAAGAAGGTATTAAGCAGGAGAATGAACAAAAATCAGAAAAGGCGCCGTCTAATGAATCCATTGGAGTTAAAGAACCATCACAGGAAGCATTCTATTCTGATGAATTTGATGTCCCCCCAGATATGATCGATGTCATCAAAGCGGCAGAGGTAGTTTTCAAGCCACCAGAAAAACCTGGAAAAGCTAAAAAAGGTAAGCCAGAAAAGAAAGAAAAAGGGAAAAAAGGCAAAAAAGGCGAAAAGGCAGAAGTCAAAGTGGAACCCCCGCCACCGCCAGAAGAACCCAGAGAAAGAAAGGCCGAGAGAGAGGTGGAAGAGTCTCAAGAAAGTACAGCAGGGGAGAGAAGTGAGGTCGAAGACAAAGGAGACAGCAAACTGGTAGAATCCAAAACTTCTATACCAAAGTCTGAGGAAAGGAAATCTGAAGCCGGTGACAGCGCACCTCCGGATGATTACGGAGCTGATGAAGGAAGTGAATTTGAAGATGAGGATGGTGAAGAGGAGGACGAAGGCGAAGGAGAAGAAGAAGTCACGGTTAAAGTCAAAAAAGATCAAGGCAAGGTTGAGGGTAAAGCCGAGGAGGAAAAACAAATTGTTGAAGTGGAAAAATCTGAGATGGAGATCTTGTCCATACACGGTTCAATCCTTTCAGTAATGGAACAAATGTTGGAAGGTGTGTTTGTTTGTTTAATTTTATTATAAATATCATGTACCTACCCACTTTGCAAAAAAAATAGAAATCTAAAACAATACTATACCCTATAACAAGAAGACATTCTTCATAAGGGCCATTTAAAAAAAATATTCAAATACTTTTAGGGCGCCCCCAGATAAAAGACTTTAGCTACGGCGACAGTTAGAAACTATACCAAAATTCATACAAATTCAAATAAAGTAGTGTCGTATATATTGGTAGTGTGCATCACTCGTGTACATATATACTCCACATACCGTAATGTATGTTTGTACTAGCAACTGCCGCTGTGACTAAAGTTTCTCGTCTGTGGGTGCTCTTAATAATTTTTGTTTTCAAAAGAAGCATTTATTTTCATCTGCTGTGTTAAGGTGTGGAAGAACTCATAGAGGAGGACGAAAGATTGGCCGAAGTCCTCGAGTCGGAGTTTGTTTTCGAGGCCGATAAGTGCATTCTGTTCCTGTGGGACCCCCATGGCTTCTGCACTGATAAGATTCACATGGGCTACAGCAAGCCAACGTTGCTGGCCTTTGCAAATTCCAAGAGTATGGCCGATTTTATTGTGACGAATACTTTGGCGTCAGGACCAGGGCCAAACAGGTTGGAAACTATTAGGTTTTGTATATGTATAATGATATTTTCCTTGTGATTTGAACGACACCGTCAATTAAAACACAATTGAGTTTTTCTGTAAGGAAAGAAGAGGTTTGTTTTGTTAATCTCACAAGATTTACATAAAGAAAAGCATTCAGTAACAAAACATTACCTGTAAGGAAAGAAACGACATTTAATATTATTAATTGTTATGTCAATTCCTTAATCACAATCACGATAGCAATTACAAATTATTGAAATTATTCCCATCAATCTGCTTTGTCACAACCCATAGAT
This sequence comes from Hesperophylax consimilis, assembly GCF_061612785.1. Lineage (NCBI taxonomy): Eukaryota > Metazoa > Arthropoda > Insecta > Trichoptera > Limnephilidae > Hesperophylax > Hesperophylax consimilis. Next base: position 6,900,589 of record NC_142862.1, on the reverse strand, counting down.
TATTTTTACTATGTCTTAAACCATAGATTACGAAATATCGAGTCGACTGTGTAGGTACTGTGGCGCACATCCAGCCAGTGACAGTCTACGACACACACAGCCAAAATGACGAGACAAGCTCGGCATTGCCTTGAATTAAAGAAAATTATATTTTTCTTTACATATGAATACTGCGCAAGTGCCGGGAGACGATGGGACTATGACGTAGGCTTGTTTTGTAATCCAAAAGTCAGCCCGATCGTACGTAAATTTCAAGTATAGAACTATGTTTCATCATCATTACAAAATTTTAATTTCAAATGGGATGGCGATGTAGGTAAGTGCAAGAGAGACAGGGCGCATACTAAGTGGGCTAGAACCAAAGGTATTAAGTAAGTGGCAACATTGGTTTCCATTCACATCTCCTGGAAGACATTTCTAGTGTGTAATATCTATTCAGTAGCTGATTATTCAGATCCGGTCACTAATGATGCTTTGAGAACAACTTTATGATAACAGTGTTATTTATTAGACGATTGGTCTCACTTTATACTTTCTGGTGATCAGTGACTGGAAGTGGTATGTATAACATAGATTATTAATATCTAATTAAATAAGTTCCTAACTAACTATCACGCCATTCTACGCAGGGGTTGGCAGATAGGATATACCACACACACCCTTGCTCACATCCATAATACTCTGACTTTGAATTGTGTTATTCTGACCCTAATGTTTGCTACTCCATCAGGTTTACGTTAACGGGCACGCGGGGCCACTGGCGCCGCAAGACGCCCGAGGAGCGCGCGGCAAGCCCCCGCTGCCCGGAGCGCCCGGGAACGGCAGGCAGCGGGGGTGCTGGCTGCCACAAGGCCGAGGTGCCGGTCACGGCCTACGTGCACACGGGCGGGGGCCGGGACTACCTCGTCGGTGGGGACAATGGCTGCAGGTAACTATTATAGTGGACACAGGGCTCATTTCACTGGCTTCATTCAAATGTTCTGTTTCACTGGCATTTTTACTAACTGACATTTTTTTTCAATTCAATTCAATCATTTTATTAATTTTAAGTACATTACAAAAGCCTCTGATATTTTGCAAAGTACTTCTGGTAAGTATGAGAACTGTCATGAAAAAGTTTTACCTAACAATAAAACTTATATTACATACACAGCTTTATTTAAAACCTATAAAGTGAGATAAACATTACTATTTTGCAGCCAAAATGACATTTCTTTTTACGTTTAAACCAATTTACGTGTTTAGTCTCGGTTTAAATCTCTCCACTATATCACCTTAAGTCCCAAATGCATCCGGAATGCAGATTGCACAGAAAATATTTCGGCATTACATTCGATTTCAGATAAATTTGCTGTTTTTGAAAGTATTTCAAAATACCGTTCTTAAAAGGAAATGAAAGACTCATTCAGATTTTAATATATTAAAAATATTAAAATTTTGAAAGCAAACAATACAAAAGTATTTGATTTTATGTTAGGGCAAGACTATTAATTAATGAATTGTATTAATGTAATGAATTCTGACACTAAAAATAGGAGGAAAACTACCCTATTGATCTAGGCCAGTGATACTCAACCTTTTTCTTCTGGGGGCCACATTCATATGTTTGTAAAGATACGCGGGCCACAACACTATACTGGTCAGTGTTGCCAACGGTGTGAGCTTGATTCCCCCTTTTATTATTCGAAATCCATGGGGGGGGGGGGTTGTTAGAGAATTCAAAATGAGTGCTCCCCACGAAATATTTCAAATCCATGGGGGGGGGGGGTTGTTACAGAACTTCGCTGAAAAAAATTCCGCACAGCCAAAAGCATCATATGTAATTCCCCACAACAATTTTTCGAAATCCATGGGGGGGGGGGGGGGGTAGCTATGGAATTCCGTTTTCGAAAATTTCCGGCCGCAAAAAATATTATATCAAATAGAATAGATATATAAAGATAGGTTTTTGTTATGTTTAGTAGCCTAAATGGCGATACATCGCCTTCGTTGGTAACACTGGTAACCATTTAACTTTGGAACTGTCAAAAATTTATGTGTTGCCACGAGCAAAATTATTTGCGCGCATATTTGTCTGTCAAATCTTTGTTTTTTAAAGATAGATCCAAGCTTGTGCAGTTATGGTGTGCAGTAGCAACACTATTATACCATATTATATTATATAGATAGTATATTATACTTATACTATCCTCTTCGGGTTTCAATGTCTGTACGTCAAAGTCGCAATTAATCTCAACTTAACGTGATATAGAATGCCAGATTTTGTAAATCATGTTCCTGATATTAAATGTATTGAGGGCCGCACAAAATAGCTCGGCGGGCCGCAGGTTGAGTATGACTGATCTAGGCACTTGAATATGGTTGGCATGTGGATGACTCGTACACTAATGTCTACATTTCTATAGCAATTGTCATAGTATACGCGTACCTTAAGAAATATGGGCGTTTAAATAAAATAAATAAAAAAAATTGATAATGATTGAAAAAAAAAAATTTAAATTACTTATTCAGCAGATATCCTACAAAAAGTGTCAAGGCTTCCTTCAAGGCTTTTGGAAGGTTATTAAAAAGTTTTTGTCCTGTATAAAGTCCTTTATAATTTTTTTTTTCCTTATTCGAAATCATTGTTAACGTGTTATATATTTTATGAAATATTTTTTAGTTATCATTAAATTTTGTAATGTAATTTTAATTCTATAAAAACTTTTGCATTTCAAAATTATCCTCACCCCCCTATTTAGTAAAACCAGCATTTATTTTGGGCTCTTAACCATTAATAATATTTGGCTAATTTATATAGCGCCGTTTTCGTGAGAAATCACCTCAAGGGCGCTGCAGTACCGTTGCAGATACATTAACCAGGCTCTAGTGGATACGGTGGGCTTTTTCAGTAATGGTAACATGTTACGGTTTCAGTTATAGTTTGTAAATGAGTGTGTAGTTTTAGACAAGCTGCTGTGTTGAATATCGCTTGCACACTAATGGCAGACCAGAATATAAAGAATTGCATTAGTTCAACAGTTTAATCAACCTAACCACGTGACCTTTGCAGGTGCAAGCAAGGTGCCCTGCGCAACTCCGTGTGCTGGTCCATCGCGGCGGTGGTGATGCGCCAGATACTGGACATCAGCCTGTGGAGCAGTGCCACCCTGGACGACATTGCCTGCATTGGCTCTGAGCTGAGGTACGCCTCAGAGAAGAAGATGGGCTGCGACTTTGTGGCCAAGAAAGGGGTACTCCACCCTATGCAGGTGACTAGAATATAATTATATACAAGCGCGGACCCAAAACTTCTTGAAAAATAAGTTTCTATTTTTAAAATGACAATTAAAATAATTTTGTGTTAAAAATGACCATTAAATTCAAAGCAAATTTGAGATCATTGAACCAGAGTTATGCAGGACACAATGACAACCGAAAATAGACTTTTTGATATAATTTTAAGAAAGACAACTCCTATTACCATCACGGTAAGCGGAAGTGATGAATGACGGAATCTACGACGCAGAGGAATTGAATCTACGATGCCCTTGTGGAAACCAGACTTTTTTATCTACTGAGTCACTAACTGGTCACCGGCAATGTTCCCTATATGGAGTGCCACATATTTCTTAAAAATTGTCCACACACATGTTTTCATCTTCCGCACACATCATTAAAATCATAATTTTATTACTACTATGTTTTCTCATCTCTTTCAGGTTGTGAAAGACTTCCTCCTGGAGAAGAAACATGTCCATTTTGAACTAGAACAGATTTTCACTCAAAACACCGACACTTGTGAAGATGTTTTAGAGAAATTAAGGTGTGTTTATAATTTTATTAGATAGTATAATTGCCATGCTTTGAAACTTAAAAACGACATAACCTCACATCTGGATGAATTAAAACTTTCATTCAAATAAAATAACTTTGTTTGGATGCCACTTTATTGAGTACATAACTTGATGTATAAACCAACCGGTTTCGGTTCCACCTGAAACTTACTAAGGGTTTCATAAAAACATTTTTAAAATATCGAGGAACCTAACCTGAGAAAGTTTCAGGTGGAGCTGAAACCGGTTGGTTTATGTATCAAATATACTCAATAAAGTAGTATCCAAATAAAGTGATTTTATTCTAATTATAATTGTGTACACCCACAGTGATTGCTACATGTGAAAGCAATATAAAAATCTGTATTGCCTGAAATCTGAAGCACTTCTTTACAAATACATGTAAAAAATGGGTTTCTTGGCAACTTAAAAGCATTTAAAGTCATTAAAAGTGATGAAAAAAGAAAAACCTAATCTAACGTAACCTTTTTTTTACCACTTTTCATGACTTTATTTAACTTTTAAAAAGTGGGTGACTTTTAAAAAGTGAATTGCCACTGTCCTGAGTTATTCGGTTACAAAAAATATTTGTCCCCACCATCAAAGAAGTGTTCGAGCCGCCACTGGAAGAAAGGTTTGAGTTATTGTGAAGTTAGGTATGAGCGCATCAGCAGAATGCTGCCCACTCGTTAACTAATAATAATAATAAGTGTTAGCCTCGATACAGGGTATTGGTCCTAGTGAAGTTAATTACTGTGCAATCTAAACAATAAATAAATAAATAATGTGAAATATGTAATAATAACAAAAACATTTGATAGATTCACTTATTTATCAAATGGACAGACGGTCTTCGAAGCTCAGATGCTAGGTGGGAATGGTGTCCTTGATCTATCAGTATTGACAGTGACAAACGCTACAAGGAACTAGCATCATTTATCTCTTCGGCACCGATGCACAGCAGAGAAAGATGCCAAACACGCACCCATCATTTAGATGATTGACACTTGCCATACAAGAACGGGTTGCTTCTACGACTAATTCTTGTGTTCAACAGCTTGGTTGAGGAATGATTTGCTGTTCTTTGTGTTTCCTCACTCCTATAGCATGGGTTTCTTCCACCCTCCACACAGCATTCCTAAATATGACACAGGCCCTGATGAAAATTATTTCCCCAGCGCCTGTGTAGTCAATATACATAAAAAATAAACTTTTTTAAATTTCCACATTTAACTGTCAAACTGTATATGTATTCATTTGTCACGTTCCAGATTGGCACTCGAAGGGTTCTTTGCAGGAAGGGAGCCGCTGGGCATCTTGTACACCGGGATCCACAGCTGCTCGGCAATCTGGAAGTCCTCCACCTCCGCCAAACAGTTCCTAGCCGTCAACTGGCCAAAGGAATACGTGTTGATGTATAATAAGCCGGAAAACTTGGCTATTGGGTAAGGAAAACCAAATCAAATGAGACCCCATTTTTTTGTCGACGGCCTGAACACGGCCATACCGACAAGTAAGCAGAATTAGGCTGTCGACGTTAGTTTATACATATCGTTAGCACACCCAGTGCTGCTTAACATGTAGATAAGTTTATCAATTTTGTTTTAAAAAAGTGTTCTTTAACCCCTATGAGACGGGTGAAATTTAGTAAATTTATCAAATCCAAATTTAATATTGAAAATTATAATCTAAATACTAGGCACACTTCCACAATATCAAGTTTTTTAGTTTGGAATTTTCATTGACAGTAACATTTAAAACTTAACTATACACACTTCTTCATGTGATTGGTTTATTTATGCACTGCACACTGCAGAGGACCTCAAGGTAGTTATTCTTTCACTGTACTGCAAATGTAACTAGCCGGACTATAGGGGTTAATGATGTTTTTAGTGGTTTTTTATTGGTGGATATAGTTAGGCATTTCGGTTCCAATTTTCGATCAGAGTCATGAATGTGATATTACCCCCCTGATATTATGGATGTGCTTAAATAAGTAATAATTTTTTTTAGTTGTACTTTAACCGCCCTACCTTTGGGTTATTTTTCAAAATGTAGGTAAAAAAACATCGGGTTTTTTTTCATTAGATTTCGCAATAACAATACTTGTTTTCAATATACCACACAATATTTTCACACAACAGACTCATTTTTGACCCTTTTTACATCATTTTGTAAGTCAGAGGTTCTCAACATAAGATGTCACCGAATATTTTTTGTAATAATATTCTATTGAATATTTTATCAAATATATTTTGTATTGAATGTAATATATCAATCAAAATAATCTCGATACATTCTGCAAATGAGGCGGCCAGCGATTGATGGTGTTCAAAATGAAAATAACACCTTTTCTTAGGCCATTTTTTCACTACATTTTCAAAGTGAACTGCTGATTATGGAGAGTTTTATGATTTATGACGTTTTACCAATTCCTTCTTCATACGAGCCAATCACAAAAAGAGTGAAAGTTTACTGATAGCCATGGACCTCACTGTTACAAGGATATTTATTCATAATAAAACCATACATTTTAGTACTCTTTATTTATTTTATTACACTAAAAGAATTTTTTTGTGTGATAAATTTTGAAACAGGGGATGCAAAGCCCCACATCACAGTCAGGACAGTAGTACCTTGTTTCCTTCCTCACTTTTTTCCCACTTTCATTTACTTTTGAGCAGCAAACAGCGCAACGTCTTGCAGCATTCAGTTTGCCCGCGGTAGGAGGAATTACATCAATAAAATGTCTTTCAGTGAGACGTAAGGGGTTTGGGTTGCTTGATGGTCTTCCCCCTTTGGATGAAAAATCTGCTGTATGGTAGTTTTCCAAATATTGAAAAATTACCTTTTCTCGAAATGTAGAGTTATTTGAAACACCACCCTTTTTTTTGTACAACACATATGCATTCCAGAGTGCTTGCTCCAGAAAATGGAAAAATATTTTTTTGTAATATTTTCTCCCCTGTTTTCTGGTGACAGGGCGAATCGCCAAATGCTGGTCAACCCGATCTACTCCACCCATCGTAAAATTATATTCGTTTGCTACAGTTGGGCGTTGTTTGCCCGATTCAGTTTGCACCATCGTGCAGCTATGGACAGTGGAGAGAAAAAACACATCTTTTTTATCTCTCCACCTCATCACCATGATTTTCCCCTTTCTGTAGGCTTTGGTGTATCCACGAGCAACTTTCTTAGGAAAAACAATATTTTTGGGTACCCCTTTTCGTCTGAATCTTAGTGTTCCATATGTGTCCGTTTTTTTTGTAACTAATAACTCCGCTAATTCTGGTGACGAGTAAAAATTGTCTGTTGTCAGGCAGTACCCCTTATTGAGCAATGGTCTCATTAGTGACATAACCACTTGGGAGGAGACTGGAAGATGTTTGTAGCTCTGATCAAAAAGGGTATTTTTTCCTGTATAAATAATTGTGGACCATATATATCCTGAGGTGGACTCACACAACATATATGTCTTGACGCCAAATCTCGATCTTTTGAGTGGCATGTACTGTATCCATCCTAGACGTCCTTTGTATAACATCAAACTTTCGTCTATGGTCACATTTTTCTCGGGGATATATCCTTGTTGAAATTTTTTTTGCAAATATTGATACACAGGCCATATTTTGTTCAGTTTGGGATTGGGGTGGGTCGATTCGTTGTATTCAGCATTATTGCTAAAATGCAAAAATTTCTTTAGCAATAAAAACCGCCTGTATGAAAGGGTGCGTGCAAAAAATGGAGTCTCAAATATCGGACTTTTAGACCAGTACATCTTTTCTTCTGGTTTCTTTACCAAACTTTGTACTAAAATGATTGCAATAAATATTCTCATTTCGTTGATTGTTGTTGGATGCCACGAACTTACAAGGCTTGTCGAAGAATGTGGAGTAGAATTAATAAATTGCTCAGCAAATATATTGGTTTGATCCACTATCAGTTGCATCAGTTCATCATCAAAAAAGTAGTTGAAGAATTCATACTCATCTTTACAATTATTGACTGCTTCAGGAAAGCCAGATGTCGATGTAAATTCAAATGGTGGTTGTAAAACATCTCCTTCAGAATCTATATCCACCCACTCCTGAGCACTTGTTGGAACGTCTTCTACTTCGCTTTCATGTTCATCTTGTGATGTTGAAAAATCCTCACTTATAGTGGTCTCACTTCCGGAGGAGCTAATATTTTCATATTCACTCTCACTTGACATATTGAACACAAAAAATCAGTTTTTTATATAACACAAAGTAAATAAACGGTATAAAAAAGACATGCATTCACACAAAGTTCACTAAAAAACATGTAACGTAATAATATTGTCATAAAAACTGCGCCACTTGCATGGAGAACCACTGACTAGCGACTTGACTTGTATGGGAGTGACGAAAATACACCCGTTTGCTTCGGCTGACTTCGAAATACTAAACGGGATGACGCAGGAACAAACTTGACGCGCACGAACGTGTCACAAACGTTTTGTGGGTTTCGGTAAAGTATGTTTTGTACCTGAGCGTACGTGATACGGCTTGTTGCGTTTGGGTGATACTTTGACGGACGTATTACGTACGTTCGTATGCATAGGGCGGTTAATAAGTTTTCACATTTTCTTGTCAAACCGTAATTATCATTGTATTGTTTTTTACAGTTATCTAACCATGATTCACGAGATGAACCAGTGTGCCACGGAAATAAATCTATTCAAAGTGTACATGACCATCAAGAACAATAACAGTCAAATTTCCTCATAAAACATAACAAATCTCAAACCAAAAATCATACATACGTATTGCGTAAAAAAATTGTATAAACTCTGTAATAACAAAAAAAAAAAAAAGGAAAAATATTTTTCAAACATTATTAGAAACTGGATAAATTATTGATTGTGTAAACTTGTATTTTTCGTTCCTCACAATATGTCCAAGAGTTTCTTTTGTTGTATATCTAAATATATGTAGTACAATTTTAAAATATACTCTGCCCAGAGTATTTTTTGAATATGTGCCTATACAAACATATCCACATTTCAAAGGCTTCTATTTTCCGTGTTAATTCTTGGTTTTGTGTCCAGGTTGCAATGCCGTTTTGTGTAGTATACCTTCAGTAAAATAAAAATACTTTCACTTTAGTAAAATGTTAATTTATTTGGTTAAATCATAAATCATATTATGAAAATATTTATTTTTACAAAACATGTTAACAGTAGGTTACTCTTTAAGGCATATTAAGTCTTCAATTCTAAATAAATAAAATCAATATTATAACATTAAAACTATTATGTATGTACTAATATTCGTTTCATATAAAATATATTATTTGTAAGACCCAGAATTCTTTTCTTTATAAGGCACTAGAATAGATACAGATTTTATACTTTTGAAATGAGATGTTGAAAAAATATTGTCTGTTTGCGAAAATTATGAAGATCTTTAATTATTTCATTATTAAATAATGTAAATACATTGCATTTTTTTTTTAAATAAAAAGAATTGCATTTGAAGTCATAATATACATCATTCTGTATAGTAAATTTAATTACAAACACGTTAAAGCTATGTTAAACATATATAATAAAAAATTAATACACAGTAAATTACATAGAAAATCAAAGATTCAAAAAATAATATAATATGTACGTTTGTAAATATAAAGGATGAGATTGTTATCAGTTTTTACAATAAAACAGGCAAGCTTTTGAACAAATAAAAGCTTGGTGCGCAACTTTCTCTGCCTATCCCTTCTGTGGGTAGTTTTAATGTGAGAGACTCATTTGCATAAAATAATTTCACTGAAAAACTTGCAACAAAATAAAAAGTTATGGCACGAATGTATGTTACCCCTTTTTAGGTTCTCAAATGTTCCTGTATTTGGTGAAGAGGTTGTAGAGGACTCGAAGGGTGGATTTTAAGTCCAAGTTGACAATGTCTGAAATGAAAAAATAAATAATTTAACTATGTAGTTAACCAACGCACAACTCGGGTTCTTGGCGCACACTTCCATCATAATTCATTCATTAATACATCTTATCAAAGATATTGTTTCGTTACTCTGACTATGGACGTTATCCGGTTCAAGCAATAATTGATTCACTTGATAGCACAATATCTCCCTCTGGCATCCCCGATTTCTCACATCATTCACTTTGGCTTTGTAGTATTATATTGTCCAAACCATATAAGCATCGTTTCCTTAATCTTATTAAAAATGCTTAAATTGCATTATTTCCGGAGCTTCACATTTGTAATACGGTAATACATGATTTTACCGGTAACCGGATAAAACAGAACATGATATAAGAATAAGTTTATGTTCTGTATTGCCATGAAACCCATTTTAAAACTCAAGAGATCTACATTCAGTCCACATTCATACTTCTTCTGCCAGTTCCATTTCTCACTTGAAAAAATACTTAATAATGTTACTCTTTTATATAATAATTAAAATTCGGTCATAATAAGTAATGTAAAAATGTAAAACTACCTTCAGGTCTTGCCTTTGGTCTAGCCAATCCCACGTCCTCCATCAACATGAACGCCAGCGTCACGTTGTGCACTTTTTGCGTTATGTCTTGGGGAGTCAAGAAGAACTCGTTCAGCGGCACGAAGAAACCTTCCAACAGTCCCATTAAGAGACAGAGATAAACCCCGTCGTGAAACTGTGAGTCAAGATCCGTTATCTCAAGGTTCAACTTGCACAGATGCTTGTTGACAAACGTAACGAGGCTCTTTTTAACGAGTTGTAATTTTTCCGGAGCATTGTCAAATAACTGGTCGAATGCGTCTCGTTCGCAGCGCATTCCTAGTTCGTCGTATGTGGATGTTATGTCTTCCTGGACAATGCGGTGCGATAGTTGGTTGGAAGCGTCCTTCTTGACGACCACGACGGACACGCTGACGTTTTCCGGCAGGCGGACTGGCGCCCGGAAGTGGCGGACGAGCGCCACCAGCAGGTGGAGGATGGACACCAGATTCTTGGAGTGGACCGAGTCCACGCTCCACTTCTGGACGGTCCAACGGGGCTGTCCTAGAGCCTGTGAAGAGTTATCAAAATAGATTAAAACACACAACTAATGTTTATCCATGGTTTTCTGGAGTGCTTAGCGCTAACATGGTAATAGGAATTAAAAAAATAGATAATAGAAACCCAGAGAGATACGGCATGGAAGCTTGCCGAATGTCGCAAAGCTACATACAAACTGCATGGACTGTCGAAGCTGCTATGTAATGAAAGTTATGCATTTGATGTGGAGGTAGAAAAAAAGCAGGGTGCCACAGTAAGTAGATAAGATTTGCAGTAGTATGGATGAACAATTTTTGCGACACACATTACGTGTGCAGTTTCACACTAATAATGGTTCATGACCCATCTCCCTCGTCACTATTATCTATGATAGAATCTAACATAGGTGACACTAAAGAGATAAACTGATAAAAGTGGGAGCACACTTATGTGTGCCGTCATAAAATAAGTTTCAAATAAATCCAATTCAAAATATCGAAATTCTTTCTTGAATAGATAATCAAATGAATTGGCTTTGCTGGGACCTAGTACCCGAAAGGTCTTGGTCTTGGTAAATTGGCAATATTAGATTTATATCAAATCAGAATAGATCACACTTCTAACATGACACTGGCATTTTTGGTTTCATCTTTCATAAAACTTCCCCTGGATTACCTTTATTTTATTTATTTAATTTTTATGAATAAAATGGAGACGGTTTACGTAGTTCCCACGAGCACTCAGGCCATGGGTTCATTGTGCTATCTTCCATTTCACCTCATTCCTTTAACAGTAACCCGGTCCCTTTGATTAAATTCACCAGGGTTTGCCATTGGATATTTGACTATGTCTATATCCTAGGTACACCTAGTTGCCTGGTATTGGCTTGTTCCTATCAGGGCGGAACATTGGCACCACAGGAAAATTGGAGTCTCTTCACCATCTTCTCATTTCCTACATGTTTTGTTGTTTTCGACTCCCAACAGCTGTATGTTCTCCTGAAACGGCATCCCATAGTAGCTAGTCCTAGCTGTACCCTCGGTGAGTGCACTGCTCATATTGAGTAGTTGCCGGGTTCCTCTGGGTTTGCTCCGTTTATTAGTACTTTAGATTGTCTCATTCTGGGTACCTTCTCCCATTCTTTCTAGTACTGGGATTTGGACCAACCTTTCAATATGCAGTTTGGTGTGGCCTACGGCCAGCTCGGATACTTCCGCCACTTTCCTTACTAGACTGTCAGCCCGCTCGTTACCTTCAATCCTGGATTATCAATTAGGTTACATCATTTTCTACATTCCTCATAATATGACCTAGACTTTGGGGTTTTCTTTTTCTATCAGCATAACAATATAATAGTTAGTCACCCCAGTGATTGCGGCCAGCACCACGCCCAGCTTCTGCCGCTGCCCCTCCTCTGACTGTGTGACCTCCGGCACGTCAAGCTTGCGCTCCGTCAGCTTCTCCAGCAGCTTTTGCAGGACTTGGCCATCGTACAGGTCTTGTTCAAGGTCGCGCACGATGATACGCTGAGCCGCCAGCTCGTCGTTGACCCACGACACGAGGACCTGCATCAAGAGCTGGAGTTGCGGGTCCGATAGGGAACCCGGCTGGATGATGGAGCGCTCTTCGTTGTCGCCTAGAATTGTTAATTGGAAAATCACTAAATTATATACTGGCTATTTGTCGCTGCCAGGAGGGGATATTATCAAATCATTATATAACCCGTTCAAGGCCGGAGCATAAAACAGAAAGATATTAGTGGACCCTAAAGTTTTATTAGCCCAAAGGATCCTGATTTTGTTTTTCATACATTTTTCGAAAAGGTCAAAATCGCATAGCAAATTATTCTAAAAAGGATAATATTAGAATACTCGCATGTTCTCCAGAGAGCCATTTGCGTTCCACTGGTTAAAAAACAAATTATTCAGTTTGGTCAAGTATTTTAGCCTCAAATCCAAATTAAAGTTTTGAATGGAAAAGGCCGTGCAGCCGTTTCTCTTAAATTATTATTTAATTTTTTTTTAAATATGTAGGTACTTACTGAGGGCATAGTCTTCTGGGGGGATCTCTGGGGCCATTGGGTTTCCCGGGGAGTCTATGGCATACTTTCCTTCTGCCTGGATTTCTTGCACTACAACACAAATATTACATTTAATTACATTTGCCATTGCATGATGGAGGCCCTCTCCTGCTTCTTAATTCCTCTCACACACTTTGGTGAGACAAAAATTTGTTTATTTTTCCTTTCAATTTACCAACTGAATTCACCAAGTGAAATTTAGAATATATGCCTACACAAAAATACATTTACGTAGGGGCGAGCTTTGTCCAATGAGCACAAAATATTTTTTTTTAAATCCAAATAGGTTCTTAGGCTAGTTAAAAAAAAATAAATTATTAAAATGGACCAAACTAGACAGATGCCCGTATTGAACCCAAACTAACAATCTAAAAACCTACTTTCCAAATAGTTTGTGATAAAGTTGTTGAATTTCGTCTTAATATCAAAAAAAATTAAAAATAGAACTTGGTTTCATCTTAATTTCTACAAGAAACAACTATTTATGTCGGTGGAGATGGGAAAAGATGCAATTAATGTTCGATTTTTTCTCAATCAATGTTAAGTTTGAGGGTTAGGAAATATGCAAAAATTTTAACCCAAAGTAAAAACCTAAAAAACAATTTCTGCATGTTTTACACCACGCCCAACTTAAATAGTTGTTTACAGTAGTAATTTATAACTTATTCACTACAGGAAAATTATTTATGTCAGAGGAGATGGTAAAAGACGAATTAAGGCGATGCACTACGTAGTAATTTAAAATCATGTGTTTTTGGTTTGAAAATTTGGTGGCCTAGAAATGTTTCAGATGCTTTAATTAAATACTGCGAGTAGAATACATCCTGGTCTTTGAAATAATCGAGTATTTTTTAGATAAGTCTTTTTATAAGCCCAGAAAAAAAGAATGTATAGGCCTATGAAAACTGCTTTAAAGTTCGAAATCTCCTAATTACAAACCCATTTTCGGTTATGGTTTTATTGTATAATGTGGCAAATTAAGATCGAAAAACATTTAAATATTTGTACCTAAACATCCACAAAATAAAATAAAAGGCACTTTTTGTTCATAAATCAAAACAGGTGGATGGTGTGAAGCGGGAATTTAAGCCTTATCGCCATCTACGTAAGGTGTGTTATTGATAGCGGCTCGATTCAAAATATTACACGACGTAGTGCATCGCCTTAAAGTTACATTTTTTCTCAATCAAAGATAAGTTTGAAGGTTAGGAAATACATACAAATTATAAAAATAACGAAAAACCAACAAACTAAAAACATATTTTGTGGGTGTTAACATCTCCCCGGACTTAAATAGTTTCTCCATTAGTCATTAAGTTGAAAAAGTGTTCTTTTTTTTTTATTGCGTGCGTGAGGCGGAATTTGGTTTTGTGAATTAACACACTTCATGCGGGCGAAAACAAGGAGAAAAGAATTTTGTTTTAAATCATTATATCCTTGAAATAATACATTTATTTTATACACCACACCCCAACAACAAAATTATTGTCTTAAGTTAAAGCCTACTTTTGTAATACGACTCCATAAACTGAAGTTAATGTCAGTGTTGGGCTATTTAGGACGGGCTGTTACACAGAATTTGAACAATTCGTCAAATTTAAAAGTTGATTTTCAAGTTCTGTTGTGATTTCAGTTTTGTGAAGCAACTGGCCAATAATGATATAGTAATTCAATTGAATCAAATCAACTTTGAAATTTGATGAATTGTTCAAATTCCATGAAACAACTGGTCCTTAATGATGTTTAATTTGAAAAAAATGCACATATTATATGTTTAATTTACGCAAAAATCATTAACAAAAACGTTTCGCATCTCCGGTGCGATAAGTGTAAGGATGTATTACCCGTTCTACAGGTTTAAATTTTCCTTTTGATAAAATATTCTTTCACACCAAATACACAAATTTAAAGATTGGGAAGGGCTTGGTTCACATTTTATAAATATATATATAGTTGGTACCCTTACAAAGAGATTGGTATAAACTATTTATATAAAATTATCAGACAGCAATGCCTTTTCCGCCATTCAAATAGGAACAGCGTGAAAGGTAGAACTACGATGAGGCGTGCCTTTGCACATTTACCAAATATTAATATTTTTTTATATGTTATAAAATATCTACTTATTGTAGTAAACTTTTAGAATCGCCGGCTGCGTTCAATATTAATACGTTGAACATGCAAAACAACATGTCCAAACTTTCAAAACAAATTAAATGTTAAAACTTTGACACAAAAGGGAATTTTAACCTCTGGAAAACCATTTGTGCACCAGCGCCAAGAATTTTTTCCTGCCGACAAACCATTCATGTGCTGCTGGCATTGGAATTTCGACCTGGCTGGAATTTTGTGATATGCGATTACCTTTATGCATAAAAAGTACATAAATTTATTTAACAGAATCGCTTGCACTTGAAACACTTCAGAGTTTATTTTTTAATTCCATTTTTGATTTCCCTCAAAAAGGGTCTGGTGTTCCAAAGGTTAATGCAGTATTTTCCATTCCCCCAGACGAAAATTGTTGTCTTTTATAGTAATTAAGTTGAATCCAAGTGTTATTTTTTTTTTTAAGTATGAAGCGTGGCCAGCGATCCTAAAAGATAACCCTTATTGTGTATAAATACTATAGCGAAATGCGTAGGAGTTCAATCTATAAATGAATGTTAGGTTAGCCCACAAATATCCTTAAAAGGCAATGTTATGTTACCTGGTAAACAGGTGAAAATTTTATTAAATTATTATATATGGCCATCATGTAGTATTCAAACAATTATGCACCTCCAATGTCCGTCTCAATACAGTTTGAAACAAAATATGAAGTATTTATTGTCTCACCTTCCTTTATACGTTTTTTCCTGCCCAGCGTTCCAATTTTATCCCAGAACGACTCCTCTTTATCGTCTTTCTTTACAGAAGTCGGCGTTTTGGGGGATTTAGGACGTGGGGTCGTCATTTTGAGGAAATATTTACCAGGTGACGGGGTGTGATGCTGTTACCCTATTTCCTAAACAGAAAATTACGTCAGACTAAATTACGCCCACAACGAGTACAAAATAATATTGTAGTATTTTTGACGTTTGCCCGGTGTTGCCAGTACTGCTCAAAATATATTCAATGCTAATGGAAAATTATAATGTGTTTGATAACTTTGACCGTAAACTTTTCGAATTAAATTATTATCAGGGTGAATCGTAAACAGCAGGTTCGGTTACTTTGACTTCCCAAGGTGCCAAAAAGCTAATGAACCAAGGCGCTGATAATAACAAAACGCCTAGTAAAGAGCTCTAGAGAATTTAAATGGCACCGTTTGGCTCCGGGCCGGTCCTGGTAAACAGCTCATTATTTGAAGAATAACGTTGACAGTAAAAAATGTGCGTTGCATTGTGAAAACTTTTTTCTGGCATAATTATGATTACCAATTAAGATTCGACAATCTTTTTTCAGTTCCAATCAAGGAGAGATCAAATATTTACATATAATTAATAACTTGATTAACCTGAAATAATAATAGAAAATACATGAATCACAGTACTTTAACTTTTTCGTAAAGTGAGTACAAATAAAGTCTATAATTTGTAATTATGAATAAAGTTAAAATAAATATATCCACGTTCAGAAACATCCTGAAGAGTTAAATAATTCATTTTCAGTGAATAATTACCAAAAAACATCGAAATACCTCTTGGTGGACTTTTATAAATTCTGAAAGACAGTATAATAAAATGTATCTAAACTGAAACCATGCGTTTGCAGTTTCAAGCATTGAGCAAAAACGTTTCAAGCCTAATAGTTTAAAAGTAAGTTATTTTTCTGTAGGAAATGGCAACAACATTATTCAAAACAACTGTATTGTGCGTGAAAATAATTTTGTTGTAAAATCGAACCCTACTTCGAAAGTTCAGTAAACTCGTGAACAACTAGGTATCTCTTTCGACCACCGACCACAAAGATTATCAATAACCTAATTATTGTTATTATCATTCAACTGATAACAAGAATATAAATAATATCACAAAACATTCCTCCATTTACGGAACATGGCAACACTAGACTTTTTGACAGATCAAATCAAACCGAACCAGTCCAAATCATTTATTATCAGATTAGTTATGTTACAAAATTTCAACAAAATTATAGCGAAGTTTAATAACTTATAACGTGAGTATTAAGTGCACCCATTTAAATAGTTATTTTTCTTGCTTTAATTGTAATTATCGTACAAATTCGTCTAGTTTAGTACATAATCGAAGTCAAAGTTTTTATTTTAACCTTTATTATCCACGGTAAATAAAGTGATGAAGTTCTTTGTGACAGTGTGTGTAATGAGTGTCGCGACTGTATTTATTTCTTTTGTTATACAATTGAGAGCAGTACGTGATTTTAACACAGTTGAGTCGGACTTCCAACCTTCTCAAATTTAAAACAATATGGATTTTACCTTACATTGTTATTTACAGATCCACAGCCATATTTTGTGTGATACATTGAGTAAACATTCTGCTAAATGTTTTATTTATTTGCACAACTACAAAAAATGTATCAATGTTGATTGTGAACTATGGTTTAGATTATTATTATTCTGTATGTATTTTATATTTTAAAATGTTAATACCACACAAGAGTCCCGGCTCCACGGACTGTCCAGAGCTAGTAGGACTGTGATATCCCTAATTGGGGCATGTTGTGAGTGAGGAGGGGAAGGCGGAAGGTGGGGAAGTACCTGACTATTCAGATCTGGTCACCAAATACGACTGAAGCCATTTAATGCAATGTTTTGATTCTGAATAGTTATTTGACTCCAAATTGATTGGCAGTTGAAGTCAGGGACACCTGAGGATGACATGGAATAATCAAGTGAATAAATACTTGAGTCGGGTCATGTCAAGAGTCAGAATAACAAAATAGGGTAAATATTACCTAACTGCTGCACTTTTATTAGGCACAGATTTTGGAAATTACACTTCTTTTCAACTTTACTACAAGAAACAACTATTTACGTCAGTAGATATGATAAAGGTTGCATTAAAATTCCTTTTTTATTCAAAGTCTTAAATTTCCCTTATAAAATGATCCCTTCGCTGCTTTTGGATTTGCATTGGATTTTTTTTAGTATGGTTCGACGTCTGTAAAAGTTTCTTTTCCATATAAATTTCTAATTAACCTAAACTAAGAACCTGATAACCAATTTCTTGGGTGTAAATAGTTGTTGTTGAAACGAAGTGTTATTTCTATAATCTGTGCCTAAAAGTGCAGCGGTAAGGTAAATAAGTAGAGTATGAGAAGATAGAATTGTGTGGCAGTCCATTCTCTCTGCTTACCCCTGCAGTAACAGGTGTGATGTTTAGTTAGCCATTATTTTTTAATGGATTCGCCACCTGCTCTTTATTCTTTTAAAACCTGAGCATCTTCAAGACATAATATGCTAAAAATATGCATCATCGGCACGTAATACTGGTGATATTGATTGAATATTTTACACCGATTAGACAATACCTAGAAGTGTGATCTATACTCATTAGAGATAAAACTGATGTCACCAATTTACAGATTTAAGAACTTTTGTCTCCTAGGCTCCAGCCTCCTCCAGCATCCGTGGTCGAGGAGTAAGGATCTTAACCAGCAAGCGAGAGATTGCGGGTTCAAATCCCGTCGTGATTCATTTAAATAATTTAATGCTACGTATACATCTGTGTGCCGAACTGAACCTCAACTTATGGGAAAGAAACGAAGCAACCGCAAATGGCGCGAAACGCCGCTTGCAGTTGATTCGTTCCTCTCCCGTATTTGTGGTACAGTTCGCTTTTCGGTTCGCAAATGTATATATACCCTAAGGTATATTTGCGGCACGTTCCAGACTGAAAGATACTATCAGTATCGCCCTGGTGTAAGACCACCATTCCAGGAATTGAAATGTTCCTTGAAATGGCATTAATAATAATAATAACATTTGGCTAATTTATATAGCGCCGTTTTCCTAAGAAATCACCTCAAGGGCGCTGTACAATTATATTTCTTAAATAGTTAACACTAGAACTACTGACTTAAATACTTATTGGCATTGGCCGTGTTTGGTGACTAGATGTGAATATCCAAGCATTTCCCCACTTTCCTCTCCCCCATCTCCTTCCCCTCCTCACATTCCCCAATTGGTGATGCCATAGTCTCACTGGCTCCAGACAGTTGGGAGCAGTTGGAATTCTTGTGTGGTATTCACATAGAAAAAGACGGGCTAATGAATTGCTTATCTGATTTAGAAAAAAAAATTATTTCACAAGGTAAGGAAAGTTTGAGCTTACTTTGAGCCATCAGATACGCCAGCAACACGCTTCTATGGTATGAGTTGTGTTATAGAATAACATCTGTATGACTTATAATATTTTGCTTTTCACTCTGAACACCTGTGGAAACAAAAAATTGAATAGCATTCGTACTTTATTCAATTACCTTTGTTTTTAATTATAAACAGTTCTGTTTTAAGAGCTATTTCTGTTGTTGTTTGGATTTTATGATTCATTTATTTTATGATGCAGAGTAGTAGATACTCTCAGTGTCGCCCTGGTGAAAGACCACCATTCAGAATCAAAAGGTTGCTTGAAATGGCTTTAGCCATGTTTGGTGGTCAGATCAGCTTCACAACATACCCCAATAGAGGAAGCCATAATCCCACTGACTCTGCATTGTTGGGTATTTAGCCCATCGCAGTCTTTAAGACTTCTTTCTTCTTTCTTTCTTCTTTTAGACTTTCAGAATCTTGCAACGGTCTCATCGTCAAAAATACTAGTTTCTGTTGTCTGTGTGTCCTGCGTAACTCTGGTACAATTAACTAAAATTTGCTTTTAATTTAAGTGCCATTTTCAAAATCGGAAATGATTATTGAGTAGTGAAGTTGCCAAACCTGCTCTGGAAATTTTGGAAATCTGGAGATATTACTGAAAAACTATTTGAAACACCTTGATCATAAAAAAAACCATTAAAATATCTGAACAATTCTACATAATTCTTTTGATGTTTAGCGAAAATTATAAATATTACACTCAGAGGGAATGTATCAAATAAGCACTAACTACCACAGCTGGTTTGAAATTTCACGACTCATATGAAGAATTCAGGCAAGCGATAGAGTACCTACATATCTATCTTATAATATTTAAACCGAAAATTATTTTAATTGTCCTTTTCAAAATTGGAACTCTAGTGCTCTAATAAATAGTTTATTTATTCAATAAATAAATCACAATTCATAATGAATTGTTAATTTATTTGAAAAAATGAATTACAAAAGTGAATTAATTATTTATTTAAATAAATAAATCACATTAATAAATAATTTTATTTACTTTCAGATTTCTTCCATATAATGGAGGAAGGCGATACTCCTAAACAGTAAGTGATTTTAATTGTCTGTTCACTTTGACTAATAACATAATAGCTGTACACAGTTCATTATCAAGCTCTAATAATAAGCATGATTCATGGGAATGTGTCCGTTTGTGATGAGATTAAACACCTAATACTCTTTTTCCTCACTTTAATATGTATTATTGTTTGTCTCTGTATATATATATAATTTGTTCAAATAATACCGTCCTCGCTTTATAGCAGTGGCATGCACTCCGTGTAGGCACATAAGCAATGCCTACCCTACTGTACTCACATAAAAGATCACCCTGTAATAAAGACAAAGTTTTTTTGACTATATACAACTGCTTTCAATTTTCAGGCCATTCGAAACTCTTTAAAAATTATACTTTTCTTTTCAATAGTTAATGTCTTGTGTTTTCCATCCACCCACCCAGTCCCAGTATCCCTGTCGTTCGGATTACTGGAAGTTAGGATTGTAATGGATCTTTAAAGAGACTATACTGTATCGACTTATGGTTGTTGAATTTGATTGTTACATGGGTATATTATTGGTTTTCTTGTGATCAAATTTTGTGTTATTATGCATTGAGTTATAATATACAGGGTGTCCGGAAACTCGTAGTACAAGCGGGAAACTGGTGAATCTACATCACATTTGGAGTCGATTTTGTAGTATTTTTTTTTTTATTTGAGCTTTCGCTATCGAGTAAATCGAGTTTGAAGTTGATTTTTTTTTTTTTTTTTTTAATCAAATTCTTATAAATTATTACTGAAGATCAAAGTACCCAACTAATTAAGACTATTTGAAAGTAAAACAAATGAAGAAACTCGGATTTGAAGCATTATTTTGAAATCACCCTTCATTTAACCCGGTGTAATCATAAAATATTTCTGCTCTGCAGGGTTAAAACATCTGATATTCAACCCTAAACACCAGAAAAAACTTTAACCCTAAAATAGCCGAAAAATATATTTTTTTGGTTTTTTTTTTTTTTTTTTTGAAAATGCTCAAATCAAAAAACTTTATGTTTTTTTGGGTTCCCCATGTGGTGTAGATTCTCCAGTTTCCCGCTTGTACTACGAGTTTCCGGACACCGTGTATAAATAGAGTCTATATTAATTGCAAAATCAGTGGTATGGCGGCTGTCTACAATGTCAGAATCCTTCCAACCACAAACGAACGGAGTCCATGTTGACCACCTACCGCACGACGGCTTGGAGGACTTGGGTTTCCAGCGCGTCAACTTCAAGTGCTTGAGTTTTTTTAACATAAAGCCTTTGTACACGGCCACTGATTATGGTAAAACCCTATTTACCGATAAAATGATATACAATCGCTTTTTCTATCTGTTCCAGAACGATTTGTGCAGTATCTTAGCATACATGTAGGCATTATGCAGTTATCATTGACACCCATACCCGGCGAGTGCTTGTAATGTATCTCTATGATGCCAATTGGCTCAAAGTAGTTGCCCATATTTCGAATGCTGTTGTTTCCTCCATATGCATTACCTCAATGTTATTATGATGCTGTTATACCTCCTTGCCTTCTTCCTTCTTTAGCCAACATTTTGAACAGCATTATGGTGTCCATCATCAGGGCAGATGTGTAGATTACGGCGAAGTGTGTAAAAGTGATCGCATGTTGCAAGCGCTAATGATCTTAACGTGGTAATCTGTGTTTAGTCTTGTGTAGCCGTCCAATACCGGATACCAAGAATTATTAGGCTTAGCCCCACATCGTGCCTATTATTATGTATGTTCCAAAAATCTAGTTGTTTAAGCTTATTCATCTAGTTCTTCTGTTATCCTCTCCCATCGGAGATTAGGAATAACTCTGCAATACTGCAATATTACCAGTAACACAGTCCCGATTGCTCCCAACCGTCTGGAGCCATCAGGACTATGGTATCTCTAATAAAGGCTTATGGATCTTCCAGAATGCGACAATTACATATTGCTCAATAAAATTTAGCCTTCAGGAGGCCCGTTCCCATAGTTCGTATTTTCAAAGTTAATGTAGCTTCCCACATTTGCAGATTCGACCCTACAATAAAACAATTCTTTGGCCTGGTATTTTTATAAACATATTGCCTTGTTTGTATCATTTATGATTTAAGAATTGGTGACATTTTACTGCAAGCGGCGGCAGTTTTCAAATAGAGCTGTGCGCTATCTATTTTATGATGACCCTAGTTAAACCATTATGCCTAAAAATATTTGCCAATACCTTTCCCACCCCTGTCCCATAGTAATAAAAACCCCAAATAAAGTTTCATCTCCCAATAATTCCTTTAAAATATTTGTATTGTTTAAGTCACGTTTGTATCATTAAGAATAGTTTTAGTGCATTTTATTTTATGTTAAGAATGTTGTTTGCCAACGAGCGGGTGGAACATCTTTATTTTTGTAAAACGTCCTTCAGAATTTAGTTTAAATACAGATACCTCCCAGAAAAAGGGCAGTATTCATATAACTGGTAGGTACAGACGTACCTACGCAGGAGACAGTATTGCAGTGTTGCTATAACTGGTAGGTACATGCGTACCTAGGCAGTCAGCCGTGAGATAATTACTAGGTTTATGTAAACCTAGGGAAAACTGAAGAATAGAGGAAACTAGACCTTTATTTCTTTCAGTTTAAGTTTTAGCAGAGGAAAATAAGATCCTCTGCAATTATATTGTGAATTAATAAATTTATATGTCAAGAAGAAGAAGTGTTTTCCTGCATTCCATCTGACGGCGTGTTCTCGTACCACGATAGCAGAAACAGCTATGGTGTTAGGGAGGGGAAGGAGATGGGGAAGAGGAAGGTGGGAATGTACCGGGCTATTCAGATCTGTTCAACAAACACGATTAAGGCCATTTCAAGCAACATTTCGATTCTGAATAGTGATCTTTCGGCAGGGAGATATTGAGAGTATCTTCAACTCGGAATTCTTCCAGTGTAGTTTGTGCTAAAGATTATGTTGCAGAACATAATTCGTTAGCTTTCTATTGAATTTATCAGAATTTTCATCGGCAATGATTATTTTGATAATGAAAATTTAAAACAATAAACACAGAGTAATTATAAAACACCATGCAAATAATATTAATCATAACAATGTATTTCTTTAATTGCTTTGATTGTAAACCTTCATTCTTCATGCGGTGTCTCTGTAAGAATGGACAAACAGGATAGACTGTTGACATTCAGTACATTGGGCATCAATTTTCCCTTTTTTATATGAATACCCAACTGTCAAATCCAGAGGGGCTATGGCATCCCGAATTGGTGGATGTTGTGAGGCTGAAGTGAAGGAAATAGGGAAATTTATTTATTTGTAAGAATCAAACAGCTTTTACATATTATACAATGATAGATATAAATTTACAAGTTAACTGAAGTCAAGCCACAGAAGTTTCTTATGCTAAAGTTCATTGTAAATGAAGTTTTAATATCTTAAAATTAATTTGGTGTTAAAGGAAGGGGAGAGGAAGAGAAAAATAGGAAGAGGATAGGAGATGCTCCCGATACATTCCATTCTCTCATATTAATAATCGATCGTACGCATTACTTCATATCGATATTTCTTTAGGTTATTACCAAAAATATCAAGAATCATGGAAGATTGCTAAGTACCTGACTATTTAGATCTGGTAAACATAGCTAAATCCATTTCAAGCCACGTTTCGATACTGAATGGTGATCTTTCATCAGAGCCGTAGTGAGTATCTACCATTCAATATGTTGTGAAGAGATTTTGCCGAATAAATAAATACAAACACAGTGTCCAGAAACTGGTAGAACAAGCTGGAAACTGGTGAATATCATTGATTTTACCATTGTTACCATTACCATTGATTTTACTTTTGAATATGTATTTATATTTCATCGATAATGATTTTGCAATAAAATGAGGAATAAACGACGCTATCTCTCTGTCATTGTTATACGATCAGTCAATCAAATTATCTAGAATAAATCACTTGACATCAATATAATCATATAAAAATGAATACATTCTTACCATTGAAGTAAAATACCCTAGAGAGGCATGTGTCACACCACTGAAGAGAAGATTGACCGATTCTGTTGGTTTTCTTACTTTTAGTGAATTTGATCAGACATTTTAAATTACAGTATCTACTCTGCCACCTCAAAAAACTGCGCAAGTGTCCAATAAAAAACTTTAGTGAAAAATATTACGGTTTAAAAAACATTATATTCATATAGATCAACAAACGCTGATTCTAAATATATAAGTTTAATTATGTACTAGCTTTAACCGCCACGCGTTAAAGCAGTCAAAGCGTCAAAGCGTTGTGCAGATAGAGAAACAATAGGGTGTGTTGCTTTTATATCCAACAGATCGCATTGTTTTTCAATAAAGCATGTTTTCAACTGTCACAGCTGACATCTATATATTATAGGGTGACCGGATAGCAAAATAACAATTCTACACACCCATAAAAAGTGATGAAACAATAACTAGGTTAAATACGTTACATATGTAACTATTTAACCTAGTTTTTGTTTAATCACTTTTCAAAAATTTATAGCACTTTTTATAGGTGTGTTGAATTGTTATTTTGAGGAGTTATCATGCAACACATGCGTATTCGAATGCAACTTTGTGGTGAAATTTCAGAGCAATCGGGGATGAACTTTCGGAGATTTAATATTTTGAACAAACGAATATTAACATTTTTATTTAAATAAATAATTATATGTAGAATTAATGAATCATCATTTAAAAACGATTAAAACCTTAAGATACTAAAACGCCCTGTGATTGGTCGGCGGGTTCTGACACACTTAAACCGCTACCTCACGGGTTGACTGGCCACGATTTCTGAAAATCTTGCATTATATTTAAATTGGGTTTTTTTGTTTTCGTATCGATCCGAGTGCGATTGACTTTACTGTTAACCGACAAAACCGAGGTACGTGTGACGTCACATGTACCCCGTCAGAATTCAGTGGTTTGGTAGGACTTAGAAAATTATTTTAACCATGAAATCGAAATTTGTAAAATCAATTGAAAAAAAATACTGGTATTTAAGTAAGAAGGTGAACATTCATAATGAAAAATGACTTGACTTCCTTATTAGTGTATGCGGCGAATTAAAGTGCATACATACAAAATATGCTAAGAAATAAAACAGGAATTGCTTAAAAACAATAAACACTGTTATCGATCTTTCTGAATATAGTAAAAAACTATTATGAATATAGTAAAAAACTATTATGAATACAGTAAAAAAACAATTATGAATAAAGCAAAAAATCTATTATGAATGTAGTAAAAAAACTATTATGAATAAAGTAAAAAATCTATTATGAATGTAGTAAAAAACTATTATGAATATGGTAAAAAACTATTATAAATTTAAGAAATATTTTGAAAATGGCGACTATAATAATTTTCTGTTAAAATTATTATATTTTAGATAGGTACGTCTGAATTTGTTCAAACACTTTCAATTTTGAAAATAAAATTTAAATTCAAAGCAAAAGTACTTAACTTCAAACCAGAGCTACGGATAGACATACAGACGGAATCACAACCGAAATTAGTATTTTTAATTTAATATGTAAAATATTTGGGCAGTTTTCAAACAAGAATCTAACTGGGATCCAATTCTAATCTAATATTTTTGACAAATTTTCCGGCGTTTTTCCGTCACATGTTTTCACATTCCGGCCGAATAACCATCCACCTCCCGCATCATTGTCCAATGCTGTGCCAGACGGCGTGTACCACGTGATACAATTTGGTCTTACGGACAAGGCACCGTCAAAATGACATCTACAATTTTTATTCCAATGCTCATAAATCACCTGCGGTATCACCCTGATTGTTTTTCGGGTGGGCCTATAATTTGACTCCGCCGCAAATACGGCTCTGTATCTCCACCAACTTCATGTCAATGTTTAATGCGTGACTAACTTCACACTTGTGATTTTTTTTTAGAGTAGTGAGGTGTTGAGAAATAACTAGTCATTGGAAATAACCGCTATTTTCCGTCAACGCTCAACGCAGTTAATGAATGTTGCGCTATTAACTAAAATTGATTTGTTAGCTCGGTAAAATACATTTATTGTATAGCGTTTAGACACTGAAGATAGCGATACAAATAAATAAAAGTAGGCATTGAAAAAATTGGTGAATTAATAAAAGATTTTAGCTATAAATCACCATTAGTCTAAGCTCTTTAACCCTAACATAAATACAATTTTCTATCGATTTCCGTGTTCTAAATTTCAGGTACCTAAAATGTTACCTTTTTTCGGGGAAATTAACGTTATTTTTGGTAATTTTTTTGGGAAAGTGTTGGCATTTTGCAACAAAAGTCA
This sequence comes from Hesperophylax consimilis, assembly GCF_061612785.1. NCBI lineage: Eukaryota > Metazoa > Arthropoda > Insecta > Trichoptera > Limnephilidae > Hesperophylax > Hesperophylax consimilis. Next base: position 6,873,991 of record NC_142862.1, on the reverse strand, counting down.
TTTTATGTTTTCTTTTTGGTATTTGGCAGCAAAAAAGTGGCATTTAAAATAAATAAATCAAAATGAATAGATAGAAAGCTGCGTTTTATATATTTTAGAATCAATAATGTTCCTTTCAAATCTTAAAAAAACTAAATAAAACCGTGTGAAAATTACGAAAATTCGCGTTATTTACATAAAATTTGCGAAATTCGCGAAAAAAACTACTAATTTTGTGTAAAAACTCGCGCTATCGCGAACGCTAAAATTCCAGGTATTGATCTTTAATTTTCACTGGCTGAATATGTATTTTTTTTATTAACTTTACTCAGGAGGCCCTGAGGAAAATATTTTACATCAGAGCCAAAATCATCTTTGGGGATGCTGTGAGGGTGGTCTTTTTGAGGAATGAAGGAGTGAACCTGGGTCTTGAAGAGATCCATGTTGTTCGAGGGTGTTCTTAACACATCCATCAATTAGCTTCATAGATATAGTTCCTATTTACCGATAGAGTAAGGACAGTATTCCCACCTGACGCCTGTTCTCTAAAGATTGTAATCAGCTTGTTTTTATAAGAGATCAAACATATCGCCCGTTTCTGCACAGGTCGAGGGTTTTCGGATATTTTGGGGCTCCAGACATCAACAGTGGGGTGCACTAGCGATTTTTACAGGGTTAGCAGCTGCGTATTATTGTATTATTATATATATTATATATTGTATTACTATATATTTATTATTATATATTAATTTTTTAATTTTTTTTTTTAAATTTTTTTTTTTAAAAGAAAGACAAATATTCCCGGGTTACGAATAACCTGACAATATTTGAAATTCTCCTACTACCACCACAGTAAGCTGAAAATGTTGCTTGTGTTGTGATGGAGTACTTAGCCGGCCGAGGAATTGAACACACTACGCCTGAGTGGGACCCAAGCGCGATGTCAACTCGGCCACCGACCGGTCGTATTATATTGTATTATCATATATTGTATTATTTTATTTTTAAAAATTATATTTAAATTATTGTTATTTCTGTATTTAGCGAATATAAATTAACTAGTACATGAAAATGGATTTAAAAAATATATTATATTTTGGCAATTTATTGTAGTGGACCATTGAATAACATCGAACTGTTAAAAGCAATCGAATGTTATTTTCCAGCGGTTATTCGTCAACGATAACGTCGTTGACATTTTTTCAACTTGTTATCAACGTCAAGCACTATTCTCGAGTACTTGTTGATTTCTGATTCAGTATTCAATCCTGGATTCCAATTCCAGTCGATTAGCGACCGCACAGTGGGTCGGGCGTATGCCGCAGGCTATTTCAAACCGTATAAACTCTAAATTACTTTCGATTTCGAAAACTTTCCTTTGCCATCCGTAGTGCCACAATATCAGAAAAAGGTGGATTATTGTTTTTGTGCTAAAAAGTGATGTTTGTTTTTTTATTGTTATAATTGTGAATTGAAGTTAATTTATGTGAAATTGGTTGTTGTGATGTTTTTATTTATGACGTATTGCAGATCTTGAATCTGCATTAATCTCATTATTTATGGTTATTTAGTTATTTGTAGAACGTAATATTATTTATTAATTAACTATAAAAAAACATATTATATAAAATTCTATTTGATCCCCTGAAATGCTTCGCTATTGCTAATGTCTTTATCGGGCGCCTCCGATTTCTTACACCATTCACTACTGTATACCACAATGTTACTGTTAATAAACTACATTACATAGACTTTAAATCGACTCCGTATCTCATTTCGGTGCAGAGATATTGCGTTAAGTATTCCTCGGTCGTCTCCGACTTTTTCTGCCATTTAAACATCTCTAAAAACTCCTGGCACTAATAAGAACAAACATTAAAATTTTCACCGATATCGATCGACTAATTTTCGAGTTCTGCGATCACTAACATACGCAGGATGAATTTTTATATATTAAAACCAATTAAAATTTAACTCAACCATTTAAAACGTTGTCCTGCCACAGACCGCCTTCTGTGTAGGGAATTTAAGATTGGTTGTGCGTATTTTTGCAAGAGAAATCTGAAAAAAATCGTTGAAAAAAAAAACATTATTTCAAAATTTTTTGGTCCAAAACTATCCTATATTTCAAGCTAGAACCAACCACACATTTACAAAATTTAATTGAAATTGGTTGGGCGGTTTCGGAGATTAGCGCGTACGAATACAGTGACACGTTATTTTTATATTTTAAAATATAATATTGAAGAAGAGAAAGAAATGAGAGAATAGCTGGCTGCTGGCTTGGGGAGTACCCTTTTATCCAGTAAATTTGGGAGGCGGGTATGGGTACCGCCGCCCTGGGCACCATTTATTGGATAACCAACACCTCTGTCATAGGTCACACTACCCACCGCAGTGGGAGGGATGGATCCATACGTCCACACCTGGACGCATTAATCCCCAGGTTCCTACCCACCCCTCATACCTTTTTTCTTCCCAGAACTCCTCTCCTTCCTTTCGATTGCTTTGACATTTTGACACAACTTTGCATTCGAATACGCGTGTGTTTTTATATACCTATATTCTATAGATGTCACCTGTGACAGGTAAAAAATGTTATTTTAAAACAGCGCCATCTGTTGGACATACATGTTTTTTTTTAAACATCGCCATCTGTTGGACGTATGAGCAAAACGCCCTATTGTTTTCTATCTGCACACACAGACTGAGCCACAGCAATGCGTGGCGGGGTACAGCTAGTGTTAAAATAAATATACTAATGAAATAATAAATGCAGATGTTGAACATTGAAATTGAATCATGTCCGCGCGTTGAATATTCAGGACGTAACATTTATTATTATTATAAAATACCACCATTCAGATTTGAAGCGTTACTTGAAATGGCTTTAGCCATGTTTGGTGATAAGTGATAAGACTTGAATTGCCAGGTACTTTCCCCACCTTCCTCTCCCCCATATCCACTTCCCCTCCCCACTGCCTTTAGCCTCAGAAAATACCGCAATAATTGGGAATCCCACAGTTTCACTATCTCCAGACGGTTGGGAACAGTTGGGCCTGTTGTGCGGTTCACACATAAAAAAATGAAATTAAATGAATAGGGTGTGAAAAATACTTTTTTGATTGAAGAACACACTTGATTCAAATATGTGTCATCAATTCGGATACCCCTTTTTATAATACACGCGTATTTCCGTTTGTTGCAAAAACTCTCAAACTGTGAGATCTGGCGTCATGAAATTTGAACTTATTTTTCTGTCTGGATTTTCTGTGTCGACGCAGTTATTTTAAGCTCGCAATATCATTTCATTAAGGAGCTAAATAGCTTTGAAATATTAGGTTAATTATTTTTATAAGCAATAATTATTAGCCTGAAACACTCATCCACATTGTTGTGTTATGCATAAAAAATCTTGTCTTAAACATTAGTTTACCAAAAAAAAAATAATTAGGTTAATTGTCCATTAAATAATACAATACACCATACAGTACTTCTCCGTTAAAAAAAACCTTGCCCAACAGCGAACCGAGTCTGAGATAATTTCTAGTCGGTGGTAAAATTTCTACAATTTAATTTATCTCTGTTTAATGCAACTGCATAAATGTTATGTATGAAGTTGATCTAATTTGTCTGTAAATTAATATGTTCTATTGATCGTTCCGATTCAATTGCATTCTCTCTGATTGTAGATAGCCTATCTCTCCGAAATGTCAAACTAAAAGTATCTCGGAATGATCACAGGTTCCTTATATAAGTTACTTATATTCTAATCTGTATAGTAAAATTTTACAACTTGTGGATTTATACCATTGGAGTGGTTAGGCAAGTCGGAGTGGTAAAACACTTCAGAAACGTTGCTTGCAATGGCTTTTATCTTGTTTAATGACCAGATCTGGATAGCAAGGTACTTCCCACCCTTCCTTTTCACATTTTTACTTCTTCCAGTCTCACAATATACCCCTAATTGAGGCTGATATAGTCCCACCAGCTCCGAACAGCGAAAGATATTTCGAAGAACTGACGAAATGCCAAACGCGTGCCCAACATTTGTACACGGTTAATATTTTACACACGAGATCGTTTTCACTACTCCTTCAACGCGATTGTTGCATTGACTTCTCTTCAAGACTTCATCAATTTCTACTTTACTCAAAAACGCCCTTCACGCGGAGAAAACTTACTGATATAAAACATATCTAATTTATTGAAAATCTCTTCAAATTATTTCCGTTAAAATGGGACTGGAGGCCTTTGAAGAATGAATTGAAGGATTTCCTAATAAATCAGTAAAACACGACATGTGTTCTGACCATCTCGGAACGCCTGTTCATAAAAATTCTAATATTTACGCATTTCGTCATTATATATAATGACAGTATAAACTCAGCTGCAGGAACACGTATTCCCGATATATTATGAAAGTACTAATGGTAATCCTTTTAACAGGATTTTAATAAATCAGCAATACTCATTTTCTTCCGTGCACACAACATGACACAGGCCCCGAGGGAAGATTCCAAACGGCAGAGCAGATGTTCCAGTACAACATAGTTAATCTTATAATATCCCATCAATCGATTACCCACAATGATGGTCCTTTTTTTACTCTTGTACAAAAACGGACACGGGGCGAGGTGGAGGCGATGCGTACAACAACAAAGTGTGACGAGCGCAATTGTACACACTCGTTTGGACTGTCTCGCAGCTCGCAGATAATGTTTTGCAATGCTTGCAAAACTAGTTCTACCACTTTGTCTATTGACGTTTTGATGATTTGGTTCTCAGAATCATTAAAGTCAGATTTTAGAGCAAACGTGAGTGTTAAACCAACAGCTCTGACATTACTGCAATAGGTACTTAATTTGTTGCTTTGTTCTGTGTATATACGAAGTGGTTTGAGATGAGTCAAGATCTGCTAGAAAACCACCGAAGAGAGAAATCGATAGAAATGTCATAATAATTAATTCCTAAATCGAAATACACCGTGTTTTTAGCTGATGAGATTATTCATGAAAATTGCTTTGCCCAAAGAAAAAAAGTTAATGAATTAATTAAAAAAATAATTAACCGTTCGTATATATACCCCTTTATAATTATTATTTCTTCCCAGTCGGTCAGCTGTTCTATTTAAGGCGATGCCATACGTAGTAATGTAAAATCATGTGTTTTTGGTTTGAACATTTGGTCGCCTAGAAATGTTTCAGATGCTTTAATTAAATACTGCGAGTAGAATACATCTTGGCCTTTGAAATGATCGAGTATTTTTTAGATAAGTCTTTTTATAAGCCCAGAAAAAAATAATGTATAAGGCCTATGAAAACTGCTTTAAAGTTCAAAATCTCCGACTTACGAACCCATTTTTGGTTATGATTTTATTGTGTAATGTGACAAATTAAGTTATTTATAAAATTATCGAAAAAAAAAAAAATATTTATGCCTGAACATCCAAAAAATAAAATAAATGGCACTTTTTGGCCATGTTTTTTTCTTGCATAAATCAAAACAGGCGGATGGTGTTAAACGGGAATTTAAACCTTATCGCCATCTACGTAAGGGTTGTTATTGACAGCGGCTCAATTTAAAATATTACACAACGTAGTGCATCGCCTTAAGAGTTGAAATGTGAGGGTGGCAATTTTGTTAATCCAAACACGGGCACTATTGCTAAAGTATATAAGTAAGGCATAATTACAATCATTGTAAATAGCCTTTGATGTTAATTATCACTAGAACAGCGTCATAAAATTGATCCAATATAATTATAACCAATGACTAGAATATAAGTGAGTAAAATTAATGATATGAATGCGAAAAGTTAGCGCAACAGAAGAACATGTATAAGACAATGTATGAATGTGACTGAAGCAAGGGGGTATGCAAAAATAGATAGTTATGTGGTTGTCCATTCTCTCTGCCGACCCCTGTAGCTATAGTATGTTAAGAGGAAGCTGCAAGCCAAAAATGTGTATATTCTTGGTATACCGTATATTGTAGGTAATAGGCATTAAAATCGCTTGACAAACGGAGTCAAGAAACATTCGATGTCAAGCAAAGAACTGGTTTTTATTTATTTTTAAAATAATTTTGTAAGAAAGCAAAAAAGTTTATCAAGTGAATCTGTCACAGATAATCTTAGCTACAACACTGTATTTTTTTTAAGTTGTTTTCTTTACGCGTTCATACATGTTTATTGAAAAAATGTTTTTTTAGGACTTTACATTTATATTTTTTATTGAGTAATTTATTTTTCTATTTGTATTTTACTCAAGCGAAAAAACCTTCAATTCATCTAAGGCACATTTTTTGGTATTCATTATGTACACCAATTCGCTATAAAGATTGGTCAACATAGTGATTTAGCACTAAGCTTCGCCTTAATGTTAGTTATTTAGCAGTGCCAATAATTATGCAATTATTGGGTTACATCGTGCAAAGGTTGTAGGATGACAGAAAACAGCTCTACAGGAATTAATTTTATAAATATATAAATAAATTATATTTTATTTGAATATTAATAAGTCTAATGTATAACATAACATATTTCAAAGTTATCTCTGGGTTATCTCAAATATACGTGTGTTTTCTTCAGCGGGTCAAAATGACTGTGGATGAACACTACTTGAAAGATTTATTTTAAAACATCGTTGTTAAATTTATCACTCACTAGGTAAACACTTTGTATTTGTTTTCCGAGATAACCTATTGTTTTTTTTTCCTTTCGAGGTAATAAACTGTAAGCTACGACTCTATTGTTAATGGTACATTAGAGAAGTTAATTCTCACGATAAGAAGTCTTGAGCTATAGGCTATAGGGCATTGTGTAGAGTTATTATTGTATAATTTACCTACTGCGTTTTGCTCCATTAAACTGTTTAGTGAAATTTCTACATTTTTTCTCTTTCTAACCTTTAACCGTCTTACTCATAATAATAGAAAACGTTACACAATCACGCGCATGCGTACTGCGTATACAGGCCGTTATACCGCAGTTATAGTGGCTGACAGATTTTTAAACCGCCTGACCCACAGGACTAGGGTCGTATTACTATCGTATTAAGACGGAGATTTGCGGACTTTATTAACAATCTGGTTGATTTGACAAATATCGATCGGTTGCGCAATGAAAACGTAAAAAAGCAGTAATACCCATTGGCAGCACTATCAGAGGAATATTTAAAATTGGAATATCCGTTTATCAAAGCAAATACGGAACGCATAATCAAATTGACCAACCTTCGAAGAATTTAAAGGAGACCGGGTCAACGACATCGCCAATGTCATCTGAAGAAACGTGAAGTTAGCAACTAAACGCGAAATGCATAAATGACCGTGTTTTTGAGGATTGGAACAAAGTGGTGCCAGTCTAAAAAAAACTTGCATTAATTATTAATATCAGTAAATATTTTATATACTAAGCAGGTGCGGCCCTGTTCACCGCATAGCTATACCAGCGCTGCAGCGGCGTATTAGGAAGTAAGTAAGATTGAATGAGAACAGTTGCGCGGCCTTTTTCATACAAAACTTAAATTTGGATTTGAGGCTAAAGTACTTCACCAAAATGAAAAATTATTTTTTTAATCGAAAGGTATAGCAAACATCTAGTACAGATATATGCTAATTTATTTATTTGTTTTTTTTTTAAATTATAAGAAATTGTTACATCTTTGACATTTTTTTTGTGAGTTAAATAACTAACTAACCATCACGCCGTTTCCCCCAGGGGTAGGTAGAGAGGACGGACCGCCCACACAACTCGGTCTTGGCACACACTCCTTGCCTCATTCACATTCATAGATCGTCTCGTACATAGTCTTCTATTATTCTGACTGTTTACATGGCCCGACTCAAGTATTTGATTCAGTTGGTCGTGCAGCCATGTCTTCCTCGGGCGTCCGTGACTTTTTGTGAGTTAATTTCCTCTTAAACAAATTTTGAAAATTCGTAACTTTGTGTTAGATAGATATTTGATGATAAACCTATAGTAGTTTATTGTGGCGTGTTAGTGAGACCGAAGTAAGCTCAATTTTTGTTTTACTTCGAGTTAAACTGATCAAACATTTTCAAATGCGAAATTCTTTCTTGAGCAGATAATAAATTTAATTGGTCATTATGTTACCTAGTCTTGTGTGATTTGGCGTAGTCAGTGTTCTTTAAAACCGATCACTTCTTTGGATTTTCTGTTCAGTTCTAATTAATAAATAATTGGGGTGATAATCAGTGGTGGCTCGTGACTTTTTGGTGTACTAGAGTGCTAATATGACAAAAAAGCTGTATAAAAAAATCAAATTTTAGAAAAAAACTCCTTTTGGACTAAACAATAATATCTATAATGTCGAAATTTTCAAACTTAACACTGTCACACCCAACAGTCACGAGCCGCCGATAATAGAGGTTTTACTGGGAATTTCCAATAATTTTTGTTTTTGTATTTGTTCAACAGACATGACGTCATTTTAACCACCAACGTGTTTATACGTTTTTCAGGCTCCACTTACTGCGACATTCTTAAACGGCCTCACACTAGCGAAAGGTAACACACGTGTGTTCCAAAATCAGAGATATTATTTAAAATCTAAGCTTTCGAAAGTATAATATTTTTCTATCGATCGACAAAGATTTATATATTTTAATTTATCTTATGTATTCGCTAAATACCTTATAATTGGTGACCGGAAAACTCATCTAAATGACAATTCAAAACACCTTTAAAAAAGTTAACTAAAGTTTAAAATTCCATTTAATCTCGGATTTCGTATATAATACAAGAATTTACAATTGACATCCATCCTGGACACTTACTATCATATCGATAAAAAATATCGACAATATCGGTTAGTTGTTCTTAATTTATTCGACATAATCTGTCGTTTATTTGCGGTCTGCAGTCGTGATCGTGAACTATCTTACCGACATTATCGATGTGCTTAGTATAAGGATATACAGGATGCATGAATTAGAATAGAATATCACAGGAGTGTTTAATTCAAATGGGAGTTGCAACCAAGCGATTTTACCGATCTGTTTTTGCCTAAGCCCGTCGTCCCACTATCTCGTTGTCGATACCGAATCGACAAAAACCGGAGACCCTGCGCGAAAACATCCCACAATGGCTGTGCTGCAAACCGTAGTGAAGACCTTGTAATTGGCTATAAAAAGACGCCGGGAATTTTTTACTCCCAATGTGAATCAGTCTCGGAAAAAACAATCCTTATAAAAACATTCCGTGGTTTTCCGTTGTTGAAGACGTAATAATAGCAAAAAGTAAGTAACTATATTGAAGTAAACAGCAGTAGAAACTACAATGGGTAATAGCGTGAATTGTTGCGGTCAATTAATTGATTCCACATAATGTTAAGGTATTCTTTTACTAGCTAGGTTATCCTTTTAGCGGATTCTGACCTCGTTTTATTACTGTATGGCGTTTATTAATATTTTTGGTAATGGCGGAAATGACGCCTCTGAAATATTTTTTTGTTTATATACACACTTCCCGAAAACTATTGGTATGAGACGAAAACTGGGGTATCTACGTCACTCGTAATAAATTTTGTTTTTGAAAATATGTTTAGCTTTTTTTTTTCTTTTAGGTTTTTCAAAAAAAAAAATTTTTAATTTAATTTTACTAATTTATCTTGTACATCAAAGTTTACAAATTACTAATTAATTATAAAATTAATATGTACTATATTTTTTCTTGCTTAATGTGGTTTTATATATTTCAACACCGCATTATGATATAGGTAATCTCTTTGTAGAGTTTTTTTGGTATTTCATTGCACGTCCTTGTTTTTTGTCTGTAAATGTCCTTGTTGTATAATATTGTTTGAAAAGTATTTTGGTAACATGTCGTTTATTGTTTTATGAATAAATATAATCACGTTCAAGGTCAGCATCTGTTTCACTGCTAGCCAATGTCGTTCCTCTAACATTTTAGTTACTTTTGAAACTTTCAATTATCATTCGCACTGACCTATTTTGGAGAATTTGCTCATTTTACTTATTTTGCTCTCTGTCGTTACACAAGAAAATAATTGTTGAGCAGTAGTTAAAATGTGGAGCAATAATGGAGTTTTCTGGCAACTAAGGGATTAAAAAAACTTCTGGAGCCGAGTTAACGCTTGGATCCATTATAAACAACTGATAGTTAACCCCTACCGACGGTTTTTGTTTTTAAAATTGGATCTAAAAAATACAAACTTCAGATTCGATTTACTCGAAAACGAAAGCTCAAATCAATGTATCATAAAATCGACCTAAAATAATGTGTATATGCAGATTCGCCATGTTTATGTTTGTACAACTAGTTTCCGGACACCGTGTATTAATATTATTATGTGCTATTAAAGGCATTCTTAATCTGGAGGTCGCGGGTTCGAATCCCGGCGTGCGCCATTTAATTTAATTTAATTAAATTATTTTAATATAAAATAATGTATAGTATACTTCCTTCACGCTCTGTATAGGTATATTCGCAGTATCGCCACAGTGTACCACCGTTCAGAATTGAAACATTTCTTGAATTAGTCAACGAATTATTTTCTGCAATATAATATTTAGCACAAACAAACTACACTCGAAGAATCCCGAGTTGAAGATACTCTCAATATCGCCTTGCTGAAATTTCACTTTTCAGAATCGAAATTTTGCTTGAAATGATCTTAACTGTGTTTAGTGACCAGATCTGAATAGCCAGGTACTTTCCATCTTCCTCTCTCCATCTATTTCACCTCCCCACTACATTCAGCTTCACATCATACTCCCACCGGAGATGCAATATTCTCTATTAAAAAATAAGTATACGTGCTAAATGGTGGATAAGATTAATAAATTAACGAGTTTAAGAAATACATCTTCAGGGTAAACTTAAAAGAATTCATATTCTGCTCTTTCACAGATGGCGCTAATTTAATTATTTTAAGAAAAAAACATAATAATTTACACAAATGAAAGAATATCTTTGTTTTAAACCACTTTATTACATTTATATACGTCGACCGGTTTCGGTTGAACTCAACCTTCATCAGGACAGTACAAATATAAACTGTACTAAATATAATCAGTTTATATTTGTACTGTCCTGATGAAGGTTGAGTTCAACCGAAACCGGTCGACGTATATAAATGTAATAAAGTGGTTTAAAACAAAGATATTCTTTCATTTGTGTAATAATGTCAAGCCACAAAGTGTTTGCTTCCTTCGATAACATAATAATTTGTTTGCGACCCTACATTCATACGCAACATAAATAATTCTGTCCAATTCTTGGTTCTCAATTCATCTTCAAGATGTTGGTGGATGTTCCAAACTATTTCGAACTAATTTGAACCATTATCCAATAATACCTACATTCCAAAGGTATCTTGCTCAATGATTCGCCTGTATGTGAATAGATAGGGCAACATTTATTTTTATTGATTATCTTCTACAGGTAGAGGTAATTGAAAGTTTGTACGGCAATATATCGATGCATACTGATTAAATGCTATCGATTGGTTGATTTTAAAGATAACAGTATTGTCTATGATACTAATCAATAAATTGAATCAAATCTTGATGTTTTGTTTTTGTGTGACGTTCTCATATTTTGTAAATCGAGTAGCATAATAAGTAAAATTATAAATCTTATCACTGAGTTATAGTTAGCTTTCTGTCATAATTATTTTTCCAAAAACATGAATTGTTTGTTTGCGCTTCCAAAAAAACTCAATTCTTTCAAGAAAAGCATGCAAATACAATATTGAATTGAATCACCGATCCAATATTGTATTCGGATGCCTTTCTTGAAAGAATTGATTTTGTATACGGACAAAAATATTTATTCATATTCATAGAGGGTTTTAAGGGACTTTACTTGACTTACTTTAAATAGTGGCTACTGAAATTATTTGAAGTAAAAAATGTATTTGATATTTTGGTCTTCGGTGAATTATGTTTTTTTTTAATTGTTTTTTTTTCAAACAATTAATTTTAAACATTTGTACACTTGAGGCGGTTTTGTACAAAAAAGGCGCTATACAAATCATCGAAATATTATTATTAAAAAAAACTTCCACATGTCAGCACTGGGCAGTTTAGTAACTGCTCAACCCCTTAACCCGACTCTAAGGTCGGGTTCGTTCACAGAATTTGAACAATTCATCAAATTTCGTCGTTAGTTTTCAAGTTCTGTTATTATATCATTATGGACGAGTTGCTTCATAGAGCTGAAATAATAACAGAACTTGAAAATGAATTTTGAAATTTGATGCACTGTTCAAATTCTGTAAAACAACCCGTTCTAACTGGCCAATACCTATAGATTTTTTGTGTTTGGATTTGAAAAAAAAATGATGAAATGTTTATCGGAGACCAAAATCTCATTTACATTTTTTTACTCCAAATAATGTCAGGAAAATTAATTGGTTAAACGTCTCCTAACACAAACAGAGCATAACTTGCAAAAAGTACTTATCCTAAAATAATTAAAATAGCGCCATCTATGAAAGAGCAGATTATGAATTATTTGGAGTATACCGTTGAAATGAAGTATTGTTTTTGATAATTATGCATACTAAGTAATGAAAAGTGATGAAAAATAAACTAGGTTAAATAGTCTACATATCTAAGTATTTAAATTAGTTTTTGTTTCATCACTAAATTTATTCATATTTTCCTAACTTTATAGCACTTTTTATATGTGTGTTGAATTGTCATTTTGATGAGTTTTTTTTTTTGACCGCGGCCGGAATACTAAATATTTACCGAAGTTGATAATACTTAATATTTTTTTAATCAATGAGTTGATACAAATCTGGACCGTTCTCTTTATCCTTTATCTAAGTTTTAGATAATGGAATCTATATCGTGATAAATGAACGTTATTTTAATGAATTAACCAGTTAATTTTTTTTACAAAACGTACGAAATAATGCAGCACGGTTTTCATTGAAATTCAAGGTTATTTCTTTGTGTGTTATACCATAACAATGCCTTTGATACCTTGAAAACAAACAACCATAGTGGTATTAGCATTAACCATGTGTGACTTGCAGGTGTTCACTCCATAGCATAGTGGTTATGGTAATCGATATTGGATACGGAAGCCGGAAATTCACTGTGAGCTCTGGCAACGTGAAATTCGCTCAGATTTTTATGTCTAATTTCCGAATCAACTCAAATGTTTTCAGCTCGATACGTAATTTACATCATGAGCTGTACAACTTTGAACTTTGTTGTCAGTTTACTGTTTAGTGAGAAGGAATCACATTCGAAACAAACATAATATACTTTTCTCTTTATGTACCTCTCTACAGGTATGCTCCAAACTTCCCTTAGTGGCGCGCTTTGTTCGCTTGAAAGCTCTGGCATCATGAAATTTGCACAGATTTTGAATCCTGGATTTTTTAGATCAACGCAACAATTTTCAGCTCTATACTTCATTTCCATCATGTGATGTTCTACCCTTCAGGGTAGTCAGCCGTGGACTTCTTGCCACAGACTTCCAACACTCCTTGGATGGAAGATACCTCTTTCAGTAATAAATAGGTTACTTGTTATTAACTGGTTTATTTAGAATATCGCGTGTACAATATAACCGCGTTGGTCAACCTTTATTGGTACTAGCTAGATTCGGTCTGCCAGAGGGATTCCAAATGAAACCTAACCTGAAGCTGAGACGCCCTCTGTCGTCGGAGGCTAAAACTAAGAGCACTGCCATCTGTGTCTAAAAGCCCGAAGCTTTATACACAACATCTTCCCCCTGCTAACTAGAAACCTGTCTACGATATTTCATTGTTACAGTATTATTTTTAAAATCACGAATCTATACAATCGCAAACAGATGTCACTAAAATCAATATTATTAAAATCAAGAACTAAATATTTGAAAATATATCATTACACACAAAATTAAATAATTCATTAAGCACTGACTCTACTCCAAAAAGATGTTGACTCTATAAGTAGCTGATTCTTTCCCTGGAGGTCATTTCAAAGACGTCTGGGACGAAGTCGTCCCGCCCATGGTGCTGGTTCATTTTGTGGTGGGCTTCTGTTTCTCCCTGGAGACCTGAAATCAAGAGAACTCCGGTTAAAATCTCTCAAAAGGAGTGACGTGTCAACCTCATCTGCCCAGCATTTCGTCATATCAGACGCGAAAGGTTCACTCTCTGCCTCTTCCTCTCAATGCTGCGGACATCCTCTCAGTTGATCAATATGCCTTTTCCACGACATCTGTGTCCCCACAATTTTAATAATATACAGTTTTTTTCCCAGTCTTTTTTCAACAATTCCTTTTGCCCAAGAACATTTATTCACTTGTCTGAAGTCTCTCGCTAAACACTTCTGACCTATCTGAAAACTTCTACAAACAACCCCACCGAAATTCCTAAACTGATTTTCTTGACCTTTATTAATATTCGCATTCGCTAAATTCTCTGTCGAGGTTGCTACGTTTCCTTCAAAACTTTTAGGTAAAAGGCTACTAAAGGTTGATTTTAATCTCCTACCAAACATTAGCACTGAGGGTTCAATTCCAGTTGTGGAATGTGGAATATTTCTATAATCACTTAAAAATTCATATAATCTATCTTTATAATTTGACTTAAATACGTTATTAACAAGAATTTTCTTTAAAAAATTCTTCACTGTTTTTACCGAGTTTTCTGCCTGCCCATTGCTTTGGGGATGACGCACTGGCGTTGTTAAAAACTCAATATTATTATACTCTAAGAAATCTTTGAACTCCTGACTAGTAAAAACGGTTCCATTATCAGTTACAATACAGTCCGGGTACCCAAAATTTGAAAAAATTCTCTTCAACTCATTAATCGTATGACTTGAGTCTGCTTTCGGTATTTCCACGCAATCTACCCATTTTGAGAAAGCGTCGCAAATAACTAAAAACATTTTCCCCGAAATTGGCCCACAATAATCCAGATGCAGCCTCTTCCATGCTGATCCTGAATTAGGCCAGACTGATAAATGACTCTTAGGTGGTAACGGCCTAACTGCTGCACAATCTTTGCAACTTTGAACGATTTTCTCTAAGTCCTTGTTCATTGACGGCCACCAAAAATAACCTTTGGCTAATCCCTTCATTTTTACAATGCCCAAATGCGATCTGTGTAACAAATCTAAAACTATATTCTGAAGCGAACTTGGAATTATAATTCTATGTTGCCAAAACAAACAATCATTTTCAATAGATAATTCATTCCTTTTCATCCAGAATTTCCATAAAAAACTATTGCGATTTACCCACTTGGGCCAATCTCTACGAAGATGCCCTAAAATTCCTTGAATTTCTGGGTCTGAGCCTGTCGCTGCGACTATACGCTTTACATCTAAGTGTTCACACTTTTCTATATAGCCTATGAAATCGGAACCTAGATCGTCTTCCGATTTTTTCTCTGAGTTTTCCAACGGCAAACGCGATAAATAATCCGCATGATTATTAGCGATTTCTAACCCAAAAATATCCATGAAATCTCTACCTACAATTAGATCTGAACCTCCCGCAACAATTATAAATGTAACATTATTGTTTTTATTTTTGAACTTCACGTCAAAAATAACTTTGCCAATAACTTTCAAAGGATTCCCTGCGTACCCAGTAATGATACGGTTATCCGCCAATAATTTTAATGAACCAAAATGACGCTTAAAGATTTCTTCCTGCATTACACTTAACGAAGATCCCGAATCGACCATCGCTCTAAAATGCTTGTCGTTAATTATAATGTCTGCTGTGAACGGTTTTATTGAAGCTATCACATGATTATTACAACAAAAATCCTCAACAATTGGATTTACACTATTTGAAAAGTTATTATTCACACAATATTTTTGCAGATGACCTACTTCATTGCATTTGTAGCATCTCGCATTGCGAAATTTGCATGAATTAGTACAATGACCCGTTTTCTTGCAAATTCGGCACTGGGTTTTCGCACCCGATGGTACTGTATACGTCGGTTTGTTTACAGATGAACTCGCGGCAAACTTTTGTTTATTGCCCTTAGAAAAATGCCTACTGCTAGTATTCTTACTGATGATGTTAACCTCTGATTTAACTGAATTATTTGGAACGTCTAAAACTGACATACTATTAGCTATTTCCTCTAGTTCGCTAAGTGACAATTTCAGCCCTTCCAAGTAAATCTTGTCTTTAATGCGACCCGGTAATAATCCAATGGCAAACATATCTACTAAATTTTTCTCCAACCTAGCTTCAAACTCACAATAAGTTGACAAAGACCGTAATCTAACCCCAAAATCTTTAATGGATTCGCCCGCCTCTTGTCTTGCTGAAAAAAATACTTCGCGTTCTTTGAATACTGAACGCTTTTTACTACAATGTTTTTCAAGAAGTGCCCATAATTTTTCAAACGAAACGTCCGTAACTCTAAGTGGAAAACACAAATTTATCAACAAAGAGAGTGTATCCGGCTCCAAAAGATTTAACAGAAACGCCCTTTTTTTATCCGCGTTAATCTCATCATTTATAACGAAAAACTGTTCTAGACGAAGCTTGAACACGAACCAATCTCCCTCGAGATGATTAAAACTCGGAATTCTTCCCGATTCCATATCTACACGAAGCACAGACCACAATAAAAACACACAAGAAAAAAAACAAAACCCGGAACAATAACCTCCAACAAAAAAAACAACTACTTAACTCAGGAACTTTTCTCTGCGCCGCCAATCTTCCAGAAATTCCTTCAAAAGTTGTTATTATCCACCGCTCGCCTTGGCAATAGATAGATGCTGCAAACACCGCACGTCCTGGCAATGTTTTATTGTTCCAAATTAGCTCCACCGCTCGCCTTGGCAATGGATTATTTCCCTTTGTTAAAATGGTCCTCTGGTAAATTGCCTCTTAATTCCTAGAACAGAAAACGTCGATCCTAGGCCTCCACGGCCCTGGATAACCAATCTTGTCTCCCTTCTCCACGAAGGAAAACACAATTGGAAGTCACCCCGTGACTTAGCCCTCACGTTCCCGGTTGACAAAATTTTGCTGCCGTGTGACAACAAAAAAAAATTCTCCAGTTATCCTTCGACTGCGCCAGCTGTTATGTTCTACCCTTCAGGGTAGTCAGCCGTGGACTTCTTGCCACAGACTTCCAACACTCCTTGGATGGAAGATACCTCTTTCAGTAATAAATAGGTTACTTGTTATTAACTGGTTTATTTAGAATATCGCGTGTACAATATAACCGCGTTGGTCAACCTTTATCGGTCCTAGCTAGATTCGGTCTGCCAGAGGGATTCCAAATGAAACCTAACCTGAAGCTGAGACTCCCTCTGTCGTCGGAGGCTAGAACTAAGAGCACTGCCATCTGTGTCTAAAAGCCCGAAGCTTTATACACAACACATCATGAGCTATGAAGCTTTCAAATTTACATTACACGGTTATTTTTAAAGGACTATTCTTTTCTTTTTCAATGTGTTTGAATTGGAATTAGAGTTAGTTCAATTTTATTGTAAAAACTCAGAAGAAGCCGGGTAATCATTTTTATTTTATACATGTATCCCCCCTTTATTATTACCACGGCGTTTGTATACTTTAAACGACCTTAAACCAGGTTTACGGTCTTCTTTACCACACCAACATTAAACCGAGATACAAACATCTAATTAGTAATACTACGTATCTGTCTACAATAATCTAGTCATACATTGATATGATTCCAATGTAATTATAATTGATTATTATGTCATAATTATGTCATCACTAATAATTTTAATTGCGATAAGAATTACTTATTACAATACACCTACACTTAGGACGGGTTGTTTCACAGAAATTCGAATGTAACATTGTTATCTAATTGCCATTCATCGTTACATTTTATTTGAATACATTTGAAAGGTCCCCGTTAAATGCAGATTCTAGATGCGTTTCAGAATCCTACCAAATTGAAACAAGTTGACAAGCTTAACAACATGATACTTGTCCTCTTCTGCTGATCACAATTTGTTTAAAAACTGATACTGATTTAGAATCGGCAGATATCGGGAACCTTTCAACTGTCAAAAATTCAAAATGGCGCTGACTGGCATTGTCACACGTGAATTTCTGCGAAACAACTGGGCCTTACCGTGGATTGATTTTATTCGTAATTTTTTGAAAATGATTTTTCCCTGTGATCAGAATATACGTAGTTACTTAACCCTTAAATGCATACTTTTTTTTTATTTTTTTTATATTTACTCCACACAGGAGGCCCTGAAGAAAATAATTTCCCTCAGGGCCTATGTCATCTTTGGGGATGCTGTGTGGAGGGTCTTTTTGTGGAGAGGAAGGAGTGAACATGGGTCTTGAAGAGTCCCATGTTGTAGGAGGGAGGAAACACAGAGGCCGGCAGTTCGTTCCACAGCCGAGCTGTTGAACTTAAGAACGAATCATAGAAGCGACCCGTTCTCATGTGACAAGTGTCAACTGTGTACAAATGTTGGGCGCGCGTTTGGCGTGTATCCCGACTACGCACCGGTGCCGAAGGGATCAATGACGCTAGTTCCTCAGAGCATCTTCCATTGTTGCTATTGTTTACTGTTGGAAAACTGCAACATACCGTTCAAACCACCTTTAACTCTTTGGTGTATACTTAATGCATGCCGTTTTAGAATTATCAAGTTCACGGTAATATATTTTATCGAGTGGCATCACCTTTTTTTTTCTTTCGCGAATTTCAAATGTCACTTTTTCTTTAACAAAGTGAAGATTCTCGAAAATTGGTTGGATGTTAGAATTACAGTTTTATTTTGCTGTTATTATTTTGATTTTCTTAGGTAAGTAGATACAATAATACAATACTTATATGTAATAACTCGTATTTTTACGGTACACTTATTAGTTTTGAGAATTTTTTTAGGTTTTTTATTTATTTTTTCATACGTAAATTATTCATATTAATTTTTATTAAATACATGGTGTTGTAAACCTGCAACAATTTTTTTTAATCAAATATCATTAAAAAATTACAAAAAAATTAAATTCTTTATATTTCCTTGCATATGCATGTAAATATCAACAAAATATATTTTTTTCCAGAAAAATAAATAAATCATGCATTTAAGGGTTAATATTCGAAGGGAATTCATTGTCTGTTACCATTAGTTTAAAATCTGTGTAATTTAATTACATTATGTTCTTTTTAATGAATATTTGAGTCCCCGCAAACCACCCAATTTCTACCGATTTATAACACGTTTCTCTTTAAGTTTTTAAGATGTTTATACTATCTTAAAAAATGTTATATTTGAAGATAATTACTATAAATTTGTTATGTCGAAACGTTAATTATATGAAATTTCCTCGATAGAAAAAAATCGCAAAGTAAGCTCCGAAAATGATTTAAAACACATTTTTTCTGTTATTTAATATGTAATAGGCATGAAAGAAAATCACAGTGTATCTTTAAATTCAACCAAAACATTTTTCGAGAGATTTTTGCTCTATTTCAAACGAGTCGTATTTTATTAAATATTTTCACCATTTACGCTTAATTATTATCGTTTTTTAATATTAGCGCGCTCCCTCTAACATTCGTATTTACATATTTCCTTTTCAGACCATCTTTGAACGCTTACTACGGGACCTTAATAAATTAAAACAATATTTATATTGTTTATTTATTTATTAATTTTATTTATTTATTTTACCTCTATTTAAGAAAAACTTTTTTAGCACACTGAATTCGCCCACATAACACATACAACCACACACAGACACACATGCACACGTACACACACACACACAAACACTCACACACATCTCTCTCATTCCCCAGCACACTAATTTAACTTAACTTAAAAATGTAACTTAACCGTAAAATGTATAATATACCTCATATGCATATATGTCAGCGACATGTCATTGGTACCAATTATTGTACTATCTTTTATAATTTTGTAACTATTGTCATCTATGTAATTATGTACTGTTTGTTTCTGCAATAAACAAAATATAAATATAATATTAGTATGTCTACACAAACTACACATCTGCTGCCAGAGGCGCTGCTAGTATCCGACATTAGGGATGTAATGAAATGTGTTACAACAGAAGCAGATATTATGTTTTTATTTATTTTACGGATGCGGAAGCGTTTTGTAATTGGTGTTTAAATTCAACGAAGGCTGGTGGAATATAACACTTTTATGTATTTATTATATGTATTTTAATTTCAATCTTTAAGTAATTTTACCGCTTTTTAATTGGTGGTAAGCGAGAGAAAAAACGTGCGAAACGATATACACGTGATAAAACGAGGTTTTGCTCGAGTTTCTCATTTTAATTAATTCCGATGAATTCATAACTATAATATATTTTTTCTTAGACCGATACCCACGGATGTTAAGTTATTTATATTTAAGATTAATAAAAACAGTACCATAGCATTAAAATATATTACGCAAAGCGGTTTGAAAATTTTATAAAGCATTTTTAAACCATAAAATTAGCGGTAACACCAGATTTTATTTATCTAGACGGTGAATTAGTAACATTCTGAAGTATAAATTTAGAAACATCTTAGGTTTTAGTAATACATTTATCAGAAATAATTAATATAAATCCCCCGGAAAAAACAATTTTCTAGGCCTAATACACCGCTTAATACAAATTTCTAAGCTTAATACACCGACTAATACAATTTTCTACGCCTCATACACTGTCTAATACAATTTTATAGGCCTAATACATAGTTAAATACGATTTTCTAGTTTTTTGTATTTCTTTGGCATTCACTATGTAACAATTTCTAGACATTTTTTGTTTTTTTAATGAGTTTTATTATTCACAATGTACATTTGTTACTTATAAATTTTATTAATTAGCGACCGGTTTCGACACGTTCGTGTCATTAACTAGCTATTTTAAAACTAAATTTTTAAGTGCAGAAATATGGGGTTTTATTTAGTTTGATTATTTGGTGGGAGGGGATTTGAGGGAGGGGGGGGGGGGATATACACTTTAGAGTGTAATGATTGTAGCTCACAGTATGTAGGTATGACTACTAGAAATTTCAAAACCAGAATTAGGGAACACGAACTATGTTTAAAAAATAATAATTTCTCCGAGTTCGCTAATCATTTGATAGAGACAGGCCATAGCTTCAACCGGGATAAAACTAAGTTTAAACATTCTAAAATTAATAAATATTTTAATTTGTGCGCATTAGAAACATTAGAAATCAACAAAAAAATTAATTCAAACATTAATATAGTTAATAAAATAATCGCACCTTGCAAATCACCTCTATTGACAATGTTCCCCGTTATGTTGACTCCTCCCTCCGTTTCCCTCTCAACCCCCTATAATAAAATAAATAAAAATAAAACCCCATATTTCTGCGCTTAAAAATTTAGTTTTAAAATAGCTAGTTAATGACACGAACGTGTCGAAACCGGTCGCTAATTAATAAAATTTACTTTTTTTAATTTAAAATTAAACAATAACTTTGTAAACATCACTTATAGGTAAATACTTAATGTCGACCGGGTTTCACTACAACCGTAGCTTCATCAGGACTGTATAATACTGAAGAAATAAAATTTACGATTTTCTAGGCCTAATACACCGTTTAATACACCAGGGCCTTAGGTACGTCGTTAATATTCCGACTTTATTTTAGGGTGTCGTCTTGAGTACTTATACGAAAACAAATCAAGTAACCCAGGTGCTGGCTGGCTCCTGCTGGCCACCGCGACCCGCTCCCGGCGCCTTCGCCCCTCCACTCTTGCTAAGGAAATCACCCTAGAAAGTTCTGTTAATATTTGCAGAAGCTAAAGGCTGAAATTGCAAGCTTTCTGAACATCCCCATTTGCGGAAACAGTTTTTCGTTACGTCGCTATCCGGCGAACCCGACGCTTCAGACCAATCTGCCACAAGCTTAATTAGAACTTAGAACCGACCAGAATAAAAATACTGCAATGTCCCCATTTAATTATCGAACGACCTTATCGGATAATATACGTTATCATTATTATTGTGGTAATTCGCTATTATCTTAACCAAATTTTATTTATTTATTGACAAAAAAGCTTATCACTGGAGTTCATAGCGTTCGTGGTATCAGATTTTTACATATATAAATTATATTTTTGCCAACCTAAACATACAAATTTCGGTTTTCGGTTCATGGGTAAGTAATGAATATGGTATTCCCACGTAATGCATAAAATTATTCAAGTTCAATGAACTTTTAATTTTTGAAATTGGAACTGATATCAAAAATCATATCAGACAAGTGATAATATAGGTACTTATCGAAATTATTTGATTTTTATATAAATGTGTATTTTTATTCCGAGATTGATGAAATTTTTGCACACCTGACCTTCAAAACAAAAGGAAGGTCACTATCTACACGACATTTCGAAAGATCACCCCTATCCTCCTTACCCACCCCTTAAAGCAAGGCTGCCCAACCTTTTTAGCAGTTGGGCGAAATTGACGATTTTGAATCACTGGCGGGCCACTGAATACCTGACGGTTCCTATTTCCATGGGGGGGGGGGGGGGGTTGTTACGGAGCTGAGAAAAAATTCCGCACACCCGAACATCATATGTGATACCCCACAGCAATTTTTCGAATTCCATGGGGGGGGGGGGTGGCTACAGGATTCCATTTCGACGCAAAAAATATTATGTTGAAAACCGGTGTATTTTTGTTTCAAAAGTAAGTTCAACAGGTTAGATTTTTTCGTCGCTGTTTCTCGTTCTGAGCCTAAATAGCGATAAATCGCCGTCGTTGGCAACACTGGTGACCGCGCGCAAGCTGCATCGTTTGTTTTACCGCGGGCCCGCGACACTTTTTCAAATTGGCGGATTGGCGGGTTTTTTGAAAATGTTTCACGCGGGCCACTTATAATTCGTTCGCGGGCCACATTGTGGCCCGCGGGCCTGGGGTTGGGCAGCCTTGCCTTAAAGCATTGTTCCCCAACTGTCTAAAGAGGGTCACTTCTTATTTCTTGATAAGTAAAAACTTTATAAACACGGCATAACACCCCAAAAACAAATAACAAAAAGTATTTTAGTGATCCAAACATTGGAATATAATTTTTCTATTAAAAATTCAACTGTATTCATGTGAATTCAAGTAATCATGTCAGAATGTTCTAGTTTCCAAAGATAATAACAGTAATCGTAATCCTAACCTAACCTAGTTTATCAAGCTGACGGTTGTCCATGACGTACAAACCTACATAGAATTAAGCGCACGTGCACCTTGATCTAAACATGACATTCAATTCCAGTTCTACGATGATAATGTATGGTTCTGCTGGTTCCATGATAACTCAACACAGTGACAATTCAACATACCTTTAAAAAGTGATATAAAGTCATTAGAAACGATGAAAAAAAAATTAAATCTAACCTAACCTAACCTACATAACCCAGTTAATAAATTTTTTGTTTCATCACTTTCCGTGACTTATCATTTTGATGATTTATCCGGTCACCGGTTCTGCCGTTGCCGCTGAAAACTCCGTCGTTACCCATTCTTTGGGGTTTCACGCAATGGCAAATCTGCTATTGCTTCGTTCCTTTCCCGCTCGCAAATTTATTCGCGTCATTACATGCGTCGTTTATGAGAAAGAGAGAGAGAGAGAGAGATATAGGACAACTTATATAAGTATATCTATTATAAGTGTGTAGATAACAGATCTCAGCGTCTTTTAAAACATCAATAAGATCATCAGCTACATAGAATATTTTCGTAATAAGTAATAAGTAACACTAATAAATAACTTAACTATTTTTTACATAATTATGTTTTTGTAAATTGTTCCGTTTTAACAAAAAACATTTTTACATATTTTTGTATATACAGGGCGTTAGGTTATAAATATCAAATGAATCAATTGTCTTTATTGTAAGAAGTGCGTCAACGAATTTTTTTAAAGATAACCCTTATCTTTCAACAAGGCAAAGATTTTCGAGTATTACCTATTAAATCATTTATATAACCACGATGACACGATGTTTATGATAATTTGTTAACATCCGAACCATAATCTGTTCACAGAGAAATTTTCGTTTTCTTAAATGTACCTACTTTTTATGTGAACACCGGAATAGAGTCACAACTGCTCCAAACCAATATGACCAATGTTACCAAACACGGCTAAAGCCATTTCAAGCAAAGTTTCTATACTGATTTGGTTTTTCACCCAGTCGATAGGTACCTACTGATAATAGGAAGGTATTTTATCTACTTACGAAACGTAATGTGCGTACAATTTTGATCTTTATTTCAAGTCTCTAGTACTTGGGACGATTCATTTCACGTTCTACCTCCGATTGGCAACCTAACCTAACTTACCTAACCTAAATACCAACAAGCCATTTTCCCGCATGTGTACGCAGATAGGAACAACCGCCACACAATTTATTCTGTCTTGGCACGCACTACTTGCTTCATTCTAATTCATGCATCTTCTCGTACGTGATCTTCTGCTTGATCGTGCAATGTCCTCCTGGGGCGTCCCCGACTTCTTCTTCCATTCACTTACACGTCATCTATTCTCCTTATACTTATTTATTCGTCCATTCACCCTGCATAAGTTCATTTCGCGCACATCAACGTATATAACGTTGCATTCGAATACGTGTGTGTTTTTATATACCTATATTATGGTGACCGGATAACTCATCAAAATGAAAATTCAACACACCTATAAAAAATTTTATAAAGTAAAGTAAACAAAAACTAGGTTAAACAGTTACATATGTAACTTCATAGATGCACGCACAGATGGCAGTGCATAGAGCTTGCGTGGAAGTCCGCAAGATGGAGCCAGTGGCCAGTAGTCGCCAGGGCCAGTGGGAAGGCTCCCAGAGAAACTTACTGTTTCAGATTCCAATCAGCCAGCTTCTAGTTAGGTCGACTATCGAGTCACCATTATAATACGCGGAGTAATAATAAATCCCTGATTAATGTAAAAGAACCTATTATTTATAAACTCCTTCCAAGACCAGTTGGAGTTTTTTTTTCATCATATTTCGTAACTTTATAACACTTTTTATAGGTATGTTGGATTGTCATTTTGATGAGTCATCATGGAACCATTTATCAAACATTAAAAACATGCTTTTAAATCCTAAAACAATATCTTTTCAACCGTATCACGTAACAGCTATCGTGTCATTCAATTGATCGCCGACCACACTAGCGCCATCTGCTTCGAACTTTTTGAACTACCTGCGTTTAGCATGCCATAATTACACTGTTTTTATGTTTTAATTGGAGTTTCAATAAAATAAATAACGTTGCATATACCAATTTAATCAAAACGGATCGACATGTTTCAAAACCAATGGTTTCTTCACCAGGATAAACGTTTAGGTAGGCGACACACTACGCCATACGCTACGCATCGTGGCTTGTTCTATTTCAGCATCTCTCGCCATACACTACCAATGCGAATGTACGAATATATAAATAGGTCAAGCTACGAAAATATAGCGCGCTTATATATACGCAATATATACTGCAAAGCAAATAATAGAATTCTACAAGAAACGAAAAACTATCGTATACGGGTGCTTCTTAGACCTAAGTAAAGCCTTCGACAGGGTCTGTCATAAAACATTATGGGATAAATTGAAAGCTAGGAATATACCTACCTTATTTATAAACATCCTATCCCGATGGCACTCCCATCAGGAAAATGTTGTACGGTGGGCAAGTACATACTCCCAGCCGATATATTTGCGGTCAGGAGTAAGGCAAGGAGGGTGTATGTCCCCTATTCTATTTAATGTATACATGGACGAGTTATCAAGTCGCCTGGATATCAGAGCGGGCTGTCGTGTTAACGGTATATGTATGAATCATATAAGCTACGCGGACGACATGATCCTCCTAGCTCCGTCGATCAAGGGATTAAGATTACTATATAGGTATATATTTATTGTTATTAAGTTTAATTTGTAGAACTCCATTTTATTTTTTATTTTTTATATATTCAATAATATTATTATTGGGTTTATAAAAACAGTTTATTTTTAAACAAGTTCTGCTGTGTAATTATTATTACGCGTGACAGACGTGAGTATTATTACGCGTGACAAAAAAAAAAAAAAAAAAAAAAAAAATTAAGATTACTCCTACAAATTTGTGAAGAATATAGAAAACAGCATAATATGATGTACAACCCGAAGAAGACGGAATTGATTGCGTTCCACCACGGAAAAAGTCAAGATACAAGTAAGATGCTCCCCGTATACCTTAACGAGGCAAAAATAAATACATGTTCGAACGCGAAATACTTGGGGCACATTATTAATCAAGACCTATCGGACGATGGCGATATCGAACGACAAAGGAGAAGCCTAAGCATAGTTTCTAACATGATTGCCCGCAGATTTTTCAAATGCAGCAATACCGTTAAAAAAATACTGTTCAACGCATTCTGTACTGGCCTGTATACGTGTGAGACATGGTGTCACTACCGAACTTGCTCGATGGAACGACTCCGAATTCAATATAATGACGCCTGTAGAATAATATTTGGATACCGAAGATACAGCAGCGCATCGACAATGTTCACGGAACTAGGACTGAATGGATTTGCCGGCCTGATGAGACACCGGGTCACTGGAGCCAGGATGCGGCTAATGGCCTCCGCCAACACGTTGGTGACCGCAGCCTACCAGCACCAAGCGCCACTCCTGAGTGAGCGCTGGGCCCAAGCGCACTCAAGACCACACCCTGCATAGTTTTCCTTATTTGATAATTTATTATATCTATTGTACAAAAAAAAAGTATATCTATATGGGACGCGTGGGACTGCACTAACCTCCCCACATCCTGGAATAAAATATTATTATTATTATTATTATAGCGTTGTCTGTCACAGGCTTTATACATTTTATCTGGCGAAGAAACCGTTGGTTTTGAAACATGTCGATCTTTTTTTGATTAAATAGTGTTAACAAAGTTATTTATTTTATCCATATTAAAATGAGGCCACAAAGTGAATTTTCAATTATTAAAGAAATTTTTAATTTGATTATTTTTAATCTAGTTCTAGTAAACGGACTATATTTGGTATTTCAAGCGACCGTTGATTTCTATACAAGAAATCACACATAAGTCTTCATACGTCATACTAATTATCAATCGTTGTCTATCCATGGCTTCGTGAACGAACTTTCTTCCTAACTTCTTCGACTCTCATCGATCTAATTATATGTTTTATTACAACATTTTGTTTGAGATATAGTGCAAAATAATATGCGTGTATATACACAAGTCAATAAAAGTGATTAAAATAATATCGACAAAGAAATAGCTAATTTTGATGTGTTTTTCTTTAAGAAGGATTTTAAAAATATGTTGTGATCATTATCATTATCTGTGATATTTTATTTATTTATTTAAACATTGTAAATCAGTTATTATTGAGTGATAAAGTCAACAAGAAAGTGTATAAGTAGTTTTAAATGTGTTATTATCAAATAATAATACTTGTTGTTAATAGTGAATAATGATTATAAGTTCAAAATGAGCAAAACGGTGAAATATGAATTGCTGCTGGATTTCGACGGTGATTCGGGGTAAGATTATTATTATTTTTTAAAAATATTATTTATATGTTGTTTTCTGTGAATTAGTCCACAGTATTTAATAAAATCTATATTTTAAATATTTGTGTGTAAAATAAACTAAATTGCGTGAACACCTCGCCAGGAGAACCTATGCTTAGGTATCCACGTGGTAGGTGCTGAGGTATTCAGGTTAGGTGCGGTATTTCTGCATATTAGATATAAAATTACTACAAAAAATAACAATTCTTTGTTTCGCAAAACTGCGACTCTACTGTATCAGTTCGTGTTGCTGGAATAAGCCCTACTCAACACACCCGAAGGAACAGTCCCAAACTATTATAACTATAATTAACTATTAATGCATCCGCTAAACTTGATAGACAGTATACCTCAATGCTAAAACCTGGACTTCTTGAACATAAGAAATGCCCAGATTAGATTATACGATAAAAAGGAACTCACCCATCGCAGTTGGGGCCTGTCTGCTAGATTCTGGATGCACTTGAAATATTAATATTAAATTATTATTCCACAGTTGTGGTTATGTTATACGTCAATCCTCCCCGTCTGAGATACTATTTTATACTTAGCTCCATAAATAAACCAATCACTAGATCGATATCTTCAGGCTTTTTGTATGAAACAAATTGTTCCCTAACAACCATAGATATGCCAATATACATATAGATAGTACAATTCTCATTCGGAGCCTACTTATTATACTGTACACCAATGAAAAACTCTTAAAGTCTATTCCATAGACTTTCAGAGTTTTTCATTGGTGGATATAGTAAGGCAATCATATGACGTCACAATATTTCGGTTCCAATTTTCGATCGTAGTTATACCCTCCTGTACTGAGTTCTGCAGATCTATACAATTATCTTAATATATATAATACGGACCGGTCAGGGGCTGAGTTGGCATTGCGTCTGGGTCCCACCCAGGTATTGTCAATTCAATTTTTCGGCTGGCTGAGTCCTCCATCACTACACAGTAACATTTTCCACATACTGTAGTGGTTACAGTGGGAGATTTTCAAATATGTCAGGTTAGGTTAAGTTAGTTAAAGTTTGTCTTTAAAAAAAATTGAAATTAAATTTAATAAAAATGCGGAAAAACCCTACACGGTGCATATTTTTCAAATTGGTAAACATAGTAGTTTATTTTGACACCACTAAATTGATATTGTAGACGCAGAACTAACAGTGGTTGATGTTTGTATTCATACTTCGTCAGGGTTGTATAATTTTAAATGTTATTATTAGGTAGGTACATTTGCAGCCACAATGAAAAATCCGTAAAAGAGAAAAATGATCAGCGTATCAAATATTGTGATAAAATACTCATCCTTGTGTACATTTAAAAATTTTATTTTTGCCCTCGCCGGGAATTGAGCCTGTGACCTTGACCTCTGGGACCGAACCAAAGAGCTTACCGCTATGTGACGGAGGTCGCTTGATAATAATATTATGAATTGATGAGCGCGAGCATAGCGAAGTCATATTTTAACTCGGCCGTTTTACATTCGCCTGTCTGTAACTTTATGGTTCAAGCTAATTCTGAGTAGGTTGCTAATTTTAAAGAAGATTATTTGTTCAAATGTGAAATCTTCGTGTTTATTTGGAATTTCTTATCCACATTTTTTTTTCAATATTATGGTACCTATCGGTCTGAAGAATGTTTAAAAAAAGCATTATCATTGAGATATTTCTTTGGATAAATAAATTAAGTTTAATGAAATTACTGAGATTGAAAATATGATTCATTTTAATAAGAAATTAAGAAAGTATGTCTGCCTCAAATATTGATGTTTTGTTTGTGATTGAATATACTTAAACTAAAAGTGTTAATTAATATTGTCAATTTTTGTGAATACAATATGCCTCTAAAATTATTAACGCACACGAAAATGTGATATTCTTAAACTTAATTTAAAAGAACTTAAAGTAAATAAATAAATTAAATAAAACACAAATTATGTAATTATTTTTTTCAAATGACAAATGCTACTGCATTAAATAAATACACGTTTTATAATTAAGTAGATAGGTATTTAAATACCTTCTTACACACCTTAAGAAATCAGAGCAAATTTTGTTTTTGATTTACTATATATGAAAAAAATTTGAATTGTACTTTTTTGGACGCGAGGTCTAGATACTAACTGTTCAAAGAACTACTGGTGGTAATTTCCATTTAATTATCATTTTAACATTTACTTCATTCAGTCGTCAGTATTTTCATTATCATATAATAGCTATCTAGTTATATAATATATTATCTATCTAGGTATTAAGAGTACAAGTAAAAAAAAAACATTTTTATATCTGAGACAAAATCTTCAAGTGGTATTAAAATAAAAATCACAAAAATATATTTCAACCCGCCTCACAAAAATTTATAATAATTCAACTGAATATATTATTTGATTGGTGTTAAAAGTATAAGTCAATTTATACCTTTAGGATTATTTTTGTCTTCATGACTATTTAGGTACTAAAGTAAGCTGTTAAAAAATCCAATAAAAGTAATCACAGTTTGTAAATTTGAAATTACACTCCGGAAAGGTTGCTGTTTTTGATTTGTACTCTTTATGCTTTGCATATTATATATGCAATGTATTTAAAGAATATAATTCTGAAATTAACAAGTATTGTTTAAGTTAATAAAAATATCATATTTTTGATAGGGTAGTGAAGCTATCTTTCCCATTTTTTTGTGATTTACATAGCTAGTTTTTTTTGTCAAAAATGTGGTCGCTAGTGTGGAGGGACTGATTTATTCATGCGTTGGAATACATTTCAAGGTACCTAATTAATCAATGATAATGCGAAGCCATTAAAATATAATACACTTGGAATCAGTAGTCAATAGCGAATGGACACGTATTCAGATTTCTAAGCATGATTTGTTGTAATTACATGTTAGGATATGTACATAATACAAACATTCATTAAGTGTGAATAGGTTTTCAAATATGTAATTAACCACATTATTCACAAGTGACTTTAAAATGTAGTACGTAAATAACATAAATTTCTTCGTAGGAAGCTATCAGTTATCACTTTGTGGTTTGACATCATACACAAAAATAAGATTAAGCATTATAACTAGCGACTGAACGAAATTAGGTTTTCAGCCGAAACCAAAACCTAATTTCACCTTCTGTTCTAGTTTCGGCCGAAACCAAAACATAATTTCGCCTTCTGTTCTAGTTTCGGCCGAAATCTAAACCTAATTTCGCCTTCTGTTCTAGTTTCGGCCGAAACCTAAACATAATTTCGCCTTCTGTTCTAGTTTTAGCCGAAACCTAAACCTAATTTCGCATTTTCTTCCAGTTTCGGCCGAAGCCTAAACCGAAACTCCGAATCTTCGCAAAAATCTGTCTCTACCCCGACATTAGCATTTTTTATCGTTAAACTTGTAAATGTTCTATATGATATAGTGTTAAATAAAACGCGAAATCAAATACATATAAGGCATCAATTTAATGAATAAATTCGTTTACTTTCTGTGCTTTTTGTTTCGTTGTTACGTAACAGTTCTACAAAACAAAGAATTTAATGTACGCTATTGGAACTGACTTTAACTTAAGTTAATTATAAAATTACAAAATTTTTTAGAACTACTAACCATAGAAAACAAATCAGTATAGTATCTACTACTCATAGTTATACAATAATAGCAAAACAATAACTATTTAAACTTCGGCTGAGCCGAATATTATTGGCCGTAACCGAAATTTCAGTCGGTCATCTCTGAATAGTATAAAATAAAGACGCTTTTCATTTAGGAAATTTCTTCCGGAAGGTCTATTATTATTTAAATCATGTATATTATGTTTACAGAAAGTAGAAAAGTCGATGTTTTGTAATCAAGTCATAAACATATATTTTCGGGTGCTTACATTCCTAATGCTGGCTAAACCTTATGAGATGTATCAAAATAATATAACACGAACTTGAATATCTTAAAAAGGCCTACAGAAAAGTTCGCGATGGCATATGTCTATCTCCTAAGGATAACCCCTAGCAACGCCGGGTACATGTCAGGTAGTTATTAATAACATGATATCCTTTTGTCTGAAGAAACTACTGTGAGCTCTGCCGTCTTGAATTTGAACCACATATATAAGAATATATAGACTAGAAATTAAAGATGAGGGGTAAAATCAACTGTTGAAGAACGAAGGGGGTAAAGCTGACTGTGATTCGTCAATAAATCAATCTGACAGTATATAGGCATCTCGCATTATAATATCACCATTTAGTTCTTAAAAGTAAAATCTGCTTTTGAATGAATACACATTTTTACATGGGAGCGCAAATTACTCGCCACGTTATGAACAAATTTGCGAAGTCCAAATTCGGCAAAATAAATTTCTTCTATTTTCAGAGTCGAATATTTCGTTTACGTATTTAGTTACGACATTTTTATAAATGTTCATAATTTACTTCCCAGCAACCAACCAGCTTTGTGTTTCGCGTCCAGACGTATTTCGATGTGATAGTATATGTTTCTACAACTGATCCATATTATACGATGTGAATATGCTTAATAAAGTAAAATAATGCTTATATATGGAATGTAATACGACAAATGGGTTTATTCTCTTTTTCACATCTATTTTTACAAGTTTTCATACCACAAGCCACCATTGTGCCGTGTTATTTCGTAAAATGAACCGATGATGCCTCGACCATAGTTCGCACAAGAATGATGACGTCACGTTTTCAAATTTCACTTGAGGTCATACGCGAGCCCAGCCGGCTCCAATGGAACCGGTATGGGGAGTGGGGATAATACGCTTTTAATCACTTAGGGCAGGTCTACTAATATTCATATGTCTATGATTTGAACCGATTTTTCTGTCTAAAATTTTAGATTTTAGGCCGACGCAACTATATTCAGCTTGTCATCTCATTTATATCATCGCAGGATTAACGCAAGGCACCAAATTATTGTTGTTGTATATTTTTCAATAATTCAATATAAAATTTACTGAAATATAGCGAAAGGGGAGGTAATTACTAGTAAATAATGACATGAAATTACTTGAAGACTATATTTTTATACTTGACACAGACGGTTTCCTATTCCACGAACCTTGACTGACGAAGCGACAAGTAATAATTAATCTAACCCTTTCAGAGCGATCTTTGATGTTAAGTTATCTTTATAGAGCGTTGCTTAACCTTCTATTTTTGTAGATTTGTAGAAGTTTTAACAACTTCGTTACTGATAACACCTCGATGGTAAAGTTGAACTAATTACTTTTCTCCGCAGGGGAGGCCTAGGCAGACCCAGGTCTTAAGGTCAGCTTGTAACTCCACCCAACTTTTTGAAAAATTATTTTTCTCAAGTATACTCGTCTGTTGTTGACTGTTGACATGATCTATCTGATTTACTCGATTGTGTGATGTCTTGCAAGAGGGTATCGGGCTTCTTCCACTACTTGCGCGTAATTATACCGAGTGCTCAAATACTTTTTTGTCATTATTAAATACCGAATTGTGACCCCCAAAATGGATTCTGTGCCCCAATTAAATTAACTACACAGGAGGCCCTGAGGAAAAACATTCCCGCAGGGCCTATGTCATCTTTGGGGTGCTATGTGGATGGTATTTTTTAGGGAAAGGAGGTTCTGGGAAAGGAAAAGGTATGACGGGTGGGTAGGAATCTGGTGGTCAATGAATCCGGGAGTGATGGACGAATGAATCCATCCCTCCCAATGCGGCTCTAGGCGATGGGTCGAGAGAGTCGGGTTGGATAAGTCAAAAGGTCTCCCTCAACCGGTCTCTCCTGATCCGGCCCGTCACGCAGTAGGCGGGCATGCGCATCCGCTGCCGAGACCTAGACAAACCTCGCCCCGTGAACCCGGGCACCCCTACTAAGTCACCAAATGTAGCAAAACACATAGGACAGGGGTGTTTGTTATTCAATAAATAATTCCCGAGGCGGCGGTGCCCTCCTCCCAAATTGAGCAATATACGCTTTATCGTATATTGCAGTGGTTTAAAATTTAGTTTTGGCCAAGCATCGTAAGGAACTCTAGAATTACGGTAAATTAATTTTGTGTCTTTTACGATTTTTTAGTAAAAACAACTGATTTGAGTTTTTGACACAGTTTTTCCGTAACGAACGGCAAAAAAATGAGTTTTATTTTATTTACTCGCTTATAACAATATGTATACATCCTCCTAATTCGTATTAATATTTCCTAAATGTCAATCTAAATGTTTGTTTTATTGAAATACCATCCACATTACAATACGAACATCGGTAAATTTGCGCTGCTTTGGGAATACATGGAGGAAACGCTGTTTAGCCCGATTTTGCGATAAATTTTACTTTCTTTTGGTGATCATGGCGCAATATTATGTAACTATGTAAAGTGATTTGTGATAACTGTATAATGTAAATAAATAAATACAATTAATGGAAACATAAATCATCATTAATAAAGTAAACACAATGATAAACGAAAAACATTACCTGTGATAATGAAAATTAAAAAAAAAACCGTTCTGTAACGAACAGCGGGGTTAATAGTTAACCTTCTAATTTTAATTTTTCTAATGCGCATTTGGTAAATTGGCTGAGGAAAAGTAGAAAATATATGCGTCCGAAAATATGTTCTTATGAAGTAGATATGAATGTTGTGTTTAGTTAGTTTTATGTGAGAATTGGAATGAGGAGTTTGCTTGCTGAAACAGTTTCGCGTGAATGAGTGTTTTCTAGTAGGTAATTATACTAATATCTTCCGAGGTTCGAGGCAGATTTATGTGGAATTCCATCCTATCACTGCTGAAAAATGGCGTAATAGCATTCAATAATTAGTAGAATATTAATTCAATATTTCTGATATTAAAAATTTGATAAAAATAAAAACACTACTGAACTACAATTTTGACCACAAAATCAAATTATCAAACAAACACAAACTATCATTGACATACTAGTTAGACAAGCGTACAAAAATTACATAAGAATTCTGACGGTAACTACAAGCTTTGGACAGACACCACAAATACCAGGCAATAAAAGCATTCAACAATATTACACTCGACTCAAAAAATTAGGAAAATAAACAAAAAATCACAAACTAACTTAAGATATGGATTAAAGACCAAAAAATAATTTATTACAAAAAAATTATCTTAAAAGAACAAATACAATATACCTACATAGTACACATATTATACACAACCGGTATAATTAATACATATTAATTATATACATATTGCTTGGTTTTTATTACTGCATTAATTATTTTATTTTTATAAATTTACTTTATTTATTTTATCATATTTATTTCTTAATGTGTCATTTAAATTCGTTTAATTTAACATATATCAATACATTTCAATCCATTTCATTTACAAACACAAAATTTCAAATAAGATTGTAAAACGTGGGCCTCCTAGATCACAAGGCCGTGACACTCTTTCAAAGCAGCCTCCTAACTCGTATGGGATTTTACAAAAATTGTCGTTGTAATTTATTTTCTTCAATTTATTCTTATTTATTAAAACATCTTAAAATGTTTTAGTTAATTTAAAAAAATAAATAAAAATACATTTTTAGGAGGTTCTCATACAAGTTAGGAGGCTGATTTGATTCAGTGTCCCGGCCTTGTGACCTAGGAGGTTTTGGTAAAGCACCATTGAGGCTAACATTACCAAATAATACTTTATAAAAAAAATTCTGATAATGTTTCAATAAATAAATAAATGTTGACCATACGTTGCCAATTAGAACACGTGCAATATTAATGTTCTTATTTCTTGTGAAATTAATTAGTTTCCTTATATTTATATTGCAATAACTACCAACTTTTACCCGCAACCTTCGGACCATAAGTCAACGCTCTAACACATTCACCACGGAGATCGTTATAAAATAAATAATTATTAGTATAATGGAGCATTACTAAGACGCTTATTTGGCAAACGATTTTATTACCTACAAAAAATATTATATGTGTCATGCACCTATATCAAGTCCGTGTTATCATTTTATGTAATTGAATTATGATTATTGTTTAGCATGTTAGTTGTAATATCCTTGATATTAGTGTAAGAGCTCACCCATAGATGGCACTAGATTAGTAATCAGGTTACCCATAGATGGCATTTAGCTGTCGAGTATCGTAGAGACCGAGGGCATCTCTCTAATCTTATAAAATAAAGTCGCTATCCGAATCTTTGTGCGCTTAGTTCTTCTAAACTACGCGACGGATTGTGATAAGGTTTTCACCATCATTTAGAGAATTCCTTTCGGAAGGTTTTTGTGTATAATACATGTATATTATATTTATAGAAAGTAGAGAAAAAAATTGTAATTATGTAAAAAAAATATTATCGGTCGCTTACATTGTTAACGCTGGCTAAACCTTATGAGATACATTAAAATAATGTACTACGAAATTTTATATCTTAAAAAGGCCTACAGAAAAGTCCTTGGTGGTATATGTCTATCTCCTAAGGTAACCCCCCAGCATAAATAATAAAAAAACCCATAAGTGTCGGGATCCGTATTATTCCAACGGCCTATCAGAGCCCACATGAAAAAA
Source organism: Hesperophylax consimilis (assembly GCF_061612785.1). NCBI lineage: Eukaryota > Metazoa > Arthropoda > Insecta > Trichoptera > Limnephilidae > Hesperophylax > Hesperophylax consimilis. Next base: position 6,837,885 of record NC_142862.1, on the reverse strand, counting down.
AAAATTATTCCTGATTTATTAAAAATCCTGTTAAAAACGTGATGGCGAGCCATTTCCTAGTAAAATATTAGTACAGAATATATCGGGATACGTTTTCATGCTGCTGCGCTTATTCTGATAAATATAATGACGAAATGCTACAATATTATAATTTATATGAACACGTGTTCCGACATTCGTGTTTTAGTGATAGCTTGTTATTAAACCTGTCCATTTATTCGTTATGGCCTTCAGTCCTGGTTTTAATAGGAATACGAATAATTTAACCAAATATTTGATAAATTAACAATATTTTATGTCACCAAGTTTTCTCCGTACATTGTCAATATATCACGTTATATATAGTTCAACGTGTTTTGTTGAGCCGAAGTTTTATTTTATTTATTTATTGATACATTACTCTACAGTACTTTACATTTCAATTCAGCAATGTTGGCCTCACTGGGTTGTTCACCCGTGTTGAGGCCCCCATTTTAAAAATATACGAGTTTATACATTTAAACAAAAAACAACATTAAAATAAAGATAAATTTACATCAAAAATAAAGATTAGAAATCAAAATCCAAATTCTCACACCAAAATAAAAACATTAGAAGAGAATGGAAATCGGCATTTACAATGATCTATGTGCTTGTGCGTGCCGCTTGCCTTATACATTTTTTGTGTTGCGTGTATATGTTTTATTCTCTTATGTTATAGTTTTTTTGAAATATTGTCTTTTTTGTTCTTTAATCCATTTTTTTATTTTGTATTTGAATTTATTTTTATTTTCCTCAATTTTTGTTTCAAGTGGAAGACTGTTGAATGCTTTGATTGCGTGGTATTTATGGTGTCGTTGTCCAAAGGTAGTGTTTACCGTCGGAGTTTTTATGTTTTTTTTATACGCTTTTCTGACCGGTCTATTAGTGATATTTTGTGTTTGTTGGGGATTGTTTTTTTGGTCGAAAATGTAGTTTAGTAGAGTTTTAACATATAATTGGCGTATATCAAGTATGTCACAGCTTTTAAATATTTGGTCTGTGTCGGTTATTTAATAAGATAGTTTGTAAGAAAACCCGGAGACACGTTCCTGTAGTGGCGTGCGGTCCATAAAGGCTGAAAAGATATCAAAAATAAAACTAAATACCACGTATTATGACGTGTAAGGCGGTCTGTCACGACGTAGAACAATTTGTACTGCACGTGCGCTCCATTCTCTAATTTTTCCATAATTTTATTATTTCTAGTCACTGTTAGTAGATCCTTGTTTCATTGTAAAACAGTTATTATCATTTTTTAAATGTGAATACTTCACAAGAATTCTAGCTACTCCTAACCGTCTGGAGCCAGTGAGACTATGGTATCCCCAATTTGAGGTGTCATTAGGCTGAAGGTCTTTGGGAGGGGAAGTAGGTGGGGAAGTACCTGGCTGTTCATAATATATGATCACCAAACATGGCTAAACCCATTTCAAGCAACATTTCAATTCTGAATTATGCTTTTTCACCTTACTCGTATTGAGAGTATATTCCACTCTGGAACTTGCAGCAACCATATATCTTATTTAAAATAAATTAATTGTGAAACAACACTAATTAATCAAATACAATTTACTTGCGCACGCCGGATTTAGAAGCCGCGACTTCCAGATTGCTAGACGTGAGCCTTACACCTCTACCACTTAGCCTGATGAATTAAACTTAAAGGGTTTGAAAAAAGAATAACATTAAAATGAAAACTTGTTAAAAATACTATATTTCGGTTGTATGTCTGAAGCTCTAATGAATTCTAGATACAACTAGGATTTACTTTGAATGTAAGTGTCATTTTAAAAATTGTAATTACAATTTCCCGTGATTTTTAGTAGTACAAAATCCCTAATCTCTAAATAGTATAAAACAAAGTCGCCATCCTCGTATGTCTGTTTGTGCGCTTAGTTCTTCTAAACTGCGCCACGAATTTTGATAGGGTTTTCACTATCATTTAGAGAATTTCTTCCGGAAGGTTTATAATATATATACAATACATTCATATTACATTTATATAAAGTAGAGAAAAGTCGATGTTTTGTAATCAAGTCGTAAAAAAATATTATCGGGCGCTTACATTGCTAAACCTTATGAGATACATCAAAATAATGTATTACGTAATTGTGTATCTTAAAAAGACCTATAGAAAGTCCTTGATGGTATATGTCATTCTCCTAAGGATAACCCCCAACAATGCCGGGTACACGTCAGCTAGTAAATAGTATAAAATAAAGTCGCTATCCGCGTCTTTCTGTGCGCTTAGTTCTTCTAAACTACGCAACGAATTTTTATAGGGTGTTCACTATCATTTAGAGAGTTTCTTCCGGAAGGCTTATATGTATATTATACTTAAAGAAAGTAGAGAAAAGTCGATGTTTATCCTAGAATTATTCACAACCTCAAAACTTTACTCCGAATCATTCACAACCCCACGTTACACGGGTACACGTTAGCTAGTTAATAATAAAATGATGTTGCTATGATACTAATGTCATTTAAAATTAAAAATCGGAAAAAAATGTGTTTTTATTCTACGACCGACCTATAGGTACGTATATATGCCGTACTAATATATCGCTGGAATAGATTTTGTGATAGAAATAATGAATGACTTTACAATTCGTGATGTTAGTTTCTCCTTTGTCCACCTGCGCAAAATGTAGATCTGTTCTGGTACCTACTTGATAAAATAAAAATACCGTACTGCTAAATTAAAATCCTATGGTTTTCCTTTTTTACAGCTAACAGCCGTCGGTAGATGAATTTAATGAATAAATTCCATTCTCGTTTCTACGAGAACTCTTGGCATTCCTTTTATGGGGAGGAAAATACCACCCATAACTTTGACATTCCCACGACCTACTGGGGTCTGGGTAGGTATAAAGCTGACCCACTTTTCTCGTAATATTGTGAAAATGTCATAGGTTCTTCATAATATGAGGATTCACAGAACAGTCAATTCCTATAAGTGTGATCTATACAAGTTTGAAAGAAAACATCCGCCAATTTACATAAGACCTTTTGGTTCAGACGCTCTCATTTTTGCAAATAATTCCGTTCAATATTTTCATGGGTTCATAGGTTAAAATTTATCGCAAAAATATTTCAAAATTTTCACAGAATATGTCAAAATTTCCCCAGAATTTACAAAATTTGCCCTAATTTCAAAAATTTGTCATTTTTTCCCTAGATTTTTGTGCATTTTTCCTTTTCCCTAAAAATATTTTTCTCCCCTAGATCTATGGAAATTTCCCTACGCATCGCATCACTAGATCCGTCTCTATCTATATAAAAAGGAGAGAGGAGAGTGTGGCGAGCGGGCGGGCGTGTGAATTTTATGTTTATACAAATCTATTTATTTGTTCCAAGATTGATGAAATTTTTCATCCTCGACCTTCAAAAAAAAGGAAGGTGACTGTATACATGTTACTTTAAAAAACGACCCCTGTACAAACAGAAATTAGATACTTGATGAAATTTTGCACACTTGACGTTAAAAATAAAAGGTAAATTACTGTTTGCACCTTATTTTGAAAAACTTTGCGCTGTAATAATTATTTAAATTTAATTAAATAATTAGGAAATCGAGTGAGACTTTGGCGCCACCTTGTATATATGTATGTGAGAGGATTTCGGTATCAGAAAATAATGTTTCAGTCAATTTCAGTAAAGCTAAGAAAAAAATTATCTTAATATTCACTTTTATTATAAATTAATATTCACTTCTATCGCTCTATATCTTCAGTGGTTATCATTATAATAGTAAACAAATCTATTTGAACGAGTCGGCTGATTACAGTTTGATCAAACGCTGAAACGAAGCGAGGATTGGCGTTAAACGGTCCCCGTTCGAATGTCGAAAATTCATAATGGCGCTATCGTCGATCAAATTTTACTGATGTTGAAAATGCCAGTTATTTCACAAAATTTGAACAATTCATCAAATTTCTAAGTTAATTTTAAGTTGTGTTATTATTTCAGTTCTGTGAAAGAACTGTTCCATAATGACGTAATAACAGATCTTTAATAGAACTTTCATTTTAACTTTGAAAATTGATGAATTGTTCAAATTCTGTGAAAAAATCCGTCATTCCAAAATATGGTTCGAAAAAAATACATTGATGACCTAGTATTAAATTGCAACAAGTCCGAATCTTTTTTTTGAGATAATCATTGTTTTGTTTTTGCGCATGTCTAAATATGTATGGAAAATGTGAAATTTCAACAGTTTTCATTGAAATTTCTACATTTTAAAATAAGTGCACGGACGAAATCAGTCAGTTGGAAGGGGGTGACAGATTACGCTATAAGTTCAAAGAGTTTTATATAACTATATATTGCTCGCCATACAATCCCATACAGACCTGTCACACCTAAAAAGATGGATGTGTTATATGTGTGAGTGCGGCGACGATATGCGTCATGATCTGCTAGCCAGGCTATATTTGAAAATTATGCGACCCCCTCTCCTACCTACTGCAGGCGAATGGGTCAGAACAATTTACAAAGCGCCGTAATTATGCGAATGTTATCTGTCCAAGTGACAGATCCCATAAAAATAAATGATATTCCGCGGCAGTCCCCCAATTGATGACCCTCCTCTTCTGAGGAAGATTATAGCATAATGTGTCACCCCAACATATAATACGTACCGTAATGTACATCTAAATATGTTCATATTTAATAGGTTTTTCGACTACTAAGGAGACAAACATTTTAATTGATTTTGTTGCTGTTTAAAATGGGAAGAGCTCCTTTTGGCGAATCTTTTGATTTCAATCAATTTTTAAAAATCTCAAATTTCTGACAGTGACGGACATATATATATAATGGAGTTATGCCTGTTAGTAAGATCATCTCCAGAAAAGTTCCCACAAAAAAACTCAACACATAAACACGCTACAAGGTTCACAGAAAACTTATTAATCCCAAAAGCAAACAAAACTATATTTCAAAAAGGACCACACTACATGGTCATTAAAGTATATAACAACCTTCCACGTAGCATCAAACAAATAACCGACATACTTAAATTTAAATCATCACTAAAAACTTCTCAACAAATGTCACTACACCTTAAATGAATACCTTACATAAATTAAATACCAATGTTTTTTATTCTTTATTTACATACATTTGTTAACATGTCATTGTTGGGTTATGTAATATAATTTGTATTTGTTGGGTTAGCTGGAAGAAATACGATTTAACCTATAAGCTATACCCTTTGTACTCTGTATTTTTGTGCAATAAATATTTTTTTGAATTTGAATTTGAATTTGATAACCTATATCGTAATTTATAGTTTTTCGGACTTGTTCCCGTTTAATACTGTGCCATCGATATTTTTTGGCCAATAATACTAATTATAACGATAGTAATTAATAGTCAACTTTAGATAGCTCCGTTTGGTGATTCGATCACCTTCCTAACTGTGAATTTGTAATTGAAGGTGTGTGTTTTAAATTACTTATTAAGTTTTCCAAACCATTTTTTGACTTTAGACTAAATAAATGACAGGTTATTTATTATTTAAGGTGTCCAAATTCATTAATGAAACATTATTTTTTTAGATCAATCTGCTAATATGCATTTAACATTTGATGTCGACATCTTAAAAAGACTCGCAAACTCATTCGTAATTCTTATATTTAATGAACTAATTGACTTTTCTCTCTTTGTATTTGTCCAAACGAGTTTAATGAACCACAAAGCCCTCATTTCGGTGTCCCACGACTGATTCTTCTTACCAGTGCAGCTAAAAACGCCGAACTTTGCGCACAAAACCGTTACGGAAGTTATCGCAAAATTATGCAACACTGGGTGTTTCAAAAGTTGCTAACTTACCGATTTAAAATCAATTTTTGACATTTAACCTAAATAATTTTCTACGGATTTTGAATATCTGTACCTTTCGGGTGGCGAAGCTTAATGCCAAATCACTATTTTGATTAATCTTTATAACGAATTGGTGAACATTATGAATACCAAAAAATATGCTTTAGATAAATTGAAGGGTTTCCTGTCGTTTTGCTTGAGTAGAATACAAATAAAAATAAAAAAATTACTCAATAAAAAATATAAATGTAAACCACTAAAAAATATTTTTTTTTAACAGAAATGTATGAACGCGTAAAGGAAATAACAGTATTATAGCTATAGTTCGAAAATGCTTTCTTATAAAATTATTTACAAAATAAATAAAAACCAGTTTTGTGCTTGAAATCGAACGTTTCTAGACTCCGTTTGTTAAGCGATTTTAATGCCTATTACCTACAAGATAAGGTAGATCAAGAATATACACATTTTGACTTTTAGCTTCCTCTTAATATAGTGTGATTATAATAATTTTTAACTTCTCTTAAAAAATAGTGGCACATTTATTTTTCGTTTATAAACAACCTTCTAACTCCGAATACACTGCTTAGGTAATCAATATTTATTTATTTGATTTGACGCCTAGCTGGGCTTTTACATAATGAATATATATTTTTTAATTCGAATAAATATGGAATTACTAATTGAGGTACGTTGTGAGGCAAAAGGTAAAAGGGAGGGGAAGGAGATGAAAAAGAGGAAGTACCCGGCAATTCAGATCACCAAACACGTCTAAAGCCATTTCAAGCAACGTTTCAATTCTTATTTGTGGTTCTACACTACACAATACGTATTCTATTTAACTACTTTCTTTTATTTTTTCTCTACGGAATGCCATAGTGTTAGGCTGTCTCAATGAGATGTTGTATCTCTAAATAGTATGAAACAAAGTCGCTATCCACGTCTGTCTGTTTGTGTGCTTAGTTCTTCTAAACTACGCAACGGATTTTAATAGTTTCACTTAGAGAATTTCTTTCGGAAGGAATATATAATTAATAAATGCTTATTATATTTATAGAAAGTCGATCAACGCCGGGTATACGCCAGCTAGTGTCATTTATAATGTTAAATATTTGAAGTTTCAGTAATCGTTAGTCATTTTGCGACCACCTTGTAAATTTGCGCACCGCACTCGATGGCGATGACTGGACTGTCACACGGATTATTCTTGCTTGCTGGCCGCGTGCAATGCTCGAGCAAGGCACTACTTTTGTACTGGTAGGCTACGGCCAATGGCAGAGGAGAATGGGAAATAAACCCACGTCTTTAGTGTTGTTATGATTTCTACAAGTCGGTGGTGCTAAGTTCCAGTGAGAGTGTGTTCAATATTCAGTTTTTACCATCGTTTACAGTAGTTTTACAATTTAAAATACTTTTGCAATGCTCTATATAGGAAAAGTCATGTTTTTATCAAAGATGTGTTAATTTTTGACCATCGTTTTACCATAGTCTGGAAAAGTTTGACCATAGTTTTAATGAAGTAGAAATGCGTGTTTCTGTTGCTTTTTGCAATATCAGTGGTGCCTTAATAAACTGAATAGAATTTGACTAACAGTTTTAAGCAATTAAAGTAGGAAAAATGAATAAAAAATCACATTTATGTTATTTCTATCAAACCCTCGATTCTGTAGAGCTCGACCCTAGTTTTAGCGTAGTTTTACAGAGTACCCTTGGCCTATTATTAATTAATTTGTACAGAACACCGGGATTACAAATTCATATAGGTATCCATCAATTTTCTGTTTGTTGTTTTTTTTAATCAAAACCGGTAATGCCAGAAAGTTTATTGAATTCGACGATAGTTTTGCCGTATTTCGTTAGTTCGTTTGCCATAGTTTTACGTGGAAATTCGCCTAGTTTTACAATATTTGTAATATAATTTCGCCAAGGTTCTACGTAATCTATTGATATTACAGTATAATGGATGTAAAATTCGACCTTCCGTTGGTTATATATCTTGACTAACTAGAGTCTGTTGAATTTGGACATAGTTCTAACACAGTGCTATAATACTTTTGTCATAGTTTTGCGTGATGTTTATAAAAGGAATTAGAATACAGGAAGCAAAAATAAATTGATTTTTTTAAATTATTTTGATCAAAGCCCGTTATTGCCAGTTTCGCGCATTTTACTGTAATTTAATCATTATTTAGCAACAATCGGTAATCGATGCATTTACTTGTGCCTACGTGCGTATTATACATATGGGGAAATGGATCCATGATATTTCATCTAAATGAAAATTCAACACACATTTAAAAAGTGATATAGAGTTATTAAAAGTGATGAAACAAAAAATAGGTTTAATACTTACCTATGTAACCTAGTTTTTGTTTCATCACTTTTCATGACTTTATATCACTTTTTGTAGGTGTGTTGAATTGTCATTTCGATGACATACCCGGTCACCGGGGAAATGAATGATTATTTTACAGGTAAACGGTCAGCACTCAAAAATACACACTTTGTCGTCTGTTGTGATATGATTTATCTGTAAATTCTATACGGGTAGTTAGAAAAACGTGTAATGTTTGCAGTGAAAAAGGTCTAAGTCTGTAAGTTTTTAAGTTCTACATTGTATCCGTTTTCGAGTAGATCGAGTCCGAAATTGAAATTTTTTAGCTAAATTAAAAACAAAGTCACTATCAGCTTTTTATTTTCTTTTAAAATGTTTAAAATTTAGTTTCCCAATAAAGTGAAAAGTTTAAAAAAATCGAAATACCGATTTTTTTTGTTTGTTTGTATTATCTATACTAATTGAAGTAGATTCACTAGTTTCCCGCTTATACCACTAGTTTCCGTACGCCGTCTATATGAAAGGGTTCCATGCTAACTCAACACAGTGACTATTCAACACACTTTTAAAAAGCGATACAAAGGCATTAAAAACGATGACAAATTATTTTTTTTAACCTAACCTAACCTACTAAACCCAGTTAATAAAGTTTTTGTTTCATCACTTTCCATGACTTTTTAAAGATGTGATCAATTATCATTTTGATGATTTATCCGGTCACCATATGAAATAACGTACTCGAATTTAAGATCAATCGTTCGAAAATGCCTTCACTGGTTTTCAAAATGCACCTTTTACAGATATTACGTTATTTCATACATTTAAAAGATTTACAGTGCAAGCATTTTCGTTACTAGAAACTCACACATTTCCTAACTACCCCTTATAGAATTTACAGATAAATTATTTGTAGTTTTGATTGAGTTACCGATCACAAAATAATGTTCAGGTCTATTTTTTTTAGTGAGGAACGGCTACGCGGCCTTATTAGGATTTGGGGCCAAAATACCCAACCAAACTGAATAACATAGCATTTATATAGCGCAGTTTAGTGCCATTTCACTTCAAGTGCGCTTGCTTTTTTATTTATTCGGGTTTGAAATTATAAAATATATGCCATTAAAGAATTTAATTTTTCAAATTTTTGTAGGCAACTTTGGCAATTATTTGCGAGTTATAGCAAAATTACTTTTATATCTACTATGAAAATATATAGAAATTTAAAATAAAATAATAAAAAATGATTAAAAAAGCATTTTGATGGGTGTAAATTTAAATAACAATAACCTCTACTGGAGCGACCACGCGAAATAAATAATTTTGCCTCGATTGCTCGAGATATCCAGACGATAATTTTTTTAATTTTTCGCCAACATTAAAAAAAACATAACATAGAATTTTTACATGGAGTCATACAAACTTGTTATAGTGCTATATAGCCAATGAGTTAACCTGTATTTTACCGTTTGTTTCATTTTTGTAGGATGTGAGATCAAGAGATAATTTGCAATTTTTTTCAATAAAGCAATCGGAGGCATTTAAATTGGCGCATTTATATTACCAAAAGCAATCCAGTGGATAAATAACCTATTTACTTTCAAACATAGACACAAATTTCTCGTCAATAAATAAAAAAAATTCTACCCATTTTCTTTTACACTTAGCATCAATATTCGGTATAAATACGTAGGCTATATTATAATATGAAATAATATATACAGAGAAGATAAAATAGCACAAACCGCTACTTCTGACACACCTCTCTCTTGTCTCCATGTCTCACCCGTCACCACCCGCCGGCCGTAGCGGGAGGCACTCTTGGACACACTGATCCATAATTTCACTCACCCCTCATACGTTTTTCCTTTCTAGAAATTCCTCTCCTTCCTTTCCCTAAAAAGACCCGCCACAAAGCATCTTCAAAGATGACATAGTCCATGAAAATAATTATTTTCCCCAGGGCGTCCTGTGTAAAAAAATCTTCTAATTAATAATATTATGCCGACGTTTGTCGCGAGACCCGACCGTTCTCATTAATTAATTGTTTGTTTCACTTGATCGTGCCGTGTCCGTGCTATTGTACATTGTTTTCATACCCGTGGCGTGCATTCCTTGTTAATTATTTCAATACATATTGTTACGTCATTTCACAGTATGAATCATTGTTTTATACGATTTGTTTCGAAGCAATTAAATAATCTGGAATATACCATCACGTGATGAACTCCGTAGTTCTGTATTCATTATTATACAAAAGCGTACAAACCAACCATCTCAACCAATTTTAAACATTACGATACGATACGATACGATTGTACCAACCCAACCAGGAGCGCTCCTGTCCCGGTGCTACCGGAAAATCAGGGGGTACTGATTTTTTAGAATTTCGGAAAGCTCTGAGCGTCGGAAGGAGGTTGGAGTTAAATCGACCGGTATACAGGTCAATTTAACTAATAAGCCAATATTGGAATTTAAAATGGGCAGGAATAAAAGAATTGATAAAGCGTTTTTATTTCCTCTTCTTTCTTCTGTTTTCTTTCGTCTTGCCTCTTCTCGGCTCTTCTTGAATCTTCTTTTCTACTCTTGGCTCTTCTTACCTGTTTTTAATATTCTTGTTCCTTCTTGTCTCTTCTTGCCTCTTATCACTCCCCTTGGCACTTCTACCGTGTTCCTCCTTCCCTTTCTGTTTATTCTGTTGAGTTACTATTATCCGATGGAGAAAAAAAAACGTATCTTTTTCTGAATTTACTGTTTCAATATTTCGTTTAAAATTCGCTAATATTATCTTCAATAATTAAATATTACAATTTGAGATTTTACTCATTAAGTTATTATTAAAAAAATGTAACTGGTTCATTCGGGAGATCAATTGAAAGCACTTTAATATTTAAATTTTGAAATAACATTATTTTGTTGTGCGTTGCCTTAATTTTCGTTCTAAAATTTTAACACACTTTTTACGTGGTACACGGAGGAAAATGAGTTATTCTAATTTATTAAGAATCTCTTCAAATTATCAGTACTCCGGTTAAAACCGGATTGCAGGCCGGGTATCTGAATATCATTACATTTTGTAAATATACACAAAATGGGAATACGCCTTGTAAGCACACTTTATTTTAAAAACACTTTGTTATAGTTAGAAAATATTGAGAAGTAAGTATTTCAGTTTTCGGAAATGGATGGTTCACTTGGCAGTAAACCAAAATATAAACCTGTGATCCTAAAATTTGTTCTTAGGTTCTTAGTGTGGGTTTGATAATAAAAAACTAGCCTAAATTCTTTTTTAAATTTAGTAAGTCAAAACATTGCGTGACGAAAATACGTTAAATTATTAGTTTTTTTTACGAAATAACTACTAAAATGCATTATTTTCCATTTTTAGAAACTGGAATATTTACTTGTCATTATAATCTTACTGATACAGAGTGTCCTATTTTCTGTATATTTACTGTTTTTTAATTATTTACATTTATAACTCACGCAAAACCTGTTTCTTTGTTAGTGCGTACATAAAGAACGACTTATTCATTTACTATTTTTATAGCGCAAAAAACTAGCTGTCTAGGTAGTGAGAGCAAGTGAAAATGATCGAGTTATACATTAATTTAATTTGATTCCTAGCTTAGAGCAGTTAGTTATCTGTGTAACAAGTGAAAGTGATCCGCTATAACATGGCCTGGAAACGTTTCGACAATATGGAGTACGTATTATGTGTTTGTTATGTGGTGTATTTGTATTGGTTTTTTTAGATAACGTCTAATCGATTATGTTAACCCTAAATGCCCGAGTGTGACGTTTTAAAGGTTATTGGTAAAATGATCGTAATCAAAACGATCTTATACAAAATGATCATAATCAAATGATCGTGAACAAAATGATCTTAGGCAAATAATAAGCAAATTATTGCAAGTAAATAATACGATCGAATGGTAATTAACGGTAATTTACGATTAAATGCGCTTACGATCAAATAATAATTACGATCTTTTTACATACGATATTTTTTTACCATCTTTTAACATACGATATTTTTGCTCACGTTCTTTTTACATGCGATCTTTTTGCTAACGACCTTTTCACACACGATATTTTTTTGCCATCTTTTTACATATGATATTTTTGCTTACCATCTTTTTGCTTACGATCTTTTTACATACGATCTTTTTGATTACGGTATTTTTGCTTACGATCTTTTTACATACGATCTTTTTCCATAAGATTTTTTTGCTTACGATCTTTTTACATGCGATCTTTTTGCTAACGATCTTTTACATAGATACGATATTTTTGCTTACGATCTTTTTACTCACGATATTTTTTTGCCATCTTTTTACGTACGATATTTTTGCTTACCATCTTTTTGCTTACGAACTTTTTACATACGATTTTTTTGATTACGATCAAAACGTCGGTTACCCATTTTATAACATTCACGGCAGAACAGATGTTCTAGCACAGCGTAGCATGACAACAGGAATGGTCCCATTGAATGAAATTACCAAAACAGTGGATATTTACATTTAATTACCTCTTAAACGGCACTTTAACCTCAAGGATACGTTTAAAAATATATTTTTTAATATAACTAGTTATTCTGAGGAAATTGAATGTGGTAGATTACATGTATACTATTTTCAATTTAATTTACAAAAACATCATTTTGCAAAAAAAAAACTAATTATCACGCAAATAAAATCAGATTGCGCATGGTGAATGTTTAACTTTAAAACTTTTTTTATATGACTACTCGTATTTGTCCAACTGGATAAATAATCTCTCGCATAAATAAAAAAAAACATTGACTAGTTTTTAAGGGTTTCGATTCTAGTATAACATTTTTTTCTAACTTTTCTTGTACAATTTGCCATATTTTGTTGCGTTTCGACATTCAAATATTACATCAATATTAAATTTCAAAGCTCATGATAAAAATCACGTTGCGGACCTCGCTGAAAAAAATCACTCGCCATGCGTCAGGAGATCGAACATAACCATAATTATAAAAAATAAAACTATTTAAATGTTGCCTTTGTAAATGTAAAATAAAAAAATCTAATAAATAAGAAATCCGCGTCCAGAAACGATAAAAAATTAACTCTTAAAAAATAAATAATAAAATAAAATAATAGTGTTTGCTTGAACCTTGGGGGTTATTCATGCAGATTAAGAATGGCTAATGGGAATCAACCGAGCCTAATGGTTTACCTTGAAATTACAATGTAATATTTATGTAATGATGTGTAATTATGAATTGCAAAATTTTATCAGTTAATTTTTTTTGTTTGTTTTACCTTCAGCGTTTTGGAGTCATATGACTTGGCGACCATATTTTATAAAAGTTCTAGCGGACCCCGCAATGCTTCGCTATTGGTAATGTATTTCTCGGGCGCCTCCGACTTCTTACACCATTCACTACTGCATACCACAATGTTACTGTTAAAAAACTGGATTACATCGACTCCGTATCTCATTCAGGTGCAGAGATATTGCGTTAAGTATTCCTCGGGCGTCCCCGACTTTTTCTACCATTTAAACCACTCTCTAAACACGCCTTGCACTAATAAGAACAAACTTTGAAATTTTCAGCGATATTGGTGTAGAACTTTCGGAGATTTAAGATTTTGAACAAACAAACATTAACATTTTTATTTATGTAATAATAAATAATTTAATATAAATATATATATATATATATGTAGATGAATTTTTATGTTTTTTTCTTTCATGTGGAAATAAAATACGTAATTTTGGGAAGTTAAAAAGAGAAATAATTATTTTTCCCAGTTTGCCTCAAATATTTATACTGGATGCCACGAATAAAATTCCAAAAATAACCGACTGAATAATTAATATTTCGCGCTGCTAACGTAAACATTCTGTTCAACATAGATTTTATTTTTATTTTATGAACGAGATAAAAAGTGATGTTACAGTTTTCTTACAAATTCCCTAAATAGAACGAATGTGTTTTCAAAATATCGAGTACTCTCAATTTTTCTTCTTTTTAGTAAAAAATTAAGTCAACGTTTGGTAAGCGTTTTTTACAACATTTTTTTAGCAGGAATATTATATTATTTCGGATTAATAATGTTTATTTAAATATATACACTGGAAAGATAATTTTATCTAGTTTCTAAAACAGTTTTTGTTTTTGCGGAAAATTAAAAAAATAAGACGAATGTAGCACATTTTAAATATATATAAAACAATACAAATTTAACAAAACTGTTGAAAGAACTAAAGGGTTAATTTGAAAGAATTTTTTTTCGAAAGATATTTATTCAATAAATATAAGTAATTACAACCTTTTTTGCTAGTTTAGTTTTATTTTATTTTTAATTGATTATTTTCTGTTTAAGTTTTCAGCATACTTTTAAGTGTAATTTTTCAACATTTGTCATGTAATAGAATTCTAATTTGCTTAATGGGCCTTGTATTTGTGTAAAATAAATATATTTATAAGAATGTATTATTATATCATATATAACTGTCTAATGAAAAATCTAAAACGAATAAAGCTGTCCGACAGAAGATTGGTTTCTATTTGAAGTCATTTCAATTTTTAAAATCATAAATTTCCTTATTAACAGCCATACGGTAAATAATTTCATTTCATGTTCCTAATATAGTTACACGAACCAAAAATATCTTAACGATAAAGTCAATACCAATTCATTTATAATCTCCCTTATACCTTGTTTTCACAGTTTAGCTAATCAATATGCAGAAATAGCAGATATTTTTAATAGCACCGATAGAACATTTCACATATTCTTTGAAAACAGTTATTACTTTATATTTTGTTTTCTGTAGCCTGAAATTTTAATTAATTTAAATAATATTAGTAGATATGTTTACACCATATAAAATTGTTTTGTAAAAAACTTTTATTCTGTATATAAATGTACATTTTATTTATTTGTTTATTTGCAAAAACAGTATAAACCAGAACATTGCAATATCGATAATTAAAATTTACAAAAAAGTGAATAATAAATACATTTACACAAGTGGGACAAAGAAAAAGTTTCAAATTTAGGTTTACAATGTTGAGTCTTGAATAATAATATTTCACGTTTAAATACGTTGTAGGACATGTGGAAAATATCCACATTTCCTGTGAGGCAGTTAATTAACCTAGTGATTCTTCCAAAGGGCATCACCATTGGTAAGTTAGTTCTGCGCTTGGGAAGAATCAAAAGCCTGTGTTGGCAGCCTCGCGCAAAATTATCCAGGACAAAGAATCCTATTTTAGCCAGAATGTCTGGTATTGATACTAAACCGTTTAGAAGCTTATACGCCATCAGGAGTAATGCAACATCCCTTCTGGAACTAAGGCTGCATACACCCAGCATTTCCAAGATAAATGAAGATAAATTCCCAATTTGACCTGGTTCCACTGTCCAGAGCCAGTGGGACTATGGTATCCCCAATCGGAGTATGTTTTGAGGCTGAGGGATGTGGAGAAAGGAAGGAGATGGGTACGAAGAAGGTTGAAAACACTGATAATAAAATAAAATAACTTAATTAACATATTTGATGATTGCTTTGCTTCAGATCCGTCCAAAATGAAGCAGCAGTATCGCACCGTATTATCATCAATGGCATGACATGCCAGTCATGTGTCAACTCCATCCAGTCTGGGGTGTCCAACATCGCAGGCGTCCTCTCCGTCAGGGTAAGTGGTGCCGTTTATGTTTACAGATAAAATCTTTTAAATTGCAGAGCAACATTATTTTATCCTGCAAAGTCCCAATCATTTGGTTCATTTTCAACAAAAGCTTACAATGTTGTGAGATGTGAATTGCTTTTTGTGTGTTAAAAAACAACGAGGTTCTCAAAATCCTCAGTCCAATATAACAATATTCAATAAATAAAAATACATTTTTGTTAATACCATACTTGATAAAGTGACTCTTTGATTTTTGTTAATAGTTCGACACTGCAATTGCAGTGCTTCGTGATATTCTTGGGCACAATTCTTCAACACTTCAAATGCAGGTTGAAGAAGCTCCTAGGGGTTAATGTGGGTCTTGAAAGAACCGGATGAAATGAGGGAAGAAAGGCAGATACTTAGTTTTATTTTGGCCATATAAAACTTATGTACAAACTGATTAAATGTAAACTGTCATTTCCTGAAAATTAATGAATAAATAAATAAATAATATTAGAATACTTGCGTGTTCCTGGCTACCCGGGATATTCGGGTTTGGTTCGTTTACTTCCTCAAAATAAAGAACTCGAGTGAAAAATATTGTGGCTTTAAAAATATGTATATTCATATAGATCAATTAATGCTGATTCTGAATAAGTTTTATTAATTACATGTAGAATTTATAAATCATCCTTTAAAAACTAATACCAGTAGATTACTCTACACATGTAACAATGTATTCTCATGCAATCTAGATCATTTGTGAATGGGTGTTTTTATTTAGCCTTCTGAGGCCAGTGTTACTATGGCATCGCAATCAGGATATATTGTGAGGCTAAAGGTAGTGGGGAGGGGAAGGTGTTGGGGAAGAGGGAGGTGAGGCTATTCAGATGTGGTTAACAAACTCAGCTAAAGCCATTTCAAGCAACATTTAGATTCTGAATGGTGGTCTTTCACCAGGGTGATACCGAAAGTATCTACCGCTCTGGAACGTGCCGTAAATTCCGTTCTTGTGTCTGATAATATATCAACTACCAAATATATTTTGATAAAATTAAAACGATATTACATGCATTAGAAAAATATGAAAAAAATATATTTAACAGCAGCCGGGATTCGAACTCTAAATCTTCAATTGTCAGCAGATGTCATAACCAATTTTCAGTCTTAACATTTTGTATTTCTCTCCTCCGCAACATACTTCTTGAAATAATTAGTATTTCTTTTCTATAAAAGTTGTCCATTTTGTAAACATATATTTTTTGATGGTATGTCTTCTATTTCTTCAGGTGGAATTGTCAGAGAACGCCGGCTATGTCTTGCTAGAGCCCTCCCTGACCAATGTGGCGGACGTGGTGGCCGCCATAGAGGACATGGGCTTTGTGGCAGCCCTGGACACCGGCAGAGGCCCCCTGAGGTGTCAGATCGCTGTTGAGGGCATGACGTGCCAATCTTGCGTCAGGAATATCCAAGGTAAAATTTTGTGACAACCCTGGCTTGATTTATTTCAATGTCGTATCGCACACGATTTTCGACTAGAAAAGAATACCCTTGGAGCCTCTGATATTTTGCAATGCAGGTGGGAAATATGTTCACATTACATTCATTTTCCAGATAAATTCGCCAATTTTGGACATACTTCAAAATAAAATACTGTTTTTAAAAGCAGATGAAAGACTCGGTTCAGTTTTTAGTATTACAAACCAACATATCGTCGCTGGGCGCGTAATACCCCCGATGTGAAAAAAATTCAGTTTTACAGATTGAAAAACCCCTTATTTGAGCATGAAAATGACGGTAGACTTCTGTTTCTTTTTATTTATTGTGTACATTAACAATCATTAATAGTATAAATAAATATCATTAAGAGGTTATTTAACATCTAATGTTGAATAGATAGGGTCCCATTAGCTCCCTGTTAAATATGACCGAAGGAGATAGGGTCCCATAAGCTCAGTTGTAGAGCGGTGCCCCGTCAAGGCAAGGGACCTGGGTTCGTTTCCTAGATGTGACCGTATCCTTTTCTAATTTTTCTGTTTCAGATTTTCGTTTAGGAATCGCTAATAATGTCTTCAATAATTAAATATTATAAAAGTTATTGCACATTTTTTTCGGAATATATATAAAAAAAATATTTATTAAAAAATTTGCAAGCCTTGACAATTATTTTTCAAATGCTAAAGTTGATTCATAAAATTATTTCAAAGTTTTCAGGAGCATCTATGGTAAATTTTTGAATGTAAACTGAAAGCGTGGTGTTCTCTCTTTCTAAAACTATTTAAATCACGTATCTCACCGTAATACGAAATGAGACAGCATGAATTTTATGAATCCGGTTTACGAGAAGTATGTCCCAAAATTGCTCTAGAGGTTAAACTGTTTATATTTGCAGACACAATCAGGGGCAAGCCCGGCATAGTGGCCATCACAGTGAGCCTGGCGGACAACAAGGCCACGGTGGATTATGATGGCGGTAAAACCAATGCAGCCGAAATATCCTCGTGGATATACGACGTCGGATTTGATACCAGTATAATAAACCACGATGATACTCAAGGTAGGTTTCACCCCCATGAGATTTGTTATTGCAAGGTTCATTAAAATTACTTAAAAGCAAGATTAGCTACCTAACTAACCAACCACAGCGCCGTTTCTGCAGAAATGGTCTGTTACACAATTCTGTCTTGACACATACGTGCATTGTCTCACACATACTCCTTTGTTATTCTGACTCAAATATGTGATTCACGGTGACCGGGTATATCATCAAAATGACAATTCATCACACTTCCAAAAAGTGATATAGAGTCATGAGAAGTGATGAAACAAAAACTAGGTTAAATAGGTAACAATTAAACCTAGTTTTTTTTAACACTTTTAATGACTCTATATCACGTTTTAAAGTTATGTTGAATTTTCATTTTGATGAAATATCATGGAACCAATTGTGTCATACAAAGTTTTTATGCTGTATTTGTTTAAAAAATGTGCAAATTTTAAATGGAGGAATATTTTGTCAGTTGCTTGTTGATAACACAAATTACCATTTAAGGGCTTTTCGCAGAGTGAATCACGGTCAGAACTATCACTAACTACCTGATACTACCTAGTACCTAGACTACATAGATACTACGTCAGCTAGCACAAAGACAATTCATCTACATGACTCCCAAAACTTCTCCCTGATAACTTAAAAACAGAAACCCAACCCCATACTTTCAAAACACAAATGACGCTACAACACCCATTCATACTACACTCTAACCACCTATCTCTAATCTCCCTTCATACACGCCCCTGAGGTGATGTCTCACAAAAGCGGCGCTATATAAATTAGCCAAGAATAAATAAATAAATCTCTCACATTCCTTATCAAATTTTCTTATGTTATCAAATAAATATTTATAAATAAATCTGAATTGCATAATTTAATAACAATTATTATATGCACATTAAAAAATTAAACTTCACCTGCCATAAAACAGGGACACCCTTAGCACGGCAGGTGAAATAATACTAAATTTATTTTACAAAATTTTTGCATAAAATCAAAATAAATTAATAAAAAAAAATTATCCAGCCATTTCTTCCTCGGGCTTCCCGATTTTTTCGACTGTTCTCTTTCGTTAAATACGTATTCTCCTTACACTTCTGTTCATTTGCTCAACACATCAAAACCATCTAATTAATGAAATTGCTTATTTGTATTTCAGAAATTCCCCTAGTACGAGTATCAAATGGCACGCCGGCCCCCTGCTCCACCTCCCCGTCCCCTGCTGAGGAGGACACTGAGGCCATGGCGTCCTGTGCATTGCACGTCAAGGGCATGACCTGTGCCTCCTGCGTGGCTGCCATCGAGAAGCACTGCAACAAGATCAACGGTACGTCGCTAGTAATCATAGCTAGTCATCTCCCTTCATCTTATTCCCTTGAAAGCAGCCTAATCCCAATCCCTGAAGTTCATTTTATTTGTCATTCACACACTAGCTCGGTATATGAAAGCCTACCATCGTCCATATTTCATCTTGTTCCATTAACAGTAGCCCTGTCCCTTTAATATAGTTCATTGGGTGTTTGGCTATGGTCCACTGGTTCCACAATTTAGTATTCAATTTCCCAGGTATCATCCCTTCCTACCAAGCCATTCTGGCCACAAACAAAACTTATGCAATAGCCTTCAGTATACTAGCGACCTCTGTAAAGTAACCTAGACTGGTCCTGTCTTTGCTCCCAGAAATCATTGCGATCGAGGTACTTGGCTAGATCGTGGAACTGGAGTTTCCTGCTGTGTATATTTCTATCTTTAACCTATTTAATACCTTGTTCCAGGTGTCAGCTCGGTGGCCGTGGCTCTACTAGCCGCCCGGGCCGAGGTGCGCTACCACCCGGCCAAGGTGTCCCCGGGGGACGTGGCCCGGGCCATCTCAGAGCTGGGCTTCCCCACTGAGGTGCTTCGAGACACGGGGGCCGCCCAGCAGACACTCATACTAGGGGTAAGTTTATATCTCCTGACCCGAAGTGGAGCACGGTCTCCAATTGCCATCCACATATCGATGGCTTAAAGTCAAATAAAGTTATCTACAAAAAGACATATCATTAGATTGGCATGTTTTTTTTAATATATAACGTGTCCTCTAAAATTTAAGTCCTCGAATTGCTGCTATGTTTTTTGTAGATAACGTTATTTGACTTTATGACCTAGAATTATTTGCGTGTTTTTTTGTCGATAACGTTGTTTGACTCTAAGCCCTCGATATTACACAGTCAATTCCAGCTAACGTCGTGCAAAGGCGTACCTCTGATGGTTCCAAGTTCAAAAAGAACATTGAGAAAGCAGAACATTGAAGAAAACTGAAGAAAAACAAACAAAACATCTAACATAAACTATCCTAAACTTACCTAACCTAACTTATTATTTTATCATGCTCTTTTGTGTTACTGTTCTGTTTTATACAGTTATCAGGCTACTCTGTATCTTTTGGGTTAACAAACCAGTAAGTTCGGGGTTTAACCTTCCCTTGCCGGTGCTGTCACCTGAGTGAACATCGTCTCTAATTAATAAAATATCTCTCTAAATAAACTAAACACAGAGTTACAATTTTAGGTATTCCTCCGCAATACATTTATGTATTACATTAAGTAATTACAATATATAAATATTTACCGAGTGTATAGCTGCAGAGGAGGAGGAATTTTTTAACACCGTAAGGGAAGGGTTAATTCGGGTTTGTGACGTGGCTAAACCAGCGGCAGAAATGTTTCGAAAGATACAGAGTAGGCCCCCAGTAGTTAATACCTATCCCATTCAACAAGTGGACCTACTATTTACTATGTCTCCAATTACCATCTACATTTTAAAAATTTTAATCTTTGTTTTAAATGGAAGACATTATAAAATGTAGAATAGTCGATAATAAAAAATAAAAAAAATTAATTGATAGTTTTTAATGGCTTTTTATTTTTGATTTGCAGATTAAAGGCATGACCTGCTCGTCATGTGTCAACAAGATAGAGACCACGGTGATGAAGATTCCGGGAGTTTTATCGGCGGCTGTTGCACTTACAACACAAAAGTTAGTTATCTTAAATTGTTGACCTAGTGGCCTGGAAAGGTTAAGCATTGCTGAAGTTGACAATGAAATAGACAACATACTACAAAGTATAGGTATCGTAGCCAGAGTTGACGCAAACATAGTACTAGTTAAAACGATACAGAGACGGAAGCAAGGCAAAAAGCTGTTGGATGTGTATACTTATGCACTAATACACACAATTCTAGTGTGTTTGGATCAAATCTGCGCAACCTATGATATGTAGTAAAAATATAATTATACAGGGTATATCAGTCAGCAAATACAGCTGTCTGGTGATATATTTTTCAATCAAAAACAAAAAAAAATATTTGTCTATCACACTTCACCACTTGTACCCAGCCTAGCAGATCACGTGGTACGCATTCCAACTTGTTCCATCAGCACCGTACAAATGAGATGGAGCGCATATCAAGTTATCGGTTGCGACTTGTGATAGAAATTTTTTTTGTTTTCGTTTTTGATAAAAAAAAATAACATCGGATAGTCAACTGAGTCTTCATTTTTAATTACAAATATGCTCAGGAATCGCTGGCTTAAATCCTTCGGGTATGTGCTGATATACCGTGTTATGAGATTGTATTTCAACTCACGTTCGCTTTACCAATGCTTCCTCTATAAAAGGCCTGAAGACCTGAAGTTGTTACGAAAATAGAATCAGCTGGCGGACGAGGAAAGTTTTGCATCGGCACACCAAGAGTTAAATAAAAAAAATTGTATGAAAACACTCAAGTGGTATTTTGGAGCTATGGTGACTCTTAATAATCTCTTTTGTTATTAAAGAAAAACACATATTCCCAGGTTACGTGTAACCCGACAATGCTTGAAAAACTCCTACTACCATCATTATAAGATGGTAGACCGGTAATGAATGAACTAAACTAATGTGTTGTATTGTTTCAGAGGGAAGTTCACATTCAACGGGGAGGTGACGGGCCCGCGGGACATATCGGAGGCAGTGGAGAGTTTGGGCTTTGAAACTTACATAATTAACAATAAGGATAAATCAACTAAAGACTGTTTAGAACATAAGTGAGTCAGTATTTATGTACATCTTTTCTATTTTTTTCTTTGTACGCATTTGTCATCTTTGTTTATTCTAATTCATTTGGTTCATCATTAGTTTGGTTGGAGTTCCATTCCTTTTATATTTATATATTTTATTCTTGTCAAATTAGAACTTCCTTTAGTTTTTTTTTCTCTCTTTTTACTATCCTTGTTCATTTTGGGAGGCGGGTATGGATACCGCCGCCCTGGGATCCGTTCATTGGATAACACAATCACAGTCTTTGGTGACTAAGCGGGGGTGCCCGGGATCATGGTGTGAGGTTTGTTGAGGTCTTGGTGGCGGATGCTTCTGCCCCCCAACTACGTGGCGGGTCGGATTGGGTGAGACCTGTTGAGGGAGATCCTTTCACCTTCCAGCCAGACTCTCTCGACCCTTCGTCTTGGGAGGGATGGATCAATACTGTTACTCCTGGACATACTGACCCCCAGATTCATACCTACCCCTCATACCGTTTTCCTTCCCAGAATCTTCTCTCATTCATTTCCTTAAAATACCCTCCACAGAGCATCCTGAAATATGATATAGGTCCTTAGGGAAATATTTCCCTTGTGGCCTCCTTTTTTGTGTAGCATGTTAATCTCTGTTACTCTTGTCTAATTTTGTCTCTCTTTCCTTCTTTCTCACCTTTTATGTACCTTTCAAATCTTTTAAACTTTGGTCTCCCTGTTCTTTCTTGTTTATCCTTGTCATTCTTGTCTCTTTTGTCCATCTCTCTTATACTTTTTCATTTTATTATACCTGTCTATTTTCATTCTGTTTCTTTCATTGTTGTCTGTTCTTTATTTAGTTTTCAGTATTTTTTACTAAACCTATTTGTTCTTGCAGAGCTGAAATACGTAAATGGCGTAATGCCTTCCTGGTGTCGCTATTGTTTGGCGCACCGTGCATGGCCGCCATGGCCTACTTTATGGGCATGATGGCCGACACGGACCACGACCACTCCGACAACATGTGCTGCGTGTTGCCCGGCCTGTCGCTGGAGAACCTCATCATGTTCCTATTGGCCACCCCTGTGCAGGTATGTGACAGCAAACCTAACAATAATATACCTGTTATTTCTCTTTAAGTCTACCCCTAACTTGTGATTTTGGCATACTCTAAGGCACAGTATTGGGCCCTTTAGTATTTATCATGTTGAATTCTGCAGAAGGAGTAAATTTTCCTTGCGGGAATAAAATTCAACTGGTACGAGTACTACTTCAATATTTATTCCACTGTTCGATGAATCCTTTTGGTAGCAAAGTTTTCATTTTCTTTTGCAGATAATTGGTGGTTGGCATTTCTATGTGCAAGCATATAAGGCCCTTAAACATCGAACAACTAACATGGATGTGCTAATCTGTATGACTACAACCATAAGGTAAATTATATTATATCTTGCTTGGTTATTTTCCTTCTATTGACAAATGCTTGACGTTAACACCCAGCTAGCATGCTGAAAATATTTTTCTTTTTACAACTTGTTTTCAAGAAGTACACGATAATCCATGTAAAATGAAAGGGAATTTTGTTTTAGGTCATAATGTTTTATGCATCCAATAGCCAAACATTCTCATATCAAAATACATCCATAAATGTAATGAATATGTGACTGAGGGATGTGATTGTCAGATCACCTACCTAATTTATAGAGTATGTGATGTAAAAAAATAACTTAGATGTCACACAAAACTCTCGTTTGGGGAAAGTGTAGAAGAACTCTTAACCCCCCTTTGAAGCGGGAGGGTTAAGAAAAGTTTAAACTCTTGCTCTTTTTTATTAGGGTTTTGACAAAATCATATGTGTCATAATATATTTATTTAGAATTATTTATGCCTTTTCAGTTACGTCTATTCGGTGTGCGTGGTAATGGCGGCTATGATCCTGCAGCACACAAGTTCTCCGCACACATTCTTCGACACCCCTCCAATGTTGTTGGTCTTCATCTCACTGGGGCGGTGGTTGGAGCATATTGCCAAGGTATTTACTTCAATAAATTTACATTAGGCACAGCAAATATTCGTTAATTAAGGCAATGATTATTGTGATTCGCCATTTTGGCTAATTTAACTAATAGAAGAAATTAACTATGAACATTTTAATATGCAGATAAATTCCTTGGGCCTTACTAATCAACATGTTTTAAATTTTACACTACTGATTAATAGTTGAATAATTTATTGAATCATTTTATACTGAGAAAATGATAATAATGTTGAGTCCTAGAGGTTCTCATCTTTGGTATGGATAAATCCCTTTCTTTTCTTTCGCTAACCGAGTCAAATGTTGTACAATGTATGTATTGTTATTTTGTCAGGGTAAGACGTCGGAAGCCCTCTCCCGCCTTCTGTCTCTGCAGCCTCCTGAGGCAGTGCTGGTGGAACTATCTCCGGACGGGGGCATCCAGTGGGAGAAAACCATATCCGCAGAGCTGGTGCAGCGGGGGGATGTTATTAAGGTAAAAGCCAGTCCCTTTTTATGCGAATACTGGACATGTCCCAACTGCTTCCGACTGTACAGAGCCAGCGGAACTATGGCGTCCCCAATTGGGGAGTGGGAAATTGAATTAGATGGGGTAGAGGAAGGTTGGGAAGTACCTGGCTATTCAGATCTGGTTCTCAAACAAGGCTACAGCCATCTCAAGCAATGTTTCAATAATTCAGATCATCTTCTACTTTGCAATGCCTAGGCATATCTTGCTGGAAGCGCTCTTATTTACAATTTTTTACCTCACAAGAGCACTGCTGTCTGCAGTGTAAAGACAGGGGAACTATATCTCCACCGGGTTGGGTAGCATTATGAGGTGGGTTAAGGTAGGGGCTGTAGAAAGGGAGTCTTGAAGAGGCCCAGATTATATGAAGTATTAAAAAAAGATGTTCGTAGCTCATTTCATATGCGAGCTGACTTACAAAAAAATAAGTTGAAGAAATTACCCTTCTCATGAAGCCAACATCAACTATGAAAGGGTATTCCGCTCGTGTCCGTCGAGTTTCGCGTACCTGTACCAGTGCACAAGGGAACAATGCTGCTAGCTCCTTAGAGCAGACTTCATTGAAATACCTGTAGAACAGACTTAGCATGCCTATATTGCGTCTGTGCATTGAGATGGCAATCGTTCTGTTAACAATGGATTGTCAATCAGACGAACCGCCCTCCTTTGCACAGAATCAACTATTGTCTGTGCAACAAAACTAGGGAACTAGGGAATAGTTGAGTTTTATTAACTTCTTATGATGCTGGTCCAACAAAAGTGATCCTTTCTTGATGTTATCCAATGTGCCTGTTGTAGGTGGTGCCTGGTGCCAAGGTGCCGGTGGATGGCCGGGTGGTCCTGGGGCAAAGCACCTGCGATGAATCTCTAATCACGGGAGAGAGCATGCCGGTTCCTAAACAAATTGGTAAATTATTACTGTTACTATAATATACCTTAGAATGTCAAGCTGACACTATTTTCTTACTATAATATTAACCCTTAGAATGTCAAGCTGACACTATTTTCTTACTATAATATTAACCCTTAGAATGTCAAGCTGACACTATTTTCTTACTATAATATTAACCCTTAGAATGTCAAGCTGACACTATTTTCTTACTATAATATTAACCCTTAGAATGTGAAGCTGGCACTATTTTCGTAATAACTTAATTGCTTTTTTGCAAAATTATAAATTGTAAATTTTACTGTCTTACCAGATAATGTTATTATATTTATTATAATGTTTATGTAGTTTCCCCAGGTAATTTTTTTTTTTCTAGGTAAATAAATAAGAAAATATTCTCGAGTTTTATTATATTTTCCAGCTAAATAAACTTTCTTCACAATAAAAATAAGTCATATGAGACTTTCCTGTAAATAAATACAGTACCATGACTTAATGAAAAATTAGACACAGAATTTGCAGATAAAATAATTATGTTTGCAACTGACGAAATATCATGTCATGTAAATCTGATTGTTCCAGGGGCGGCCGTGATAGGCGGCAGCGTAAACCAGCGCGGCGTGCTGTTTGTGAAGGCCACGCACACGGGGGAGAGTGCTACGCTGGCTCAGATCTGCCGCCTGGTGGAGGAAGCGCAGGTCAGCAAGGCTCCCGTCCAGCAGCTGGCCGACCGCATAGCCGGGTAAGGAGCTTGCTGCTCTATCAAGGGGGTCGTCAATGCCTTATGTCACATTGCAAATTGAAACAAGCAGAATTATAATTGATTTACTTTTTGTCTCTTGCAGATATTTCGTTCCTATTGTGATTGGTCTCTCGGTGCTGACTCTGCTCTGCTGGATTATCAGTGGCTTCATCAACATAGACAACCTTCCTCCTCATGTGAGTACTTAAGTATCTAGTTCTACATATTAAAATATTTTTTTCATCCAGTATAGATGGCGCCGCTTTAATATCCACCCCCGTATAAATATGTTTATTTATTTAGACACCCATAGTACGTTCTATTACAAGTTATAAGTATTAAATTTTACATGGTTAAAGTACCCATTATGTATGTCCATAAATTATCTTAGTAATTTTGTCTTGAAAATAGTTCTTAATCTTAAGGCGGTTTAACCAGCGGACGAGAATTCAAATTTCGTTAAAAGACGGTCTCGCGATCGGACGTTTTTTTAGACCGAGACAGAAATACCGAATTAATTTTTCTGCGAGCCGTACACTCACGCGGATGACGAAAACTACAGCATGGTTCCGATGAAATAACAATAATTATTGTTGTTAAATTCTCGGTTGTAACTTTCTTCCTGATGACAGACATAAACACCTGTCCATAGTTGATTCTTTTCCCTGGAAATTAAACAACACAAAATTATCGCCAAATGTTATAAAAAATATTTGCTTATTCTGACTGATTCTTTCGAACGACTCTGTAGCATATAAGTACGTACAATGTACATGGATAATTAAATATCACTAACCTTTGTTTTTTCTGAAAATATATCTCCCACATACGTTTTTGATGTCTTAATTTGTGCTTTCTAATAAAACTTTTTTCCAAGGGTATATATTCCTCCCCATTTTTAAGCGAAGAATTTCTTTAAAATGTTATCAAGTAGACCAGGGGTCTCCAAACTTTTCAGCCGGAGGGCCACATTGACTACTCCAGTGAGTTCGGAGGGCCAAAACCGTTTTAATTTCTAGACACCCATATTTTCTGTCCTAGGGAGGAGGGGGGGGGTAGACAATAGAATTTTCAGGGATGAAAATATAGCTTTAGATAACGTAGCTTTGAAGATAATTTTTGATACTCGTTTCTCAGACCTTGATATCATTGCGAATCAAATAAAGATTTTTCAAAAAAATCCTATGATATATTCACCCGATACTTGTGGACGCAATGTATTGGTGCCAAGTACCTCGCCAACGAGCATATTTATTTATTCGCACGAAAAAATGTGCGGAGTTTTCGCCCCTTCTGAGCAAGGTCTTAGCCATTAGCTGTCGCGGGTCCTTGATGACACTGGTCATAAGATGTTTCGGGCCGGATGGAAGACACTGGCGGGCCGGATACGGCCCGCGGGCCGTAGTTTGGAGACCCCTGAACTAGACTGGCGTGGAATACACGTCCGCTCGCCGCCCTGTTGCAGCGGAGAATGATAAAATTGCGGCTTGCGCCGGGGTAATCAAAAAACAACAAACGCGAATCGAAATTAATTACTATTATATACTTTAAGAATATATTTTTTGGTCATAAATTATTTCTAATGTTTCAATAATGTCTTGGTAAATTATTTTTCTAAAAAAATCTGAACTATACCAATTTGTAATACCATAAATAAATAGTCCAATTAAGGGATTTTCGTCACGAAACGCGTCCTCGGATTTATTTATTAGTAATTTTATTTGAAATAAAAACAAAATTCTTATATATACTTATGATAGATAATTTATTGATTGTTTATACTGTATTATTCAATGATTTGAAATATTTGTTGTATAATACAACTTCACCTTTGAAAATGCAACAAATCTGCGCATCGTCCAACGGTAACACTTTATTATGATATGAAAATAATATTATTTTTCAAAATTTTACATCTTACTTTACAAGATAAAATAACGATCTTTCGAAATCAATTTGTGTTTTTTTCTAGAAAAGTGTCCATACGTCTAAAAGTGGCCTCAAAAATGCCAAATTTCAGGTCAAGTCTACCTATTTCACCTTAACTAATGAATGAAGGTATGAGAATAATAACAAAAAATTTTGGCTACTCGCATTATACCTAGCTCTCTCATTCAAAATTTAGGCGTATTAGATCTGTCAAAGAATTTATACATAAAAATGCAAAAATCAATCATTTTAAATACATGTAGGATTACGAAAGATTTTTTAAATATTTATACTTGGAGATCAGTAGGATTTATAGGTCCAATTAGAAGTTCTACCAAGCCGAACCCTCTGATATGAAATTATCTGGAGTCGGCAAATTATTTTCCCATTTGATGTTTGGTGATTTGACGTGTTGTTTTTGTATTATTTTGTATTTATTATGCTTATATAATTCACTTGCATAATGTTTATTGACTAGATAATCATTTGTGGTAAAGTGTAAGGGTTTAGTTTTTCTTGTGGCGAAGATTTAAACCGGACATAAAGTCGGAAAAAATAAAGTAGGAAGAAAATGTGTGGAGAGATCAAGAGATGTTTTAAAAAATATATGCTCACGAATTGTAATTGACTATTAATAAAGTTGAATGAAAAATTAATTGTTATGTAGTATACTTTAAAAAATATTTTATGTAACCCAAAAAAAAATAAAAAAACTAGAAATCATGAAAACTGTCTTTAAGTGTAGTAATTTTTCATAGTGGGTGTGTATGATATATTGTGATCACACTAGTTATTGGCGAGTTATTTGCTGCATTAATGTTGCTTTTTATAACATGTTATTTGTGTTTCTCATGCCAGGGCATGATGATGTTGGACCGCTCTGATCCGGAACGCGTTGTGGCCACGGCCTTCCACTTTGCCCTGAGCGTGCTGGCCATTGCGTGCCCATGTGCCCTGGGACTGGCAACGCCCACGGCCGTCATGGTGGCCACGGGAGTGGGTGCCACGCTTGGCATACTGATTAAGGGGGCAGAGCCACTGGAGAATGCCCACAAGGTATAATATATTGATGACCGGTCTTCCATTTTGAGCTTACTGGCTATCGCTTACTCATTTTCTGTTATATTGCGCAAATGACTCAAATGTCCAGAGCAATTGGGACTAATAATACCCGATAAGGGCACATTGCGAGGCTGAAGTAAGTTGAAAAGTTAAAGGAGATAGGAAAGAGGAAGGTTGGGAAATACTTAAATGTTAACTAAAAATTTATTCAAACACTAGCTGAAGTTCCCGGCGTTGCCCTGGCTTTAAGCAGAGTTTTTAGAAATCAGAGGTAGAAAGTAATTTGACCAAGATTTTATTTATACATATTTTTACTCCAAATAAGGTCAGGAATCACTGGTTAAAGTAAATTAAGTATGTCTCGTAAAACCCTATATATATGTTATAGTTATGTAAAATGTTTGTGTTTTCAGGTTAAGACAGTAGTGATGGACAAAACTGGTACCATTACTTATGGAAAGCCATCTGTAGTGCGCATGATCCTCTTTGAGGGTAACAAGACTCTGATCAAGTTGCTGGATCTGCTGCTGACTGCAGAGTCCAACTCTGAACACCCTGTTGCATCTGGTATGTACTGTCTCTTGTGAATTCGTAATAGATCTCTTCTTTGCATAGTTATTGTGTGATAGCAATGCATCCTTAGGCATTAGGAACTAATCTTCAAACTCAACTTACAATAAATGTTGATTGGTCAAAACTGTCAATACACTTGGAATTTTAAACTTTGATTGATATAACGTAACTTTAATGCATCTTTTACCATCTCCACCGATATAAACAGTTGTCTCTTGTAGTAATGAAGCTGAAACCAAGCATTATTTTAAGAGTGCAGCGGAGTAATTGAACTTTACCATATTTTCTTTCCAAAACCGGTGTGGGTTTTGTGAAATCCAGGTTCTATAATATGACAATGTTGTAATTTTGCAGCCATAGTGAAGTTCTGCCGAGACGCCCTGGGCACCGGGGCCCTGGGGGGCTGCAGCAGTTTCACCTCAGTGCCGGGCTGCGGCCTGAGCTGCCGCGCTACCAGGCGGACCACACAAGAGATCTCGGCCGCCATCACTGCACTCACTGGGTATAACATATTATTTTTACAGTATTGCATTCATACAGACTCCTCTTGGACATTGCTGGTACATTCTATATGCAGCTATATCAGTGGCAGTCGGTGACTTTTTGTAGAAAGGATGCGGGACATCAAATGTTTATGCTCGTACTTACTACGTACTTTACATCAAATATGTACATCTAGACCAGTGTTTCCCAGCCTTCTTTATGCCATGCCCCACCGTAATCTTTTCAAAAGTCAGACGCCCCACCTCATCTTTTTTTATGAAACAGCAGGTAAATTCTAAAATCATAATGTAATATGTTTGTAAACATATGAACCCCTAATTAAATTGAATAAAAGCTTTTCTAATACATATATTACAACTGAAATTAAATTCAGTTACGCTTGCTACAAATAAATTTTATGTCCGGATCTAACTTATTTAATTTCGGTCTTAGGTTATTAGTTATTCTATTAGTTATTTCCAATCAATTAATCAATCTTATTCTATTAGTTATTTCCAATAAATTTAGTTTTTTTAATGAGTAAATCGCTTATGGCGCTAAAACCACATTCCACCAAATAAGTTGAGGGAAAGGTTAATAATAATTTTAATGAATAAGTCGCTTATGGCGCTAAAATCACATTCCACCAAATAAGTTGAGGTTAATGATAATTTTCTGGTATGCAAAGTAATGTTAGGAAATTTTGTGTTAGTTTCTTTGCAAATTCTTAGTGTAAGTTTCTTCTTTAAGCCTTAATTTCACATTCGCACTCACACTGAGCAAAAAACCGTTATCATGTTATTACTGTAATTCTTCATGTTCACGCAAGCCAAATTTAATGGCATACGTGGTCACTCATACGAGGACTCAGGATAAACTATTCTCATTTTCTTCTGTCATTATTCATTTTCACAGAAGTCACAGTTATTGCAACACGTTCTCACTCATTCTAAGGAAACTTTCTTCTTATTTTCTTACTGTGATTATTCATGGTCAAGCATAATAAGACACATTCACACTCATACTAAGGAACCCGTTTTTTTTCTCGTGTTCTTTCTGTAATTATCCATGTTCGCAGAAGTCAAGCTTAATGGCAAACATTCGCATTCATACTTAGGCAAAACCATTCTCATGTTCTTACTGTAACTATAAATGTTCACAAAAGACAAACTTAGTGACTAACATTCGCATTCACACTATGGATAAACCGTTTTCATGTTCTTACTGCAATAATTCATGTTCACAGAAGTCACGTTTAATTAGAAACAATAGCAGTCATACTAAAAAAAAACAATTCTTACTGTAATTATTCATGTTTATGGAAGTCAAATTTGACGATCCACATTATCACTCATATTTAAGATAAACCATTCTCATTTTATTAGTGTAACTATTCATGTTCACAAAAGTCAAGCTTAAAAAGACACATTCGCTTTCGTGCTAAGCCAAATCCATTCTCATGTTCTTACTGTGATCATTCATGTTCACGGATATCCAGCTTTATATTACAAATTCGAACTTATGCTTAGGAAAAATCATGTGTCATGTTCTTATTGTAATTATATATATAATGATATTTTCCTTGTTATTTGAACGACACAGTCAATTAAAACACAATTGAGTTTCTCTGTAAGGAAAGAAGATGTTTATTTTGTTAATCTCACAAGATTTACATAAATAAAAGCATTCAGTTACAAAACATTACCTGTAAGGAAAGAAACGACATTTAATGTTATTAATTGTTATGTCAATTCCTTAATCACAATCACGATAGCAATTACCAATTATTGATATTATTCCCATCAATCTGCCTTGTCACAACCCATAGATTATTTTTACTATGTCTTAAACCATAGATTACGAAATATCGAGTCGACTGTGTAGGTACTGTGGCGCACATCCAGCCAGTGACAGTCCACGACACACACAGCCACAATGACGAGACAAGCTCGGCATTGCCTTGAATTAGAAAATTATATTTTTCTTTACATATATTTTATTTTAGGAAAATTAACAGTTATTTGGTTGGTTTATACATGTGCAATTTACTTAACTTAGAAACCAATTATATATTTCCTTATTATACTTATATATTATCTATAAAACAATTAAGCAGCATATTTTAGATGTTGTATTGTATCAATACAACATCTACAATATACAATATACATCTACATCTACAGCTACATCCTGCACAGTTTCTGTGTGTTTAGATAATTTTTGAAAATGTAACGGGTTTCATTTTATTTTAAGTACAATTTGGCGTATATTTCAATTTTGTGCATATCAGGCATTTGTTTGTATGACCGATGAGTATTCCCCTTTATATGTGGAATGCCTACGTGTCTCATCTCTGAAGCGTGGTGCCCCACCTCTGAGGCATTATGCCCCACCGGTGGGGCGTACGCCCCACCGTGGGAAACACTAATCTAGACGCTAGCCTATGAACAAGATACAATTAGGTACACAGGGTATCCGGGTGTAAAGTGGACAGGGGGTGATTCTACGTGATTTTATAAGTAGAAAAGACAAAAATCTTTTGTTGAAATTCCAACGTTTTAGAGGTAACGTAAAAAAGTTGAATTGTTTCTATGGGAAAATAAACATTCTTCTACGGAGATGTATGGGAAAAAAAAAGTTGGAATTTTGCAAAAAGTTATTCATCTTTTTTACTTCTACCATCATGTAGAATCACCTCCCGAAGTTAGTGAACTCTACCCCAGGACACCTTTATGTACATATTATAAGGATTGTATCAGGACATAGGTAACTATGTACCTATTTAAAAAAAACACAAATAAATAAATATGCGTTCGCTTATGGCAATGATCATTCATGGAAACTATATCTGTGGTCATACTATCTAATGATCACTATTCTAGAACTCGATTGTCTAATTATGCATCACTATTTCTATCTAAAGCAATTTTTTTTCAATCGAGAGGAAGGCTGGTTGTAGAGGTTTGTTGCATAATGAATGGAATTTCTTTGATGAAATCTTCAGTTAAATTGAGGGGTGTTTTCTAACATAAACTCTGTTTTTTCTTCCTCAGCCCCAAGGCCAGGTTCCCCTCTATGCTGTGTGACGTAGAAATAGACATTTGTGAGGACGCCACGACCAAGCAACGCCAGCAGCTCGACAGTATTCTGGAAGTCAGCGACACGGACAGCATGGCAGATTTACAAGAAATCGGAGATTCAGCGTCTAGTGTAAGTTATTATTTTGTAATCATAACATTCCTAGCTAATCCCATACCATACCCATTTAGTTTGCCTGACTAGACCTGATTTTGTACAATATCTTATAGATTGTGTTCTTTTCAATCCATACTAGTTGGCTGGCTCCTACGCCACTGGTTATAATGCGTCAATGGATCTATTTGAGGTAAGGAATCTATTTCATGATTGATTCTGTATTTACAACAGTCTCAAATTTAGGATCTGTTCTTATATCTAGAGGTTAAGGGAGACCTTCTGACCTCTCCAGCAGAACTTTCTCGACCCGTCGCCTTGCATCGCAGTGGGAGGATTCATATGTCCGTCTCTCCTGACCACTGACCCCCAGATTCCTACCTCCCCTCATACCCTTTTCCATCCAAGAACTCCCTCTGCATCCTTTTCTTAAAAATATCCCCTAGACAACCTCCCCAAAGATGACATAATCCACGAGTGAAATTATTTCCTCGGGGCATTCTGTGTGAAGTTAATAGAAAAAAGTACTTAAGATAGGTTGTTGCAGTTTTCAATTTGTTATTATCATCATCATCATCATTGCTTGGAGAATCCTGGTTACCTCTATGAAATGCCTCCACTCTTGCTGTCTTCTCCAGTTGCTTATAGGTTCCTAAGGCTGAGGTTTTTGCCTCCGTACCACCCAATCACCCAATGTTATGTCTCACAACCAACCCAACATTTTGTCTTGGGAGGGAGTTAAAAGAATGAAAATATGCTAAGCATAATAATTATTTTAAATTCAATAAAAGTCATGAACATGAAACATCCTTTATCCTTGCATATTATATTTATCCTCAAATATTGTCCCTGAATATTGAAGGAACATCTCAGTCAAAAGTGGATTTCTTATTAAAAATACTCACCAAATATTAAGATCATTGTTAATGATTGATATATTAAGATCATTGTTAATGATTGATATATTAAGATCATTGTTATCATCATTATTATCGCCAATTCTAATTCAAGACTAAACTAGAACTTTCAAAATCCCCTGTAGGTTTAAAATGATTGTTCTCATAGAAGACATGTGAATAACAAGTCTCTTTTCTTTTCCATGTATTTTCCATTGAAGAGAAAGGGATGAAAATAACATATAAACATCTACATGGTAAATGACCATATCATATTTCCGCTGGGGAGCTGCAGCTCGCGAGTTGAGTGAAGTATTTTTAGCACAAAAAGGGCAAAGGAGTATACGAAATGAGATGATTTTAGTAAGAATGATTTTAGCCTTTTCATTAAAACTCAACTTTTATATCATAGTTGTATCACAGTAGTTGAGCATCTTGTCAATATAATACTACCGCGGAAAGTACTGTTATATCTTTTTAATTTTGGACAATTCTTTGATACTTAATATTATTTTTCATAAAACAATACAATTGATATCACTCAACACCAGTCTGAAAAGCCGATATATTTTTATGCACAAATAGGTTTATTTCGTAATTCTCCACAGTGAAAACTAATTTTGTTATAAAATAATACTGTATTGATAATTTGGTCAGATCAGAACTGTCGTGGTTTACGCTTTGCGGCTGCAAAAACTACACGGTGATCAAAATGAATTTAGCCCATTAGATAATTATCATTTTATTGTTTTGACTTTAATAATGAGTGGCTATGGAATTCTTCATTTTGCCACAGCTTTGCCATGTACTATTGATGACATTTGTGTTTTTAATTTGCAGCCGAAAGAGTACCTGATCGTGGTGGGTAATCGCGAGTGGATGCTCCGCCACGGACTGGCCCTGCAGCCCCACATGGAGCAGGCGCTGGTGAAGGAGGAGAGCCTGGGTCGCACAGCTGTGCTGTGCGCAGTGGACGGTATGCCAACCAACCTAACCTCACTTATTCCATAGCTCTCTTTCTGATATGATATAATCTATCATTAAACCTAGATAAAGTCTGTGTGCAAAGGCCCTGATTATGTGCAAAAATCGGAATTCATATGTTTGGCAAATGGCAATGCTGTGTTTATTTAACCGCTATTCGCAGGAAAGTTTCTCCACAGAACTACAGAGCTCTCTTACTTATCTACCACCCCAAAAACTGGGCAAGGGTCTAATTTGTGAAGGCAGCGAATTATAGTGCATAGAAGCGAATTATGGTGCTCGGGTCTAAAATACTGAAGAACTACGAAAGCCGGCAAATTATAGAGATACATTTTGTGCTTTCAACTCAGACAGTAGGCCTATACATAGTAGTTGTCAGATAATCGAGTAGCAGATTACTGTATTGTCATTGATTCCTTTGTCACCGGTTCAAACTTATGAAAAACAGCAAACGCCTTCCATTCATTGGTACACGGTTGTTATTATCTTTGACATGAGAACAGATCGTTTTTACATCTTGCTCTTTTGTTCAACATCACAGCTGCGGAACAACCTCTTGTTGGTTTTTTAGTTTTCTCCCTCCTACAAATTCAGCCCCTTCTAGATTCAGTCTATTCTCTCCCTAGCCACTGGTGCTAATTTGCCCACATTTTGGCCAATTTGCAAAACGCGCGAGCATACGCTGGTCAAAATTTGGCCAATTTGAAGAGATATATTAAAAATTATTTTAAAAATTCCCGCATCCTCGTAACTACGGTATTTACAGAGCTAAAACTTTTATAAAGAAAATGATTTCACCGTTTTTCAACAGATGTCTCTACAATACATTCATAAATACAAAGTAATGTCAGTTGCGAGATAATTTTTTTCTCTTGGTTTGCTATATAGTTAAAAATTCCCGTGAATGTTTATTTTACACAAATTCTATTATGTATTGTAAATCAATGTATTCGTTATTGAATTCTCCGCTTATTTGAAGTTTTTCAAATAAGCCGAGAAAAAAGTCCTAAAATTAAAAATAACATGTGAAATTGAATTTTACACCTATCAAAAAGTGTTATTTTTCAATGCAGTTTCTATATTCTCGTTAAATGAAAGGTGTAAAATCTCAACATGTGTTTATTTTTATTATTAATTCAGTTTGAACAAATAAATAGATTTTTATTATTCTAGGATAATTTTAAGTGAAAAACGAACAAGCGATTTTTGCCGGTTTTCATAAAAAAATGAAAATTGTAATGTTATTATCAATATAATTTTGAAATCTTGTTTTTAGTTCTATTGAACTTCAAATACATGTTTGCAAAATTTCCTGATTTAAGTAACATTCTAAACCATTTTTTGTTCTAAACAATCAGACGAATTTCTCGTGTTTGTGAATTTAATAAAATATTTGTTTATAAAACCAACAAACTTAAGATAAATTACGAAATATAGGTAATTTTATTGGCTTTATATAACAGTCAATAGTTTATCTGTTTTAGTATCAATATTCAGACGTGTGATTCTTTTAATGAGCGTGGGCGTATTCGAAACCAAACGTACGAAAATCTCCAGCACTCAATGCATTTATCACAAACATGTTGGCGCTCCAGTGGTTAGAGACATAGTATCGCACAGCAAATCCAATGATTATAAATATATTCTAATAAACATGTTACGATACCAGTGTTTTTTATTAGTGCAGGTTTCTTGCTCATTTCGGTGAATAAAATTGTGGAATTATTTTGATGTATAGGTATCATTTGCTGCGCCATATCGGTGGCGGACAAAGTGAAACCGGAGGCGGCACTTTGTGTGGCTGCCTTGAAGCGACGCGGCATGACTGTTATACTGCTCACAGGCGATAACAGAAATACTGCCGCTTCGATTGCCGCACAGGTAACAAAAGCTAATCATTTATACACCATTAAATGACTTACCGATTCTTAGCCCATTTCAGCTTTTGATCAAATTGTGATCAAGTAAAATGGGCTGAGAAATGGCATTTAACCGCTAGTGTGACACAAAATCCATAGCGGATTTCTGACGTTTGCTCCCGTCATGTGCCAGCGAATCAATAGCGGATTTGCCAGTAGTTCGCCGCACTTGCCCCGATTTTATTGTATTTTGTACCTTAAAAAATGCTCCTAGCATACGAAACATATTTTATTCGCTTTGAAAGTAAATAATGTATCTTAATTAATATTAAGAATAATTTCTAGCTTGTCGTTTCGTCTCTGGCAAATATTTTAATTTTATCTGTGTTGCAAAATT
The DNA here is from genome assembly GCF_061612785.1 of Hesperophylax consimilis. Classification (NCBI taxonomy): domain Eukaryota; kingdom Metazoa; phylum Arthropoda; class Insecta; order Trichoptera; family Limnephilidae; genus Hesperophylax; species Hesperophylax consimilis. The sequence goes on along the minus strand of NC_142862.1, from coordinate 6,799,910 downwards.
CCATATCAATTGTCATAATTCCAATTTACAAAAGTCATAGTATTTCAGGAAAGCCTCACATTACTTATTTTTTTATGGAAAAACATTTCTCTGAATATACGTAACTATCCTGGGAAAACTGCAAAGGATTTGTACACAAAATCTTGTAAGTTATTACGAAAATAGTGTCAGTTGGCGCATGGCATGCAGCTCGGTATTTTACTCTGGCATACTAGGATAGTATTCAGGTTTCGGAAGCTTGGCATTTTAAGTGTTAATGGGGACCATTGGGCCATTGGACCATGGGCCGATGGTCGATTTGATGGTCGCCATATGTGACTTATGTAGTTTAAAACATCCCAATATAATTATATGGGAGAACTGTAACCAACCATAAACAACATTAAAGAATCCAAATAGTACGATGTTATGTTTTCTACATTCTTCTCCAAGGAAACCTGGACATTAATTAAGCCACAGAAGATAGAAGTTTTTGAGTTGTGTTGAATGAATGTTTTGTTTCGCTATTTTCAGGTTGGCATTGAACAGGTGTTTGCTGAAGTGTTGCCATCGCATAAGGTGGCCAAGATTCAGAAGCTACAGGAGCTGGGGCAGCGTGTTGCCATGGTGAGGAATTAAAAACATTTTTTTGTGAAATATTTACGAATTGTAAAATCATGACCATGTTTAGACCTTATAGTTCAGTTGAACATAGAAGCCATGGCTTCGGGTTTGGTGAACTGTTAGATCTTATAAGAAATCTTAATGTACTATATATAATTTTAATACAGTTAAGTAATGTAATATGTTTTGTTGCAGATTGGCGATGGTGTGAATGATTCACCGGCTCTAGCGCAGGCCGACGTGGGGATAGCTATTGCGGCTGGCACAGATGTGGCAGTCGAGGCAGCTGATGTAGTCCTCATGAGGGTAATTAATTAAGCCTTCTTTTTCTTCTAAACCCTGGCAATTTTTATTTTTATAAGATGGAAGACGGTTTATCTCCCATTTAATCCGGTCCCTTTGATAAAGTTCACTGGGGTATTTAGTTCATTGGATATTTGGCTATATCTCCTGGTTTCACAATGTGTCTTCCCAGGTATATGAGCCTTGTTCTTATTGTTGAATCGGAGTCTCTTCACATTTCCTGCATCTGCATGTGTTTCCTGAGGTGGCCTATTAGTAGTCCTACCAGTTCACTCTGTAAGTTAATTTGATAGTGCGACTAGAGTTTTTGATTTACTCAATTGTGTTATGTCTCCCTCGGATGCCCAGACAATTTTTCCCTATTTATTTACTCTGTATTCCCAAACCGTAGAATTATTCCTTTCTTTAATTTGTTCCATTACGCTGACATCAGCCTCCATTCATTTCGGATGAACATTTTACACTTTTAATAGGCATGTTTCACCATAAGGTTTTTTGCAAATAATGATAAATTGATCATTAATACTTTGTTTGTATTTTATTATATGTTATGTTTCCAGAGTGACCTCTTGGACGTGGTGGGTTGTATCGAGCTCTCTCGCAGTACAGTTAACCGAGTGCGGCTCAACTTCCTTTTTGCATCGGTGTACAACTTGCTGGGTATTCCCCTGGCCTCTGGTGCTCTGGCTTCCTATGGATTTATCCTGCAGGTATGTAGTTTTATTTTATACAATACAAGAGTTTTACCGATTGGAATATCAATATAATCTATAGCATTCCTAACATTTGTAATATAATCTACCAAAAATTGTGATGTATGACTTTTATGGTATGATCGCTGTCATACATTCTTTACGGCTAGTTGCATTGGCCTAGAATTACTGTAAAAAATAATGTATATTTTTTTGTAAAATATTTTGTACGAGTGTTGAAATTTGAAGTAAGGCCGGATAATAAAAACTAATAATTATCATAACAAATGACTTATTAATTAATTTATTTTTTCCAGCCCTGGATGGCATCAGCTGCCATGGCAATGAGTTCTGTGTCTGTTGTTGGATCCAGTTTGCTATTAAAAATGTAAGTTCTTACATTTCATTTTCAAATGTTCACCGTAGTATGTGGCAAACCATTGGGTTATAAATTGCAACAACAGTAATTATTTAAACAACAACATGTATGTTTGGTGTAATATTAAACTAGTTATCCATAATAAATAAAGTCCAAGACCCCGATGTTTTAATTTAGAAGTTTGTGAGGCAATCCCGAAGTTACAACGCTTTTGAACTCTGTAGGTAAACAGGGTTAGAAATCTAAGAGATTTCTATAAAAACAATTGATTTTAATTAGATTGAATGTTTAGGTTTAAAAAACCGACGGCGGCCCAGCTAGAGGCAGAAGGACCAATCTTACTGGACACTGTGAGTGTGGAGGCCATACAATCCAACAACACTGCTGACACTGGACCGCTTTCAAGGTATTCATCCATTTTTATTTAATTTTTATTAAAATTTCAAAGTACATACTTTATTTTATTAACCTTTTGAATGCGTTAATTTGCTCCGTTTTATCTACACCCGTACGCGGTACATATTTTCAAATACCTATGCACGCAATTAAATGTCAAATTATAGCATTCTGGCATGATTTATTGGACTATATGGACAGAATAGATTATTCTCCACAATATGAAAACAAATCCTCGTGTGTCAACACTCTTAGATGTTTATAAAAACAAAAACATAAAATTTCATACAACGACGTACCGTATCTTTTGAATGTGGTCCCGCCATTCACTCGGCGTGTGTGTACTTAGGCCACTGCGTTGATAGACACAAGTGGGACACCATGATCACTTATCATTTTTAGTTGTGAATGACATACTAGTACTAACGCCATCCGTTGACAAAAATGTAAACTAAAGGACTAAAAGGCGCGAAAAGGCGCACTTGATTATCGATCTTTTTTTATGAAATACAATTTTATTTTGAGAAATTCTTGTAGATGTCAGCATCGTGATAGTTCTACGAATGTCCAAGTGAGCAAAAAATACATTTATGACGAAAGTGCGCTGGAATATCGGCCCTCAAAGTTCCCGTATCAACTGTTGATACAGCCGCGTGTGAGTATGGACTTTTTGCCGTAACAACAGTTGATGCAAAGAGTTAATGTAATACTCCCGCTGAAGAGATAAATCAATAGAAGTGTGTAGTGGACGTGACTGGGTGTTCGAAGCAACCTCGTTTTCCTTCTGGTGAAATTAATCAAATATCAAAATTATTTTGTGAGGAGATAATCGATTTGATTGGCCTGTCTAGAGTAGGAGTCGAAAGGTTTAACCTCTTTAACTTCCGCTGATAATTTACAGAACTGTGCGAAAATTACCTGGATGAGTTTTGCCCAAACATCAGAATAATTGAAATGGTTTTCTGTTATCAGATTATGTTTCTAAAATAACTAACTAACCATCACGCCGTTTCCGGTAGGCAGGGAGGACTGACCGCCAAACAACTCGGTCTCGGCACACACTCCTTGCCTCATTCACATTCATCCATAATCTTCTATTATCTGACTCTTGACATGGCCTGACTCAAGTATCTGATTCAATTGATCGTGCCATGTCTTCCTCGGGCGTCCCTGATCACCGTTCTGCTACCATTCACATTTGCGTCATATATTCTCCTTACACTCCTTTCTTCGCTCATTTGCTCTACATGCTCAAACCATCTAAGAATCTAAAACAAAAAAACAAAAAAAGAGACAACTGTCAAAAAAGTATATTTATATGAATAAATAAACTAGTTTTATTATTTCTACATATGCTACCTCAATACATATCCCACTAGAAAAAAAATAATCAAAAGGTTTTTTTAAATAAATAATGACATTTATACTTTGTCGTTTTTGTAACACCATTAAATTTTGACATTTACAGATTAATTATTTTGTAAGCCGTCAAAGAGGCTTCATTTATGCAATAAAAAGTAGAATCTAGTGATATTAGTGCAAGCTTTTCTGATTTTATTCTCTATACAGATGGTATTAGCGCACATGCATGTTCACGAAAACAGTCCACTAGTTAATTTGAATCGCAATATCAGTTGCTTTCTTTCAAATCGGTAGGCAAATAATTTTTCAGTGACTTTACACTAATATTTATTTTTTTAATGGCACCTTAAGCAGCTGGATTTTTGGTGCCTTTAGTTATATTAAAAATAAGGTAATAATAATATGCAATGAATAAGGCAAAATGGCTTTAAATTTCATGTGAACCATGGAGATGTAGCTTTTTGGTGATTGTTTTGTTAATGTTAAACCCTGTTAATTAAAATATGTATGAAGCATGTATTTGTGCTATTTGCGCATTAGGTATTTAAAAGAAGTACTGAGGTGCTCACCTGTTTAGTTGTGGCTTCCATAGCGTAGTGCTGCGCCTACTTATTTGGCTTTGTCTTACATTGCAATCTTTAGAGTTCAGACGTTGTTGTCTTTATAATGTATATTTATTTTTTTCTTCTATCGGCACTTCAATAGAATATGCTCCGAAGAACTAGCGTCATTGATCACTTCAGCTCCGGTGTACAGCCGGGAACATTTCTACACCGTTGATAATGATTTATTATATATAATATAGATTATCGCGTGAGAATTGGTCGCTTCTACAGCTCGTTCTTGTGTTCAACAACTCTGCTGTGGGATGATTTGTGGGCCTCTGTGTTTCTCCCTCCTATATAATGGGTCTCTTCAAGTCCCAGGTTTCAAAGTTGTTGAGGTAATGCTTTTTTCTAAATTAAACAATTTTTTCAATGGCTTCTTTTTTTCAGGTTTTTCAACCGTACAAAAAGCACGAAAGCGAGGCTACTGCAAGATGAAGACGAAGCTATGACGGTCATGTTTACAAAGAAGCAGGGCAGCATCAATGCATAAAGTTCCACGGGTCCATGTTCTACCTCTCCGCTGCTCAGGCTGCCGTGCTGTCTTCTTCTGCTGTATCTTCGGCCCCAGTCTCCTACATCACATCAGCTTGGGCTAAAGATGCAGTTGATCAGTACTCGATGCAGTATTCAAAACCGGTCTCCAATAGTGATCAAACATTTTGTCATTGATTTCGAATACGTATTTGGCTTCCATAGAATAGGTGCGCATAATGCCAATACATATTTTATCAATTTGTTTTGTACCTAGATTAAAATCATCTCTTTTACTTCTCCTTGTTCCACACCTATTGGAGGTTGGACATCATCACATATTCATTATCATTCATTGATAAATCAACAGTAATCACATCACTATTTTTAAATTTAGAGACGAAACTGTGCTATCAATTTGAAGAAAAATGTTTTCATAAATCGTTTCTTCCCATGTAATTTTAATGCTGTATTAATTTTAACTTATATAAAAACGTATGATCTTAAGTTGTGTTCAATTATTTTTTAAATACTACATACAGGTGAAATCTTGTCTGAAATCAACAGGGTTATTTTCTTTAAATCAGAATTAAAATAATAAGAATGTACATCTGGCAACATAGTGACATAGCAGCATAAACATGGCCACTATAGCCAAGATATAGTCATAAACACAGTCATGACCTTGTTTATTGTAGCTAATTTGAGACCATAAACAAAATTATAATATGTATCTTTTTTGACACCCATTATTCCTCATCATGACCTCTTACTATAAACTAATTTGATACTTTAAACAATGTCACCATTGTCAAGTTGACACCGTAGATAAGGACATCTATTTTGGCACCACAAATGAGGTCCCCAAATGATACCATAAAATAAGGTCATGATAGCTAATTTAAAACCATAAAAGAGGCCACTTTAGTCAAGATGCAATCATAAACAAGGTCATTACAGCTAAGTTGTCACCGTATACAAAATCAATAAAAGATAATGTCCATCTGTAGAACAATACATAAATAAAAATAACAATTTTACTAAGGTCTATTAGATCTATGAACAAAATATCCATAATTATTATTGTATGTTTTTTAATTCTGTATTACTGATTCGTGAGACAAGGGGTCTGAGATGTAACATGGTTTTACATAACATTTGTATCTATGAACCTGTTTAAAATGATGATAATATGCGAGTAGAGAAAACAGCTTTTGTATGGAAATGCATTTTAGACACACGTGTGCACAGTTTGTAATATTTTATATAAAAGTTTTGTAATATTTGAGACGAATAATTATATTTTTATCTATGTATAATCTTATCCTAGTTACGTACTATGATTGCCAAAATATTTTTACGCTGACAATTTTTTTTGTTAAAACTGTATAATATTGTAATTTAAAAATATATAAAAAAATAAAGACACTGATAATTCACAATATAAAAATAGTTTTCTTCTTTTAAACTGTTTTTTTTATTAAAATAACCAATGTACTATATGATTTATTTTTTATTCTTTATTCATATCTCTTTTTTCATTTAAACCATAGATAATATAACCACCACTATTTTGATTTTCACCTTATAATGCCCACGCACAGGCTTCGCCTTTGTGGGATTTTTTTGTTACTCTTTATATTTTGTATAATTATATATATACCTGTATGTATCAAAAAAATTGACAATAAATAAAAAAAAAAAATAAAAATCTGGTACGAATAACACGTTGTCTATGGTAGTGTCAACCCATTCCGTGTTGTTTTGCACCTGTACCGCCATCTGGCCACAGGCCAACATGCTAAGTAGGTATCAATATTGTGCAAATAATATATTGTTAGCTGCTCTAAAAAGGGTATTGCGCTATGTTAAGTATACATTACATTATAAGTTGATTTACAGATGCACAGATGTAGGTTTAGAGGGTTTTTGCGATGCAGATTGGGGTGGTAATATAAATGATAGAAAGTCCACTTCTGGTTATATGTTCTTTTTCTCAAAATGTTTAATATTATGGAGTTCTAAGAAACAAGCATCTGTGAGCCTGTCGTCAACTGAGTCTGAGTATGTGGCTATGAGTATGGCTGCTGGTGAGGCTTGCTGGTTGATAAACTTATTGAATGATTTTGGTTTTCAAAATGTTTGTCCGGTAAACATTTTTTGTAATAATCAGTCAGCAATCTTGACTGCAGCTACAGAATCTATTAAACGTTTGAAGCACGTAGATATTCGTTTTCACTTTCTCAAAGATCTAGTGAAAAATAATAAAATAAATATAAAATACATAAAAACTGGCGAACAACCAGCGGATATTCTCACTAAATCTTTGAGTAAAGAGTTATTTGTGCGATTTATTGGAATGTTATTACATTGAGGGAGGATGTTGTAATATGGCAATGTAATAACATTCAGTTGGTAACACTACATGCACAGGAAGGAGGTCTCAAAAGTATAAGTCTCTGTAATGGCTGTAATGTGTGTGCTCTGTTACAATAAACGTTATTTTGGTTATTAAAGATCACCATCTATTATTTATCAAGACTACATTAACTAATGATGATAATGACGAGGACTTGACCATTAGAGGAGATTACATTCAAAAGTGAATTCATAATTACCAAGTCATTTAAATTTAGTAAAACTAACTAGCAGTAAGGTCATTATAAATCCATTAAAAAAACCCTAACATTTAGTGTGGAGGGGGGGAAAAGATTCTGAACCCCACATAATAACGCACTTGTGGGACTACTTTATTTCCCCCCAAATATGGCAAAACTAACGCGAATTAATCCGCCGCTATACGCAAGCGAGCATGAGAAGAGAAATCTCCATTCCTGTTTCAACGTTCGATCCAACCGCCACTATCTCTACTCTTTCTGCCACCGTCTCCGCGTTCTGTAAAATTGTAATATTCGTCCTCACGAATAAACTAAATTAAATTGAGCAGACACTCGTTTCAATCTCCCATCTCCTGAACACAATTTACGGTTCGGGCAGCCGCCGTAAATTACAAATAAGTATAGCTCTCATACACATACACCACTCTGCCACACACTGAATTAGTGTCAGTAATAAATTCAATTTAGATACTATTGACATTTAAAATCCTATAATCGTCTGATTGTTGCCTAACCACAGTTTGAGAATGACCTTACAAGTCGAAACAGCTGTAACTAAAATACAAAATAAAATACTTGCAGAACTTGAAAATAACTTATTATTATTAAATTTAATTTTAATTAAATTTTTCAAAAAATAAATGGCGTTCTACAAATAAAACACAAAAACAACAAATAAATAAACTAACTTTTGTGATTTCTTAAACTGTTTTTGCTTGCAGTGTAAATAAAATATTGTAAACTAGACAAAGCATACTCATATGTAAAGCATTTAAGCATTAAAATGAATCATCAACATAAAAAGTTTTTTTCAACTTTGAAGATTTAAAAAAAAAAAACGCACCTTGCGCCACAATATGAAGTATGTCAAAAAAATACAAATAAATAGTGGTATTATCTGTGTGTAAAGATAGAACGGCCAACCTTATGATTCCAGAGATAGCCTCATTTTTAATGTCAGTGACATACAAATTTTTCATAAAAAATTGATAACTCCTTCATTTGTACACGCAATTGCTTCATACAAAATTTTATAGCATCCATTTCTAGCCAAAAAAAATACCCTTGAAAATTCAAGTCTCTATGTCTATGAAAGGCGATTTTCAGCCCACTGTGCGCCGCGGCAGAGGGACAGTACTACGCACAATACAAATGTAAGTGAACACATTCAAACACAGCGATACTGACGCAGCATTAAGTAAAGTGGTATCATTGACGCACAGCAGTAGCGACACAGCTACGTTCACGCACGCTGTAGTGGTTGATTTATAGGTTTTACTTGTACTAATTTTTAAAAAATGGAGGCTCTTGAAGTTTTTACTGTATAGGACTTGATAACTAGATCAGCATAAAAATTTAAAATCTACTCCTCTCCCTTGAATCCCCGTACTTGCAAACATAACCCCGCCAAACATCAGGCGAGAAATTGCAACACTGAGGGAATACAAGAAGTCGCTGCAAAAAAGCGCAATACCTTTGCACGAAGATGTCGTCTCCCATCCGCCATGCCGCTTGAAGTCCCGAAAACCCTTCAAGGCGGAAGGAGAGAGGCTCCCCCAGAAGATAGGTGGAAACTTGAGTGGCAAACGGCCAACGTGGAAAATGCCCATCTCATACAGGACCACCGAGAGACAGCCTGGGTTCTCATTGCCTCATAAAACCTGGTCCGCCATCAATAGGTTAAGATGCTCCCATAGCCACCAGGTGCAGACCACCGAACATGTGGTCAGCGAATGCCCGCTCCATTCATTCCCCGGCGGGATTGATGAGGTCCACATGGCGACGCCTGAGGCCCTAGACTGGCTCGCAGACCTAGATGTCCCTCTCTGACCCCCCACCATTCGAAAGAAGACTAGATCAGCGATCATGTAGTGTCACTGCCCTCGGAAGTGACTGATGCTGTGCTCAGAATGCTACCTTTTTAATTATTTTTTCTCTTTTTTCCCTCAGGAGGCCCTGAGGTAAATTTTCCTTAGAGGCAATGTCATCTTTAGGTATGCTGTGTAGAGGGTTTTTCAAGGAAAGGAAGGAGAGGAAGATCTGGGAAGGAAAAAGGTATGCGGGGTGAGTAAGAATTTGGGGGTCAGTCTGTCCAGGAGTGACGGACATTTGAAATCACCCCTCCCACTGTTTTATAAATCCAGTGGTTTCTCACCAGGGCGATACTAAGAGTATCTTCCACTATGAAAACAAGATGCAAATTATATGTTAAATTGAATGTATAAATAATTAGAAAGATTTATAATAATTTCATGAAAAAGGAGGAAAATAAAAAATAAATTGTATTTTTAAAGAGAATGGTAATTTTTTAACATTCATGTTTTATTATTTACAGATAAATACAGAAGATGTGAAAAATAATAAATATTATATTTATATTTACAAAATGTGGAACTTCGGCTGGATTCTTCCAATACAAAATGTTTTCTGCTTTATCTGTTCATAAGCAATACTTAAAAAAAAAACAAATTACAAATTAATATTCCACTTTGACCACTTGAATAAGACATCAATTAGAATCCTAACTGTTAAATGTTAAGCAAGTCATCAAAATATGTTTATTTTTTAAATAGATTATGCACGCAACCAACGCATAAAACAAATATTATTGATGTGTGCTACACAACGTATTCGACAAAAAAAAAACTGATCTTTGGAGTGAAATATTTTTATACAATAATAATTCAGAAAATTAGATTTAAACTTTACAAAATTAATATTTATTATGCTACGCAAGAACTAATGCAACATTTAGCAGTATTTGTTTGGTGAGACTTTTCGTAAAAAACATGCATACTTTTTAAATTATGAAAATATATAGAAAGTCAACTATTTTTAATAAAAGCAACTTGAATGAACAAAAAATAAAACATTAACAAAAACATTATAAATCTCTATTCATATTGATCTTTTAAAGTATCTTGTTCTTGTGATGTACTGTCGCGGGATTATAACTTGGCCTTTACAAATAATGTTAATACAGTTAAAATAATATACATTTTATTAAATTACGCAAATAAATGCTTTTTAAAATTTTTCTAAGCAATTTCAAGTACCAATTATTTTATTGAAATTCAAATATAACATTGTCTTCAATTGGTCTAGCGCCATTTTGTTTGTATTTTTTTTTAAATATGGAAGGTTCTCATTGTATGCCGATTCTAAGGTCCATTTCAGCTTTTGAATAAAAAATTATAATCAGCAGTAAAGCACAACTGTTGTATTGTAATGCTTATCGGCTGATCAAAAAAGCTGACAGAACTAGAATCAGCGTTTAAAGGTGACCTTTCAAATGTAAAAAAACTGGCGATTTCGTGATAACATTAAATAAATTGAAGCAACGCTCCAATTGCGGCCGCATATATTTGGGTTTCTGTGAAATACCTTGACCTAAGAGATTAAGCTAAATAAAGTAATGTTAACCGTATAATATACTAGTGGTGTATTGGTGAGGATGCTTGAAATTGAATTTGGAGGTTGCGTTTTGAATCCAGACGAAATATAAAAAAATATTATTGCATTGAATCATTTTGCTGTGAATGCAAACGGATTTTTTAGTATGTCGCAATCAACAATGATGAAAAAAATATTTTTTAATAATAATAGCTATATTCATCGGCATGATGATAACTGATAATTAGGTTTATAATTTATATAATTCTAAACTAACAACTTTCCCAGTTCAAAATTCAAAAACAAAAATTGTGAAGAAAGTCTTTCTTCGTGACATTAAAATTAGCATAAAAATGAATAACTAAGAGTAATATTTCCAATAATCGTTATCTCTGCTAAAAAACTAAATATTTATTTATAAACAAAAAAAAATTAAGCATCAAAACCATAGACATTCAAATTAATGGACTTGCCCTGACATGAAATCTGGGTATCATTTCGACAAGCTGGAGGACAAACTACGTCACCATATTTTTGATACCAGGAGGGTTCGAGAATGCTTTGTGTAAGCTGTGACATCAGTCGTACATTGACCACCGAAATAACCAGATCATTTGTAGAAAAGTAAAGTTCGCTAAAGTAAGGCAAAGGTATGCAGTGCTGTCCATTGTGGGACTTTTCTGTGCAGGATCTATATGTTCCTTCTTAAACGAAACACCTGGCGTAGCGATGCTAAAATTGAGTGAGATGGTTAAATTATAACACATTTGTAAAAGTGTCTAACTAAATAGTGTAACAAAATTTAACATTTTGGAAACAAGCCCAAACTTTTATTTACCCAATTTGGGATATGTAGTTAAGTTTTTACGCAGCTGGCAATTTGCATGCCATTGGAAAAATATTTAGTAATTTATTTTAGAGAACTGGGTATCTATTCCAGAGTCTCTATCACAAACTACTCGCTATGCGCCATCTACAAACGAAAATCTCTACGACTTTTGTCATAAGTTCTATATTTATACATTCTTGAGTGTCGCACGGTTGAAGAGATGTCTGTGTTGGCAACCCTGTGAATATTGTCTATGTTTCTGATGTGTTTGAGGTTTCTATGGAGTTAATTTAAAATGTCAAAAACAAACCGTTGCCGCGTCGTTCTGTCAACGTTTTTATTTGCTACCGCACTTTTTCTGAAATGAATGGCGGTGGTGGATACATATCGAAATGCCAAAAAAATGGTTAAGACAACTTTGCAGAACTAAACGAATCCGATACCAACTTCGAAAAGCGCGCGGGAAACGATTTTTTTTTTTTTGTATAAGGCTGCAATGAGATTTTGACAGTTTTGCCGATCTCTACTGCTTCGACCCACTCGTTGTTTAAGTCGAATGAATTTTGACGTATGGCGTGTAGTATGTACTTTCGGTGAGACTCAAGAATAACAAACTCTACCAGTGTATGTACTTTCGGCAGAAATTGCGAGCGAATGAGACTGGGGAATAGATACCCTGAATGGTGATATTACAATGTGAGTTGCCTGTATACTGTCAAATTTATTTATTGACAAATCACCGAAAGTTGGATGGTCGCGTCGCCTCCCACGCTCCGTTCAATTTGGTTTGTTCCCCTTTCCCTGATTGGCTCGTCTATTAATTTGGATGTCTACGAGTAAAACAGTTATGTTCTCAGTTGTTCAAATTCTTCACGAGTAAAAATAAAAATAATATTACATAGTTGAAATCTATTAACCCGTTAAGAGCCCTTGTCAGCAACATCTGGACCACGGCGCCTAAAGGTGATATTTCTCTACAAGCATAAAAAAGAAAAAAATCTCTTGTACGTTGAATTCTAGCATCACGAAATTTGCAAAGATTTTCTGTCCGGAATTTCTAGGTCAACCAACCATTTTTGGCTTGCAATGTCATTTACATAATGAACTGTGAAACATTTCAATATTAACCGTCAAATATTTACATAACTTGCCAAGATTTTAGTATTTTTATTATTTATTTATTTTCCATATTGTTCCACTGTTTGATATGAAAACCGAGTATTAACACTAGTTTATTTATTTTTGCAGTATTTTTACTCATAATGTTGAAAAATTTATGCATTTTGAATTGAAAAAAAAATCCTACAAAAGTTTTTGTTCTGGAAAAAAAATTATCAATTATTTTCAAACGTATTGCTTGAGAGTAAATTGAAGACAGTTTCGAGACAGGGCTTAACAGGTTAAAAGATTTATAAATAAATAATAAACTGTAAAAATATTATTAGATAAGATTGTTGTAGAAAGGTAGGTGAAGTGAAAATCAAATCAATTACGGGATTTCATTCTATGCTAAATGAATTCTTTGTTTTGTGATGTCGTCAACGTACAGTTCTATAAATTACTTTATTTACATTACATTTCGTATATGAAAATAGAATTGGTTAAAAACATAAAGAAAAAGTAACATTTAAAAAGTTGTGATATTGTTACATTATCATTGTTCGGAAGAAATTTTAAATTATATCTTTGTTTGATCATTATAATTAACATTTACATCATTGCGATATCCTATAAATTGCGATGTAAGATCGATTTATATCTCCATGGTAAAAACACAGATAACATAATATATCCACTCGAACGATGTTTGGCATACTATGGCAAGTTTGCAAAAAAGTTTTGAGCAATCGCTTGTCGTGTAGTGCCAATTTATAAAACCTAAAAATATGGGATAGACAACGGAATCTAGGTGGACTCATTGGCTTTAAACCGCAGTAAACAGCTCACATGTTTCAATATTAATATTTTGAGGAATGACATTAATTAAATAATATGGTAAATGTGTACATTACCAATTGCTCGAGTGGATATAAGACTTATTATTGATCATAAAAAAAAGTTACACACTTAATGGAGAAAAAAAAATCTGTTTGTATTGAATTCCCCTTGGTGCTTACAATGATAGATGCTAAATCTATATGCAAAAAAAATACATTATTGACTTCGGCATAAATTTCTCAAATGTCACAAATGAATTTCTTTTTAAAATTTATTAATGAATTCAAAAATATTTTAACTTGAATTATTTAATTGTGATATACCTTGAAAAATAGCACTACCCTGCAAAAAGCAACACGGAAAATTAAAACAAAACTTACATATTATTGGTAAAATGTTAATTTGATGTAAATGTCAACTTGTACATGTATAAAGCGTTGCTATTTTACGGAAGTTTAAAAAAAATGTACAATGTCGAAAAGTGAATCTTTAAATACAGGAATGTGATGATAAGGTTATAAAAAAACCTCATTCTACTATTCAATGTGTGAATCAACTGAAACCAATTGTTGTAGTTCCTAAGGTTGTTAATAATGATTGAATTTTTTCATTGATATGAATCCCAACGATCAAGAAATTTACGAGAACATTTTTTTTACAAGAAAATAAAAAAATCATCATAATACATTTGGAAATAAAATTGAAAAGAAATTTGAGATTTAATGCCAGAATCGAAGAAAAAAGTAGATTCTGTTATTTGTTCAGATTGTTACAAAAAAAAATATGACAGCCTGCAGCAGAAATAATCAATCTTTGTTTATTTAGTTTGTGTTAATAATTCAATATCTTTGTTTCTCCTACCTTATTTAGTTATTATAAACATTGTATATTGATACACAAAATCATATTATCAAGCGGTCAGCGCAAAAGTGGAATAGCCCACAAAGATACCCCTAAATGGATTTGAAAGGGGCTAAGAAATCAATGAGTAATCCAGTGGCGGTCCGTAACTTTTCATTGAGCTAGGGTGGTAAGATTAAAAAATACGACAAAAATGACGTTGTAGTTGAAAATATATACAGAGTGTAACAGCACATATTTTGTAATCAGTGATTTTTGTCTGGAGTAACAAATGAAAAATGTTAATTTGCTGTTGGGATGATATTTTTTATTTCCATCACACATCGCAACTGAGTAAGTGGATGCAGCCAGCATCGGTCATATGATACGCACCCTGTCTCGTTCCAGCAGCACGGTAACAGAGGAGAGAGTGCATATCACGTGGTCTCGTCGCGCTCGTATCGGTGCGATGCGACGTGAGATAAAAAAGATATTTAATTTGGTTTCAATTGAAAAAAATATCATCGGACAGTAAAATGATATCTACTTATACGTGCTGATACACCTTGTATATATTTTCCTCACAATTAAATTTTTTTGTGTGAGGATATTTCAGTTTTGGGAAGCGCAACATTTCTGAAAATCTTCATACAAAAAATTTATGTTTGAAATTTTTTTTTTATCTACAACATCAATAATGTTCTATTTATCAATATAACCTCTGAAGATCTAGCTAACTGAAGAGTCACGGACTGCCACTGGCGTAAACATAGCATATAAAATTAAATTAAACAAATACATTAATACTATTTCAATTTTGACCGGTTTCTGAAGCACCATTTTTTATTCGTAACAATAAAGTCTCAGAATAAAGAAGAACACAAGAAATGTGATGTGGGAATGTTTCGTTGTCCCAAAGTCTGACCATTCTTTGCTTAAATTTCAAATGCAGAAATTCGTTTTACCATCGTCATGAAATTTTCATTTCAATCAAATGGAATGTGATATACAATATCAGGCAGTACAAGAGAGGCTCAAAAGGGCTCATGCTAAATGAGCTAGAACCAAAACGTACTAAGTCGTGGCCGCAGCGGGTTTTTTTAACGACATGGAAGGCACTTCTAGCTTCAGTGGAAAACACAGTATTTGTTTAATTCAATCAAAAGAATATTAAGATAAACATATTCTGCTTTTAAAAGACAAACATTCCCAGGTTACTGAAGCTGACGATATTAGAATTTCTCCTACTACCATCATGATGGTGGGAAAAAGTTGCTTGTGCAATGATGGAGGACTTATTGAATCCGTGCTGCCTGGGTGGGAACCCGACGCATCATTTGTTCAGTCGGCTATTACCGATTTAACAGGTGATAATTGAATTACTAGACAATCATAAAAAGGACATGTCGATGGCTTATAAACAACATATTGTACTTCCATAAACCATTATTTCGAGATAAACCATGTAAAAAAATAGAATCTCTTAGAGCCAGTTGTTTTGCAGAAATTTACAGGACAAAGTCATCAAATGGCCACTCAGCGCCATTTTGTTTTTGGATAGTTGGAAGGTTACCGTTAATTGCCAATTCTAAGTCCGTTTCAGATTTTGAACAAATTGTGATAGCAGAAGAGCACTAACTAGCATGTTGTTGTAACCTACCAGGTAAATATGGTACTGTATATTATATCCATATATAGTTTAGTAATAACATATATCATTGTAAAAATGTATTATATATTTGTACGGCGCCCTTGAGGTGATTTTGCACGAAAACGGCATTATACAAATCACCCAAATATTATTATTATTATTTTTGTTAAGCTTGTCAGCTTTTTACAATTTGATTGAAGCTGATTAATGAATTTAATGGGAACCTTACAAATATCAAAAAACAAAATGGCGCTGAATGTTTTCTGAATTGTTAAATGTGAATTTCTGCAAAACGACTGGACATTAGAAAATTAGATTTTGTCGCATGTGTTAATACGTTTGGAATGGTGCGAGTTAGAGATGATATACTTTTAAACATATAATTTAAGGTTCTCCTTAGAAGAGACTAATTCTTAACTCAATTTCTTCAAAAAGTGGAGATACAATATATTAGCTTTAAGCAATCGAAATTTGATTTAGCGCAATTATTACTGACCGACATGATATCAAATAACCCAATTAAAAATCACAGTCTTTGACCCGTTCTAAGCGACGAATGTTGTTTCACTACAGAGATTTCAGCACATGGTTCACGACGTAGGCAAAGGCTGCCACGCACAGCAGCACACACATGTTCTTCAGTGCGTTTTGCAGCTGCGTGGCCTCGGGTCTGAGGGATTCCTCGGAGGAACTGGCTCCATTCTGCACGCTGGCGGTGGTCTCTTGGACGGCGAGGGTGCGACGCTGGAGCTCCTCTTGGATTTCCAATTCCAGCTCAGGGAAGAGTTCACAGAAGAGCTTGTTCTTTAGATTGTGGGCGAGCGAGGAGGCGGCTAGGGAGCGCTTGGTGCTATCAGAGGATTCCATCGAGCCCATTGTTGGGGTTTTTTCAAGCTGGAATTCAAGGAAATCAATTTTACCCAGGTCATTTGCCGCATCATATTCTGAGAATTTGATAAGGAATCAGCAATATTTTTTCAAGTACTCATAAAAAAGGTCTTACTTCACCGTAATAAGAGAACAGACAAAAATAAATTTCGAGACTCCTTCAAAGTTGGACAAAGTAAGGCAGAGTATCAGGTAAGCTATTTTTAAATTATTATTATCGTTAATGTATAATTATAAATACCGCGTCATATAATTTCATTACAATTTAAAGTACGCACCATGAAACTAAGTAATCCTGTGAGAATGGTTGAGACAGACCAAGCTGGGTTCCAGGTGTCGGGGTGGAAATCTAGAACAAGTAAGAACTATTAAAACACATATAAAGATAAAAACAAGAGATATTAACTCTCTTGTAATTTTATGTAAACTTCTGTTTTAAATCAATGTTTTGCATTTCGTCTGTCTGTAGATTTGTTTGTATGTTTCGTTTCCGGTTCAAGATGATGACCGTTTTGATGCTTCATTAAAGATATATTTTTTTTTATGTGTAATCGTCGTGTCTATTTGGATTTTCTTATTCGGATTATTATGGTACCTACCTACCTGAAAAAAGTTTGAAAATAGAATTGTCATAGTGATAGTGACATTTCTTCGTATAAATTTTATAATTCTTTATTTGAATTTTTAAAAGTTATTAAAAATAACAATATTTGGATGATTTGTATGATTGTTTGTTCATACTTTTTCCAACATGAGGTCTACTGTTCACAGAACTACTAGTTTGTGTAATTTTTTTTTTACTGAAGTAAGAATCATGGCTCCCTTATTAGGCACAAGAGCTCCTCTTTTCTGATAAGGTATAATACATGACCTCGAATGCCCTTAAACGTAATATTTCGTAAAATATACAGTGTGTCCGGGGGTAAAGTGCGCTAACTTTGGGATGTGATTCTATATAATTTTAGAAATAAAAAAGATTAGTAACTTTTTTCGAAATTTTAAGGTAAAATAGATGAATTGTTTGTGTGGGAAAATAAATATCCTTCTATGGAAAAAAAATTGTATGGGAAAATGAACATTGGAATTTCAAAAAAAGTTATTTATCTTTTTTATTTCTACCATCATGTAGAATCACCTCCCGAAGTTAGCGCACTTTACCCCCGGACACTCTGTATATGTATAAGCCCATTCGTACATGGAGATACTTACAAGCGACTAGAGTATTGTGAGCGTAGCAAATGTTTCGCTTGTGAGTATCTGCCATACCATTTTGTTAGTGAACGCGACGCGTGGATAACGAGTTTGGCTTCAGTTGCACGCTATTGACACAATACTGGTAGCACGATACTGGTAGCACGCTACGCTAGTTGCTTACGCATCTACTACTCGTTTGACAGAAATGGTATCTGAGCATGATTTCAATGTGAAATTTGTTATGGATTTGGGAAAACATTTATGTTAATATAACTATGATTTACCGGAATACGTAAGATAGGATTTGGCAGAGAAATCATGGATTGAAGTTGAAAAAAAGTCAATTTGACATCATTCTCAAGTAGTTGAGTTGGAAGTAGTTCTTTGGTGGCGACAAATGCTCTACAATTAATATTTATTTCGTTGTATGGATGAACCCAAAATCTTCTTTTTGATCGTTTTTATGATTACAATAAAGATAGAAAAAGAATATTGTCTTCATCGTTCGAGTCTACGGCTAGACGTGAAAAAATAATAAAGTTCAGTGCAATTATTCAACGGAAACCAGATTTAAAGAGTAGCACATCAGTAGGCAACTTGTGGTTGCATCGCAGTCACGTAGCTTGTATTACAATAATTTTTTTTTAATTATATATAACGGTAACTAGAATATGGCTGAAGTTACCTGACATGCTCAAGCAGAGTCGGGTGTTGGTCTTGAAGCGGCCGTTGGGGGTGGACATGTAGATGGAGGGGGGTCGGAAGGGGAAGTCCCGTGGGAACACCAGCTTGCCGTGGTAATAGCCTCCTTCGTAGGGACTGTGCTCGGGGCCCTTCACTACGTAGTGCCTGTGGTGGACATTTTAATTATTTGTATGCATGATGAGAACCCCTGCTAGTTTGGAGAAAAATGTTTTGGGCAAACACTTACATATAGGTATTGTATATATATAGGTTTTATGTACAAATAGGTTTTCATAGTGATTTTTTTTGGGGTATTATGCCGTGTTGCGCTACCTCATTCTTTAGCCAAATGTAGCTTTAGTCTTTAGCAGATGTGTAATCAGATTACACATCTGCCCTGATGATGGACACTACAATGCTGTCCGAAACGTTGGCCAAAGAAGGAGGTAGCGCAACACGGCATAATACCCCAAAAACAAATCACTACATATAATACTTTTGGCCGTGAAAATGTCAAATCATACATAAACGTTTTGTATACATGTAGGTTTTGTGTGCATATAGGTTTTGTATACATATAGGTATTGTATACATATAGGTTTTGTATACACTTGGGAAACTGGTGAATATATCTCGTACAGAGAACCCAAGAAAATTCTTTTTTTTATTTTTGTGTTTTGATTTGATCACTTTGATTATATATGTTTTTGAACTTTTCCATCTTTTTTGGCAACTAAAGGGTTAAAAAAAAAAAAGTTTTTTCTTCGACACATTTTAAAAGACAATAAATAGCTGACGTGTAGAAAAATCGTGAACAAAATCCACTCTGAACGTGATGTAGATTCAGCAGTTTCTCGCTTGTACCAGTAGTTTCCGGACACCATGTATACAAGTTTTATCAGGAAGTACACATAATGATCAGGAATCACCAGATTGCCATGGTGGTATGGACTATACCCTACAATATTTACTACATAGTGTCTAAACTGCACCAGGGGGAATTGTATCATCTGTACGCATATGTAGTAAGAACACCTTGCTAGCTTTTAGAAAAATGTTTTTGGACAAACATTTTAATAAGCTAGAAGTGGAGTCCCAAAGGAACATCATCGCTGTTTAAATATTCTCTTGGCACACCACTGATGACCTCGATGAAAGTAATAACTTTGTGATCCATGATTCATCATTCTGTACACACAATTATTCAATCCTTTCTTACCTCACAACCGATATAGGAAAACTAAAAAGATATATAATATTGTTTTACAGATCAATATTCTAGCTAATGCACACTTATTTTAAAGTCCGTTAAATGGACGAATCAAAACATGCACAATTATTTCAAAGGCCAAGATTTGTTCTACTCGTAGTATTTATTTAAAGCATCTTAAATATTTGTAATCGATCAAATTTTCAAACCAAAAACACATGTTTCAGTTTAGAACTTGCAATAATCATTGCATTATGAATGTATATTGGGTTAGGACATACAGCGTCTGTGTAAAACAAAATATACAAAGATGAACATTTTAAACTACATAACTCAAATTTTCCTAAAAGTGGACATAAAATAAGTGTGCTTTAAACCATCGAAATAAAGAAGGTGAAAGAAGAAGGAAGCGTAAAGGTTATCGCACGCTTGTCAGCTTGGCATCGGATCGACACTACCTCGCCTCATTTCACTAGCTTGTTAATTTAGTTTTATTCGTGCAGATTCGCACACTAATTTATTATTTATTAACACCCTATCGGGCTTTTACATAGTAAGTTGACAGTATATGTATGTAAGTGTAACATGTACATGGATAAAATAGCTAAATATAATTTACTCATAAGGTAATTAGAAAATAATATGGTAAAGTAAATCAAAGTATGAAGACAAGATCTTTTTTAAAGCTAATAAATAATACAAATTAATAACTAGCAAATAGGTCTGAAATTATTTGCCTTTTGAAACTCACAAAGTTATTAACACCAAATATATCAATAAGTTTACAGTATTTGTTTGCAAGGTGATGAATTCTTGGAATTGGTGAATACATAGAGTAGTTAGTATTGAGGTTATTGTTACATTTAAAAGTGTCTTTGCTTCGAGTTTTTCTGGCAGGTACATTCATATAAATTAATTCCAATAATTCAGGGCTGTCAATGGGTCTTAGATTACCCTGGCGACAGACAAACATTCTGCAGCTTGGAATGGCATTAGTGACCAGATCTGAATAGCCAGTTACCTTATTCCCAACCCTCCTCACCCTCCTCCTCCTCATCTCCCCCACCTCCTTATTCTTGAACGATAAAAAATTAGGTACCCAAAATAAGAATGCCATAATCACAATGGCTCCAGGTAGTTAGTACTCTTGATGAATATAAAAAAGAGTTTTAAATGCAATTAGTTTTCTGCTTGGTAACTGTAATTTGTTGCATATAGTGACAGCAGTCGGCTGTTGAGATATTTTTATTTATTTTACTTACGCACAATAATTTTGCATTGCGAGTGGAAACGAACCTGCAACTTGACCGGTCAATGGCTGAGTTGGCATTAGGGTCCCACCCAGGCGTCGTGAGATCAATTCCTTGACTGGTTAAGTCCTTCCATCACGACACAAGCAAAATTTTCCTCTAACTGTGGTGGTAGTAGAAGATTTTGAAATTATTTGTAACCCGGGAATGTCTTTCTTTTTAAAAAGTAATTAAATGATTAATTAAAAATATGCTACAGAGTTTGTCAAGCAGTGTCATATAAATAAGGTTCTATTAGCCACTTTGCGGCCGATCACGCCATTTTGTGTGCAAAAAAATGAAATAATTAACTAATTTAATTATTATTTTGTTTTCAAAGAATTACAAAATAATATGAAATGCCAGCTTTTGAGGGGTTAAGGTGATGCACTACGTCGTGTAATATTTTAAATCGAGCCGCTATCAATAACACCCCTTACGTAGATGGCGATAAGGCTTAAATTTCCGCTTAACACCATCCACCTGTTTTGATTTATGCAAGAAAAAAACATGGAAAAAAAGTGCCTTTTTATTTTATTTTGTGAATGTTCAGGCATAAATATTTATTTTTTTCCGATCATTTTATAAATAACTTAATTTGCCACATTATACAATAAAATCATAACCGAAAATGGGTTCGTAAGAAGGAGATTTTGAACTTTAAAGCAGTTTCCATAGGCCTATACATTATTTTTTTCTGGGCTTATAAAAAGACTTATCTAAAAAATACTCGATTATTTCAAAGGCCAAGATGTATTCTACTCGCAGTATTTAATTAAAGCATCTGAAACATTTCTAGGTGACCAAATTTTCAAACCAAAAACACATGATTTTGCATTACTACGTAGTGCATTGCCTTAAATTGTTATTATTATTGATGTGGTTTAAATTAATGATGTAAAATAACAGAACATTGAAAAAAAACTTGCCCAGGAAGCAGTTAAGTCTGTCATGAACAAAATAAATAAATCTCTTTTTATCTCAACTGTTTATTTACAGATTTTAAAAACATAGACACAAAAAATACATTAAAAAACTTATTTACTATTAATTTAGTTAACATCATCTTTTCCCTTCAATAAATATGTCGAAATGTAGTTGTTTGTGGTAAATCTTTAAAAATAATGCATTAGAAATTTAAAGTACATTTTGGATTTCCTACTTTTAAGATTTCCTACTTTGTTACACTTATAAGCTGGAAAAATTAAATCTCGTTTTTATTTCTCTATCTGAGAAAATAGGTTATAAATATTAGTCGTGGCTCTACCCAATCTGTGTACATACTGGGATTGCTTAGAATACACACAAGAAGGAACGTATTCGATGCAGGGCCGGCACTGTGCTGGCTTAATCGGAGCAGTCCTTTAATACAGCGGCAGGCGCCATTTGGCGAAGGGCTGGCCCTGACTTCACGTCATTTTCATGAATCCAGGGATTGACTTTCCTGGCTGGTGCTGTGTACTGATTTGATAAGTCAATAATAAATTATGTCAATAATAAATTACGTCAAAAATAAATTACGTCAATAATAAATTATGTCAATAATAAATTATGTCAATATCTCTGTAAATATACTAAAAACAGAGTTTATATTTTAGGTGTTCCTCAGAAATGCGTTTATGAATTGAATAAAATAATTAAAATATGTGAGTATTTATCGAACGCATCGGAATTTTTTTTTAATCTAAAAGTTTGAAAAAGTTAATATTTTTTTTTTTTTTTTTTTTTTTAGTTTTTTTTATTAGTAAAAAAAAGATACACGAATTACATAATATAACAATTACATAATATAATTACACAATATAGTAGGTTATTAATTACATAATATAAGTATTCGATGTACCCCCATAAATAAGCAGGGCTTGTGTGTATGGGGGTGTTGTTATATTTGTTTATATTTGGTACGATTCAGTTCAACTGTTCGGAATACTTTTTAAGGTGGCTTTTGAATTAGTTTATATTTGCATTCATGTTTCTAATTTTTTCTGGTAATGAGTTAAAAAATTTAACTCCGAGATATTCATGGTTGAACTGTCCTATTGTTTTTTTACATTTAGGAGTAGGAAGTATTGACGTTTGTCTAAGATTTCTGTTATTTTTAAAGGGTGCAATTTTATTTTGAATATAGTTTTTATAAATTTGTAATGTTGCATGGTAGAAGTATAATGCACTTAATTTTCTGACCTTAAATTGTTTGAATAAAAGTTTGGACGAATATGAATAGGGTTTTTTTAATATGGTTTTTATTATTAGTTTTTGTGATATGTAAATTGTTTGAGTTTGATTTTTATATGTACCGCCCCAGCCTATAATGCCGTATTGTATAATTGATTGACAGAAAGCGAAGTATGTGGTTCTAAGTAATTTTTCGTTTAAAATATCTCTTAAACATCTAAATATATATGTTAGTTTCCTTATTCTGTTGTTCAGAATATTTATATGTGGGGACCATTTTAAACGCTGGTCTATTGTTATGCCTAGGTACTTAATATCGGTCTTGCTTTCTATGTTTGTGCATAATATATGTGTGTTGATAACTTGCTGAGTGGTGCGCGGTAGTGAGTGAGAGGGATGCTGGGTTTTGTTCACTTTGCCACGAAGCGCGGTGGTCAGTGACCGGCTGTAATGGGCGTATCATTCATTTTATGTGTGGCCGACGATTTTTTCTTATTTTCAGCACTAATTTATTTTTACAATAAATATTATAACACATAATATTTCACTTATGTCCATGGGTCCGTTATGTGCTACAAATAAAATGATTTACATAGGTAATAAATGCAAATTATTCATTTTTATCCAACTTAAAAATGACAAAATTTTAAATGCGTACACGATGCACCGAGTACACAGCAAGAACGATTTTTTAGCACCATAAGGGAAGGGTTAAGGGCCAGGTTTGTTTGTCTCAGACAATTAGCCCAAGCCGTGACAACAAGGATTGCCCAGGCTTCCGATATGCAGGACCACCCTGCCTTTATTCACGTTTCTTTTGTGAACAAAATCTCATTGGACATTGTTATATTTTTTATTTTGTATATAAAAATAGGTACGTATCTTATTTACCTTTTGAAGTACAATGATTTATTTATTTATTATGTGCATCTATATAAAAAGGTTTACGTTTTTTTTTTTTTGGCTTTTCCTGTCTCACTAGGAAATCTTGTGCCGAGACAGACTTGTTTACAAATATTTTATAATATTAAAATAAAGTACATTTTTCAATAAAGCAAAAATATTTAACAAAAATTTTCAGGTTGGTAGGTAGTGGTAACAATAATGAGATTGCACAACCTTTTTCGATGATCCATTGTTTGATCAGGGATTTTGTATTTGTTAACCTTTCCCTTACTATGCTAAAAAAAATACACGCGTTCCGGTGCTGTGTAGTCAATACACATCTCAAAATAAGCGATTTAATATCGGAAAAATATGAATATTCATAGCTAATCGATTATGTTTATTATATTTTATATCAAAAGTGATAATAATTGTAATTTAATTGCTGAAAACATGAAAAAACCATCGGCAGATGCTAAAGAAACGTGCGAGGGGTCCACATCTAACGACGGTTCGCGGCCAACTGGCTAGCGGCTGGCACAAACACAGCTGTGCGGTCGTAGGTATCGATGGTCTAAATCAAAAACTACAACTGCAGAAGTGTGGGTGTCTCATGTTCCCGCATAGCGAATTAAAGCAGGACATCAATAGCGTGTCATTTCCTCGCACACTCTTCGCGTATTAGTATCACACGGTTGATTGTATTTGTTCCCGATTTTTAACAAAAAACTCTGATTTTTAATTGAATTTGAAAACTATGTAATATATTATTTTTTAATTCAGTGCATAAATGTATAACGGAGGAATACCTAAAATCTGAACCCAGAATTTATTATATTTATAGAGTTATTAAAGTTATTAGAAGCAATGTATAGTAAATACACATCACAGATAAGGAAAGGTTAATATTATTCGATTTTCTTGTTTTTTCAGGTAGGTTATTGTATATTTTAGACGCAATGTATTTGAAATTTCTTTGACCAAATGTTGTGTTTGTTTTAGGTGTTTGTATGAGTTCTTTGGTTTTGTGCCTCGTGTTTACAATATTTTGGGTATTTTCATAAAATGGATGTGTTTTATTTTTAAACAGATGAGTTAAGATAGTTTTTGTGTAAATTTGTCGATTATCTAATAAATGGAATTTGTAGAATATATCTGCAGTACTTGTTTCTAAGGGAACTTTAAGAATAAATTTCATAATTAATTTTTGTACCTTCGAAAATGAATCTGATAGTGTTGCACCTCCCCATGCGAATATTCCATACTCAATAATAGATTGACAAAGAGAGTAATTAATACCTACAAAGACCGCCACTGTCAATGTGACGGTTAGGGCCATTAGTGTTAATGTTAATAAGGTTAAACTAATAAGCTATCTATAGATTTTGTATACAAAGATTACAAATTTAAAGAGATTTGATAGGAATCAGGAATGGTAAACCTACATAAAAATCATAAACCTATTACCTAAACACCTGTTAAAATCGGAAAGTATCAAAATAGAAAACAAATTCATATAATTTTTTCCATCTAAAATTTAATCAGTAAAAAAATATCATCATTTTGCATCTCGACATTAAAATCTTTATAGCTCAGATCATTTTCTTCGCAATCTGGAATTTTAGAAATAATCCGATCTGGGTCTACAGGCCAAATCCCACATTTTTCAAACCCGTCCGATAGACTTGCCATTCTCTCTTCAACCGACAGTAAAGTGTCACTGTTATCTTGAAACAACCGAGAGATAAGCTTCTCTATTAGCGGAGGGAAATCTTCCCAACTTAAACAATCATTGGTTGATTTTTCCCCACACCAATTCTCAACGATATCGCTCCAGTTTCGGACCAGGCTTTTGGTAAAATCGCCCGAAAAAGGCTGACACCATTGCCTCAAATTGTTGGGCACAACTACAAATTCAACATTGTTTTGTTCGGCTAATTTAACTGCTTTGAAATTAATATTTCTCGGGATATTGTCACAGATCAACACAGTTTTACCGGCAGATTTTACAGCAGTTTTGATAAAGACATTTTCAAACCAATCGGCAAAAACATCACTATCGAACCATCCCGATTTCGAAGCTCCGAATTTCAAATTTGGAATTTCATTCATCCAGTTCGAATTGTCTTCATTTACATCAAAAACTTTTGCTGAAATTGGAACATCGTCACTTTTATTAATTGGTTTAGTATTTGAATCTTCATCCATAAGAAAAAACATTGAATTATCATTTGTGCTGACAATGCTCTTTGGTATCACGCTATCTTCATTTCTTTTGACAATGCTTCGATTCGAACTAACTCTACATTCATTGTTGACATCAGTTGATGTTGAGATGTCATCATTCATAGTAACAGAAGTTGAATTCAAATCTTCATTTACAAGAACAAATATAGTAGAAAGTGAACTGTCATTATTTGGGTTGACTTCTTCATTTATTGCACTACTTTCAGTCACTTCAAACACATTTCTAGAATTCAAACATTCAACATTATTGATGACTTTTGTTGAAGTTGAACTGTTGTTACATTCATTGACGAGGTTTGTTGATCTTGTAATGTTACCACGTGTGTTTACAACAGATGTTGAGTTTGAATCTTCATTAACAACAAAAAATATTGTTGAATTTGTAATGTCTTCATTTGTGTGAACAAAATCATTTTTCATCAAACTATTTGCACTTTTAGATTGTAAACATTCATTGATTATGTTTGATACAATTGCCGAACAAGAATTATTTCTAGATTCGTCAATATTTGCCGACTTTGGAATATCGCAACTTGAATAATTTTTACCGCTTTTTTTAACAATGTAGAAGGGCAACCAAGCACCTGAAGCATTACCACAAAACATAACAGAAACGCAACTTTTTCCCATCGGCTTTTGTACCGGATAACGCAAATTCTTACGAACGACAAATTGATTTGACTCTGGATCTCCAGACAAATGAAACTCTTCGAAACAGAATATACGATCAGGCGAAATAGCTGTTTCGTCATGGTGTAACAAAGATCTTAAGTGTTCTAAAAAAGTGTAAGCATCCTCTTTTAAAGCTAAATTCTTTGATATATTTGTACTCTGCGATTGTTTGAGAGACTTTATGTCATGCCGGGCTGCAAACGATCGAGACCATTGGATACTGCTATTCTTTTGCAAGAGTTTAGTTCCATTTTCATAAGAAGCCAGAACCTGTATATCGCCAAGCGTCAGAGAAAATCCAAAATGGCATAATTTTTTTAAGTACTCTGCTAGTTTTTTTTCTTCCAAACTTGTCAAGATATTCGGGCGCCCGAATTTCTTCTGGTGTTTCTTATGAATGCGGTTGATCAAAGTTCCCTTTGAAATGTTGTACATTTTAGAAGCTTCCGAGATGGTAAATTTGTCAAAGTTTATCCTGTGTAGTGCTTTTTCAATAATTTCTTTTGGAGCACTATTGTAGCGGCGAATGGATTTTTTTGCAGTCTTTGTAAGACATGTTGGGGACTTACCACTACTAAGGAACATCTGACATTCTTCACTACTGTCAAACTGTGCAATGGAACTGTCACTGAGATCGAGGTCTATAATGTCTGAAAACTCTCTGTCACCTTCAACAGCATATTTCAGAGTCTTGTCTCTTTCAATAACATATTTCTGATCCTTGTCACATTCAATAGCATATTTCTCAGTCTTGTCACTATCAACAGCATATTTCCGAGGTTTGTCACTATTAACAGCATGTTTTTGAGACTTGTCACTGTTATCAGAATATATTAGAGGGTTATTAGAACACACAGGAGATATTGTGCTGTTTGTGGCACGTATCCAAGACCTTTGCAGATCTTCACGACGTAGTGTGTCTCTGTTTTTGTGATATTTTAGCAATAATTTATTATTACGTCGACATTTTGTACTATTATTTGGATGTGTGTCCAAGGTGTCATTGCTTAGGTTCACAGAATGCGGTGGACATTTCCCGGCAACCGAACTGAAATGTAAATAACACCAACTTAAAAGGAAATAATAAGAACACGTCACTTCGTTTCACCATTATTCACATCTTCTTGGTATGTCGTAAAAAACCATCTTGTAAAATCACATAATATCCGCAAACCAATGTAAAATATTAATAATATAAAAAGTGCTCAAACTGCAGTGGACTAATAGTACATAAAACAGGCATGGTGCCCAAAAATTTACATACATAACAAAAATAGTAACAAAATGAATAAGCTAAATATGCAGAAGTAAATGACAAATAAGAATGGGTAAAAGGTAAATACAAATATGTTCATAAACGATTTGTTATTGTCACACCTATACTGGTGAGACACTGATTAGGTAGGTACAATGTTGCTTCTCTTTAAATAAAGGGCTTCATCACAATATCAGCTGAATATGATTAATAAGGTAATACTTTTTTTTTAAGTGTTTAAATTGGTCATTAAAAATGTCTATTTCATTATTAGAGCCATGTATAATGTTATAATTTCTTAATGTCCGCGGTACAGGGGAAAAATATCCTGTATTTGTGTGGTAGGCTTTAATATAGAAAATGTCTTTCATCCTCCTTGTTGATTTTCTTGATGGTATATTGATGTTAATTTGGGATAAAATGTTTGGTGTATCAGCTGATGCATGTATAATTTTGTGTAGAAGCAGTACGTCAGAAAGTTTACGTCTTACCGTCAGTGAGTGTAGTTTATAGTGCAAAATTCGGTCATTATATGTTCCAAATTGACCAAATAAACCTTCACGAGAACAACCACATTTTTTATGTAATATCACATATGAGTCCTAATTGCCCAGATCCAGTGGAACTACGGTATTTCCATTTGGGAAGGAGAAAGGGAAGAGGAAGGTTGGGAACTTCCCGGCTATCCATATATGGTCATTAGATCTTTGCACCCCTTAAACAATGTCTCGCAAAATTGAGGGTTCCATGATAACTCAACACAATGACAATTCAACACAACTTTAAAAAGTGGTATAAAGTCATTAAAAGTGGTGAAAAAAAATAACTAACCTGTAAACCTAACATATAAATTATTTAACCTAGTTTTTATTTCATGACTTTATATCACTTTTTAAAGGTGTGTTGAATTGTCATGGTGTTGAGTTGTGCGGTGACCAAATATTTAGAGTAGCTGAACCATCGACCAAGTATTATATAGACAGGACGTCTTAACCTTAAAATTAACACAGAAACCAAAAATATTGGTTCAAGAAAATATATATCAAAAAGAAAGTGCACCAGATCGCAGTTGAAAGATCTGAAGAAGCATTGCTTTTATCTTTTGTTGGTCTGCATGGAGCGAATTCGTCTTCCAGCAAGTTCGTCCCACGAGTATTGTGAGGATCATTTTTCAAACACGAATTCGAGGTAGTTAGCAATTTTTTCAGTAGGTGCTCTTGTGGACTTTATCATTAACAATACAAATACATTAAAAAAAATATATATATACCTCGTAGATAGCTTAAAGGCGGCGTATCGATTAAAGTAACAATAGATGAAAATCGTACATTTTTCTTTCTAGCAAAACAATTACATCTTGAAACAAATTACGACAGCACTTTTACCACAAAATGAATAATCTTACATTTTAGAAGCTAGAACAACAAGTTTACATTGAGTTGGGTTGTTAAGTTCTTTTTTATATCTTGTGACCCTATGCCTTTCAGGCCTGCTATTGGCTGATAAAATGTACAAATTACAACATGAGATTGAGTGATAACTTTGTGCTCTGTTTTGTATAGTAGGGAACTTGCACTTATATCTAGGTTTTCTAAGCGAGGCATCTGAATTCAATGGGGAGTTGTGTTATGAAATTACTACTACGTGGTGTTATTTTTAGATTGGAATTAGGCATAAGAGGACAAATCTATTTTTATTATATAGAGCTGAACATATACAAGTCATAATAATAAAAGTTTTATTTACCATTCTAGAATATTGGCAGGTACAGGTTCTGCTACCACATAGGGGATGGGGTCCCCCTTTAACCTGAGATAATCTTGCTTCAGTCTATTTGTGGCTCCCGTGTTTCTATTCGACGACATCTCTATCTTTTATCTATGGCTCCCAATTCAAATTACCATTAGTCAATATGGAACCTGCAACAAAATAAAATACACAATTCATAAAGAATTCAAAAGCAAAACATAAAATTTTTGGACCCACTCTCGAAAAGGATCATAAAAAATTTAAATGAGCCACAAACTTGAAAATTTTCTCAAATCTTTCTTACGTATTCCAGTAAATTATGGTTATATAAAAACTAGGTGTACCCCGCCAAACGTTGCTGTGGCTCAGTCTGTATATGAAGATAGAGAAACAATAGCGCGTGTTGCTTTTACGTCCAACAGATGGCGCTGTTTAAAAAAAAAAAAACATGTTTTTACCTGACAAAGGTGACAAAAAAGTGTGGCTTTTACCTGTGACAGGTGACAAAAAAGCATGTTTTTACCTGTCACAGGTGACATCTATACAATATAGGTATATAAAAACACACACTTATTTAAATGCAACGACGTGTCAAAATTTCAAAGCAATCGGCTAAGAACTTGGGTGATTTTAAATTTTGAACAAACATTTACATTTTTATTTACATAGTTTTATTTTATACATGGTTTCACAAGGTTAAACTAATTATTAAAATACTAATTTTAGTTGTACCTCTGTCTATAATTCTGGTTCAAATGAGCTCTTGCTTTGAATTTAAGTTTTATTTTCAAAATTAAAAGTGTTTGTTTGGAGAATTCAGATAGGCGATAAAGTACCTACCTATAAAATATTTTTAGCATAAATACTGATGGGCTCATACCTGATTTCACAAAAAGTTTATAAAATTTTAAAATAAGTTAATTCTTTTTTCTCTCCAAATAAGATTCAATTGAGCTTTAAATTGGTTTATATTAATTAGTAGTATCGATGACATGTTGTGGAAGTTTGTTCCATGCTTCCACTACTCTATTTGAAAGGATGTGTTTCTTAGGATTGAACGCAAAAGGTTTTTTGTCAATTTTTTGAGTGTCGACGGAGATTTACATTTTTGTTTGTAGGGAAGATTTGTTTGATGTCAGGGCAACTATAATGTCCAGATAAAATTTTGAAAGTCTCAATCAAGTTACCCCTTTCTCTTTCTTTTAATGTTGGTAATCTGAGTTCCTTGAGTCTATCTTTATATTGCCAGATTTTCAAGGTTTTAGGTATTTTTGTTATTTTAATTGCCATTTTTAACTATATATTTTCCATTGATGTATTATATTTAGATGAGACACGAAGCGTAAAAATTGGTTCCACTTTTTTAACTCCGATTAGTCCAATTTGACCTCCAAAGGTTCCAACCCTCTAATGCCTAACTTTGTTTAACCTAAGTATGTATGTTTATTGTTGCTGTTTGTTTAAATCAAACCAAGATGATGTTAATATGAACAAAGGGTAAAATTACCATATTCTGCTTTGTTCTTAATATGCACACATTGTGGAAATAACACTTCCTTTCAATTTAATACAAAAATTATACAATATACAGCAAATAGGGACATGCTTAGTAGGCACATTTTATTTTAAAAACAGTTTGTAGTAGTTAGATAATAATGAGAAGTAAGTATTTCAGTTTCCAGAAATGGAAAATAATGAATTACAATCGCTAATTTTGTTTAAATAAAACGGACAGTTTTTTCATGCCATGTTTTGACATAACAATATTAAAACAGTTTTTTTTTAAATTATTTATTTCTTAGTTAAACCCAAACTAAGAACCCATTTCAGGTTCATATATTGGCTTAAATAAGATAAGAAAAAAACTAACCTTAAAACTTTTGCATCAATAACAATGGCTGTCAAGTGAACGGTCGATTTTAATTTGAATGAAATAACTATTAAAATGCATTATTTTTCATTTCCGGAAACTGAAATACTTAGGACGAGTTGTTCCACAGAATTTGAATAATTCATCAAATTTCAAAGTTGATTTTCACGATCTGTGAAGTTTCTGTTCAAGTTTTGTTCTTAATAACAGAACTTGAATAGAATCTTCACAGAACTTGAAAATTAAGTTTGAAATTTGATGCATTGTTCAAATTCTGTGAAACAACCATCCTTACTTCTCTTTTCTTTCTAACTACTAGTGTTTTTTTATAAAAAAATTGCTTACTAAGCATTTCCTATTTCTGTATGGGTCAATCCGCACCAAATCATCCAGGCCATGTCACCCACCATCTCAGATTTTGATGAAACTTTAAATTTTTAATCCTTCCATATAGATAAGAAAATATACCAAATTTTACCTTCCTACCTCAACTCGTTTTTTTTTTTATGGGCAGTTGAAGTTTGGGCAAAATAAGCGTTTTTACATATTCCGAGCACTCCGGAAGAGCTTGTACCTTCAATGAAAAAAAATTGTATCTTTGTCATTTATAGTGCAAATGCAATGAAAATTTTCAATATTATCAAGAAAACTATGCTGATTGCAGAAAAAAATAAATAAACCCTTTACATTTATCTACTTGACTTTAAAAAATTACCAAAAGTAATTTTTTAAGTAATTTTTGGGACGGAAAAGGTACTTTACAAAAAAGCAATATCTCGGGAAGGTACAGTGTTAATGAAGTAATTTTTTTTTTTTATTTTATCTACAAATAGCATAGAATCACATACAAAAATAAAATTCATGGCATTTTACTTGCTTCAATAAATAAAATCCATTTTAAACTTTTTTCAAACTTTTTGTAATTTTTTTTTATTCTTATATACAATAAACATAGTACAACCTAAAAAAATAAAACTCCTGGTATTTTGTGTGCTTCACAGTGTAGAAACGTTTTTAAAATGAGAAATCTTAATCATACAGAATTGTTCTAGGTTTTTTTAAATCTAGATACAAAAATAAATAAAATCCATTTTAAACTTTTTTCAAACTTTTTGTGATTTCTTTTATATCTATTTTTAGTTTGTAATTGGGCAAGTTATAGTTTAGGTATATAGCTAGTAATATAGTTTGAATGAATGGACTAATATCAAAGAAACAGTCCTAGAGACAAGTCACTACATGGAAATGATGTATCTGCAACAAGAACAAGACAGAACATGAAAATTACTATCTGCCTCATCACTAAGTTTGCAGGATTGACCCACATATTTACCCAAGAAATAACTATTTATGTCGTGGGAGATGGTAAAAGATGCATTAAAGTTCCACTTTTTACCATCAAAGTTCAAAATTTCATGTGTGACCACAATTTTTTCTTATTTGTATCATCTGAAGTTAAATTTGAAGATTACGATGCGTACATTATAAAAATAATCCAAACCAGGAACCTAATAACCCATTTTGTGCATGTTTTCCCACCTCCCCTGATGCATGTAAATAGTGTATCTCGTACTAAATAAGTTGAAACGAAGTGTTATTTCAATAATTTGGGCATATTTAGAAGTAAGCAGAACACGTAGCATGATGAATTCAATAACACGCTTTAGTCAGGTTATGTCAAGTCTAAGACAAACAGAAAAATGAAGACAGTGCCGATGAAGCGAGGAATATGTGTCAATACAGATATGTATGACTTTACATCAACCCTGTCCATCACGTTATAGGCTTTGTTGTGGTGGTTAGTTAGATCAATATAGAATCTTAATAGTAATGTGGTTTAGCTGGCATATTAACCGTGCTACATAAAGTATTGCATTATAATTATAAAGTTTTGACAGCAACTTTCGGCCAGTCATATTGATCTGATGTTAAGCTGTTACTGAAATTGGTAAATATTTACCTACGACTACCGTTTTTACTACTACAAAAAATTGCCCCTTTAATAACGCCTGCTCGCGTCCCCTTTAGAGTTATATCCCAGTTTTCAAGTAGTTTGTGGGCTACGCTAGGTTTGTATAGACTGGTTTGTGATTTAATTCTACCTAATCCAACCTAACCTAACATGTACGGAATATTTTCTCAAACGGTAGTCGTAGGTAAATAATTACCATGAAATTTAACATCAAATCAGAGAAGATAATCATAATTACTTTACTCTAGAATAAATATGAAATAGACACCTAACACAATGGCATCAATGGATTCCAAAGATATTCGATTGTTAATACTTTAAACTCACTGAACATGTACAATTCCGATGCAAAAACGTAACCAATATAATACGCACCTCTTAAGACGTTCACAGATGCGTCTGAATCAATTAAATATTGAAATTTTAGCAACTGCACAATTTGACACTGCAAAACTGACACTTAATATGATTATTGTAAAACTGGCTTAAAAACCAGGGGCATGTCAACAACGTGTTGTGTATCGCGTAAATAAGAGGTTGAGCTAACTAAACATCACAAAACACGTAAGAAAAGGTAATTACAAATTAACACGTACAATGCAATCTGTTCGCGATTTGCAATTGACTTGACGCAATATTTCAGATTTCTACGGAAGTTTTCCATAGACAAAGAATTTACTCCGTCCTGTCACATTTTGTCTGACAGCTTATTTTTTAATTTGTTTTTGGCTTTCGTTGACAAAATAACCAGGTTTTATAATAGTATTCAATTGGGTACCTGCGTGAGCGTGCTTTGAAATGTTTTGGAACAAAATTACATTGTTCTAAGTTTTGTTGTTCGGTTATTACTTATTACTATTACCATTTTGAAGTTTACCAGAGATTAAGAGGTACATACTACTGCCCAGTTGGAAGATTTACAAGTTGAGGCTGTCGGTACAAACATAAATAGTTATGCAAAACAACGATTTAGAAAAATTCCCACACGCCTGGAAATAAGTTGGTAAATAAATTATTGTAACTTGTCCGCGCACTTGAATTCTTTAATGTCCGCTGCCTCACCATTTCTGGTATGAACCAGAATTCGCGCCAACAATGACCAGTTGACCCATAAATAAACCACTAGTGGACCATAAATAAACTACTCTGCAGTGGACCAAGCATTGGCGCCAACCGCCAGCGAATTGTGTACTTGTGAAATTAGTTGGGTGTGGCACTGCAATGAAAATCGCTTGCAAACAAACTATATAATTAATACAAAAAAACTATTTTATAAAATAAAATATTATAAAAGTATTGGAATCTACCGATTAGAAATGTAACTACAATTGTATTGTAAATATTATATTTTTTCTATAATTATTTGTATAGTTCACATTCATTCCGCGAGGTGCGTATTAAAAATATTGGCGGTTTGAATAACCATATTTATAAAATAAAAATATTTGATAAACAGCTACATCTAGGTTGATTTTTTGGCTTTAAGCCGCAGCAAGCAGTTTTATATGTTTTCATATTAATATTTTGAGGAATAGTATTAATTAAATAGCATGGTAAATGTATACAGGGTGTATCGGCAAGTACTCGACAAACTTTAACCAGCTATTCCTCAGCACATTTGGAGTAAAAAATGTTATGGGCGCTTTGCTGTCCGGTAACATTTTTTCCATTAAAAACAAAAAGTAAATAAAAAATCCACACTCCGTCACTGTCATTTGCCTTGTTTCTTGCGTTCAACAGCTGTTATTAGCAAATGCGTCAAAAAGTGTCCTCGCTCTTTCGTACACACTAAATAAATAGTTAAAAATGAGACGAATGGTGCTGTGCCATTTCGTTGTGACTGTAAAAGCGCGCCAACGTAGGTACGTACGTACATTATTCAACGAAACTCGAACAAACTTTGACAAAGGATAAAACATTGGTGACATGTGGTGAAAATATGAATAGTAAATTTTTTATTAAAAAAAAATGTTACCGGACAGCAAAGTGCCGATAACATTTTTTACTCCAAATGTGCTAAGGAATAGCTGGTTAAAGTTTGTCGGGTACGTGCCGATACACCCTGTATATGTGACACAAATAGCTCCAGTGGCTCCTTTGCAAATACCTACCTACTCCCTTAATATATATACTTCGCAAGCGTTCTCCCGGCCTTGGAAGTATCTACCGAAATTATAGGTACTCTCGACATAAAGAAAGTATTAAAATACAAAGCGAAGTAAAATAAACTAACTGTATAATAATCTTATAAACACACAGTTAATATCACATAGTTGTTTCACATAAATGTTACCGGACAGCAAAGTGCCCATAACATTTTTTACTCCAAATGTGCTAAGGAATAGCTGGTTAAAGTTTGTCGGGTACGTGCCGATACACCCTGTATATGTGACACAAATAGCTCCAGTGGCTCCTTTGCAAATACCTACCTACTCCCATATATACTTCGCAAGCGTTCTCCCGGCCTTGGAAGTATCTACCGAAATTATAGGTAACTCCGACATAAAGAAAGTATTAAAATACAAAGCGAAGTAAAATAAACTAACTGTATAATAATCTTATAAACACACAGTTAATATCACATAGTTGTTTCACATAAATGTTACCGGACAGCAAAGCGCCCATAACATTTTTTACTCCAAATGTGCTAAGGAATAGCTGGATAAAGTTTGTCGGGTACGTGCCGATACACCCTGTATATGTGACACAAATAGCTCCAGTGGCTCCTTTGCAAATACCTACCTACTCCCGTATATACTTCGCAAGCGTTCTCTCGGCCTTGGAAGTATCTACCGAAATTATAGGTAACACCGGGCAAGACGGGGTAGTTAAGGTTTAAAGCTCCAAAAATCATAAGGGTTCATGGTTTCATAATAATTTTTATTCTTTATCAGTTTTGTAGTTATCAGTCTTACATATTAAATTTAAATCAGGAACGTAGTACCATAGAATTATGAATAAAATAACAAAATGTAGAAAATGACATATCACCCCATCATGCCCGATAGGTCGGGTAAGATGGGGTGGCCCTAATGGGCAAGATGGGGTATAGCCATTCTATTGATTATTCAGAAGTACAGAACTCGCAAATTAATGTTGCTTCGGCATCATCATCGTCCACCCCTGCGCAGCCACAATGTGACCACTTACCACAACAAGAACAAGCAATCCAACCTTCCTTGGACTCTAAATATAGCCCTGTACAATATAGGCATGGAGTGTTTTCGGTTTCAACATCAATCTCTTCAGAAGACGATTGCCTAATACGTTTCTTTGGATTAGATTTCTTTGTGGCTTTAGTCTTAAGTAGTTTTTGTATCTCTTCCTTTTTCTTTTTTTCCTCCTTTTTTCTCTGTCTGATTTCCTTATTTTGTTTTTTTAACTCTTCTGTGTCACATTTTTTTTAATCAATTCTTCTAACTCCAGTTTATAGGGTGAAGAGGTGATGATAGCAGTTTTACCGCGTCTTTTTGTCACTTTTAAAGTCTTCCTGGTCACTGGAAGAGGCATTAGTTGCTTTGGGCTGACCAAGGTGAAGTTGCTTTTGTCTTGCACTAGATTAGGCCAATGAGAACATCCTGGAGAAGGGATCAAAATTCGGGCAGCTCTGGCGGCCGAAGTATTTTCGGGTTTCCTGATAGATAACTCAGGGTGTCTTTTCAAAAAAAATTTCAGCCAGTCCTTACCAGCTTCAGCCTTCTCAGAATTAAATGGACTAGTTTTATTGTTTCGTACAGAAAGTTGATAAATCAATTGCTTCAAATCTTTTGTTGTAAGGCCAAAAAACCTGCTTTCCATGTCTAGTAAATAATCCACCAGCTCATCCTCTTCTTTTTGCGAAAATACTGGTAATATGGGTCCCAAAGGTACCTTTACATTTTCTATTCTATTCTCGTTTTCACGAGCCTTTTTTACTTTTCGTTCCAATGTGGTTTGTGGGACTGAGAAGATTTTGCAGCCAACATATTTATATCCCATTTCTCCCTTCAAAACAACTACTATCGCCTTTTTTATTGCTTCCTCTGACCATTTTCCTCTATCTGAATTTCTTTTATAATTATAAACCATCCTAAAACAATATATAAAAAATATGTAAATAATCAAAATCATGTCGGGCAAGATGGGGTATATGATACCCCGTCTTGCCCGTTGATCCGTTTTAAAATAAATAACCTAACAAACAAATACAAATAATATTTGAAAACAAAACAAGTTATTACCTGTTACTGCAGTGTTCTGTAGATAGGATTTACCAATATGCCGCTTGAAATTCACCAAATATAAGTTTCATGCACTGCCAAACATATTTATAAGAAATTTTAATGCCAACAAACGAAATCTATTTTTTCACGATAGCTAAAACAACTGACTTGCCGCCGTGTTACTACTCGTGTGACTGAGAACTGTCATGACGGGCGGTAGCGTGATGGCAGAGCGAACGTGATTGGTCAATTCAAATCACTCGATAGGCCTGATGCCCCGTCTTGCCCGCCACCCCGTCTTGCCCGGTGTTCCCCTACTCTCGACATAAAGAAAGTATTAAAGTACAAAGCGAAGTAAAATAAACTAACTGTATAATAATCTTATAAACACACAGTTAATATCACATAGTTGAAGAAAGAATAGTAAAATACAAAGAAAAAAAAAACTATTTTATGCAGAGTACACAATTTCACGAGTCGCCGTGGAAAGTACCTACGAGTGTCATACGAACTGCTCTATCTTTACCCGGGAAAACCTCCTCAATAACACACACCGGCCAATACAATGGAGACACACTATCTTGATGTACCAATACAATACTACACGGAGAAAATGATTATTGCTAATCATCTCTTTAAATTATTGGTAATCCGTTAAAAACTAATTTGGCAAATGAAATTACCGGAGGAACCAAACCTTATAAATCAAATAAACAAAAGAATTGACCTTTTACGTATAATGTGGAAAGAATTCATCTCTTACATACCTAATAATGTTCTCCTCTGTGGGGTTACATATTATGAATCGAAAACAATCATACATCGGATCCCATTTTAATCCTAAAATGCCTCAATTATCCGAGAAATCTACAGTTGCGCGGTGCGACTCTGGCACAGAAATCAAAGTGACGCCTTCACTTAAAGTATTTACAGGAGAAACAAATATTTATTTATTTAAGTACATAAAACAGGCATGGTGCCTAAAAATTTACATACATGGATGTTTAAATACATAATAATAACAAAATGATAATAACAAAAACAGTAACAAAATGAATAAGCTAAATATGCAGAAGTAAATGACAAATAAGAATGGGTAAAAGGTGAATACAAATATGTTCATAAACGATTTGTTATTGTCACACCTGTACTGGTGAGACACTGATTAGGTAAGTACAATATTGCTTCTCTTTAAACAAAGGGCTTCATCCAAAGATATTTGGCTTCATCACAATATCAGCTTAATATAATTAAAGGTTATTATTTTTTTTGATAAATTAATGTTTTTAAGACAAGATTTTATTTATGCATAGCACAAAGGATAACAATTATTTTTATAAGCAATAATTGTTCGCCTGAAACACTCATCCACATTGAAAAAATCTCCTGATAAAAAATACATGATTGGCGTCATGTATTTTTTATCAGGAGATTTTTTCAATGTGGATGAGTGTTTCAGGCGAACAATTATTGCTTATAAAAATAATTATAATTAAGGGTAATACGTTTTTTTTAAAGTGTTAAAATTGGTCATTAAAAATGTCTCTTTCATTATTAGAGCCATGTATAATGTTTTAATTTCTCAATGTTCGCGGTACAGGGGAGAAATATCGTGTATTTGTGTGGTAGGCTTTAAGGCGATGCACTACGTCGTGTAATATTTTGAATCGAGCCGCCATCAATAACACTCCTTACGTAGATGGCGATAAGGTTTAAATTCCCGCTTAACACCTGTATATTTTTCTGGTTTATGGACTTTACTGGAAACACTTGTGTCGTATTTTAACTTTTTTTATTTTGAATCACAAAACATGCTTTTTATAATATCTACGTTGACAATAACAATTTATTGATAACGGGCCCGACCCTTGTACAGATAAACACTGTTTACTGTAATAAATTTCTGAAGGAAAGAACACTTTTTTTTACTGGGAACAGTCCCTTAATAGATTAAAAATACTAATCCATTGACACTTGTTGACAGATTCGGACATACACAATGAAAAGAAGCAACTGCTTATCGACATGCTAGAGCTCTAGAATGTTAGTACAGATTCACACCATTTCTAATAATCAACTATTCAAACAATCCATAGATGGCGACTGTATCCAGAATTATTAAAAACTTATCATTACAAAATTAAACATGCAGGCGGGCCGGGGATGAGGAAATCAATTAAAAAATGATATATGAAATTCCTAAAGACAGTAACTAATAATAATAACAAAATAATACTTAATCCACAGACCAAGCATAAGAAAATAATAAATCACAAAAAATATCAAATTAATGAATTTCTACCTCTGAATCTGAGTCTTTACTCAAAAGGCAATATAATCTAATTCCATTAATCTACTCGCACTTATTGTAACGGACGTAGTTGACCACATTATTTAATTTCATAAAATCTGTTTTACATTTATAAAATGTGCCTACCCCACGCCACTGGCGAAATCATCACTCCCCGCCACTGGCCATTTTGTTCCCGGCCGCTTGAAAAACTTTGTCTACGAACGGCATCGATACCGCATCGCCGGCTTACCTGCCGCGTGGATCGATGTCCAGCATTATTTCTATGTAAAATTTACTAGGAAAAATCAATTTTTAAATATTGCAAATGTTTATATTTTACTTGTTCATCCCCTCGGCGGTAGTCAAATAAACACTATTTTCTATATACTACCGCTGAGGAGATATTAAAAAAACTGTTTTTCACACATATGTACAACCAATTTTGAACAATATTTTTTACCTTTTTTGCGTGTACAAAAATCCAGGAACCTCGTAGCATAGTGTATCTTATCTCTTTCTGAGCGCTATGTTACGGGGGACCTGGGAAAAATACTAACTTAACATGTTTTACAAATTTGATCGCTTTGAGATCATATTTACACATTTATTTACAAACTTTTCTTATTTTTTGTCGTATCTTGGCAAACAAAAAATCTAGTTGTCAAGATACACATTCTTATAACTACTATGCATTTAAACTATGTAATTGTTATTCATGTAAGCGTTCAAAATCTTTTCTAACTCGCAAATTTAAGCGACTACATTCGACTGTGCTGCCGGCAAAATGAATATGTAACATTTTGCCGGGGCCTATAAACTCATTGTTGGCGCGGGTACAATCCCCCACCACTTTTGGGCTCCCAGCCCAATGTCGGGCGCGAGTCAGGCTAATTAAATATAAGCAGCCACATAATTGAAAATAAATTAGTTCATCTTTACCACCGAAACCAAGCGTTTTATTATCTACAAGTGACTCCTGCCCAACATCTGCCTCACCTCGCCAAGTCTTCTGCTCCAAGATCTTCTGGTGTTACCTCCTCAAGACAAGCCGGCCCTCCTCTGGAAAACAGCCAACGCCAGAAGCGAGCAGAGACGACAGCACACCCAGTGCCCAAC
The DNA here is from genome assembly GCF_061612785.1 of Hesperophylax consimilis. NCBI lineage: Eukaryota > Metazoa > Arthropoda > Insecta > Trichoptera > Limnephilidae > Hesperophylax > Hesperophylax consimilis. Next base: position 6,758,126 of record NC_142862.1, on the reverse strand, counting down.
ATTCACCAAGCCTGGGTGCGGGAGGCAGATTCATCATCAATATCTACTACTATCATCATCATCGGCCGTAAAGGAGCATTATCATCGGTTGAAGACACGGTTTGGACCCGGCGCCTAAATCTACAGTCTTGTGCGGACTCCCGTCCAGTACACTTATCAAAAAAAAACATTTCAAATTAACTAAATATAAATTTTAGATAGATACAGCATAATCCTTTAAAATATTTCTGTAGTTCATATCACAAGACACTCATTGTTATTTACACTAAAAAACACAATTGTTCATTTTATTCATTTTCTCTGGCCTCTGCTTGATCCGTCCAAGTTGATGTTTTTAAGGGCTTTTCAGGAAGTTGCATAGTAAAACTCATAAAAATTCCTGGACATCTTGAGGTTGATTATAGAGTTAAATGAGTCATCATTGTATTACTCATCAGCGTATCAGTTGTTCCTGAAGTCATCTAAATGAGTGAGAGATTTTTTTTTACACCTCGGGAGAATCCGGAATTTCCAGGCGGTCCGGGAGATTGGGCCGGATAGTTTCAGGTTCTGGATCCGAGTCCATGGGCATCAAACATATTTTGGTGATGGGCCTCACGAAAGTTCCTTGAGAGGTTTTTAGAGTGACCACTCTAACTACACCATCAGCGCCAGGATCCGAGCCATTTTCCATATAGTAGGAGCCAAATCGTCTTCCTTCAGTATAACCAGGTCGTATTTTTTCAGCGCCCGTTGACTGCTGGTCTGCCATTTAGTCCTTTTTTGTAACTCCATCAGGTAGTCCCGTTTCCATCTGGACCAAAATGATTGAATTAGAGAATTTATCTTTTGATATTGGGTTAGCCTGTTGGCCGGTATCGTCTGGACGTCGCTCTTAGGTATGACGGAAGATGCAGTGCCTATAAGGAAATGGTTAGGTGTGAGTGGTTGGTAGTCATGGACGTCGTCGGACAATGACGTTAGGGGACGGGAGTTCAGACAAGCCTCAATAACAAATTAGAGTGTACAAAAGTTCAAAAGTTAATGTAGAATTGTTAGTGACTTTATACAAATGAAACTTTGCGGAATTTACCGCAGCTTCCCACAACCCGCCGTGATTTGGGGCTCGAGGGGGTATAAATTTCCACTCGATACTTCTATTTGCTAAGTAATTATGAATCTTGTCATTGTTTTCCCTTAAACTGGCGTAAAGCTCCTTGAGCTTGCTGCAAGCACCTTTGAATGTTGAGGCATTGTCAGACAATATCCTTTTAGGCTGCCCTCTACGGGAAATAAATCTTTTCAAACAATTTAAAAAAGCATCGCTAGTCAAATCTGAAACTAACTCTAAATGAACCGCCTTTGTGGAAAGGCAAACAAAGATACATAAATACGATTTCACTATAGAAGCCTTTCTTAGTGTCCCACTTTTGGTAGCAATCGACCCTGCATAGTCGATTCCTGTGGTTGCAAATGGTCGGCTCGGAGTGATCCTCTCGATTGGCAGATCACCCATAATTTGATGACCGGTTCGAGGACGGCATCTAAAACACACAATACATTTATGTAGTATCTTTGACAGTATTTTTCCCAAATATGGGCCAAAATTTTAACCGTATTTCTGCTAATAGGGCTTGAGGTCCTGCGTGTAAATTTACATAATGGAAGTGGCGTATAATTAATTCCGTCAGCTCATGTTTTGCAGGTAAGATAATGGGATGTTTTTGCTGGTACGATAGGTGCGTAGCTAAATTTAGTCTACCTCCCACATGTATCAGACCTTCAAATAATAAGGGGTGAAGCGCCTTTAAATTACTATTTTTATTTACTGTGTCGTGATTTTTCAATTCTTTCAACTTCTTTTGAAAGACTTGTTCTTGAGCTGCACGCAATAGACATTTTAAAGCTGATTCCAGCTCAGCCACACTCAAATTGCCCGAACTTATTCCTTTGAGCTTTCGGCAATTATTTACAAACCGTAATACATAAGCGGTAACTCTCTTCAATTTCGTAGATGAAGAAATTTTTTGAATACATCCCATTCCTGAGTTTCAGTGGATAAAAGAACATTTTTTCTCTTGAGTTCAGGAGGGTTTAGGCAAGAAAAATTTGATTTAGGCTAAGCGTTGACTTCCTTGGTCAACCAACTTGGTCCATCCCACCATATTGAAGAATCTATTAATTTATCAGCGGTAGTTCCTCTTGACAGTATATCCGCTGCGTTGTCGGATGATGATACGTGTCTCCATTGGTCCGAATCACTGAGTTCTTGAATTTCAGCTACACGGTTTGCTACGAAGGTGTTCCAACGAGTAGGTTGACCTTTCAACCAACACAGCGCTATAGTAGAGTCACACAAGTAATATGTATCAATCTCTACTAAATTTAGCGCCTGTTATTAATTACATTACATTTTTATTAATTTTGCTAGTAGTACAGCACTACACAGCTCTAGCTTAGGCAATGATATGCACTTCAATGGAGCCACTCGTGATTTGGATGTTATTAAATGCGAATGTCACTTACCATTATGGTCCATTGACACAATGTAAGCGCAGGCTCCATAAGCCTTTTCAGATGCATCGCAGAAACCATGCAGTTGCAGATCCCGAGACTGCCTGCAAATAATTTTCCTTGGAATTTTCAATACATTTAATTGAATTAATTCTTGCAAGTAGGTCCTCCAGGGTGCTAGTATTTCATTAGGCAATGGGTCATCACACGTTGCTTTAGACTGCCATAGTTTTTGCATTATCAATTTCGCTACGACTATAATGGGTCTTAGAAGGCCTAGCGGATCGAAGGTTGAGGAGATGCATGACAATATATGACGTTTGCTCTCGGTTTGACTTGATGAGCTTGTTATTACATAAGAAAAATAGTCACCCTCATTATTCCAGGTTAAGCCTAATATTTTCTAATTCTTTGGATTGTCAGTAATGATTTTTCCAGGATTGCTTGACTCAGCAATTTCCGCTTGACTCGACTCGGCTGACAATTCCAAGGCGTTGGATCTCCATTTTCGTAAGGTCATACCTGCAGACAACAATATACTGACTAACTGCTCCTTCAGTCTCCTACAGTATTCCACATCATCTCCTCCGGTTAGCAAGTCGTCCATATAGATGTCATTTTCTATGACATGACTAGCTCTAGGAAAGTTAATATGGTTATCCATACTGATTTGTTGTAGACACCTTGTGGCTAAGAAGGAGGAAGGTCCTAACCCATACGTCACTGTCCTCAGTCGGTAATGCTTGAGATCCTCCTGCGGCGACTCGCGCCAAAGTATCTTCTGCAGATTGCGGTCAGCTTCACATACGTTGATTTGGCGGTACATCTTCTCGATGTCAGCTGTTATGACGACTTGATGTTTCCTGAAATGTAACAGTTGGGTGTATAAATCCTTTTGTATAACCGGTCCTATCATCAAGGCGTCATTGAGTGAGATCCCAGTAGATGTTTTAGCTGATCCGTCGAAAACGACCCTCACCTTAGTGGTGGTGCTTGATTCTTTTATTACAGCGTGATGTGGTAAGAAATAGGAGTTACAATCCTCTTTTAATTGGTCACATACTTCCATATGGCCTAGTTTTTCATATTCACGCATGAATTGTATATATTGTGAACACAATTCGGTATTTGACAAAAATTTCTTTTCCATATTTTTAAATCTTTTTTCCGCGGTGGCCAGTGAGCTCCCCAGCTGATCAATGCATGCTCGGCGCGGTAATTGTACCATGTATCTACCGTCCGCATCTCTAATATGAGTGTTAGCGAAGCTGGCTTCGCAAGCCTTTTCCTCATGATTTTGAATCTTAATAGGATTAATTTCCTCTAGTCTCCAAATTTTTTCTATTTGATTACTTATCTTGTTTATAGATAAACTACAAAAATCTGATACAGGCCTTTGCTTAGGGTTCATGCTGATTGGCCCTGATACAATCCATCCTAGTTGTGTGCGTTGAAGCGTAGGCCCAGATTTAAGTTTTAGTCTGTCGTGGGTCAGGATTTCCCAGAAGCTCTCTGCGCCCAAAAGTATGTCGATAGGGGCGGCTGTTGGCACCTAGCATCGTGCTACCTACCTTTATATCTTTTGTAAAATTATTGTGGCCTATCGACCTCTCCCCTCCTCTCCTCTCCTATGCCGACGTTAGTTGAGTTAAAATATTCGTCCTGTCAACATCGTTTGATAACGGAGCCCCCTTTATCGACCGTGTCGAAAATCAAAGCCATCGTGAGCTCGCGCATGGTGAAATTTGTGAATTGTTGTGAACCAGCGCAAAGAAGGATTGAAAACCGTGGAAGAATAGAAAAGGGTAAGTCGGCATTCCGAACTTTTCCAATCCTATGATTCCGCGTTGCGACGGTGCTATATCCGTCCCCAACAGCGGCTATATGAAACTTCGGGTCCGCTAGCTCCAATCCCGACGGCAGCTTGAATTCCTTTTTAGCCAGGGTCACTTGTGGAAGGTTTGTCGTAATTTCCTGCAATATTAGACAAGATATTTTACTTTAAACAATAACTTTGTAAACATCACTTATAGGTAAATACTTAATGCCGATCGGGTTTCGCTACAACCGTAGCTTCATCAGGGCAGTATAATACTAAACATCTAAAATATAAATTAACATTTTTTTAATTTAATTTGTATGTTTTTTACAATAAATATACAATTATACATATTATACAGTGTTATCAAGGTAAATAATAATAGCTTTTCCTCACCATAAAGAGACGAGGCTCTTGTGTTTGGTGAGTGAATCCTAGCTCAATTATATGGAATCATGTAAGTAAGTAAATAATATATTTGCAAAACCAAAGGGATAAGTAAGAAGGCAAGATTTATCAATAATACAGTTTCAAGATTTGAAGGAAATAATAATAACAGTAAGATATGGACTTTTATAGTAGTTTTAGGTAATTTTTTAATTTTATTTTAAATTCCTGAATATCTTCAATATTTTTTAGATATAATGGAAGGATGTTAAAATATGTTATACCTAGATAGAGATAAGTATTTTGTGTGTGCTTTTTATTAAGTTTTGGGATTTTGATAGTTTTTTGATATCTTGCTGATGAATTGAATTGTAAGTTATTTAACTGTATTTCTTTATAAATTTGTAGAATTGAATATTTTTTATATATATTGTCTATTGTGGGTACATTGAATATTGAAAAGAGAATCTCAGTAGAAAATTTGGATGGTTTTTTCAATATTACTTTAATTATCAATCTTTGAATTATTTTAAGTGGATTTAATATATTGTTATAACTTCCTCCCCAGCCAATAATACCATATTGTAAAATAGATTGTACAATTGCATAGTACACTCTTTTTAGGTTTTCTAGTCTAAGAATATTTCTAAGTCTTATAAATATATAAATACATTTTCTAATTCTTTTGACAAGTTCACAAATTTGTTTTTTCCATTTAAAATGTTGATCTATATATATACCAAGATATTTAATTTCAGAAGTTAGACTAAGTATAGAACATGCTTGATTGCAATTAGTTCTGTTACATTTAAGTTGATGTATTATAATTTTTAATTCTGGTATTGATTTAAATTTGTTGATAGAGAATGGGATACATTTTGTTTTTTCAGTATTTAATGAGAGGAGGTTTTTATCGAACCAATTTTTCAGTATATTAATATCAGTATTTGCTAAGTTATTAACATTATTCCAATCAGTACCTTCAATTATTATGACAGTGTCATCAGCATAAGATATTATTTTTCCATTTAATCTTTGATTGAATATGTCATTTACATAAATGATAAACAGTAACGGTCCCAGGACTGTACCTTGAGGTATGCCGAAGTGACTTGTTTTTTGTTGACTAAGTACATCGTTGATTTTTACGACTTGAGGGCGTTTGAAAAGGTAGCTTTTAATCCATTCTATAGCTGTACCACTTAATCCAATGTTTCTTAATTTACTTATAAGTTTGTCGTGTGATATGCTATCAAAAGCTTTTTTAAGATCTGTGAAAATTCCAATGCATTTTAATGATTTATCTAATGAATTATGAACAAGACTAGTTAATTTTGCAATTGCATCCTGAGTGCTTCTACCTTCCATAAAACCAAACTGATTTTCATTAATTAATTTATTACATTTTACAAATTGGTTTATCCTTTTTTTAACTATCTTTTCAAAAATTTTTGCTATGTTCGAGATTACTGATATAGGTCGGTAATTGCTAACTTCTTCTGGGTTACCAGATTTAAATATTGGAGTAATGGTAGTTTGTTTGTAGATTGATGGAAACAATCCGCTTTGGAAACTTACATTTATTATGTGTTTTAACGGTTTAGAAATTTGATTTTTAATATTTTTAAAAATATTAACTGTTATTCCATCAAAACCCGGGGCAGAACCTCCTTGCATACCGTTTATAATTGATATTATTTCGTTCTCTGTGGTGACTTGGAATGTTGCTATATTATTGTCAGTATCAATACTACAGTCTGGAAATGTTATATTTGGGTCAGTATGAATGAGATTGGCAAGATTTCCCCCTACATTCGCAAAGAAGGTGTTAAATATGTTTGCAGCTTTTGAGGGATTTTCTTTACAACATGTTTTCATTTTGTCATGAAATATAGTAGCGATGTCGTTATTCTTGTTTTTTTTTCTTGTCAATTATTTCATTTATAACTGTCCACACTCTTTTACTATCATTTTCAGCCTGATTCAACTTTTGTTTATAATACTTTTGTTTTGTGTTTTTTATAATATATGAAAGTTTGTTTTTATATGCTTTAAAATGATTTAGTAAATTTTTATTATTTGGTTGTTGAGTAGTTAATTTGTAAAGAGCTTGTTTATGTCGTACAGATACTACTAAACCATGAGTAATCCATGGTTTTATAGGTTTCAAGTTCGAAACTTTGGATTTGATTATTATATTATTATTTGTCGAGTCATTTATGCATTTAGATATTTTTTCTTCAAACATTTTACAACATATATTGACATCATTACATTGTAATAATTTATTCCAATTTTCTGATTCTAATTGGTGTTTTAATGTATCCATATTAAGTACTTTTTTTGAGTAATTATTTTGTTTAAATAATGGCAAAGTTGGATTGCTTAATTTATAGTTAAAAATACATGAATAATGATCAGTGATAGTTGTATGAATGACAGTTGATTTTATATTTTGGATATCAGGAATATTTGTAAAAATGTGATCTAAGCATGAGGGGCGTTGACCTTTAACATTTCTAGTATAAGAATTTATGCACGATAAATAATTGAGTTCTGCTAACATATTTAGATATGTGTCTTTATCTTTACTAGAATAGTCGTTTGCGATATTTAAATTCATATCTCCAACAATAATAGTATTTTTTATTTCTAAAATTTAACAAAATATTTTTTAATTCATCTATAAATTGAGGTACTCTCGATGTATGCGTACGATAAATAGCAATAATGTTATAGTATTTATTTACGTCTTTAAATTCTATATTTAATATGTTAACATTACTAACATTAATTATTTCTTTAATATTGAGAACATTATACTGGTTAGAAGTAAATAATCCGATACCTGAGTTTTTGTTTATTTTTTTTATTGTCGCATGGTATGTGTAGCCTGGAATAGTGTAATTGATTTCGCCTGCAGAGTGTGTCTCTGTTAAGACAATCAGGCCCGGAAAAAAATTCAATTCTTTTAATGTTATAACTAATTCATCCATGTTTCGTTCTAAACTTCTAATATTTATATGAAATAGGGTAAATCCTTTTTCAGTGCAAATTAAGTTAAAATCTTTCATAGATTGACATAAATTTTCTTCAATATACATTTTTTTATCTAATGCGTTACATAAAAAATCATTCATTTTTTAAGTTTTAGATTAGAGTTTAAAGAAATGAAATTTACCGTATTATTAATAGTCGATGCGCTCTCTAGCTAGTTGAAGCATTTTTTGCCGATAGAGACATTTAATGCTATCAACTCTGTGTTCTGTAGAATAATTCATATTAAATCTTTTGTTTTGAACACAGCAATTGTTGCATGTTAGAGGTTGTTCTTTATTTCCACATTTAGACAGAAGGTGCTCCTTTGTGCAATGAGGGCAAATGGGGGGCTGCGTCCTGGCTGTTGTATTGTGGTGAACGAATATTATAACACGTTTGTATTTGATATGTTATTTATTAAACCAGCCCAGCTGGCGATCTGTTGACAAGAGGTGACAGCTAGGGTTTGTGTAGCACAGACAATATATTAGGAAATGGCCATAGATAACATTATACTGATAACACCAACATCCCTCTTTTCCTAATAAAGAAAAACAAGTCAAGACAAGATGAACATTACAAATATAAATTTTTCTTTTCAAATAAACATAATTCATGATATAGTAATAAACTGTAAGTGAAATACAATTACCAAATTTAATTATAATCAGATGGATTATATCTATCAGGTTTATTAACAATTCTGCCCGAACGAGTTCGAATGCTTGCCTCATTGTTTGTCAGCTCATCAGAAGTTGTAGGACCTGGATAGAACGGGATGGAATGAAAATCATTGTCAAAACGTACACCTTTCTCCGATGAACTATTTCCATTCAGCGGTGATGATGATTCCTGACGTGATCTGTCTAAATTTAAGTGTTTCCTATTCCTGCGATATCTTGAACCATCGGGAGTTTCAACAATATATGACCTTGGGCATCCTTTAACAATTTCTACTACAGTAGCTGGTGACCATGAACTTGACACATCTTTTTTAAAAACTACTTTATCGCCTATCTTCAACTCAGACAAGTTCCGAACCTTTTTGTCAAAATATTTTTTCATTTTGTTTTGACGACCCTTAAATTTATCTTCATATTCTTTAAATCGCACGACTTTTGGTCTAAGTTGACTGGATGTTACGGGTAAATTACATCTAAGTTGACGTGACATTAAGAGGCTTGCAGGGGATGGAAAATTATTTTTTGGACTATTTCTGTAATGTAACATAGCAAGATACGGATCAGTTTTGGATTCAAGGCATTTTCTTAAAATATTCTTTACTATTTTTACTGAACTCTCAGCTTGACCATTTGACTGAGGATAGTTTGGACTAGTGGTGATATGTTCAATATCCCACTCATATAAAAAGTTTTTAAAAATGGCTGATTGAAATGGTGGTCCATTATCACTAACAAGCGTTAACGGTATCCCATGACGTGAAAATATAGATTTTAAGTGTGTGACTACAGTTTCCGCGTTATAATTGTGTAACATTGAATTTTCGATGTATTTTGAATAATAATCAGTAACAATGAGATAATTTGAGTTGTTGAAATGCATTAAATCTACACCTACCTTTTCCCAGGGAAAATTAGTGATACCATGGGGCAAAAGAGGCTGTGACGGGTTATTAGGTTTAAATTTAGTACAAATCTGACATTGATCGACAATGTTTTTAATATCAGAGTTAATATTCGGCCAAAAAATCATATTTCTGACTAGACTTTTTGCTTTTGACATACCTAAGTGACCTTTATGTACATCTTTTAAAATTTCAGGACGTAAAATTGACGGTATAATTAAACTAGGTCCCTTAAATACCAGATCATTGACAACATGAATTTCTGCTTGAAAATTCCAGTATGGTTTAACGCAGGGTTCAATTACATTTTTATTTGACGGCCAACCGGTTTTATAATATTTCATTAAAGTTAATAAAGACTGATCTTGTTTCGTCGCCTCAGTGATTAATTTCAGTTTTTCTTCTGAAACTGCCAGACTTGACATCAGTAAATTGATATGTATGTCAATTTCTTTTTCCGCATCTGTTATTTCTGTATCAGGTAACGGCGCTCTAGATAACGTATCGGCAATATACATAAATTTACCAGGTACATATCTGACGTCTAAATGGTAGCATTGTAGAGACATCATAATTCGTTGTAACCTTGCGGGAACTTCAGAAAGTGATTTCTTAAAAAGTGTGACTAGTGGTTTATGATCTGTTTCAACATTTACTACGTGGCCATAAATATACTGATGGAATTTTTGACAACCGAATAAAATTGCATATAATTCCTTCTCTATCTGTGCATAATTTTGCTGACTGGACGTTAGTGTTTTTGACGCATAAGCAATCGGTCTACTTTCCTGCAAAATAACTGCGCCCACTGCGCTCTGCGAAGAATCTACTGATAATTTTAACGGTTTTTTAATGTCAAAATTAATAAGTACTGGAGATGAACTTATAATTTTCTTTAAATTGACAAAGGACTGATCGTGATTGGCATCCCATTGCCAGCTGACGTCTTTCTTTAGCAAAGTCCTTAAAAGTTCTGTTTCTTTTGACAAATCTTTGATAAAAGATCCCAAGTAATTAATCATACCTAAAAACCGTTGTAAGTCTTTCTTACAAGTGGGAGTAGGTAATTCTCGAATAGCTCTAATCTTTGACTCATCTGGCCTAATCCCTTGACTGCTAAAGATATGACCTAGAAAAGTAACTTCCTGTAAGCCAAAGTGACATTTATTTAGATTGAATTTTAAATTTACTTCTCTGGCTCTTTTAAAGACATTTTCTAATCTCCTTTCATGAGATTCAAGATTCTCTCCCCATACTAAAATATCGTCAACGAAAACTATCACCCCTTCTAGATCAGCAAATATTTCCGTCATTATTCTAGAGAAGAATTCGGGAGCTGAATTAATTCCATACGGAAGTCTTAAAAATTGATACCTGCCGAAAGGTGTTTGGAAAGTGCATAAATCTGAACTTTCACTATCTAAGCGTATCATCCAAAAACCTGAAAATGCGTCTAGATTTGAAAGAAACTTCGCTCCTTTAATTTTAAACCTAATTTCGTCCATTGAAGGTGTTGGATAATGCGTTCTGCAAATAGCCCTATTTAAATTTCGTGGATCTAGACAAATGCGTAACTGTGAATTTTTTTTTTCTACGACAACTATGGAACTCACCCACGGTGTTGGTTTTGTAACCTTGACAATGACCTTCATTTCCTCCATTCTATCTAATTCTTCTTTTAATTTATCGTGCAGCTTGAATGGAATCTTTCTTGGTGCATCGATTTTAGGATGAACATCAGATCGAACTGTTAGATGACATTCGTGAGGTAAGCATCCGAGACCCTGAAAAACATCGTTAAATTTCTTTATTAAATTGTTCGAATTATACATTGACAAATCATTGTTGGGAATATTTTCAGAATTATTCGTGTTAGAATACACACGTTTTATTATTCCCATTGCATTGCAAGTAGCTAGCCCTAATATAGTTTGACATGATTTCAACTCAGTGATGACAAAGGGAATGGACATATTTTTATCATTATTATAAAAACAATTTAACTTACAAATTCCTTTTGTAGGAATGTTAGTACCACCGAATGAATTTATTTTAAATGCTGTTTCTGTGATAATTTTTTCTGACAAACCAAGTTTATTAAAATTTGTAAAAGACATAACATTTACATTGGCACCGGTATCTATAAGACATGAAATTATAACATTATTTATTCTTAAATTAATGTGCCATGAATTCAATGTTGAATTAATATTGTTACAATTTAATGTATCAATTGTATAGTCGTGGTTGGGTATTTTACTTTGTGACAATGTATTAGGAAATGGCCATAGATAACATTATACTGATAACACCAACACTGGCGAGACATCTTTGCGCTGTGTGGCCAAACTTAAGGCAGTGGTAGCATTGAGTAAGCGGGTTACAGTCTTCTATGTATACTCTTTGGAATTTGATGTTTATTTTGTTTTTTTCTAGTAGCGTTTTTCTTAATTTACCGGTTGTTTCAATAATGTAGTTAGTGGTGTCGTTTTCTTTTCCTTCATTGTATTTGTTTTTTAATTCCTTGATAAGCTTGATGTTGTTTTTGTCTTCCAGGGTTAATCCTTCATTTTGTTGTACAATCCCATCTATATTTCCTCTTCAGTCAATTGGCATTGCAGTCTTTTCAACATTAAACACGGTTTCTTTTTTTAAATTTCTTTGCCCAATATTTCTTTTCCAATTACCTTATTAATTTCTTCGGTTAACTTTTCTGCATCTTCTTTTTTTTGACATGAAATCAGTAATTTTTGCCCTCCGATTTTTTTTACTCCATTTACTCCAACTTTTATTTTAGTTAAATTAATGTTTTTTTGAATTTTTATTTTTATATCTTCGGCCTTCAAGGTGTTTTTAGATGTAATTATGATGGCGTGCTTCTGTTCTGGGATGTGTGCACCTGTATTCACGAAGTTTTTATTGTCACCTAATACATTTGCATATGTCCTTTTGTTATTATTATGAATTTCTTCTAGTTTCTGTGCGTAGTGATGATTGTTTTTAATATTAGTTTCTTGTAATTCTATAATCTTTTTTTGTAGGTTTATTAGTTCATGTTGAATTTTTTCTTCCAGTGATATAATGTTCTGTTCCAGTGTTAATTTTATTTTTGAGTCCTTCACTGAAGTGATCTTGTTTATTAAATCTTTAATGTTTTTAATAATTTCTTGAGTTTCCATATTGGATGGAATGGAGCGCCCAGGTGGGCGAGTTATTAATGTAAACTATATTATTTGATTTACTTGTTACAAAATTACGCGACTGTACTCCTTCGATGCGGAGCGAGTATTCATGTGTTGATATCACGGTAAGTAGACAGTCTGAGCTACAGTGGAAGAGGTAGGGATAGGTGGGAGATTGAGAGGCGAGTGCTCTTTGTCAACAGGGAACAATCTGAGTATAGGGCTTTTATTTAGGTTAAGTGATGTTTACAAAGTTATTGTTTAATTTTAAATTACAATGTCACATCACAAAGTAACCGCTTCATATGAAGAAAAGATATTTTACGTTTATATTCAGTATTAAGAGAATTCATGTTCACTGACACTCTTTCCTTAATGTGTGTGATGTTGTTATGAATTCCAGATATGGGTTTTTTCATCACTTCACATTTTAATTTTAATTTATTTGCGAAATCTTTTGTCATGAAGTTAGATTGCGCCCCTGAATCAATCAGGACTCGTGCTTTAAAAATGTTACTGTCACGACCTACCACTCGTATCATGGCGGTTGACAATAATATCAAATTTTCTGCTATTCTGGCTGCAGAATGATTAGAAACTGACACCTTGGCATCAGAATCTAAATTTGAAGTATCCCTCGGATGATCTTCTTTGTGTAGCAAAGTATTGTGACTTGCTTTGTCACAATGCCTGCAAGGAAATGCTACTTTACAACTCTGTGCAAGATGACCTAATTTTAAACATTTAAAGCATGATTGGTGTATTCTAACTGGGCGTTCTAATTGAATGTCAATTGTCTTTCACATTGCAGAACGGTTGCGTTTGCTGCCACTGCTTTTGCAGTACTTGCATATCACCACACTTGGATTGATTTGACCGCTTCGATCCTATCCTGAATTTTTAATTTGTGGAATTTCTTGCAGTAATATATTTGGTGCCCTTTTTTCTTACAAAAAACGCAGCCATTCGGTTTTACAGCTAAAAATACCGATGAATCTTTTTTATTGTAGTTGTTGCCTATTTGCCTTGGATGTAGGTTGGCATTTTTTTTCTCGGAAGTATTCATTAATCCTAACACCTGGGCTCATTGCAACAATAACATTTGGCTGTCATCAGTTGTTTTGTTTTGCTCTATCTAAAATTATTTTTTTACCATTCTTTTTTGTTTTCTGGCAAAAAAAAGTGTAGTGTGTTGTGCCTTGAGGTTTCTTCTCCCTCCTGATCTTCCAGGAGTCACTTTTCGCTTCTGATTTCCAGATATTTATAAACTTTTTTTACTTCTGTCATTTTCCATACTATTATTGTAGTTGTTTACTGTTGTGAATGATGGAGGAAGATTTCCCTCCTGGACCCCCTACAAAGCCCCCAGATCCCTCTCCAGACCCCCCAGATGGGGAAAATGGAGAAATTTCTGACAGTGATTCTGTCATTTTGACTTCTACCAAAAAAAGGAAATTTACTCCTTCTTCCCCAATAAAACTTGACTCTTCTTCGACTTCACAGTCCCCACCATCACTTTCTCAACTTCCTCCAACAAACTTTTATTCTCCTCATTCCCGTGGCCCATTCATAGTATACGCCCAAAAAACTGAGCAAGGAAAAACCATCCACCCTCTTGAATTTGGCAAATTCCTATCAAATAGAAAGAATCTTTCAATCAAGCCTGGAGGTGTAAAAGCCGAGGGTCGCTTCCGAATCTCCGTCGAATTCCTCTCAGGGTCAGCTGCCAACAGTTTCATCAAAAATATCTTCATTTCATCTAATTCAAAGTTCAAGGCATATATCTCTACTTTCAATGTCACTCGCATGGGCCTGGTCAGAGGTATCTCGACCGATCTGTCCATCGAAGAAATTCTATCTTCACTTTCAACCCCCCAACACATTGGCAATCCCATAAAAGCCAGGAGGCTAAATTACAAGGACTCCTCTGAGGGTATAATTTCCTGGAAGCCCTCCCAATCTGTAGTTATCACCTTTGAAGGTCAATCTCTTCCCTCCCATATATATTTATTCTTCAACTCATTACCAGTTGAAATGTATACTTATCCCACCACTCAATGTTTCAATTGCTGCCGTTTTGGTCGTACCAAAGCTGCATGCAGATCTCAACCCAGATGTTTTAAATGTGGAGAAAACCACGCAGCTGATCAATGTCCTTCTTCCTCCTCACCCAAATGTTTTAACTGCTCAGGCTCACATACAGCTATCAACACTTCTTGCCCAGAACAATCTCGCCAAAAAAATATTAAAATTTCTATGGCCTCTCAGAACTTGTCTTTTCTGCAGGCTTCTAAACTATTCCCGCCTGTCAAAATATCATTTGCTGAGGCTTTATCCAGCAACTCCTCATCCAACCCAATTCCCTCCTCTACAACAACTTCTTCTCGTTCAACTAAATTCACATACAAAAACGCTATCTCTAAACCAGCTCCTGGATACGATCAGCAACAACATAACTCACTGCACTTAAATCCCAATGGTTCATCTCTTTCAAATGCCACAAATGGGTGTGCAAATAATAATAATCCGTCCTCAATGAACTCTCTAAAACTTTCTGAAAAACTCTCCCAAGACAATTCTCCATTTATCCAAACTCTCATTATGCTTCTAACTGACCTTATTTCTTTTCAATCTAATCTACCGTCAAACGCTGCTACTATTATTTCCACATAAAAATCATTTATTCAAAATGACTCTTCAAGATTTCAAAATACTTCAGTGGAATAGCCGAAGTGCTGTTTCTAACAAATCTGATCTCCTTAACCTATTAAATTCCAACTTTATTTCTTTGGCTGCTATCTCGGAGACTTGGTTTACTCTATCCTCCCACTTTAATGTGGGAGGGTATTCCTGTCTCCGCGACGACCGCCCGGAAGGTTCGGGCGGCGGTGCTGCCCTTTTTATTAAGAAATCCATATCATTTTCCCCAATAAATAATACCAAACCCCCCAATGCTGACTTTCAAATGGTTGCAGCTAAAATAAAGGACACATCCTTTATTTCAGTCTATCTTCCCCCAACAGCCCACTTCAATAAACAAATTTGGTTGCAAATTGTAAGTCAACTAAGCCCTCCTTTCTTTATATTAGGCGATTTTAATGCCCATTCTCCCGTCTGGGGTTCTGCTTTCTCCGACCGAGATGGTCGAAGTGTGATGGATTTCCTATATCAATCCAACCTTTTCCTTTTGAATGACGGATCTCCTACTAGGATCTCACGCCCCAGCACAAACCCCAGTGCAGTGGATCTCTCGATATGTTCTACTAGTCTGGCTTCTCTCTCCTCGTGGGTGGTGTCCCCCGACCCTTGTTCCAGTGATCATTTCCCGATCACCATTACTTATCAAACTTCTTTCCAATCGGACAAGTCTCATAATTCGACAAAGATTAAAACGAAACACACCAAATGAGATAAATTTAACTCTCATATGGACAAGTTCCTACTAAATTTACCCGCCACCGATATATTTTCCGTCAAAGATGACTATAATAACTTCAAATCAATGCTCATAACTGCAATAAATAAATCAAATCCTCCCCCTAAAACTAAATCTCTCGAAAAACTCCCTCCAACTCCCTGGTGGGATGAGGAATGTTCCAAAGTAGTAAGAATTCGGAAAGCTAAATCTCTTTCCTATCGTTACAATATGACTATGGAGAACTATCTTATATACAAAAACGCTGAATCCAATGCCAAAAGGGTATAAAGGTCAAAAAAAGATCTGGGTGGTACAACTTCTGCAGTTCAGTATCTCCGAACACTCCAATTTCGGAAGTTTGGTCTATGATCCGAAAATTTAGATCCTCCTTCAGTTCACCATCTCCTCGAGTGTCTTATTCTAAATGGATAGATGAATTCTTGGACAAAATTGCCCCCCCCCCCTTCTGTACCTAACTTAGATGAAATAACGCCTATCTATAATACACCTATGTCTAATCATTGGCTAGACTCTCCATTCACCTTAATTGAGCTAAAAAATTGTTTATCAGTAGTCAAGGACTCATCTCCAGGCAGAGATGGTATACCTTACAGCATAATCAAAAATAGTAATGATAATGTTCTAAACCACTTCTTAAGCATCTTAAACAAAATCTTCCAGACTGGTATAATGCCTGATGACTGGAGTTGTCAAATAATCATCTCTATTTTAAAAACAAACAAATCACCAAATTCTGGATCCAACTACAGGCCAATCGCTCTTTCATCCACCCTCAGTAAACTTTATGAAAAATTAATTAAAAACCGATTAGAATTTTTTGTCGAGAGCTTCTCTCTCCATCTCAATTTGGATTTAGGAAAAAAAACCCACTCAAGATAACCTTGCCATCATCAGCACTGATATTAATTTATCAATTTCTAAACAGGAAGTTTGTCTTGCCGTCTTTATAGATATAGAAGGCGCCTTTGACAATGTTTCCATCCCAATCCTGAAAAAAAAACTTCTAGGCCTTGGCCTTCCCCCCATGTTTGTCCAATCTATTATTAATCTATTTCTAGATAGAAAAAATTTCATTGAACTTCCAGATATTTCTCCTCAAAGTAGGTCTGTTTGGAAGGGTTTACCACAAGGCGACGTATTGTCCCCCTTACTGTATAATATATACACATATGATATGGATGTCACTATTCTGCATTCAAATACCTTAATGAAGCCATGAATGCCCTTTGCACATGGATCACCTTAAATGGTTTTGAACTTTCAATTCAAAAGACTCAGTGTGTCACCTTCTCAAACCGCCATAAAAACCCCCCCGATCAAATTTTATTTTAAAATTCTCCAATCCCCAACGCTTCTGAAGTAAAATTTTTGGGAGTAACATTTGATAGGAAACTTAAATGGTCTTCCCATATTAATAATTTAGTTACTAAATGCGAAATTTTTTTAAATATTATCTGGCGTTTGGTGGGGAGCTCACCCTACTTGCATTAAGTTGCTTTACAACGCACTTATTCGAAGCCATCTCGATTATGCCTGCCCACTTTTTAGTACTGCCTCAAAAAATGTACTTGATAAATTAGACAAAATTCAATCTAAATCTTTGCGAATTATAACTGGAGCGATGCAATCGTCACCCATCAATTCCCTTCAAGTAGAATGTTCTGACCCTCCTCTTTATTTAAGGCGTCAACTATTTGCTGACAAATTTGTTCTTAAATGTTTAAATTCTAAATGTCATCAGGTTATCCCCAGCCTCTCGTTGTTTATTGACTCAACTCATTCATCTACAATCAGAGCTTCAACTAAACCTCTTCCTGACATCTGTAAAAATTTTAAGTCTCTCTCAGAGCTTCACATCATCCAAAATGATCTACTTCCCTTATACAAATTAAAATATAGTCACGTCACCCTATCCCCAACAATATTTGAAGGGATCGGAATCCTTAAAAGTCATTCCAATCTCCCGGCCCGAACTGTCAATAATATTTTCAATGACATTATTTCATCTAAATGGCCCAAATTTTCTCTTTTATTGTGATGTTTTGAATATTCACATAAATAAACGATAAATAATAAACGAACGTGCTCTAAAAATTTTTTGTCTAGACTAGCAACATGGGATAAATTATAGGCCTTGAGTAAACACATTCCCACAGAAAGGGATAAAATACGGACAGTCGGTCTTTGAACTTGAGTACGTTGACAGCTCCGAGAAATCAATACAAGTCAGAAGTGATATGTGAAATTACAGTTAATTATTGAATTCAAATGGTATTAGAGAATATTGTGGAATATTGAATTAAAGAGAAATATTATTGATCCGGTGTTTGTGTGAAGTGAAAGTGTGTTAGATTAAACGTGATTTCGTAAATATGTAGTTCAAACTAAGTGACTTGTCTTAAAAACATGGAAATGATAAAAATAATGATTGCGTTTTTAAAACAGAGTGAACGTATAAAGGCAGGAAGTGTTTAATCGGGCTAGGTTATTTGATTTGGCGAGATGGCATTCTATCCACGGAGACCGAAATCCAGAGAATTAAAAAAATCATAAACTCGGGTTCGAATCCCAACAGAGATTAGGGAGGTACAATTGTATTTAAAGAATTATTTAATTACCCTTTTATAAGCGTAGGAAGGGGACCAAAATTGAACAGATTGCAAGGATTTCGCTAAAATGAGGAAAGAAACCGATAGGGGGGAGATCAAAAATTAAAGTGATTTAGCTATATAGTGTAACCAGGTAAGCTTCCCGCTGAGAATGAGAGATGACTAACTGGGTGAGTTTTTTATATTATTTATTAAATTTCAGAGGACCCTTTTAAAAGACGGATACAACCGAGGTACAGGAACTAAGTTTACGACACCTGCCGCCCAAATAATGTTATCATTAAAAAGGGATGTGCTAGGCGAACTGTCAATCAGCTGTGAGCGAGAGACGAGTCAACGACCTTTCATATGTAGGCCGATAACTTTTGTTTTAGGGGAACGCCTTGGACCGAGGGTCATATCGAAAATTTACCTACCTGCCGATCTGTTATTCTTTTAAAACATTACGAATCAAATCATGACGTTGTCCCTGCGGTAGGTATTGAATCGCCGACGAAACATAAAATACCTATTACAAATTAGGCCAACCAATATAAATTCGCAGTATAAAAATACCTATCTACAGGGTACCTACCACAACACGGGCGTACAATTGAAACAGCGAACACTATGAGGCCGAGAGGCGTTTAGGCTATGGCAGTGTACAGTCAGTCAAAGGGGAAGTTTTGCTAGCGTATGCCCTCCCGAATTGAAAGCGATCGGATGCAACCAGACGGAACAAAATGAAAACTTTTCTTCTGTTATTTGACTCTCTAATTTAATACTTTTCATCTATTGTTTGACTTTCTAAGTTACGAATTGGGATGCACAAAAACAAATCTAGAGGCAAAAGAGGGAGATGGTAATCTCAGAAATAAAACTACCAACCGAACAACTTTTCTCAACAGGTACCTTTCGAGAGGTAGGCAGCCTCTTTAAATTAAATGCAAAAATCAAACCAATTATCCGTTTATACCTACCTGAGAGGATAGGTATGCAGTAGAAGTTACCCATACTTAATACACGAGGATGCTAGTAACCTCATAAAATAATGACTAGAACCAAATATTAAAATACAGACAGTCCTCATCCTAAATTTGGCATTTCGAGTAGACCTTACATATATCTCACATGATAATTGGCTGAATGGGTAGGCACACAACCTATCGCTAAAAAGCAGGCTAAATGTCGACAAGATTGTCGTGTGTTATCTATGTTATTGACCTAGAAAGGGATGTAAATCCCCGACGACGAGGGAGTTACAACGTTTTCTAGAGGTGGCACGTAACTTAGGACCTTACGTGTCACATTTTCGCGACTAGATTCGTGACAAGGGATGTCATGGTTTTACCCTTCTACACTCAGTAAAGTAGATTATCCTGGAGGTGTTTGAGGTTGGGGCAATTCTGAAATTGGTGATGAGACCTGGTTTTCTTTATTCTGGCGTGACGGTTGCCGATTTGGAACAAGGGGAGACCCGGCCGGTTGTGATATCCAGACACGCAGATATCGATCGCCTTGCTCAAATTATCATCCATCGGTTTTGTTTGGTAAAGAGGAGGAGCCAATCTTAACTTGAAAAAAAATTCATTTCCTTCCTCTCCTTCCCCTCCCAAAATATATACATGGATGGCGCCGACAACTAACACCATAAATTTATCGTATGTTCATCACACATACAAAATCTAACACTTTATTATACTCACATAACCCTATGACAGGTAGACTCACGTAGCTAGTTTGAAGAGCAGGCGACTCAGAAAAATCAGGTTTATGAGATGGCTTTAAAACACAGCGGTAATGGATTCAACTCACTCTATCTCAAAAGAACCAAGGGATACCACACATACATAGATAACTAGGTTTCTAAACCGAGAAACAAAAAACCAACACAACGTTCGGTGAAGCCTTTTTATACTGAACCGTCACGTGAAATGAGTACGTTCAAGGTCGTACGTCACGTAGACAAACTAGGATGTACACACTTGAAGGGGTGTGTAATAAAGAAGAGAAGGAAAAGTTTGATAAAAGGGTAGATCATTACATTATTTACTGATAGATCCAAATCTCCCAACTCTCCTAACTGTGGTATAAGTATTAACGTTTACCACAATAATTCTAATGACAGAATATTTCATTCAATTTCAAATCAATTTTCAATATTTTCAGCCGAGTGCATTGCAATAATAGAATCTCTCAAATATATAATCAAAAATAATTTCGAACATTCCCTCGTTCTCTCTGACTCTCTCAGTTCCCTCTGAAAACTTAAATCCAGTCCTCTTCTTCATCCTGATGATCACTTTGTATGCCTTATTCGAGAGATAATAGCCTCCATTCAAAGCTCTGGTAAAACTGTAACTCTGATTTGGATTCCTGGACATGTTGGTATCATCGGTAATGATATTGCGGATGCCTTGGCAAAACAAGGAGCGTCCAACCCTGTTGTTACCCTCGTAAACCACATTCCCCTATCTGACATTTTTTCCATCATCAAGGATAAATCCCGCAATGTTTGGTCTGAGTATTGGCACATTGCTAGTCAATCCAAGGGAGCCTGCTATGCCTCAATACAAAGGACTATTCCATCAAAACCGTGGTTTCAGCAATTCCCTCATTTTTCCAAAAAATAAATTTCTTCACTCATTCAAATGAGTATCGGACATTGTTCCGTTCCTTCCCATCTTTTTAAAATTCACGTCGTTGACTCCCCAGATTGTACATTCTGTGGTCTAGAAGTGGGAACTTTAGATCACATATTTTTTGGTTGGCCCTCTCTAAACAAATATCCTCTCTTCTATCAAGCCTTATCTAAAATTGCCTCCCCTCCATTCAACATCTCATCTCTTCTAAGTCTGAACTCGACTCCAATTTTCATTATAATTTTGAAATTTGCCCATTTAAATAAAATTAATATTTAAATTCACCTTTCATTTCTCAATAATTTTAAATGATGGCCAAGAACACCCTTGAAGGGTGAAAGCCAGAAATAATGTTAAAAAAAACACCTGGGCTCTAGTGGTCAAAAACTTCAACAATTCTTTTAACGTAGGTAGCTCACCTTCCAACGTACATTGTTCCGAGAGTTTTACGAGAAACCGTGTCTAATTTGGATGAAATTATATGGATGATCAATGCGTCCCACTGGTCTACCTTAACTCCAATGTTTTGTAACGCTTTCAGATTATTATTCGTTTCGTCTATTAAATACCTCAACGCGACCGGGTCCTCCTGTTTCATTTCCTTTAATTGAAACAGCATATGGATATGTTTATGAACGGTAGCTCTTAAATTTGAGTATCTCTCCTGTAAAAATTCCCAAGCCGAAGTATAATTTAATTCGGAGATTTCTAAATTGGCAATAACCTTCAAGGCATTTCCCTTCAGCGTGGATTGCAAATAAAATAATTTCTGCACGTTGCTTAAAGAACTGTTGTTATGGACCAAGGCTTTAAAGTTTTCGACGAAGTTAACCCAATCTTTTTTTTTTGTTGTTTGTTTTTGGGGTGTTATGCCGTGTTGCGCTAACTCCTTCTTTAGCCGACGTTTCGGACAGCGTTGCAGTGTCCATCATCAGGGCAGATCCGGTAGATCAGAAAAAAAAAAAAAAAACTTACTTAACCCAATCTTTTTTATCGCCAATGAATCCGCGCAATTGTAAATGTGGCAATTTTATTTCCACTTTGCTTTGCTCTACCGAATCCATCGTCCCCTTAGCCGTTGCTAATACCGCGAAATATTGATTCTCAAACGCTTCCCTCTGGTTGGCGTTGTCGAGTTCGTTTGTTTCTGGTGATGATTCTATCTGTTCCTGAATTGTTTCGAAGTCACCCAGAGCGATTTTATCCGGTCATATCGTAATTTGATTTCAATTGCTGATAATGTATTTATCGCCTCTGCAAAACGCGTCAATTTCCCCTTAATCACGCCCCTTTTAGACACTAACAGCTTTAATTTCTCCATGTCTGTTGTTTCCGCACGACAATAATATTATTTATTTGCGACGCAAAATTTTATTTCCGTGAGTGCGTATTAAATTAATTTGACTAAGCCGTTTTAAAGATACAACAATGACAATATTCAAAATTTGTTCCTGAAATGGCTATTTAACTATCACTATGCATTTTTTATCCTGTGGGTAGTGAATTATTTTTTGAACACTGATTCTAATATTCAAAAATAATAAAATGACACGTTTTCAATACATGAGGCTTGACTAAATTTTGAAAGGAGCTGGAATATGATTTAGGAGGCACTTATCTTACGTGACCTGAAGCGTAGTCTCGATTTCAATGATCATCTTCTTCTTGCTTCCAGTCTGGCTTCCAATCTGATTTGTATCCTGGCAGCTGGTTCTTGTTTTTTATAATCCTTTGGTTATAATGCGGTTCATAAGGACCATGTATATTTTTCTGGTTTATGGACTTTAATGGAAACACTTGTGTCGTATTTTAACTTTTTTATTTTGAATCACAAAACATGCTTTTTATAATATCTACGTTGACAATAACAATTTATTGATAACGGGCCCGACCCTTGTACAGATAAACACTGTTTACTGTAATAAATTTCTGAAGGAAAGAACACTTTTTTTACTGGGAACAGTCCCTTTATAGATTAAAAATACTAATCCATTGACACTTGTTGACAGATTCGGACATACACAATGAAATGAAGCAACTGCTTATCGACATGCTAGAGCTCTAGAATGTTAGTACAGATTCACACCATTTCTAATAATCAACTATTCAAACAATCCATAGATGGCGACTGTATCCAGAATTATTAAAAACTTATCATTACAAAATTAAACAACACCATCCAGCTGTTTTGATTTAGGCAAGAAAAAAACATGGTCAGAATGTGCCTTTTATTATATTTTGTAGATTTTCAGGCATAAATATTTAAATGTTTTCATTTTATAAATAACTTAATTTTCCACATTATACAATAAAACCATAATCGAAAATGGGTTCGTATGTAGGAAATTTTGAACTTTTTTGAACAGTTTTCATAGGCCTCAAAAATTTTTTTTCTGGGCTTATAAAAAGACTTATGTAAAAAATACTCGATTATTTCAAAGGCCAAGATACTCGCGGTATTTATTTAAAGCATTTGAAAAATTGTGAAAAACACATGATTTTGTATTACTACCTAGTGCATCGCCTTAATATAGAAAATGTCTTTCATCCTCCTTGTTAATTTCCTTGATGGTATATTGATGTTAATTTGGGATAAAATGTTTGGTGTATCAACTGATGCATGTATAATTTTGTGTAGAAGCAGTGAGTGTAGTTTATAGTGCAAAATTCGGTCATTATATGTTCCAAATTTACCAGATAAACCTTCACGATAAGCAATTACACGGGTTAGTTTCCTTTGTAT
Source organism: Hesperophylax consimilis (assembly GCF_061612785.1). Lineage (NCBI taxonomy): Eukaryota > Metazoa > Arthropoda > Insecta > Trichoptera > Limnephilidae > Hesperophylax > Hesperophylax consimilis. The sequence continues at coordinate 6,734,209 of NC_142862.1, read as the reverse complement.
TGATTCAATCCTATAATCATGAATCTCATAATTGGGAGACCAAATTGTTGATGCGTATTCGAGAATACTTCGCACAATTGATTTATATAATGTCAAAGTTAATTCTGTACTTTTAAAACAATTTGTGATTCTTAGCGTTAATCCTAATAGGTACTTGTGATGCACTTACATGTTTATTGAAGTCTTTCATTGAAGTTGTGTTTTCAAAGGGATATTGTTAATGTGAGATGAAAATTTATTAATGTTCTTTGTGAATGAAATAACGGCACATTTGTTTTCATTAAAATATAAATTATTGTGTTTAATATATTTCGTTAGTCACAACTTCAGTGGCTTTTGGATAATAACTTAAATTTTTTCATCCGGACCCTTTTTTAGCCGGATCCGTCCCCCGCTTTTCTTAGGCGGATCCGCCCCCCTTTTTCTTAGTCAGATCGCCCCCATTTTTTTACGGATCCTCCCATTTTTCCCAACAGACACTCTTTTTCTCAGCCGATTTAGCACATTTGACGTGGCTGGAACCGCCTCCCCCTTTTCTTAGCAGGATCCTCCCTGTTTTTTGTCCGGATCCGACTCCTTTTCCTTGACAAATCCATCTGTCTTTTTATTAGCCGGTTCTCCCCCTCGTTTTTTCCAGTAGACACCCTTTTCTCAGCCGGTTTCACTTCATTTTTTCTTAGCCGGTCCGCCCCTCTTTATTTTGCTGGATATGGATATACCCCACTGTTTTCTTCCTCGGTTCCAGCCCCCCCTTTTTCCTTGCCGGATCCGTCCCCCTTTTTTAGACATATCCACCCTCCCTCGTAGAGCCTTAAGGGAAAGAAGGGGAATGGAGAGCTGAAGCCACCTCCGTGAACTCTTCTTTTGTAGGGCCTCAGGTAACCAAGGTGAAGTGGGGAGGAGGGTTGAGGTCACCTCCGTGGAATTTTCCCCCAAAGGGCCTTCAGCAAACCAAGTGGGAGTGAGGAGGAAAGCTGAGGTCACCTCCGTGGGCTTTTCTCTCGGAGAGCCTAAAGGGAACAAAGGGGGAGTGAAGAGGAGAGCTTAGGCCACCTCCCCTGGTTTTTCTCTAGTGGGGCCTTCATGTGGAAAAACCCTCACTACCAAAGGATTTTTAAGAGGATCTATACTCGGGAAAACTGGGACCCTCACGCCATCCGTAAACAAACTCAAAGGAATGAGGTGAACTGGGAAAAAACACAACGTACCATTTCCTAGATGGATCACGAGAACTGTCCGTGTACTGTTTCTGCATTAATAATAAACATATTAAAACCTGAATTATAATTCCAACTGTAACCATGAAAATTGAAACCCAATTTACGAATACCTTCTCCCTAGGTGGACGTACCAAACACCGTATAGGTATTCTGAAGAAGTATCGTTTTATACAAGCAACATGTTGCTAGGAGAAGAGGAAGAGGGAGATCAAGCAATTGGGCAACAATTAATATGTGTAGGGCGCAATATTAGGCTAAAAGTTAAATTTATTAAAGTGGTGGAGTGACCAGGAGAAGCGTTCATCCAACCTCCGATAAAAACACCACATTCATGATAAGAAGACCTAAATAGGTACATTGGTGCCGTGACCAGGAGACTGATGATATCATACCCCATACCCCGACTCGGACCTTATTATATGATTGCCAGAGGACCACAATGATGGGCTAGTAAGAGTAGGTAAGTAAAAATTCGACATTATTTATTAACTAGAATGTATTTCAATTTTCCCTTCATTACAAAAATCGGACGCTAAAATGATAGGCACTATATTAATTTTATGCAATACAATATGACAACATTAAAATACTCATCCTTAACAATTTTTCACACAAGAAATAATAAACTTCTTGACATTTTTATGCAATAATGCTAATCATAGACAAACATCATAATATATTACGTAATTTTAAAAACCCTATCTAGTTATCACAAGTTTAATATATTTTCTTTTATAAAAAATATTATGCAATAAGCAATAAAATTGAGCAAATCAATAAATTGTATGTATATACAAGACATAACAGATTACCTAAATAGAAATAAAACTAGGTTTTCATTTTCTAAAACTTACCAAATTATTACATTTTACCACCTTACAAATTGAGGTATATAAATAAAGATGTATTATAAAAATATATTTACATTTATCATAACACTTAAAAAATAATATACATATAATTAAAACTATTTTTCACAGACTATTCATAAACCAATCAGATAATTTGATTAAAACAAAAATTTTGAATTCATAGGCAGATTTTTTTTACTATGAACCGACCCAATTTGGTAGGTTCATAATAAAAAAAAAATGAAATTCTCGCCACTCGGGTCACAAAGTAGGATAGTTTCCACAAAACAAGTACCATATCTGTTGAGTCACATAGTGCCATATCTGACACAATATGACACCGCCTCATCTTTTATAATGGTCAGTCATACGATACAAGAGAGACCTCCAAACATTTTCTCTGAATTTTGCATTTCCCTTTGTAAGTTTACCATAGTGTAAACGTTCTATAATTTAAAAAAATTAAATCTTAATAAATCTCTAATCTGAGAGATTCTGTAACTAATATGATTTTAATATTGGCTGGACCCGAGAGGTTTCAATAAAAAACAAACCTTCAACCTTTAATAATTCTGAGGGAATGTCACAAATTAATAAAATAGAAAATAGGTTAATGACGAATTTATCAAAACCGACCCATAAATATTACGAATTTAACAAAACCGACCCATGACTATTTACGAATTTAATAAAACCGACCCACGGCAAAACCAAAACAAAACCGAATCATGAATATCACGAATCATTCAGAAACAATCCACAACATTTACGAAATTATGAAAATCCTCTAAACACGAACGCTATAATTGATTTTTCTCACACGACTCGAAACAATGACAATAAAATTCGAATGATGCGTTCTGTTCCATCGATCTGAATTTTGGAGATATTAAAACTATAATAATTGTCACTCCCATATAAACACGAAAAGCTAATAAAATCCACAAAAAATCGTGCATAAAATAAATAATTTTTTTTTAAACCAATATTTAGCCGGTTATAAAATAGTAAATGGTCACTATTTGTGCGAAAACAAAATGTAATTCACACTTAGGTAATGCCAGTGAAATCAAAACAATCAAGTGTATATGTTTCAGGATATGGAAGAATAGAACATGCTTTACGTTCGGTATCTGCAAAGTCAATAAATAAATACTTAGTTAAATAAAAAAGAAAGAAAACATATTTTGAATAAAGTTATCTTCAGTCTTCTCTGCTCCGTTATGTTTTTTAGAAATGAAATGTGTTAAAAAAAAAACAAATAATGATATTAACAAATAATATTCGCAATTTGTAGCCGACTCACCAAACATTCCTTGGAATTATTTTTCAAATAATAATAAAAAAAAACATTTCCAATTCATGCTTGTTTATCATGGCTTACACCTGGCGGCCAACTGGCTAACTATTATTAGATCGTCGGCCATTTTACTTGTTAACGACTTCACGTCAAAATTATAATTATACCATTTCTTCTCATAAGTAATATGATGTACACAGAACAATACTATAAGATAATCTTTTTTGTTCGATTTATGGTGAATTAGACTCTTTTGATTAACTTCATGGCGTTTCATATTCAGGTATTTCCTATCGTCTATTTCATTCCATTTCCATTCCCCAGTCGATTACACGAGACAGAAAATCTACAGATGAATTAAACCATAAAGGAAAATAATTTAAACCGAAACACACAAAAAAATGGAAACATAAATACATATTTATAAGATTGGCAAGGATTTGAGGCGGAAAAAGCACTATCGATCTATTTAACCCACTCTATCTTATTAATACTAATTATTGGCATAGGGTGGAATGAAATTTGAAAATGCCATGTAGATATATTTTATTATATTACTGGAAAGTTTGGAAAATTATATTAAAGAATGTAATTACCATAAGCATGAAAAATAGGAGTAAGCACATAACTTGTTTTTTGAAAGTAATTCAATTGCATACCGTAATTAACTAATATGCTTTAAACCAAGATATCTCCACTTTTTGGCGAAAATGAGTACAAGGAGAACCCCAATTCGTTTGTGTAAAATATGTAAATTTCTAACTAACAAAATTCCAAAGAAATTTAGACATTTCAATGCATGAAAACAAAATTTCCAAGAGATTATTTCTGTATCCAAAAAGGATACGGATGCAACTCGAAAACACGAAATGTTCGGGAGTGCCGAAAACTTACGTATTTTTATCAAATCTCCGTCATTTCCATAAAAATTTAGATTCATAATTAAAAGAAATATCTTGTTGTGGAGTTACATCCGTTTGCTTCTCGGGTACATTTACTGTTTTAACTACGTTTATTTATTTAATTATTTTATCTTGAAAGTATTGTTTGTGAAGATATAATCTCTTGGTTTTTATGCATTTACATAGTTGTTAGTATTTTTATATCATTTTATCAATTATTAATCAGGAACAATATAATGGCAGAGAAAGTATTGGTGATTTTTCATATAATACATTCATTCTTATAAAATTCTATGAAATTCAGTACTATGAAGACAAATAATTTATTTTTCATGTTTTTTGCAAAATACACGTTATAAAGGTAAAATTAAAAAATGCTACTACTAAAATTTTTCAGCTGCTTTGGAACTAACTGAATATATAAAAAAGTTTTGTTTTGAGAGTTTTTCGTAACCGGGGTATGTCTTCAAGGAACTACTAATATTCCAAAAAAAATGTTTATTTAGGTGACGTGATTTTATATAATGAGATAATAGGAACGCTTCCTATATTTAAGGTTTCGTTCAAACATAAAAATTTTCAAGAATCAAATATTTTCTATAGATGTTAAAATTATTAACGGTTATAGCTTTCATAGTAACGTAACCCCAAATAAGACGATACAGAACAACTAAGTTATTTACATTTTTCTGGAGGTCTTGCATGGACGATCGATGAAGCCATATGTCAATACGATATTGGAAAAGTTCGTTATCTATCGTCAGTTAGTGATATTTGCGAGCACTCTCAGAACATGATTCTGATAGTCGGTAGACAAAACTAGCAGCTTTTTGCGCTGCCTCCAAAGTTTCGGATAAGCTGTCAATATGCATAAATTTTTGGATAAGATGCTTATTAATTAATGGAGGTGAACTAACTAAGCTCTAAGACATGACATAAATCGCATACACTATCCAAAGACTTGATTAATCAAGAAAACGAACATTTTATTCCTTTCCAACTTCATGAACTAATGAACTCCCTTTTTAGTATTAAAAAATACATGCGAACTGCAAATTATACTGATGTTATTATTTCATTTGGACATTGTCAATTTATTGGTATTTTTAACTTTTGCGTATTTCGGTTATTTCAAAAATAAAAGCGCTACTGTTGACAGCATATGTCGATTTGCATTATATTGATAATGCAAATTGAAATATTTCACTGTGTTCGATTTCACTGTGCCAAACCTCCAGGTATGTCATACAAGGTTTTCATAATGTATTTCGTTAGATTTGGGATTACATTCCTGAAAAAAAATAACAATATTATGTGCACAATTTAGCCATCCTGGCCAGATGATTTTTCACGAAAACGGCGCTGTATAAATCAGCCAAATATTATTATTATTTTTTTTATGAATTTTAAGTAAAAAAATAATTGTGGTATGTAGAGTTCCCAAAAAAATTTCTGATAAAGGGTCAAACCTCCCCCTAAGGGTCGAACCCCCACCCCCTCCATGTGAATGCTATAGCTACGCCACTATGACAGTGGCGGCAATCAAATCTACAGTGTTCTTCTTTATATAGTGATCCAAATCCATACACTTATTTCTTAAATCATTCATTATTTTTCTCCGCAGATCGTTTAAACCCATTTTAAAGCTATATTTGAGCCGAAAATATTAAATAAATTTGATTTAACACTATAATAACAATGCTACGTAACACATATAATTTACTATAATTTTTTTATTGTCGTAAGATATTCGACGTCTGTTGGTAACAGCACATGTGATCTAAGAGCTTTCCAAAGACATTATGTTAAAAGCTTAATGCTTGGAGAAAACGTCAGTGGAAGAACCAAAAGTTGTCTACATGTATAAGTCCAAACCATCCAAATCGTTCCAAAGTTGGCCGAAAATGATGCACGAAGTCAGCCAGTTATTGAAAGAATGTCCACAACATTGCGAGTAGGCAAACTACCTTTGGACGACTATCCAAACCACCTCAAACACAATTGAAATTAAAAATAATTATAATGTCCATGTTTAAGTGATAACTGCATTGTATTAAAATTTATAAATTGCTAAGCTACAGTTATTTTTTATTTCATAGAATTACACCAACATCACGATAAACATTAATTTGACTAATTGAGCTTTGATTTTCTTCAAATACCGAAAATATTTAAAACAAACCGATATAATAGTATATACAGTCATAATATTGATATACGTATATAAATCAGATAAAATGATCATTTAACTTGACTAAATTTGATTTGAAATAATTCTGTTCGAACTAAATTCATGAAAAGTCTCCAGACAAAAACCACTTCATCAAAAATCAGGCAATGTTTGAGATTTTTTCTACACGAATATATAGTTTACTCATACGCATTACTTTAGATAATATATTGTCAGTTTTATTTTTAAGGCACATACAATTCTTTAGATATGAACTTTTCTGCAAATTACAGCACCCCACAAGGCTTCTATTTTGTTCTTGGTTTATTCTATTATAAACCATTTCAAAGTGGCTTCTTGGCAAAACAGTTTTTGAAATGGCATTGATTTAAAAAAAAAACTTATATTTATGATGCATTTGATCATTGTTCCTGAGTTCTGGTATTCCTTACATAAACAAAACAACATTTGTTGGGAATACCAAGAATCTCGATCAAATCATTGGACCTTGTTCATCGTCGTCGTGTCTATGGCTTGCTAGTCTATGCCCTGTATGTGACGATGGCGTAAGAAGCGAATAAGACTCTCTAGCAACCATTAACTTGTGAGATCCATTGATGATGAGGCTGGAACCCCTTCTGATGGATCTCTTGCCCATCTCTATGAGCTCGATGGTTTCCCTGTTGAAGACGAAGCTCTTGTAAGCCTTTATGAAGACACAGACCAGGAGGAAGAGGCCGAAAATGATGCAACCATAAGACACCAGGGGTCCAGCTATTGAACTGACAGTGGTGGCCAGATAAACCCAGCGTTTGATGGTAGGAGTTAGTTCAGATACTCCCTGTTAAATGAAAATAAACATGGCATTAGAAATATGTATTTGACTGTTGAAATATTATTTTCATTAATCTGATTCTGACGCAGTAAAACACGCCTTATTAAATTATTACCATTAGAATCCTATGGGGAAATTGAAGAAAAGTGTCAACATTTTACACAAATTGAAAAAAATCATGCAATTGTTTATTAGTTTCACACATTCTTATGGATAATTTATTTAATATATTAAGATATTCAGAATACTTACCCACTTACTAACAAAAGTGTTTTAAATTTTAAACAACAGATGAACAACCATTTATCCTTTCAGTTGTTTATTGGTTGTGCAAATTTAAAACATGCTTATTAGTAAGGCCCTGAGTAGGTATGTATCGGTCTAAATGAAAACATTTAAACATTTGAAAGCTGAAGTTAAATTCCAGAGAGGCTAGGAACGGGTGTTTCAGAGAATTTCATAAACAATTTATCAAATTTCAACGTTCCATTTTCGGGTTCTGTGAAATTCCTATGCAAGTTCTGTTATTATATCATTATAGGCTAGTTGCTTGACAGAACTGAAATAATAGCAGAACTTAAAAAAATCTTTCACAGATCTTGAAAATAAACTTTGAAATTTGAACAATACATCAAATTTCGAAGTTATATTTCAAGTGTGAAATTTCTATTTAAGTCCTGTTATTATTTCAGTTTTGTGACATAGCTGGCCCATAGTGATTTAACAAAAAAACTTGAATATGACTTTAAAGGAACTTTTAAATTAATGTCAAAATTTGATGAATTGTTAAAATTCTTTGAAACAACCGATCCTAAGCAAAATTCATGATTTGAAGGCTTTTGACTTCTTCCGGGCAAACTTTATGGCTAAGATAAAAAGGTGAGATCATTACGCATCCAGTGGTAAATAATAACAAAATCTCTGGATTGTGGATTTCCGGCATTTTTTTTATTACAAGTATTGCGCATAAAAATTAATAAAAAACATTTTTATAGTAGCTAAACGTTCTACACAATATTATGATGTTATTGTATAGCCAACCATAAACTGAACAATTTATAAACTTTGATCCGACTAAGTTTAATAATGGTTAGGCCTAAACAAGTGTGACGAGATTTTTATCTCACAATCATAAATGATTTCGATCTGTTGTATTGATGCTCTAAGATTCTAATAAATCATGCGGAAGATAATGGTGGCATTTGCTTTAACGATTTAGTTTATTATTTAGTTAATAAATTGTTTTACAAGATTGACCGAAGTTCAAAGTCAACCACAATAAAATAGTTATTAGAGTTAATCTTATCAACAGTTAAATACAAAATGAAATTTTAAATAAAAGAGACAGCCAGATCCTTGAAGGGAAAAGGACAACTAAAATTGATTTCGAATATTACGGGCAGTAAATAGTAATGAGTTAAATTAGGTACAAAACTCAAATTGTACACAATTAATTGCACAGAATCACACATTGTTTTAAAAAACAAACTTTAACAGGTAACATTTCACTTTTGTGACAAACACTTTTAGAAAGGATAACATATTATTTTTGAGCAATACTTATTAGCCTGAAACGCCTATACAAATTGAAAATAATCTCTGCCGCCGACGGTAATAGAACCCGCAGCCTTATGATTGCCGGTCAGGTGCTCTACCAATTGCACTACGTCGGTTTATTCAAAACTCGCCAAATTTGATATATGTATTGGTAATTTTCATTCAAGAATTATTGATTTTTAGAGTTTTTTCTCTAGGAAAAAAACATCTTTATTTTTAAAGGAAAGACATGGAAATGTCTAAATCTCCTACTAGATGGCGTCGAGATACATTATATCTTAATTTATTGGTGAAATATTTTGACTTGTCAAATATTATTATTCTTACAGATAAAGTAATGCTTACAAGAAAGGGTATTTATGCAGTTAAATATTAACCTAAATAAAAAAAATATTTCTTAATATATAAATAAAAATAAAAACTTTGTCTCGTAAAAATTAGTTTGTCATTTAAAATAATACATTTAGAAAGTTTTACTTGACAGAATTCTGTAAAATGAATACAAAAGAATCTGTCGGTATGTAGTAGACCAGACTTAAGGCGATGCACAACGTCGTGTAACATTATGGAATCGGGCCGCTAACAATATCACTCCATATGTAGATGGCAATAAAGATTAAATTACAGCTAAACACAGCCACTTGTTTTGATTTACGCAAGAAGAAAACATCGCAAAAAGTGTTTTATATTATTTTGCGAAGCTCAGGTACACGTATAAATATTTTACGGCATTTTTTAAAGAACTTAATTTATCACATTACACAAAAAAACCATAATTGAAAATCGGTTCGTAAATTAGAGGTTTTGAAATTTATGGCGGTTTTTATAGGTCTAGATTCTAAGCTATACAATTTTAAAACCAAAAACACATTTTTTGCATTACTGCGTAGTGCTTCGCCTTAAGTAAAAGATTCACTCAATCGTCTAATACTTTTCGGGGACGTCTCCAATTTCTTCTTGAATACACTCGCGTGTTATACATTCTCCTGGCAATACTTTCTTTCTATCCATCCGCTTCCAAACGGTTTCGCCGATGTAAGTTACAATTTTTCAAACTTTTCTTACCTCCTCAATCCACATGATAGGGTACATAATATCCGGGAACTTGGAGACGACTGCAATATTCTTGGTTCTTACTACCTTCAGGTTTAGTTGGACCCTCACTTTGCCTTCCACAGGAACTCCAATTTTCTGCAAAAATAATAAAAAACACATTTAAAAATGTTGATAAACATATTGAATTCGTTTTGTTTTGCAAATATTATTATTAAATAATAATATGGCTTTAAAAATGGACTGCATAAGTGAACCGATCCGAAGGCCCATTGCGCTGTTTTCCATGTTTTAGCTTATTCCTTTAAAACCATCCCAGTTTGGTCCTTTGAAGAATGTTAATCAGGGTTGTAGTTTGGCAATTTCTGGCTCTTAGGCCAAACATTGACACCACAGGCAAAACATTAATTTAGAATTATTCTAGTTACCTTCGAAAATTCTCGGTTGTGCCAAAACTTCAGTGTATTAGTACCTACATATTGATTAAAAAGATTACAATTAATGATAATCCAGAGATGATTAGCAGAAGACGCCGCGCCTCATGGCTTCGAAAACTACGAGGTATGAATGCAGGTCCGCCAAGTTGTCCCTGGTTGCAGCCTGCAGACGTGATGATAGTCAAGTCATCTTTCGATGTGAGAGGGTAAAAATACGAAGAAGAAAGGGTTGTTCGTGACTGGCGGTATCCGGTTACCATCGGCCTTCGTAATTAAATGAACTATTAACTCCTATTTTTCTTATAATACTTACAGGTTGAATTTTGAAGTAGGTTTCGTGCTTTTCCTTGTCTGGTTTCAGACCTATGAAAGGTTCCAACAATGCGGGGTCGGCTTCGTAGAAGTGAGGGAAAGAGAGGTACACTGGAGCGTCTGTGAAAAGAATAACATTCATTTTCCATTTAATTACGTTGATATTATCCGATATATTGACTTTATATTTTATTATCATGATTAATTATTGTACAATAAACCTCTTAGGTCCAGTGATAGTAAAAGTAGTTAAATTACTGTGGTTTTCGGCGTTTAGTTACGTTTTTAGCCATGAGGTATCGGTGACCAAGAACTATTAAACTTAGTCCCAGGGTTTCTGTAGATTTTAATTATTGTCTTTATAAATTATGCGCGCTCGATGCGTTTTGTGTCTTTCCGGGAACAAATCTGTAGTAATGACCGGTCTCAATTAATTGCTCGGCAATTGACAATTTGTCCGAAATCCTAATATGTAACAATAAGATTGCTAGATATTGAGGAAAAGCAACATAGAATTCAGGTTGCACAAAGACATCCTGGAGCTTTGGTATTACATTCCTCCAGAATGAATTTTTAATAATGATGTATGAATTAAAGGACTTACCATATTGACACGGACTGATGTTCTGTAGTCCTTTAGGGGGGCAGTATTCATTTCCTGGGCAAAAACATTTGTTTTCTGGTTCGTTTTCCACTGTTTGGAAAATATTCGCTGGAGGCGTGTATAAATCTGCGTCGATACCTATACAGTAAACATATAAACGAATTAAGGTTTGAAAATATGCACGTATTTAAAATAAATTAATAATGACTTATCAGCGTCGTTCATTGATAACATTAAGGCTAAACCTAAAAAAGTAATTGGAGATTTACGTACCATCTTTAACAGTGGGTCCTCTGTACTGTAGAGGAAGAATTCTGCAGATGTCCTTGTCGTAAACGTAGACTATGTCAGATTTCGTTATATCTCTGGGAGGGAAAAATGAACCTTCCGATGCTCTGAAAAAAAAGCATTTTCATAAAATGTAATTTTTTAAAACATTTTTAAAATCCCGATTCAAATCTAAATTTTTATGCTGTAAGGATTTATTTTCACATAAACGTTGTCACATATATGTACTTAATCAGACATTTCTTATATTTATAATCTGGCAACTCGTCTGATGGGAAATTAGTAGATGAATAAAGGGCAAGGTAGCAATTTCTTCGTGATTCGGGAAATCTTTCAACCCCCGGACCTTCTTGTGGTGATATTTATTTAGGTAAAAAGAGAAGTAAGCATAATATGAAATCTGGGTATAGTTTAGACGAGCTGGAAGCAAATCATGTGACCATATTTTTGGCACTCGGAGCGTTCGAGAATCGTTTGAAGAAACTATTTGACAATTTGACCGCCGAAGAGCGCACATTGAAATAACTAGACCCTGTACAGAAAAGTAAAGTTCTCTAAAGTAAAGCAATGTTTTGCAACACAGTCCATTGTGGGACTTTTCTACGCAGGATCTGAATGTTCGTTTACAACCAAACAGCCTTTATCGGGTTACCGGTCTGTAAATTATAACACATTTGTAAGTGTCTTACCAAATAGCATTACAAAATATTAAATTTTTCAAACAAGCCGAACTTTTTTTAACCGTTTTGGAAATTGTAGTTAAGGCCATGCACTACGTCGTGTAATATTTTAAATTGAGCCGCTATCAATAACAATCCTTACGTAGATGGCGATAAGGTTTAAATTCCCGCTTAACACCATCCGCCTGTTTTGATTTATGCAAGAAAAAAACATGGACAAAAGTGCTTTTTATTTTAATTTGTGGATGTTCAGGCATAAATATTTAATTTTTTTCCGATCATGTTATAAATAAATTAATTTTCCGCATTATACAATAAAATCATAACCGAAAATGGGTTCGTAAGTCGGAGATTTTGAACTTTAAAGCAGTTTTCATAGGCCCTTACATTATTTTTTTCTGGGCTTATAAAAAGACTTATCTAAAAAATACTCGATTATTTCAAAGGCCAAGATGTATTCTACTCGTAGTATTTAATTAAATCATCTGAAACATTCCCAGGCGACCAAATTTTCAAACCAAAAACACATGATTTTGCATTACTTCGTATGGCATCGCCTTAAGTTTTTTATTCAGCCAGCAATTTGCGCGCCATTGCAAAAAGATCGTAATCAGATTTTATTTTCGCGCACTAAATAATGATATCACAATGCGAGTTGCCTGCGTACTATCGGATTAACATATTAACAAATTGCAGAAAGGGAGGCGGCACACCCCCTTCCTGCTCCGCACACTTATGAGGTTTAAGGGTTTTTCCCCTTTCTTAGATGGTCTATTCAATCAATTTGGATATCTATGGATGTAAACCCACCAATCTACGTACAAGAAGCAAAATACCGACCATAATCATTTTGGTGAATTTGATTCAGTTGTGACGCAAATGAAATGATTTATTCAGTAAACTGTGGCAAGTAGCTGGAGTCAGAAATGCCCTCTCATGAAGATGGTAAGGTAAGTAGTCATTGGCCCGGTATATCAGTGGGTCCGTATTCTTACTATGTGTCATGTTCCTCACTCAAATTTAAGCAGGCCAAATCGACCGCTTAAGCCTTGGTAAGCCTCAGAATAGTTCCCATTTTAGACGTGGAAATCAAATATGACATTAACGTGATTAATTACGTATCCATCTCACCGAAATGCACATTAATTGCCTGAATTTATCAGGATGAACTACCATATTCATTGGGGATATTTATGATAATATTTTAAAATCAATCCCAAATAGACAAATAGTCTGGTAAGGTATTATAAGAGGGATTTTTCAACGTTCTGACATTGTTTTAGCGGTTTGGTCATCAAATTTTCATGAATAGTGCATTGACTCCACCAGCAAAAAATAAATTCTATTTAAAATTCAATCAGCACCGTGCTGATTGAAGTGGTGAACTTTATCATAAAATCAACTCGCAAATTAATCCCGCCAAAAACTTTTGATATTGTGAAAGCTCTCTCTTCCCCTGATAAGAGTATATGTTACGTATGGCCATGTTGGCAGTCCTGATGCGTCACGTGGGAGATTATAACGAGTGTGCGCAGTGTCAATAAACGTCACAGGTCTGAGTCAACAGTCTTTTAATTTTAATAATCCCCGATATAATAATTGGCGACGAGGATAATCGAAAAAGTTAAATTAAAAACGATTAATATTCATTTAATAGTCCAGTGTGAAACAGTGATTTCGTCTTTGTTTTTTCAATCATTTTAACATGTCGAGTACTTTGCCAGTGCCGCAATACGTGTCGAGTTGTGAAACCTTCGGAACTCTTTTTAGAACGTGTTCAAATTTATTTAAAAGTAATTAATATTACGGACAAAGAGAAACTTGGATATCTTTGTATAATTATTGGTGCGGAGAAATATAAAATTTTAAAAGAAACAGTTCATCCGAAAAATATTGAAGAGTTAACTTATAACGAGATTGTAACAACACTTCAAAATAAATTTGAAGAAAAAAAATGTACGATCGCCCAAAGATATAAATTTTATAATCGTCAGCACCAGTCAAACGAGGGAATTGATGATTACATTTCAGAAATAAAAAGTCTGTCAATATCATGTAATTTTGAGGCATTTCTGGATGAAGCCTTGAGGGATAAATTGGTGTGCGGTGTGAAAAATGAAGCCATGACTATAAGATTACTGTCTGAAGATGAATCGCTGAGTTTCGAAAAAGCAAAAAAAATTGTCAAGAATATGGAGACAGTAAGTTGTTCTGCAGAAATATTACACAAAGAAGATCTTTCATCGGGAGTTTTCGAAGTAAAGCCGAAAACGTCACGTCAAAGGAGTACTAGTCCGCAACAAGGTCAAAGGAGTTCAATGTCATCAAGTCGTCTTTCATCTCCATCACGTGGAAATCCCAGAAAAAGATGCGAGAGGTGTTTTATCAGTCATCAACCAGAGTCATGTCCGTCAAGGAATTGGAAATGTTACAAGTGTAATACATACGGTCATACGTCAAAATTTTGTTCTAGTGTAAAATCAATTGTTATTAATCATGTAAAATGTGTGGGTAATATAAATGTTTTAAATATGTCCGTGTCTGAAACAGCTAATATTGATTTGTTTGTAAACGGTAGGAAAATGTCCTTCATGATTGACACAGGGAGTTCATCGACCTTGATAAGTCACAAAATGTACATAAAATTTTTCAAAACTTGTAAATTAAGTCAGTTCTATGGTAATTTGTTTACAGCAAATAGTCAAAATTTATATTGTTTTGGATTTTTTATTGCAAAAGTAAGTGTAAAAGATGATTCTAAATTGGTCGTGGATTTACCAGTATTAGTTATTAAAAATCTATCGTCTGAAGCTATTCTTGGTAGGAATTGGATAAATGTTTTGAATCCGTCTTGGGAAAATACATTTATAAATTCTTTTATGTCAAATATTGGTAATTATAATACTGTAAATTCAGTGTCTGTCAGTGGAAAAAATAAATCAAACATTGTCGAAAAATTGTCACAAAAATATTTAAATTCTTTTTCTAAAACGAATAACGACATACCAATTAAAGAGTTTTCGGTAAATTTAAGTTTAAAAAATAATTCAACTCCTGTTTTCCACAAAGCATATGAGGTCCCTTATGCACTGCGTGCAGAAGTATGCCAAGAGTTAGATCGTCTTGAAAGCGAAGGCATAATTTCTAAAGTTAAATATAGTACTTGGTCTTCTCCAATAGTTTGTGTACCAAAACAAAATGGAAAAATACGTTTATGTGCAGATTTAAAATCTACAGTCAATCCACAATTGAGAATTGATCAATATCCTATTCCACGTCCAGAGGATATTTTTAATAAATTTTCAGGTTGTCAAGTATTTTGTAAATTAGACTTAACAAATGCATATTTACAGTTGTCTGTGTCAGATTCTAGTAAAGAATTACTTACAATTAATACATGTAATGGTTTATATGTTTACAATCGTTTACCTTTTGGGTTGTCATCGGCTCCTGCCACATTTCAAATGGTCATTGATACAGTCTTGGGAGGCATAAAAAACTGTGCTGCATACATTGATGATATTTGTGTAGGTGGTAAAGATGAAACGGAGTGTTGTAATACTTTAGAAAAAGTTTTGTCAAAGTTAAATGAGTTTAATATAAAAATTAATGTGTCGAAAAGTGAATTTTTTGTATCTTCTTTTGAATTTTTAGGTTTTACTTTGTCAGGTCAAGGCAAAAGTCCGTCTTTGTCGAAAGTTGAGAAAATTAAGTCTACTGGGTGTCCAGAAAATGTTACTCAACTAAAATCGTATTTGTCAATGTTGAATTTTTATAGGAATTTTATTCCTATGTGTCCTACTGTACTAGAACCACTCCATAATTTATTAAGAAAGAATGTAGAATGGTGTTGGTCTGATGAATGCGAAAAAGCATTTATAAATAGTAAGTCTCTCTTGTCAGATAAAACTATGTTAGTTTTATTTGATCCGTCAAAACCATTGTGTCTTACAGTCGACTCCAGTGCATACGGTGTCGGATGTGTCTTAAGTCATGTCGTAAAGAATCAAGAATTTCCTATAGCTTTTGAGTCTGCAACGTTAAATTCAGCTCAAAGAAATTATAGCCAATTGCACAAGGAAGCCCTTGCTGTTATTTTTGGAATCAAGAAATTTCATAAATATTTAATTGGTCGTCATTTTACTATATATACTGATCATGCTCCATTGTTGTCTTTATTTGCCGAAGATAAAAAAGTCCCCGTTTTAGCTGCATCACGTCTCATAAGATGGTCTATAATATTGTCCGTGTACAATTATAAATTAGTTTTTAAAAATGGACTGAAAATTCCTCAAGCTGATGTGATGTCACGTTTGCCAAGTGAACAACAATTTAATGTAGAGGAATGTAATTTTGTATACATGTCAACACCCTTAATTCCATTTTCAGAAGTTGAAAGTCATTCTGAAAAAGATGAAATGTTATCTAAAGTCATTAAGTATGTTTCAATCGGTTGGATTGAAAACTTGTCAAGTCCAGAAATTAAAAAATATTTCAAGTTCAGAAATTTACTGTCGGTCAAGGGAAAATGTCTTTTATTTGGTGACAGAATTGTAATACCAGAATCTCTTAAGTCTAAAGTCTTAAATTTAATACATTATGGTCATCCTGGTATAGTCAGATCAAAAATTCTTGCTCGTTCTTATGTTTGGTGGTTAGGTATGAATCAAGATATTGAAGATATTATTTCTAGATGTGAAATGTGTCAGTCGGTACAAAAAGCTAACAAAAATTTGCGTCATAATTGGCCGATTGCTGAAAGTTCATGGGAAAGAGTCCATTTGGATTTTTTTGACTTAAAAGGTTCCAAATACTTGTTAGTTTGTGATTCATATTCAAAGTGGATAGAATGTTTTTATATGAAAAATACTAAATATTCGGATTTGTTATCAAAATTAAGTGAAGTTTTTTCCAGATTTGCGTTTCCGAAAACTATTGTTTGTGATAACGGTCCTCCATTTTCATGTAAAGAATTTTTTATTTTTTGTAAAGAAAAATCTATTAAATTATTATTTTCTCCACCATATAATCCCGAGTCAAATGGATTAGCAGAACGATCTGTTCAAACATTCAAAAAGATTTTAATTAAATTTATGTTTTCAAAAAATTCTAAATTTTTGTCACCAGCTCAACGTCTAATAGATTGTTTGTATACTTATCGTTCCACCCCTACTTCTGTCACGGGTTTGTCTCCTATGGCTAAAATATTTTCGTATGAGCCACGTACACCTCTTCATGTTTTGACAGAAGAAAATAATGTAAATAAAAGTAAGCAATCAAGTAAAAATGCATTGACAGAGTATGAGGAAAATGATAATGTATTGGTATACTTAAGACATTTGAAAGGTCCTATGAAATGGGTTCAGGGAACTATTAAGTTAAAATTAAGTTCATGGGTGTATTTAATTCTTTTAATCGGAGGAGAGGTAAAAAAGGTCCATGTTAACCAAATGAAAAAAAGTTGCATAAAGTTAAAATCAAATTATGAAAATCCCGATAAATGGTATGACTTGGGAAGTCAAGAAAATAGAAATGATAGTGAGCCTTTACCCAGCACTAGTGGGAAAACTGATGTAGTAACTAGGGCTGGCAGATTGGTGAAACCTCCTGTCAGATTAAGTCATAGTGATTATGTTTAAGTTTTATTTGGTATTGTAAATTGTTTGAAAATAAAAAAAAAATAAAGGAGGAAAGGATGTTATGTATGGCCATGTTGGCAGTCCTGATGCGTCACGTGGGAGATTATAACGAGTGTGCGCAGTGTCAATAAACGTCACAGGTCTGAGTCAACAGTCTTTTAATTTTAATAATCCCCGATATAATAGTATAGAGCACAGATATACCACTCACGTAGACAGTAATTAGGTTTTACGTAGAAAAATCGAGCACTTTCATCTATTCAAATCAAAGATAACACGTGTGATGTTACTAATATCTAGACTTCCGACCTACACACGGATTATATTCCAAGCCACGCAAAGCTTAAGATTGTAGCCAAGACTAGCTTTAAATCAAACGATATACTGGGCCATAGTAAGGTGCTCTCACACCCGTTACTCCCATGTGATCCACGCAATTATATAGATTTGTGAATGTGGTGCCACCGAATGTCAACAGTCAACGAATGCCCGCTCCATCCATTCCACGACAGAAATGATGAGTTTCACAATACGACGCCTGAGGCCTACACTGGTTCACAGACCTGGATGTTCCACTTTCACTCCCCACCATGCGAAAAAGATGTAAGTAATTGAACATACCTTATATTTGTGCATGGCTCGCCTCGCCAGTAAGGCAGGTGGTCTAACCCATTCAGCTTGTCCAGGTATCCAAAGGTTTCCATCCCCGCGTGACCAGTGTATATAGTTGACACCTCGCTCAGGGTTCCGTTCCTCTGAAAGGAAAACATTCAATTAGTAATTACATTTTATACCGGGTTACGAATAATCTGACAATACTTGATCCCTTATTACCACTATACAGTGTGCAGGGTATACGGGGGTAAAGTGTGCTAACTTCTGGGGATGATTCTATATGATTTTAGAGGTAAAAAAGAAAAATTACCGTTTTCAAAATTCTAATGTTTTAAGGTAGTTTTTATGAAATTATTTAGAGAGATAATTTTTTTGTATAAGAAAATAAATATTCTTCTGTAGAAAAATATTTGAAATTCCAAAAAAGTTATTTTTCTATTTTAATTCTACCATTATGTAGAATCACCTCCCGAAGTTAGAGCCCTTTACCCCGGACACCCTGTATAAAGTAAGCAGATTTTTTTTGTAATGAAGGCCAGCTAATGAATTGAACTGGTTGGGAGCTAGAAACGATGCTAAATCAGTCACTGACCGGTCGATTATACAGGGTTTTCCATATACATATATACAGGGTTTTCCAATAAGAGGTGTTATTTTGATATTCGATCGTAAAAGATCAATGGTTTCGTTGCTTGTGTGGCACGTAGCGCCGTCTTGTTGAAAGTAAACGTTGTCCAGATCAATAACCATCTAATTCCGGCCATAAAAAATCATTAATCATCCCTCGATAGTGCAATCCATTCACCGTAACTGTTGCTCCAGCCTCATTTTCGAAAAAGTAAAGTCCAATGCCTCCGCCGGACCATAAACCGCACCAAACAGTCACACGTTGAAGATATAGAGGCTTTCCAACAATAACTTTTGGGTTTTCCGAGCCCCAGATGCGACAATTTTGCTTGTTGACGAAGCCACCGAGGTAGAAATGGGCCTCATCACTCAAGATGATTTGAATTTGATTCCATCAAGTGAATTTTAATAATTTCAATACGTTGTTGAAGCGTGTATCGTTCCATTTTTATTAATGACGTAGTTTCTACTTGTCAAAGGTCAAAAAATGACAGCTTCAAAAGTAACATCTACCGAAATAGCGGGATATTCAAAATAACACCTCTTATTGGAAAATCCTATATAATAAAAAAAACAATATAAATGACAAAAATTACAGTCTAAGATGCCTATCTTATTAATTGTTCCTCAAAGTATCATCCCATTAAACTACAATTAAGCAGTTTTTCAATAGGATGTACATGTACATGGTTAATTACAATGTAAATATATCCATAAAAGTAATATATTATTTCTAATTATAAATAAACATAACATTATTACCAATAAACAGATTATTATTATTGGAAAACATAATCTAAAATAACACTAAATCTACATTCTAATGAATAACGGCTATTGATTGATAATTATGACTAGAATAAAGTATCTCTGCTTAGAAACCACGAGGCACCGTATATTAGTTTTACTACATAATATGTATATCATTATATTATATTGTATTATATTGTATTGTATTATATCATACCATAGAGCTTTTAAATGTTGCACAAAAACTAATGTATAAGTTATTATATAGTGCAAGTAAAATTATGTCAATAAGGTAGTTGTACATAACACAGGATTTCTGTAAATTATTCAACAACACATACCAAAAGACCACAACAAGTGCGCAACACAAGATTGGGTTCTTATTTGATGTATCAGCCCGTGAATACCAGAACATCCTTTGAACAAATGAGTTTTTTTTACAAAGCTCTGTTGCTTTATAATATTCTTAGTAAAAATATAAAAAACTATAGGCTCGTTAAATCTATTCAAGAAAATGGTCAAATATTCCACACAAGCTGATGGTGGTGATTTTGGATTACCCATACCGTAGCCTTTGTCGTAAATTCAAAACTCAAAATTCAAAAATTAAAAAAAAAACACTTATTGCACAAAAAGAGTACAGAGGGTGCTTATAGGTTACATCCTATTTTTTCCAGCTAACCCAACAAACTACACATTACATTACATAACAATTACATGTTAACAAATGTATGTAAATAAAAAATAATAAAAAAACAGAGGTAGGTATTTAATTTATGTACGGTATTCATTTAAGGCGTAGTGACATTTGTTTAAAATAAATGTTTTTAGTGTTGATTTAAATTTAAGTATGTTGATTTAAATCACCTTAGAAACCCCATATTCGATATAATCCATCTATGTTTGTATTATGTACTTGACTTATTTGATTAAATATAAGATTGGAAACGAATTATAAAAATTCAAAAGCTCTATAAAAACACTTTATCAATGGCATATTAAAATCGTTTATACTTAAAAATACAATATAATCTCTCAATTATTATTATATTGAAATCCTTTTCTCTTATTTCTTATTCCTATCTCTTTCCTTCTTTTACATCCTTTTCTCTTTTCTATTTGATATAATTTTGTAATATTTAATTTTTTTATTTTGTTGTATTAAAAAATAAAAATTCATTTCATGATCTTTACACTCTCTGAAAAAATATGTTAAATTATTATTTTCATGCGTTTCTCCGCCTTTTTAACACGAGCATTTGCTCTAAAAAAATGTGTATCACGATGTACTGTAATGTATTAAAAAGAAAAAAAACCTTAATGTGATGTAATAACATGTAATTGTAAATTTAATATTAAATAAAGAAATAAAAAAAATATTAAGTTGCCCATCTCGACACAGGAATTCCCTAGTGAGATGAGCAGCGTAGAAAAAAAATTGAGTATGTTTTAAGTATCTTATTTGTTTTTTTTTACCAACGTGATACAGACATTTGCCTAGTTTGTGTAATTTAAAAAAAACATATTAAAACGTTTTCATCGTCTTTATATAGCTACACTTAAAAGGATTTTTCACATCAATATAAGGCGAAAAATCTTTAAGTCATTTCAAATGTTGACAATTTTTCGGAGATATTGTCAATATCATTAAATTTGGCATTTGCTCATTATTCAAAATTTCCAAATAAATGTGTCAGAAATGACAACTGTCGTCAAATATTTAGACGCACAATTTGTCTTGAAATCACAAAAGAATATTTAATTTGTCCAAGCATTGAATAGTAAACATTCATTATTTAATTTCAAGAAAGAAAAAAATATTTGATACAAAAGCAAACGGTGTGAAAATGCCGACAAAAGCTAATGAAAGAATCTCAGAAAAGGCTTTCAAATAAATTTAAAAAATTGATAAATGAGGTTTTTGGTTATCACCCAAAATTCTGGAAAAAAAGAATTAGCGTTATTAGATCAGAATTATTGTTAATGTTTGTACCTACATTCAAATTGTCTTTTTTTGACGTTAAAATGTCTTGGTGACAAATCGATGTCATGGTGTGGGAAGGAAATCAAGCCCAAATGAGCGACAGTTTCTGTGGGGGTAATTTCAAACTTCAATAACTTGACTGAAAATAAACAAAGCAACAATTCTTAGGCCCTTTTTTTTGGGAAAAAAATTGTGAAAATTTGTTCCATTACCAATCCGACATTCGAGAACAGCGCATGCGCAAAGTAAATACACGATTTTCGACATTCATAAAGTCGACTCAAATTTAACTCTAACTTTGAATTAAGAATGAGGAAGAAATTAGATGTAAATACGAGTAAATTAGTTTATAATAGTATAGTAGCATCTCATTTAAATAACTGCTCTAGTGTCCTTTTCTTGTGCAACCAAACACAGATAAAGAAAATGCAAATAATTCAAAGGAGAGGTATGCGAGCAGTATTGAATTGTAGTAGGCATTCTAAGATAATTATTATGCAGAAAAAACTAGAAATGTTAAGTGTGAGACAGCGAATAATTTATAATACCCTAATATTTATATTTAAGCTAAAAAATAATATGCTCCCGAAATACATGTTATTTAAATTTTAATTTCACAATTTAGGCCTACCCCCGAGAAACTTTGAAGATTTTAGACTGCCAAAAACAAATTTGTCGGGAACCCAAAATAATATCTATTTTAAAGGATTAAAGATTTTTAATGAATTACCGACAGATGATAAAGAAGCTAAAAATACTTTAAGGAATAAGTTTTATACGTATTGTAAAGTGTTCTTAATGTCATAGAAATAAGTTGTTAAAAGGTTTATACTAGATATAAAAATGTATTTTTTTAACTAAATAAAAACAATATGTTTTTATAAACCCTGATGGTTAGAAATATATATATAATCCGGTTGGTTAGAAATATATATAATATATTGGTATTCAAACAAAGTTATCTTATTTTAATTATTATTATAAATAAACACTTACACAAAATAAACGGAATCATATCTCAGTATCTCAAAGACTCATGATCCGAAAAATCCAATTGTTGTTTGGAAGAAAAGTGTCAATGTTAAAAAGCTCACCCTGTTTTAAAAAACTATGCAAAATTTGTCTTCATATAAAAAATTATTTTCTTATATGAGGGCAAAGACCAACCAAAATTACAAAACTTGGCACAGAAATCGCGGGGCTCTAACAAAAACCAACGCGCAAGTTTTCTTACATGCACTACATTTTTTGAACAAACCACTTGGTTTGTTCAAAATTTTTAAAATTTATAAAATTTCAATATTCACTGCGTACTTACGCAGGGGAAAACTTGTATATTTTTGACATGGTGTTCAAATAATTTCAATATCATATTATATGTATCTCACTTCTCTCACCACTACCCTTTATTCAATAAATGTAATCTGCAAATAATGAAACAATAATTTCGATGTAATTCATTATACTGTAACAACGAATCAACATGGACTACGCACGATTGACGTTTTTACAAGAATGACTACGGCAGTGTCCAACAATGTTTATTTGCATTTTTTTAAATGCTGTAAGTGATTTTAAGTCCTATAATTATTTCGCGATACAGCTTTTGCTGTCTACATTTAGGGAAATAAATGTTTTTGGCTAGTGTCGGTAGGCATGTTTTAAGTGACATATCTAATCATTTAAAATGTGTTCTCAGAGTTAACTCTTTATTAAATAGCTAATCAGATTTTGACGAAGCCTGAAAAGTTTTTATAGAAAAATTGTTTGCATTTTGACGGAGCCTGGAATTTTTTGAACTAAACTGACTCACATTTTGACGAAGTCTGACAAGTTTTTAACTAAAATACGTAGCTTTCTCTTTGAAAAAGTCTGTAAATATTTGACATTTAATAACTTCCATTTTTGCAAGTCTGAATAGTTTTAAACTAAAATGGCTTCGTAGCTGTCGACAGAAGCGTCATTAAAATACTTATAATTACGAGATGTGTTCGTGTTGAGTCGATTTGCAGACGGTAAATTGCCATGGAATGTTTGATCCTAATTACTTGTATACGGATCTAAAACACAAAAGGTCCGGAGTGCTAATGAATAGATTTGCCTCGCGATAGCGGACGGACATATCTTCAGGAAATTACAAACAAAAACATTCCTTCCGCCCATCATTTTATAGCATTTTTATGTCATGTTGATGACGCTGGGTCGAGATTACACGATCAGATTATAAATATAATATTATGTTAATTTGAGCAATTATTGAGAAAAATATATTTTATTGAGTCTTGGCTATTATTACTAACACGCCATTTCCCCGCAGGTGAGGGCAGATATCACGGAACGCAACATAGCTCTTGCTAATTCACTTTATATTATTATTACTCTTCTTTAATTCCTACTTTGTAAATATTATGTCATTGAATTTAGCTTCCTGGGGTGTACCGGACTTCATCAATCCAGTGAGTCATACATTAACCTATACATGTGAAGCATCTGATATTTGTGAAGCATCTGTCTATTTCTCTACCTTGTTTACAATGTCGTAATTAAATTCTGATTCTATTCATATAAAGCTTAATACACGGTTACGCACACCTCAAGGATGTCATTTCTATCGGCAACACTGTTATCGTAAATACCTAAACCTTATTTATTCTCTTAGAGATGGGGATACACCCAGTGGCGGCTCGTGACATTATTTTTTTTCCCTTTCGGTTCTTTGTATGTAGATTTTCATGAAATTTCTATTTCGCAGCGTTCTCAAATATAGTGTTAATGTACCTACTCGATAGTTTCCTGAAAATCTTCATATAAAAACCGGATTTTCTAAAAAAAATATAAAAAAGCTTTTTCGGTAACAATAAGATCAATAATGCCATTTTTTTTACACTCTAGTACACCCACCTTCCACACCCCTACGACATGACAAACCTATTTATAGTAAAAAAAACATATCAATAGTATCAGTACATTCGGCTGTAAATACGTGTTTACCAATAAATTTATTGATATCTGGAAATGATTAAGATCCCACAAAGCTAACCATTGATTTCCATAATTTTGTGTCTTGTATTATTTAAGGAGATAAAAATAACAATTTTATGTTATAAAATTACAATATATGTGGCTGATGATTTCAACATATTTTTTATACTCAGGTCTAAAAATAAGGAAAAATATGAAAGAAACGCAAATTTTCTAAAGCGATTTAAATTTTTAATGAGGAAGCTAACAAATTTTTGTGAAAAGAACTGTTCACAATAAAATTAACATTTTATTTGAATGACGACAACATTCAACAAGTTTTCATTATTATAATTGAATGGGGGTAAAACACAGTAAAACTTGTTTTCACCATAAGTTGTTCACAGAAAAATATTAACTTTGGATACAGGGTGTCCGGGAGTAAAGCGCGCTTACTTCGAGTGGTGATTCTACACGATAGTACAAATATAAAACTTAAATAGGTTAGGTTAGGTTCTTCGGTTAGTATTCTCACGGCAATAAGTAGTCCCATCTTGCTCATTGGTCTCTTGTGCCTTGGGTAGAACTTGTGCGCCAGGGAGACCAGCGGATCGTCGTAGCCGAAGACCAGTTCATCCGCCGTGACGTGGACGAAGGGCTCTATGGGCGTATGCATCCGCGTCGCTGTCAGGGCCAAGGATATTCCCACTTGCACAAGGTAGCCCAGGTAATGACTGTGAGAGGAGAGCGTCTGAAATAAAAAAAAATAAACGAATCAATGATAATGAAATATTTTTAGTTCGACCTAAAACAAACAATTCCTGAGCGTCGCCGTCACAAGTAGATTGCAGGTTTTAACGAATGAATTAATAGGTTTCCTGATAAACTTTTAGTAAATGACGAACATATATATATATTTGGAGTAAGTTTTGAAGTTGTGAATTCTAGTGAAACTGATAATAATTTCAATAGCGTATTATCCAAGGTGGATATTTTCAATTGCGAACTTACCAAATACAAGAGGTCCATAAAATAATATTAATCTGATGGTTTGTGAATAATGTTACGTCTATATTGTTTATATTTCTATAATGATTTGATTTATATCTACAACCTCTCTCCATAGCTATAAATGTTTTGTTTTGAAATTTTCCGTTTTCTATAATCTTTTGTTTTGTATAAATTTTTGATTTCATATTCCTTTCTTACAAATTGAATTTACTTATTCCTTACTATGCTGTCTCAGTAGAGGTAAAGTTACAATTAGGAAATCCGTAATTGTTTTTATTTTGGCTATGTAATACTTATGTACAAACTGAAATAAATGTAAACTGTCGATTTCCCGAAAATTAATAATAATAAATAAAAAAAACTGGGTCTATTTTTAAGGTGGAAATAATATTATTTTAGAACTGAAAAAATGTCTTTGTTTCACTTGATCGTGCCTCGTCTTCCTTGGGCGTTTCGACTTTCACCATTCACTACTATATACCACATTGTTACTATTAAAAAAGTACATTATATCGACTTTTATTATATCGACTTTTATTCAACTCCGTATTTTATTCCAGAGATTCAGGCGTCGTTACTATTATAGAAACTACATTATCCGGTAGATCACATCTTCGGATCTACCGGATCTGCCCTGATGATGGACACTGCAACGCTGTCCGAAACGTCGGCTAAAGAAGGAGTTAGCGCAACACGGCATAACACTCCAAAAACAAACAACAAAAAAACATAATTTTGTTTATTTATTTATTTCTATTCTTGAATACACGTTTTACAAATTATTACAGTGGTTTATATTGCAGTACAGAGAAAAAAAGTACAGAAAAAAGGTTAAAAAAATGAAGAACATAGGTTGATTTAGGTAAAACTGTGTGTGTGTGATATTGTATGTTACGTGAACACCTCACTAGGAGAACCTGTGCTGAGGTGTTAACGTGTTTGTGATTAAGTGTGACAGGTATTTATGTGTTGTAGTAGAAAGTTATTAATTTTTTTTTTTCACAGACATATATTGAAACATGAAAACACACATTTATATGTGCGTGTATGTATTTTTGAATAATTCTTGAAGAACGTGTATAATATTTAATTTTACTTATTATATTTTGGTTATGTTTGGTTTGGAATTATAATCTTTTGAATAAAGTGAATATCTTGATTTTTTATCCAGGCTACGATATGTTTTTTGAGAAAATTTGTAGATGTGTTTGTAGTCAATAATTGTTTCAAAGTAATGGGCATACTGTTAAAAAGTTTGGTTGCGTAGGATTGAAAGTGTCTTTGTCCGTGTGTGGTGTGTGTTATCGGAATGTTCAGTGTTTTATTTGTTGAGGACCTGGTTTTTATTATGGCTTGTGCTTGATTTGTAATGTGAAGATTATTATGGATGAGGTTTAGGAGAGCAGTTTTGGCGTAAAGTTGTCTTATTGACATGACGTCTAGTGTTTTGAAGATTTTGGTTGAGTCTGTGTAGAATGGTACTTGCAGTATGAGTTCTATTATTGCCTTTTGAACTTTTTGAATTGGGTCAATTGTTGTGTTTGTAGCGCTTCCCCAAGCTAATATTCCATAAGTGGCAATGGATTGACACAGTGCAAAATATATTGATCTAAGTATTGTTAGTGGGAAAATGTTTTTAATGGATTTTATTAGGTGCAAGACTCGTTTTAGTTTATTGGTAATAAAAGTAATGTGTTCAGTCCATTGTTAGTATGAATCAATAATAACTCCTAGGTACTTTAATTGTTTTACCCTTTCGATGTGTTCGCATTGGCAATTGGATGATGTTTGTTTACATTTGATGATGTTTGTTTGTATATAGATGGTTTGCTTCAAGAATAGACTTTTCCTTCATATTTATATTACGTCAAATAAATGTACCCAAATCATGCATCGATGCAAGAAAGTTTCAGTTAGATGTAATAATTTCTAAAAAAACGTACAAAATGCACAACATAGTTAATAATTACAGCCAGTATATTTTTAATACGGGAGATCTTAAACATTGAATAAAGAAGAACACAAGCAATGCCTTGGGGACGTGGGTTATTGGGCTAAAAGCAACATTTTTTCCATTTAAATTTGTATGGAAGGCACTTCTTGTTTTCTTCTCTGATCTTAACAAATGTACTTTCAACCGGATTTTAAGTCAATTGGTCGATAAAGTAATGACTAAGTTGCACTTCGAGAAGCTGAAAAAAATCCTTTGTAAAATGGAACGGTTCGTCCATTAGGTTGAAACAATCTTTGAGATAGAGAAAGAGCAAAGAAAACATTTCCCTTACATTATAATCCAATCTTCAGATTCGAAATATTATCCAATCTTCACATTCAAAATATTATCCAATCTTCACATTCGAAATATTATCCAATCTTCACATTCGAAATATACCAATCTTCACATTTGAAATATTATCCAATCTTCACATTCCAACTATACCAATCTTCACAATTAAAATATTATCCGATCTTCACATTCGAAATATACCAATCTTCACATTCGAAATATTATATATATACACGAGTATATATATATTTATTTATAACTTTTGTGCGTGGTTTTACTAATCAGGGATCGCTGTATTAAGTCTTCAACAGTTAAACTGTAGATATAAATAGATTCTTGGTAAATGCAAATGTGCTTTAAAATTTTTGTTGTTTGTTTTTGGGGTGTTATGCCGTGTTGCGCTAACTCCTTCGTTAGTCGACGTTTCGGACAGCGTTGCAGTGTCCATCATCAGGGCAGATCCGGTAGATCCGAAGACCGAGACTGTCCGAAACGTCGGCTAAAGAAGGAGTTAGCGCAACACGGCATAACACCCCAAAAACAAACAACAAAAATGCTTTTGGCCGTGAGAATCTAAAAACTTACCTGCTTTAAAATTATTTGCTATTTAGGATAAACTTCAATGTCAAGTATTTTTCCTAGAAATATTGAAACCATTATTATCACCACTTGTGAATAAGTTTACTGTTCCTCGAAAATGCATAATATATTTTACTATTGATATTTGCCAACAATACGCTTGTGCAAAAGTACATATTGTTGCTAACTCATTGTTTGCGAATATGCGAAAATTTCTGTAAAGGATGTATCTAACAGGCCAAGCTTTAATGCCAAATGTCACGAACTTGAACAAATGTTAAGTATGTTTAATCTTCCTGATATTTTTCAAATAATAATCTAAGGTTGGGTTGTTTTACAAAAATTCAAATGTAACACTGTCATTAAAGAACGATTCAGTGCCATTTTGTTTTTTTCGATAGGTAAATAGTTCCCGTTAAATGCCTGTTTCAGCTTTTGAACAAATTGATCAGCAGAAGAAGACAACTACCATGTTGCTTAGCTTCTCAGCTTATTACAACTTGATAGAAAGCTGAAACGGATTTAGACGGGGACTTCTCAAATGTCAAAAACAAAATGGTGCTGAGTGGCCATTTGATGGCAATGTTACTTTTGAATATCTGAGACACAACTGGGCCTGAATTATTACGATTTTATGTGGCAAAAATAAAATTACGTAAACAATTTAAACAATAAGTACTGAGATTAAATATATGATTTGAGTTATTCACGGTATTTTTGTCATTTATTTATTGATCTTAAGCTAGCTCACATTGTCGTGTGTGCTAATAGAATAGAAATATATATATATACATTACTTGACGAACATATTGAACCACAAACAAAACATTTTTTTATTTTATTTTTTATTTTGTACAATATTTTTTACAATTTATGTTTTCCAGTAATGTAGGCCTCACTGGGTGGCTTGCCCGTGCTGAGGCCTTCATCATTACTTTTAGAACTTTACTTTTACTTTTACTAGAAATGAGATCCCTGAGGCGTATGTGTGATAAAACTATGTATGATTGTGCGTGAAATGTGGAGATCCACAAAGAGTGTAAGGCTGATGTAAGCGTAAAGAGTAAGATCAAGAAAAAGACGCTTAGATGGTTTGGGCATGTAGAGCGCATGAGCGAAGAATATATGATGCAAATGTGAATTGTAGCAGAAGTCGGATACGCCCAAGGAAGACATGGCACGACCGAGTGAATCAGATACTGAGTCGGGAGATATTGAGTCGGGCCATGTCAAGAGTCAGAGTAATAGAAAAGTATGTATGAGACGATGTATGAATGTGGATGAGGCAAGGAGTGTGTGCCAAGACCGAGTTGTTTGGCGGTCCGTCCTCTTTGCCTATCCCTGCGGGGAATCGGCGTGATGATTAGTTACTTAATCAGTTAGTTTAGTAACATTAATTTTTTTAATTCCTCATTAAAATTAATCATATTTTCATTCTCAATAATTTAACTTAGGATTTTCTTATAAAGTTGGACGTTCTGGTACATTAGGGAATTCAGGGTGCTTGTGGGCATTCTAATTCGTTTTGCATTTCTCGTCCCGTGTCCGTATATCTCATGATTATCATACTTATTTTTACCTTAATTTGTATAAAAATATGACATGTTGGTGCCATGGGTAATGATATTGCGGATGCCTTGGCAAAACAAGGAGCGTCTAACCCTGTTGTTACCCTCGTAAACCACATTCCCCTATCTGACATTTTTTCCATCATCAAAGATAGATCCCGCAATGTTTGGTCGGAGTATTGGCACATTGCTAGTCAATCCAAGGGAGCCTGCTATGCCTCAATACAAAGGACTATTCCATCAAAACCGTGGTTTCAGCAATTTCCTCATTTTTCCAAAAAAGAAATTTCTTCACTCATTCGAATGAGGATCGGACATTGTTCCGTTCCTTCCCATCTTTTTAAAAATCACGTCGTTGACTCCCCAGATTGTACATTCTGTGGTCTAGAAGTGGGAACTTTAGATCACATATTTTTTGGTTGTCCCTCTGTAAACAAATATCCTCTCTTCTATCAAGCCTTATCTAAAATTGCCTCCCCTCCATTCAACATCTCATCTCTTCTAAGTCTGAACTCGACTCCAATTTTCATTATAATTTGGAAATTTGCAAATTTAAATAAAATTAATATTTAAATTCACCTTTCATTTCTCAATAATTTTAAATGATGGCCAAGAACACCCTTGAAGGGTGAAAGCCAGAAATAATGGAAAAAAACTTATTTTCCGTGTGTATATATTACGTTTCATTATTATTCTAAGTTTGGGGTATTATGCCGTGTTGCGCTACTTCCTCCTTTAGCCAACGTTTCAGACAGCATTACAGTATACATCATCATGACAGATGTGCATTAATCGATAAAACCAATAGTCTTCACCCAATCCTCATCCAGGATTACTCATCAGCTACAAACTTACATACTATTTTCACATGTTTATACAATTCTACAATTTATGTGAATTAAAAAAAAAGTAGGTATTGAAAAGCGTTTGTGCGAATTGTTTTCGTGTATTTCCTTGTATCCGGCTAATGTTTATATTTGTTCAGCATTATTAATTTTGCTTAGGAATGTAAGCCTTTATTATCCACTCGCAAACATGAAAAAATTAACATAAATTTAGTTATTTTATTAGAATATCTATGTCTTTTATTATGATTGATTTTAAGTATTTACAAGCCAATTTAAAAACAACAAAATATTTATCATTTAAAAATCCAGTTTTATTTGTTACTAGCTAAAGTCCCCGGAATTACCCTGGCTTTACACAGAGTTTTTAGAAATCTAACGTGGACAGTGACCTTCCACTTGTTTTAAAAGTCCAGTGTGTAAATTTCATCAGTCTAGGAAAAATACAGTAGATTTTATATAAATCAAATCCACGCCGTATCGCAATGCATGTCCACTACAGGATGATCATGAATTATTGTTAGTAAAAATACTTATTTCGGTTGCGACTCCATCTGTCTGTATGTAACTCGGTCTATAACTTTTGCTTTGAATTTAAGCGTAATCATTTTCAAAATTGGTAATGTTTGTTTTGAGAATTCCGACAAGCGATTATGTACCTACCGGTTCCAAGCTAACTCAACACAGTGACTATTCAACACACTTTTAAAAAGTGATATAAAGTCATTAAAAACGAAGAATTTTTTTTTTAACCTAACCTAACCTAACCTAACCTACTTAACCCAGTTAATAAAGTTTTTGTTTCATCAATTTCCATGACTTTTTAAAGATGTGAGGATTTATCCGGTCACCGTACCTACCAATACAAAATTTTTATCAGAAAATCATTTTAGCTTCGAGAAAGTACGCTTTTTCTTAACATACATGTTATGCATTTTGCATGAAACTAGGCGTTTTCACATATCGCCTGAGAAATAACATTCTAACACAAATTACTAATTATTATTTTAATAATGTTTACTAACATTTCCATTAAAAGTCTATCGCTCTGATAAGGAAAAAGTTATACAATGGTAAATTTGAGTGCTTTCCTGTTCACGAGATCTTTACGCTGTTTTCTCTCGAGGTAATTTTTGTTAGACATGATATTATTGAAAATTATTGTAGAGTATTGCTGCCTACATTACGTGATTATTTGAAGCGATATATGCGGAAGAAATAGTTGTGCCATAAAAATGTAGATTCTGTTCTCAAAAAAGTTTTTTTTCTGAATAAATTAATTGGAATAAGACAATATCTTGTGTAAGACATTTATTCAGAAAATTTTAACATTTATTTATTTATTTATTTATTAACGGACATCGTCCAAATTACAAAATAATTACACGAATACAGTAAAATGAAAAATACAGGAGAAGACAAAGGTACGTGAAAGCAAAGACATATGGCAGATATAATATAAAAAAATAAAGTGACAAGTCGAATCAAGTCAAGACTACGCCGTGGGTCAGGACCACAGGACATAATATTCCGTCACTTGTTTAGCGACTGGCAAAAATCATTCAGACTTATCCCAAAAAAGTTAAGGTTTTGACTTGAGTTGACCAGTCTACACATTCTGGACAATGGTGAATAATATACATAATTTGTCAAATGATGGTTGAGGAAGAGCAGTTCATTATTTCTGAGTATTTGCGAGGGGATATTGAAGGGAATGAGTTGCAGTAGAGTAGGTGAATCAATAATACCATTTATAATTTTGAAGAAGCAAATGAGGTCATTTCTTTCCCGACGGACTTCCAAAGGAGAGAGGTTTAAAGTTAGTTCAATTTCATCATATTTATGAGTATTTGCCTTTTTCTAATCCTAGCCTCTTAGCAATCCCTCTTAAGAACCGATGGTTATTAACATGTTCAATAGATGTCTCTAGTCTAGCGTACCGAAATAAAGAAGATTTTAATGAAGGTATTTTTTATACTTTTTTTTTGTAAAACCGCACAAAAGTCCCAACTGTCTGGAGCCAGTGAGACTATGGCATCCCCAATTAAGATATGTTGTGAGGCTCAAGGTAGTGGGGAGGACAAGAGATAGGTGGGAATGTACCAGGCTAATCAGACAGCAAAAGCCCTTTAAAGCAACGTTTCAATTCTGAATGGTGGTCTCACACCAGGGCGATACTGCGAGTATCTTCCAATCTGGAACGTGCCGCAAATAGATTACTCTCCCAAAACAAGTGATATGATATGGTATTTACAATAGTTGTATAATATATGGGCCAGCCATCAAAATCTTATGTGTAATATTTTATGATACAGCTAAAACCCCCTTCAGACGACTCAATTTGGTTGGTTGAGACGTTGACTGGTTGATTTTGTCAATTGCTCCCCAGTTGCTAGGGAACACACGCAGAATGCTCTAACTATATACAAAACAAATTTGGGGATCTGGTTGAGGAGACACAATGAAAGATGTTGTGAAGGTCACAGTGTTTTATTTGAGTCAGGTTGCCGAATATGAGATAACTTCAGGACCGATGATGAAGACTCCGGATGCAGGCGGTGAAGTGTTGGTCAAGCGCTGGCCTTTGAGTCGACGCCGCTGCTGGTGACCGGACTCGTTGACGTATCAGGTACTGGTGAAGATAATGGGTCTTCCGGTTGCTCCAGTGCTAACAGGGAAGCCGAAGGTACGGTGGACCTGGTCGGCGGTTGTGCGGGAGAAGCATAGACCGGCGAGAATGCCGCGGGGTCTAGATGCGTGCATGTAGCGCTGGTCAGATGAGCTGGGACCAGGGCGCTATGATGATCCGATGTAGCGCTGGCCAGGAATGCTGAGGCCAGGGCGCTGTGTGATCCCCGTTGGAGTCCATGAATGAACCCTGCAAATCCGGATGTAAGGTCTTGTGCGCAGCGGAGGCGCGCAGGTTGTCACTCGCGAGACTTGCAAATTGTTGAACGACTGATGACTGACTGACTGCTTGCTGCGTCGGGCCTACTTATATAGCCCCACCGGTGGCGGTAGTAAGTACGCGAGACCGCTGGTAAAATGGAGACAACTCGCTCAGTCTGGGTACTTCCGGTACTTTCGTTGGCGCTGGAATTATGCCTATTATTCTAGCGAATGCGCGTAATGTACTAGTCTAACTCGCAACGTGTTGACGTAGGTAATTCGCTCGCAAGTAGGTGGCAAGATAGAAACGCTTCGCATTGTGTCTAGAGTGTTCCGGTTACGATAATTTTTGTATTGACGAGTTTTTTTTAATTTATTTTTATTTTTATAGTGAATACCTCACAAGAGTCCCAACTGCTCCCGTCTGGAGCCAGTGAGACTATGGCATCCCCAATTGGGGGATGTTGTGAGGCTGAAGGTAAGTGGGGAAGGGAAAGAGGAAGGTGGGGAAGTACCTGGCTATTCAGATCTAGTCACTAAACACGGCTAAAGCCATTTGGAGCAACGTTTCAATTCTGAATGGTGGTCTTACACCAGGGCGATACTGGTAGTATCTTCCACTCTGGAACGTGCCGCAAATATACTATATATTATTTTAATTAATTAATTGTGAAATAACACAAATTAATCAAATAAAATTTATTTGCGCACGCCGGGTTCGAACCCGCGACCTTCGGAATGGCAGTCCAATGCGTTACCACTGGACTATGCCGGCCGTCAAAGTTGTTCTAGATGAATCTCGTCGATCGCTATACAAATATTTCGATTACTTTAGTAGCACGAAACAAAAAAGACAAACATGGGCAAAAAAATGGCTCACAGAACCATAAATATTATGATTCTAAAATAATTAAAGAGTTATTCACAAGCAAGTTAAATCCTCCAATGAGGTCAAAAATCAGACGAAACTCCCTTTTTATTAATCACGACTGGCATTTTATTTATTTTTATTCATTACGCACAACGACTCTCTAGGCATCCTGACTAAAGTTGGTTTAACGGGTCAACCGCGCTACAGACTTTTCAACTTGGTTGGAAGGTTGGACGGTTGGATGGTGGTTGGATGATCTGGCGGTGCAACCATTTGATAGCCATATCCCCTTATCGAAAAACAATAAAGAAATCATTTTTTTGAAGACATCCACGAAAGCACGATATTCGTTTACTCTGAGTTTTAAGGCGGAAATCCTGCATAGATGAAAAGTAGCCAGATAAACGATAAAATAAAAGTGTACTTACAAGCAAAGGTATGTTTGGCACCACCAGTTTTTCATTTTTGTTGACGGACATCTCGGGAACAAACTTGAGAATCTTCTTGTGCTGGTAGGTCACGGTACCGTTATCATGGAACTTGATGTTGACCTTCTCCATCTCCTCTCTGCAATAAGCCAAATAAAACGCTAAGTTAATAAATCAAACGAAGATTTTCATGAAGCTCACAGACGAACCTTCCAAAAGAGTCTCCTCGCATTTGAATTCACCGTAAAACCTTCTAGAAATGTATTTATACTACTGCTTGAAACATTGATGAGACATGAAGTGAAAAAATATGTTCAACTTTTGTCCGTCCAATTAGTCCGATTTTGGCCTCCAACGCTTCCAATGCTCTACCGACCGACCGCTCGCCGACTGACAAGGAACTACAAAAATCGGCCCACGCGAAGTGCGTATCGACTATCACTAGTAAGACACGTTTCGACCAGATATTAGTACACAATAGCGCCTCTAATTGTATAGCTCTATGGCTTGGAAGCATCCAATTTTACACGGACATGAAAACCACACATTTCTCTTGTCCTCCATCACGTCTATACTGTTTTTTATACAAACACGTCTAAACTTTAACCATAGTCATTCTTACAATTTAAAACTAATTCCAAAAATAACCAAAGGAACTGCGAGATGAAAACCCTGATTGGGGAATGTTGTGGACATTTGGAAATGTTGAGTGAAGGTTTGGGTG
This sequence comes from Hesperophylax consimilis, assembly GCF_061612785.1. Lineage (NCBI taxonomy): Eukaryota > Metazoa > Arthropoda > Insecta > Trichoptera > Limnephilidae > Hesperophylax > Hesperophylax consimilis. Next base: position 6,698,222 of record NC_142862.1, on the reverse strand, counting down.
AAAAGATACGCTTAACAGGTTCTTGCTTTTCAGATCTAGTAGCACTACAAAAGATTTATAGGACCAATAGGTTAATATTGATCTTGCGTTATCAATTAAGAGACTTTAATGAACCATTTTGAAGATCATTATAACGTAAGAAAACCATTAGGAATGTCCACTTATATAAAATTTAAGTCCCATTAAATAATCGAAATAATATTTGTCTTTTGAAATTCAGAGATTTATAACATACCTACCTATGATCTTACTAACAATCTACTGTTGTATCGAATTACCTACTTATGATCTTAATCACAATCTACTGTTGTATCGAATTACCTACTTATGATCTTAATCACAATCTACTGTTGTATCGAATTACCTACTTATGATCTTACTCACAATCTACTGTTGTATCGAATTACCTACATATGATCTTACTCACAATCTACTGTTGTATCGAATTACCTACTTATGATCTTACTCACAATCTACTGTTGTATCGAATTACCTACTTATGATCTTACTCACAATCTACTGTTGTATCGAATTACCTACTTATGATCTTACTCACAATCTACTGTTGTATCGAATTACCTACCTATGATCTTAATCACAATCTACTGTTGTATCGAATTACCTACTTATGATCTTAATCACAATCTACTGTTGTATCGAATTACCTACTTATGATCTTACTCACAATCTACTGTTGTATCGAATTACCTACTTATGATCTTACTCACAATCTACTGTTGTATCGAATTACCTACTTATGATCTTACTCACAATCTACTGTTGTATCGAATTACCTACTTATGATCTTACTCGCAATCTACTGTTGTATCGAATTACCTACCTATGATCTTGCTGACAATCTGCTGTTGCATTGAATTGATCTCGTAGGCATTGTATGAAAAATGATAGGAAAATATAAAATTGTCTCCCTGGTTTAATGTTGTCAAAGATCTGATGATTTAAAGTTATCCACGAAATGAAGAGAAAAATTAACAAAATCCATAGAAGTATTGTTATTTTTTCCTACTTACTAAATAAATTAACTAAACATCACGTCGTTTCCCCACAGTCGTAGGCAGAGAGGATGGACCGCAAAACTCGGTCTTGGCATACACTCCTTGCCTAATTCACATTCATACATATTCTGACTCTTGAAATAGCCCGACTCAAGTATTTGATTCACTTGATCGTGCCATGTCTTCCTCGGGCGTCCCCAACTTCTGCTACCATTTACATTTGTGTCATATATTCTCATTAGACTCCTTTCTTCGCTCATTCACTCTACATGCCCAAACCATCTATGCGTACCTTACTTAAACTTACTCATTACGCTTACATCAGTCTTACATTCTTTGCGGATCTCCACATTTCTCACACAATCATACACACACGCCTCAGAGATTTCATTTCTACAGCATTCAGTCTACTCTCATCCTTCCTCTGCCAGTTCCATGCCTCACTGCCATACATCAGGGTAGGTACCGGCACTTCATTGTGGACTGCTAGTTTCGCTTCTGCGTTCAGTCCTCCATTACTGGAGTTGCCTGTATTAACCCTTCTTTAAATATCTCTGTCAGCGTCCCCATCCTACTTCTACCAGTATATTTACTATTTGTCATCTATCTTTTTACCACACGATGAAATATTGTGTCACCAAAAATGTAAGCGAGATACTGTGGACATACATAGTGGTCCATTGTCATGAATATGCAGCAGTTCTTATGGTTTACTTATAACAACAGCGCCATGATGAAGCAGCCGATCCTTGACACCTGTTAATGACGCCTGTAATGTTGTAGGTATGCCAGAACACAATCGAGTGTAATTTCTCGTACACTTGACCTCTTTATTCGAGGCTGGACTCCGGGTCGCCGGTCGTATCGACGCGATATTGTAATAATTATCATAATTGTTAATGCTTCACTTAAATATTACTGTTGCACTTAGCCCTAGAGTTAAGATTAGCTATTCCCAGCTTGCGAATAACTTCTGTGGCATTTAGGTTTGGAGGTATACGTCACGGAATATCCAAAAATGAGATAAGTATGCAGTTCTACTTTAAAAGGTCTGTGGAAAGTTATGTAGGGATATGTAATTCATAAAAAATGCTTTTTTATTTATCCTATATTTATAGCGATCTATAAATTTAATGTTGGCGTATTTCCTAGACTATATTTATAGCGAACTACAAATTCAATTCTGTCATATTTTCTAGACTATATTTATGGTGAACTACAAGTTTAATGCTGGCATATTTCCTAGACTATATTTATGGTGAAATAAAAATTTAAAATATAGCATCGAAGAAAATTTTTGACCAGTTAGAGTCAGACGTTCGAAATTTGTATGGAATCTAAAATGGCACTGTATGTTTAACAAAATATTTAATAAACTTTTCCATAAAGAAATTAATTTATACTTCATCTGCCTATGATGAATGAAATACGCAAAGAATTCGTTAGTTTATACAAAAAAACATTTTGGTATCTGATAATATTATTACTCCAGCGTCTGGACGGTGTAGGCCCTGTGATTGGTCAAATTCAAATTTTGTTTAAATAAGACTTTAAAGATTAAGACACGATTTCATACTGAAATAGAATCGCCACATGTAATACGATATTTCTTAAAAAATATCGTTTCTGCTCATACAATTTTTGGATAATATCGAAGAAAATATGTCTTAGAAAGTTCATAATCCATTGGATTAATTACATTACAGTGAAAATTATCCACAATTACGCGATTACGTTTGACGTTTGACGAAAAAAGCACGCGTTAATTCAATATGGCCGATACCCGATACGCATCGTGGCTATAGGTGGCCGACAGAGCGCCCCTCTGGCGGTGAAGAAACGAATCAAATGACTGGCGCGTATATTTAAATATGCAAAATTACTTGAACATCAAGCGTTTAATAATAAGATTTCTTCTGGAAGTTTAGTTCAACTTTGCAATGGCATTTTTCATTATTATTTATAATTTTTTTTTGCTTATTAATTACATCTGATTTTATATTGACATGTTTTCTAATTTCTAAAATTTCTAAATTATTTATTTGCGATGCTTTAATCCTGAGTGAAGTATTTTAAGACCTGAATTTTTATCGAAAGTGTGATTCAAAAGATGATTTGCAAACTCATATTCACTATTTCCATTTAGAACCCTGAGATGTTTTTTAGTTCTGACTTCAAAGTTTCTATTGGTTCTACCTTTGTAAAATAAATTACAATCCAGCCCAATTGAGTTTATAAACTCCTGATTTTTTTGTTTGATTTTCGCAATCTTTATTATTAAGAATATATTTATTCATTCTGTTATTAGTGTAAAACGCCGGTTGAATAGTACCAGGAATGTTTATATATATAATTTTAGAAGTGTCGTTATCCACAAACAGAATTCTACGCCATTGTTTATTTATATCTTAAGAACTAGGGTAAAAATACCGTTTGAAGATAATATGTTTAATTATTTTATTTAGTATTTCAACTATCAATTTATTAGAATAACCGTTATTAAATGTTATTTTTCTTATGAATATATTGTTTTATGGTTATATGCAAAAAAAATTTTCAGGTCTTAAAATACTTCACACAGGATATAAAGCATCACAAATAAATAATTTCGAAATTTTAGAAATAAGAGAACATGTTTATAAAAGTAGATGTAATTAACAAGAATTTTTTTTTATAAACTCTCTTTTAAATATTTTCCCACTTAACTGGTCTTTCATATTGTAATTCCTAATTCTTATAAACCCAGCCTACTCTTACCCCTCCCCCCTCCTTCCACTTCTTTTTTCCAATTGTAATCTATATTTAATTGTTGACTTCGGTGTATACTTCGTTCATGAAACATGTATTGGTTGTATATAATAAAGTGAAGTTAAAAAAGTTATTTGTTTTTTAATAAAATAAAGTTTAATCGGATAACATTATTTTATCTATTTCCATTGTATATCAATGCATACGTACATAATAAAATGTAAACATTATATTTATTTATTAATTGGACAATTTGCATGGCGCCGCTTTTGTGAGATATCACCTCAGGGGCGCTATATTGTAATAATCTACCTTTATATATAGATTTTTACTCTCCTGATGAAGGTGTATATATAATCTAACTTTAAACTTTATTAGATACAGTAACAGTTTTAGGTAAAGAATTACCACCAGTTGGAGTAAAATTCACACCTTTTAATTAAACCGACTGCTAATCACATTGCACAATTACCCTCCTTTTATCCATAAACACGGGTACAATTAATCAATATGTAATAATGTATTATTTCAGTCAACTTTGTTGTAACTATCTTAAATTGTTGTGACAAACTATACGATATTGATTCAACTTATAGACATTGACGGTTGTAACACATATTTAAGCACTGCAAGTCTCCTATGAGCAAATTATATTAGGTACCATAACAGTTAATATCAGTTGTAGACATGTAGTCAATAAAAGTGTTTCATTTGAAATAATCCATCACAAATACGTAAAATTTCATTTATTCAAACAACTGTCATTCTTATTATGCCTAAATTGAGCATGTTATTATTCATTAACTCCTTCCTGTTCCGTGTTTTAACAATATATACTCACCCTCTCTCTGTGAATGACCTAATATCTATCTATTAAATGTAACTGTTGTTAGTATCACTTAAACTGGGCGCAGCCCAACCAAGTGCCGCCCGCAGGGCCTAGCAGCAAAAACCCGCGGAGCGGGTTTTTAACTGCTAGTTTCATTATGTTTCTTTCTTTCTTCCAGACATGACGGACAACCACGGCTAAAAGGATAGCAAAAAGAAAGAAGAAGATGTTAATCAGTAATCATTCTGAAGTCTTTTCTAATAATTTGGTTCTTTACCTGTAAACAAAAGGTCCGACTTCTTGCAGATTTGGTTTCTCAAGTCCATCGAGGAATTGTTGAGGATTGGTGATATTGAAGATGTACACCTTGGACAGTCTGACCACCCCGGGCTTCTGCCAGTAGTGGAAACTCAGCGAACCATTGGACAGTCTCAAATTCTGCAAAAAAACATTAAAAATATTACCATTTTGTTAATCATTCAAAAACTCACAGCAAAAATGTGACAAATTGTGACAAAACTGAGAACCTTTAAAGCTTTTTTTCTGATTAAGGAAGAGCTTTCGAAAAGCTTTATTTCTAACTACTGCTTCGCTTAACCCGTCGTAAAAAAAATTGTATTGTCACATATATTCGAGTGAAATCTTGTCATTATAACATTTCTCCATATTCTTGACTCAATCGTGGGTAGAGTTAGTTGTGCATACACGATGTTTATTTTTATTGAATGTAAATCATCCTACACGCGCCTGTGGGGGCATTATTAAAGGGAAAATTCGTTCAAAATAGTGGAAGACTTAAAGATGATAAAATTTTTAAAAAAATTCAACAACGCTAAAACTTCGTCATTTGTCAAGGATAAAACTATTCATTGCAGTGGAAGATTTAAATATATAAGTTGTACAAGTCAACACGCTAAAACTTCGATATTTATCAAGGATAAATCTATTCAGTGCAGTGGAAGATTTAAATATAAAAGTGGTACAAGTCAATACGCTAAAACATAGATATTTACCAAGGATACGTCTTTTTAGTGCATGGAAGATTTAAAAATAATTATGCGAAAATTATTATAAATATTGAAAATACACCGTGAAAACTGAATATTGCTGATTTATTAAAATCCGGTTAAAAAAGGATATTGCCGACAGTTTCCTGTTGAACTTTTGGTACATTCCTAATATATTGGAATAATATAAAATGATGAAATGCGAAAATTTGACTAAAATATATTTGTAAGAACATGTATTCCGACATCGCGATAAAACAATCGTGTTTTATTGAAAGTTTATTAGGAAACCCATCAATTCATTCGTTAAAGGCCTGCAATCCCGTTTTTAACAGGATTTTAATAAATCAGCAATACTCAGTTTTCATCGTGTATTTTTAACATTTAAAATTTTTTTCGTATAATTATTTTTATATCTTCCATGCACTAAAAACGAATAATTTGAAGAGATTCTTTAAAAAATAACATCGGTAAGTTTTCTCAGTTTATAAATGCAACTTTCAACTCAATAAGATATCTTTTTCGGCATTATTTTCGTCGGAAGACTTTATACAATAGAAAGTTAAAATATTTTTTAATTAAAAATACAAAGCAATTTTAATACAATGTAGGGAATATTTGAGTTGGTCACCTGGATATTATCTCAATATTCAATTAATTGAGGTGCATTTAAAGTTTTAACAAATCGAAATGTGCAGTTTCTTGTTATAAGTTAAAAGGATTCCTACACCTTTCTATAAAATACAATGTAATTACAATAATATTACGTCAATTGGTGAAAAAAAACCGCAAGCGCGCACGTAATAACCTTTTGACACGTGCAGATACTAAAATACCTGTTTGTGGTCGGCACGACTTAATAGGTACTATTAAAGGTAATAGGTTTATTTGGAGACAGCCACGCGGGCAGAAAGATCTTCATCTGTTCTAAGCTGTGACTAGATGATGGATCGATGATCACCTTTGTCATCAAAGTTTTATTTGCGGTCTGATTACTACTATCGAAGAGGAAATGTTAACATACACTTAGTAGAAAATCCCTGTGCAATATATACCTATATAAGTCCTTTTGACTTCTAGGTCCCGCAGAGACTAGTGATTGAAATGGCATTGACAGAAATTGGTTTCAGTTACGAGAAAGAAATTAGATATTTCTGATGAATTTTACCAAAAGTAAAATAAATTAGACCTTATTTCGGATAAATAGGCATCTCCAACATATTCCTATTGGTTTACATAACTCTTAACCTTTAGTGCTCATTTTCAAGTGATTTAGTGATGGCTTTAATGATTATTATTATTACTAAAGGTGGCAATAGCTCAATTGGAAGAGACGTCTGTAAGACTAGAGGTTCGAGTCCCAATGTCGACTGTAACCTTTTTATTTTCTGTGTTTCATATTTAGTCTGTTTCGTATTCTGTCATATTTTCTCTAATTTATATTTTGTCTGTTTTATATTAAGTTTATTTCATATTTTGTCTGATATAAACTTACTGTTTTTCTGATGTATTTATGTGCCAATATGTATTCAAAGGCAAGACGTCTCGGTTCCATACCACAAAATTTAGTTGTCTCAAAATATATTTATATTATATAATAAATTATAAAAAAACAGACCTCCTTGCAGTGTACATCCACATGGAAGATGAAAAGTTGGCTTAAAACATATTCATTACGTTGTATAAAGCTTAGAAAGTATCGTAAAATTATATTTAATACAATAAATATTCGTAGTCAAGATCTTTCCAGTAAGATGGGGAAGTACAGCACCCTTGAGGTGATTTTTTACTACATAATAAAGAGATTTTGAAGATAATTATTACTAAGAAAAATATGTTCTGTGCACTGATGCCTATAGGATCAAGGTTCCTCAGTGCACGGAATCCGGAACATTCATCACCCTTAATTCACCACGGGGAACATTCATCGCCCACGAACCACATCGGAAATTAATTTGAAATTATTTGGAATTGTTGATTGTTAGGTATGAGCAACACTTTAAGCAATGCAACAATCGTTGGAACAAATTACCATAGTGTGTACATTGCTGTGCGCACGCACTGCGCACCGAATGGGTATGATAACCATGGTAATTTGTTGCTAAAGTCTGTGCGTGGCTTAACACTTCCAAGGATTTTATAATATTTTCCAATATCTGTACGGGGCTTAAGGTTAGGTTGCAGTTTATATTGATCAAAAGCTATTAATGTAATCCAAACAGTTCTGTTCACCATTCTGACATTTTCGCTGTGAATTGTGGGCGGTGAATCTTCCCCGCAGCGAATGTTCTGCGGTAAATTTTCCTTGGTGAATTGTGGGCGGTAAAATTTTCTGGAATCTTCAGAGGACCCAACTTTGAAAGATCCGTAAAACAAACAAACATAATTTTGCAATCGGTTTCTCTGTTAGGTATAGTGGCAACAGATAGTGTTGGTGAGACTTGATTCCGTTTAAGCAGAGATTTTTAACTAATTTTCAGGAAGCGATATGAAAATACACTGACAGCATGTTTACGAATATTTTCAGCAAAGTTTTAGAAAATCCTCTAAAACCCGTAGGATGACAGCACTGCGTACATTTCAGAGACTGTAAGACGTAAAAAACGTCTCTAACTAAACGTCAATATTATTTTCTAAAATGTTGGCATTTCAAATTATTTTGATATCACCTTCATTTTGTACTTTTTGAATTATTTGTTGTGACAACAGATTGGACAATTAGGTTACAAATTGAGGCTATCGGCAAAATGCGACCGAAGGCGAAATAAATTCGAAGGAGTTTCAACTCGAACTCGAGAACATGAAACGTTAATTTATATATATTACCAATTGGGTCACTAACTTTTAACTTTTTCTAATGTTTTTTTTCTAGCAGGTAATTGTTCTCGTGTGCTTTCCTTGAGAGTGAATTTTTGAGGCTTAATGTACACGTAGTGTTTACGGAAGAAAAAAACATGAATAAAAAATTAACTGGTAAAATAATACGACCTCTCATCTTGTTCAGCAAGGCTATTGATAAGCATAACAAAATGGTTGAATATCTTATTAACGGTTGCATAAAAACTGAAAAAATCGAATAAAAGGATTCTCTCGTGATTGCTAAATTAAAGCACTGTTTGGTATGTTAATCACATTTATCATACAATGCTTTTCCTTTTATAATGATAATACAGAAGGGCGTGTTGGTCACAAGCTGTTGCTCGAAAAATTGTAAGAGAAAAAAAAATCAGTACCTACCATAGAAACAAAAGAAAAATGGTTACTACGGTAAAACAGGAATCTACTAATATCGTTCTATTAATAAATTGAAGAAACTGGTTTGTATAGTAAAACAGGAATCTATTAATAAATTGAAGAAACTGGTTAGTATAGTAAAACAGGAATCTACTAATATCGTTCTATTAATAAATTGAAGAAACTGATTACTGTGGTAAAACAGGAATCTACTAATATCGTTCTATTAATAAATTGAAGAAACTGGTTAGTATGGTAAAACAGGAATCTACTAATATCGTTCTATTAATAAATTGAAGAAACTGGTTAGTGTGGTAAAACGGGAATCTATTGACAATGTTGGTTGCTGGTATTATTGAGCAAATGTTGATATAATAACTACTATTTTGTTCAGACCTTAAAAAAAGGTAACAAAATATAAATTTAAATTAAACATTCATAAAATCTTATCTATTTCTCTATCTTATGTATTTTTTGGAATAACTTAGTAAGTAATACCTCAAATTGTAATATTTAATTATTGAAGACAATATTAACGATTCCTAAACGAAAATCTGAAACAGAAAAATCAGAAAAAGATACGGTCACATCTCAGACTCGAACCCAGGACCCTTACCTTACCGGGGCACCGCTCTACCAACTGAGCAAATGGGACCCTATCTCTTTTGGTCATATTTAACTGTATCATACTTCGAATAAAAACTACCAATATTGTCTTCATTTTTTCTCACCGCACATTTTTATTGGCAACTATCTTTATGTGTGATCGCAAGATTCAACCCAAACTAAAAGCAATCTAGAAAGCGTCTTTAGATAAACATATCTTATTTTAATTTTAATGTGCGACATCTAATGACTTTTCTGCAAGTCTAGGATGAATATTTATTTTTTGGAATAACTTATTGAGTAAAACCTCAAATTATAATATTTGATTATTGAAGCCAATATTAGCGATTCTTAAAGGACCCTGAGGGTCCTGGGTTCGAGTCCTAGATGTAACCGTATCTTTTTCTGATTTTTCCGTTTCAGATTTTCGTTTAGGAATCGCTAATATTGTCTTCAATAATTATTTAATTAATAAAATCTTTTTATTCTTTTTTTTTATAACAACAAACCTCTAACATAATAATGCCAGTCAAATTGTTTTTCTGTATTTCGAAAGAATCACTTAAAAAATCGTTTTAATTTTTAATAAAAATTGAAAGTCCGATTAGAAGAAGTTTTGTTATCGAAAACTTGAGTAATTACCACTAATGTACACTTTTTTATTGCATACAACGTAATAAGCAAATGATATGCCAGACAATAAAAGCGTATAGACGTCAACGTTTTTTAGAACATTTTAATAAATTGCGTATAATTTGTATTTGACGTATCGATTCACACGTAGACATCTTGTTGCTTGAGTTTCAATCTTTTGTTGACAGATGCTTCTGACTTTACCGATAATGATATTATAATTGAAAAGATTACCGTAAAAAAAGAGAATCTTAAATATTTTGAATATTGACGTATGCACGAGCATCTAAGAATGTTTTTGTTACTATCGAAGATTTCGTTGAACAATTGCACAAACATTTATTATTGATATTGAAACTTTACTAAAAAAACGTTCACTTCAATTCAATATAAAGTATTTTCACAAACCTAAAAATATTTTTCAATATCTTTTTCAGAACCCCTTACACCTTTCCTTCAGGTATTTCAAGGAATATTACACCAAAACAAAGAAACATTATATTTAAAAGCAAACAAAGGTTAAAAATTTAAACCTTTTCACAGAACCAACCGCAAAGCAAAGTGACAGAAATGCATTTAAACAAAGTTCAAAGACAGGAAACACGAAATAAAAGGAAATTTTTTAGAAGATGTAAAATAAATAAGAATAACCAAATTTTCCCGTCACCGAAAGATCCATATTGAAAATATCAAATCTGAAAATAATTTATTATTTTTTTTTTTAAATTATCAACTAATGTTTACATGACAAGGTTTTTATGTATAGCGCAAAGGAAAGCAATTATTTCAAGCAATAATTATCATCCTGCAACACCCACGCAAATTGAAAAAAATCTAATAAGCATATTGCTTGAATGAATAATAAATACTATTTGATATTGAATTATTTGGCGGGTTTAGAATAAGCTGACGTAGCGTAAGGGTAGAGCAGCTGACAAGTAATCACAAGGCTGCGGGTTCAATTCCGTCGGCGGCATGTATTTTTTCGGGGAAATTTAAAAAATTTTATTGACATTGTACAAATTTTATATTGGCGGGGGTTCAAGCCGTTGAGATTTTTGGAGAGTAGATTTCACTAAATGAGATCGAGTGAAAAATTCGTTGATTCACGATGTGCTTCGAACCGGTGCTAAAAACACAAAAATGGCCTAAAAAATCATTCAATTAATATTATTATTAAGCGTCGTAAAGGCGGTGGATAAGACATTTTTTTTCATAAAAATAATTTTAAGGAAGGATAAGTATAAAAATACATCACTAACATTTTTTTCTTATGTTTTTAGTTATAATATATATCATTAGTGCAAGAGTTATAATTAATAATATTTATAAAGACAAGTTAAAATAGCATAGGTAACTAACATACAATAGTATCGTATACCATCTAATGTACTTATTATTATAATACTTACATCTAATTATTAACTTAATTTACGAATTTTTATTAACTTTTTTTTCTTACTTACTTAATTTACTTGTATTCATTTACTCATTATTCTGCTTGAAATTATCTATTTTATTCATACTACATATTTCTCTTGTCATTATTAGTATGGTCACCCCATGATTGTAGGCCACCATAGGTACTTTGAAATACTTATTTTATTTTTGCCAAATATAAAAATACTGCCAAGCTGTAATTTTAATTTGAAGAACTGTATTTAGTGATTATTTTTGTAAAAATTTTGTAATTTTTGCAATTGTAAATCGTCACAGGAATGCCTTACCGAGATGAATGAATTATGATTTTATTGTATTAACTGGTTTGTTAATAAATAAATAGTATGCAGGTATATTTAAAAAGGTTCCATGATAACTCAACACAGTGACGATTCAACACACCTTTAAAAAGTGATATAAAGTCATTAAAAATGATGATTTTTTTAAAAATTTAAACCTAACCTAACCTACTTAACCCAGTTAATAAAGTTTTTGTTTCATCACTTTCCATGACTTTATATAACTTTTTAAAGATGTGATGAATTATAATTTTGATGATTTATCCGGTCACCCCATAGACAATACTGGTGGCAATTCCGGAGTGTTTTGTCGCTAAAAATTACGTAGTATCTCGAACATTGCCTGAAACATCACACAAGAAATCTGCTTCTTAAATAACGAAAACAAGACGTAATTCCGCTTCTAGAAGGATGCAAAATATTGCGTAGCACCCCCATGCCATCTTTATCTTATTATAAAACATCCGTAATAAATCATGATTGTCGAAAACTCGAGGTCTTTAAATCCACCGTGGTTAAACAGTAAGAAAAGACCAAGAAAAATATATTACAATTTACAACGGGCAAAGACCTTGTCCGAGAGAGTTTAATAACAGTAGAGAAATTTCGTTGGTTAACTCTTGGTTATTTATTCTTATTTTATATAGGTGTTTCACCTTGGGAGCTTTATAGAGGCCACACTAAAAAATCAAAGATCATTGGTGATACGTAAAGAGTAGAAAATATTAAAAATTAACAAAATTTGCCTGGGTTCAGAATGTAAGTGCAAGAAATATGCACGATGTTGAATTCGCTTTATAAAACCACAACACTTTTCAAATTCATTAATTACTTTATTGACTGACCTGCATTCTTGCAATTGATTTCAATTAATTTTCCTAATGTAGTCACATGAACTAAAAATATCTTTCACTTCAACAATAATGTCAATACCATTTCAATTATAAACACAGCTTAGCTAACCAATAAGCAGAAATAGTAGATATTTTTAATGGTACAGAAGGACAGGCATTTTATGGTTTAAAAAAACAATTATTAGTTTACATTTTGTTTCCCATAGCCTGATTCGAAATTTTCGTTCATTTGAATCATATTAGTTTATTTACACTGTATAATTGTTTGGTTATCTTTTTTTATGAACATGTTTTCATACTGTGTATAAGGTATATGTAGGTACCTTAAATTAATATCTTAATAACGTCAAATAAAAATAATTAAAGAAGCTAAAAGCCTTGCTGCTTTTCATGAAAAAACCTCAAAAATGTAAAACTGACTATCGATTTGCATAACATTTTGTCCTTATGATATTTTTCCATTTACCTTGCCTTTGTCCATTAATTGTACACATTTGGAAAATATATTATTTCTATCATTCCCTCTTTCATTTTGTTCATTTCGACGATATTTCATTTTGTCCATTCGCCCTTTCATTTTGTCCATTTCACTCTTTCAATTTATTTTCTCCATTCGCTCTTTCAATTTATTTTGTCCATTTCGACAACATTTTATTTTGTGTATTTGCTCTTTCATTCGGTCCGTTTGGATAATATTTTATTTTGTCCATTCGCTCTTTCATTTTGTCCATTTGGGCAATGTTTTGTGCCTTTGGATATTTATTATCTGTACCAATTTGAACAAAATTCCATTTTTACATTCAGATTGTTACATAAAAAATTTGTCCTAATAATTTCACTTTCTAGAATTTTGTCTTAATTCATACAGATTAATTACATTAATATATGTTTTTAATTTCACAACATTCAGGAGTAAAAATTCCAAATCAGGGACAGGGTTATTGACATTAAAATTGAGCAAATATAATATGATTTAAGTGCTACATCCTGTATAAAGCCTTCACAACATTCACATAACAGCGATCAAAGTTTACTGACTGCAAACTTGAACTTTAAAATTTCATTGCAAATTTTTTAATTAATCATGTTTTAATGGCATATTTTATTAATTATTTCCTTTGGGTTTAATTATTATTTTTCCTTGTGTTTTGAATATTTAATTTTATTTAATACTTTTTTTGACACATTAATTTGTGGGCTGTATGAAAATTAATGGTTTTTAATTGAAAAAGTTTTATCAAACAGTCTTTCAGAGCGCCAATTTTAAGATCACTGTTATAAAGAAGGAAGTATATGAAAAAATATTTTAGTAATAAAACCACTAATAAAAACGCCGTATTTAATGACTAAGGAACTTGCGTAACTAGTAAAATCATTGCCTTTGTTTGTGCAAAAACAGAACCCCAATTTAAAAAAAAAACACATAAATAATAAAATCCATAAAAATTCTGTAAAATGTTTCAGCCTTGAAAAATGTAAATAAAAATGCGATAATTACAAATAACGTTTTCAAATATTGGTTTTCTCAAACGGCATTATTATTAGAAATAAAAACACTGTATTGATTAGTTCAACACTCTCGGATGAGAAATTGTTGCAAAAGGAGAGATGTTCTGTTTTTTTGTATCTGACCGGATTTTAACAGCGAACATTGCACCTAAAAATACGTCTCCAAAAGGGATAAAAAGCTTTGCCTTTCGCAGTGAGAAAGGACAAGGTGATTTAGAAAGGATGTTTCAGGACTGGGGCCAAAAGGAACACAACGAGTTTAAAAATTACGTTTGAATTTATTATGCGATATTTAATACGATACGGCAATGTTGTAAGGAAAGGGGCGAAAATATAATTAATCATACTCAGTAAGGTACGCTGACCTTGGTAAAAAACGAATATAATATTGTGATGAAAGTTCACTAACATCTTACACTACTAACACAGATAAAAAAGTAATATATTTCATATAGTTTATAATAAGTAAACAATATTAAATATCTACGTATTAACTTTAAACTAGTGTTGAAGAAGAAAATAATACAAATAAATATAAACAAAAAATTAAACAGAATATTAAAAAAAATAACGAATCTAAGTTAAAAACCAATTCTTTATAACTTTAATCATTCAAAAAGATAGCTGCCAAAATATGGAAAAAATTTATTGGAGGAATTTGAAATATGAGATCCAAAAAAAATGACGTATAATAATTAGGTCGTAATAGCCAAGTGGTTAAAGGCGTTGTCCCGATAAGCAGCTATCCTGGGTTAGATTCCAATTGAGACTGACTAGTTTTGAAGAGCGGGGTGTCTTTAACCCTACGCCACAAGTTGACCAACCGCAATTACAAGGATATTGTAAATCACTGCAAATAACCTCAACTTGTGCAGTGCTTTGAAAAGGTGACCCTTTTAGGTTAAAAAAATATTACAGGAATAAAGAGATGGAGCAACAAACTATGAACAAGTTTGCGGGGCTTTTGTTGGAAGGTTTTATTTATCAGTCGCTTTTCTCTTCCATTTTTTACCATGTCCGTTGGAAATCTTTAAAGACTTATTTATTTACACAATGAAGAGAAAAATATTCAATCTCAACATAAAACATAGTAGTGGTTGGCATTTTACCATAATTAAATTCCCCATTACAAGGATTTGTAAAAGGTAAATTCTTTTATTTTTATTATAAATTTAAAACATATTTTTTTATTGTTATTCAACTTAATATTTAGATTGGTTCAAGTCAAGGAAATTTGCTCTTCAATCACAAGTTGACGATAATACTTGTTATTTACTTTGTATCATATAATAATTTTATCCTTTCAAATCATGGGTTACTTTTACGCGCTCGCTAACTTACTCCAGTTACTTGATGAAAGAATAAAATCTATTATAACTCCCAGTTAAAATACTTGTTTCTGACGTCAGGTTTATTTTAAAATTACTAGTGAAATTATAGACAGCCCAGATATCATCAGCCTAATCACCTTCAACATACTAACTAGAACTACTCAATCGAAAGTTATTTTTAAGTTCAAAAACAATATTAGGACCGAGACATTTACATATTTGTACCCAGATTTTTTTTCGCAGAAATTGTAGATGTGTTAAACTGCTTGGAGTATAGTTACAAGAAGGCTGTAACAACATACCTAAATCATAATGAAAAATAAGGTTAGCATAATACTACTCTTCTGAGGAGGTTTCATAATATAATTTTAATAGCAGAATTTTCTTCATGATTACTATTCCACTAAATTATTGTGTATATCACGTGTTTGTAAAAGCCCGTATGGGCATACAATAAAAATAAATATTTAAATTATCAAGGAATCTTCACTGGTAATATACAAAAATATTGTTCGAAATAAATTCGCTAAAATAGAGTCCGAGATGCCGTTTCTGATACAACCACTTGTTCGATATTCCAGTTTGTGTCTCATTTGATTTTTGTAGATAATTTAGACATAGAACTTTTGAATCGTTTGACACGATTTGCAAATAAATGCAAACATAAGTTTTAATGGAATAATAGTAATTTATTGAATAGCCAACAAAGATCACCTCAACTGGTTCTCTACGTTTGGTGACTTAGCAGGGGTGCCCGGATCATGGGGTGATCATTGTAAAATAAAACAATTAGAAAATAACCATAATAACCAAATAAAGTTGGTTGTTTACTGGTGAAAAATAAAACAAGCAGTAATGATGATTGAAGTACTATCACATATTAAATTATTTGGCATGTTGGAAATAAGCCGACTTAGCTCATGGTCCAGAACACCTGACCGGACATCAAAAGGTGCGGGTTCAATTCCGTTCGCGGCATTTATTTTTATTCGGGAGATATTTTCAATTTGTATCGGTATTTCAGACGACTTATTATTGTTTATAATAATTTTTAACATTAATGGTGATTGCATAAGGTTTAAACCTAGAAAATATAAATGACTCACGGAATCTTCACGAA
This sequence comes from Hesperophylax consimilis, assembly GCF_061612785.1. Taxonomy (NCBI): domain Eukaryota; kingdom Metazoa; phylum Arthropoda; class Insecta; order Trichoptera; family Limnephilidae; genus Hesperophylax; species Hesperophylax consimilis. The sequence continues at coordinate 6,681,596 of NC_142862.1, read as the reverse complement.
ACCGGCAGGATTCCAAAGACACATCATCTACAATCTACAAGTAAAAGTTTCTCTTTCTCCCTCCTCGTATTTCCTTGTGATAATAACACGACCAATAGATTTTTTGTTTCCGTCTACGTCCAGTTTAAATAGCAATAGGGTATCACACACCTATTATTTGTTTCCGAAGAATGAGGTCATCAATATATTTCAAGAACTTTAATAGTAATGTTTGATACCTCAAACAAGATTTTCATTTGTAAGGAACATTAAAAATGAGTGAATATTTTTTATGAAATAACGAATGTAACTAACTAACTAACTAACAATCACGCCGTTTCCCCGCAGGGGTAGGCAGAGAGGACGGACCGCCAAACAACTCGGTCTTGGCACACACTCCTTGCCTCATTCACATTCATACATCGTCTCATACATACTCTTCTATTATTCTGACTCTTGACATGGCCCGACTCGAGTATCTGATTCACTTGATCGTGCCATGTCTTCCTCGGGCGTCCCCGACATCTGCTACCATTCACATTTGCATCATATATCCTCCTTACACTCCTATCTTCGCTCATTCGCTCTACATGCCCAAACCATCTAAGCGTCCCTTTCTTAATCTTACTCATTACGCTTACGCCTTGCACTCTTTGCGGATCTCCACATTCCTCACACGATCAAACATGTTTTTACCACACATACGCCTCAAGGATCTCATTTCAACAGCATTTAATCTACTTTCATCCTTTCTTTGCCAGTTCCATGCCTCACTTCCATACATCAAGGTAGGTACCAGCACTCCGTTGTGGACTGCTAACTTCGCTTCTTTGGACAATTTTTTGTTAGCGCCAACTGCGTTTAGTTCTCCATTAACGGAATTACCTGCATTTACCCTTCTTTCAATATGTCTGTCAGCCTTCCCATCTCTCGTAAACATACTTCCTAAATACACAAACTCATCCACCTGCTCCAAGTATTCCCCATTCACAATTATATTGCACACTATTTTCGTACTCTCTCTTTCAAACAACATTACTTTAGACTTACTTACATTCATTATTAACTCATTCTTCATGCATACTTCGTTCATCCTAGACACGAGAGACTGTAGATCGTGTAGGACGTGTAACGAATGTAATATAAGATATTATGTAATTTAAGCAAAGTAATTACATGATTTATGTCCTTGTGTAAGTAAGTTTCCGTTGATTGTTTGTTTACCGAGTTATGTCTATAAATTGATCGGAAAAGTGCGGATACATGCAATATGTGCAGCCTTCTTTCAGTCTCAGATGAATATCACATCGACCTAACCGGAAAGACACAACGAATATTATTAGGAAAAAAAAAAGATAATTATTGTAAGGAAGGCCTTCTAAAGTGTGTGCAAATCATAATGGTGAAATTTTTAAACATTGTAGGTTCTAGGAAGAATGTTTAAAACAACATCAAGGGGCAATTTAATGATGGAAATATTAATAAAACTAGTACCAGATTACGAAGAGAGTTCCGTTGAGATTATTCGGCCTGCAGTCTGCAGGGTAAAAGTTCCTCTGATGATATTCAAACTCCAATAAGTATAAGGTAAAAGAAAGCTAAAATGAAAGACACACACCTGTATTAACACTGTAATAGAAATAAGGAAAAGAATCTTACCTTTAATACTAGATAGTCCATCCACGGGACGGAAGTCAGGATAACTCCCAGGACGAGGGCGAACACCGCAAGCATGATGACACATAGGCGACCTGAAGAAAATATGTTGTAGTTAGAAATTTATTGAAGGAAACTGAAAACATATTAATTGGTAATAGTTTTTAAATGAAAATTAACAGTTATGCAGGTAATGGCAAACGACTATCAACCAACATGTTTTAAAATAAGTCACTGCAAGGGTGCTTTAAATTATTTATGCAATGACCAACATTAAACTTGAGCGGTTAGTGGCTGAGTTGGCAATGCATTGGGTTTTCACCAAGATGCGAGTTTGATTCTTCAACTGGCTATATTGTCCACAACGACATGAGAAAATTTTCTGCTTATTTTCAAATTTGTCAAAAAAAGAAAAAAAACAGCAACAAAAAACTTTGACCTAAATTAGTAAGCACGGCCTAGGGTTCAAATCCCGAAGTGGGTAAGTAATTTTTATTACCTGAATTTGTGTTATTTTACAAGTTTTTATACTTGCGGCACATTCCAGAGTGGAATATACTCTCAGTATCGCCCTGGTGTAAGACAACAGTTCAGAATTGAAACAATGCTTGAAATGGCTTTATCCGTGTTTGGTGACCAGATTTTGATTAGCCAGGTACTCCCCCACCTTCCTCCTTCCCATCCCCACTACCAGAAGCCTCACAACATACCCCGATTGGGGATGCCATAGTCTCACAGGCTCTAGACGGTTGGAAGCAGTTGGGACTCTTGTGCGGTATTCACTTATGAGAATTTAATTTATATAATGTTTTGAAATGCAGAACATTCCCAGTCTTACAGGAATAAAAATAAATGGACATTCAATTAAAATCAACTTAAATCTATCTTATGGTATACCGAAGCCAGATCAAAAGAGATGTCGGAAGGAGAGTTGAGTAGTTTAAAATTATCAAAACATAATCATACATAGAAGTACCAGAAAATCCTTAAATCAAAATATAATTCACCTTAATAAATAATACTAAATCTTCAAGTTCATTTTTCTGTGGCACTCCCACGAGCGCCTCAGGCTATACAGTTTACAGACATCCTGCAAATTGCAACTAAATACTATTTAGTTCATTATTGTTTTGGGTTCGTTGATTAACAGCTTTTATACCATGCAGAAAACTTTCATAAAAACGCAGCGTAGTGTACATTTTATACAACTGATAAACAGACGTGTACATAAAATCCTTAATCAAAGAAACCGAGGTTTAGTAGAAATAAAATAGTTCATGGAAAGATATTTTATACATTGTTTACACAGCCAAAGAGGGTTGTTTAACTGGTTAGTTCTCATTGAATTTTAGATTTTTTTCAAGGTATTTTAAATGTGCTTTATATTTATAATTCTTCCTTTCGTTGACATTGTAAAAATAAATACAATTTAAAAAATAAGATGAAGTTACTCTTTAGATTATTTATTTGACTTAAATATTGTATTATATTATTTTCGAACTTGAAAAAAAAACACTTATATCATTACTCAAAACTTCCCAAATTTTTAGAAAATTAATTAATTAGAAAATCTGTAAAAAAACTGTCACTTCACCTTTTACATTGTTAACATATTTTAATAATTCCAAGGGAATAACCACAAAAATTTTGGATTCATTATTTGCGCAATATTAATTTTTTTTTTTTTTTTTTTTTGGGGTATTATGCCGTGTTGCGCTAACTCCTTCTTTAGCCAACGTTTCGGACAGCATTGCAGTGTCCATCATCAGGGCAGATGTCTTATTATTATACACGGCATAATACCCCAAAAACAAATAACAAAAATACTTTTGGCCGTGAAAATCTTAAATAATATTGACGTTGATTTGTGGGAATTGTATTTAGTCATTAATACATCACAATCTTGGAATTCTTATAAAATCCACAGGGTAACAGTCAATTAAAAGATAAAACGTCAAAAGTAACCAAACTTTTCAAGATGGGAATATCATGTGTCAGTCTGCCGAAATGCAACGTTGCCAGCTCTTTCACATCCCAGTACAAGATTTTTTTTATTAGTAAGAACTTAAGTCTGTACTTGAACAATCTTTATTCTAGTGTAACTAAAACCCCTATTAACGATTGGGAATTTTTTTTTTTCATTACTTAGTAACGTAAAAATTACAGATATATTTAATTGCCCTTTTATATGTTATGACTTATATTGTTGCATGACCTAAACAGTGTTCTTCATTATTCGTTTTTATAGAATCCGGTATTGGTATTGTATCATAATTTGTCAGGCGGGTTTGAGTACCGCCGCCCCTGTAACCATTTATTGGATAAGGTGTGTTCAGGATGCGCCTGTCCATCAGCTGCGTGGTGTTACAGATTGGGGGAGACTGGTTTGGAGAAACCCTTTGACTTCCAACTGGTCTTTCGAACCATCGCCTTGCGCCGCAGTGAGAGGGATATATTCATATGTCCGTTACTCCTGGATACACTGTGTGATGTTTTGGACATCCACAAAAATAAACGATAAATAATAAAATAACGTGCTCTAAAAATTTTTTGTTTAAACAACGACGGAAGATTTATTGACAGACAGGCCTTGAGTAAACAGATTCCCACGGGAAAGGAGACCGGAGCGACAGTCAGGTTTGGAACTTGAGTGCGTTGACAGCTCCATGAAATCTATACAAATGAGAAGTGTTGTGTGAAATTGCAGTGAATTAGTGGATTCAGATGGTGTTAATAGTATTGTGGAATTTTGAACTAAAGTGAAATATTATTGAACCGGTTTTGTGCGAAGTGAAAGTGGTTGGACTCAGTGAGAAAACAATTAATAATAATGACAATAATAATAATTGGATAATTTGTAGAGCGCCGTTTTGTAAAAACCCACCTCAGGGGCGCCAGGTGTTGTGCAATCGCGATTGTGTTATAAAGTTGTGTTGATTTAAACGTGATTTCGTATACAGTTCGAACTAGATTGCTTGTCTTAAAAACATGAAAATAATAAAAATATTGATTGCGTTTTAAAATAGAGTGAATGTACTTAAAGGCAGGAAGTGTTTAATCGGGCTAAGTTATTGATTTGGCGAGATGGCATTCTATCCACGGAGACCGAAAACCAGAGAATCAAATAGATTATTAACTGTGGGTTCGAATCCTAACAGATTAGGGAGGTACAATTTTATTTACAGGAATATTTAATTACCCTTTTATAAGCGTAGGGAGGAGGTCGAAAATTAAAGTGATTTAGCTATATAGTGTAACCAGGTAAGCTTCACGCTGAGAATGAGAGGTGCCTAACTGGGTGAGTTTTTTATATTATTTATTAAATTCCAGAGGACCCCCTTTAAAAGACGGATACAACTAAGTTTACGACACCTGCCGCCCAAATAATGTTATCATTAAAAGGAATACCCTAGACGGATTGTCAATCAGCTGTGAGTGAGAGACAGGCCAATGACTTTTCATATATAGGCCGAGAGGCGCGGAGTACAGTCAGTCAAAGGGGAAGTTTTGCTAGCGTATGCCGTCCCAAATTGAAAGCGTTCGGATGCAACCAGACGGAACAAAATGAAAACTTTTCTTCTGTTATTTGACTTTTCTAATTTAATACTTTTCATCTATTGTTTGACTTTCTAAGTTACGAATTGGGATGCACGAAAACAAATCTAAAGTCGAAAGAGGGAGATGGTAATCTCCGAAATAAAACTACCAACCGAACAACTTTTCTCAACAGGTATCTTTCGAGAGGTAGGCAGCCTCTTTAAATTAAATGCAAAACATCAAACCAATTATCCGTTTATACCTTACCTGAGAGGATAGGTATTCAGTAGGAGTTACCCATACCTAATACACGAGGATGCTAGTAACCTCATAAAATAAATACTGGAACCAAATATTAAAATACAGACAGTCCTCATCCCAAATTTGGCATATCGAGTAGACCTTACATATATCTCACATGATAATTGGCTGAATGGGTAGGCACACAACCTATCGTTAATAAGCGGGCAAAATGTCGACAAGATCGTCGTGTGTTATATATGTATTGACCTAGAAAGGGATGTAAATCCCCGACGACGTGGGAGTTACAATGTTTTCTAGAGGTGGCTCGTAACTTAGGACCTTACGTGTCACACTTTCGCGACTAGATTCGTGATAAAGGGATGTTATGGTTTTCCCCTTCTACACTCAGTAAAGTAGTTTATCCTGGAGGTGTTTGAGATTGGGGCAATTCTGAAATTGGTGAAGAGACCTGGTTTTCTTTATTCTGGCGTGAAGGTTGCCGATTTGGAACAAGGGGAGACCCGGCCGGTTGTGATATCCAGACACGCAGATATCGATCGCCTTGCTCAAATTATCATCCATCAGTTTTGTTTGGTAAGCGGAGGAGCCAATCTTAACTTGAAAAAAATTCATTTCCTTTCCTCTCCTTCCCCTCCCAAAATATATACATGGATGGCGCCGACAACTAACACCATAAATTTATCGTATGTATATCACATATATAAAATCTAACACTTTATTAATTCACATTACCCTACGATAGGTAGAATCGAGTAGCTAGGGGGGGGTGAGCAGGCGACTTAGAAGATAAGGTTTATGAAATGGTTTTGAAAAACAGCGGTAATGGATTCAACTCACTCTATCTCAAAAGAACCAAGGGATACCACACAAAACATAAATAACTAGGTTTCTAAACCGAGAAACAAAAAACCAACACAACGTTCGGTGAAGCCTTTTTATACTGAACCGTCACGTGAAATGAGTACGTTCAAGGTCGTACGTCACGTAGACAAACTAGGATGTACACACTTGAAGGGGTGTGTAATAAAGAAAAGACGGCAGGGAGGACCTTCCTACCCCGGATATATATATAACCAAAGCCTTATGGAAAAGTTACCTACGGGACTTAAGGAAAATGTATCGTAGAAAGAAGAGAAGGAAAAGTTTGAAGTAGAAAGGGCAGATCATTACAACTGATCCTTGGATTTCTACCCAATCATCATACGTTTTACCTTCCCAAACTTCCTCTCATCCCTTTCCCTTAAAAATACCACACAGCATTCCAAATAATTTTGTTATAATCTTTTTTTTTGCAATTCACGCCACTGGTGTTTTAAAATATTTTATAACCTTCCACGAGACACCTGTTACATCAATCAAATCCGTTGACGTCACCCAACAAATAAATGCGCTTAGAATCATAAACATATAAGTTCATAACCCTTGTTTTAATTATGAAAATTGCTGTAGAAAACTGTAATAATTACAATACACATTTATCTAGTGAAGTTGTCACGTTCTGCTCCGCAATTCAACCTTGTCCGTGCAATTAACGATAATAGAATATTTACTTCGTTGGATCAATCACGTGACAAACCACAAGTTAAATTCGTTGATAAACAAAAACGTTGCAACTCCAAACAGTATAATTTTTAAGTCAGTATGCAGATAAATTCAGATTAAAACAATAATTACGATGAATTTAAAAAGTTTAAATATCAACAGTTAGGTTGGACTGTTTTACATGTGATGACCATTAAATCGACAATTAACGATATTTTCTATTTATGGTATTTGCATCCTTTGCGCATCTCAGATTTTGTTCAAATCACGATAAGCTATCAAGCATAACGGACACGTTTTAATGTTTGCCAGCTTTAACTTTTATATATTCCGAGAAGTGTATTAAATTACATATATACTCGTGCATATACATTGTAATACATATAATGATAATTTGCTTTCTTGCCTTTAAGACTTATTTCATTTTACTTAAAGTGTGTTGATACACTTGTAATGTAGGTAGCCTACCTCCCACCTACTTATCTCCCATAATTAAATATATGTGTTTACCAATGCAGTCCGGTGCCAATTTGATTTCTTGAGGCTTCGTAGAAAGCCTTTAAAAATAAAATAGAGATGTTTTAAAGATAGAAATGCATATAAGAATGTAAGAGAGAGTCCGCTTATATTTCATATAATTGTCGAAATTCATATAATTACGTTTTCAACTCGGTAAATGTGTAAAAATTATGTTAGAAAAAATAATATATTTTTAATCGCTTGAAAATAAATAAATAAAGTGTTCGAAAGAAATGTCTTATAAATCGCAAGAAATTCGGAATGGGAGACTTCATTTTTTAACATTACAGTTACTTAATTTGTTTTATTGTTATCGTTTTATAAACCAGGATGCACGTAACCGGACAATTTTATAGCTGAACGTCCCAAAATTATGACTTGAGATTTTCATATGTTATTTATTTATTTATTTATTTAATACATGTTACATTATTATGAAATTTACATAGAGTAGATATAATGAATCACCATACTAGGCGGCTGCCTGTTTCATGGTGACCAATTGAGTGTAATTAATTTGTATGAAATATGAAATCTAGTGTAAACATATGAAATTAGTAACTATAGATGAAGCTAAAATTTTGGAAAAATTGTAATAAAAAGTAGAAGATAGAAATTAGAAAGGAGAAAGAAGTAAATTAGCATTAGATTGTAAAAATGTACATAATTATGTATATAATTTTTAATATGTGTGCATGCAAGCACACATGTGTATATAGCAGCAGACATACCTATATACATATAACAGCACATGTATACATACACCCATATGACGCATCCTCACGCATATAAACAATATATACACCTCTATCTGAGTACTTGGAATAGGCTACTAACACTATAACAATCACACATCAAAAAATCCCCGAGCGCTTTCCTGAAACTGTCGTATTTGGCTATTGATTTTATTTCTAACGTTAAATTATTGAATATTTTTGGAGCAAGAAAGTTAAATTAAATTAATTAAGTTATGGTAATTTTTTTGGGGTATTGTGCCGTGTTGCTCCCTCTTTAAGAAAAAAACCAAACGCGACATTGTATAGTACCAAAAAAAAACAGTAGAAACTAGTTAATTAATTTTCCGTCATCCACATGAATCTACCTACAGGGTTTTCCAATAAGAGGTGTAATTTTGATATTAAAAAAAGCCATTTTTTATTTTTTATGATCGAATGTTTATTTCATTATAAAGAGGAAGGTATGCCGTAAATAGTGAAAAATAACATCAGTCAAATGACCACCACGACCACGCCTACAGGACCATATCCTTTTCACGAAATTTTCCATAACCAAATTGCGAAGTGGCTGCCTTATGTCCTCGATAGCCTCACGAATTCCATCTTTGAGGTCTTGAATTGACGCTGGGCTGTTGGCGAAGACCTTCCCTTTCACGTGACCCCAAAGGAAGAAGCCGTAAGGTGTTAAATCACAAGATCTCGGTGGCCAATTGAGATCACCTCTTCGAGAGATAACACGGTCCGGAAACTTTTCCCGTAAAAGATCAATGGTTTTGTTGCTTGTATGGCACGTAGCGCCGTCTTGTTGAAAGCAAACGCTGTCCAGATCAATACCATCCAATTCCGGGCATAAAAAAATCATTTTATGGCCGGAATTAAATACACATAATACCTCTTATTGGAAAACCCTATATATATAAGGTTACAATTGATGTTAAAAATTCTAACGTAAAAAAGGTACAATGTAAAGAAAAAATACATAAATTACAATATCTAAAAAAAGTTAATGTTTGTTTGTTAAAAATCTTACATCTCCGAAAATTCTTCAAAAAATGAAAATTTGTCACTACGTTGCATTCCAATACGCGTGTGTTTCTATATACCTATATTATATAGATGTCACCTGTTAAAGGCTTTAAAAAAATTAAGCTATCTGTTGGACATAAAAGCAACACACGCTATTGTTTCTCAATTTGCACAGACACACTGTGTTACATCAACACACGGTGGGGTATGGTTAGTTACTTCGTACATATTTACACTTTTTTCAAACAAATAGATTGGCGGGAGTTTAATTGATTACAACATGTTATCAAATCGTCTCTATTCCGATGCACAGGATTAAAAACATATTTTATTTTAAAACAAAATGTGAAAACTTTTCGGTCACTTCTTGCTCCCCCTCTTTTTACCAATACCCGGCTTTGTAAAAAAATTTCCACCACTGTCCGAACCAAGATTATTAACGTAATCTGTTGTTTTATTATATAATAATACCGGTTGAACAATTATTTTATAATACGCATTATTAATAAGATATGTTGATCTTTAAAATCAATTGCCTTAGCTTTAATATGTTATTTTACATGGTGTCATAAAGTTAATCCTAAGTAATTTGCGTGTTTTGATTGGTATTTGTATTGGAATGACGTGTTTGAATAATTACTGTATTTCATTGTAAAAGCCTGTAGCACTTAAGTAATTAATGATTTTTAAGATATCATTTACAAAAAAAATGATATCTTAAAAATCATTAATTAATTAAACGCTACAGTAAATATCATTTAATTTGAAATAACACAAGTTCATAATGAAATTTACTGTAACGCTTAATTAATTAATAATTTTTAAGATATCATTTACAAAAAAAAAGATTTTTTACAAAAGGCCACCATTCAGAATTGAAATATTGCTTGAAATGCCTTTCGCCATGTTTTGTGAACAGATCTCAATAGCCAGATACACCCTCACCTTCCTCTATCCCATCTCCTCCCCTACAAAAATACCAAATCAGTTACCTTCTCCCACCGCTTATTGCTATATTTTTAAACGTCTTAATATTCAGAATACTTTGTATTTTTGACGACCGATGAGTAATGCGCTTAACTAGCAATCCGAAGGTCGCGGGTTCAAATCCGGATGCGCAAGTAAATTTTATTTAATGAATTTGTGTTATTTCACAATTTATTAATTAAAAAAAATCTTATAGTATACATGCGGCACGTTCCACAGTGGAAGATACTGTGAATATTGATCACCATACAGAATTGAAAAATTGCTTGAAATGGCTTTTGCCGTATTTGATGACCACATCTGCATATCTAAATACCTTCCTCTCCCACATCTCTTTCTCCTCCATACTACCATCATAAAATACCCTGATTGGGGATGCAATAGTCTCACCGGTTCCAGACTTGTTGGTTTCAGGTTAGGAGCAGTTGGTACTCTTATACGGTGATCTCCTATCCTCTTGCTTTAACACCAAATTAATTTTAAGATACTAAAACGTCATTTCTAATACACTTTAACATTAGAAACTTCTGTGGCTTGACTTCAGTTAACTTGTATATTTATATCTATTGTATATTATATAAAAGCTGTTTGTTTTTTACAAAATAAATAAATAAATCACGTTTAAAAAAATTTCATTTTCTCCGAATCATGTCAGTAGATTCTTAAAAAATATTTAACTAGTCGTTTAAAAGAAGGTAATTATTTTCATTCAATTAAAACGATGCTACAAAGTGAATTTACAATATGATTGAAGAAATATATTATTTTTAAATTCGTTTTGTTTTGACTGGGGTTCTATATCCGCGTGATGATTTTTAAATTGGAGTTACATGGTTATATTAACTTTCTGGCTTGGATTGAATCAGTAATCAAATATAACATTTGAATGCTTTTCTTGAAAGAATCGAAGTTTTATATCACTAAACTATTTATTCAAATTCATATACCGTGTGTACAGGCACAATTAAACAATTATTCTTTATATTCTGAAGCACAACTTGCAAAAAGACTTTTTTCTTAAAATAATTAAATTAGCGCCATCTTTGAACGAGCATCTCGATGACATAGAAAAAGACTTTCAATTCCGCCAATTATTTTACGAGAAATAAATTTCTATTGAAATATTTCTCCATACACAAAACTTGTGTTATGTTAATTAAATCAGTTTTGTTATTGAAATAAACTTTTTATAATTGCACTTGAAATTTGAAGGTGTTAATTGAACGATTTGGCAAATTTAATAATGTCGGCTTTTAAATAATTTAGTGAATGGTACAGAAAATAATAAGGATGACTTAGAACCACGACTTCTAAATTCGAAATTGAACTTCTTTATGGTGTAGCGTTAAATACCGGCCTTACAATATTCATAGCGGAATGGTGTAAACAGGACTTCTAGCAATGAGATCGCAGGTTCTTAAGGAATTTATAATTGCTTAAATTTTAATTCAATACTAACTTTACTAATGTGATATGCATAAAATAGATACTATCGAATACCAGTGGAAAATCATGTATAGTCTGAATTCACGACAAATCAGTTCCAATTTTGAAAATGTCAATTAAAATATTTTTTTGTTAAAAATATTAAGACCCAGTTGTTTCGCGGAAATTTAAGTGTTACATTGTTATAAAATGTTTATTCATCACCATTTTGATTTTTTTACATTTAAGATGTCCCCATTAAGCACCGATTCTACCAAATCGTAATAAGCTCGATAGTTGTCCTCTTCTGCTGATAACAATTTATTCAAAAGGTGAAACGGCAATTAATGGGAACCTTTCAACTGTCAAATAAACAGAATGGCCATTTGATGGCAATGTTACATTTGAATTTCTGCGAAACAACTGGGCCTTTTTTTGTCTTTTATATGTACCCGCAGGTACTTTATCGCTTGTCTGAATTCTTCAAACAAACTCTTTAAAATTTGGAAATAAAACTTAAAAGCCAAAGTTCTAAAATTCATCGAAACGGACCTCCAGACAGAGCACCAAACGAAAGTTATATTTTTGATAATGTAAATATAAGTTAAGAAATACAAGATAACTCTAAATTTTGTAACAATAAATTAAATTTCAGAGGACGAAGAAATTTTGATATCGACATTTATTCTGATTTGAAATTCAAAAATTTCTTTTGCTGAAACTAACTTGGTCTTGGAACACTCCTTGCCTCATTCACATGCATACATCGTCTCATACATACCATTTTATTTTCCCTTGATATGGCCTGACTCAAGTATCTGATTCACTAGATTGTGCCATGTCTTCCTCAGGCGTCCCCGACTTCTGCTACCTTTCACATTTGCGTCATACATTCTCCATACACTCCTTTCTACGTTAATTTGCTCTACATGCCCAAAGCATCTAAGCGTTCTTGATCTTACTTATTACGCTTACATCAGCTTTGCATTTCTCACATTTTCATACACGGTTTTACCACACATACGTCTCAGGGATCTCATTTCTACAGTATTCATGTTAAGAAAGTACAAAAGAAGTTTCTACGTTACCTTTGTCTTAGAGACTTCGGGTACTATCCCTATTTATACCCATCAGCCTTCCTTTCCAGAATGCTAGGTATCGATAGTCTTGTCAACAGGCGGAAAGCTGCGTTGCTGATGATGGCCTATAACTTGTTGAACGGTCACATCAACAATCCAGAAATTTTGAATAAAATTTTATATTACGTCCCTGATAACTTCGCAAGAGCGCGTAGACACAAACCATTCATTCTTCCGAGATGTAGGACTAACTTACCATTAGCAATGCCTCTCGGAAGAATGATAGGCCTTCTAAACTCACTAGCCTCTGACATCGACATTTTCCTCCTGATCATTATTAAATTTAAATCGCTAATTAGGCAATTATGATTGTATGATGTTTCTTTGTTATTGGATTTTTTTATTCTGTAAATATAAATAAATAAAAATAAAATAAAATAAAATTTCTTTTGCTGCGTTGAACTAAAACGTATTCAGTATAAGTTGTTATACTAGCAAAGGTGTTAAGCAATTTTACAATTAGATCAAGGAGTTTTGCCGTATAAATTAATGTTGCTAGTTACTTACATTAATCATCGTAATTATTAATATTGATTCTTTTGAAATTATTTTAATAACGCGTAATTATGTTTCTTTTACCTTGATAAAGTAAAATAATCAGTTTTATTCACTTGCCGAATTCACTTATTTGAGTTCTGCCAAGGCGAACTTGTTATGAATTATGTAAAATTATGTTGAACTAAGATTTTAACAAGTAATTCGTACCGAATCTATTGCCAATTGTCTAATAAGCTTGACTAAAATTAGTACAGAAAAATGTTCTCACTTTTGCACTATGACGAATCAATTTTAAAAAGTTAATGGAAATAAGATGTATGTTTACGTAATAATATTCTTATGTGTGAAGTGAAACAAACTTGACCCTATTTGTGGATAATTTTCCCAGCGTCATGCGGTCAATTTAAGACCTTCAAATTGAGGCAAACTTACTCGTATGTCAGGCGCTACTAATAAGTCTATTTGACAGTTCATGTTTTGCACGGGTCATCAATAATAATCTAACTACAGCAAAAGTAATTAACTAGAGAGCAGAAAACTTTTTAAATGTCTCACTAAAAAAAATTGAAATATTATAGGTGCCATTTAAATGTGTGCATAGCTTTTTCTGTCGTTATTTTCTAGATAAAAAAAATATTTTAAGATAGCAAAAGTCATTTCTTGCAAGAGATGTGGAGATTGTGATTTCTAAAAAAATATTACTAATACACTAACGAAGCTCGTAGCTATTCGGCTTTGAAATACTGCTGATACTCTGACGAAGCTCGTAGCTATCCGGCTTTAAAATATTGCTGATACTCTGACGAAGCTCGTAGCTATTCGGCATTGAAATATTGTTGATACTCTGACGAAGCTCGTAGCTATCTGGCTTTGAAATACTGCTGATACTCTGACGAAACTCGTAGCTATTCGGCTTTGAAATATTGCTGATACTCTGACGAAGCTCGTAGCTATTCGGCATCGAAATATTGCTGATACTCTGACGAAGCTCATCGCTATCTGGCTTTGAAATACTGCTGATACTCTGACGAAGTACGTAGCTATCCGGCTTTGAAATATTGCTGATACTCTGACGAAGCTCGTAGCTATCTGGCTTTGAAATATTGCTGATTCTCTGACAAAGCTCGTAGCTATCCGACTTTTCCCGGAATCCAACACTTTTATTTCGATTACCATCTTAAATGTGGCAAATAAGGAAATATATAAAAGCGCTTTATTAACTCACTAAAAAAGCGTTCAAGTTAACTTGAAATTTGCTATGAAAAAATGCTGTTTATATTTTAATATTTTATTGTTCCATGCATGATGTGGATAACTTTGTGAAATGAATTATTATTAATTTTTGGCTGATTTATAAAGCGCCGTTTTCGTGAAAAATCACCTCAAAGGCACATAAATTATTATTAAATCATTGAAAACAATATATTACTGACTCTCAAATAAAAACTTGAAACAGAAAAATCAGAAAACGATTTAGTAGCGTCTAGGAATTGAACCCAGGACCTCAGCATTGCCGGGGCTTTACTCTACCACTGAGCTAATCCGACTTTATCCCCTTTGTATCATACTTCTACTAAAAACTACCAACATCACCTTCATTTTCTCAACGCTTCAATCTTTATGTATAGTTGCAAATTTTTTTTTCAATTCAAACTAGTTAGTGTCTTGGATAAATATATCCATGTTTTTAATGTGCGTCATCTGTTGATTTTTTTTTTAATTTTACGAATATTTTTTTTTAAATTTTGGAATAACCTAGTAAGTAAATTATAATGTTTAACCATTCAATCTATTATTAAATATGTTTTTATCTCCATAGAGGTTAAATATCTCGGTTTTATATAACGCTAGCGCTCATCATTCAAGATTTTTATCGTTTTATGGAAACTGATTTAATGCTTTTAAATATTTTAACATAATATCATAAAAGTTTTTATACGTCAATGTGACGCACTGGTTTTTACCATCATTTTAACATCACTATCATCATGTTTCTGAATCATACTGCATCTAAAGATGTTCTTCCCCCGTCAGTAAAATTAGCTTTTGACATTACCATCCATCAATTTTCAAGGTGTTTTCGACAAGACTGGGTCATCTCAAGTCTAGCCAAAATCTTTAAAGTTTATTTATCATCTTGTTATAACTGTCTTTGAAGGTTAGTTAGTGGGCATACATATTAGCAATTTCAGCTGTAACGATATGACACTAATTGAAAAAAATATTCAAGTGCAATATTTTATCAGATAAATTATGGATCCTCGAGTGGGAGTAATTGAAAATTAGTAATTTAAAAAGCTGCGCTACCTTTTTGTGCAAAACATAAATTTGGATTTGATGTCAAAATAGTTAACTAAACCTAAAAATATTTTTTTTTAACCGAAAGGTGTAGCAAATATTATCTAGTACGAAAACGTTCTTCTATTAATTTCTATAATGTACTTGTTTCTAAAATTATTAGCACACACGAAAATATTCGTTAAATTAAGATTAATAAATAAATGAATATTAATATAAAAATAAATATTAATATTTATATTTAAAAATGCAAAAATCAGTCAATTTAAATACATGTAGGTTAACGAAAGATTTTTTTAAATATTTATGTTGAGGGATCAGTAGGATTTATAGGCGCATCTCCTAACTCCTGTTAGGAGTTCTACCGAGCCGAACCCTCTGATATGAAAATATCTGGAGTCGGTGAATTATTTTCCCATTTGATCTCTGGTGTGTTGACGTATGGTTCTTATATTGTTTTGTATTTATTTTGCTTATATAATACACTTGCATAATGTTGATTGAATAGATGATCATTTGTAGAAAAGTGTGTGGAAGGGTTTAGTTTTTCCTATGGGGAAGATTTAACCCAAACATAAATTCGGAAAAATAAAATCGATAAAATTTAATGTTTTTTAAACCGCATTTTTCTTAGGATCGGTGCATGTTCTATTGATTATTGAATTTTAAAACGGCAGAAGCTAAAATAGTCAGCAGTAATTCACGTTAATCTCACATGCTTATTACAAATAATTTATTTGATAGAGATTTAAGTTGAGTACAAAATTTTCTAAGTGAAAACATTAATCATTTCCACCTGGAGATGCAGTGATTAAATTGATATCGGATGTAATGATCATGGTATTGAAGCTATCGTGCGGGGTAATGCGCACACGAATCTCTCGTAATTCATATGAATGTCAGAATCGCTGCACGAGTCTTGCGTATAAATAATGCTTTTTGAAGTCCCCGGCATTGCCCGGGCTTTTTACAGTGCTTCCTCTTTTTCTGAATTTCAAATGCGCAAAATTTATTAATTACTACCTATACTCCGCCACTCGTTCTAAGGCTCAGTCTGTCAGTCAAGAAAATACCGCGTGCTGCTTTTACATCCAACGGAGGGCGCTGTTTTTATATAAATTATGTTTTTACAACATTGTCGCAGTTTTCATAGAAAGCATGTTTTTACTTGTCACAGGTGACATCTATATAATTATATAAAGCACGCGCGTATTCGAATGCAACGTTGTGTAAAAATTTCAAAGCAATCAGCGAAGAACTTTTGGAGATTTAAGATTTTCAACAAACGAACAATTACATTTTTATTTATATAAACTATTGTTGATTTGTACATAAATCGAACAAATGCCGCCGTTGTCCGCCCGCCCGCGGACCACTACAGAAAATCTTCTTCATAAATAGATTGTTCGATGACAAATTAAATATTAATGTTGTATTATTTTTTAATCGTTAAGCATTTACCACAATAATAATACGCATTTCTTCCACCGGTGTCGTAGGTACTATTGAAAATAGATTTTTTGATATTTACTTCATCATTTTTTCGCGATTAGTGTTCACCATTTGAATAAATATTTAAAAAAAAAAACATTAACAGGATAACCAACACTTCGGTCATAGGTCGCCCTAAGTGGTTCGCTGCGTTTGGTGACGAGGAGTGCCCAGCTTTATAGGGTGAGGTTTGTTTAGGTCTTGGATTGACGTCTACCCACCGTGGCGAGCCGGATTGGGACAGAATGGTTAATGGATACATTTTAATCTCTTCAGCAGGATTCTTTCGATCCATCGCCTTGCACCGCAGTGAGAGGGATGGCTTCATGCATCAGTTACTCCTAGACACTCTGACCATCAGATATCTTCCCTCATACCTCTTTCCTTCCCAGAACTTCCTTAAAGAAGAAGGAAACGTAACACGGCATAATCACTTAAAAAGTATTCGCGTTAATACTTTTGGCCGTGAAAATCTCAAATTGTATCTGTTCAATAGTTTGTTTACCATTTGGCAACATTATCTTTATAAGTCGAACGATCCGATTATTAAATATTGCAACACAAATTAATAAGCCGTAGAATTGTATAAACTCAACCTTCGCATTCCGTTTTACCGCAACAACTTCTGTTCACGAATATTTTTTTCTTTTAAGCAATTTAATCATGACAAATTGGTCTGCGTTTATCAATCTCCTTTGATGGATAGATGAAAGTTTATCGATTTTAGTAAATGAGCTAGACGTCGAAAGTACAACAGTGACTGATGGAGAGAGAAGATCATGGCAGACGGCTATCAACTATCCAGGTCATGGTGAAGGTCAGAAATGAGCGAATTGAGAAGATAAAAACATGTTCAATGTACATGTACATAAACAGAACCTAGTTTTAAAAGACGCAGAAGAATATTGTTGTCTTTAGAATTATGCGGGCATAATAATGATCACACAAGATAAAAAATTAACCCGTAAAAAATGATATATTTTTACACTAAAATATATCTATCCAATTTTTGTCCTTGTTGCGCTGTCCTCGGGCCAGACAATTTATTTTTATTTGATTTGATTGAATCTTTCTCCTTAGGGAATAGAGTCAACAAAGCAAAAAACTGTAGGATTAGGATGCA
This sequence comes from Hesperophylax consimilis, assembly GCF_061612785.1. NCBI lineage: Eukaryota > Metazoa > Arthropoda > Insecta > Trichoptera > Limnephilidae > Hesperophylax > Hesperophylax consimilis. The sequence continues at coordinate 6,663,375 of NC_142862.1, read as the reverse complement.
ATTAGGTAGGACCTACTCGTGTTATTTCGTCACATTTATGTCGTGCATTAACGGCTGTAACGTCATCCAATTTCAGAAAAATGTGTATGTCCGCGTGTGCATGTGTAATTGTCACCAAAAATTAACAAAGTGCATTGTCATCGATAACAAGTCTATCTGCCTAGTTTGAGCTCGATTGGATGTCGGGAAGCGGGTTAGTTTTCATTTCCAATATTTGCATTAATTCGTTTACGTAAATAAAAGTCAAATAGATGTAATTAAAAAGAATGAAGAACTTTTACAAATACCCTTGAAGAAGAAGATAAAAAATAAATAAAAAACTGGAAGATAATTATGGTCTCAACGGGGAATCGAACTCAGGATCTTTGTCTTACCGGGATAGCGTCTTTGACCACTCATTGGGACCCAATTTAGATTTAACAATGCCATCGTGCAACATTTTTACAAATTTTTGGCGGCTACCTTTTTGAATGATTACAAAGTTCTAAATAATGGGTTTGTAACCTAGATAGTGTCGCGGATAAACATATCCGATTTTTGTTTATTTAGGATACCCATAAAATTTTTGAGACCGTTATCTTTTTATATTTCTGTGCCTTGTTCTGTTTCACGTTTCGTTAATATTTATTAGTGTTATCTTCTTCTACAATGATGTATGTATTACATTGATGGGTTATTAAAAAAGATAAATTGTTTTAATAAAAATTATTCCAATTATTCCCCAAGAAAACAGCAATGCTTATGATCTAGCTAAAATAGATATCTAAAAACTTTCAACTTCTAAAAAAGCACTTGGTTGTTTTGTAAACAATATTATTTCGTATTTGTAATAAGCATTTACTTTGTGGCTCGTCATAATTTACAATAAAAGATAAAAAATTGTTTTAGACCACTTTAATTTTAATTGTACTCTACCGGTTTCGGAAGCACCCTTCCTTCATCAGGAGAATATTAAAACTAACCTATGATACAAAATATTGACAGATATATACACAAAAAATATAATTTAGACAAATGTCTTGGCTGCGAAATATACGAGAGTGGACCGGCATTAGAAGTGTGGAGGAGCTATTCCGGGCAGCGCAAGACAAAGAGACATTTTCTAGAGTGATCGCCAACGTCGGAGGGACCTGATACGGCACATAAAGAAGAAGAAGAAATATAGTTTAGTTAAAATATTATATAGTTTAGTCCCATTCTAGATATATTTCCAGTAAGCCGCTCTGTTATTGCTGGAATTCCTGCAATTACCCGTCCTCCTTTGTTAACCTCCCACTCAAACACCTAAATTATATTTTTTGTGTATATATCTGTCGATATTTTGTATTATAGGTTAGTTTTAATATTCTCCTGATGAAGGAAGGGTGCTTCCGAAACCGGTAGAGTACAATTAAAATTAAAGTGGTCTAAAACAAATTTATAGCTTTTATTGTAAAATATTATTTCGGTTGGTGGTGTAATAGTCAACATAGTTGCCTTCCAAGTAATTGATCGAGGTTCGATTCCCAGTGCGACAAATTTATTTGACGTTTTTATTTTATTTTTGAAAGACACTATTGATTTGTTCAGGGTGCGCCTGCCTGCCAAATCGGGAGAGGCTGAACGGGGAGAGACTTCGTTCTCTCCTACTATATTTTTATCTTACCATTGGACACACTGATCCCTATATTCCTTCCCACCCCTCATACTTTTTTCCTTTCCAGAACTTCATTTCCTTCCTCTCATTAAAAAGACCCTTCACACAGCATCCATAAAGATGACATAGGCCCTGAGATTTTTTCTTCAAGCAATACTGAATAATAATTTGGCTAAAATATGTTGGCACCTAAAAGCTATGCATCTGCGTATACAGGAACATATTTTACACTGTTTTTTGAAGGTCAACTGAAAATAAACATTTCAAGACTAAAAGACTCATTTGCTCCAAGAATGTTAGAATATTAAAATATTTATGGTTTTAAGTGGATTATACAACTATTAACCGCACGATGTTGTTGTTGTTTTTGAGTTTAGGTCTTGTTAGTTATTTGACAGGACTTGGTTAAGTTAATTTATGTAAGACAATACTTAAATTGGCATTCAAAATAATCCAAGACCGTTTTAGGCATATATTCGTATGCAGATATCATTTTTTTATTAGCGTTTTGCCCTTTGCACCCAACTTTGTATTCGGTCGGACTAATAACGAAACAGGTAAAAAAATGACAATTTCGCTGTTTATATACAAAGTAATTTGGTCTCCGGTTACTGTTTTTTATAGGACACTTAGAATTGGGCTGGGAAATCGATCACTGAATAACATGTGAAATAATGTTTTCATTGTATTTGACAAAAATCGAATGAAAAAGAAATCTTACGCAATATCGTAAACTGTCATGAAAAAAATTTATCTTAACATTTCCAGAAAGTTTGTTGTGAATAACGCAGTATGTGAAAATATTGTTGGCATTTACCTACTAGTTATGGTTTCAGCGAAAACACTGTATGATCATTTAACGATTTAGACACTGACATTCTGTTGAATCTGCAGAAAAAACGTAACTCTACATTTTACGTGGAAAAAAGTTTAAAAAAATCAATTGATTGATTTTATCAATTTGTGGAATTTAGTTGGATATGATTTTATTCAGATGCGAAGCCGCGTGATCTAGTACCACATACTTATATCTTGTACATAATATACATATTATTTTTCAGGTTTCGTTACCAACCGCGCGTTTACATAATGTTCTCATTTAGCGATAAATGAACAAAATAATTGTATTTTAAATGAAAATTCAACTCAATTAATAAATTAACTAAATGTTGAAGATTCCTTTTAGAATAACATTTTCATGTAATTAAATCTACTATTCTACTTCTAACGATTAGGAGTACAAAAAATAGTAAAAATATCGTAAAATTGGTAGGTAGATTATATATAGAATGCAAGCTCTTGCCCTCGTGTAAGATCACCATTCAGAATTGAAATATTGCTTGAAATGTCTTTAGCCATGTTTGGTGACCAGATCTGAATAGCCAATCCCCATTTTCCTGCACCCCATTTCTTTCCCCTCTCAACTACCTTCAGCCTCACAGTATACCCAATAGGGGATGCCATTGTCTCACTGGCTACTGACGGTTGGGAGCAGTTGAGACTTTTGCGGTATCACAAAGTTTCTGTAACCAATGTACTGTTTGTGTCTATAATATAACATATTTATATGAATAACTTTACGTAATACTCATAATATTTTATAGTGTTTCGTGAACACTGAACCTCTCACCATGTAAACCTGTGTTATGCATCTCATCACGCGCAACAGTTTGATCCACACCATTACCCTTTTTATTACGCATTCTAAATGAAAAAAATAATGATGCAACAATGTTTTTACAGCTTTTTAGGTTAAGACGATGCACTAGGTTGTTTAATATTTTAAATTGAGCCGCTATCAATAACAACCCTTACTTAGATGGCGATAAGGTTTAAATTCCCGCTTAACACCATCCGCCTGTTTTGATTTATGCAAGAAAAAAACATGGCCAAAAAGTGCCTTTTATTTTATTTTGTGGATTTTCACGCAAAATTATTTTTTTTTCTATTATTTTATAAATAACTTAATTTGCAACATCATACAATAAAATCATAACCGAAAATGGGTTCGTAGGTAGGAGATTTTAAACTTTAAAGCAGTTTTCATAGGCTCTTACATTATTTTTTTCTGGGCTTATAAAAAGACTTATCTAAAAAATACTCGATTATTTCAAAGGCCTAGATGTATTCTACTCGCAGTATTTAATTTAAGCATCTGAAACATTTCTAGGCGACCACATTTTCAAACCAAAAACACATGATTTTGCATTACTACGTATGGCATCGCCTTAAGAATTAGTAACCACAGCAAAGGTGAAATATAACATTGATAACATTAAAAAAAAAACAATTTGTTGATTTTTTTTTTAGATTTTAAATATGTTCCCTGTATTAAATAAACGAATACATTTTTTAAATTATGTCAAATTTTGACGATGCTGAAAATATTTACAAAACCAGCCATTAATCAATTATTGCAAACCATCAAATTAATTATTGCAAACAGTGAAATATAACATTGATAACATTAAAAAAAAAAACAATTTGTTGATTTTTTTTTAGATTTTAAATATGTTCCCTGTATTAAATAAACGAATACATTTTTTAAATTATGTCAAATTTTGACGATGCTGAAAATATTGACAAAACCAGCCATTAATCAATTATTGCAAACCATCAAATCAATTATTGCAAACAGTGAAATATAACATTGATAACATTAAAAAAAAACAATTTGTTGATTTTTTTTTTTAGATTTTAAATATGTTCCCTGTATTAAATAAACGAATACATTTTTTAAATTATGTCAAATTTTGACGATGCTGAAAATATTTACAAAACCAGCCATTAATCAATTATTGCAAACAATTATTGTAAACCATGCAAATCAATTATTGCAAACACCGATATAATTCAATGCAACGACTAAGAACACAAGACATAATGTAACATTCTTCTCTTATACACAAACAACTATAAGACATACTCACTAACCAATAGGATGCTTGATCTAGACAAAAAGTTTGGGTGTAGTTAATATATTTAATGACATCATTTATAGAACTAAACGTAATCTATACCAGCACCTTGTTGAATCCAAAAAATTATAGTAGCGTTGGTAATGTAGTTTTAGTGATTTTTCTTATAGTTTCTATTTTATTTCATGTCGCTGTTCCATTTTTAATTAATATTTTTTCATACTTAGTCTTGTTATGATAGTTTTATATTTGTATATTCAAGGATCTATTTTGTACCTACTTTATAATGGATTGTATCTATGTATACACTGTTACGATTTCATATACAATGTAGGTATTCTACTATGTACACTTTTATGGAAAAATATTTTTAGGCTTATAAATAAATAAAAACTGTTTATTATAAGCAATAATTATTGAACTAAAACACGAATATTAATTGAAAAAACTGTAAAAAAAATGTTGCATCCTACTGATCTTTTCAAATTATATTTGTGTTACAGGCTAATAATTGTTGCTTATAATAATTTAATATTCTTCGTGCTATGTTTAAAAACTTTATCTTGAAAACTTTAGTAAAAAAAAAATTATTTTAAAATATAAAATCTATAATAATAATAATCTTAAAATCTTTAGTAAAAAAAATCTTTTTTAAATTTTTTAAATTAAATTTATTTTTTATTTATTTTGTAAGAAACAAACAGCTTTTACATAATATAAATATACAAGTTAAGTGAAGTCAAGCCACAGAAGCTTTTTATGCTAAAGTTCATTGGAAATGAAGTTTTAATATCTTAATATTAATTTGGTGTTAAAGGAAGGGGAGTAGAAGAGGAAAATAGGAAGAGGATAAGAAATGCTCCCGATACATTCCATACTTTCATGTTAATAATCGATCGTACGCATTAATTCTTATGGATAATAATACTTTAAAGAAAAGAAAACAAGCATTTCTCACCATTTTTATTAAAAATTGGCTGAGGCAGTAGTGTAATCTGGTTTTGGTACTAGGTGGGCAATAATGTTGAATAAGGCTAAATATATGAATACTAGCGTTTTCAGAGCGTATAGTTTTCGGTGTCGGCATGCCATCATGGTTTAAATGGGTAGTGCGGAAAGAAAATTGGTATGCTCTTTGAATAAGGCTCCGTAGTAATAAGTAAGAAATAGTAATAAGTAAGAAAATTGATAATAATTAATAGGCGTAAGTAATAATATTCAATAAAGTATGACTTATTTGAAATAGAGTAAACACTATGATTTTTAATACCTGTTACTTGTTAAATAACAAATACCCGATATGTTTTCAATAATTTCATATAACTACTTTTTCGCCTCTCAGTTTCAGATTATGAACACTTCTACTACTTTTTATTACTTACCTTATTCGTAACATATTTGCACCTACAGAGAAAGAGTTTTGCTCACAAAATTAAGATCTCTGTTTATCCATATTTTGCAACACAGTCCTACCGTAGCATATGTTGTTACTAACTGTTCTTGAATAAATCGCCTCAAATTGTACGAACAGTTAGCGGAATTCCTTATTATTGCAACACGACGATTTACGAGAGTGTTAGTTGAGTTGGATAACGAAAGTGGTAGCTCTTCAAGAACTATAGATACTACAATAATATTATAAATATACACTGATTTCATGGGTGACCGGATAAATCATCACAATGATGATTCATCACATCTTTAAAAAGTCATGGAAAGTGATGAAACAAAAACTTTATTAACTGGGTTAAGTAGGTTAGGTTAGGTAAGGTTGGGTTAAAAAAATTAGCTCTAAGAGCTAATAAAACTAATTTTTAATACTTTTAATTTAATACTTTTGTCCATGTCTTGTAGAAACAGCTTACAAAGTACCTGCCAAATACGCATCATTAAATTAATACATATAGTCTCTGTTTCCATGGCTATAACTGATCATTTGTAGGTTATTATGCCGCGTCCTTGTCTTACACTTCAATACTTTGTTATTTATCACATTCGTCTTCAATCTATATTTTATGTATCGGTCTATCTGCGTAGTCAATTAAATGCCAAACGTCAATGAAAGCGAACAGTGTGAAGAATGTAGCTGTCAAATGGTATAATAGATGATTTTAACAGATGCCGAGTTCCATTGAAGTAAATTCAAAATGAGAAAGCTGGTAAAAAATGCAAAGGGTCGAGTAATGGGTCATGTTATTGTTAAGTTAGGTTAGATTTAGTTATTTGTTTCATTTATTCGTTTATAGATTATAAAATGCAAGAAAATAAAAAATAAATGGCCTTGCTGTGGTTCCACGTTCTAGAACCACATTATACAAGGTTTGTTATGATGTAAACACATCAATTTAGTTAGTTCCTAGATGCTGTATTACATTTTATGTTTTAAAATGGAACCTAGGAAATAATATCGATTGAGAAAGAAAATACTTCAAAACAATTATGTTCATAAACAAAAAGATAATTATTGAAAATCAAAATCGTAAGACAATACAATTTACAAAAATTAAGTAAGTTATTGTGTCAGCTGGCGTATTGCGGGCGATTGGTATTTTAGGTCGCGACGTTTTCTTCCATCGCGGCGTAGAACAATCGGTTGATTTTACAAGACTGTATCTATTTGTTTTACATGACTGTATCTTATTATTTTACAAGACTGTATGTATTTTTTACATAATTATATCTTATTATTTTACAAGACTGTATCTATTTTTTTTACATGACTATATCTTATTATTTTACAAGACTGTTTTTTTTTTTACATGACTATCTTATTATTTTACAAGACTGTATCTATTTTTTTACATGACTGTATCATATTATTTTACAATCTAATTTTTTTTTGGTTATGTACTATTTATACGCAGTAAATTTAAAAATGGATGCTAAATTTATTTAATATGTAGCTAATAGACAGAGCAAGCATTTTCAGAATATATGACTCTCAAGTGAATGGAATAATGGTTTGGACAAGTTTAACTAAACACAAATACTCAAGTTAGTGCATGACGAAAAAACGAAAAAATACGATTAGTTTGAGATGTCATATGAATTAGGATTAAGTAAAAAGTGTAAACCAGGATTCTGTTTTTAAATTATTTATATACATATTTGAATGCCCAGAGGGCTTTTATATATAATGCGGTATACCTTTTTTTAAAGGTTAAACAAACACAGGAAATAGAAAAGATCAATAAGTAACGAACAAATTGATAATCAGCCAATATCTTCCAAATTAACGATAATATCAAAAAATGCAACAAATTGTTTATTTGCGCCGATAAAGATCGGGGGATCGAGATTTATGTTACGGCATTTAATTGCTTCATGGTGCTTTCCCCAATCTCTACCACTTCCTCCTTCACTCATCAGTTTGCAATCGGTCGCAGTGTAATGCAACTCATTTATAAAAATATATTGACGTCTCAATACGTAATATTAAAATTTACCCAGCGAAATAGCAGTGAAACAATACCGCAGAAGAATACGTCTAACTTTTACTGACCGAAGTACATTTTCTTACATTTATTGTCGGCATTATGATCGATCTACGAGTACAATTAGAAGCATTATTTTTTTGTATAAAAACCTCGCAAAGACGTCCGGTCCTTCGTGCCGGATCATTTTTATTAATAATAATTTATAAACTAGGTGGATATATAAAATAGTTTGCAAATATAGTTTGTCAAGATCAAATTATTATAAAATACATCTTGATTGTTTAAATATTTGTTACTAAGACGCTGTATTGGGAAATGCTAACTATGGTTGAATGAGATATATATATATATATATAGGTATGTAAAATTTTAAAGTTTGTCTAGTCGTTTGTTTAGGTACATGTACATTAATTGAGTTATGCGGCATTCTATCCTCTCTGCCCACTCCTGCAGTGTAATAGCGCATTGTTAGTTAGTAAATTGAGTTTAATTTAGTTGGATCGTTAACATATATTCACATAAATTAATCGATAAGAACCCAAAGGCTTTCATAATATTATATGCAATTTCCAAATGTGTGTTTAAGAATTCAACGATTGTTGTTTTGAACTCGGCTCTTTATTCTATTACAATATTTATATACTTAATGGCATTTTAATAAATGCATTTAAAAGAAGTCATTAAATAGATTTAATCACGTGATTGCAAAACCGGATTGAAATGTTGTGGAGGTTACACAAAAGCTGGCGAGACGTTGCGTAATCGCTTCACCGAGCCATCGAATATGTGCGTGCATTATATTGTATCTCACAAAATATATTTTTTCAATTAATGTTAAAGACATAATACTGGATGCAGCAAAGCATACAGTGCTGTTTACACATTACACCAGCGACGAAAGAACGGACATTTTCGAAACTACGGTGAAGCCCCGGTATTGTCCGGACCAAACCATGGTAAAGACTGAAAACGGCACGACCACCTCGACACAATGAGTTCCCTCTCAGGTTTCTACACACAACACATGGGATGTATCGGTCCTTCAAAACTTCACCCCGTATTACACATTATAAAGGTACAATTTTATTTGAGAAATTAATAATGAATTTATAAAACTCTTATATTTATCTTTATATTGTTTGGCCATTCCTTGACAACAAGGTCACAAAGAATTTCTACCTATAGAAAAATACACAATATTTCGTTTTTCTGTTGGTAAGGTATTTTATTTATTTTTAATTTAGTAAAAGTTTGGAGGATTGACTCTACTATTTTCCATATCGTTCTAGATTCACACAAAGTTAAGACCAATCGGCTTCATTTTGTATAAATGAACTCGAGATTCAACGGACTTAGTTTTCTTACGTACTTAGGATGGGTTATTTCAGAGAATTTGAACAATTTTTCAAATTTCAAAGTTAATTTTCAAGTTATGAGAAAGATTTTTTCATGTTCTGTTATTATTTCAGTTCTGTCAAGCAGCTTAAAATAGAATAGCTTAGAATAGGACTTTCACAGAACCCGAAAATGAACGTTGAAATTTGATGAATTGTTCAACTTCTCCGAAATAACCCGTCCTTAGTCTTCTTAATTGTTCTCCGTACTAAAGAAAGTATGCCAACAGTGAGACGAGTATACATACAAATAATTTGCAAGACATTAATCAAAACGTGCAAGATATTTGATTTCAGCTAGTCAACCTACAGAGGTTAAATGAAAATAATACATTGAAATTCACACATCGATGATTCAAAACTCACGAGAATAAATTTTTTTCGGGTTGGTATACGACCAATAAATTTTCTGTTACTAGCGCAGCAAGTTTCAAAGTTCTAATAAGTAATACCTATTTTGTTAAATTATGAAATATTTAATGTGAAATTTTTTCATAACATCGAGTAGTTCGATACGTTCGGTTACTTAACAGTGGTGCCTGGATTCGTGGGGTGAGGTTTGTTCAGGTCTTGGTTAATGACCTCCCGTATGGAGTTAACATTTAAAAATATAACAAATTCACATCCGATTGCCAAATGTGGACACTAGATGTTCACATATTCATTTATATTTCACCCCCAACCAAAAATTTCGATTATTTTTTTTGCAGCCCTAATGACATCATTCCACAGGGATCATTGACGATACCTACATTAAAATCAATGACAACCGTACCCACATTGAAAGATATTAATAGATATTATTTAATCGAAAATCAGTTATTGGATGGTAATTGTTTTCCTTGGTTAAAATGTTATATTTTCAAACCCACTATCCTCGTAAAGGAAGAAAGTAATCACAACCTCCACTACACGAAGACCAACACATTCATACACCAGAAACTGTTTAATATAACGAGTCTATAAGTAGTATGATGAACTTTTCGCTGTGTGTACGTGCGTCCTTCCTCATAGAAGGTTATTAGAACAAGAAGTGAGTTCAGGTTTTGATATAGTAGAGGTCATTGATCGTGTCATAAAAATATTTATTTTAAAACACACGATAGCAAAATCAGGTTAGGTTGGGGTTTCTTCAAACCATGTAATAGATTCACTGATGAGATAAGTTAAAATAACCAAACAAGTCTATTAGTAAAATAATTTTTAATAAATCATGGCCAAAATTGATGCAGGTGTGATTTGTTTTCCAAAAATTCTATATTTTAATTTGAGTAGTGGGTTTAGGTACCGCTACCTGGGAACCATTTATTGGATACCCAAAACCTCTGCCATAGGTCACCCCAAGTGTTTCGCTACGTTTGGTGATATAGCAGGGGTTCCCGGGGCATCGGGTGAGGCGTGTTTAGTATGCGCCTGCAGACCACCTACTTGGCCTGGAAAAGGTTGGTTTGGGGAGACCCTTTGTTTTCTCCAAATGGTCTCCCGACCCATCGCCTTGCGCCGCAGTAGGAAGGATATGTACACTGTGATCTCTAGATTTCTACCTATCCCTCATACCTTTATCCTTCCCTCCTTCCTTCCTCTCCTCCCTTTCCTTAAAAAGCCACTCCACACAGCGGTCCAAAGGATGAAATAGGCCCTGAGGGAAATTATTTTTCTCAGGGCCTCCCGTACGGGTCAATTAAAAATAAAATATTAACGATGATAAAAATAGGTTATTGAGAGATCATTACAACGCAACTCTTATAATTCATTTGGAAATCTGAGCGAATGATCCGGATGTGGTTCCGTTGAGTTATTCCAGGCTGCAATATGTAGAATCAAAATTTCCCAGAAGATAGTCAAACTCCGATAGAAAGAAAGTACATTTGGATGGAAATATTGCGGATTAAAATGTTGATGTGAAGAATAAAATGTTACAGAAATGGTATTTAATATTTGATAAGTTTTCCGTTTTTTCTAAATTGGAATACAGTGCTTTAAATAGTACGTTGTTAGAAGTCCCCGGCGTTTCCCGGACTTAAGGCAGAGTTTTTTGAAATATAATATACACAATGATCTTCCTCTTGTTTTGAAGAAAAAAAAAATGCCAAATTTTATCGATCTCGAAATAAAGCTGTAGATTTGCATACAAATTCAATCCACAAATCTGCAAAACACACATACATTGTTATTTATATAAAACGATTATTTCGGTCATGTACCTATTTGTAATGTCAGTAAATGCCTCATTTGACAGCGTAAATTCAAGGTCTTACAAGCTATGTCGTTCATTGTCAAAACAAAAAAAAACGAGCTTTACATTGCGTAATTGATCGACGATTAAAGAGATAAAATTGATTTGTCGTAATGAAATATTGACAGCGGGTTGTTACATTGGTCACGGCTTATTAACCATATAATCTTAAGTATTTAAATTTTTTTATCTATAATCGATTTTATCACACTGTTTCACTTGGTTATATCAATTACTCAACAACACTTGTCAAAAGCCCGCTTGCGCCGATTCAGGCATATTTTGAATGATCAATAACCCTTTCAGCACTGCACTCTGCCTTTTAAAATCTATTAGAGATTTGATAGGGCGAATTTAACCGCAGGTCTTTCCAATAAACCGGGACCACGAATTAAATATTTTTGTGCACGTCTGCTTCACTTACGTCGTTCAGATTCTGGCATTACTTTAGGGTATTATCTCGTCTTAAATGTTATATCAAAATTCAATGTGTTTTTCTATGAATTATACCTCTTTCTTTTATTTATTGTCATCCCCAACAGATAATATAATGTGATACTATTGTCAATAGATGGCTTCACTTATATGCATAGTAACCTATAAAAATAGGTTCAGATTTATATGTATTGTTATCAAGTTAGCAGAAGATCAGGGCGTTTAAATTCATTTCCGTTCATCAACCTATTTCATCCTATTTTTGAATGAAACTAGTACTATTTTAAAATAGGATATTAAAAATGTTTTTCTGTGTACACTAACCACGTCACGAAATACATTTTCTAACAGTTGTACCAACATTATGTTCCTGGAATGCAAATGCATTTTTTACCCAAATCAAAATTAATGGCATTTTGTAAACACCTAAACAATTCACTATTGAAATCGCACTGGTAGAGCATAAATTTTAGATTAATTGCCCAAAAAACCATCAGAACTCAGAAATGTTAATCAATTAATACAATTTGGTTAATACAACAGTCACTTTGAAATGAACGCGGTGTCAAAGACTATTACATTTAAATAGCACTGAACTGAAGGCCTTCTGGGCTACAACATACATGCCAAATACTTGAAAAAAAAACAGTTAAAATAATACAAGGGTTGTCAACCATTTTGTTTAAATGACTTTTATTAATTAATTTTACAACGTTTTAAGTAATGCCATGGTAAGCAAAAACAGGGGAAAATATCCATAAAACAGACGACGCCCAGTGCAATTCAGTAAGTTTTTTAAATTAATTAATGTGTTTGTTTATAATATTCGGCATTATATATTATATTCGGGAAATCAATCAAATCAAATTTGCCCAAGTAATTTTTTATCATTTTATATGTACCAAAAATTAAAACAATAATAATATTTATCCTTTTGATTTTACCTCTAATAATAAATTAAATAAGAAAAAAATAAACTTATTTGTGAAATATGAAAAATGAAAAAAAAATACTTAAGATTTTTTTTTTAAATCCGTGAAACCGCACAAGAGTCCCAACTGCTTCAAACCGTCAGGAGAGAGTGAAACTATGGAATCCCCAGTTAGGGAATGTTGTGAGGCTGAAGGTAGTGAAGGGTTTTGAAGAGAAGGAAACGCGGTAGGGGAAGGCGGGGTAGTACCTGGCTATTCAGATTTGGTCACTTAACATGTTCAAAGCTACTTCAAGCAACGTTTCATTTCTGAATGATAGTACACCAGGGTGATATCGAGAATATCATCCATTATGGGTTCTTTCCTCCTCTTTTACCTTTTTTCCTCTTTAAATGTGACATTTGTATTTATATCATGTAATATATCATTTTTGTTGTTGACAAAATATATTAATATGTGAATGTTGGTTCTGGATCCAGAATTCAAGCATTCAAAATTCAGTAAGCGAAATGGACACGTCGTTTTACATACTATATACACAATAACTAATGTTTGTATATGAAAGTATATATTTTCAGGAATGCGAGATACTTTCAGTATAGCCCTGGTTATAAAAAACATTCACAATAGAAACGATGCTTGACATGCTCTTACTTACGAGGCCTGTTAATCCAGGAGCATTCCCAACCTTCCCCTACCCCATCACCTTCTTTTATTTTTATTCCGACATTTTTGGATGCTACTTGGAATTGCGTGGTATCAGATAGAAGACAAAAAAAAATCGTATTGTTTGTAACTTATTTCGATTCACGTGCCACCAGTGCCGATCCCCTGAGTTATGTGATCATACTCATGAATATAACCGAATTGTAAATATATCAAACAAAATTGACCACTTATAACCAAACTTCAAATCACTTAATTTAATGTTGAAGGATGACCGCTATCTTCACGAAATTTACTCAATCAAACGCCGTAATAACCTAATAAATTTCAGTTAAAAACCGATTACACATATTTTAATAACTATAATGTGATATCACATTAGAACTCTAACGGCTCAAAGCCAGTGGAACTTTGACATTTGATTTTTTGAGGAATGATGCGAGCGTCAAGGAGAAAGAGAAGGGCTAGAAAAGTAGGATAGTATCTCACTATTCATATCTAGTCTTTTAAAAAGTAAAACAATTACCAACTGCTTTTTGAATTTATAGGGAAAGTTTGCGCAGCCTTTTTCACATAAAACTTAAATTGGGATTTGAAGGCAAAGTAAATATCAAGTAATGATATGTAATACCAGATGATATGATATGTATCTATATACCTTGTACTTTTTAACTATATTTTTTATATTTATGTTAATGGCACACGTCGTGCCATTTGTATTTAAATAAATAATTGTGCTATTTCATTTATTTGTGTTTTAAATTTTATAAATAGGCCATTAAAGTATTCAATTTTTGATGATCTTAGAGGCAATTTTGGTAATTATTTGTGAGTTAATGACAATTATTTAACAATATATTTAGTATATATAAAATAAAATGTTTTAAAAAATCATTTTGATGGGGGTAAATTTAAATTATAGAAACGCCTTTTTAACATTATTTTATTTTTCATTATATTAACACACAAAATAAACTCCAAAAAAATTCCAAACTTACTTCTTAAGTCAAGCAAAATTTTATTTTTAATTGATTTTATTTTATCATTTAAAAGACAACTAAAAACTATATATCCGTCCTAGATTTTTTCCATAACTTTTGATTAAAAAAAATATTATTCTGTTTGGTTGGATATTTTGGCCTCAATTCCAAATTAAAGTTTTGCATACAAAAGTCCTCGCGTCCGTTCCTTTGAATTTCTAATCTCTCACCAGATCGAAACAAACAAGTTTATATTAAAATATTGAGTGTTGGCATATAAAAGTTTTTTTTGTAATTTTATTTATTCTCATGATTTCGCGACCTCCGGATTCAGAGTCAAGAACTTACCACTCTTCCACGGAGGTCGTCAAACAAAACAACATTCACACAAGTTATGACTTGGACGTGGTGAGTGATGTGATGAAATTAGCTTGCATGAATATTTCGATATCTAATAAAATATACTCGATATTGCTAAAATATACGACCACGGAGATTTAGTACTTAATCATAATGCCTCTATATTTTTAAGTATCGCGGGTTCAGAATCACAGGGGCCTATCTACAAAAACATAGTTTCGAAATAAATCCAAATACAGATTGGAGTGCTCATATGCAGAACAGTATGCTCAAATGATATGCCCAAAAGTATCTCTTGAACGGCTGTACGTACAAGATATTGTTTCGTGTTCACTAATAAATATGATTATGATATTACCGAATCCAAGCTTAACTCAAAACACCAGTTTTAGTAGCTAGGCCCCTGTGATCCTAAGACCTCTATATAAACCTACCAATTTACTTAAAAATAGGTATTCGATTCAATATTTGCAAGTTTAATTCGAAAAACTACATTTTAAGTTAATAAGACTTAGAACCGTGTGTATATTTAAAAAAATCGGAGCTATCCGAATTTTTCCTCCCTATCTAGGGAGAATAGAAAGAGGCAGTTTTAGTTTTAGAATTTACCTAGGTACCTACCGTTGAGGCGGTAGCCACATTGATTATATTTTGAAATGTGATTTATCAATTACAATATTGAAGGTAAGTTTTCACTGTTCAATTATTGTGTATGTTTTTAAAACAATAGATACATATTTTTTGAGTACCATGTATTTTTTGTGTAAGATGTATTTTTTGTGTACGATGTACTTTTTGTGAACAATGTATTTTTTGTGTACGATGTATTTTTTGTGTAGGTACGATGTATTTTTAGTGTACGATGTATGTTTTGTGTACGATGTATTTTTTGTGTACGATGTATTTTTTGTCTACGATGTATTTTTTGTGTACGGTGTATTTTTTGTGTACGGTGTATTTTTTGTGTACGGTGTATTTTTTTACATTTTAAATCAAACACTCTCTTAGATGTTCTTCCAAATGCGAGTAGCAAAAACGTCTAAAGTGTTTAACAACAACATTTTTTTTTAATAATTATAATGTTATCAAGCATAAAATAATACATATGTGTAGTCGTAGACCGTTTCAGATCAGGACTGAAGAGTTAGAGCATTTTTTTAAATGTTTTTGATAGGTAGTTACTTGAAAAAAAGCAATAACCTTAAAAAAAATAACCCTTTTTATAACGTAAATAACAACGGTAATTATAAAAAAATACTATTTATCAAAATGGATTATTACAAATTAAACTCGATTACATTGCAGAAGTTGTTTAAATATAAACATTTTTTTAAATTATAATATACATTACTAACAAAAAAAAAGAAAATGCAACAGCATATTTATTTATTAATTGATAATAAATATTATTATTTTATCAACTCTTTTAAAAGAATAACAACACCATTCATCGAATAAATAATAAAAATTTATCAAAAATTCCGTAATGCTCGCATGACACCCAACCCGTAAGCACACCTCAGTAGGTTAATTTCGCGAATGCGAGATGGAAATGGAAGCCACTAATCGTACACATATTATGCAAACAGAATTCAGAAACTTATCAGTTATATTTGCAGATATTTATTTTTACTTTGATGTAGAATGGAAAGGTTTTATATATACCGAAAAGGTCCGTATGTGCATTGGCACTTAAGTGATATGAATAGATAGTAAGTGCCATTGTTGTCAAAGTGGAAAAGTTGATGAAGTCGAGCAGATTTGCTTCAAGTCTTTCTACTCCCGTAGAACATGAAAACGTATACCTAAGTATAAATGAATGTATAGTACCTAATAAGCAATATGTAAAAAGACGTACCGTACCTGTAAGATGGACGTCGTAGAAATCAAACCTAGTTTTAGTATAATACATACATTTTTTTTATTATTTATGTCATTAAACTTAAGTCCAATTATAAAGATACAATACGTATCAATGAATAAATTAAAGTTAATTGTTTGAAAAAAATTAATGATAATACCTTTGGATATTGAAAAATTGTAAGAATGAGAGATTTCTTACAATCAAACTGAATGCTACTCAGTATTTTAAGACGCTATGTAAAATACAAATGTCAAAACTGAATAAATAAATCATTTAAAAAATATATATATTTAAAAGGGACACGGATATTTCTTACGCTTAAAATATGAGCATTCTATAAAATTTTTTAGTAATGTTAAAAGTAAAAGAATGACATTAATTGCTTTAGCCATGTTTGACCATTACTTCAATAGCGAGGTATTTCTCCATCATAGTTTTCTCAATACGTTTTTTTTCTTCGTTCCCTTAAGCCTGACAGCATACTCATTTGGGAATAACATCGTAGTCCCATAGTCCAATTGTAGTTGGATATCAACATAACTACTACTTATACCATCCATGAGTTAATATCTTAGCAACTGAACATACTTGCCGAAATATTTTATAATATTAATAATTCAATTATTATCACGTTTTGTCGTTCATTACCAGCCATCTCCGTGGTACTCTAGCTCTATGATAAACTTGGTTGTGCAGAATGAAAACTGATTCACCGCGATGGACCGGTAAGTTTATATAACACGTTACAAGACAAACCCGATTTCTGGCGGAGTTCGACCATTGCCATCAAGAATACTTAGAAGATACGAATATTTTTCTGTTCTTTTTTGGATTACGTGATTTCGGTCAGCTACGAAAGAAGACAAAATGATGAATCAATAATTATGGATAGTGCCAATTTGTAAAGGTTGTAAAAGTTTCTCTTTGAACTCCTCGCAGATAGGTATACATGGAAAAATGAATGTGCTTTATCGAAACGATCTCTTGCTTGCAGAAATAGTAATGAGTCGTTTTATAAATAGCAATATTATTGTATCTCTCTCCTAATATATCTCTAAATTTATTAGCGGAAAAGATTCCAAGAGATTTCACGAACTCAGAAAATATGTTTTTCCGGAAAAACGTCGTACCCGAGTGCAGCCCGGATTGCATTCTGCAAGGCGAGATTTAGGCATAAAAAATTGCTAGTGACATTCAAAATATACACGAAAAATGCAGATAAACGCGCAAATTCACTAAGTCTGCTGTGTGTCTAATGTCACCATTATATATAGATAAAAATGTAAATGTTCATTTGTTCAAAATCTTAAATCTCTCAAAGATCTTCACCGATTGCTTTGACATTTTGACACAACATTGCATTTGAAAAGTGATAGAAGATATCATCAGTGAATAATCAGTCAGGTAAAAACATGATTTTTTTTAAACAGCGCCATCTGTTGGACGTAATAGCAATAGGCGCTATTGTTTCTCTATCTGCACAGACAGACTAAGCCACAGAAACGCATGGCAGGGTATAGCTAGTTGTTAAATATTTATGTTCCTTTACAAATGAAACAAATTTATTTAATATATTTAAATAAAACGTGCTTTACGTAAAATATATTTAAAGAAGAAACAAACTCTTTTATACAGATTATCTTACAAAATTTTTGAAAATTCGTCAATTTATCTTTAGATACAGTTTCTTGAAAAACGAGAAATGCAGATATATTTCTTTTGCATTGCATGCGCGAAATGATCGTTCATCTTTTTAGATATAATTTTTTGTAAACATCCTCTAATAAAGTCAGAGTTGAAAAAACAATAAAACGCCCTTGAAGCAGACTAGCTCTGAGTATATATATTTTTATAAATACTCCAAAAGAGTCCAACTGCCCGCATAACGAAGAAATGATATGGTAAATACCTGGTTGTTCAGATCTGGTCACTAAACACAGAAATACAATTTCAAGCAATGTTTGAATTCTGAATAGCGATCTACCGTCAGGGCGATACTAGAAGTATCAGACATGCATTATCTTCTCATTCCAACTTCTTTATCCAAGTCGATTTATTTTGTACTGGTCAATAATTATTTTTTAGCAGTGAAAATAATATAAAATAAAAACTTTCATCAAAATTCTGAGCTTCACAGTTTTATAGTCAACTGGCAAATGCAAATTGGCAAATTAATGAAAGCAATTAAGGCATACCCTAAATAATGAATTTTGTTATTTATTATTGTTCACAGATATTATCATAATAGATCAATCGTTTAAAAAAAACAGGTTCAGTGGTTTGATACGTGCTTAAATGAAGCAGCACACGAAGAAAATATTTATTAGTTTTACGTAGAAAAATGATGCTTGCACGTTAGTTTGGGCACGTAACTAAAAATTTGTAGCTATAGAGATTATAATGGCACAATGTCAATAAATTATAAGGAACTTGAACTTTATAACTATGTTAGCATTTCGTTCCCATAGTGCAAATAACACAGTAGATTTTAGGGTTAGGTCGATAATCTAACAAGCTAACCAACCATCACTCCATTTCTCCGCAGGGGTAGGCAGAGAGAATGAATCGCAATACAATAAAATTCTGCCTTGCCACATTTTCTACCATTGACATTCACACAAACACTTCTGTTAAGCCCGTGAGTGACCACGCTATATTCTCGTGACTTGGCCTATTTCAGCATATCGCTCACTATATATTCCCATTGGGATTGTATGGCAAGGGATATGCTGAAATGTCGTGTCACGTTTTCCCTTGGTAGGTATAGTTATTAAAATAGAAATTTAAACATTTTTATAGCTTGCGGCATAATATTTGTTCCATTTGGGAGGCGGGTATTGGTACGGCCGCCCTGAGAACAATTTTTTGGATTACCAACACCAGTGCAATATGTCACTCCAAGTGGTTTAAGACGTTTGGTGACTTATCACGTGTGCCCCGGTTCATGGGGTGAGGTTTATCTAGGTCTTGGGAGCGGATGTGTTTGTTCACCTACTGCGTGGCGGGCCGGATCGGGAAGACTAGTTGAGGAAGACCTTTTAAATTCTCCAGTCAGACTTTTCAACCCATTGCCTTGCACCCCAGGGATGGATTCACACGTCCGTCACTCCTGGAGCACATTGACCCCCAAATTCCTACCCACCCCATAAACCTTTATCCTTCTCAGAAATTCCTCTCCTCCCTTTCAACAAAAAGACCTTTCAAACAGCATAACAAAAGAAGACAAAGGCGCTGAGGGAATTTGTTTGGAGCTAATGTTATTAAAATAAATGAACATTTTTTTTTGGTTTGGCCAGCTAGATTTTTTAAGTCAATGTCAAAGGCGATGTTTCATTTATGAATATTTTACTAAGGGTTTGAAGATTTAAAATTTTTTTAACGCACCGCAATATTTCAAAAAACGTAAGTAAGCTACTACCTGTTTTTAAAAATTTGATTTTTTTTGTTAAAAATTGCATTTAAGTTTGAACAGGAAATATTTGTAAAAATTAAATGTTATCTCGAATAGAACTACCGTTGTCTTAGTTTATGAATAATAATGTAACAATGTGATCTTAGGGAACATCTCGTGAGGCATGCAAAGCAATGAGTAGTTTAATGGAGATGTCTCGATTCATGCGATTAATCCATTTCATCATAACTCTAATAAGATGTACACGTACAGAAGCAAGTTGTCGTCGATAAAAGATTTCCGCTGTCCAACAATTAGAACTAAGATTTTGATATTTTGCAGGTATAGATGAATAAAAGACATCTTAAAGAGTCCCAACTGCTCCCAACAGTCTAGAGCCAGTGAGACTATGGCATCCCCAATTGGGGTATGCTGCAAGGCTAAATGTAGCGGACATGGGTAGTAGATTGGGAGGAGGGAAGTGGAGAAGTACCTGGCTATTCAGATCTGGTAAGCGAACACGGCCAAAGCCATTTCAAGCAACGTTTCAATTCTAAATGGTGATCTTACAAGACTTCACAATTTTATATTTGTGTATTTATAGATTTATTTTATACTTACTTTATGATGGATTACATCTACATACTGTTATTAATTCATGTATAATACAGATATTTTTCTATGTACACTGCATAATGTAATACTTTTATGTAAAATCCTTTTTAGTGGTATAAAAAATAACTAAATATATAGAAGAGTCTTTTACGGTGTAGTCATTTATTTTATATATTATTTATATTTCGCCTCTTTTAGATACATCTGTATTTAAAATATTTTATTTATTATTTATAAGTTGCCCCTTTCATATACATCTGTATCTAGAATAATTTATATATTATTTATTAGTCGACCCTTTTTGATATATCTGTATCTGAAATATTTTATACTTTATTTATAAGTCGCCCCTTTTAGAAACATCTGTATCTAAATTATTTTATATATATATATATATATAGGTATATATATTGTTTATAAGTCGCCCCTTTCATTTACATCTGTATATAAATAATTATATATGTTATTTATAAGCCACCCCTTTTATATACATCAGTATCTAAATTATTTTATATATTATTTACAAGTTGCCCCTTTCATATACATCTGTATCTTAAATAATTTACATATTATTTATAAGTCGCCCCTTTTTGATACATCTATATCTAAAACATTTTATACTTTAAATATGATTTAAGATTTTCACGGCTAAAAGTATTTTAGTTATTTGTTTTTGGGGTGTAATGCCGTGTTGCGCTAACTCCTTCTTTAGCCAACGTTTATGTGTTATTTTGATAACACATCTGCCCTGATGATGGACACTGCAATGCTGTCCGAAACGTTGGCTAAAGAATGAGTTAGCGCAACACGGCATAATAACCCAAAAACAAATAATAAAAATATTTTATAGTTTATTTATAAGTCGCCCCTTTTAGAAACATCTGTATCTAAATTATTTATAAATCGCCCCTTTCATTTACATCTGTATCTAAATTATTTTATATGTTATTTATAAGTCACCCCTTTTATATATATCAGTCTCTTAATTATTTTATATGTTATTCATAAGTCGTCCCTTTCAGGTACATCTGTATCTTAATTATTTAGTTAGTATTTGATACTTCCTAGACTTTGTGTAGATATAATTCAAACAATCAATGAAAGTGAGGCAACACAACGCGAGTGGTAAATCCACGCTGTTGGTTTTGACCGGGCAGTGTACTGTTTGGTGTTTACGGCGGATAACTCATGCAAGATCTCTGGTGTAGTGGGCTATACAGGCGATATATACTCGATGCAAGGACAACCACAGTTTCTAGACCCACCAACAGATACAGGGGATACTTGTTAATATTACTTGTAATTGATAAAAATAAGGAAGTTAAATGAAAAAAATGCAGATGAAACAAAAATCGTTGATTTTGATTATATTAATTTTATTGCGAAACATGTTTATAAATGCAAAAATTATTAATACATTATTTTGTTAAATAACGCCTCTGTCGTCATTCGACCATGATTGCAGAGCATTGTGGATAGATTGATAACTATTACGACGTCAGTTGGTTTTAATAAATTGCAGATCTTTAAAGACCCATCACACGATCCAACTTTCAGAAACTAACATGTCGAACTGCTGACGGAATTATTGTTATTTCGACGGCCCGATGGGGAAAAATAATAACTCTGTTGACGGTTTTGCCTACAAACGATCCGACTTGACATGTCGGGTTCTGCAAGTCTTATCGTGTGTAAGGCCTAATGCACTTCAAATCCGGTCCATTTACACGAGGCAAAAATTAACGAACTAGGGAATAGTTAATTACAAAAAAATGTATAAAAATATAATAATTAAATGAAATACTATAGTTGTGAAACCTAAATGATAGAGGAAAAAAATCAGAATACGCCTGTAGCCCGATTTGCAAAAAATCTGTTTACCTGTTACAAATATAAAACTCAATATTCTAAGTATCTGGCGACGTTTGGTGTACAATACCCTAGTATTTATATACAATTTAAATAATTAAATGCTACCATATTAAATATTAAAACGTGTTTTAATATGTAATATGCTTTAATATTTAATCATTTTTTGAAAAAAGTTAATAGTAGTTTTAGAATAGATGTACACCAGATATAAAACTAGATATAAAGTTTTTAACTAAATAACTTAGATAATTAGCCAATAAACTTTAATAAAATTACTATTTATCAACGGGTTAGTTAAAAATATCTGACCACATGATGTGGTAAAACAACGAATCATGCTGTACATCAGTTATAAGGCGTCTACTACGTCAGAGCTGCAAAGTGGGTCAGGCAACTTATACTTGATACAAATTTAATAATACTTCGTAGTACTCTTGCCACCTGCTGAGAAATATCTACGATACGATTTACTCTGGTGGATTTGCCTGTGCTTGTGTGAAAAATTCCAATTAGATAAAATGGTTTAGCGGCATAGTGAGATATTTGATTGATGAAGTTGGATAAACACATTAGGATATGTCTTTCTGCGGAGGCAATCACTAAAGGAGATGTTAGTAGAAATTAGATTCCTTTGTGATTAATAAATACCTCTGATAAAGGAGAAATAGATTATAAACCTCTGAAATGAAATTTTAAATTTTTTTTTCTGAATGAATGAAATTTATACAAAATAACTTTTTTTTTAAATATTTTTTATTTAAAAAAATATATTTTTTACCGTTTAAGGCAAAGCAGTACAAAGTAATGCAAAGACTTGTGTTTTTGAATTGAAATTTTGATCGCTTAGAAATATTATAAGTGCATTAATTAAATACTACGAGTTGAACACATTTGGAATATTCGAGCATTTTTTTTCTTTCTCGAAGTCTTTATATAAGCCCAGAAAAAATTGTATCAGGCCTACAATAACCGCTTTAAAGTTATCATCTCAATATCTGTGCCTGAACGTTCGCAAAATAAAATAAAAGCCACTTTTAG
Source organism: Hesperophylax consimilis (assembly GCF_061612785.1). Lineage (NCBI taxonomy): Eukaryota > Metazoa > Arthropoda > Insecta > Trichoptera > Limnephilidae > Hesperophylax > Hesperophylax consimilis. Next base: position 6,639,601 of record NC_142862.1, on the reverse strand, counting down.
GCGATGTTTTTTTTTTGCATAAATCAAAACAGGCCGCTGTCGGAATTTAAACCTTATCGCCATCTACATAAGGAGTTTTACTGTTAGCGGCCCGATCCAAAATATTACATGACGTAGTCCATCTGCCTAACATAGTGACGTTTTTTTTTCTACGCATACATTCAAATGGGATTATCTTAGCCTGCTAATTTGTGAATTGAATTGTTTCTGTACAACATTTTCCAATTCAAGTTGATTTGAGACGCTCCAAGTAAACGGTTGCATGAATTTGACAAAAAAGGTAGTTAAAGAACAAATTATCAGTTACGGCAATGGGGATGAAAAATTACCCAAATAAGATGATTTATTTCTACTGGCAATATCCATTCGTGCGTTATTCTTGATGATGTTGACCACCAATTGGGGCAGTGGCAAAGGAAAATGCAACTACGCATAAGAATAGTTATTAACTAGATTTCCGCTAAATCTTGTAACTCACTGATGCTTTGTAGTTTTCAGAACGCACTACGCTTTTTTTTCAATATCCCCACAGGCTTTTTTAAAGGCAAGAAAGGAGCGGAAGTTCTGGGAAGGAAAGAGGTATGAGGGGTGGGTAGGAATCTAGGAATCAGTGTGTCCAGTAGTGAAGGACGAATAAATATATCCCTCCCCTGCGACGCAAGGCGATGGGTCAAGATACCAGTTGGAGAGGTCAAATGGTCTCCCCAAACCAGATTTTTCTGACCTGGCACGCCACGCAGCTGGTGAGCAGGCGCATCTTGAACTCACCTCACCTGATGAACCAGGGCACCCCTGCTAAATCACCAAACGCCTTAGATTTATCATACCCCTCAAAAGATGAAAGTTCCTCCTACATCATACATCTAGAAATTTGTCTTGAAAACGATTCAAATACAGGTGTTTTTGGTTAAAGTGATTTTTTTAAGTTTCTCGGTTTAAAAAAAACTCTTACGTCAAAAAGAGCCAAGAAATGTGATTCAAGTGATAGAATTGCACTTTGGAATGAAACAGAACAAGTAAGATATAATGCTCAGATAAAAAAACCGCTCTCTGACGTTAATGACATTCTGATGATAATCTGAATGATATTTAATCACAATCGATAAATGTACATCCGGCCTGTGATTTTTCTTTTAGTTTTATCTAATTTGGTTCTGTTATTTCTAATTTTCTAAACACAAGGCGGAAATCGACAAATATTATTTAATCTAAATATTTACTTGGTGTAAATGTAAAAAAATTGTAAAATTCCACCTGTAATTTCCCAAAGAATAATAAATAAATAATAAGCCCACGAAACCAGAACATGATATTTAATAATGGCTGGTAACTAATTTTTAAGCTGTAAACTTTTTTAACTCAAAGATTGGAGTATTATTATTGTCGTAAAACGCCGAGTTGAAACTGTCATAAACCTCCAGTCGTGATAATGAAAATGGGATAATTTGTACAGCGCCGTTTTTGTGATGATTCATTTTGCGTTAGGAAATCCCAGCGAGGATCAATATAATCTCAACTTTTTACAAATAATATGATGATTACGATTCAATGAACTCTAGAACTTTCGATCTGAATTAAAGTGACATAATTTTCAAATTCGGAAGTGTTTAAATACCTGAAAAAAACCCTTGACTCTGTGCAGAAACGGGCGGTCCGTTTGATAGATTCCCCAATCTTAACAGACGGACTACAATCTTTAGAGCACAGGCGTCAGGTAGGTATGCTGTCCTTGTTCTATCGGTATTACAATGGAAGATGCTCTGAGGAACTAGCGCCATCGGTGCGTAGTCGGGATACACGCCAAACGCGCGCCCAACATTTGTACACGGTTGACATTTGTCACATGAGAACGGGTCGCTTCTACGATTCGTTCTTAAGTTCAACAGCTCGGCTGTGGAACGAACTGCCCGCCTCTGTGTTTCCTCCCTCCTACAACATGAAACTCTTCAAGACCCATGTTCACTCCTTCCTCTCCACAAAAAGACCCTCCACACAGCATCCCCAAAGATGACATAGGCCCTGAGGGAAATAATTTTCTTCAGGGCCTCCTGTGTGGAGTTAATATAAAAAAAAGTGTTTGGAGAAGTGATTCAGTGATAATTTTAATTGCCCTTTTCAAAATTGAAACAGATTTGTTGACAGTGAGAATGTCTCCCACAGCGAAATTTCCCGTTGTATTTACAAATGTATTGTACTCATTTGAGCATGCTGATTGCCTACGATAGAGCTTTTAGAAATTTTGGAAAAAAGCAAATAGTAACGAAAATAAATTTGAAAACATCCCTATTTTCACTGAATAATGACATTTCCGCTGTGAGCTATGGAACTTCGAAATATCAATTTTTCAGCACTCCCCTACTCCGGTGCAAAGAGGGATGCACGCAACGATATTTTAAGTCTTTGTAATTTGTAATATTTATTTTGTTTTATTTTACATATATTTTATTATTTTAGGCACAAAATAGTCACCTTGTCGTTTGACGTACTAATGAAAATAAAACAATTAATTTGCTATGTATAACCACAAAATTTAAATATATTTTTAATATTAAATTTATATTTTAAATTAAAAAAAATATTTATTTTTAATCACAGGGTAGGTTATATGATTTATAGTTCGCTGAAAAAAGTTTTTATTTATTTATTTTTTGGTGGTTGAACTTTAAATTACGATACTTTAAATATAATGCATACGTTTTAAAAATTTCACGTAAAAACCCAAAGCTGTTTTATTTAGTAGAACACTTATTAAAATATGCGACCTCAAACGGGGTCATTCGAGTCATGGATCTATAGAAAAAATATAATCACTTTTTTAATTAATTTGTCAGTCAGCTCGCTGAGCCATTTATAATTTGGATAATATCCTGACGTGCGATATATGAGTTTAATCTACACCACTATGCGTGATACGTTTCCGCGTGTTGAATGTTACGATTTCATTTTGTTATTGGGCAAGTACGATCATCGAACCCAGGATCGCGAGAAAGTAAGCGAGCGCATTCACATCTCGGTAAGGAGGTCACTCTCAATTTCATCCTTGTCAAGGTTCTGGGCCTTTCGATATATTTTTTAAATTGGTTGAGTTGTCTGTGTGAAATAAATTATTGTAGTTGTAATCCTTTTGAAGGGTGCAGTAATCCTTCATACAGTCTAGAAACATGTTTAAAAAAAAAGTTTATTTCAATATCCCACACAAACAACTATTCGAAGTCAGCAACACAAATTGAAATATTGGGTAAGTGGGTTCCTGGCTTTTCAATGGATCACAAGGCTAAAGCCATTAAGAAACAATTCGATTCTAAATTATACTCTCTTAAAAGGACGATACAAATACTAAGCAAAATATTAACATGGCAAACAGAAGTTAAAAGAATTAAATGCCACAATGTTTGTTTTGTATGATTTGAATGTTTTGGCTTTGATCATTATTTGTAATGTATTAAATAAACCAATAAAAGAATAAAAACGGAAAATATTTAAGCAACCTGACATTTTTGCGAATCACTAGTAAATTTAATTTGATAACATTTGCGAAAACAAATAAATTCCCACAAGCAACATCAATTTTCTTATTTTTCATGATAAACTAATGTTTATAAGACAAGGTTTTATGCATAGCATAAAGGATAACAAGTAATTAAAAGCAATAATTAGTCACCTAATCCAAAATCGCCGTAACCAAAGATAAAATTGGTTGTTTACAGGTGAAAAAATATAATAAGCAGTAATTTTTTGATTGAGGTGCTAGTAAATATTGAATTATTTGGCGGGTTGGAAAAAAGCCGACATAGCTCAGTGGTTCAGAGCACCTGACCGGACATCAGAAGGCACGGGTTCAATTCCCGTTGGCGGCATTTGTTTTTACTCGGGAGATATTTTCAATTTGTATTGATATTTCAGGTGACTAATTATTGCTTATAATTATTTGTTATCAATTTTATTTTTATTTATTATCATCCTATTAATTGTATAATTATGATTTATTTTTATTTGGAAAGACTAAATTCATATCACGCGTGTTTTCCAGTAGTTTTATGTGTATTTATTATTGAAATAAATGTGTCATATTATTATGTGCGTATTTTTAGTGTAATTTATTGCACCGTAGTTGGCACTTTGAGATTTTTTTAAATAAAAAAATTTAAAAAAACGAGTGCTTTGATTGCATGCATATATATATTTAAATGGGCTGGGATATGCTGGATCATGACTTTATATTAAATAAAATACATAAAAGTCCGTAATTGTTATAATTTAAAATCGCAAGGATATTAATAGAGCATTAGAAAAAATCAATTCGAAAAAAAACAACTTTTTAAATATCTACAATACATCTATTTTAACGTATCAAAAAAAAAATAATACATGTTTTTTGGTTTGACTGAGGATTGAACTTTCCTCCCCAGGGACTAGAGTCAACCGCTCTAACAACTTCAAATCAATATTAATTCAAGTAAATCCTAACTTGGTAGGACCGGCATTTATTTTGTAAATTAACAGCTGTAATTTCCTCAGATTTTAGAGAAATGCGTATATGTCCGCATGTTTATAGAAGATACAGTGATATTTTTATAGTTGATATAATGTGTAGTGATCGATAACGAATCTATCTGCTGAGTATCAGCTCGATCGGATGTCGGGAAACGGGTTAATTTTCAGATCCAAGATTTGCATTCATTTACGAAAAAAAATTACATACAATGTTCCTTAAAACAGCGGATGATTTTGATATATAAATTTATTGCGTTCATCTGCAGTTAATTTCACATCATAATTGTTGTGGTTTTCCTATACCAACATAGTCGAAGCACTATGGATGTGTTCATTATTCACATTGCATAGAAGTAGCAAATCATATGCGATAATTATACGTTTATAATAGTAATTTTATACAAGGCTCTAATAAATAACCAATCTTTACAATTTAAATAAATGACCACAGTCATTGAAACAGTAAATATTATAGAGTTTTTAATTAATTGTTTTGTTACTTTTTTAATGACGTCTTTTTCGAAGTTTTTTTTTCGCTGTTGTTACAATTTTCCAACTTTCCAGTATTTTAGTGTGAACAACATTCAATTATTTTGTCTGCAAATAAACAATAAGAACGGAGGTCCACGGTGACGAAATTACAGATGCAAGACTTAAGGCGTTCAAAACAATGATTTAAAAAAAACTTGGTTAATACGTGATGTAACCTTCAGTTTGTTTAGATTAAACTTTAGACTTGTAAGCTCCTTTGTCAAATCATTGACCCCTACGTTCGAAAACCAGTGAAAAAACAAAAGTTTTTTTTGTAAAAACAGAATCATTTAAAAAAAAAGATCGATTAGTTTCAGAGCAGTTCAAAATGGAGGAACAGCTGTGTAAATAATATTATGCATGTGTATGTTTTAATTTATTATTTTTGTACGCTTAAAAATATTTATTAATTATTTTATTATTTATACAAACAGGAGAATTTTATAAAATTAGAGTTTTACTCAGTAGTTTAAAAAAATATTTATTGATTTTATATTACTCTCAGCTGGGTTTTTCACATATATAAATCAAACATACGAAAACTGTAAATGTAATACAATTTAATTTATTATAAGACTAAATACATTAATCGGATAAATTACTAGCATGTAGCACTACATGAGAGTACTTATTTACTAAGCGTAATTAACACGAGATATTATTTTATAAATAAATGAATTAAAAAAAAATATTTTTGCTGTACGTAAAATGTTATATTTAACCAAAGTCACAAAAATATAACATTTTAATTTTTATGCAAAGTGTTTTCTTTTAAAGAAAAATTCTATAATTTTATTCTATAATGTTTTAGCAAATATTTGTTATCTTTTAACTTATTGAAACGTGTTGCGCCCTTACAATTCTAGTAGTAACATTTCAGACAACCTTGCAGTATCTATCTCAGGGCATTTTTAAATTTATACTATTGAAGATAATATTAGCAATTTCTAAACAAATATTTGATACAGAAAAATCATAAAAGTTACGGTCACATCTAGGACTCGAACCCAGGAGCCTATCTCCTTAGGTCATGTTTAACTGTATCATACTTCGAATAAGAACTACCGAGATTGTCTTCATTTTTTTCACCGCCCATTTTTATTGGCTTCTATCTTTACGTATGATCGCAAGATTCAACTCGGACGAAATGCAATCTAGACAGTGTCTTAGATAAAAATATCTTATTTTTATTTTAATTTGCGACATCTATTGACTTTATGTGCAAGTGATAATACGATTATTAAAAAACAATGTTACATAAATATGGATTCTTCAGATAATTACAAAGTCTAAATCATGACACAAAGAAACAATTCCTGGAGTACTCATCTCTTCAGAAAATCATATCCATAAATATATTAGGTACAGTTGCAAACTTAACATGTTTAATTTTTCTCAACTGATAAACAACTATTTATGTATCGTAAACGATTATTTATCAGATATGTAAAATTTAAAACATGTTTATTTGTAAGCGCCTTAGTATCTTTTTCATGGGAAAATGAGTCGATCTACTGCAAAAATAATTAAGCCTGTGACAGACAACCCTATAAGCGCGCTATATTTTCGTGGCTTGGCCTATTTCAGCTTATCGATCGCCATATATTCCTATTGGGATTGTATGGCGAGGAACATGCTGAAATAGGCCAAGCCATGAGGCGTATAGCGTAATCTGTCAGCCCCTTTTCATAGTTCACGATATTATAGATAACTAAATATTTTATGGACAAATCTGAAGAATTTATTGATAATTATAATTTTTTTTTTATAATTTTTTAAAAAGAAAGACAAACATTCCCGGGTTACGAATAACCTGACAATATTTGAAAATCTCCTACTACCACCACAGTAAGCTGAAAATGTTGCTTGTGTTGTGATGGAGGACTTAGCCAGCCGAGGAATTGAACACACTACGCCCGAGTGGGACCCAAGCGCGATGTCAACTCGGCCACCGACCGGTCAAGGTATTTAAGTTTCGGTATCTGTAATCGTTTTTATTTTATTTATTACTAACTAACCGCTGCTAGGTGACTAACCATTGCGTACGCTGTACATCTTACTTGCTTCCCTCAAATTCTAGAGTGAACGTAGCATTATTTTAACTTGTTCTCTTTCTCGCACAGAAAACTCACGTACACATAGTGGACTGCACTGAATACAATCTTTAAAAGTGTGATTTATACAAATTTGAAAGAAAACAGTTGTCGTCAATTTATATGAAACCTTTCGACTACTAGGTCAGCATATTGAATATAAAATTCTATCCAAAAGAGAATTTTGGTATTTGATAATATAATATGATTCATTTCACGAGAAGTATAGAAAAAATAATCCTACTTCGGGAAAACGGTCAAGCCCACAGCACACACGGAGAAAAATTGAGCCTACTTCGGGAAAACGGGCACGCCCACAGCAAACACGGAGTAAAAATGAGCCTACTTCGGGAAAACGGTCACGCCCACAGCACACACGGATAAAAATGATCCTGTTCAAAAAACGATAGCCTGACATTTACCGGTTAAAATATCAGCTATTTTTAGATGGAGATCATGGGCTCTTTTCCTAGTAAATGTCACGATGGAATGCGACAATACCAGTATGTCAATATCAATATAAATATTTATATGAGCACGTGTTCCGTCACCCGCATAAAAAAATCGCTTCTAAGTGATACTTTTTTAAGAACTCTACAATTGATTCGTCAAAGACCTACAGTCCCGTTTTAAACAGGAAAACAAATAATTTTACCAGATTTTTACTAAATTAAAAGTATTTTATATCAGTAAGTTTTCTCACTGCACTTCTATTGGTTTATCTCATCAGTAATGGCGTGCATCAGTACCTACACGGCAAATAGATATCGCGTCAGAAGAAAAAAAAATCCTAGTCTAATACATAGTTTTAAAAACAATATAATGAAATATGTATTAATGACTCACCATGATTGATTTTCCCTTGTTCTGAAATCAGCATGCTCAGTGGTGTTGATCCGGTCCTTTCCGCAAATCCATTTTCAGGATTTATCCCAAACAATTTATTCCTAGCACTCTGTCCCACCCGCAAATACTGCTTATGTAAGCCCATTGCTGAAATCTTACGACTGTTTACACTTCTAGTTAAATTTGAATAAGCGTCTATCACAGATCACAATCACTTTGATACTAAAAAAATTAAGGCACTTGTTTTTAGAATCACAATTTTGGCAAATCACAAAAGTGGATACTATAACTTTTTTGAAAATATTTTTATAATATTTTGAGTTCCAAGTTCTAAGCTATGATTAGTATCGAATTTTTTAGTGTTGTTTTTACTTTTTACACTACATTTAGTTAGTTTCAGTTTTGTAACCATATTTTATTGTTCCACTACTCGTCACTGGTGACACTTTAGCAGTTATGATGATTTATTCCTGAAACAATAAAAAATAAGAATTAATATTGGGTTGGTGAACCTTCAATTGAAAAAACTCTGGTATTATTATGAGACTGGGAATCGATTGCATAAATTTTCAATAAAAATAAGGATGTCATCTTATGAATATTTTATGAATTAGAAACGCCATAGGAATTGTTACGAGGTTTCGAAATATTCATTAAAACATTTTTTTTTAAATATGTCAATATTTTACATTCGTTGAACAAGATTTAACCTTAAAACATTAATTTAGATTGTGGCCTTAACTGTAACTCTCCGGTTTAATGAACTTTTAACTTACTTTTAACTAAATATATATAAAAGGTAAAAGTTTTTATATTTACTTTTTCATCTTTAAAATATTTCTACTAATCTCAGACAAAACGCTTTTATATTCAGAGCGTGTACCATATATAATAAGAATTTTAATGATATTGACATATTTTCGTGTAGTTGAGGAACATTTAAAAAATATTTTTTAGTAGTTTACATTTATATTTTTCATTGAGTAATTTGTTTTTTATTTGTATTCTACTCAAGCAAAACAATAGGAAAACCTTTAATTTATCTATAACATATTTTTTGGTATTCATAATATACACCAATTCGTTATAAAGATTAATAAAAAAAATGATTTAGCATTAAGCTTTGACTTAAATAATTATTAATAACATACTGCAAGTTATCATGTTGTTGATATGAACCCTGTCCAGTTGCATGTGATTCAATTTACAAACATTTGTTCAGTTTAGTTGTAGGTATATACATATATTAGTGATTATTGGTGTTGTCAATGAAGATAAAATTGATATATTGTCATTTATTTGTGTTCTTATATCCTATGTTATTTTAATTTTATTTAATATTTACAATTTAGAAAATATTTTTGCCCACGGGTACTGGACCCTTAGTTTGTTGTTATAATTTTATGTTTAAGCGAAAACCTGTCATTAGATATTATTTGTATTGTTTATAGTTTATTATTTCACTGTGTAAAAAATCTGTTGGTTTTCCTAAATAAATAAAATAAAAAAAATAAGCTCAGTAACTTGGATTTCAAAATTGAAACCGATTATTGCACCAATTGAGAATTGCAATAAATTAGTTATAAAAATACATTTATAGTTCATGTTTTGCGAGATGTTGCAATGTTTGAAGTTTGGAGCAAAATTTATCACTAATAAATCTTATACAATTATAATATTACGTTATTTTTCACGGGTCTGGGCTAGACGACTAGTAATTCAAAAAGACTTACTTAAAGAAATTACAATGTTTATTTTCCGATACAAAAATACTTTTCCTTGGTAGAATATTTTGTCCCGTACAATTCAATTTATTTACCTAAAAACTACCTTAAAATGTTAGAATTTAGAAAAAAGTTGTTTAAAATTTTTACTTTTACTATCTTGTAGAATCACACCCGAAGAGAACTTTACCCCCCGGACACCCTGTATTTCTGTACAATTAATTCTTAAAAATTCTTTAAAATTATTATTTATTATCATGTTAGGTGTGTGATGTTTTAGAAAAAGTTTCGTCAAGGTTAAATAACAAACTGTCATAAATATTATAAGCTTGTAAAAAATGTAGTATCACAATTGCTTATGTTTAAGGTGTTCACGTAATTAATTAATCACTCTTATCAATCGTTTCTGACCGGAAAGTAAAAAAAAATATTATTCAGATAAATATCTATCTTAGGTGAAAAATATTAACAGTCTTAACTAATAAAAAAATCAATTCCCAAACGTTATACGGTGTTTGCTTATACATTGAATAAAGACTACACGAGACTAATTCGAGTTGGTACCAACAAAAAATGTCTTTAACTGTGCTCCGAAGGAGTTTCAGCAGACTGAATTTTTTAATTGACTGTTATAATTAAATAACAATTCTATGAATGTGGGGTTTTTTAATAACATAAACGCCTTGTGCCTGTGTAGGCAAATATAAACCCTAGGAAGCATAAACAAAAAAAATTAATTATTTTAACAAAATAAAAACTTATAACAAGATAAAAAGTGAAGTGACAGCTTTCTTGCAGATTCCCTAAATTGATGGAAAGTTTTTTCTAAATTTCGTATTTTCTATAATTTTTCGACATTTGGAAAAAAACTGTACCTGTGTTGTTTTATTTTTTTTTTCATTTTTGAAATTAAAATAGTAAAGTATATTTCAATTAAAAAAATATAAGTTGACGTAGTTTATAAAATGGTATTTATTTTTACGACATCTGCAAAAAGACGAAATATATATAGCACATTTAGTTTACCATATATATATTAAATATTCCGAAATTCGACAGGAAATTTCATGTTTAAACTACATATTTATAACCCTCTTTGGCTGGATGTATATATCTTTCCATGAACTATTTTATGTCAGTTTCTATTACAAAGGTTTTCACCTACACTACACGGTTGTTTATTAGTTGTATAAACTTTTCACAACGTTATGAGAAAGACGCTATGAGAACTGCAGTGGCAATTTTCAGAATAAAGTCTGGCGGAATTGTTAAAAATGTTACCATTAATAGTTAATAAATGTCACTTTAAGATATCCCAGGAAATAAACGCTGCAAAGATATATTATTTATGCTGATTTGATCCGATAGTTATCTCTTCGAAGATTAAAGGAATTAGTCATTTTCAGAGGATTTTGGGAACGGAAAACTTTTTTTATGCGTTTACGATGGCAGAAAGATTATAAAAATTGTGTAAAATGACTTCATTTGTATAAATTTATTACAATAATGAAAAAAAATGTTACCAGACATGTGAAAACTTGAAAATAAATATAAAAACGCGATGAGTCTTGAGTCTTTTGAGGTTAGATGAGCATGAAATGAACATGGTTTCTTCATTTATCTCTGGTTTTCACCATTGAAGTAATAATCATGTACTGTTTCATGGTGCTTTCACACAAACGAAGTATTGAATTCCGTAAGTCTAAACTTAAACTTTAGGGTACTTAAACTTTGTGTAGGTACCTATAATATTTAGATGAGACATCCAGTGAAAAAATTGGTTCCACTTTCGTACGTCGATTTGGCCTCCAACGCCGAACGATCGGAAACCAAAAAAACTGGTCTACATGTAGTGATTATCGCTGGTGGAACACGTTTAAAAATAACTTCTCTACTATATTTATAGCTCTGTGAGTAGAAAGCTGTTATTATAAATGCTAATGAATAATAACACTATATTATTCAAACAAATTTAAATGTTTCCTAAACAGGGTCATTTTAAGAAGTTAATATAAAATTCTTAGCCAATAATAGGAACTCATTAGTAGTTAAAAATAAATAATATTATTACGTGATTGTTCGCAATATTTACCTTTGCTTTACTTTTGTCTTGACTAGGTTAACTCCGCGGAACGAAGATCAATTATTTATTGTGGTCATTAAATATAATTACGCCTTAATAAATGCAAACAACAGAAATAACAAGATCAAAGATTACGTAAATGAAGAGCAAATAAAAATAAATATATAATTGGATTATTACGCCAACAGTGGGAATTAAAATATTGGCAGGTTATTCGCAACCCAGAATCCCGAATTTCCGAACATTGGTCATACAAAGTTTTACTTATTAAACAAAAATGTTCGTTACATATTCACAAACAAACATTTTTTTTAATGAGTAAAACTTTGTGTTCGTTACATATTCACAAAAATCCAGACTGCTTTCCAGAACCACCAAGGTATTAGTGTACAAAACACTAATTAGACCAGTGCTTACGTACGCAGCTGAGACGTGGGTTCTAACTAAGAAAAATGAGCAAGCACTGGACGTTTTTGAAAGGAAAATTTTGAGGCGCATCTTCGGACCGGTTCTAGAAAATAGATTTTGGCGCAGACGTTATAACAATGAGCTCTATACTCTGTTTAAGGAGCTAAACGTCACAAAGTTCATAAAACTGGGAAGACTTCGGTGGCTAGGTCATGTGGAGAGAATGACCGAGCATCAAGAACCAAAGTCCCTGCTGAGCTCAAGACCGATAGGGAGAAGGAGCCTGGAAAGGCCAAGGTTAAGATGGAGCGACAACGTCCTCAAAGATTTGTCTGCCTTGGAGCTTCGAAACTGGAGAGAGCTGGCGCGGGACCGAGATGAGTGGAGGAAGACTCTCGAGGAGGCCTAGACCCACCAAGGGTTGTAGAGCCAAAAGTGATGATGATGATGACATATTCACAAAATCTTCTTGATCTATATTAAAAATAAGTATCTTTGTTTATTTTACCATGACCTATCATCGTTAGTGAATAATTAAATATAGCTTAACTATTAAAATGACCTTGAAATGAGGACAGTATTCTTGATTTAAATTGCAAGCTCGTTGCGTTTGATGGTGGAAAATGGTAGACAATAAATTAACCAGATATGTATTTTTTAAATTTGTTCCACTCGAGAGGCCTTGAGGATAATAATTTTCCTCATTTTGGGCATGATGTTTGGAGGGTCTTTTTTAGGAAAGAAAGGAAAGGAAGTTCTGTGAAGGAAATATATATAACGGGTGGATAGAAATCTGGGGGTCAGTGTGGCGAGGGGTGACAGACTAGTTGGAATTGGAAAGACCTGTTAGACAGTTCGAACGGTGTCCCTCAACCAGCCTCTCCCGATCAAGACCACCACGCAGTTGGCTGGCAAACGTATCCGCCGCAAAGTCCCGAACAAACTCATGAACCCGGACACTCCTGCTAAGCTACCAAACGTAGCGATCCGGGTGACCTATGGCAGAGATGTTGGTTATCCAATAAATGGTTCCCGGGGCGGCGGTACCTATACTCGACTCCCAAGTGGCCTTAAAATAACGTTAAAATTTATTATAAATATTTATTTGCAAGGGATGAGTGGGTAGGACAAATAAAATATAAATAATACACAAAATATAAAAATAACATTGAATAATGGGTTGATAAGCATTTTAGGTAAAAATAATATTTTTCTGTACCATTTTACGCTAAAGATTACGCAAAACATCTTGAATTTGTCAATTAGTTAAAAGAATTGATAATTTTTTTCATTTATTCACGCCTTGAAAGTTTTTGCATATTATATTATATGTATGTATATTGTTAAAGGTAAGTTGTTCAGTAGTACACATATAAGTTTACAGTATATAAAATAATAAACTGAGTAAGAACGACATAATACAAGTTATCTTAAAGAGTTCTGTTGTACAAATTAGTTCAAGAATTGTATATAATAACAATATTAACAATATAAGAACTGTTACTATAAAAATCATTACATAGCAATGTTTAGTAACTTTGTTAATATTTTTGAAAAAAAAACATGAACAGTTTGTTGTGATCCTTTTTTATATGTTGGATAAAGAGTTTAACCAAGGAATTAAGACATCATTAGCTTTTATAAACATTTGAACCGTCCATTATATATTTTCCAAATGATATTATTCCATAAGATTTTATATGTTATGAAAAACTTAGGAAGGCATTTTAGTAATCGACTGAATGTAAATAATTTAAGCAGAAAAAACCTAATGATCAAACTGTCAATAATATACGAAAAAACGTCTCCAATAATATTCATTTTTAAAAACATTTTGTATCTGAAAATATCAAATTGATCGCATTGACGCAGGTAATATTCAAAAATACTTTTTGTTTGACTTAAAATGGCCAAACGTGACCTTTTTTGTTTGGTGTGACAAAACAAATCAATGTTCAACAAACGTTATGAAAATGTGTTCTGTTTTTACAGAGATCTAAAACCAATGGAAGTTGAGAACTAAATACTCAAATTAATAATGTAACGATTGCATTATCACAGCTCTGCAACCTCCGGTTAAAATTATCTGTGAAGACATCGGATTAGGAGATATTATATCTTATCTTTTATTATATTTATTTTATTATTGTGATAGCTGTTTGAGCGTTCATTATTTTTAAACTGTGGTTAAACCACGTTGAGACGACTTATTTATATGATTCTATTTACTCCCACCCAATTTCAGATTATTTGAAAACCGGACGCATTGCCTTTAGGATAAGTACGTAGGTATGGCTCGGGCTACACCGTTCTGTTTTCCAGAAGCGGATAAAATAGGCCATGCCTCATAAAAAATAATTTAAACCGCATTCCAAAGAAATGCACATCAGCTAAACTTATGCGGAATTCTGCAATTGCGGTTAAAAACCCGTTCCTTTATTACCCTGCTGTTATGCAACGTGAAAAAATTCCATGTTATTATATTTTTAGAAATCATGGTCCAAAACGACTCGGATAAGTAATAAATAATAATATGTCACAATAGATCAACACATAGAGATCAGTGGAAAGATTATTGGATACGTTCATTGATCACTGGTTGACGTTCTCTGTCAGAAGTTACTGAGATATTGTAACGAATAGGAAATTCAATTTGTTTGACGATTCTCCGTATTTTGCAAAGCTGTATCAACAATTCGCAAAAAATTGCTTACCCTCCAAAATGATGCCAGTGTACGCAGTTTTTGTTGTCATATTTGCTCTAAAGTCATCACGTCAGAATGTTTTTTTTCAGTTACAAAGTACGTACCTACATTCGTCAGTGCATAGTTATTTATTTGTGCATTTAAGTTAACTAATTATTATTCATTATAAATTGCACACTACCACAGTTTATTTTGCTTAATACACCTAGAAAACTTACAAAAATAAAATACTGCTAATTTACTAAAAATCTGTTCGAATTATTCGTTTTCCTGTTAAAACAGGACTGTAGTTATAATGAATGAAAAGTATAAGTCAAAAGCAAATGTTCTATGAGGACGGCGGAACACGTGTTCATACAAATAATGATATTGATATTGACACTGATGTTGTCGCATTCCGTCATGATATCTTTTAGGAAAAGAACACGTGTTCTCAATATATAATGAATGACTAACATTTTATCCGGAAGTTGGCAAGCTGTCACTTTTTTAACAGAAGCATTATTCTCCGTACATGGTTCTTATAATATTTATTGAAATATTAATTGGGGTAGTTTAATGGTTTCCGGCATCGAATTATAATATTTCATCCCTTTGAAGAATAAAATATTTTCGGTATTGATTTTGTCCTTTTTTAGTAATCTAATTTTTGTGTTATGTGTGTGAATTGCTATTTATTGCGATTCATAATTTTAATTGAAAAATATTTTGTTTTTAGGTTTTTTTTATTTAGAGGTTTTTGTTTCGATAATCTAATTTCATGTTCAAGATTTGAGAAAAATTTAATTTAAAATATTATTTTTAAAATTATATAATGGATATGACCTAATTTGAAGATTTAAGACGGGTTCTTTAACAGAATTTAAAAAATTCTGTGAAGGTTATCATACCATTATTGGCCAGTTGTTTCACAAAACTGGAATTATAACAGAACTTGAATAGAACCTTCACAGAACTTGAAAATCAGATTTGAAATTTGATGAATTGTTCAAATTCTGTGAAACACCCCGTCATTGGTATAAAGTCGGTATGGCGAATGACAAAATAAGTATTGGTAATTTATTAAGAAACTCTTCAAATTATTGGTAATTCTGTTAAAAACGGGATTGCAGGCCCTTAAGGAATGAATTGATAAAAATCCTGATAAAATTTTAGTAAATTATGAATGTCTAAACACGTGTAAAAATCCTAATATTTTCGCATTTTGTCATTATATGTCTTTTATTATTTTGTCAAGGAAAATGCAGATGCATGAACACGTGTTGCAAAATATTGTGAATTTAGTAAAATTTACTCAGAAAACGACCTGCAATCCCGTTTTTAACTGGAATACAAATAATTTTAAGAGATTCGTAAAATAGCAATAGTCATTTTTCTCCGTGAAGCTGCACGTTGGGAGCAATCATTCTACCATTGTCTTATAAATGAACTGTCAAGCAAATAAAACAATTTAATATGTTGTTACCAAAGCGATGTAACACTCCTAGAATTATATTATACTAAAATATATTATTCCCTGCCCTCCGGAAAAACTATAACATGGTTTTATGTAACACTAGAAATATTACTAGATTATCATGACGCACTTTGTCACAATTATAACATAGAACCGCGACGTAGTTTTCCATTCCAGAAATGTAAAATAATTATTTCCACTAGATAAGTTGTTTACTCTTTGATGTTAACCCTCTATGTCCCGCATTATTGTGTCCACATTTAGTGCATAGGTATTTTATTCTACATAACACCTTAAAAACTATTATTCAAATTTAACTGGGTACCTATATTCATTTTATGGTTTAGAATTTTTTCAGTTTATTCAAAATAAATTTCGATTTTTCATCAGTAAAGGGAAACAACATGACACGTAAATATTACCTTTTCAAAATAACTTTTTTAAATTTTTAATTTTAGGTACCTTTTACTTAAGGTTTCCTAAATATTTATAGCACTTGATTTGAATTGGAACGAGTTTTGATTCCCTTGCGAAAAATGTTTTTCAGTGTATTTTTGAGCTATAAAATAAAAAAAAATATAAGCATTAGTGTCGGAACATATTTGCAATGTTTTAAACTCGATTAATAATGTCACCGCGAGACGAAGTAGTAGCTAGTGAAAACTCACATATTACATACAAATCATGATTTTGCTCATTGACAGTTCCGACTCTACACTAGCCAAATAGCTACTTAATACGAACAGGGTAATAGCGATTTCAGACGTTTCGATTTTAGTTGATCAACTCGACACTTGAAAGTAAATTGACAAGTATGAACCTTCAAAGGAAAAACAAAGTTGATAAAGTTTTTAGTTAGAAATCCTAACGATGAACAACTAAAGTTAATTCGTCTGAACCCGCTATTAGAGAGCTAGTAAGATTACTAACAAGATACTGCTACTTAATGAGAAGTATGCAGTTATTGGGAGTTGGGAATGGATAGCACCAATAACTTTGGGAAATGAGAAAAGAAAAAAACCATTCATCTATGGTAACATTGTCCTGTCTTGAAGAAGTTTCACATACCTAAAGAGTGACGTTACTTTAACCAGAAGACATCGCCAAAAACCCACTCATTGGGTAACTGGTTCAAGAAACTAGGCTAAGAGTGATAGGAAGAGAGTTCAGATCCCCGGAGACATAATGTAAAACTAAGATACATCACTGAACATCCAAAGACACTAAAGCTGAAAATAGTGCCGGTCGACCGACGACGATGTAGCTCTGACGAGCTGGGCCGATGGCTCTAGTACGCAGCGCGTAGCAAAATTGCGAGTCACTATAGCTCATCATTCAGTCATCTACATTACCATATGGGGATATTTCTAGCCAAATGGTCTGCGCTACTGTCAAAAGAATAAGGGAGATAGCACGATGGACAGTGGGTATATGGCCGTGTTTACGGGAGATAGTTAGACCATATCTGAATCGTTAATAATGATAAGTTATAAGTAAACACTCACTTAAGTTAAATAATGGATATATTTTTATTAATTAACGTTAATGAAAAGTGTTTGCAATGTTGTAATGTTTTATATTCATCGAGCCGAATTGTGTTTACCGCAGATCGCCTTCTAAAAATGCTAATTAAAAAATAATAAATATTTGAGGATGGTATGCCACTGATATGGGTTATATTATCACCGCTGGACAGAACGGCCTCGCTGTCAGCCGTTGCTTTCAGTTGGCGAGGTCGCGGGTTCGATAGTCGTCGGGTGCTTTCTGTTTTGCTTTGTCAGTCTGCGTTATTCACCATATTTTTTAATACAACCTTGTTGAGTGATGGGTATTTTATTTTTGAAAAGAGCAAGGGTCAGCGAAGCAATGGGTGGGGTTTTAAACAATATAACTTTTTTCATTTCTTATTATATTACATTGTAAAGAATTTTTTAGTTCAAAAATAACAGACAGTAGAAATTTCAACAATAATGCGACTTATTTAGGATTTTTTTAGGGCTTATGGTGGAAAAGATAAGATGAGATATGAAAATAGAATTGTTTGCACTCTTAGTCGGTTTCAGAAGAATCATTCAGAAGAAAGAAATATTAATTTATTGAGCGTTGGAGAAGAAAAAACTGCACGGGAAGTGCGGTAAAACAATAGTTTATCGGGAACTTTTACAAAATGGGAAGTGCGGGGGAAACAATAGTTTATCGGGAACCTTTACAACATGGGAAGTGCGGGGGAAACAATAGTTTATTGGGAACCTTTACAACATGGGAAGTGCGGGGGAAACAATAGTTTATTGGGAACCTTTACAACATGGGAAGTGCGGGGGAAACAATAGTTTAGTGGGAACCTTTACAACATGGGAAGTGGGAGGGAAACAATACCTTATCAGGAATATGTACAAAATGGGACGCCCCGCACGTCAGCAATAATATAATTTATAGGAAACATTTACAAAATGAGACCATGAATTGAAAACAGTTGGGTTAAGCAAAAATTTTTCTTCAGAAAACCGTGCAAAGTGCTTGATGCTAGAGCTACTATTGAAAATGTTTTTGTTACTTATAAAAATAATGCGTTACATAATCGCTGCGGTATATTTTTTGATTACTTAATGTTATCTTGTTCTATCCAAAGTAGGTAATATTACGAAGCTTAAAATAAATGAAAGCTAAATCGGAGTTTGACAAATACAAGTAATTTAGTAACTTTGTGGTCCATAAAATATATTTTCTTTGTGGTTCATAAAATATTTTTATATATGTAGAAGTGTGAAGACAAAGCTTAAAATAAATATACGCCAAATCTTAGTTTGACAAATAATTCAATAACTTTGTGGTCCATAAAATGAATATTACAGGGTGCGTATAATCACTATTTTTGCAATATTAAAAACTAATAAGATTATTGGTACATTAGTAAGATTACAATGGTGTTATGTGTAATACCAGAACGAGATGAGTGTAATTTACGTTTCAATTAACTGGCGCATATTTGCCAATGGAAAGTAATTCGCTTCACCAGATGAGAAGAGAACATTATTCAACTATAAAAGCACTCGTTATTAATTTATGCATTGATATTTCTTTAATATGGCTCAACTAAACCGCAATGCATAATTACTTTTTATTACGTTGCTGATATAACAGGGTTTCCCTCACTTATCTGCTATTTTACGTCACTTTAGGTAAGTCGTAAGGTAGTCCTTAAATAAATATCATTACATATTTTGTAATTATAAAAATAGAGTAAAATTGTATTCGTTTCGAAGTATTTAACTCCATCCATTCTGTTAAAAACTATATAATGTAGAATACACTAGCCATATTTATTACAATCTCAGGGA
Source organism: Hesperophylax consimilis (assembly GCF_061612785.1). Classification (NCBI taxonomy): domain Eukaryota; kingdom Metazoa; phylum Arthropoda; class Insecta; order Trichoptera; family Limnephilidae; genus Hesperophylax; species Hesperophylax consimilis. Next base: position 6,619,923 of record NC_142862.1, on the reverse strand, counting down.
TCGTGAGTTCAGGACATCTCTCAAGAAGCTATCAAAATGAAAACACTTTATACAGTTATACTGATATACCATTTATTTTGCAACAAAGTTATGCATTTTATTACGAAATTATCAAACATGCTAGGCCAGAACGTTATGGCCCAGCATAGCATGACAAGAGGTATGGTGCTGCTAAATGATACCTCTAGGTCTCTTGGTATTGTCAACATTGGCCTTGAAGATTTCAAAAGTTATTTGTGGCAATAACTCTAAAATATCGGTTATCGTAAAATGTTTCTTTTAAAGATTGTGTATTTCATGTGTATTGTAATAGGATTACACAAAAAAAAACAACAACAAAAAACATATTGCACGAACAATTGTATGCTGGAAGTTACTTGTTCTTTTTCATTAGTTTTAAAGCGGTTATTGCTGTGAACCGATGTAGGACGTTCAATCGTCTTATCGGTATGGCGAAAGCTTTAATAATTTCATATTTGACTCATAATTTGTATTTACACCAAACCAATCTTATTTTAAAATTTAGGTTTGGTAACACATATTGTCCTATTGACCTATTGTCTTCATATTATTTAATTATATTCTTCTAAAAATGTATAAATAAATTAAACTTCTTGTTCGGAGTATTTCGTGAATTTTTTTAAACAAAGATCCACACAGAAGGCCCTGAGAAAAAGAATTTTTCCTCAGGGTCAATGTCATCTTTGAGGGTCGTTTTATGAAAGGAAGTGGAAGAAGTTCTGGGAAGGAAAAGGTATGATGATTGGGTAGATCTTGGGGTCCAGGAATAACCGATGTATGAATTCATCCCTCCTGCTGCGGTGCAAGACGATGGGTCTAGAGAGTCCTGTTAGGGAGGTCTTAAGATCTCCCTCAAACAGTCTCTACCGGTCCGGTCTGCCACTCAGTTGGTAGGCTGATGCATCAATCGCCAGGACCCGGACAAACTGACACCCCATGAATCCGGGCACCCCTGCTTAATCAACAAACGTAGCGAACCACTTGCTGAGACTTCCACATGTGCGTTATCCAATGAATGGATACATACCCGCCTCCCAAAATAGACAAGTATAGCGAACCACTTGGGGTGACCCATGGTAGAGGTGTTGGTTATCCAATAAGTGGCTCTCGGGGCGGCGGTACCCGTACCCGCCTCCATCCTGTAGATGCACTTTTATATCCATTATTTAAATATTTTCTATCTTAAAGCTTCCAAGAATTGCAAATAATGCAATCGCTTTTAATAATCAATTTTGTATACCTTGAACTGTCACGTTACCATTAGTGGTAATTATGCTGTCATTGAGAGGTTATAGGAAACACACACCTGACAGGTGACATATTAGTGAGACTATGATTGATAGACATTACCTCTAACTGTTTTTTTTTCATTTCAAACTCTACGTTTATTTGTCGGTCAGGTTCCAATACGAATATGCTGAATCCACATATTTAGGAAATTTAAACTTTGTTCCAATTTTATTCGTGGACCGGCTCTATAGTTGAAGTTTGTTGTCGTATAAATAGATAAAAAGAGTTAAGTTTTCAATTTAACGATTTCGGGACTAATGAAAAACATTTCGATATAATTGTTTCATATCTTATTTCTACAGACCACACAAAGGCAGGGTTTTCCAGAATTTAGTGTTTAGGAGAATTTATGATGTCAACACTTACACGGAGAAAAATTATTTTTGCTAATTTATTAAAAATCTCTTAAAATTATTGGTAATCCAGTTAAACACTGGATTGCAGGCCTTTTCCTGATTAACTTTTTGTTAAGTCCTAATTTAATTCACCTGCATTTACCTTGATAATATACAATGACGAAATGCGGAAATATTTAGATTTTTATGAAAACGTGTTTCGACACAGTGATATTGCTTTCATATATTATATTTTACTAAAAACTTATTAGGAAACCGATCAATTCATTCGTTAAGGGCCTGCAATCTCGTTTTTAACAGGATAACTGAAAATTTGAAGAGATTCTTTATAAATTAGTAATATTCAAAATTGAATCGTTTCATAGTAGCTATGTGGATTGGAAAATACTCAGCAAGTACATTATTGTACAACAAGTGGTGATCTATAAACGCACAAAGAGTTAGGTAACTCATTTCACTTTATACCATAGTAAACTTGCGAGTTAAAAGCCGCTTAGTGACGATCATTTATCGCATTTGCTTCTATCTCGGCGAGTGGCTAGTGACAAGTGAAAGAAGCAACGGCACTTATGTCATAATAGAACCCGCGTGGAAATCTTATGTTTATATAACTATATCGACCCCTCCCACGTAAACTATCGTATCTCCAAAATACCGATTGTAGAGGAGAGCAGCTTAAAGTTCATTTTGATCGCTACAAATCCAAATAGTAAACGATCACCGTCAAATTTTCTATAATATTTTCATTTTGTGTATTATTTTATTGTCAATCAATTGATACTTTGTCAATAATCGCAATTTTTTTGTGATAGTGTACTCGTACATACGTGTTTACACGTTGGACAAAACATTATGACAAATATATTATATTACTTGCCTTGCACCGCAGTGGGAGGGATGGATTCATACGCCTGTCACTCTTGGACACACTCATCCTTATAAAGACAACCTCAAAGATGGCCTACCCCGATGGAAATTTTTTATCTCAGTGCCTCCTCTGCGTATGTATATCCTGTTAATGTAAAAACGCATTGTTAGCTTAGCAACAAAAATTAAAGAAATGTATAAGATACGAATATGCACACAAAAATATTGATATATTATATTTAGATGAGACGTGAAGCGAAAAAAAAAAGCTCCAAACTTGTACGCCCAATTAGTCCAATTAACCTCCAACGCTTAAAATGCTCTAACAGCGAACGACCGGAATCTACGAAATCCGGTCCACGCGCACCAATTATCGCGTTTTAATAGTGGAACACGTTTTGACGAGATATTAGTTCCTAATAGCGACTCTGATTGTGCAGCTCTAGGCACATAATAGTTTTACAAATGTGCCAATTTTATTTATTTTGTGACTTTCAAAAAATGTGAGTTTCCATTAGATCCGACTATTTTTCAGTACAAATTAAGGAAAAGTTGTCGCACATAGAATAGACGTAACAAGAAATACGAGGCACGCTTTTAGGGGCAAAGCTTGAGTGTTTGTTGATAATCTTGTGGTTGAGTTTGTATTATTTGGCGTGGGACTTGCGTAAGGACAAATAATTTATCCTTGTCAAAACCTGGCTCAGAAAGATTGATTTAACCTCCCTCGTGAAATTACATGTAAAGATTAGGACTATAATTTAACTAAGCAAATAATTGAATATTATAACCTTCTTTTTTAAAGCTGTCTACTGTCAGGACTTATTCGTTTATTAATATTCAATTTATAAATTGGATTTTCTAAAAACGTATTTTAAATTGTACAACTGATAAAAAAAGCAGGGTAGATATTTGTTTATCAGCTCTGATACATTTAAAACACATTAAATTAATAAGAGATATTAAATATTTTATATATATTCAATAGTCAATGGTTGAAATGTAAAATAAAACGATAGAGAAGGTGCGAAATAGAGCGGTTTTATAAGATTTTATGAATAAGGTACCCGTGTAAGTTATAACCAACTTAGTATAAACGGATTTATAATTCTTCATAGTTATCTAACGTCATTAAAATTATATAGATTTTAAAGTATGGTTATTTAAAAGGTTGGTAAACTTAGAAAAAAAGCATTCATTAAAATAATTAATGAAAATTTGAAACAGATAAGGACAAAGAAAATTAAAAAGGTCAAAAGGTACAATTGGAGCTCGAACCTAGATTCTCTTGTCATACTGAGAGATAAAAAAATCTGTCAACAATCACAACCGTTTCTTTTTATTTTTATTTTATGATCTTGAATCTGTTTCATTGTTCCGTTGAGATTTGTCGATGTTATCTTCTTCAAGACCGCACAATGCACGCGATCTACTCCAAGTATGATAATCGTTACATTTTTATTTATAATTACCAAAAAAAACAAGCACATAATATTCCATTAATTAAAGCATAACTCCAAACTACGTTGCTCGACATTGGAGGTGCAATAGAATAATAGCCTGGCCGGTGAAATACTTAAGCAGTATTATAAAATGTAAGACGTAGAAATAGCACGGTTTATAGTTCATTGTGCATCGATGCATTCATGCTGAAATGTGTACTACTGTAGTATTTAGAGTGTGCGATGAACAGGGGCGTCGCATCCACATATGCAATACTTGGCTCACGGGCGCCCGATTTTAGAGGAGGTCCAACATTGTGTCTTTAAAAATATTTCTGTCCGTGAATTACAAAACGGAATAAGAAAATTCGAAAACTGAATAATTATATATAGAAATTAAGTCCAACAAGGCCCTAAAATTTCATGTCTTCACTCTCACTGTCATTATTTTGAACTACCTCAAATATCAGAAACAATTTTCCCTCCCATCTCTTGTAACCATACTTACCATTACAGTATTATTTCCACTATATATAATGTGCTATTTCTGGCTACAGTAATAATTTGAAAAAATAATAGGAATGAAATCATTTTATTTTATAGGAGTGGCCTCTTTGATATAAGCGTAGTGGCCACTGTAAATAAAAATGTAAATGTTCGTTTGTTCAAAATCTTAAATCTCCGAAAGTTCTTCTCCGATTACTTTGAAATTTTGATAAAACTATTCATTCAAATACGAGTGTGTTTTAATGTACTTATTATATTTTACCATCCATTATGTCATCAATGTTGTGTTTGTCTGTAATTAGTGATAGTGTCAACCATGTTAAATGTAATTGTATTTGCGAGAGCTTTGGTACGAATCACAATTGTCAAAACTAATTAAAAAAATTATATAGATTTCAATTGTCGCAGGTAAAAACATTTTTGTTGGATGTAAAAAGCGATACGCGCTATTGTGTCTCTATCTACACAGATAGAATATGCCACAGCAATGCGCGGCAGGGTATAGCTAGTTTATTATGTGAATTAAACCGAATCATGGAATTCTATCTAAGCCAGAATATCATATGTCGCATCATGTGAACACCATTCAGAAATTTAATTATACATATCATAAAAATTATACTGAATTTTACCTAACTGAACTGCCCCAGTAAAAATCTTTTGTATTGTCGTAGTGATAAATTAAAGATGTCAACTGACTTGGTATAATTATTTCACTCCATTAGTATTCTGGGCAATGAGGAATGCATGTGGCTTCTAGTAGTATTACGCAGTGGAATCTGAAAGCTTATCAATGCAAGCAATTCCGGACAATCAAATGCATTATTTAAAATTTTGTACAAAAATATCAGGTTGGTAAAGGCATATTCATATACCTAATTTAAAAAGAGGTTTGTCGTTCATAAGTTTGTAAGAATTAGCGCTTTATCCCTCCAAAAACCAAGGCCACAGATACCCAAAATTCCGAGATGAACCACCATCATAAAAAAATGTTTTGAATTTTTACAAATAGAAAGACAGTGTTTGAACCTCTCGCGACGGCCCTGCTGATACGATATGCGCTTTGTCATCGAGTAGAACCCGTACCAACGTGTAAAGGCTTTACTTGGTCTGTAGTAAGGCTGTAAGCATGTATCAGTGGTTATAGTCTGTTGCAGCAGTCAGCAGTCCAGAGAAACACGCCATACCGGTTTGTGGCGGAAGTATGTTGTGTTACGGCATATGACGTAACGATGTCGGAAAGTAGGCCAGATCTGGCACTGGTACCGACACTGTCTCCGCGGGTATCCACTTGCTATTTCGCTTTCTTCGCCAGACGGGGTATGATGCGTTGTCTTCGTTTGTGACATCATTGGAGGTGGATTGCGATTTTTTATGAGTTGGGAATGAATTGAGTTGATGCAGAAGCGATACTGAGTAAGGCAGGATTTAAATTTATTCTGTACTATTTATGGGGCGTACATATTTGCATGATATTTATTTCGGAAAAAAATAATACAATGATAAGGCGCTGAAGAGAGTAACCTACAAAAGTATCTCATGGGCGTGTCTGTGTAGATAAGGTTAGACCAATTTTATCACAGATACTTTGGGTGAAATAATATATAATAATTTAATAATTATTCGCAATATTTCTAATGAAATTGGTTGTAACCTGGATAGTGTTTAGGATAAACATATCCGATTTTTATTTATAAGGGATGATTATTGATACCTATACCTATTTAGAAAGGTAGCTGCCAAAAATATAGGGAAAAATTAGTTGAAGATGCAATTGTTAATTTTGAATTTGAAATATGAGATCGACAAATAAGAACTTTAATAGAAAGGTCCCAATATGTTAAGACGCCTGTCCCGTTAAGAAAAGATATCCTGGGTTCGATTCCTAGTTGTGACCTTTATCTTTTTTATTTTCTGTGCTTTGTTCTGTTTCATTTTTCATTTAGAGTATTATCTTCTTCTTCAATATTAAATTGATGTGTATAACCTTAAAAATAACTTAAATAAAAAAGTTGTTCTTGTATATTTTGAACTAACGGAGGTGTCCACCAAGTAGCATGTATTTAGTTTATTGTAGGTACAAGTAAAAAAATAGAATAAAAAAATAAAGAAGGCAAAAAAAAACTTTACGTATGCTAGCTTACGATAACACTATTTGAAGATTGGGTAAGGTTACTAGTGACATGACTCTAATATCAGAAATTTGTTGGAGGCTCACATTTTAATTTATTCCGAAAAATTCGTAACCGTGATACATTTTTTACAGACCGGTACCCACGAGTGTACATTATTTATATTTGAGATGAATAAAAACATTAAGGCGATGCCATACGTAGTAATGCAAAATCATGTGTTTTTGGTTTCAAAATTTGGTCGCCTAGAAATGTTTCAGATGCTTTAATTAAATACTGCGAGTAGAATACATCTTGGCCTTTGAAATAATCGAGTATTTTTTAGATAAGTATTTTTATAAGCCCAGAAAAAAATAGTGTAAAGGCCTATGAAAACTGCTTTAAAGTTCAAAATCTCCTACTTACAAAGCCATTTTCAGTTATAATTTTATTGTATAATGTGGCAAATTACGTTATTTATAAAATGATCGCAAAAAAATATTTATGCCTGAACATCCACAAAATAAAATAAAAGGCACTTTTTGGCCATGTTTTTTTCTTGCATAAATCAAAACAGGCGGATGGTGTTAATCGGGAATTTAAACCTTATCGCCATCTACGTAAGGGTTGTTATTGATAGCGGCTCAATTTAAAATATTACACGACGTAGTGCATCGCCTTAACTTATCATTAAATTTTTTTGAAAAATGTATAAATTTAAGCACCCGATTTTATTTTTCTAAACGATGAATTAGTAATTTCCTTGGGTATTCATTCATTTGAAAACATCTGAAATTTTAGTAATGCGTTTATTAGAATTAATTCAAATGAACTCCGCGTAAACATCAATTTTCCAGGCCTGCCAGAGCAAATTCAACCGTAGGTCCGTCGAAAATACACTAGTGCCTCTACTGAATATTTTTGTAGATGCCTTCTTCACTTACGTCGTTAAGATTCCGACTTTTTTTTAGGGTATTGTGTCGTCCGTAATGAATAGTTACAAGATTTCACCCAACGAAACAACAGTGTAAATAATTACGCAATGGAATTTTAATTATTAGCAACATTTTATGATTTGGCAGAAGACAGTGCTAACGATCTGATTTGACACGTTTCCTCCCATTGATTCTCTATTTACATTATTTATCTCGGAATGTCTTTTGCAAAGCGGTCAGTCTTTTTCTCATCACTATTATGAGATTAACCATGTTTAGAAATATTCGATAAACAAACACTGGAGATCAAACAGTAAGCGTTTGACGAGCAGGGCTGAGAAAACTAAAGTTTTTAATGATAAAATAAATCACAGTAACTTTGCTTCACACCATTTTTAATTGATTCATTGGTAGATAATCTCAGAATTGTCCCGGTGAAAGACCAGCATTAGGAAAAGAAACGTTGTTTGAAATGAATTTTGTCGTGTTTTGTGGCCAGATCTGACAGTCAAGATAATTTCTTTGAAGAGGATTATTATATCAGATTAGACAGATTATATCGAAGAAAGGTGATTATTCTGTCTGAAATTATCAAAGAAAAGGTATTATTTTGTTTGAATATTTGAAAAAAGTAGATTATTCTGTTTGAATATGTCGAAGAAAGAGGATTATTCTGCCTGAGTATGTTGAAGAAAGAGGATTATTCTGTCGGAATATGTAGAAAAAAGAGGATTATTCTGTCAATTTACCAGCAATGTAGAAAGTGAGTTAATAAAAAAATTCATTCATACTTAAGATCAGACATTTGGCTTCACCAAGCAATTTTTCACCGCGAAATTAATTTATGTATTACTTCCATGGCCTTATTTTAAACACTCAGTAAATTTATTGATATAACAAAAACAGTTTAAAAAAAAAGAAACCAAAAACATATGCAACGTACTTAAAAAAACACATATTGCAGGCAATTTGTATAATATATCATCGGTAGTGGATATTTTTGTAGTGGCTTGTAAAACACATCTTAAATAGAAATCTGATTTTTTACTATATAAATATGTATGTAAGTTAGTACTTCAATGCATTTTGTTTTATTTAGAGATATTATATGTATATATAAAATTGAAATCCGAACATCAAAAAACTTTTTTGCCGACTCACCCATTTGGAGATGTACTGAAATTTCATCTATCGTTTTCATGTGTTAGCAGAAGTTGATCCTTACAAATTGGTGGTCTAACTGCAGGAGCACTGATTGATAAGTTTCCTCAGACCACTTTGAAATTTGCGAGGTTGTACGTTAGGACGTGGTTGAGGTCAAAATGGAACTTTTCGGTTATAAAGACAACAAATTTGTAACCAAAATATATTATTTTTTTGTTGTTTTTATTTTTTTCATATCCCAGCCCTGCAAATGTTGCCGCATAGTGGATTACATCACTGTCTCTTATGGGCTTTTCGTCAATGGACACACATTGACGCGGAGGCTCCACAGTTGGACAAACAATGTGACAAGGACATCACCTCTGTTGCGGACGCTATTTGTCGATGATTTGTATTTCATTGTAGACTGGGTACTTCAAATTCATATTGAGTTATGTTAAGATTAGCATGAGGTTGGATTCCCATACACAAAGCATCAGATCGTCAATTTAAAGTGTCTAGTTTAAAAAAAAAAATCTATCTAATCCTATTTTATCTTACGTAATTAGAACCAATGAAAAGAAACCGGTTTAAAAAACGCTTTTTTTAAACCATTATACGTATTTAAACAAACGATTTTATCGCCAGGCAAGTAAAAAGTTATCCATTGATGTTCTCATTAAAAAAAATGTCTGCCAAAGATGTTTAACGAATGAATTAACATCTTATGGAACTTAGGCATTACTAAGGCTTTACGTGCCCTGCCCAAGTGGCCATTAAGGAGGTTCTATCTGGTTGCCATGGTCTAATCTCGTAGAAAAAATGCAATTACAGATACTACGTAAGTTTTTTACAGTTTTTCTCTAAATAAATGATAATATAGAAAAAAAGATGGATGGAAGATCTAGACAAATGATGTTAGTCAAAAATGAAGGAAAATATTTTTTTTACATACGTGCGTGTCTGACATGCCTCACCTCATGACTTCGACACTTCCGTGACTGGTGACTGACACGTGAAAGAACAGTTCCACTGAGTCTTCCAGGCTTCAGATTGCTCTCATGATAAAAAAACCCCGATACTATAAGGAAACAGGGATCGAAGTAACTCTCGATAGGCTAAAATTACCCACTCTTACTGACACTCACAGAACTTAAAGGTAGTTTCAATTTTTTATATTACACACTTGAGCAACTAGTAACAAAACTTGGTATCATTTACATGTTTATGTCGTACTCTTATAAACCACCACTATTCAACAGCCTCTCGAGGGTAGGCAGAGATTAAGGACCGCGCGCTCTCCACGCAAACGCTGACTGACTATTTTCTATAATCGATACTTTTAGAAATACCTCCACAGATATGCGTACTGCTCAAAGTATATAAAGAATATGTTAAACGATCATCAAATAGGATCCTGTTTGGCGACATTAAAAAATCCTGTATAATTTTGAGAATACTGATTATATTGAGCATTTTGTGAGTCAGTTTATCGAAGAGAGTTTTTCCTGTTTGTTGTGAATTTTTAGGCGAATTTTCGACTAAGATTATAATGTAAGCTTTGACTTAAAGATAAACTACGAGTTAAATTTAATATTTTAAGCATAACAAATTAATTGACGTTTACAAATTGTAAAATAAATTATGGTATACGAAAGGATACTGATTAAAGAACCGCCAATAACAATTTTTATAAAAGATTTATCAATTCTTCGAAGGGTTTTTAACAATGAGATTAATATAATTTGGATGGTTTCGATAGGCAGGACATGTAGGGCGGTTGGAAGACAGCCAAACGCCAACGAGGCTTCTCTATTATAAACCTGCAGGATGAAGAAGCGAGAATCACCGTATAATTTGGAATTCAAAAAATAAGGGAGGCAATTGGAGGTTTTCAGAAGAGGATTATGATGCCAATGGACGTACAGATATATAATATTACGTGTCGTCTATCTTTGTCGCTTTGACTGGGAATTTTTGAAAGGAGAGATATTGTTCAATGCATTCAGTACAAAATACAAAAATCGTTCATTCTTATTTTTATTTTTGATTTTTACTAAATATACAAACATTTAACAATGGATTTACAAATACAGATAGTAAGAGGCTAATTGCACAAAAGGGTATTTTTATTTAACGAAACTGCCCAATTCAATTGCGAAATTATTTCTCGTATTTGATTTGGGAAGTGGCGCCATTATAGTTGGTGTTTAAAAAATTATATTAATTGATATACAAACCTCAAAAAACATAGTACCTACAATGTTAACAAATGTAATAAATAAAATAAATGTACAAAGCAGAATATTATTATAATAAACTTCGGTAAATGACAGAATACAAATATAAATACCAAACAGAAAAATAATTGCATTAATAACATAATACAAATTTCATTAGAATAAGAAAGATAATTGGAAAACTTCAAACAAAATAAAAATATGTAAAAGTTAAGTAATAAATATAATTTAAATATTGAAGACAATATTAGTGATTTCTAAACGAAAATCTGAAACAGAAAAATCAGAAAAGGAAACGGTCACATCTGGGACACGAACCCAGGACCCTTGTCTTTCCGTGACAGTGCTCTACCAACTGAGCTAATGGGACCCTATTCCCCTCGGTCACTTTTAACTGTATCATACTTCGAATAAGACCTACTAACATTGTCTTCATTTTTCCACCGCACATTTTATTGGCAACTATCTTTATTTTATTTTATTTTATTTTTGTTTATTGCAGAAACAAACAGTACATAATTACATGGATGACAATAGTTACAAAGTTATAAAAGTTAGTATAATAATTGGTACCAATGACATGTCGCTGACATATATACATAGAAGGTATATTATACATTTACGGTTAAGTTACATTTTTAAGTTAAGTTAATTAGTGTGCTGGGGAAGGAGAGAGGTGTGTGTGAGTGTTTGTGTGTGTGTACGTGTGCGTGTGTGTCTGTGTGTGGTTGTATGTGTTATGTTGGCGAATTTAGTGTGCTAAAAAAGTTTTTCTTAAATAGAGGGAGAGAATCAAAAAATATATCGGTACTTGTGCTTGTTTGAATTGAGTTGAATGTTTGAAGGATGCGAGAAATAGGGGAATTGGCTGCAGCGTTTGTATTATTACTAGTTGTGTAAAAAAGGTTGGTGTGTCGAGTTCTTTTAGATGGGGTGTTAAAATTTATTTGGGATAGAAGTTCTGAGCAGTCTATTTCGTTGTGTATTATTTTATGGAGAAATGTCATGTCAGCTACCGTTCGCCTGGATTTCAGGGATTGGAGAGTGCAGATATAATTATTGTTGTATTTATAACCTAGGTACTTAATAAATTTATTTTGTATGCGCTCTATATTATTGACATAGTAAGTGTATTTGGGATTCCAGACAGGCGATGCATATTCCAGTGTACTTCTGACTAGTGAGGAATAAAGCATTACTAGCGTACGTGGATTTTTAAATAATTTACTCAGACGCAGTATGAAACCTAACATTTTGTAAGATCTAGCAGTGATTGAAGAAATGTGTATGTATGATCTTTATGTATGATCGCAAGATTCAACCCGAACTAAATGCAATCCAGACAGCGTCTTTGTAGATAAACCTATCTTATTTTTTATTTTTAATGTGCGACATCTGTTGACTTTTCTGCAAGTCTAGAATGAATATTTATTTTTCGGAATAACTTTATTGAGTAAAACCTCAAATTGTAATATTTAAATATTGAAGACAATATAAGTGATTTCTAAACAAAAATCTGAAACAGAAAAATCAGAAAAGGAAACGGTCACATCTGGGACGCGAACCCAGGACCCTTGTCTTTCCGTGACAGTGCTCTACCAACTGAGCTAATGGGACCCTATTCCCCTCGGTCACTTTTAACTGAATCATACTTCGAATAAGGGTCCCATTAGCTCAGTTGGTAGAGCACTGTCACGGAAAGACAAGGGTCCTGGGTTCGTGTCCCAGATGTGACCGTTTCCTTTTCTGATTTTTCTGTTTCAGATTTTCGTTTAGAAATCACTAATATTGTCTTCAATATTTAAATATTACAATTTGAGGTTTTACTCAATAAAGTTATTCCGAAAAATAAATAAATATAATAGTTATAAAACTTAGAAAACAGAAGAAATAAAAATTAGAAAATAAATGTACTCATTAGGTAGGTAATTATAGAAGGTACGTACAGTGCTGTCAATATTGTAATAAATGGGTGCAAAATAAAATGTAATGGATCATTACTTGTGCTGTCATACGTCGGGTTTTTCCTCAACCATTGTAAGAAATGAAAACTTTAAAAACGGAAAACTTTTGTTATTTTTCGACATCAATATAGCTTTTCTTGGTAGGTAATAATGTGTCCAGTAAGGAATGTGTTGTATAATCATGTAGCTAATGCTATATGATCTAAATAGAAAACTGTACAACGCATTGAAAGATTTTTTGTACCAAAAACATAACATAATTATATCAGATCAGCCGTCAGTCTTTGTACACACTTCTGGTATTAAGTACTTCTGGTACTTAATATCAGAAGTGTGTACTTAGAATATTAAAGAATTTCGAATATTCAACACTTAAAAATATAAAATACTAACTCTGTTAACTATAAATACAATAACAATTTTATCATCTTTTTAAAAGATATAAAAATATTTATAAAAAAAATATGTTAAGATATCCGGCAATAATATTTTAAGTCCACTCTTAGCATCACTTAAACAAACATATACTATTATTGCATTAGTATTTTAAAAAAGCACGAAAAAACTCAACAAGAAAGTCAGCAGAAAAAAGTAATAACGCACGACTTATATTATAAATCCGAACAAATAAACAAAATACAATGCTAGACTTCTAGAATAGACTTCTAATATTTTGTTAAATATTTTAACCTTCGGCCATACCAAGATGCAAAACAATGCCTATGAGGGGAACTCAAATACCCCACGCATTTTATCATTTTTAAGCCATGTTTTCCATGTATTTTATTGCAATTTTTTTATATGGCTTACAAATTTGAAGTGTTTTTGTGAAATAATGATCAAAACGACATTTTCAACGTCATTTACATGGCGCATGTCACAAAATAGTAAAACTGTCCCTAATGACTTTTTATACTAACATGTACCTCAACTTTGTAATCTTCACCTCAATTTATTGATGTATAACTGCTTTATAGAGGTCACGAAGGAATAAATAAATAAATAAATAACACAGATTTAATTTAATTTCATTTATTAACGAACTGGGATTATTCTAAATTACCGCGGATGACGTTCAAAGATATTACCTCACTAATCACAAAGCTTTGGTGATGGCTGAAACGAATGAGATGGCGCATGAGGTAGTTACTTTACGAGTAGAATGGCGGAAACAGCTGTTGCATGATTAGGTGCGAAACAAATATTTTTGTGGCAAGATATTTAAAAAAAATCTGTTTTATTCTACAACCTTCCTTCCTTAGTTTATTTTGTAATTGTAGATAATGAATTTATAGGAATACAAAAAATACTAAAACTCTAACGTCTCAAATTATTTTTAAAGGCAATAATTATTAGCTTGAAACACTCATCCACATTGAAAAATCTCCTGATAAAAGATACATGACGCCAACGGGACGTGAACCCGTGTCCTTTCGATTTCCGGTCGACAGCTCTGACCACTGAGCTATGGCGACTTATCTGCATTCAACAATTACTGCTTATTACATTTTTTCACTTGAAAACAACCAACTTTATTTTATATGAAAAAAGCATTGTAAGTGCTAACTCTCTCACTAGATGGCGTCGAGACAAATTGTCTACATTTTTTGGTGAAGATACTTGAACTTGTCAAATATTAATTATTATTTTTTTGGTAAACCAATGTTTAAGACAAGATTTTTTATGCATAGCACAAAGGGTAACAATTATTTTTTTAAGCATTAATTATTAGCCTGAAACACTCATCCACATTGAAAAATCTCCTGATAAAAGATACATGACACGGATAAGAGATAAGCCGCCATAGCTCAGTGGTCAGAGCTGTCGTCCGGAAATCGAAAGGACACGGGTTCATGTCCCGTTGGCGTCATGTATCTTTTATCAGGAGATTTTTCAATGTGGATTAGTGTTTCAGGCTAATAATTATTGCTTATAAAAATAATTGTTACCCTTTGTGCTATGCATAAAAAATCTTGTCTTAAACATTAGTTTACCAAAAAAATAATATCTAACTTCTCCATTTAAAAATGCACATGAAAATTCAGTGATTTTAGGTACGTTGGCAAAGCGAAGATTAAAAGCTATGTGTGTTACTTTTAAAAGAATTATTAATACTTTTGAAATATACATATCGGTAAGACTGCTTTACCTTTTTTGAAATAATTCAAGGTATCTTACTTTAAATGGCTCAATCGACAAATTGGGTTGAATTTCTATGCTAAATTTAAGATTTCTTTTGCGACAAAAACACATTATTTTTTTCAATGCATTAGTTCAAAAATTACTCGTATTGTGTACTTAATATAATAAAACATTTTGGCGAAATGCAAATTATTTAGTTTTTCTACTGCAAAACATTATTAGGCATCGTTTTTCATGGAGAGGTTGTGAGGTGATTATATAATTATATTTTTTTACTTTTTAAATCACAATATATGATATATTTTCAGCCAACTAAGTTTTGTTTGTACCTTAAGCTTTTCATGGTCATATAAAAACAGCTGATAATATAAAATAAACTAGACAAAGCCTATTAGTAAATTTAAGTCTAATGTTGACGTATTTCTAAGTTTACATCAAATTAATTTATAACTTTATCAAAAATGGTGAACTAAGTTAATTATATTAAATTGAAGACAGCGCATTGAACGAGTGTATTTTTTATTTTGGAAATTTATTTTTAATGACGAATTATGAAACCAATGATCTCTTACCTCAAACATCATTTTTATGAACAGGTTCTGTATCTACTCTTTAAATTAAAGTTAAAACAATAGCAACTATAGTATTTTTAAATGATTGATCGTATATTTTCTGTGATGTAATTCTTAAACAACTTGGTTAAGGCTCCGTAGTGTAAGCATTCAAAATGAAGAAGAATATGTTTTATAAGAGATATATTATGTAAATAAATGGAGAAACTTTACTAATATATAATATTGCTATTTAATTTTAAAACTGGTCTAATTATTTATTTTCCTGTTGAAAACGGGACTGCAAGTCTTTAACAAATTAATTGAAAGGTTTCCTAAAAAAACTATTAGTGAAACACGTATGTTTTATGAGGATGTCGGAACACGTGTTCCTAAAAATTATAATATTTTTTGTTTCACGTTTTTTGCAGGATTTTAATGAATCATCAGTTCTCATTTTTCACCGTGTACAAAGGTTAGAGGGAGAGCGATATAAAAAAACGTTAATAAGCAAGTGAAAATATTTAATAAAAAACGACTCGTCTTAAATAGAGCAAAAATCTCACGACGAATGCATAAGATTCACTGTGTATTTTTTCATATCTATAATTTATAACATATTAAATAACAGAATACATGTGTTTTTTATAATTTTCGGACCAAGCTTTGCGGTTTTTTTTCTTTCGAGAGAATATCATATAATTATTGTTTCGGGTCTGCAAATTAATGTGCAGATATTATCTAAAAAACATCGTATATATATTTTTAGGAACTTAAAAACTTAAAGTGTGATGGAGAAATACGTTCCAAATCGGTAGAAATTCGGAATGCGGGGGTATGGGAATTCCGTTTACAATAATTGAACGCATTGCATTTAGGTTGAGTTAGTAGGGATTGATTCGGACATTGCAACGGTCTTAAAGTAAATTTAATAAACATAGAACTGCGGAAATTAGTGGATTATGGTAATAGCCAGTCAGGGCTATCTACAATTAATTGCATATAACGTATATGTTATATGATTGCGACATCTTATAACATTTGGAAATCGAGGAATTTCCATTCATTCCGTACGTTGTAGGGTCAACAACCGGTTTGCGACGAATTCGAGAATTGAGCAATTATTATTGGCAAACTGGTAATTATTAAAGGTCACTCACTTCGAACATTGAAGAAATACAAAAATATCTCGACGAAACGTGTTCCACCATTATAACGAGATGAGCTGTGCGCAAAGAGCGGATTCGGTAGTTTTAGTTAGAGCGTTGGAAGTCAATTAGAGGTAAACAGATTTAACCTTTTTTTTTGCTTCATGCCTCATATAAATATAATACATCATTGATTACCACGCACATTCGCCCATTCTCTTAATGAATAGGTGAATTTGCAATTATACATACAAATTTTCATAAACGAAAATCCCCAAAAATGTTATTTATTTTTGTTTTAATATCCCAATTTAAAAGTCCTTTGAAGGATGTTTTTCACTCCCTTATATCCTATTGTACCCATCCAAATCTCCAAATACTATATCTGTAATGGTATCTTTACTACAACTAAACAAAAGTCATTCTCTATTAGGGAGGTGTTAAATATATTAATAGCTTAGATCTTTTTTGCATTACTTATATGTCTTGCATTTCGTTTAATGTTATTTAATTCTTTTTATATGACCTAATCGTTGATAATTATTAATGGTAACTTCTAATAATGTTAATCTCTCTTTTGTATGAAAATGTAAGAATTATATTTCAATAAACGAAAATAACCTTGAAAAAAAAAACTATTTAGTACGCAGCGAGATTTTATATGAGAAAGTTGGTACCCATAAGATATATTATAATATCTATATGAATAAGACATTTTCACGAGAGTTACATAATAAAAGTTCTCTGTAAAATATCGCATTGCATTTTGTGAGAATGTAAAATTTTCTCTTATACCTATAAAATTAACTTAGGTATCCACATGCAGCTTGAGGGTTTTCATATTATGTCACACAATCGATAAATTACAACTTGTGTGGACATCTTCATTAAGTCACACTTAAGACTTATTGACTTAAGTGGTGCTTAATGAAATGACTTATCGCGATATTACCTAGTTTATTTTAACTTATTACTTAACCAACAATACTAGTAAACATAATAATAAATTATGATGCGGCACGTTTTACCGCAGCGAAGATATAATCACATCAAGGTTAATCATTATAATGATATTGTGCCATCAAATTAATTACGGCAGAGTTAAAAGATGGAACTTTGAACCCAAATCACGACACATTTCTTCATAGGAGTCTTGTTAATTAATTGTAGCGTAGAAGAGATCTGACAATAACATGCACGTTTAACATAACATTTTCTTTATAAAGTCTGAAGTTAATGCCGGATCTACGGATTCTATGGTGCAAATTGTGTAATTTGTATTTAAAAAAAAGGTGACTACGGGATTAAAATCAGCTATTTAATGTATTTTGAAAAAGATCGAAGTCGATGCAGCCTAATGAAAACGATGCAGTATAATCACTGAAGCCGGACATACTAATAAACGAGTTTTAAATTTTACACAACTTTTAAAAAACCATTAGTTTATGGTAAATGGTTGTTTATCAGTTGTGCAAAATTTAAAACACATTTATTAGTTAGTACTTATTACGTACATATTACTCATAATAACCGCCACATAATAATAACTAAGAATTCATTTTCAAACTTCTCAAAAACTTTTCACAGCCTGCGATATTGTAAATAACTTACGTCCACGCATACCGAATTTCTACCGACTTATAACAAGTTTCTCGTTAATTCTCTAAATTTATAAGTTCCAAAAATATGTTATTTTTGAAGATTTATATATTTGTTATGCCCAAACGTCAATTATACGAAATTTCCTCAAAAAAACGTTTTTTCTGTTATTTAATATGTCATAGGCTTAAAAAAATCACAGTTTATCTTTAATTCATCTTAAGCATTAGTAGAGCAATTATTCTAAATTGTTTTTACCATTTTCGCTGAATAATTATAGTTTTTTTTTAATATTAGCGTGCTCCTTCTAACATTCGTATTTATATATCTCCCTTTCAAACCATCTGTAATCGCTTACGGGATGTCACATAAATATTTGTGACAAGAGAAGTTCTTGCTTAATTGGGTTTATTTTGTCTATGGGTATTTTTTTCGAACTTTGGCAATATTTTGAAGGAAGGAAGTGGAGTTTTGTTTATGGTCACTTCCTCCCCGGCCCATTAGGCCGATGGGTCGGTGGATCCAGTCACTCGCCTTTTAAGGGGTTTCAATCTGAGTTAATCATGTGAATAGGAGTTATTATTTCTTTAAAAAAGGGCGCGGGGTGTTTATCCTTTCACGAATAGTTCGTGTTGATTATTATTTCTAGTGGGGATTATGGAATCCCGCTTTTCATCCAGTGTTGGCCGTTGGTCATATTTGTATACTCGTGTTTCGGAACTGAAACCGTAAATGGATCGGTCCTAGCTATGGCTAGTAGTTGATGGCTGAGTTTTCCCGCGTCGCGAAGGAACGGATTGCTGTTCCCGAATTCTGTAAGACAAGCCTGGTCGGCTACCACGTGCTGCAGGCCTGATGCCCCTGCAGGCGTCCATTGAGGGAGTTGCTGTCCTCCCGCTGCCACTAAGAAAACGGCTTGCTGTCTTGGCTCCGTTGAAGAGTCTGGTCGACTACCACGTGCTGCAGGCCTGATGCCCCTGCAGGCGTCCATTGAAGGAGATGCGTCCTCCTGCTTCCACTAAGAGAAGGATGTCCTGGCCTCCGTCCCGGGTCCGTTCCCCGCTGCCGAGAGCAAGTTTTCGTTCGCCATTCGTTGTCGTTCTTTCGTTTCACGTTAAGTTAGTTTAGTTTAATTCAAGAGTCCATCGGGTATGTGCCTATATTCATTTCTATGATTACATGTTTATCATCTGTACTCCTTTGTAGTTGCTTTTGATGTTTCAATATATTTTCCATTAAGAACTCACTCTTTTATTTATGATCACTTAACTTACTTGACAGGAAATTATTCCCACAATCTTGAGATGAGATCTCTGCTCTACCGTTTCCTTTTAAACATTGGAATGTACCTACATAAAATTGCATACGTTACAGGGACTTAATGTGTAAATGTAAATAAGTATTTATAATTAAATTTTTTAACCTTAAATTAATAACCTCTAAATTATTTACCTTATCTTTTCAAGGTATTTTGAGGAAGTATCCATATATCAATGTGTTGATTCCGGAATGTGGGAAGGTTTTTGCAATCCTGCACATCCCATAAAGCATATATACAATAAAAGTAAAATAGTATTACAGTAATATTATCATAATATGTAAAAAGTAAGAATGTAAAAGCAAGGAAATATTTTTTTATATTATTATACGTAGAACAAAAAAGACGTTTAACATTACATTGACATAAGTCATCCAGGTATTATTATTATTGACAGGACTAACAACTTTATTCAGTGTACTACGGTGTTTGAATCGGGACTCTGGCAGGATTCCATGCTAAGGACATTTTTGGAGTTGTTTGTTCTCTCCCTTAAACCTGCTATCCTGCTATCATGGGAGTTGTAAAACCTGGTACTCTCCCTTCCGTAAGCATGTTGAAAACACTGCAGTATCTATTATCTATGCTTGGTTAAGTGTTTTCTGTACCATGGATAAAAATAAAAATATCATTAAAAATAATACAAACCCATTTTCAGAATTCTAAATCAATCTTTATTTCATTGAAATAATTTTGATTCTAGAACAACACCTTTGTTGTCACTTTCCTGTTTTCTGCAGTATTTTTTCGTGGTTATATGGGTTTATTTTTAATTTGGTTATAAATAGTTTTATAAGACTGAGCAAGTTAATTTGATATCCAGTTGTGAAATAGTGTGAACAAGATTGTAAGTCGTAAAAGAAACACGTATCTAATCATAACATGTCATGATTACAGATTATATATATCGAAAGGATGCAGCATAGCTTTGAAAGACCAACAAATATTCCTGAAAAATAATATTTGATTAAATCTTTATCTATTTCGCCAGCTGTAAACAACATTCAATAGTCTCAAAATTTCTCGTTTCTTTTTTATAAAAAGCTTGCTAGGAAAGTCTTGAATAAGCAAAATTATTTATATTTAAAAAAATATGAATACCGCAGAAGACTCTCAACTGCTCCCAAGAGTCTGGAGCCAGTGATACTACAGCATCCCCAACTGGAGATGTCGTGAGGTTAAGGAGGAGTGAATTTGGATGGGAAAAAAGAAATGGTGGAAGCTCCTGGCTATTCAAACCTGGTCTTCAAACACAGTTTAAGCTTTTTCAAGCAGCTTTTAAATTATGAACGGTGGTCTTCTACCAGGGCGATACTAAGAGACATTTCTACCCTGGAGTGTACTACAAATATGCTTTATACCATTTTAATCGATTTGACCTAAGTATATTTAATTTGCGCATTTGCTAAAAGCATTAACTTTGTGGCTCGTCATAATTTACAATAAAACGCATACATTTATTACTGACCACTTCCTTCATCAGGAGAATTTAAAACTCTGATCTACAGTACAAAATATTAACAGATTTATATAAAAAAAAATTAGGTGTTTGAGGGAGAAGTGAACACAGAGGTAATTACGGGATTTCTAAGAAGAACGGAGTGGTTAACTGGAAATTTATCTATAATGGTGCTTAAAGATGGATTTTTTGGTAATTCATTATACTAGAGTTATTATTTAGGAATTTTCTGATTTCGCGTTCTTCTAAATAATTATTTTTTTTCACCTCTCCCACAAACACCTAAAAATTTTTGTACAAAGCTGTCAATATTTTGTATCGTAAATTAGTTTTTAATATTCTCCTCATGAAGGAAGAGTTCTTCCGAAACCGGTAGAGGGTAAATAAAATTAAGGTGGTCAATAAAAAAATTATGGGTTTTTATTGTAAATAAAATTTGTTTGCGCGCGTTTGGATTTGAACCGATGATAATATTTTAAATTGGCAATTTTTTACATCTGCAATGAAACCTTCGTATAAAATATTTATTTTTAATCATAGCCTATTATTAATGCATTGCGGAAATTTTCTTATTGTAAGGTTATTAAAGATGTTATGACCTAGTGACGTCCGCCAGTCATCGGGCCACATTGAGACATAATTACACCGCATTATCTTAGAAAACTAACTATACCACATTTAATTACTAACTCCATAGCCATCAAGCAGTTTATCCAGAGAGCACACATTTCATGAGCATTTACGTTTCACATGATTTGTCTCATACATATGTATGTACTCTTCTGGTACTCTGACTCTTGATATGACCCGACTCAAGTATTTAATTCTCTTGGTCATGCTGTCTTCCTTCGATGTCCTGTACTTCATCTACTATTCACTTCAGCTTCATATTGTCTCCTTAGATACCTTTCTTCGTTTTTGGGCATTTTTGCTAAAGTTTATACTTTGCGTTTTAGTCATGTCCCACGATTTTGAGTGGTTACAGTTACAGTTATATATTGTAAAAAATTGGAAAGTTATACTTTTTAAGATGCAAATTTATTAATTTGAATACAACTGTCGAACCTTTATATATAATAATAATAATAAGCCTTTAATTTGAACTTCTGTTAGGTATATTAAGATTAGAAATGTTTTGTTTGTTGTAATATATCCCGAAGCTCAGTTTGCCTCTTGGCATAGGCCTACTCTAATTTTTCTCGTATTTAAAGTTGTAATATTGAGTATTTTGTTTCTTCTTGTTGTTAGAGGGTTGTGGTCAATAACTCCCGCGGGGACCAGCCGAATTGGGAGACTTTTTGTTGGTTGGTTTTGGTTGTTAATTTTGGTTGGTGTTAATATTCCTTGTTTTCGATCTTTCGAGACAGTAATTAGTTTTTTGGAGCATTTAGTTGTGGGTCAGAACTTGCCCGGTTGACATAGTTCAGTATGTTAGGTCTGTTGGTCTCTTTCATGCTAGTTTTGGGTAGAGGTTGTGAAGGATGGCTTGATATTTTGTTTGTATTTACTTTCTTCTGTGCTGATGACTTAGGAGAATCCGAAGTTCCTCTTTTTCGCTTTTCGCTAATGTTGTCCTTCGGTTTTAACACTATCAGTTTGTCATATTTTATGTAAGCAATTTCTCCTTTCTTTTTCTCTTCTTCTAGTTGAGGTTGTAACTGTTTTCGTTTTTCCAGGATTTCTTTCGAGTAGTCTTCTTTCACATTAATACCTTTATATATTTATATTTAATTATTTATATCAAAAGGAAGTGTGTATTTATAATGTGCTATTACTACATTAAATTAAACAAAGTCTGATTTCGTATTTGATTACGGGTATTTTTGACTAAGTTTGTGGTGTCTTAAAATTAATCAAAAATACCTGAAAGATCTTGCAATAATAAAAATAATATATTTTTGGAAAATATTAAGTTTTAGCGTAAATTTGGACCAACATTAAAATAAATCAAATTTAACATTTCTGATTAAGTATCCATTAGTTCCATTCTGTTAATGTATTGGTTTATTTTTCTTTAAAAGATTTAAAATAGCAATAGTATAGGCAGAATAAAAAGATACTATCAGATACAGCTACCAACCTGACACGCTTGACCGAACCCGGAACACACAAACAAATTTACAGACAGACGAAATAAATACAAGATTACTCAAATGAAATTTCAGAGGAGGATTAATAGTACAAGAAGCAAAGAAAGATATCGCGCATCTTGGTTTCGTAATTCGGAATCTATATGACTAGTTAAAAACAAGTGCAGTTCTGGGTTGTAGCGGGTGGCAGAACGCAGGGTTAAGATTTCTTTGATGATTTGTAACGATGAAGATGTACGTGAACTTATAATATGGAAATTCCTACATGAATATTTATCATAATATCGGAAAATAGATATGATATAATCACACTACTTAATAACAACGTTCAATAAGAGATTCCGTCCACACGACGCCCGCACAATGCGCTGAGCCGTGAGAACTAGCGAGCATGTAAAAATCTACACATTAATGGGAAGGCTCTTGTACTTTATTTTAACATTTTGCTAGTTGGGAGTGGCTTTGCGCGTAGTGCGAGCCCCGTGTGGAATGAACCATTTGCTCTTATCTCATAAAGCAGCACCTAACAGAAAATTCTTAACTCTTCAGACTCGATCAGAAAGTTGAATTATTTTTTGAAGATGCTTGATCAGAAAATCGGAGTATTTTTTAAATAAAATCAAAATTAATGGAATATTTCTGAACGTATCCGGAAACTTAAAACATTTTTGAAATGTGATAAAATACACATACAACATTATTATTAAAAATAATTTTATAGTTTTTGAAATATTATATAATAGATCAAACATAAAAAAAGGTTTTAAAATAATTCACATTACGTTTTTTCGTATACCTACTGTTAAAGAAAAAAAAACATATTTTGTTAAACAAATAGATTGTAAATACTTAAAAATAATTATTAAGAAATTCACAAAATTTCATACATTTTTCTCAAATTCTGCTTGAAATCGTTGGTATCATAGAGGTGTACATTTCAATCAATTTGTGTAAAACACAAAGATTTGTATTCTTTTTCTAAAACCGTTGAGTAAATATTTCTAACGGTAAGGGAAACACAACGATTTCGACCGTACGAACTGTTCGGAAAAGCGAACAAATTGATTATACGGGTAATAGCTGTTTGTTCCCTAAGACGAACAAATCAGCCTGATGAAATAAATGTGTGATCTATGCAGATTTGAAAAAAACTGATACCAATTTTTTACTCCCGGGCCAAAGACACGACTACTAACTAATGTTTTATTTTCAAAGAGCACTATTAATTCATCAAAATAATAACCACTTCAGCGGTAACAATAATAAGATATATATTTAAAAAATGGAATACGTTTTCATTTCCTTACTCAGAAATTTGGTAATTAAAAATCAGCCTGTCTTTTATTGATTTTTGATATACCTACAAATTTTTTGAAATGAAATGGTTATCCTGAGATTTTATCAATTTTTCTGATTTAATATATCAATGGTAATGTCAGATTAAAAATATATTGAATCGTAAAATAGTAAAATTCTTGATTTTATTTGAATAAATAACTTGAAGTGGCATGATTTAAATTATGAACATGTTTTTTGTGCATCTTTCCCTCCCGTTGTAGATGGCTTTTAAACATTAATAAGTAAATAATATTATTATTTTATATTACATTACATGCATAATAGCATTTTCT
The DNA here is from genome assembly GCF_061612785.1 of Hesperophylax consimilis. NCBI lineage: Eukaryota > Metazoa > Arthropoda > Insecta > Trichoptera > Limnephilidae > Hesperophylax > Hesperophylax consimilis. The sequence continues at coordinate 6,595,109 of NC_142862.1, read as the reverse complement.
TCAAGCAAAATAATTTATAAGTGAGCATGATCATGTTCAATAATACATCAAGATAAAAACATATTTTGATTTATGTCCAATGACGATAGAATCACTAAGTGTGTACTTTGTTACAAGAATTATGTAAAACTATGTGCAAAAATAAATACAAGGCAAATTATGAATAAATTATTTTATTTATAAGCCCAGAAAAAAATCAAATATAAGATTTATAAAAACAGATTTAAAGTTAAAAATCTCCTTCCAACGAACAATTTTCCGTTGAGATTTTATTGTATAGTGTGGAAAATAAAGTTTGTTAGAAAATTTATTAATTTTTTTACAATATTTCTGCCTCAACTATTCAATATAAAATAAAACACGTTATTAGTCGATGTTTTTTTTCTTGTGTAAATCAAAACGGGCAGGTGATGTTATGCGGGACTTTAAACCTTATTCGTATCTACATAAGGAGTGATATTGTTAGTGGCCCATTTCCAAATGTTACACGACATGGTGAATCGCCTTAATACAAAAAATCAATCCAGATTGCAATATTCTGGTCAAAATTTGTGAAGGTTTATTATTTATTTACGTATCTATCTATGATGGTACTACGTGCAGTATATATTTTATCCAGAATAAGCCAACATCCAAATTAAGTTTACATCACATGAGGAAATCAGTGTTTTTAATTGTCAGCCTTCAACTTATCTTGATATACTTTCGATCCGTCGCTCGTAAAATTGTTGATTAGAACCTCAACAAGCTCGCGGTCACTCACAATTCACCAAAGTGGAAGGTAGGAGGAGGAAACGCAGATCGGATGTGTTAGAAGTTAGACCGAATAAGTATCACATGCGTCCGAAATTGACTAATTTACTAAACAAATGTTATTTTACTGTGATGCTGATACGAGCTCTACTTTAATAGTTTCACGAGCCGAGGGAGACAGAGAACTACTCTCTTCATTCTCAGAGGCAAGTGTATTTCACATTCTTGCACAGTGGCGTCTAACGCTAAGGAGATTTGGAGCTACGCACTCCCTAAATTTCGGCCAATCTTAAAATAATAATTAGTAACCAGTAATAATAACTAAAAACCAAAAATCAGAACAAATAAAAGCAATGAAATTAATACCATAAAAAAAATTATGTTCAATTCAACCTGCTCGAATTTTCGTTCTTTGTATCACCTGTCATAAGTCACGTGGTGAGAGCGGATTCCATACCGCTCATCGAAAAATGTCGCCTAGGCACATTAGTTGTCTATGCGGGCAGATCGTGGATTTTGACCATTGTATTGGAATTTCTCCGAAAAGTGAGTGGCGCTCATCAATCCCTTGGAACTCTTCGGAGAGTCGGAAATATCTGAAGACACGATACCTTTATTTGTCGTGCCGAGATGGCACCACTTTAGTTCACAGTTCGCATACAGATAATTTCAGGGACAGGCGATTTGTTTAGCTCACCGTTTTTGTTAGTATACTACTACCGTGCTAGATACTCTCTTCATTCACAGAAGCGAGTGCTCTTCAAACTCTTGCACTCGGGTTCCCTCGGGTAGTCTCGCCGAGACAGTGGGCCAGGCAATGAGGTTAATGTACTATATAAAGCTGACTTGACAGCAACCTGCCGAAGGAACCGTCGACACATTGATAAATTACACCGGTATAATGCGTTCCTATCAAATCTCGAAAAACTTTTCACAATCGTTAAAATATTCTCAATAATTGTGTTAATCGTGCGTCTGACCTATTGAAGCCACCAAATCACAATGGTGTTATGCAACAAAAAAGAAAATTTCGCCCGGGGATCTACGTTACCAGTAGGTAAACTGTTCTGTTACGAGACACCAGAAGCGGTAACGGATGGTAATTTTGAACTACGAAACTAGTTTTTGAGATACGGTTCCGATTTTTTTACGGGGTCAGTTACCTTAAGATTTCAATCACTGAGATTGCCAACATTCTGATTGAATCATTTAAACATAGTGTTGTGTATATAAAACAACTTTATGTATCAAGAAAACAAACTTTTAAAATTCAGTTCACCTGATCTGTCTTACCATTAATGAGTCGAGAGTACATTGTACATGCACAATCATGTGAAATAGTTTATGTTTCTGTACGATTTAATGACTAACAAATATATATTATGAAGGTATAGTTAATATGGTTACATCTTGATCGGGAGTATGATAAATATAATGTCATAATGTTAGCATGATTTTCAGGTGGAAATAGGTGAAGCAGTTTTTTTGTCAATGATTTCTCTAAAATATTTCTTGATGGTGTTCAATTTATTTTAATTTCAATGTGTTTCCTCTAGTTGTGATCTATAATATATAAATAAAGACGTAAATGTTCGTTTGTTCAAAATCTTAAATATCTGATTTTTTTTCACCGATTGCGTTGAAGTTTTGACATAACGTTTGCATTCGAATATGCGTGTGTTTTTATATGCCAAGATGTCATGTTGGTCGTAACAGCAAAATGCGCCTATTGTTTCTCCATCTGTACAGACATACTGAGCCATAGCAACGCGTGGCGGGGGACAGTTATTTTAAAACAAATCTATGGGGTAGTGAAATTACTAGGAGTCGGAATTATCAATGGACGGAGAATAGGGGGAGAAAATTGTTTGAGAAAGACCTCCTCATCATTTTGGAAAACGCATTTGACTTAAGCGTTAGCGATGCGTATTAATACTGGTTTTCAGATTTTTCATATTAAACATTTATACTTTATTGGAAGCCTTAAATCTTTGTTGTTTATTTAGAAAAAAATCAAAAATATGGTTTTGAATTATTAGATAGCTTTAAACACCCTCAAAAGAACATTTTATTTAGCTAACTGCCAAAATGTTTTAAAATATTTTTTTTCTAAGAATTCTTTGCCAACTGTCTTTGTTCAGTTTTACGATCTTATACTATAAATCTGAACATAGAGTAAAACTCTTGGCAGTATTTTTTATTGATACTGGTTATAACGTACGTTTTATTACTGGAGAGGTTTTTAAATTTATATGGATAGGTGGTAAAATAATGATGATAAGAAATTAATAATTTGAAACAGCTGTAAATAGTTTATTGGGCTCGAAACGCCAATGTATTTAGCAATCAAGTATTTGTTTCGATTGATAATAATATACTGTTGGTATGGTCAGTAAAATGGTTCTAAGATGAAAAAACACTTTGTTCTGTTATTTAACACGATGTACGTAAGAAAAATTGACAGTGTAACTTTAAATGCAACTTAGTGATTTGTCGAAAGATTCTTGCTCTATTATACGAGTCGTATTTTATGAAATATTTTCACAATTTTTGCTTAATCATAATATTTTTTATGTTGGCGCGCTCTCTCTAACAATCGTAGTTACATATCTGCCGTTCAAACCATCTTCTTCTTCTTTTTGAATACTTATACGGAGCTTTAAGGAGGTATTTTTCAAAGTGGGACGCAGGTAGGATTATGAAGAAGATGTATAGATGGGAGGAAAATGAATTCATAATAGAGGGAAACCGTAGAATTAGCTTATTATAACTTTTCAATGCATGTATCACGATGTATTTTTTATTTTTTTTATTTTTTATTTTTATTAATAATTTTCTTTTGTTACATGCATAAAAATATAATTACAAAAATCAAGTATTACAAAAACAAGTATTACATTATTAAAATTATTATAGTATTACAAAAAGCATTTCATTCACAGGTAAAGAAGGTACTATAAAAAAAGTAGCTTTAAGACAAGAAAAATAAAATGATACAATTAAATAAAAAATATAATAGAATAGTATGCATATTTACCAAAACAAAATCCCACATAGGCATCGCCAGTTCGTGGGTATACTTATTTTGTTTAGTGCAGTTTATAAAACAAATAATTCGGTTTTTACAAAATTATAATTAAGAAGAATAGGTTGAAAAATAGAAAAATTAAAGATTTGTAAATTTACAAAAGGTAGGATGTTATAGCAGGTAAGTATTTGTGTCAATGGTAGTGATCCAAGTCTTTATTACATTTTTGCATATGCTGTAAGACGATATATTTTTAGATCTAATTTATATAGTCTGATAGAGTGCATTGTAGATTTTTGGGGCAATGAAAAAAGCATGTCTCTGCGCAAGCCTAGTTTTGCATAGTGGAACCTCATATGCATTATTTACTCTACTGCTAGAACGATTTTCGTTTTTTTGTAAAATGTACATTTTGTGAAAATATATATTTCAGACATTGCATAAAGTAATTTTTTCTTATATCTAAGAGTTTAGCTTCTTGAAATAATTGCAAGGAGTGGTAGGTAACATCTTTTTGCAACATTATTTTTAATATTAATTTTTGAGCTATTTCTAGCGGCTTAATGTGGTTATTATAGATACCCCCCCATCCAATTATTCCATAAGATATTGATGATTGTACCAATGCATGATAAACCAGTTTCATTCTTTTGATAAAATGTAAGTTAAATACCTAAGTTTATTTTCAAGCTTTTCTACGTGATTTGTCCATTTTAGTTGGCTGTCTATAGTAATTCCTAGGTATTTAACTGTGTTCCCCGAATTCATTTCTACACAGTTAGAACACGAAACAGGGTTGCAAGTATTGTTGTGAAACCTTATATTTAGGTGAGTTAAGGGTGCCGTCTTTTTGGTATTATAAAATGGGATATAAATAGTTTTTTCACAGTTCAGAGTTAGAAGGTTTTGGTTTAGCCATTCTTTGACAATGCACTTATTTGGATTTTCAGAGACTTCTTTCCAAGATTTACCATCGACTGTGATTGCAGTATCATCAGCATACGAGAATAGTTTTCCCGGAATACTGATATTACACAGATCATTGATATAGATTAGGAACAATAACGGACCGATAACTGTTCCCTGTGGAACCCCATGTCTCACAGATTCTGGTTTACTAATAATATCATCAATTTTTGTACATTGTCTGCGATCAAGTAAATAATTTGTTAAAAGTGACAGACAATTATTTTTAATTCCTATATTATTGAGTTTTCTAATCAGTTTATTATGATTAACTGTATAAAACGCTTTTTTCAGGTCTAAAAAGATTGTTACACTTTTAATATTTAAGTCAAGATTGGTGTATATATTTTTTGTTAGATTAAATAGAGCATCATCTGTACTAAGACCTTTAACATATGAATTAGAAACGTGAGACAAACTGCTTAGATTGGTTATTAAGCCTACGTAATAGATAAAAAAAATGGCGAGGTTCTATGTCACAAAGTACACGGATATAGAGGTTTAGTATTATTTGTTAACAAGTCTATTGTTAGATAAGGTGATGTTAGGTAACGTAAGGATATGCTATGTAATGTAGGTTTAGGTAAAAATTTCCGAAGAAAAATTAAATAGCAGATTTATAAATATTATATAAACAAATCGAATAATGCAAAATACGCAAAAAATAACGCAATGGCAAGTTAAGAACATATTGTCACTAATTATTTTCAGAAAAATTTAAGAACTAGTTTCTTTCGAAAAGCGTCATTTTCAGATTATGACTGGAAACTTGAAATACAGTATTCACTGGCGAAGTCTTATATAATTTCATTACGGACCAACGTGCAACTTGATTTGCGCAATTTTACATCTCGTAGTGTATTTTCAGTCACGTGGTGTCGAATCCAATATGAAGACAGTTCAAAATGATTATTTGGAAGAATCACTGACGATTAGAACACCTAAGAATAAGAAAACATGTGGACAGAAATTGAACGTGTCCCCGAAACAATTTCGACCCTCAAAATTTAAATTAAATTGATATTGCACACACTTTATGACCATCCCGTCACCTATTTTATACCGAATCATTTTTCATTACGGTAAACAATATTTTTAAAAAAAATAAAAAAACAGCCAAAAAAACTTATTTTACACACAAATGAATAAAAAACCTTAAACTTTTTTTTTCATGTGCTAATTAAATATTATTGACATGAAGCTGTTATGCCTTAATTATCACATTTTTTTAAAATTAAATGATTTGTTTCACTGCCACATCCATCAATTTTAATATATTATTAGTATTTGTAGAAGGATTTCGTTATTTTATTTCAAATTAATATTTTCGTGACGCCCTAGCAAGGCCGACGGCATTTTATACGAGTATAAGTTGTTACGAATAAAACATTTTTAAAGCTAGTATTCGAATGTACGTACAAGTGTAAGCGATAAATGTCCGCTAGATATTCATATCGGGCCAAATATCTGACAGCTTGTTTAAACAAACATGTTTTTTTTTCAAAGAAGTTGTTCCTCGTGGGTATAAATCTGAAAATCTCTAAAATGTTATATTGCATACTTAAGATTGTTTTCGTTTATTCTAATAATTAATGAAATCCTCTCTGGGATCTCCCGTGATGAGGATTTCATTTATATATTTTGAAAAATGTAGTAGTCAGGATACTATGAATATTTTAAAATAAATTATTCTGTGTTTTTCTGAAAAAAATTATAAATGTATTACATGATGTTTTTTAGTGCAGTTGAGTGATTTCGTTTTCAGTCAGTATTTGGTGTCAGTATATTTTCTATTTCTTATCTCCTTACGTTTTGTATCCAGTTTTTTTATTTTATATTATATGATTTAAATATTATATTATTGCTGTGAGTTTTGAATGCGAGTGGAATTTTGCTAAAGAGTTTAGTACAATAGTATAAGAATCTTTTGTGTCCAAATGTTGTATTTGTAGTTGCTTGTAGGATATGTTTATGACCATGAGATTTAGTGTTTCCAATAAACGTGTTAATTTTTATTTCTTATGTTTATCTTTTTTTATGAATGTAAAGAAGTGTTGTTTCAGATTAGAGTGTTTCAATTGTCATGATGTTAAAATTATTGAAGATTTGGTCAGTGGTAATTCGTAAAGGGACTTTCGAAATAATTTTAACTGTGGCTTTTTGTGTTTTAATTTGTGATTTTAGGATATTGTCATTTGCACTGCCTCAAACGATAAAAAATAATTATATAAAAAAAACATAAACATTGTGTTCCTTGACTTGTACTATTATGAAAATCACGTGGAAATATGAAATGATTAGAAATTATGCACCCATCATATTAATGAGAGTGTCGGTTTAACGGTTAGAAATATTTGTCTTTTTTACATGAATCATACTGTCAAACTAAACATTTATCATCTTGCTGATGGTACAAAGGATATTGTGAAAGATTTAACACTCGCCAATAATTGTTCTTGCTGATAAAATTTACGTCAGATGGCCGATAACAATCACTGTATATTACAATTCTGAAGTTATCAGTGATACATCGATTATCACATGAAAATTACAATGTTTACCGCTGACATATTAAATCTGGTACAGATACAAATCTGTACAGATACAAATCAAATTTCGCCTAGACATAAAGAATGATAAATATCACGCCATTGAAATATTTAACTTTTATAATCACACTAGTAAACATGGCTTGATTTTACTTGACAGACCCCATGTAATATTCATATGAATTAGAAAAAATGTTTTTGTTTTATTGAGTTTTATTTTTCAATGTAAATTTGTTACTTACATTTCGTTTACTTTGCTACCGTTTTAGTTTTAAGATTGCTAGTTAATGACAAGGTTGTGTCGCAATCGGTAGCAAAGTAAACGAAATTTAAGTAACAAATGTACATTGAAAAATAAAACTCAATAAAACAAAAATGTTTAGAAATTGTTACATAGTTAATGCCCAAGAAATATAAAAAAAATAGTAAAAATATATTTATTTTATTAATTGTTATTGTAATTATTATTTATGAAGTCTGTTGTTGCAAATTGCGGAACTCCAATAAATAGAAAATATCCAAAATTTTCGCAATTGAATAAATGTTTTCATAAGTGCTTAACACGTATGGTTGCACGCTTGAATTAATTTAGAAATAACAGCTTTTAAAACGGGTAAAAATAATGGTTCAACCGTGCAATTTTTGGTTGGTTATGCCTTCGGCGTTATAAAACGCGGAATAATGAATAAGTTATTACATAAAGCGGCAATTTTGAGAAAACATGCACACGTTATAATTTTTGGAATTGAATAAGGTAAACACGTAGCGCTGTGACGTCATCATTCAATTTGTGCTATGAACAGGTAGCGGAATAAATTGTGTCGAATTCTAAAGTGACGTCGTACGGAATAAGGAAAAAACTCATGTTGTAGGAGGGAAGAAACACAGAGTTCTTGAACTCAAGTATGAGTTGTAGAAGCGACACGTTCTCATGTGACAAATTTCAACCGTGTACATATATTAGGCGCGTGTTTGGCGTGTTTCACCACTATGCGCCACTGCCCAAAGGATCAATAACGCTAGTTCCGCGGAGCATCTTCCATTATAATACCGACAGAACAAACACAGCAAACCTAATTCACTCATGCGCTTTAAAGATCGCAATCCGTTTATTTGCAATCTATCAAACAGGCATTATAGGATGGACAGGATACCATTAAAATATCAGCAGGCCCTGTACATTACGCTCAGTTTCTGAGAAACTAACTCGACTCTGGCTTCGATTAAATTAAGATCTAGTCACTAAACATAGCTAAATTCTATGGAAACAACATAAACTCTCACCATTTTCATGGCGAAGCGAAACTTATTATTTTTCTTCAATTCTAATTGAGTTACAACGTGATTGGCAATACGGATTATTCAGCTTCATTAATTTAGTACCTGAGTTATTTAATCAACATCATTCTCAATTAACCTACATTCTATTTATATATAAATAACTCATTCACTTCATACTTCCGACATAAGAGTATTATGTCTTTAAAATTATCATTAATTGAAAAATAAAACGAAAAAAACGCATTAAGTACCATTAAATTTAGAGGTGCGAAGTCACTCATTAATACAATAGATAATTATTTCAGGTTTGGGATCACAGGGGCCTATTTACAAATACATAGCTTTGAAATAAACGCAAATAAAGATTAGAATGTTCATATGCCTGTATGACCGACTGATATGCCCAATTGTATCTTTTAAACGGTTGTACGTACTAGAGAGAGCTCCGTGTCACCAATAAATATTATTATTTTTTTGGTAAACTAATGTTTAAGACAAGATTTTTTATGCATAGCACAAAGGGTAACAATTATTTTACAAGCAATAATTATTAGCCTGAAAAACTCATCCACATTGAAAAATCTCCTGATAAAAGATACATGACGCCAACGGGACCGGTCGACAGCTCTGACCACTGAGATATGGCGGCTTATCTCTTATCCGCGAAATAATTCAATCTATACTAGTGTTTCATTCAACAATTACTGATGCTGAATTCTAGACGTAGTCATTAGATTATACACGGATTATAATACAATTATCAATTAATTGATTTGTTCATTAACTTGAATGCTGAAGAGAGGAGAAACGAATTTTGGTATTCGTGATCTGGACGCGAGAAAACGATTAAATTTTACGGGACGCAGCTTCTAACTAAAATATTGATCTTCATATTATGCTTCTTGACGTCTTTAAAATCTTGTGAATTGCTTGCTAGCGGTTCTCTGGTAGGCAGCTACAGTATTAACATGTAATGTTACACTTAGAAACACATCTATATAAACAAAAATGTTAATTTTCGTTTGTTCAAAATCTAAAATCTCCGAAAGATCATCACTGATTGATTTGAAATTTTGACACAACTTTGCATTCGAAAACGTGTGTATTTTTATACATTTATTATATAAATGTCTTATGTAACAAGTAAAAACATTTTTAAAAATATAAAAAAAATAGCGCCATCTATTGGACGTAAAAGCAATACGCGCTATTGTTTCTCAATCTGCACAGACAGACTGAACCACAGCAACGCCTGGCGGGACACAGCTAGTAATAAATAAAAAATAAAAAAACATGTTTGGAAACATTGAATAACATACTTCGAAACAATTAATAACATAGTCGTTATATTTATATTTTAAGTGGCCAAAAATAAAACTGGCATAGATTTTGTTTTACTATAATAAGTAATAAAAGTATTGTATATCAATTATACCGATGGCCTAGCGAACATATGTTTAAAGTGCAGTTTTAAGTAAAAACAAATACATCTTTTGTAACAAGATAAGATAAATAAATAATAAATCGGGCATTTACATTAATTTTGTTGCTTTACAATTATACTTAATCTTGAGTATTATAGATAGAATTATATTAATTAGTGCGCTAGGCCATCGATTAATTGAATTAAATTTTGGACCAGCCCTGTTTGCACCAACGGTAACATCGGTATGTCGAATTAAATTTATCAGATCCGGTTTTTGACACACCCATGATTACATCTTCCCAATGCGATGAACGGTTTCGATTTCATTTGCTCCATTCAACAATTTACGTAATGTGTTCATTCTGGTTTTATTAAAGTGTTCCAGTTGTACCAGGCGTGGAATTATATCACTTGGAAAAAACGTTAAAGTTTTTAAAAACTAAACGAAATTAAACGCAGTGTGTGTTAGGTAATCTAGGTGTTATTAGCGGTGAGTTTTAGCTAATTTGGACACGTGCATAATACCTTCGGTACATGTTATCAATGGAGGGTTGAGTTTTTTTTTATCTGAAACCGCATATGAGTCCCAACTGCTCCTAACCGTCTGGAGCCATATCTATGGCATCTCCAATTGGGGTATGTTGGGAGGCTGAAGGCAGAGAGGAGAGAGAAGAGATGAAGAAGAGGAAGGAGGGGAAGTACCTAGCTATTCAGGTCTGGTATACCAAACACGGCCAAAGAAATTTCAAGCAACATTTCAATTCTCAAAGGTAGTCTTACACCAGGGTAATACTGAGAGTATTTTCCCTCTGGAACATGCCGCAAATATACTGTATATTATTTCAAAAGAGTAATTTGAGAAAAATTACAAAATAACAAAATAAAATTTACCTACGCACGCCGAGATTTGAAACCGCGACATCGATCACGGCGGCCGTTAATGACAACCGAGGCCGTCAACGACCACGGAGGCCGTCAACGACCACGGAGGCCGTCAACGACCACGGAGGCCGTCAACAACCACGGAGGCCGTCAACGACTTCGGAGGCCGTCAACGACCACGGCGGCCGTCAATGACCACGGAGGCCGTCAACTACCACGGAGGCCGTCAACGACCACGGTGGCCGTCAACAACCACGGAGGCCGTCAACGACCACGGAGGCCGTCAACGACCACGGCGGCCGTCAATGACCACGGAGGCCGTCAACGACCACGGAGGCCGCCAACGACCACGGAGGCCGTCAACAACCATGGAGGATGTCAACGACCACGGAGGCCGTCAACAACCATGGAGGCCGTCAACGACCACGGAGGCCGTCCACGACTACGGAGGCCGTCATAGACCTATTAGTGGCAGTTATTGATTGTGTAAAAAATATTGTTAAAAATTAGGCAGAAATGTTTTGATTCGATCTTCAGGCAATATAATTTTTTGTATTATTTTCATAATTTTCTTGTTAGATATTTATTTGTCTTTGTATTGTGTTATTTGGATGTTTGATAACGAGATTGGCCAACATCAGAGTAATTTTTAATAATAGGAACGGCTGCGCGGCCTTCTTCATACAAAACTTAAATTTAGATTTGAGGCCAAAATTCTTGATCAAACTGAATAATTATTTTTTTAACCAAAAGGTATAGCAAATATCTAGTACGCATATGTACTGCTTCATTTATTTGTATTTTAAAATAGAAAATATAGGCCAATAACTTATTCAATTTCTTTTGATTTTTAAGGCAACTTTGACAATTTTTTGGGTGTTAATGGTAGTTATTAAAAAAATAATCTTTCCCGACCTACTATTAAAAATTAAAAATAAAACATCGTAAAAAAGACAAACTTATATTCAAACATAAATCGATCGTTTGAAAAATAAATTTGAACCCACAAAAATAGTTTTTTTTCAATTTTTTTTTGTTTCTTTGTATTTCATTATATTTAAATATTTAAAAAAGTCAAGATTATTTTTTCAGTAATTACCATTTAATCATAAATAATTGCCAAAATTTCCTCTAAAATTGTGGGAAATCAATTTCTTCAACTGCCCATATTTTATGAATTGAAACACAAATAAATAAATTAGTAGATATTCGTACTAGATTTTTGCTACACCCTTTGCTTTAAAGAATAATTCTTAAGTTTGGTTGGGTATTGTGACCTCAAATCTAAATTAAAGTTTTGTATGAAAAAGGTCGAGCAACCGTTCCTCTTAACTGTAGCATACGGAGAAAAATGCGTACAGATGATTTATCAAAATATCACTCAAATATGAGTGCATGCCTATTCCTAATAAAATACTAGTCATTCAGAATATATCTGAATGCGTATTCACGCAGGTGGACTTGTCTAAATAAATATAATGCATCTGTGAAACTCACAATGCCTCTAGAGAAGTAGACATTTTCAACCATAACTTGATATCATATAAAATTCAGCTTTATAAATTAATAAATTAAAATACTTTTATTTTATTCGATTTTTTTTTGTTGTGAAAATTACATTATTATCACTCATAGTGAATAGTATAGCTATGCGACAAGTTGTATTTTTTCTATTTGTTTTTAATTTTATGTATTTCTTTATTATGTTTATTTTTTTTGCCATTTAATATGTTGTGTAGGTAAAAAATACTAAATTTAATTGGTCTAGAATATATAATGAATGTTTATTGTTATAATTTTTTACTGTACGACTGTTTTCTTCCTAAATAAAAATAAATAAAAAATAAAAAAAATAAAAATGAACTTCGAAAATATTTTAATTTTTAAGAAAACGTGTTCCGACTTTCCCATAACATATTCGTGCTTTACTGACAGTTTTTTTATGAAAACTTTCAATTTAAAAAAAAAAAAAGTTCGTTAAAAGTCTGCAATGAAACGTCGGGAAACGAATAATATTTTTAATAAATTAACAATATTTAAACTGCAATCCGGAGCTACAATTGAAACAATACGTAGATTTCGAAATAGTTAGATGCTCTTTCTTCCTCTACTATGTCTTTCATCAATCTTCCCCTGGAGTATCGATTGGATATTTGTGACTTGTATAGGCCAATAAATTCACCAATATATTTTTTTATTATTACACTCCCTAATGAGCTTTTACACACTACAAAGTTTAATAGTAGAGTATCACAGTTATTATAAATTCTACAAAACTAAAACAATAAAGGAAACATAATACAACGAAAAAAGAAAAAATACTAAATGTTACAACAAAAGCATATAATAAAATAAGATACATTAAATTATAGATGTCTATTTGTGTCTCGATATATAAAAGAATTGAAATAAACAATATTTATATTGATTATTTTTAAGATGAAATATATCCCCCAGATCAGAGTATTTATTTAAAGAGACTGTGAAGTCTTGGAATCGGGGAATTTTGATAAGACAGGGTCCTGGTGTTGTAAAAATAAAAGGGTAGTAAATTTCGGCAAGATCTTTTGGGTATGTGGATGATGATTAATTGGAGTAACTCAGGACAGTCAATTTTGTAATGAAGTATTTTATGTAGTACTATTAAATCTGTGTTAATTCTTCTTTCTGAAAGTTTTAATAGGGACAATTTATCTAGTAAATAGTTATAATCAATGTTTTCTACAGGAATATGCAACTTATACTTTATATACTTCAGGAACTTATGTTGAATCTTTTCAATGTTATCGGAATGAATATTGTAAAAGGGAGACCATAATGTAGAGTTATACTCTAGTTGGCATCTAACAAGGGTTTTGTGCAACATGATAAATGTGCCTAAATTATTGAAGTCTTTTGAAACTCTCAAAACAAATCCAAGAGTCTTAAGAGCCTTATTGATAATGTTATTAATATGATACACAAAAGTTAGTTTGCTATCGAACAATATACCTAGGTCAATAATTTCACTGACGCAATTTAAGTTTTTATCATTTAATGTATATTGAAAAAATATTGCATTATTTATTCTGTAAAAATTAATGAACTGAAATTTCTTTATGTTCAATGCAAGTTTGTTGATAGAGCACAATTCAAAATTGAAACTTTTATTGAAAATTTCTCCTTTTTATTTCCAGAACATTATTTGTTTTAATTTATCACTTTATTTTACCTCTTTCGTTTAACCTATAAAACATGGTATAATAATTGCTCACACTTTTGCATAATACGCAGAATATGTACCTGAAAAATATAATAATGACTTATATCACAATCCAGTGATTCTCACTTTAATCGTCACTTCCTAGTAGGTACAGAGAGCGACAATTGCGACTTAGGAATTAGATTTCACTGTATTCATTACTGTTATTACTAGTTGTTTTAATTTATCATTGAGATATGTTATTCGTATTCTTAATTTAAATAGACACAATTTAAAAAAAGAATCCAACAAAATATTTTTAATATAAACATAAAACATCGAACACAAACAACTTTTTATCTAAAAAGGACAAAAAATATTTGAATATCACGTACGAATTTATTTATTTTAAATTATAATGTAACATCACAATATATTTGCTTGACATAAAAAAAAATACGCAGTACACAGCCTTACAGAGATAAAAAACAAAATACTCACCATCTCTGTACGGGCCGATGAAATAAAAATAATAAAAAAATGTATTTACAAAATGGACGGTGTTCTTGGATGTATTTTATTAAATTGTTATCCGTTTATAACTTAATTTGCATTTTGTTTGTGTAAACGGATAATATGAAACTAAGGTTCAAATCATTCAATATTTATTATAAGTTTTTTCATTCTACGTATTAATTCTATGGTAGTTTCCTGTCTCAGTATAGTGGGAATTACAGAAAAAAATTTCAATACGTAGAGAAATTAAAAAAAAATACTATATGAAGAAACGTTTCGCTCCTGCCGGACCCAGTACCAACATTACGTTTAGGATGTGCACCGTGCGTTAAAATACCCATTAGCCCGACCATTAAACATACGAGTATCATCTAATTGTCGTTGCCAAAGAAGTCTGTCATAACTATGCGCTCAGAAGGAAACCTAATATGGTATCACTTTCTAACTTTTAAATAATATACACGATTTAATTACAATATTGCATTTCTCATGAATATCATTGTAATATTTCAATATTAAAGAATAGAATTGTATTCAACAGAAGAGATATTTTAAAATTTTATCTTCTTTTCATTTTAAAATTATGAGTTAACTGAAAGACGCGTGTGGTGCGTGCCACCTATGTATTTAAACAGGTTAGGTATTATATAGAGTGCACGGTAATGGGCAAAAATGGGTTCAAGAACAGAAGCCAGAAACTACGAGTTATTCTGCACTACGCGCTGGGTCCGTTAAGACCTATTTACTTTTGAAACTCCGATATAAATTAAAATTTAGAAAAATTGTGTCAGATCGATTTATATAATCTCTGCGAATAGAACTGACGATTCCAATCATAAATCAATCGGTCACTGAACGGAATCTGATTCATGCGATTGATCTAGTCATCTAGTCTAGTGAACCCTACTTCAAAGTGTGTGGCCAAATCTCATTATACATAAATATAAACACATTGTTACAATGATTTTATCTCGTTTCATTCACTGAAATGACAGCGCAGAAATATTATGTTCAAATGGTTATGGTACGTTTTTAGAGGTCGCTTCGTGTTTTCATGACCAAAGTGTCAAGAAACTGAGACAATAGAATAGGTTGGCAGGTTATTATATTCAAAATTCTAATAGGTAGAGTTCGGCCAAAGAAATAACGGAATTTTCATCTGCTTTTGATAGTCATTAGCAAATAAGTTAGAAACCAACTTCAAACAAATTTAATAATTTGGCCAGATGAAGTGGAACTACGGCACGAAAATTGGGGTAAGGTTGGGTTGAGTTAATTATTATAATTTTGTAAATTAACACAAATTATCCCTAAATACATAACCATAATTATAGACATTCAATGCATTGGGTTTATTTTTGTAGCATTATGCTCGCCTCCTATGAACATCAAATCTGTGTGTAAGAGGCAAGTAGATTCTATAAGAATACCTAAGCATTAAGCATGACTAACTTGTCTTAATGGCCGACCAAATTTTTATGAATGGAATTTTTCTTCGCGCTCCAATCCTCAATATTCAATTAAAATTAACGAAAAGGAGCCAGACAACATTAATTATTATAAACACCAATTCATTGTATAGGTATTTTAGGAAAGATTCCATCGATGAATATGTTCTTAAATTCATCAGAAAAAAATGCTGTGTACGCATAATCTAACTATAAAGCAGGATTTCATCAGATTTTCTAATAAAATATTCGTCATTGTTTCATCTAAGGTTTTGTACAGTTACATTACTAGTTATATAATTCCTGCTTAAATTGTGTGTTACCTACAGTTGTTTTCTAGAACGGAGTTTGAATAAAACTGTATTTTAATCAAGCCAATTGGCGTAGAATGCACGTACTTGCGAACACGATTCTTTCTCATATTGGTTGAAAAAACAATTCTTCCGGAGCAAACAATTCAGTCAAAGTAGTGAAAAAACTTGTTTTCTGTATAGTGAATATACCAAAAAAGAATTTGAGATAAAAACACAAAATAAGCGTGCCATTTTAGCGATGTTTATCATCTCTGATAACATTATGAAGCCTTGTATAAAGTTCATTAAACTTAATAAGCTATACAAACGCTTCGATTGAATGCACATTTATAACCAGATAAACAATTTTGCCATAGTTAAACTTATAAACATGGACTTCCACCTTATTTTTGCCACTATATCAATGAAATAACTTTCATATAATAAGTTTTATGAAAAAACATTTTTGTGTCTTAATTTTTATTTCACTTTTCTCAGTAAATCTGAACGTTTATCGCATTTTAACGTAACGTATCTGGAAAATTTGAGAGTCATCAGTGCTTAACACAACCTACAGAGTTACGTAGAAGTACTAGAAGATATATTCTTACTCTTGTAATGAAACAAACAGCACGTAAACAAAATAAAAATTGTAGAAATACTTCATGCTCTAATAAAATCTGGGACTGTGGAATACAAAATAATATGGAAAAGATAAAGCACAAGTGCTGTTTTTTGATTCTCTTAACTAGCACGGGAACTGTGATATTCTAGATATTAGTTTTAGAAGTTACCCATAGATGGCGCCTAAATGTCGGTAATGCGGGTATTTAGACTTAAATAATAAGGATTGCAACCTCAAGGTTGGTATCCGAGATAATTTTTATTTATTACCAAAGTGTTTTGTTGACCCCGAAGTTTTTATTTTAAATACTTTTCAAGACAAATCCGGAGTTACAACAGGAACGTCGCTTGTTTGATGCTGAAGAAAGTTTGAAATAATATTAAGTTTATGAATTTTACTGAGGTACAAAGGGAGATATCTAAACATGCAACACTTGATCGATGGCAATTTTAGTTGTTAATTCATAGACGTTGAAGGGTGTTGATGGTCGTTTATAATCTGCATAACTGGAGTAATTTGATGTAAGGTAAGGTAATTTATACTAATTTATGTCGAAAGCTGGATGCCAAAAGGTTTATGAAGATACAATAAAGTGCTAACCATGGACTAGGAATCCGGAGGTATTATTAAAATTGAATGTGGATGTAAATGAAACATTCAATAGAGATTTGCAATGAAATAAATCTTTAGGTAGATGTCATGTTAAAACAAAAGAAGTGTACCTATTCAAATATTTTACCTCATTCTCAATCTGCAATACGAAATGTTATCAGGAAACTATACTGGGCGCTTCAGTTGAAAATGGCATTTCGTGCTGTGAAATTATATCTATTAACAATATTACAGTCATCTAAGCTCGATTATGTAATATTTTAAGGTTTCCGGAAAAAGACATTCACGTCACATACTTTAGTGGTTCTCGCTGCAAGAACAAATTCAAGTAAAATAATTTAAAATGCGCATTTAATAAAAGCAAGTCAAAACTGTTTGTTATTAAAAAACCGCTAACACGAAAAATGATTTAATTTTCTTCTCTATTTTATAGCCCACAGTAATAATATCAACGAGTGGTTCACATTAAAATTAAAACCCAGGGTTGGGGTTTTTCATCGGTTTTCGACAACCCACTTTGTAGAAATGTAAAATCACTGATTTATAGTTTAAGGCATAAAGCGTATAAAAGAAGATTATTTATTAGCTTCCAGTAGAGACTTTAACTTAATCTAAGGCTGCTGCCCCTAACCGTACAGAAGTGCTCTAACTTCTTAATGTGAGTTATGACGCAAATACCATCATCTGATTATTTATGAATGTGTGTACTTCGCTAAACGAATATTTGTCGAGAATATCTATAAAATTTATCATTTCCACCAGTGAAAATGATTCTAGATGGATCGACTTCTCTGGCTAATTGAATTAACCGAGATTGAATAGTATATTTCAAATTGTCAAAACTGTCTCTTGATATAAACACCATACCAGTGTTCATGCGAATTTGTAACTCCATTGTGTATATTTACTCTGTATATTCTCATAAGAAACAATAATATATATAATGTGGAGCAATTTCCTGATAGTGCTTGAGAATTAAATAAATATTTGACAAAAACTTGTTTTTAAACATAAATTTGTTTAGTTCACTTACTTTTTTTCCATAGTTATTTCCACTTTTCCTTAGAAAAAAAATCTTACTAGCTGAAATATAGTAAATTAATGTATATTTTAATATTAAATGCCTCTGTTTCACACCTTCGATTAAGAAATTATATCTCAAAAATATCCGACAACTAAAATACCAAGACAGCAATCTACACTTCACATACATATATATATATATAACACGTCGTTTACTAACACGTCGATCGATCGCTTCGTTGCGACGTGAAAGAAGGACAAACCAACAAACTCGCATTTATAATATTATTGGGATTATATGCATATATATGTATATATATAAATATTATATGCACTAAAAATGTTATGCTTTCATATTTAAGCAAGAAAAAAATAAATAACATAAACATTTGTTACAGCAAATAATTTCGTAAGTCTAAGGTAGAAATTCTTATAATTACTATATACTGTACTGTACATGTGTGTAAATAGCTGTAATGCATGTTAACTCTTGACTGGCCAAGATGCTATAAACAATCGTCAATAACCATGTGGGTCTTCCGACGACCCCATGAATTTTTCTTGTTTTATGGGCTTTTAAACTGTAGAAATCCCAATGATTCAGTCAATTATTAATGGTAACTTATGTATTTGCGTAGGAATAATATAATAAAGTGATTTGTCAAGTATTTAAGCAAATGTAAGGAGGATAGTAATTTTAGGTACTACCTACTCCCCCACTTGGTTGCGGGATAGTTAAGTACAAATATATCATAAATGCGGTAAAGGACATTGTTTTCCGATTAGAGAATTGATGCAAGTCGGCGCCTTGAACTACTACAATGGAAACAGGTCAATAACTACAACTCTACAATACTATGAAGGCAATAATTTTATTGGTAAACACAATAAAGTTAGATTGATTCAGGAAATAATAAAATGCGGGTTGTGAGGTTAGCTAAAGTAATATATCAAGTTCTACCATAGAAAACAATATACATATTATTATATTTTGTTTATTAATGCAAGATAAAACTGAAACTACGTCATTCGAATGAATTGGCATAAATTTGCATTTATCACAATGTTTTTTATTACAACAGAAACACCATAAAAATATGAATAACACACCAGAAACATAATATTTGGGTAAAATTTAAAATTATTGAATCCTGGTAAAATAAACATCCTTTTCAAAGATCTCGTGGTTCATTGAGTTGAGGCCTTATAAATTTGCATTTGGAACTGGTTATCAAATACTTTTCCTTCAAAATCATTTTGATATTATTGTACACTCTCCAAAAAACAGGTTTTAATTTAAAAATGAGATATATTTAAAACCATTGATTTATTTTTAACTACTAAACTTAACTAAAAGTTATCTCACAGAATTGAAGCCGATAACCATTTGATGAATTTAATAGCAGAGCGATAAGTTCATATGCTGTGGTGCGAATATAGACATCGAAACGTAGCTTGAAAAGGCTTTAGCTATGTTTAATCATTAGCGCTAAATTTGCCAGATGTTCTCAAATCTTCCACATTCATAAAAACGTTTCGCTCTTGCCTGAAGATATTCCCCGAATGGATATGCCACAACAACTATGCAGTTAGAACTCGCATGCGGTACCACATTTAAAGAAAAATTCTGCACAGCGCGGAAACGAAATGTTTGTAATAAGTTGAGTCTCATAATTTTGTGAGAAGCCAATTTATTTATTTATTTATTTATTTAATTATTTATTTATTTAAACGCCCATTGGGCTTTTACATACATTGTTATTAGTGTTATTACATTAACTATGTGACATTGAAAAGTTTACGTACATATATAAATAAAATAGTTATTATATCTGTAGTACATAAATGTTTTACAAATAATACAGAATACCATTATGGAGAACAGTTTTTTTTTCTTTTTTTACTTACTTAGAAAAATAAATGGATTGAAATTAATCAACATTTATAGGGACTTAAAATCATATTCGAATTGTTATTTAAATTACAATATTAATTTGTAAAGTTAAAACATATACAGTGAAACCTCTATCTATTGGTTTTAAAGGGACCTATCGAAATAAACGATGAATGCGGGAAAACAATGAATGCGGGATTAAGAGGACAAAACACTAGGAGATACGATCCAGTAAAGATACCGTCCTCCCAATCTGCATAACCGTTGGTAGATTAAAATTATAAGAAGAAAATAAGTTTTAGATGTAAATAAATGTATTTATTTAAAAAAATACAAAGCTAAACAGAAGAATTTTTTTTTTAAAGTTTATTGCATTGTAAATACATAATCTTTCATCGACATTTGTTTTTTTACTGTTTTATTTCCGCAAGTCAACAGTATATTTTCGGCTTTGCAAATGATATTCTTTTCGGCATCAGTTATTGAGTGTGCGTAGAAGAAAGTTTTCAATCTTTCAAAGAGTATGCATGGTTCTGAAAATGAAGGTACAGGCAGCGGCTCCTCTTCATCAATATCGACCTCTTTTGTTGTCTCCGTCAATCTTGCGTCACACAAGCTTTCGATAGTTTCTATCCCACAAGTTGGAATATTGTCGTCGAAAGTAACAAAATTGTTAAAATTTGTCAAATTCGGTACCAAGAGATAAGAATTTTCTCCAGTTCGCTAAACTTTAATTCTTTACTGGTTTTTCTAGTTTTCGAAGATTTTCCGCACTTTTGAATTTGCTCCCGAATTTCGTGTTTTTTTCAAGAAAATAGAATTTAACGTGGATGCCGCGATTCCTAAACGCTTGGCTATATCGACGCTTTTTCAGCGGGGTTTTTTTCCACCTCTTCGATAATTTTCAATCTTTCTTGAAGAGTACGTACTTTTTTCATCAAACGGCTCATTTCGAAGATAGTTTAAAAGCTCAAAAAGGATAACTGCAAACACTCCACTAAGTTCGGGTATCTAGCGACAACTGACGACAACTAGCGACTGATGGCGGCGACAAACTGTTATTCTTTCTCTTTCTCTCTCACAATTTTCGCGCATCGTAACAAGTGCTGTCTGGCGCCGTTTAAACATAGACAAAATATATCAAATACGCGACGTAATTCCTACGATGAATGCGGGAAAATGGTGGACGTAGAAACGATCGATGCGATCTATTTTTGTATGAAATGAATTGGGACTAGAAGAAATAAATGATACATCCGGGAAAACGATTATTTGAGGAACGATAGATAGAGGTTTCACTGTATATTAAAGTTAAAAAGACATAAAAGAAAAGAGTGAAAAAATAGAAGCTAAAAATGGGTTTTTTACTATGGAGTGGAGAAGTCATACATTTCAGCAAAGTGTTTATGTAGATTTCGTTTGAGCACTGCTACGGAATCTCTAAATATATCAACAACATTACCAAATTTATTACCAAAATTTTGTATTCGATTTAACGATATGTGCGCATGATAATTAGATTTGAAATTGTTACAGAAAAAGGTGGAATTTTGTCTCGTATTTTTGGAAGGTACAAATAATTTTATTGTGGCAAGAATTTCAGGGCTGTCGATTCTATAATTAATAATTTTATTTAGTAGAATGAATTGTTAATTTATTTATTTACCGATTTTACATGTATACATTGATACAGGTAAGTAGTTTAAGAGTAAAATAGTAAGAGTACAGTAATAATAAGTATACAACATAATAAACTGAGTATGATAATATAATCAGGTACAGTAAGGTTGTCATAGAGACTTCTGTTGTAAAAAAGAGTTCATAATTTTAAATAATAACAAGAGCATAAAATAAGTTTGGTAAGTACTGTGAAGATAGTTACAGAACAACGTGTAGTAACTTTGTTGATATGTATAAAATAAACATGAACAGTTTGTTTTTATTTATGACGCCAAATTGGGTGTTTTACAGAACATACCTAAATTAATGGTTCCATGCTTACTCAAAACAGTGACTATTCAACACACTTTTAAAAAGTAATATAAAGTAATTAAAAACGAAGAAATTTTTTTTGGCCTAACCTAACTTAACCTAACCTACTTAACCCAGTTAATAAAGTTTTTGTTTCATAACTTTCCATGACTTTATATAACTTTTTAAAGATTTTTTGAGTTATCATTTTGATGATTTATCCGGTCACCAAATTAATATAGTGATAAAAAATGCACATGAAGAAGTACGAATTATGAAACATAAAAATTTGTACGATGAAGTTTGATGGGTGTAGTTAATTTAATCTAATTTTTAACTATGCTATATCAGTAATATAATAACGTAGTTAAAGTAAGTTTGCTAACACAATAATTATAATAAAAATTTAATAGTTCATTTTAATTTAACAGCTGTGTTCATTTAAATCAAATTAATGACAAATTTTAAAAATGGCAGTTGTTTTGCCGATTCCATACTTTCCAAAATCTTTCCATCTTAATTTTCATTTATTATTCAGCATCTTTTTTTCTTGATTAATTAATTACACGTACGTTTCTTTTCACGTCCGTCATGCTTCCATGCACATAGTTGAATCTTCTCCATTAATCTTACGAGAAGATCCAAGTGGAATTTAGTCTGAAGGTGTTTTCGTCAGTAGTGACCATTCGTGATCGAATCAATTAATGCGCATTATGTTGCTTTCTACTTCCTGTAAATATAAAACTTTATATTTTATCCACATGCAAGTGCAAAGGTATGGTACAGAATGTGGCGGTACAAGATTAACGCGAAAAAGGCTTCGCGTATCTTAATCATTTGAGAATTTATGTTTTTTAAGTTTATTTTCATTAACCCTCCTGGAATATTCTGTCAGAAGGTCAACATATTTCTGCTATGCAATAATAGCCAAATAAATGTAAAATTTCTGAACGTGTTCGAAAACTGAAATAGTATATTAAAGTATAAGTGGATAAACAGGTCTTTAAAACACGCGCGATTTTTCGAGCACGACGGCGTAGCCGAGTGCTTGAAATAAAGCAAGTGTTTTAAAGACCAGTTATCCACGAATACTTAACGCTATTTTTTGGTACACTTATATATATATTGGTACACTTTGAAAACATAATTATTGATATTATTATTAAAAATTTGGAAATAAGAACTATTAATGAATTCTTGATGTGACATCACAATATCTTGTTGTCATGAAAATGAAAAACACAAACATTAATTTGCAATCTGTCACATAAGATTAATAGTTGGATTTATAGTTAAAAGTTGACATTTAGGACGGGTCGTTTCGGAGTATTTGAACAATTCATCAAACTTCAACGTTCATTTCTGGGATCTGTGAAAGTCCAATTCAAGTTCTGTTATTATATCATTATAGGCTAGTTGCTCTACAAAACTGAAATAAAAACAGAACTTGAAAAAATCCTTCACAGAACTTGAAAATGAACATTGAAATTTGATGAATTGTTCAAATACTCCGAAACAACCCGTCCTTAGACTTCACATTTTGTTGATTTGTTGATGATGCCATGGTAACTTTAAAAAACGCGCGTTCCATAAAGTGCGATTTAAACACGCTAGAGCGTACTTTAAATGAGTAAAAAAGGGCACCAATAAAAAAAACATTTTTTTTTTTAAAATTATTGAATACGTTTTCAAAATTGATATTAAAAATAAGCACATTATTTTTTAAATATAAAATAATTGAATGCAAACAAAAAAAAATTAAAAATGATAACGAAAAAATAAAAACAGACATTTTTACTGGACTATATTATGTTATGAACATTACTGTAACCTTAATTTTTGTCATTTCAGGTTAAAAAAAAAAATATTAAAAAATTCCCATGATTTTTTTAGTTTCATTATTTTTTTCTAATTGAGGTTGTATACTTTGGTTTCATGCAGGTGTACATTTTAATTCTTCTGTGGTTACCTTTTAGATTTAAATATAACGCGTGGCGTTTTCTCTTTCGCACACCGTTTAGTCATACTTCTCACCATGGCAGAAAAGGAAACACGAAAACTTCTATGAGACCTATATGAGCTCTTCCCAAAAGTTAATAAATTAGCCTGAGGGGTTACAGACCGCCCTTGGGATTTGTATTAACAGGAAAAAATTTCGCTATGAAAGTTAGTATTTAATAATCTCGTAACAGTATTAGTTTAATGGATTGAAAAATAATGATGTGCTCAAAAATGGCGTATTTTTCAATGTAGGTACCGTTGTTGATTTAATTGTTAGTTTCAGTTGTGGCTGCGTTTACTAATGACAGAAATAAGATAAAAGTTTTAAAACTTCTTGTGTGGATTTTATTGTAAGCCATTGTAGGTATGTACATAAATATCATTAATTTCATGACCACAGTAAACCACAGCTAACTGTAAGCTAGAGAAGTTCATCGAGATTACTGGGTAACGTTTATGCATTCAGAGTAGTCAACAATCTAAAATAGGATTAAATTTGTAATTGGAACTGGAATATTAAAATATTTTATTTTAACACTATGCTAACGGTAAGATAAGCATTTCAAAATTATAAAAAAAATAAGGCGATGGAGGACAGATTAAGTTAAGCGTTGTTAAGTGTCAGAATATTAATTGTAAAAACAGACTGGCTCAAGCAATGTTTGGTTCTGTTTAGTGACCTCACAGGGTGGCTATTCGACGAGTATTTTCCACTCTGAAATACGGTTTTAATTTGAGAGTTGGGTGAGTTTACCATCTCCCGGGAACAATTAATTGGATAATCAACATCTCTGCCAAAGGTGACCTCAAGTGATTCACTACGTTTTGTGACTTGGGTCTGCGTCTGTCCACCAAATGCATGGTGGGTCAGATCGAGATATCCTTCCGCCTCTCTACCCGGACTTTCTTGACCCATCGTTTTGCACAGCAGTGAGAGGGATAGATTCATATGTATGCAACTCCTGGATACACTGACCCCCAGATTCCTACCCACTCCTCATATTTTTCCTTCCCAGAACTTTATCTCCAATCTTTCCCTGAAAGAACCTCCGCCCAACATCTTCACGGGCGACTTAGACCCCGAGGGAAATTATTTTCCTGGTGCGAAGTGATTTCATTTTACTCGACTGCAAATATTTTTGAAATCTATATTATGCAAACTAATATAATTTATTATTATTTGCACTGGTAGGGTTTTTGAAAATGACACTTCTGTGTTAAATAATATGATACTATTTCTTAGAAATGTACTATGGATATCAGATAACACTACAGCCTTACGCAGAGCCAAGTGTGCGAACCAAGAAGCAGCCAAAGCACCACACACATTAAGGTCAGTCTTAAAAATTGGTAATGAGTCTTTGGTTCTTTCTAACTGATTGTTTAAATGCATGACAATGTAAGTCCCGTCTCAAAAACCATGCAGACAAAAAAAGCAATTACACGAGAAAGCCTTTCGAATGTTGAAAAAGTGGGTCGAAATAACATCGCTGGGAATGATTAAAATTTAAGACTAGATTCTTATGTCGGTATGTACTCGCTGAAGTGAAATTATTCATATCGGCCTAGTCTGCCCACTGTTTTTGATTAGAATCATTCATCATTGCAGTAGCTCTGCATTGAAGTTGAAGTATGTTTATGTACGAAGCAAACACAATGAATCATTTTGATTTCATTTGTGAAATTCGTCTCTTCATGTCAATAAACTCTCCCACGGAACTCGTCAAGGTGGTCTTTAACCAGGGCAATACTGATAGTATTTAGGTTTATTCTACTAAGCATCTTTGGGAAGTTCATATTAGGTACAACTTGTTCATACTATGAAAAAAGACATGAAAATTATTTCTTCAAGTTCGTTAACTTCGGTGAAAATTTATAACTGTAACTTTAAAAGTAGGCCCCACATAGTCGAGGAGTAACGCGGGCGTAAATAAATTTTATTTGATAAATTGTTTGTGTTATTTCATAATGATATTATTTAAAATAATACAAAGTATATTTGCGGTATGTTAGAAAGTGGAATATATTTTCAGTACCGCTCTTTGCTTGAAATTGCTTTAGCCATATTTGGTGACCACATTTGAAAGGCCAGGTACTTCCCTAACTTGCTCTTCCCCATCTAATTTCCCTCTCCATCACTTTCAACCTCAGAACATACCCCGTGGTTGTTGTAGTCTCATTGGCTCTAGACGGTTTACAGCAGTTGGAACTTTTGTGCGGTATTCACATTAAAAAATAACCGAAAGTTAGCCTTCATTAACATTAATCTTATAATATAATGTGCATGTACAGGAAAGCGTATAATATTAACACCAAATAGTGTTAATTTTGACGGTAGAGTTTTATCAACAATACATTATCATATCTATTTACATATTTATCTTATCTTTATCACCAAGGTATAAGTGT
Source organism: Hesperophylax consimilis (assembly GCF_061612785.1). Classification (NCBI taxonomy): domain Eukaryota; kingdom Metazoa; phylum Arthropoda; class Insecta; order Trichoptera; family Limnephilidae; genus Hesperophylax; species Hesperophylax consimilis. The sequence continues at coordinate 6,568,251 of NC_142862.1, read as the reverse complement.
ACAAAACACTAATTAGACCAGTGCTTACGTACGCAGCCGAGACGTGGGTTCTAACTAAGAAGAATGATCGGACCGGTTCTAGAAAATGCATTTTGGCGCAGACGTTATAACAATGAGCTCTATACTCTGTTTAAAGAGCTAAACGTCACAAAGTTCATAAAACTGGGAAGACTTCGGCGGCTAGGTCATGTGGAGAGAATGACCGAGCATCAAGAACCAAAGTCCCTGCTGAGCTCAAGACCGATAGGGAGAAGGAGCCTGGAAAGGCCAAGGTTAAGATGGAGCGACAACGTCCTCAAAGATTTGTCTGCCTTGGAGCTTCGAAACTGGAGAGAGCTGGCGCGGGACCGAGATGAGTGGAGGAAGACTCTTGAGGAGGCCAAGACCCACCAGGGGTTGTAGAGCCAAAAGTGATGATGATGATCTTATCTTTATATATAAAACTCAAGTGCCACTGTGTTTGTACACGTTAATCTCAGAAACCGACCAACCGATTTCAATGAAATTTTGTGAATATGTATGGTTGGTTTCAACTTGAAATAAAGTTTTTTTTCAGATTTCTCATCCAAAAATACATACAATCACCAATTTTAACTTCCCTACAACAACAACAACTTATCTTATATTATAAAATGCCTTCCAAATGGTTGAGTTAACTTCTAACTGGTTTCAAATCTATATTATATTATAACAATATATTGAATCCACTTAAAATAGTTCAAAGATTGATAATTAAAGTAATATTGAAAAAACCATCCAAATTTTCTACTGAGATTCTCTTTTCAATATTCAATGTACCCACAATAGACAATATATATAAAAAATATTCAATTCTACAAATTTATAAAGAAATACAGTTAAATAACTTACAATTCAATTCATCAGCAAGATATAAAAAAACTATCAAAATCCCAAAACTTAATACAAAGCATACACAAAATACCTATCTCTATCTAGGTATAACATATTTTAACATCCTTCCATTATATCTAAAAAATATTGAAGATATTCAGGAATTTAAAATAAAATTAAATATTACCTAAAACTATTATAAAAGTCCATATCTTACTCTTATTATTATTTCCTTAAAATCTTGAAACTGTATTATTGATAAATCTTGCCTATTTCTTACTTATCCCTTTGGTTTTGCAGATATATTATTTACTTACTTACATGATTCCATATAATTGAGCTAGGATTCACTCACCAAACACAAGAGCCTCGTCTCTTTATGGTGAGGAAAAGCTATTATTATTTACCTTTATAACACTGTATAATATGTGTAATTGTATATTTATTGTAAAAAACATACAAATATTAAATAAAATAAAAAAATCAGTCTGCATATGTTTGTGCTAGCACAACTCGAAAAGTAATAGACCGTGTCAGAAGTGTTAAAATATCTTTAAATTGTAGAAGAAGTTGGGTTGCCCGAGGAATACTTTACGCAATATCTCTGCACCAGAATGAGATACGGAGTCGAATAAAAGTCGAGGTAATGTAGTTTTTTAATAGAAACATTGTCGTATGCAATAGTGAATGATGGAAGAAGTCGGGGGCGCCCGAAAAAGACATTAGCAATAGCGAAGCATTGCGGAGGATCAACTAGCTTAATGTATTTTACACATCCCAATTGGTAGATGAACATCAAAATAATACAAGACAAAGAAGAGAAACGTTTTCTTAATGGCATACTAAATAACAACTAACACGCACAATAGAAACACTAGATCTCATGGTCAAAAACTTATCCAACAAATAACTACAAATACAACTTTTGGGCAAAATAGCTTCTTATATCATAGTATTAAACTCTACAGTAAAATACCACTCTCACTCAAAAACCTCAACACTTTAAAATTTAAATCTCAAATAAAAAGCTGGATACTTAACATAGGGAGATCTGAAATAGAAAATTTACTGAGATCAAACACAGACTAAAACAGAATCAACTGCACAAAACACTACCAAAAAACACTATCTTACTTATTTTAAAATTATTTAAAAAAAATTATACTACATGATATATGTTCATAATTAAATTCATATGTAACTTTGATGTAATATTAATATTCTTATAATTAAATTATACATAATATGTAAATGAAATCCTCAGCACGGGAGATCCCAGTGAGGATATCTATATATAAAAAAAAGATAATAAAACACTTATTATTATTATTATTATTATTACTATTCATAATCCGCTCTTTCATAGATGGCACTAATTTAATTATTTTTTTTAAATGATTTTGCAAGCTACGCTTTGACATATTAAGAATTATTTGTTTGCGCTCGTGAGTACCCAATATAAATACGAATGAATAGTTTCGTCGGTATAAAAACAAATTTCTTTTAAGAAGGACATACAAATATAATGCGGTGATTGTATGCATTTTTTCAAAGAAAATAATGTATCTTATAGCTGACAACATACTTGCAAAAAAATTTTTTGCCAAAATAATTTAAGTCACGCCATCTCTGAAAGAGCAGATTATGAATTCTCTTTGTACTTATTCTCTATTATTGACAAATGAAAATGTTACTTTGCGTTATCTCGTAAATGTTGGTAAGCAATAATTAAATACATTGTCCAGTCCATCCATCAAACAACAACGAACCGCAGAAATAATGCTTAAATGACAGTCAATTCTTAATAAATTAGTTGTGTGTAGCCGTAACCAACCAACCTTAACTTCCCAACCACTAATATATTATGTTATCTCTTTATTTTCAATACGAAACACACCACAACTTTGGTAAAAAAGACGACCACAGTTTCATGTGGGTTCCAATTATTGCAGAGCGTTCTTTTCAACTTAATACAATAATTATTTAACTATTATTGCAATAAGTGTTTTTTTAATCTTTTGAAGGTCATATTTATCAATGTAATATATTATCAGACACAAAAAAACAAAAAGGTAACATTATCAACTCGGAATTGAACCCAGGATAATTGTCTTATCTGACCTCTCGGCCATTGGGAACAAATTATTTTATGTCTATTTTATGTCTGATGCCCTGTTATTATGCAAAATCATGAACAGTCTTTTTGATTCATCATATCTGCTAGAAAATATTGCATTTCGTTGCTCTGAACACAACACAAGATCAAACGACTTATTTAAAAACCACACTGTAAAGCCAAATATGCGCAAAACTCTTTAATAGGAGGTATCTGTAAAACTCACAATGCCTCTAGAGATGTAGACATTTTCAAGTGTAACTTGAAAATATATAAAATGCAACTTACTAAACTGATAACTTAATTTTTTATTTTGTGAAATAATCCTATCATCTTAGTTTATTTTATTGTTTTTATTATAATCATGCGAAAACTGTATTACTAATAACTCTCTTTACTTGTTTTTATAATATTTTGTAATTCCTTATAATATTTATTATTTATATTTCTTTGTAATTTATAAATATATTGTATAGATGCAAATATTGAATCAACGACTAGAATTATTGGTCTAATTTTGTTAATAATTGCCTTTTATGCCAAATATATAAATGACTGTTGCCTAAATAAAAAAATGTTATTTTTTCGATTCCGTATTTAAAATTCAGAATTAAAAATATTCCTAAATATCCTCAACTATTTTTTTCCTATATTTTTGAATGATTACAAAGTTCTAATGATTTTTTTTATAGTGTTTTGGATAAATGTATATGATTTTTATTTACATGGGACACCTATAAAATAAATGTTAATTGATATTTTCTTCAGATGAAAAATATTGTTGTCTAAACTCAGATATGAAAATATTATAATCAATAACTTAGAAATATTGGCACAAATATTATTTAAATAAAGATAATACTTACAACAAAGAGAAAACCTTTAATAACATTTTGATAAATCTCAGCAAACGCGTTGTTTCGAATATTGTCTTATTCCAGTAGCAAACGTGTTATTCTGAGATCACTTAAATTATTGGAACAACAATGTAGGTATACAGGCACCTGGTCATTTTTTCAACTACGTGTTGTTGCATAATCTCTTCTTCTTTTTGCAGGACGTCGCTCAAACATGAAGGTAATGATAATATTTCCATGACCTTCGCAGACCAGTTCATTGGTAATAAGTAATAAGACACGACGCATGACATTGGCCTGAATCTAACCTGCTGGCATAAGAACAAGTATATCTAACATCTACCCATGTTTTTTTAGACGCACCCAAATTCCTAGATCATACATCCTGCCACTAACTAACACGCGTCGATTTTTTTAACTAACTTTGAACAAATAACTAGTAGATACTTGGATCCTCATTAGTATCCCTGTGAACCTCGACAATAGAATATTAGCATTGGAATTATTGCAAAATATCCACCAAGGCCAATTATTTGGTAATCATCCGTTTAAAAATATACTTTTTTGGTTATTTTGACCAGGGTCATTGTTCTTTTGAGGTAGCTAAATCCACTTACGTATCATAATATCGAATAAATAAAGCAGAATTATATATTACATTACAAACACTACACAGAAAATCAATACAAATTAATAAGAATGTTTGATATGTAATAAAATACATTATCAGACACAAACCCTCTACGGCGATTTGAAAATTTCAACTGTTTTTTTTTTTAATAACAGATGGCGCCACTTCCGTTTACAACAATCTAAAACCGTACAGTCAATTTGAAAGAAATCTAAAATAAGTGACTAAATTATTTTAACCTGCAAAACACACATGGGTCCAATAGTAACCACATTCATGTTGATTTGCTTGGGTAGGGGTGCCTTAACAATTCTTAAATTTTACGTTGTTAGTGTAGTATTATTTGCTGTAAATGTATCTACGTAACATACTAAATAAATAAATAATTTGTTCAAGAAAAGAAATCTCTGAATTCTGATAAATTTTCCCTTTCTTTGGATATATTCGGATATTTCAACACACAGAAGTATGTTTTTATAAGACCTGCATTCCGATTTTCTACCAAATCATACAAACTTATCCAACTTAACCTATTCTGTGTTTATTAGTCATTGCGTTGAATCGTCCGGTTACCATTTATCTCAGTTGATATATTTCTTTCGTGTCGACTAAGCCTTCGAAAAACCACTCGGTGCCTAAGGAATCGAAACTTATCGATTCTCGAACATTTCTCGGCCAACGTGTTTTTTGCATCGGTAAATAATTACTCTCAAATTAAGGAAATTTTTGTAACCTTCGATGAATGACAAAGCGATTTCAACGAAGCAAATGACCTTAATTGAATTTAATAAAATGCCGTGGTGGTCGCTGATTTGCCGAAAAGCGTTTCGAATTCGGTCGCAGTAAAAAAATAATAATAACCCTTGGTTAGGTATATTATTAGTATATTCAAATTAGTTAAATTTTTTTATGCCATTGGGGATTTCACATAAAACCAATATTTATAAATTACGTTCGTGCATGAAAATTAACATAATAATAATAAAAAATATATATTTTTATTCTCAGCTACAAGAGTGGGTTTGTCAATTCTACCAAAAAATGTAATATAAAAAAATGAGAAATAAATAAAAATACCAGTGGAACTGAATTAATTTCCCAGCTTTTGAAGTCTTTGAACTGGGGAATGAATGAAATAGTTTATTTTTGAGGAATAAACAAGGAACAACTCCGGAAATCTCGAAATCTCGTCTCTACAATTTGGTTTTTGAAACGTTAAGAGCGTTGTTAAGTCACATGCATCCATTGGGCTATTAACTAATTGTATAATAGTGCCTACGAAATCACTAATCGTTACTTTGCGATATCAATTATTTTCTTTTCAAAATTTTATTCCTACTTTCTCAGGAATTTTTGGATTGTGGATTTAGTTACATCGAAGTTTTTACAAAAAATGTTTATTTCTGTGCGCAAAGAATTGGTTTATTATTATTGTTAAAACAATTATTGAGCATTGCAATTTTTATAATTTCATTTTCAACACTTCTTTAGAATATTACTTACTATTATCAAACATTAGTATCATAAGATTATATAATGATATGAAAAACACTATAAGTTTATACATATTTTCTCATTTTCATTATGTTGTTTTTCTTTCTTTACTTTGTTAATCTGGGAAAAATATTTTATTCATAAAATAAAATACTTTTTGTTTTAAAACCACGAGTTTTTAATAATTATTAGAACCGACCGGTTTCGCTTTACTGAAGCATCTTCAGGGTACAAATTTAGTAATAATTAATAATATTTTTTACCCTGAAGATGTTTGAGTAAAGCGAAACCGGTCGATTCTAAAAATTATTAAAATTCGTGGTTTTTAAAAAATAAAGTTTTTTTTATTAAATATGTAAAACCACAAAGTGATTGCTTTTTACAGTAAAAATATTTTATTACGAAGCATGTATTATTTTTTATATAGGTAGGTTTATTTTACATTATTCATTGATTAAAAGCTCCACGTTATGTTTTTCTTGAATTATTTATGTTTTTATTTACATATATATACATATAAAAAGATACAATTACACTTGTATCTTGACTTCTGGACCGAACAGACACGCGAAAGCGTTCAGTTTGAGACAAAATTCAGGACATAAGGCCTCTGAAGATGGACAGTGAGATCTGTCCGGAACGTCAGGAATTAAAAAGTTCTTTTAAAGACGAAGAAAAAATCCTTTTTACGCGGGTAAACCGAGAACATCATTTTACATATATATATATATATATATATTTTATGCGAACAATTTAATGGGTCGTGCAACCATACAAAATGTAATTATTTCAACAATATATACATTACTGTATGTTTTCATAATAAAGTAAAATAAAAAAGGACCAGTTATCAATTCCAGAAAATTAAACCTTTCATTTACTCCATCCACGGTATTTTCACTAAATGAAAATTGGTACTTGTTTGTAGCGTCTCGTGATAACTCAACTAAGGACATCCAATCTACTTTATCATCCTTAGGAAACGCTTGTTTGAACGCACTTCGAAACGCGATCCTATATTTATTTCTTCAGATCGACATTTAAAAGGTTGAGTGACCTTCTCTTAGAATGCAAGTTGTCAGGTTAGTTGGTAGGCGTAGTAAGGTTTTGAACTCCTTCCTCTTAATTTTTAATAATTTGTAGGTAGGGTTGTTTTAAAATTGATATGTATTTTGTTTCCGCTGTGCTATAAACCTTCAATGGGTAAGATAAATTATATAATAAATAATCAACTTGCGGATTCTTTGGAATAAAACCTACACCGAAACAGTAAGTTTTATATAATATTTATAAAATAGTTGAACAAGTATTTTTACAGTAAGGTTCTAACAACACTTTGAGCTTTTTGAATTTGCTGTTTTGTTTGTAACTGATAGTTGGTCGTTTTAACGAGGCGCAGTTTAGTTCGTAGGGTTCTGACTTCAATTTTTTATATGAAACTGCACAAGAGTTCCAACTGCTTCAAATCGTCTGGAGCCATAGTGACTATGTAATGCCCAATTGGGGTATGTTGTGAGGCTGAAGGTATTGGGGAAAGAAATTAGGTTATTCAGATCTGGTCACCAAACAAGGCCAGTCCAGTTCCATTCCTCAATTTCAATTTCTAACGGTGGTCTTACACTAGGACAATACTGAAAGTATCTTTCACTCTAGAAAGTGCAGCAAATATATTATTTTAATTAGAAAATTTTGAAACAACACAAATTAATGAAATAAAATTTACTTGCGCACGCCGGTATTTGAACCCGCGGCCTCCGGCTTGCTAGTCGAGAGCTTTACCACTCGACCACGGAGGCCGTCGAAACCATATTCTGAAGTGTCAAAGTTTGGATAGAAAATTTCTTATAATCTATCATTTTCTGATTTTGAGGTTCATTCTTCTGTATTTTAGTTTTACTTAAATAGAAACTATAAAAGGTAAATCATGATGGAAACAACGTTTGTATTAGAACTGTTAAGAAAAGGGTGGAAATTTCACTAAGTCAGTGCTCACTATTTGAAAGTTTTCGGTACTTTATAAATACTGATTTTTCTGAACAGCCAGTCTTACAAATGGTTTTGCTAGAAATTCGCACAGAAAAGTGTAGATGTGTACGGGATCTTATCTTATGTTTATCAGTTAAATAACCATGTCAAAACTCCTTAGCTCCTGATGGAAATTTTGTCGTAAACCTGGGCCGTGTAAATTACACGACACTTAATTATTTCACCGTTCAAGGATTTTTACTTGCTTTATAGTTCAACGATTTTCTGCTTCATAGATTAGATTGCTTAGAACATGGAGACTGTCAGCAGTATTTACCAGAATTTTAATAAATTAATTATGTCTAACCTTCTATCCTCCTTGCCTAGCCAGATACAATAACTACTGCCAAGGAATAAAATAAAGGGTTAAACACAAAATAAATTAATTTAATTATTTAGAAATAAATAGGACTCACTTTTGAAATGTTGTTGATTGATTCTTGGGTACACGGGTAGCCAAGATGAGGGCCGCGAGCGGTTCACGGACCGGTCATTCGTTGCCCCCTCGAGAGCTCACAAGTGGACTAGAAAAAGCTTGAAATAAAGAAAAATATATGGTTTTTATTACGGTTAACTTTCAATAGCAAAAAAGACTTATCAGAAATTCGTTAAAGAAACTTGTGTAGGAACGTAGGTAGTTGATTTTTATATTATTTGTTAGAACGTAACGGGAAATTGGATGAAAAGAATATATTATTATTTATGTAATAAGTTTTTGTGATTTTCATGAATAGCTTTAATAATCACGGCCTTTGTGGACAAGGGGTTAAAGCTCCTGACTACGAATCTTGATGTCGCTGTTTCAAATCCCGGCGTGCGCAAGTAAATTTTGTTGATTGAGTTGAGTTTTGCTTTGTGAGTGCGTTCACGAATATAATTTGTCGTTTATTAGTAGGTAGGTACTAGAAAACGTACTTCAGTTTTTTTAACTAAAATTAACCGAGAGCGATGACGTTATTATTACTAAGTATTTACGCTTGGACTATGTCGTACAATAACTTTGATTCAACGAAACGTGACTGCTACACAGATATTTTAAAATTTTCTAAAGAAACGACAAGTGCTTTTGAACTAGCCATAAATGTATGTTTTCTAAATTAATCACAATGTTCCAAAAATGGGTCAAGTTCTTCAAATTTTGACAAATGGGAACGCCTTTGAGACCATATTTATAAAATTTGTTTATGACTTCTAGAATTGTTATAACATCCTGTCAAAACTTTTTACTGTAGGTACCCATAGTAAGAAAGTAATGTTGAAGTAAAAGTCTAAACAAAAAACATGTCGGTACCTAACCGAAAATAATAGTAATAAACTTTTACAGATATTGAAAATGGTAAACATGTTTTTATCATTAATATTTGGGAGAAACTCTGTTTCGTAAGACATAGTAAAATATCCCTTTTTAAATATAATTCCTTAATAATGTAATCTATTTCCTAGCTTTGTACAAATCTTTTGAGGTAAAGTTAAAATCATCTTTTATATTAAAAATTGACTTATTTTTAGTAAGCATCTATTTAAATTTGAAAGTATTAAGATTTTTAATTGCCATTTTATTAAGATTAATTAATATTAAATTAAACGGAAAACGCCATTAATGTTATTTAAATTTACTCGAATCTTGGGATGGATGTTTCATCAAAATTCAACGTCCATTTTCGGGTTCTATGAAAGTCCTATTCGAATTATGTTATTATATCTTAACTTATTAACAAAGTAATATTTACACGTAATATGTAAAGTGTTTCAGAAGAGAGTTCAAAATTAAAGGCCTTTGTAAAATACGTCTACTCTAATCCCTTTAAATTTCGACGATAATAATTTATTGAGATCAAGACATTTATTTTACGTTTGAGAAAAATTCCACGTCGTCTTTGTTGTTAGTATTATTATGACAAGCGACGATAAGTTACTTGCAGCATAATAACCCAGAAAACCGCTCCACTGAACTGAACTTGGCAGTCATTTAAAACTATTTGTAAATCGTGCCGGAATGGTATGTAAAAAAAGTTCAGTGGCAAGTTGAAATTAACCTCTTTTAGGAAACTGACCAAAACCGTGGTTAAATGACATAAACACAAAACAATAAAAAAATTTAGTGCTTTTTTTAAGGAAATTACGATACTGAAACTGTCGTGGTTACATGAGAATATTCAAATGATGTTTCAATTTTTAAAGTGTTACATTGTTATTCTAATTTTTTTCAAATGTGTCTAAAATGCTAAGTGCTTTTCAACGTTTTGGAAAGGAGGAACAGTTATTTTATATGTTTTTTTTTCTGATAAACCGTTGACATTCCCCTATTATTACCTATGTTATTTAATTTGTTTTATATATATATTTGTACAACAAACTGTATTAAAAATGTTAACAGATTACATTTCTAGGTTTTATTATAATTAAATTAATGGTTAATTATAATTTAAGCTTATATTCTTAAGGTCATTTAAAATAAATATCAACTCTACTTTTGCGACAAATCTTCTAATAAATGACAGTTCTAATATCAATAGAAACGGAAGTTAAAATAACAAATGTAAAACCGTGCAATGTCCAGTGTTTTTTTTTAAATTGTATTTAGATATTGTCCTTTGCGTGCAAAGTCGTATTTCTCCAAGCTTAAACATTCTAGTGTGTATGTAATATTTTTGTATATGATTGTAAATAATTTGAACTCATAACAGTTCAGCGTCTTTGAAGTGATTTTCCTCAAAAAACGGCGGCATACAAATTATCCAATTGTTCTTATTTATGTTTCGTTGAGTTTTTGATCGGATAGTTTGATGCAATACCTAGCCGACCGGTACTAATGAAATTCCATGTTACTTACATTATACGTGTAGCCATCCTAATGTAAAAGAGAGTACCCCAAGAAAAACAATATATTTATTTGATTTTAAATCAGAGATTTTTTTATATTTTTAAAAGTGTTTTGAGAGAAACTAATTATGGCTTTACGTTTAGAAAAATAGAATGTTATTTTTTTTCACGAATTAAATTTCCACAATAGTTCTATCATCACAAAGATAAAATGACTACCAAATATAAGGGAAATGGGGCCGAGTGTAGTATGTCAGTATTTCGGACTTTACGATTTTACCATCGGAATAATAGAATAATGCAAAGTATCCGCCTAGTGGCTCTTAACGTAGCCACTCAGTTCTCAGATAGTATTAATAATAATAATAATGCTATTATTGTTCAAAATGAGGTCAACATAAGGCGGAAATTGCTACTGTTCTAAGTCATCCAAAACGTAATAATACAAAACATAAATTTATTATTGTATTGCATACTTACCTCATATAAAATTACTTGGTGAACGCTCAATCAAACTAGTCTTTATTGCTGAAGCAATGAAATTTCCAATTCTTAAGAAAGCTAAATAATTGTATTGTTTTAACCCAAATATAGAATAGAATGTATGTTTTGTCTAAGAAAACCAATCTAACGGCGAGTTCTGGCGTTATGAAACTTGACGACGAAATTATTATCAGTCCACGTCGTCTTTCCTTCCTGAAGTATGAAGCCTTCGCATCTTTTTTTGCTGTCGTTAAATAAGACTAGACGTTTTTTTCACAGTTTTCAAATTATTGCAATCACGGGTGAAACTGTAATTCGACAAACACAAATTTGATAAAAAAATATACTGAAAACGCATAATTTTTTCAGGAAGTTATTTATTTACTGTTTTTGTGTTTAATTCGTAGAACTCCATATTTTGGTTTGAAAATGGCCTTGAAAGCCGAAACAGCTGTTACAATAACAAAAACCAAAAAAATATTTGCAGAACTTAATAATTATATTATTAAATTTGATTTTATTAAATAAAAAAAAGAAAAGTTATTTGGTAACAAAAAGATCAACAATATGGAGTTCTTTCATAAATACCTAAAATCTTCACAATTTTTAACGAAACTATTCATAAATGTAAAAATACATTTTTATTATTTATTGCGATTCATTTTTATTCATGTTTATGGCTATGAAAATCCAACTTGAATCTGTCAATTGGTGCAGACTCTATGGTTTCTGGCAGCGCATTAAAATATTGTATTCCTTGGTACTCTATTTTGTGTATTGGTTCTGTCCTTTTTTGGTAGCCTAATTTCGTTGATCAGTCGTGTGTTATGTTTGTGAATATTCTTGTCGTATTCTTTGAAGAGTATTTTGGTACTACGGGTTGTTTATTATTATATGTATAAATATCATCGAAATATGTGTTCAATTTCAATATCTGTTTTAATTTGTCAATTTAGTGCCATTAACATTTTAGTTTAAGTTTATTAAAAGTATTATTCTTAAAAAGTCGTTAAAATGTCGAGCAATAATAGAATTCTGTAAAGTAATTGTAGTTTTTCTGGAAATTCGATCACAGACAAACTAAACGTGTCAACCTAATTTAGAATTCTACGTCGCTCGTCAAACTAGTCATTTTTGAAATCAAGTCTAATGGCATGTAGTGTTTCCACTGCCTATATTACGGGCAGAATTACACGATGGATATCGTAGTACCTACATAATAATTACATCTTGCCACTAATTTCTCTCAATTTGCCGTGTTTGCAGGAAAACCATGACGGATGCTCCGATCTGCGACGCACACGAACACTTTTACAGTAGCGAGACGAGTGGATCGGGCGCGCATCCAAAAGTAGCCCAAGTCATTATCTTAATTGTTGTATTTACATTTCAATGACGAACTAATTATTTACTGCATATTAAAGATTCACCTACATATTATATATTTATTTATTTACGCCCTAAAAGGCAAAGATAGGTAATAAGTAATACAGTTGTGTTAGGTACATAGTTTACAATAAATAATGATTTATGATTAGTATAGCATAGTAGATAAATATAGCACAATAAGCCATAGATTTTGTGAAATCTATCGACAAAATAAAATAAACAAATGCCCACAATCAATTACTAGACAAAGGATATGTTTACTTTGTTTAACTATGAAGGTTTTTTAGTGACCATAATATTTTTTTTTTTTTTTTTTTTTTACTTAATATATTTTCATTTCTTTACATATATTATACATAATAATAGACAGTAAATAATAACATAATATATATTACCAAATTGTATATACAAGAAATGAACTCAAAAATGTGCAAAGTGCAGCAATTAATGGTTACTTAAAATTATTATTTACTAAATTATATTCAAGCGCCGTTCAATTTTTTGTAGAAAAAAATAACTTTCCTTCACAGAATGCAATTTAATAAAAACAGAAGAGTAATGATTTTCTATCAAAGCTTATTATCATAAAATCATGTTTATAACTGATGTCTTGAATTTTAAAAAGGCAAAGGATAGCAAAGCTTTGCAACGCAACAAAATAATTTTGTAAATATCTATTTGAAAAATGTGGAAGAAACATAATAGATTGTTCTGTACAGTGAAATGGCGATTTTTAAAAAATAATTAAACATTTATTTGGCAATATATAAATTGCTTGCTATAGATTGCTTTTCATTTATATTGTATGAGGTTGACTAAATTCAGCAACCAATCGCTGCAGAGCTTCTTGAAGCACTGCAACGGTGACGATATTCGAATGGGCGGTGGTATTTCATTCCAAAGTTTTGTTTAGGTATATCTGTAACTACCCTCAAATAAAGTAGTTTGATGTTTGGGGAGAATAATAATAAAGTCTCTTTGGCGTGTATTACGTAAATGAGCGTCACAGGATCACTGTAGGCTGTCAAACAGACAGACAACCTTATTGGTGTAAACATAACGTAGCAAGTTGATAATGATTTCGATGAACTACAAGTTACAGACTGTGCGTGGTTTGCGACGCTACAGATCACCGTTTAAGAAGTTTTGTGGAGTCAAGAATAGCCAAGTTCAAGTTATTTGACCATGTTTTTAACCAAGTAACGGTACCTACTTTTAAATTGTCAGAACTCATAAGGTATAACAAATAGTAAAATGTATTTATTTTGAAACTAGTGTTCTCGTCAATTAATTGATTTCTGAGGAGGAGGTGATGTTACTACGAATTATTATTTATTTATTTTGTAAAATACAAACAGCTTTTAAATACTATACAATGATAGTTATAAATATACAAGTTAACTGAAGTCAAGCCACAGAAGTTTCTTATGCTAAAGTTTATTGGAAATGAAGTTTTAATATCTTAAAATTAATTTGGTGTTAAAGGAAGGGGATAGGAAGAGGAAAATATGAAGAGGATAGGAGATGCTCCCGATACATTCCAGACTCTCATTTTAATAATCAATCTTACGCATTACTTCATATCGATAATTCTTTAGGTTATTACCAAAAATGTCAATGCTGTAATTTTTTTTATTATATTGTGAACATATACGAAGAATTGGGTAAGTATGGTGTAAGTAATAAGGTTGCTTTTTCGATTTAAAGGTTAGAATAGAAAAAATCTATCATTTTCACGTTGAATTTATTTTTCAAATTGAAAGATGTCACAGCGTGATTGAATATATTTTTAGCAGTTTTCCTGCCGAGCAAAATCGATCGATACAATTAAAACTGTCTCTCTTTCAAAAACGAGCGATATCCGCGTTATCTGAACTCCTGCGGATGTAGTTAATAAATAGGGTTTATTACTTGATTGTAAGCCGAACGTAAATACAGATATTCTCCCAATCAAATTCTCTCAAGACAGGCGAAATTGTGTCTAAGAACTAGGCCGGAGAATGCATTTCGCACAAGTGTATATTAAAGCCAATGGCATAATATTGTTTTATTACTTATTTGGAAAGCTATGCGTCTACGAGTAGGTACCTAATTGGAAAAAGAAAGTTTATTATAGAAATGCAATTAGATATTCTTATGATGTTTGAAAATCATGGACGTGTTCTTTCACAGAATTCGAACAATTCATAAAATTTCTCTAAGGGTTGTTTTAAAGTTATGTTATCTTGTCATTATTGGCCAGTTGTTTCACAAAATTGAATTTTATTTATTTATTAGTTCTCACTTCACATAAATCATTATTTTTCACATACAGATCAACCTCACTAGAACTAAGCCTGTATCGAGATTATCAATTTACACATTGAGTCAAGCAAATGTAAAGTTATCACTATACATAAACTCAAAATGTTGCAAAAAAACAAGAAAAAAGTTACATTAGTTGCCAGATTGGTGGTTTGAGAGAATATTGTAACAATATTTCAACAATAAATAAATCATTATTCCCTAGAAGAAACCATGCAATAATAATAATGATTGTATTTCTATAGCGCCGTTTTCATGAGATAATTACCTAAAGGGGTCTTAACAACTTAATTTATGCATTTAATCTATTCCTATCACTTAGAATTATAACTTATTATTAGTGGCTTAAAACTAAGTTTAATAGCTCGTGACTTGTAATTAGTGGTTTATAACTAAGATTAATGTCAAGTAATTTACAACTAAGACTTTTAACCAGTGACTGAAAACAATACATATTTTTGTAATATATTATACACTTACACAAATATTGTATGTAAATACAAAGATAACTAAGGTGACAGTCTTTTGTTAGGAAATACAACTTAAATACAATCTTTTTTTATGTAAGGAAGGACAAGGATGTAAACATATTATGGAAAACCAATGTCAACACAAACATCTGTACAACTTTATAATTTAAATAAAAACCGAACTTGAATAGATCTTTCACACATATTGATGAATTTTTTACATTTTGTGGTACAACTCGTTTATGGTGTACGCATTGCAAATTGGTGGTAAATTTAAAGCAAGTGAAAGGTTAAACCTTATTTTGTTTTTAATCACTGAAAAGTAGATCTGGTAATCCTAAATATGCTGTACAAGCAAACACTTTTTGCCCCAATTCTAGGATCATGTCAAGAGTCAGAATAACAGGAGAGTATGAATGAGATGATAAATGAATGCGAAGAAGCAAGTAATGTGTGGCGGTCTATCCCTTCTGCGTACCCCAGCAGGGAAACAACGAGATGGTTAGTTAGTTTACTTGTGCACATGATCTATTATATTGGTATTTTTATATGCTTTTGTGCTCAAGTGTGCGAAATATTTAACGTAAAACACAAAAATCAGGATAAGATAATGACAGAAGTCATCCTTGAGAGAAAAGTAGCTGTGGTGAATTCACCAAGGAAAAGGTGAAAATATATGTATATAAGGAAGTCTATAAAAAATAAACGACACAAAATACAGGTTTTGTTTTAGATATTTTCAATGCTAACTTTATTTAAGTTCTGTGCCTTTTCATCACCTTTTCCTTGATGAATTCACCGCAGCTATTTTTCTCTCATGGAAGTCTAAATACGAGTATATGGATATATATATAAAAAACTATATATTTATAAATATATATGTATTTGCTGTTTTTGACGTTTTTCAGAAATCGTCAAAACTGCATCTAATTAATAAATTATGCATATTTAACGATGTTATCATAAGGTTGCATGTCAAATCTCGTAAAATAAAACATTAATAAAAGTTAGTTTTAAAACATTATTGTTTATTAGTCACTTGGCTTCCAATTAGTTGGAAGACTCATAAATATCGGTAGCCAAGAATTAAATAAAAATAATCCCATATTTATGAAAGAAGAGATTGAAATGATAATGTTAATTAATTTGATTTATGGTTCCATTTTCATTATTAAAACACTGACAACACTGCACAAAAATGCTTAGTTAGATTAACGGCTTCAAAATACTCGTAGATCTTTCTAGAAGGTTAATGGTTTTATTTTATTTATTGAAAACCAGAAGCTTTATTATATTTTATTAATTATTTTTCTAATGTCAAAATTAACATATTTGATGGTTAATTTTGCAAAACTAAATTACGAATCATAATTTTTCTTGTTTTAAATGTGAATACCGTGCAAAAATCGCAACTGCTCCCAATCTGTGAGACTATGGCATTCCGGATTATGATATGTTCAGAAGTTGTAGGAAGTGTGGTGGGGAAGAAGATGGAAAAGAGGAAGATGGAAAAGTACCTGGCTATTCAGTCTAGTCATCAAACACTGCTTTAGCAATTTAAAGCAAAGTTTCTTTCTGGATTGCCGCTTTACATCAGGGCGTTACCGAGAGTATCTTCCCCTCTGGAACTTGCTGCAAATATACTTTATACTATTTAAACGGTTAATTAAATTGTGAAATAACACAAATAAATTCACCGGCCGGTGGCTGAGTTGACAACGCGTTTGGGTCCCACCCAGGCGTAGTGTGTTCGATTCCTCAGCTGGCTAAGTCCTCCATCACAACAAAAGCAACATTTTTCGCTTACTATAATGGTAGTAGGAGATTTTAAAATATTGTCAGGTTATTCGAAACCAAGGAATTTTCGGCTTTCTTTAAAAAAAATCAAATAAAATTACGCTCGCCGGGATTTGAATCCGAGACCTACGGATTGCTACCTAATCGTAAATATAGTATGCCTATTGCATACCGATAAGTAAATCTTGATAATCTGTGGTAATTGGGAAACAGGTGACTACGTAATTGAATATCAGGCTTCAATTTTAAAACATTTCTCTCGCAAAAATGATCAAGGGTGGAGACACATTACGTTATACACAGCATGGATTTCATCAGGGATGTGCTGAAATTGGCCAAGCCGTGAGAATATAGCCCTATTGAAATTGGCGAAATTGAGTAAAGGTTTCTGGTATTATAAAGCTTTGAAACAGATAATTGTAAGTAATCTTATTGAAAATTTGCTGAGATTTTTTTTATTTAGTTACTTTTTCAAATAATTAGGTACATTTTTGTATGGCACATGAAAAAAAAATTAAATTAAAACAGATCATCGAAGTCCTCCTCACTAGGAAATCCTGTGATGAGGGGGACTAAATATGTTAGTACCTATACGTTTTCAGCGATTAAGAAGATGTTTTTAATATATTAGCTAGTTCCTCTTCCGATATTTCCTTGAACCAAGATTTGATGTCCTTAATGTAGTTATTTTTCGTTTTCCTTTGTTTGATGTTGAGAGGTAGATTATTATATAATTTTATTGCTAAAAATTCAGAGCTTCTTTGTCCAAAGGTAGAATTACGTTTGCTTGGCTCTGGTTTTATGATCGTGAGAGGGGTTTGCCTCTGATTTATTTTTTAGGTGATGAACTAGAATATTTTTAGCATAGATTTTTTGTAAACTTGGAACATCAAACAGATTAAAAATATCAGTAGTTGGCGTCCTTACGGGGAGCTTTAATATGGTCTTTATGATCCAATTTTGAGTTTTCTTTAGTTGTTTAAGATGGTTTGATGATGCTGAGCCCCATTCTATTATTCCATATTCCAATATAGAGTGGCAAAGAGCATAATATACTGTCTTTAGATCTGTAGTTGACAAGATATTTCGTAATTTTTTGAAGAAATAGATGAGTTTTGTTAGCTTTTTTGATAAGCCATTTTATTTGACACCTATGATGAGCTTAATTTATTAAGAATGAGATTTTTATTATACTTGGAAGAATAATTATTAATCAATTAAATATGTTTTTATACCGGTTGTAAAAAAACAAAAATATTTTCAATGGCTAACGGAAGTATGTTTTATGCATATAATATTAAATGCGTTAAGACATAATATGGAATTTAAGTTATGCTAATTTTCTGGTCGATTAAATGGAGTCATTTAAATTTGGCTAACACATTAATTTTATTTGTTTATTTTTAATTATACCTAATGCACGGGACTAGGGAAAACCCTGGACGTTATCATTTTATTTTTACTATTTAATTTGATCCTCATTAAATAACGACAAAAAAGGTATTTGGCAAGACGACATTAAAAATATAGTGTGCCGCCAAAATGATCGGTCGAATGTTTTTTAGGAGGCGGGTATGGGTACCGCCGCCCGAGGAACCATTTATTAGATAATCAAAAACAGGCCTCTCCAAATGGTTTGCTACGTTTGGTGACTTATCAGGGGTGCTCGGGTACATAGGGTGAGGTTGTCTAGGTCATGGCGGCAGATGCGTTTGCTCACTTACTGCGTGGCGGGCCGGATCGGGAGAGACTGGTTGATGTTGACCATTTGATCTCTCCAGTGAGACTCTCTCGACCCATCGCCTTGCGCCGATGTGAGAGGCATGGATTCATACGTCCGTCACTCTTGGAAACACTGACCCCAGATTCCTACTCACCCCTCATAACTTTTTCCTTTCCTGAATTACCTCTCCTACCTTTCATTGAAAAGATTTTCCACAAGCATCCCCAAATATGACATAGGCAGTTTATGTCCCTCAGGGCCTCCTGTGTAAGAGCCAATGTAAAAAAATCAAGAATCAAAACGCTGTTTCAAATCACTTTAGCCGTGTTTAGTGATCATATCTAAACTTTTTTGTACTTCTCAACGCCCTTCTTATCACATAGTTAGAAATAACATAGATCATTGTAGAAATGTATTAAATAGTTGTACAGTGCCCTTGGGGTGATTTTGCACAAAACGGCGCTATAAAAACCATCCAAATATTATTATAATATTTTTCCCGTTCTCATTCCTTTTAGCCTCTCACATACCCCAATTGCGGATACTAAGGACGGGTTGTTTCGGAGAATTTGAACAATTCATCAAATTTCAACGATCATTTTCCAGTTCTGTGAAAGATTTTTTCAAGTTCTGTTTTAATTTCAGTTTTGTCAAGCAACTAGCCTATAATGATATAATAACAGAACTTGAATAGGACTTTCACAGAACCCGGAAATGAACGTTGAAATTTGATGAATTGTTCAAATTCTCCGAAACAACCCGTCCGTCTCATTGCCTCCGGGCAGACGGGACTTTAGTTGAGTGTTCATACAAAAAAGTAGTTCTATAGTTAATTGCTTATACTTAGTCACATTGCCTCCGGGCAGATGGGACTCTAGTTAAGTGTTCACATAAAAAAGTAGTTCATTCATAGTTAATTGCGGATACTTATTCTCATTGCCTCCGGGCAGACGGGACTCTAGTTAAGTGTTCACAAAAAAAAGTAGTTCATTCGTAGTTAATTGCGGATACTTAGGACGGGTTGTTTCGGAGAATTTGAACAATTCATCAAATTTCAACGTTCATTTTCGGGTTCTGTGAAAGACTTATTCAAGTTCTGTTTTTATATCATTGTAGGCTAGTTGCTTGACAAAACTGAAATAAAAACAGAACTTGAAAAAATCTTTCACAGAACTTGAAAATGAACGTTGAAATTTGATGAATTGTTCAGATTCTTCGAAACAACCCGTCCTTAGTCTCATTGCCTCCGGACAGACGGGACTCTAGTTAAGTGTTCATATAAAAAAGTAGTTCATTCATAGTTTCAAAGTATAGGTTTATTATAATTTTCATCTGATAATCCAACATTGTTTCACTAATCTCCTGCTGCGAGGCTACTTAGTAGACACAAATTACATCGTGTAAATATACTAAACGGATAAAATAAACACTAAACCTTGTCGTAGACTTAACAAAACCTAATATTACTTTACAAAAACAAATAATATTACGATACAAACAAACAAAGATGTTATATTAATGCTGATTACCTGACCAGAAAATCCGTCAATGTTTAATGTAAGGCCTCTTGTGTAAAAACAAAGCCTCAATAAATTAATGGTACTGTTGGTATTAGTGCGGCAAGCTTTTAATGTGGTTTAACCTTTACCTCAATCGGGGTCAACGCATTCTGCACGAAGACTTTATATTACACCTTTGGGTAATTTGTAAAACATACGAATTATAAGCGATTGACTTCCCAGAGAGATTCATAGGCCTGTCAAATGCGTGAGGACGCTAATGAGAAAGTTCATGTTGTTGCACTTTAACTACAAATAAATAATATGTAGATAGACAACTCAAATAATTGTAGATATATTGAGGTCCCAAATAAGAACACTTGACCCTAAAACATCAATCAGCATCGTTATCAGATTAAAGAACTGCGAAGAGGTCGAACAAGATGAAATTGGTGATTGGTGATGGATCGCTTTTAAGAATATAGTTTTAATTTAAAGTGAGTTATTTACCGCACAAGGGACGCCTTAAGAATTGACTCCCACGTGAACTACGATGAATAAACAGAATTCAGAGCAAAACAGAAAAAACGGGAAATTTTATATACCGATCAATTAATGTTAAAGTTGACAACTTTATTTCAGAGCTAGCCCATGATTATTTCTATACTGTAAAAAATGTGATGTCTTTTTAACTTACCCCGTAATACCTTATATATAACTTTAGTATATACATTTTTGCTATTCCACAAATTTAAATCCCCATACCTCTCGCGACATCCCTGAACTATATATTGTACTGTTTATTTCCTCAATGAAGATGTATGTATACAGGATTAAAAATGTATGATGAAATGCCTGAAAATATGAAGAATGAATGTATTTAAAAAAAGTTGTTATGATTACCGTAAAAATAAACACTGAAAAATACCTTTGTACTTATAGCATATATTTGCAGCACGTTCCAAAGTGGAAGATTCTCTCAGTCTCGCCTAAGACCAACATTCAGAATTGAATCGTTGCTTGAAATGGCTTTAGCCGTGTTTGATGACCAGATCTGAATTGCCAGCTACTTTTCCAAGTTCCTATTACCCGTCTCCATCTCCTTCCCCTCCCAAATAATTTCAGCTTCACAACATATCCACAGCTCCCACAGCTTTGCCCACGTCCCAAGACGCCACAAGATGTTGTTTGCCGAAGTGAGCTCCCACAGCTTTGCCTACGTCCCGTGGCGCTAGAAGATGACATTTGCTGAAGTAAGCTCCCACAGCTATGCCTTCGTCACGAGGCGCCAGAAGATGACATGTGCCGAAGTGAGCTCCCACAGCTTTGCCTACATTCCGAGGCGCCAGAAGAGTGACATTCCAAAAAAATTTGGCCTAAAATTGGCCAAAATAGGATCACCATTTACATCTCATGCACCATTATCGTTTTCATTGACACGGACCCCATGGACCCTGCAGGTCGAAATCGGTAATGACTGATCTAGACCTATATTTTACCCATTCCCCCTAATATATAATATTGCTGTTGCAAATCTCTCACATTATTGTCGAATGAATGGACGTATTTTACATATCCTCTGTGCTTTATTCGTCGATATAACTTGATTGATGTAATGCTAACTAAATGAGAAGATATACAAGACAAAAACAAAAAAAAATGAATAACAGTAGATAAAAGCTTGTTAACTGTTTTGAATAGATCTTTTGTATAGAACATTGAATTGTTATTTTAAAATGAAAGTTTGTGCCACTACCATCACGTTTTAGTAATTATCTCTTATACTGATTTAATTTTATAATCTGTTAGTATTTTAAATTTATTTCTATGCTCGTTTATAGTTTAGAGTAAAAATGTGACATGTGCAAGTAAATTGAGTAAAACATTATAAAATTAAATAGACAGTGAAAAGATATAAATAGACTACACAAAAGTAATCTTAAATATATCCAAGCATTGAAAATTTGTTAATTATTGTTGTTTCTTTTATCTTTTCCCTGAAATTTTTATTCATTATTAAGAACTTTCTTTACATTGTAAGATATTGTTTGTATTTTACTTTGTAAAGATTAGTACTCGGACATTCTGAATCTGCCTTAAATATGGGTTAATCTAAAGTGGATTTACACAAACCTCACTTAAGCTGAGAGTGCATAGTGATCATAGGTCCCTTAATCGGTGGTTGCACATGATTAGTCGATTACTGCGGCCTATGACAAGAGCATGTTGTTTCTAAAACGTGATAGAACCTAATCGTTCACCGACAAACAACCGGATTCTATTCAAAACTGCGAAACTTCGCTCCCGCTTATTGCTTTGATTAATATGCATTTTGCTTTGTTAACAGTGCGAGAAAAATCTTGAATACTTTTTGACTGAGGGTAGCGAAGTTCTGTTTTAACTCGACCGTTCTCATTTCATGGGCTTGTATCTTGATTTGAACGCTCTATCTCAGAACAATTGTGTATGTTCATTATTCCAAATACCTTTCGATAAAGGAAGCCTTTTGTGGTATCACCAAATAGAGCCCCGAGATTATTCCTGTTGGAAATCTTCCACATTATAATTTCGCATATTTTTGGTGCACTATTCATCGTCATAACTTGGTCGAAGTAATGCTAGCTAATAAATGAAAATAACAATTTAAACCATTGAAAAATATTAGATGCAAAGCGTGTTAACTGTTTTGAATACTTCGTAGTTCAGAATATTGTTAACAATTAAATTATCTTAAATGAAAGTTTTTTGCCACTTTTCTATGTATTTTATCTGATACTGGATTAATATTATAATCCATTTGTTTATTGTATTTATTTATTTATTTCTATGCTCATACAAACAGTTTACAGAAAATTTATCCACATTCACCTTATTATTCCAGCGAGTGGTGGATAATTTTGACTGAGCTTTTCAATATTATGGTTCTGGAGAAAGTTAGAAAAAATAATTGTATTATTTTTAATTACTTAAAAAAAATACCCAAAATATTTAAACAGTGTTAGTCATCAAGAAGATTGGTATGAACCTACATACAAATTTTTTGATTTCAGAGGAAATTTTGGTTTAGATTTATAAAATAAGAGAAAAATGGAATACACTTTTTTTGGACTTGAGGTCTACTATTCACAGAACTACTAGTATTATGTCTATAAAATTTACGCCCGTTGACTTGAAGAATGTCTTTATAATATAATATACAGGGTGTATCGGCACGTACCCGACAAACTTTAACCAGCTATTCCTTAGCACATTTGGAGTAAAAAATGTTATCGGCACTTTGCTGTCCGGTAACATTTTTTTTCAATCAAAAATTTACTATTCATATTTCCACCACATGTCACCAATGTTTTATCCTTTGTCAAAGTTTGAAAACCCATCTGGCAATATTTTGTTCGAGTTTCGTTGAATAATGTACGTACGTACCTACGTTGGCGCGCTTTTACAATTACAACGAAATGGCACGGCACCATTCGTCTCATTTTTAACTATTATTATTTAGTGTGTACCAAAGACCGTGGACACTTTTTGACACACTAGCTAATAACAGCTGTTAAACGCGAGAAACAATTCCAATGACAGTGACGGAGTGTGGATTTTGAATTTTTTTTTGTTTTTAATTCAAAAAAATGTTACCGGACAGCAAAGTGCCCATAACATTTTTTACTCCAAATGTGCTAAGGAATAGCTGGTTAAAGTTTGTCGGGTACGTGCCGATACACCCTGTATATACCTTTTCTGTGTTTCTAAGCGAAATTCTTGATTTTCACAGTTTTTAATATTTTATGGTTCAGGTTTTCCTAGAAGTTAAAAGCATTTTAATCACAATAATTTCTAGTCATAATCAGTAAATTATGTTCCGCTAAACTAGAATGACCAGTGTTTGGCCATCGACCAAAAAATATTTTATTGCGAGTTATCAAAATTATCATTTAGAGTCGTTTCCAAAACTAGATTCAGAGAGATGATGAATCTTTTGGGTCATACCAAAAACTCATTTAGTTTTTTTATTAAATCATGGCTATTTTCGGACATGACGAGTTATTATACTTTGTCCACCCTCGGACTAAAAAAAAGGTAATTTTTTTTTATACTGCCATTATTTTTTATTTTTTTATTGTTCTTTAAAGTTTTTCCTGTTTAACTACAACTAAGCAGTTTGTCAACAGGATAAACATGTTTAATTAAAATTTTAATATGTACACATCATCTTATTAATAATTATAAATATACATAATGTTGTTGCTACTAATTAGATATTCAGATTATTATTATTGACACACAGTCTAAAATAACACTAAATCATAACTATCAATAAATAACAACTATTTATTGATGTAAAATGTATTTCTACTTATGGGCCATGTTTTCAGCATATATATGAATCTATTTGGGAATTTACAATTTTTTATTGATTAAACGATTGGTCCCTACAAGTTTTTTTTTTACATTTATACTTTAGTAATATTAGCATAGAAAGAAATACTAAGCATAGAAAATTGCCCCCGCCCCAATCTAGTAAAATATGTTAATTTTAATCTCGCTTAAAAGTCAGGGTTTATCATTTTACTAAAATTGCCCTAAGGCGTTGTTACATTTACTGCTGCAAATTCAGTGATGTTACCTATAAGTATTCTGGGTTATTGGTATCTGATAGTATTAATACTTTTGCGTCTGGACGATGTAGGCTCTCTGATTGGTCAAATTTAAATTGTCTGTTTCGGTTAAATTCCGCTAACTTGAAAATTAAGACACGATTTCATACTAAAATAGGATCGCCTCATAATAATACGAGATTTCTTCAAAAGCATCGTTTCTGCTCACATAATTTTTGGATAATATCGAAGAAAATATGTTTTAGAAAGTTCATAATCCATTGGATTAATTACATTACAGTGAAAATAATCCACAGTTACCTGATTATGTTTGACGTTTATAAATAAATCACGCGTTCCTTCAATGGCCGATACGCACGGCTATAGATTAGATAGCCGACAGAGCGCACCTCTGGCGGTTTAAAAACGAACCAAATGAATGGCGCGAATATTTAAATATGCAGCTCACAATATTTGACTGCTTACGATTAACAAGCGTTTACTGAGAAGATTTCTTCTGGAAGCTTATCACTTTGTAATGGCATTTTTCGTTATTATTTATATTTTTTTGTTTATTAATTATAACTGATTTTATATTGACATGTTTTCTAATTTCTAAAATTTCAAAATTATTTATTTGCGGTGCTTTATATCCTGAGTAAAGTATTTTAAGACCTGAATTTTTTATCGAAAGTGTGATCATTATTCAAAAGATGATTTGCAAACTCAGATTCACTATTTCCATTTAGAGCTTTGCGATATTCTTTAGTTCTGACTTCAAAGTTTCTATTGGTTCTACCTTTGTAAAAGAAATTACAATCATCCCAATTGAGTTTTTAAACTCCTGATTTTTTTGTTTGAATTTTGTCTTTATTATTAAGAATATATTTCTTCATTGTTATTAGTGTAAAACGCCTGTTGAATAGTACCAGGATTGTTTTTATATATAATTTTAGAAGTATCGTTATCCACAAACAGAATTCTACGCCATTGTTAATTTCTATCTTTAGAAAGACCGTTTGAAGAGAATAGGTTTATTTTTTTTATTTAGTATTTCAACTATCAATTTATTAGAATAACCGTTATTAAATGCTATTTGTCTTATGAATATATTGTTTTATGGTTTTATGCTATTTGTTTTTTTCAGGTCTTAAAATACTTCACCATAAATAATTTTGAAATTTTAGAAATGAGGAAACATGTTAATATAAAAGCAGATATAATTAACAAGAATTTTTTTATAAACTCTCTTTTAAATATTTTCCCACTCAACTGGTCTTTCCCGTCTAACGATATTGTAATTCCTAATTATTATAAACCCAGCCTACTCTTACCCCTCCCCCCTCCTTCCACTTCTTCTTTCCCAATTGCAATCTATATTTAATTTTTGACTTCGGTGTATACACAATAAAATGTAAACATTATATTTATTCATTTATTGGACAATTTGCATAGCGCCGCTTTTGTGAGATATCACCTCAGGGGCGCTATATTGTAATAATCTACCTTTATATATAGATTTTTACTCTCCTGATGATGTTGTATATATAATCTTACTTTAAACTTTATTAGATACAGTAACAGTTGTAGGTAAAGAATTACCACCAGTTGGAGTAAAATTAACACCTTTTAACTAAACCGACTGCTAATCTCATCGCACAATTCCCCTCCTTTTATTCATAAACACGGGTACAATTAATCAATATGTAATAATCTATTATTTAAGTCAACTTTGTTATAACTATCTTTAATTGTGACAAACTAAACGATATTGATTCAACTTATAGACATTGACGGTTGTAACACATATTTAAGCACTGCAAGTCTCCTATGAGCTAATTATATTAGGTACCTAAGATAACAGTTAATATCAGTTGTAGACATGTAGTCAATAATAGTGTTTAATTTGAAATAATCCATCACAAATACGTAAAATTTCATTTATTCAAACAACTGTCATTCTTATTATGCGTAAATTTAGCATGTTATTATTAATTAACTCCTTCCTGTTACGTGTTTTAACAATATGTATACTCACCCTCTCTCTGTGAATGTCCTAATATCTATCTATTAAATGTAACTGTTGTTAATATCACTTAAAATGGGCGAAGCCCAACTAAGAGCCGCCCACAGGGCCTAGCAGAAAAAACCCGCGGAGCGGGTTTTTAACTGCTAGTTTACTGTAATAGTGTAAAGAAGCTTTGTGACCATCAAAATGTATCTTGAAAAAGGCCCCCTTCGTCGAACGAAATACTTTCCACGAAGAACTTCTAACAAAATTTTAATCGACCCACAAACATATCTGACGTATCTGGCCCTTTTACCGCATAAGAGTTCCAACTGCTCCCAACCGTCTAGAGCCAGTAAAACTAAGGTATTCCCCATCGGGGTATGTTAGGACAAAGGAAGTGGGGAGAAAATGAGATGGGGATGAGGAAAGTAGGGAAATTCATGGCAATTCTGTCCTGCACACCATACATGCCCAAAGCTATTTCAAGTAAAGTTTCGAGTCCGAATAGTGGTCTTTCACCGGGGTGATACTGAAAGTATCTTCTACTCTGAAACGTGGCGCAAATATACTTTATATTATTTTAAATTATTAAATCGCGAAAAATCACGAATTAATCAAATGAAAGCATGCAAACGTATTTTTAATTTGTCATGTCGATAAGTAGAACTGAAATTTGTAACTTATGCGAATAAAACAAATAATAAGTGCATTTCTGTTTTCTGCATACGTTAGCTGCCTTGGCATTATAACTTCCTTGAAACAAGTTGGTTTAATACTTTAAAATGATACTTATATCATCACACATAATCATCACACACCGTCATTATAATGACCGTGTGTGATGATTTAAACAATGAGTAATTGTTTTTGTCAAAAAAAAAAGTTTCTTTTAAACCCAAATCTAGTTCTAGACTTAGACCCAGTGGAAAAATAATGAAGATCAGAGATTACAGGATTAGATAGAAAGCACCAATTGTAGAAGACGCAAAATAATCTTTTCAAGTTTCTCAAAACAACTCTAATAGCTTTTATCAATCAAAACTGAGCGATCGTAAAACAAAATCGAAAAATACCCTCAGCGGGAGCTTCTGCAGACCATTATTTTTTAATGTAAGGTATGGAAAGATAAATAGAAGGTCAATACCAATTGAACCAATTTAATTATTTGCGAAATGAATATAGCATATTATAAACAAAATTTGTTTCATATCCTGGTCTGCAAAACTAGATTTGTTTACATTGTTTATAACATTCATAAATTAAGCTTTTATTTTGATCACCAAAAAACCTGCTTGCCTCATAGTCAAAGAAAAAAACTCACCCAGACATTGAATCAAGCAAACAAATAACTTAAATTTAAGTGCAACGCCCAATGACAGTACGTTTAGCCGCGCTGAAGACCTGAGCGGTGGCTCAGTTTGTTTGATGAAAACGGTCTAAACTATTTATATTTATAACCATGCAATCAAAATAACTCAATACAAGTCAAAGCGCATATAACCTTATCAACAAGATACTAACTTGATCAGCGTTAATTTTTCTTTCAAATAAAATATTCCATCAAAATGAGTTCAATGGAGTATTAGTGTTAGAGCGCGTCTCAATAATAGCAATAGCCCCAACAAAGGCAGATTTAGTACCACAGAAAATATAACAAATGATAGATAAGTACGCGGCGATACTCACCACAAGATTATGTCAAGAATTGCCTAAACGTATAATAAAAAACGAGTACTAACCTGATGGAGATCCCTTCCTACAATAGTAAGGCTTCTTCTGGCCCACGCAATATGCGCAGCAGATTATTCTCTTATCAGGTGGCACATCAATCGATTTGTTTTATTATGGTGATGTTGAGAAGAAATTAGTATCTTAAATTTAATCTTGTAGATGCCAAATTTTCCAAACAACGACATACAAAATGGAAAACCAAAAACACGATGACAAATAGTTCTACTTTTGAAGTATTTTATCAAAATAGACTAATCCATTTGTTGTGCATTTCGGTAAGCACGTACCAAATTAGTGCACATAATAAATACATAGAGACATGAAACACAATCTTTGAGGTACTTATTTAAAATAATAGAAAATTATAAACTAACCGAAACAAAAATAAATTATATTATAGTGGTCTACCACTTAGACTCACTTCAATACGTTGATATCTCGTTAATGTCTATTTTTATTCTCATAAATAAACATTTCTTTAATTATTTTTAAAGATTAAGTAAATTAAGTCAATCAAATTACTCATCACCGCTATTTACAATTCCATCAATTTAATCCGGACGTAAATTCGACGGTTACAGAGTTAAGCCCCGTAAAAGAAAGTGTTGTTGAATTCACAAAATTCAACAGATCATTTTTTCTTCTCCAATGCGTAGGTACATAATACAAGTTGTCAGTAGTTTTTTTGTAAGACAGTATCAAATGAACCTAGATATGAGATCGATAAAAATGACGGAAAATAATTTGGTCTCAATTGTTTGTGGTTAAAAGCGTTGTCCCGGTAAGATAAAGATTCTGGTTTCGATTTCCAGTTGCGACCGTTACCTTTTTACTCTCTAAATCTTATTCTGTTTAATGTTTCGTTTAGATGTGTTGGTCTTACCTTCTTCTACAATGATTAAACATTAAATTGGTGGACAAAATCTTTAAAAGTTATTTCAAAAAAATTAAAATAATATAATAATACTAGCTGTAGGTTCAGTCTGTCTGTGCAGATATAATAACAATTACGTCTAACACATGGAGCTGTTTTTTTGTAAAAAGCGTCTTTGTTCAAAAGATTATTATGTATATATTTAGATATTTTTACAGTTTTTGACGTGAAACATCTTTTGGCGCGCCTAAATGGGGGTATAACCGATTCTTGCGTAGCAAGGATGGGAAGGAACGACGCTTTGTTCGAGCAGCCTCGTAACTCGTCAGCCAAAACTCTGCGAGGTATGTTAGCTTCTATTCTCACCAAAATAGGCAATGCAACTATTTCCCAATGAATTTTTTAATTTGTAATATATATTTACGTTTGGGTTTCACCCAGCCGTATTCCTCGGCTGGATTGGGTTCATAGTCCTCCATCACAACGCAAGCAATATTTTTCGCTTACTGTGGTGGTAGTAGGAGATTTTTCAAATATTGTGAGTGTAACGGACGTACTGCTCCGGGCTCGGCCGCGGTCGCCCCATATTAAAATTTGATATTTGCCCTGTTGTTAAATTGAAGAATGTAAAATGCTGATGTGTGAAAAGATAAATTGTTATAACCCTCTGTTTGTAAAATGATGTAAAATGTTTTTGTGATCTTATAATAAATGAACGTCGGAGCTTGGCTAGAGGTATACGGGCAGAGAAGTATTGTGAGAGCTGGTAAAATCATAATCATATTTTAATGCGGGCACGATTGTTAGAACCGTGCCGTGCGCCATGCGCCGTCATAGCGTCACAAATGGCCGGTGGTACGCCGTCATTACGTCCCACGGGCACGGTTTCGGGGATCGTGCCCAAACAAAGGGAGGCCGTGGTCACGTTCGACCACGCCCCGAAACTACGGGCCGAGCGGCGGTAGACGGCCCGGCGGGGCGCCGCGATAGCGTCGCAAACACGGCTCACGGATTCCAGGAATCAAAGAGAAAGTGGGCCCGTGTGCGCGTCGTGCGCCCGCTGGCGGCTATAAAACGGGCAACAGGCCCTCAAAACGTGAGATCTCCAGAAACCACCACCAGCTCTACACCTCTCTCTCTGCTCTGCCCTCTACCTCGCTCCGACTTCTGACTCTGCTCGCCTTCTTTCACTCTGACCCCCGCCTCACCCTGGACCACGGACTGCCTACCCCTTCGGACCAGACTCGGAATCAGCTCAAAAACAAGCGACAAGTAATCGGGCCAGCTCTACAGCGGCTTCAGAGACGGCCCTGTTCTACCCCTCCACGCCACTGAAGGAAGACATCTCACGCCTCCACAGATTGGGATCACCGGCCCCTTACAGTCTTGTGTGTCACACGATTACGTCTGATACAGTGAGGTTATTCGTAACACGGGAATGTTTGTACTTCTTTAAAAAAATGAATTAAGCAGTTAATCAACAAAAGAACACAGTTAAAATGATTCCGCAATTCTTCTAACCCCCTTACTAATAAACCTGTTTTATATTATACACAAATGATAAATAACAATTATAGTTGAGTAAATAGTTGTTCGGTAGTTGTATAAAATTTAAATCAAGTTTATTTGTCAGAGAGTTGGACGAAAAAAAAATTTAAAAATGAATTGTGGAATCAGATTTGACAAAAAAAAAATCTATAATATTATTATCCTAGCGTCTGGACGGTCTGGGCCCTCTGATTGGTCGAATTCAAATAGTATGTTTCGGATAAATTCCGCTTACTTGAAAATTATGACCCGATTTCATACTAAAATAGGATCGCCTCATAATAATACGAGATTTCTTCAAAAGCATCGTTTCTGCTCATATAATTTTTGGATAATATCGAAGAAAATATGTTTTAGAAAGTTCATAATCCATTTGATTAATTACATTACAATTAAAACATTACATTACATTAAAATTATCCACAGTTACGTGATTATGTTTGACGTTTATAAAAAATCACACGTTCCTATATGACTGATACGCATCCAATATGACTGATACGCACGGCGGCTATAGATGGCCGACAGAGCGCACCTCTGGCGGTATAAAAACGAACCAAATGACTGGCGCGAATATTTAAATATGCAGCTCACAATACTAGACTACTTGTCCATTAACAAGCGTTTAATAAGAAGATTTCTTCTGGAAGCTTATCACTTTGTAATGGCATTTTTTATTATTATTTATACTATAAATTAATATTCTTAAAAAACCCGCGGGGCGGGTTTTTAACTGCTAGTACGTTATTATTATTAATTTCGGTCGAATAATGTTATGAATAGTCTGTTCATAAATGTCTAATGTAATAAATACAACATAAAATGAAAATTAATATTTAAGGGTTGAATATACATTTAAAAGCTCTGTAATTCACAATTGGCATTATCTATTGGGTTTAAAATAGTTATAACTTATAACCTAGAAATTTAGACAGAGTGTTCAGAAATTTAGACAGAGTGTTTAAGAACCGTGCTCATTTCAAGAGGTCGCCTTTTTTTTGTAGAATTTTCTGTCTAAATACTATAAATACAGATTAAATATTTTTTTATTTAAGTCACCCCCTCCATCTAATCAGTTAGTGGCACGGCGTGATGGTACGGACCTAGATTAATTTCAAAATTGAGGTTATGAAGACTTTGCATGAATGGCTTCATAAGCTATAATTTTAATTTATTCAAAACATAAACATAATCTTGAAAAAATCATAATACAGTTAAAGAAAAATTTTGAAATTCTTAAGAATTTTAGTAATATTATATACGTAGTTAGGATGCTGCGGAGAATGCTGGTATGATATTCCTGTAATGTGGACAATTAATCACGGAAATACATCAAAATTTGGAGTAAAAAATTCTGAAGAAATTTTGGTCTCTATTTTATGCCTTTACTGTTCAATACTTACGAATCGTTGAAAAAACAAAAACATAACCCAAAATGTTATCTAATTTTTTTACTCCATATAACCTATATTTGTTTTTAGTTTTATTTCATGTATGATTCATATTTACATATTTATGTTTCTATAAAATAGTATTTTTAAGTTATTTTTATTATTATTTCATGTGCGATTCATACTTGCATACTTATGTTTCTATAAAATAGTATTTTTTACTTCTTTTAAGTTATTTTTATTATTATTTCATGTATGATTCATACTTGCATACTTATGTTTCTATAAAATAGTATTTTTAAGTTCTTTTAAGTGATTTTTATTATTATTTCATGTGCGATTCATACTTGCATACTTATGTTTCTATAAAATAGAATTTTTTAGTTCTTTTAAGTTATTTTTATTATTATTTCATGTATAACTACCACAACACGGGCATTAGCCTAGTATGGTCGTTAAAAATATGTCAAAAAATTTAACATGTAAACATTTATTAAATAATAAATTTAAAAAAAAAAACCTCACGAATCACTTGTTAAAGTAAGCCAAGTTGGTCTTTTCAACTAAACATTGTAAAGTATGTATTAGGGTGGATTGTTTCACGAAAATTCAAGTTTAACACTGTCATCAAATGGCCATTCGGCGCCATTTTGTTTTATTGACAGTTGAAAGGTTCCCTTTAAATGTCGATAATGTTTTCGCCTTTGAAGACATTGTGATCAGCAGAAGAGGATAACTATCACGTTGTTAAGTTTTTCAGCCTATTCCATTCAGATTTGAAATGAATTTTTAAGCAGCTTTAACTACATTAATTAATCAATTTAAATAGATAAATACTCACCAACCTTTCTCTTACTCTTGTCTTTCTTGCTTGTGCCTCATAATTTCACAAGCCCCGTTTAGTAGGAATTGTTAGGGCCGTTGATTTCGCAAAAATTCAAATATAAGATTTTCGGCAATTCAGAGCCATTTTATTTTTTATTTATTTATAAGGGCCTTGTTAATCATCGATTCTAGATGCGTTTCAGCATTTCATCAAATCTTAGTACTTGGCTATTAAAATTGATCAATAATAGTTCAAATTCTGCGAAACAACCCGTTCGTACTCTCTTCACGAAACTTAAGCTACATCCATTTTCATTTTAAATCCAATATAGAGAATAAAATTATAAGCAAAATATTAAAATATTTATTTACATATTATACTATTTTGTTTGACTTGATTGAGGAAAAAATCATACATAATCACAAAAATAACGACTGTGCATAAATATATAATATGTTGCTAACTCGAAATATAAATTACCGTTATAGAGAAAAATATTGCTTTTTATTATCTTTTTTAATTTTTTAATTGAATACCGCACAAGAGACCCAACTGCTCCCAACCGTCTGAACCAGTGAGACTATGGCATCCCCATTTGGGGTATGTTATGAGGCAGAAGGTATAGGGGAGGGGAAGGAGATGGGAAAGTGGAAAGTGGGATAGTACCTGGCTGCGATAACAGAA
Source organism: Hesperophylax consimilis (assembly GCF_061612785.1). Taxonomy (NCBI): domain Eukaryota; kingdom Metazoa; phylum Arthropoda; class Insecta; order Trichoptera; family Limnephilidae; genus Hesperophylax; species Hesperophylax consimilis. The sequence continues at coordinate 6,534,131 of NC_142862.1, read as the reverse complement.
AATTCATCTAATAAAATTTACTTGCGCACGCCGGGATTAGAACCTGCGACCTTCGGTTTGCTAGTCGAGAGTCTTACCCCTTGACCATGGAGGCCGTCAAATTTAATATGTTAATAAAATCATTATTTATTTTATTGACATGGCGTAGGATGACTCCTTTTTTTTGCTTAAATTTTATTTGACATCCTTTTAAAATGGGCATTTTAGTTCAGGGTGAAAGCAACATTTCTGTGTTAACAGCTTGTTAAATGTCTCAGCGCTTCCGTAATTAATAATTATTGCCTGATCAGAAGTTTGGTATGCATTTCAAACACATAATAACTCTAATTGGAATTAATTATGGAATTTAATGGGAGATAGGATGACATCGCTTACACTAGAACTTTTGATGCGAGAGAAGTATTTATGTGGTATTCATAATCTCTTTTGTTGAATATTACATTTCCCTTGATGCATTTGACTTATTCTTGAGGTGGTTAACATTTTTTATATATTTTTTTAATTATTTATACCCGCTTAACTGCCAAAGCAGTTTGTCAGCATGAAATCAGAAAGTATTTTGGTCAAAGAAATTATTTATATCAGGCACCACTTATGTTTACTATTCTTCCAAATCATATTAAGTCTACCAATTCCTTAGTTTAATTTAAAAAGTTAATTAAGGTTTATGTTTTGACAAACGATTGTCTTAATATTTTTTAATCCTTGTCCTTTCTTAAATAATAAGATTTTAATTCCCATTTCCTAAAAACTGAATATCACGTCTTTATTATCTACTTTGCTGCTTCTTTTGAATAATGATTAGTTATGGTTCAAATATTGTTACAATATACTGTCAAATTACCCATCTGGTAACACATCTAATACTCATTTTTTCTTTAATTTTGAAATATTTTGTGTTTGTATGTAGAATTACTTTATGTTTGTGATTACTCTTATTTTTGCTTTACTCAAATGTAAATTGTTAACCTCGATACAGGCTTAGTCCTAGTGAGGTTGATTTTTATTTGAAAAAAAAGTGTTTTATGTATAGTGAGATGCAATAAATAAATAAATTTTATTTCTGTAAGAATTGACACATCCCATGCTGATGATCGGTGACATAAAACTGAAGATCACCAGAAGATAATTCGTCGGAATCAGTGGCGTTTACAGAGTTTTTAATCAATGAACTCAAAATAGTTAAGCTAAGACACGGAAAAAACTTACTGATATAAAATATTGATAATTGATTGAAAAGCTGGTCAAATTATTCATATTCCTTTTAAAAACGGGACTGCACGCCTTTAACGAATGAATTAACAGATGTCCTAATATACTATCAGTAAAACACGAACGTGTTACGAGATGTATTCTTAAAAGAAGTCATTATTCTTGTCAGAAGATGTATTCTTAAAAAAATCTAATATTGTTGCATTTCGTTATTATATTTATCATGATAACACACTATGAGCGGGAATGGTATTTTTACCCGCGCGGCCGACTGGTGCTTCTCGGCGGGACGGGTAAAAATACCCTTTACGCCGGCTCCACTTCAAAGGCGAGGAAGGAAAATTAATATTATTATTTCCCGTGTCTATTTAATCTAAACGCTTCAAGACATTACAAACTACACACACATATAACAAAAAAAAGATAAGCCGTTGTTTCTTTTATGTACACACATACTCTAGCAATAATTAGGCAATTTTATCGTGTTAAATTTCAAAGATTGTTTGTTAGTTGTACTGGGAATATGAGTACCTATTATATTTTTATGACGTGTTATACATTCATTGGACCTCTCTTATGAGATAATCGCGAGGATGTTATTACAATAATCATTTCCTGAATGACTTTTCCCGGCACTCGTTACTTGTGAAGATAGAGTGGCGCTAATATACACGTGCTTTAGTTATGATATACAGAGTTACAAAACAGACGTGTTTTTTTAGTGGAATTTATTTAATTGATATTTTCTTTTACCCTTCAAAAATGTCTTCAGATAATAAAGAAAGTCATAAGGAAATATTCGCCGATAATTTGTCTGCCCATTCTGGTGAAGAATTAGCTGAAGCGATATATTTTTGCGCTATTCGCGAAAAACACCCGCTATAGGCTAGAGTCTATTGTTTGAAGCGCCCGACTACAATGTGATAAGCGCAGCTGCGTAAACACTTGTTGCGTTATATTCTGAATGTATTAATATTTTATTAGAAAATGGCTTGCCATCACGCTTTTAAAATAATTTAATATATCAGCCATACTCATTTTTCCCCGTGCAGTGTTATTTACAATACTAACTTACAAGAAAACTAACATAGTAGAAAAAAAGCCAATAAATTTGAAAAAAAAACAAAAATTAATGCCAATTAAATATCACTCTGCGAGAGGTTGTTGCTTTTTTTGCCTATTTCATTGGGATACATTCCCATTAGGATTGAACGGTGACCAATTTGCTGAAATAGGCCAAGCCATAACAGTATAGCCCAAGTGTGTCAACTCCATAACACAAGCGTGGTAGGTTTTCGCTAAGAATGGCGATAAGTTTCTGGCTTTAGACGACGTTGGATGGCCTATCTAAATAACCGCTTCATTTAAGTATAATATTACAAGCCGATTAATGGATATTGTAGAAAATTCCCACACTTTTCGGTAGTACACGAGAAATTAAATCCAACAAAATATGGTAATTATTTCTTTAGCAAAATTGTACTTATCAATAGAATAGTGATACCTAAAGACGTCATTTAACGCCATTCTTGGAACTCCTACCAATGAGTTCCAAGAATACTACTCTCTATTATGCACACGTCAAAAGCAACACAACCTATGCAAAAATTATAAATACGTTCATTAATAAAAATAAAAAGTTTTTTTTTATGTGAAACAGCTCAACTGCTCCCAACCATCTGGAGCCAGTAACACTATGGCATTCCCAATCAGGGTATATAGTGAGGCTGAAGGTAGAGGGGAGGGGAAGGATATGGGGAAGAAGAAGGTGGGGAAGTACCTCGCTATTCAGATCTGACCACCAAACACAGCCAAATTTCGATCAACGTTTCAATTCTGAATGATGGTCTTACACCGGGGCGATAATGAGAGTATCTTCCACTCTGGAACTTGCCGCAAATATACAATATATAAGATTGAAATTTCAAGCCGGATTCAAACCCGCGACCGCAAGTTTGCTAGTCAAGAGCTCTACTTATGATGCCGTCAAAAAAGGGTTCGAAAAGCCAATGAAAAAATGGACTATATTTCATACTTTTCTAAGACCGGGTTTGCCAAGGCTACATCACAAAGAGCTCATCTGCACACGACTGCATCATCACTTCAGGATAAAAATAAAGTTGTCAAGAAAACCCTGAGTATTAATACAAATATTGATATACTAATGTCTAAAAATTAGTACAAACATCCGCTCGGACAAACACGTCAAAGCATACTACTTTTTTATGGAAAGTTATGAAGTTTGAACATTGACTACAATCATAGTGTCACCATGTTGCCGTGAAGACATTAAAGTCAATAATTATTATCTGCATAAACAAATACGTTTTTTTCTCTAAGTACTGTTTTTTTTATAAACGACTTTTGGCGTTATAGAAAAGAGCAAAGGTTCTTTTGCAGAAATAATGAAAGGCTATAGAACCATTATACGTGGCTTAGGTGAGAATTTGGAACAAGTGTTCATACCGAATTGAATAATCATTTAATAAACTAATTTATTAGTTTATTGAAGATTACATATATTTTTTTCATCCCCAGATAAAGTTATCACTTCTCTCGTTAGTACTATAACCCAAAGATATTAGAAGAACGAGATGTGCTATGAGCAGTTGATACTGTGTGGAATTGTTGTGCCCAGTGTCGCCGGTTTTGTTCACCAATACTACTGCACACCTTCGCTTACGCCAAGGTATCCGCACTAATACAGAGAACAGATTTCTGTGCGTACACGTCCCGATAGTATTCAAAGTACCCTAATTAGGTAGTACTCCGCCTACGGTCCGGCGACAAACATAGCATATCTCGTTCTTCTAATATCTTTGACTATAACCACTAATGGGATAATGTTGTTTATTTGTCTCAAATGGAGGTTAAGCATTTCGTTTTTTGTTGTATCGTGAATACGTTTTCAAAAAGGCTTCCAAATGTAGGTCCAGCTAGAGTAATCGATGTAACGCTTTTGTTGCCGCCAAACATTTATTTGTATCGTGGCCCAAGGGTTGTGGCGCCAAGAAGCATGTGTATTCTAAAAATAGTCCATTGCGTGTTAGTGCGCTCACGTCGGCGAGCTGAGAGGGGTCAGATACAAGTATCGAAATTCACTCGGAGCGACCAAAGAATCAGTCATAACTACGCAACTGGATGTGAATCATCAGTTATTCGTGCGTCGTCGTGTATATCTTGAGGACTTCTCAAAAGTTATCTAAGCAGAATACACAAATTATGCCCAGTGACGTAAAAAATAACGGTAGAATCTACTCATCCCATTTTTTTGATTATTTATAACGGTACCAGAAGGTACCGTGCATTTTACGATAGTGTTGATAAATTTTATGATCTGATGGTTTTGAATATTTTATAATTTTATGCAGTATGCCTATTCTATTATCGTTCTGCAGACCAAAGCTATTCAATATAAAAGGAGCAGATTGTCAATGAAAAGAGCAAGGTAATACCGTTTTTTTGGTATTTACTTACAATAATCAATGTTATGGATAGTTTTTATTTGCAGAACTATGATCAATTTTATTACTTTCCTGTCTTAAAAAATCCATTACCTGAATGATTGAAGACGTAACAATAAAATAATTTGATTCTCGAGACAATTTTAAATTTTATATTAGGAATACCCGCGGACGACATTAATTATAATTTTCTATTTCAAACATTGCGACTCTTATCGTTAAAAGATAGACGAATAATTAATAATTTTTTTTTAAATTAAAATAAACAGTAACTGGTTTGAATCACCTGAACTAGTCTCGCTGGTAAATAATCATGTACCTACCTAGTAGACTAAACTCTACTCATATCACCATATTATTGTAACAATACTGCCACTAATGCAGAACGAAATTATTTAATATATCGCCTGCATAGATTAGGAAATGAATTCTGCTATCATATAAAAGATGCATAAATTTTTTTTTACGTATGCACGAATCGAAAGATAAGTAAATAAGCATACTATATACACTAACTGTATTTTATGATAGATTTGATTAAATTACCGTAACCTTTATTTGGAAAACAACAGTTTATAATATTGTAGGTTTATACATGTACATGTGTAATTTACCTCAGAAACTAATTATAGATTTCATTACTATACTAACACATTATGTATTTAATAATTATACAGTACAGCTACTTCATTTTATTTAAAATTACAACAAGAGTTACACAATAGTGTATGTACGTTGGTTAATTTGGGATAAGAATAAATTTTTAACAAAGATTTTACATTTATTTTCGTTGCAATTGAAGATATTTCTCTATTTCAGAGGGAATATTATTATATTATGTTGAACACAATCTAAGCATTTTTATTCGAATTCGTCTACAATATTTTCATTACAAATAAATCACAAATATGTGTGCCGGTGGGTATTTTCAATTCAATTCCATTTAATAATTCAGAACAATCAGTAAGGTAAATTTGTTTACGATTTTATATAATAATATCTGCAAACTGTTTACGTACACTCAATGAATCCAATTTTGAAAAATACAGTTGTAACAAGATAATTACAAGATAATTAATTATATGATTGATTGTGCGATTTGTAAGAATTGTATATAATGATTTATTTTTTGATTTGATTAAATTTTATTCGTATAATATATTATATAGGTATTATAATATAATATGTAATGCATACATGAAACAAACATAGTTGCTGCAAACTCTTAATTCATGCGTATGCAAAGTATAGTTGTATGATATGACAATGTTTGTGAACCTTTTTGTATTTCTTGTTTTTGATCCAGGTATTTTAATTGTCTTGTTTATTATCTGATAGTGTTACGTTTACATGTCCCTTAGTAAAGTTCTCACTTAAGAGATTATTGATTTTCTTTCAGTTACATTTATTTCTTTATGTCTTTTCTTGAACCATAAAAAATAAGTGATTATTCTGACAACAAACAGATAGCTACGCTACTTAAGTCACCTGTAATTTGATATTAACGGTTATTTACGGGTTTTTACAGATTGGCATCAATGAAAAATGATTTATTATGTTTCATTAATACGTCATTTTAACATTTTTTCCTCTTACCTTTTGTATTTTTATATTTTCTGATACTTTATATTTTGTACTTGTAACTTTCTACCTATATTAATAGCACATGTTGTGCCGTATGTTTTTTCTCTTACCTTTTGAATTTTACATTTTCTTGAACTCTATACTTTATACCTATATTAATGGCATAAATTGTACCGTAATTTTTTTAAAATACATAGATAAATCGTTTTAAAATATAAATAAATAATTTATTAAAGGCATTTAAAGCCATATTTTGATTCTGAAAGGTGGTCTCTTACTATGGAAATACTAAAAGTATGTACAGACTCTACCTAAAAATTGCATTTATATTCACACCCGTCCACCAAGTCAAGTCAATGTGGCAATATTCGTCAATGTCATTTATTTGCATAAATTAATTAAAACACGTCAAGTCAAGGATTGTGTCAGTCAATATTATCCACAAAATTATTATTTGCAAAAGCAATTTGCGTCAATGTGTCAAATAAAAATCTGTGAAAGAATGTATTTTGAAAGTATATAGGTTCTTTTTCTACTGAAACAACACATAAACGACATAATTCACAGCTATGTGTCCATATCTGCATTGTCTGGATCAAACATCGAACTGATAATTCATAGAAGTGACAACGTCCATATTCCCCACACCCTTCAGTCTCTCAACATACACCAGTGCAGTATACAAATTTGAAAGAAAACTGATGTCGCCAAATTTATTTAAGAATTTTTTTTATAAGAAAAGAAATTTGGTATTTAAAATGTTCAAAAATGTAGGAAAAATTTGGACTTGCTCACGGACACGCCTATTAAAACATTCTATTTGCGTATTCTTCAGTGAAATCAAGCGTTTCTTAATATATTTATTAAAGTTAAAAGCTAAACAATCCTCTCGCCGTTTTTCCGCAAGAGTAGGCAGAGAGAATAATAGAATGACACACAACTCTATCTCAATACACACACACCGCTGACTCAGTACAAACCCAAGACGTTGATTCAGTTGATCTTAATGTTACTTTAAATAAATACTTTGGTGTTATTACTTTTATAATATTTTTCATGATTTATTTTCTGACTACTTTCATTACTAGCATGACATCACCAGTCACCATCATCAAAATATAAGATATTTTTATTATATTATTTAGACAGTTAAAACAACAGTATATTATGAATAAATGTGGATCTTGCAGTGCACTTATGGGTCTCTTTCAAGACCCGTGTTCACTCCTTCCTCTCCCCAAAAAGATCAACCACGTAGCATCCCACGTGGTGATAAAGGAATACTATAAATACAAGCTTTGGAAAAAGACACTATCAATACGATGCTATAAAAGCATTCAACAGTCTAACACTTGAAAATAAAAATTAGGAAAACAATATGAAATTCAGACACAAAATTACATAATGGATAAAAGAACAAAAAAGACCATATTAATAAAATTTCATAACATAAAATAATAAAATCTACACGTAACACACAGATCCAATATAAAACGCACACCACTCACAAAAACACACAACATATAATATAAATATATTGATTTTAACTTTATTTCATTTTATTTAAATTTTATTTCACTCTAATTTTAAATCTACATTTTTAGTTTACATTTATCTTAATCTAGTGTTTTTTTTGTTCTTCACAAACATTAGGTATATAACTTTTATATAAATGTGTTATGAAATTTTTTGTTTATTATAAAATGCAGGCCTCAGCACGGGCAAGCCACCCAGTGAGGCCAACATTACTAAATTGTACTAAAAAATGTACAATATTTTACCAAAATAATAATAAAAAAAGGCTTTGGGGAAATTTTTTTCCTCGGGCTTTCCATGTGAAGTTAACGTTCGTCGATTGAATCTTAGACGGAGGCTGTCATAATAATAATATTTGCCTATTTAGTAAATAAAGAATATATTAACATGACGAAAATCCGAATATTTTCTTATTCCGTCGTGTTATAATCAAGGTAAATGCACGTGGTCTGTAAGGGGTTAAATATTTTATTTTATAATTATGTCATCGCTTTGCAATTAACGCTTTAAACATATACACACAATAAACGACATGCACCCATTTAAAACTAATCGATATAGTTGTTTTTTGGCGGTTTTTATTGATAAAACAAAAGTACCACGGAAGTATAAAACTGCCACAGTATAAAGAGATTCCTATGGTTATCTGTTGATATCACGAGGCCAGACGACAGTTAGCCGTCAATATTTCTATGTATTTTGGTAAAACATAAACATACTGGCATAATTTTCAGATTTAAATATATTTTTAATTTTTACTGTCCGGTTAGCCTTAGAACGGGCGGTTAAATAGAAATCTTTGCGAATATTATCAATGTGACCTCGCTGCTTGTGTAAATTGGATGTTTATTGTGGAGGAAGTTTGTATGTGCTCGTTGTCTATCATTGGTATAAACACAACACAGGATGTTTTTTTTAAATAAATTCCATCATGCTTAAAACCTTACAGAAAATTTTAAGACTCCGTAGTAAGCGATCAAAAATAAGAATATGATTCGAAAGCGAGATATTCAAAAACAAACGTTAGAGAGTGGGCTAATATTAAAAAATACGACTCATTTAAGTTGCATTTAAAGATAAACCTGGATTTTTTTGTGTTATTAAAGTTAACTAGTTAACCAACCGTCACGCCGTTTTCCCGTAAGGGTAGGCAGAGTGGGTAGACCGACACACAACTCTGTCTCAGTACACACATACCCTTTTGTTATTCTGTCTCACGAACCAAGATGTATATATAAGTATACGTAACAAATTAAATAATATAAAAAGTTCGTTTCTCTTTTGAAGGAATTTTGTACTACCTTTTTGACTCCACAAAAGTAAAGATATTATTTTTAAAATGAACATTTATTTTTTTAGGAAGTTGAGGACTAAAAATGTTCAAGAGAAATATGTTATTTGAAATTCGGAATGTGGGCACAACTGTATTATAATGTAAGTATAGGTTAGAACAGATTGATGAAATTATTTTACTGATAATATTTTTTACAGTTTCTATAAAGTTAATGTACTCTTAGAACATACATATTTAAATTACTTACCTACACATGTGAAATACACCTACAAACATATTAATGGGATAGACAGTTGCTGATTTTGGAAAATTGTCAGCAACTTAGCCATTTTGGGGCCGAAAACTTAGGACGTCTGATATGAAATTTTTAAATATCAATTTAATACTTATGACTGCCTACTCCGATTAAAAACTGTGTACGCCATTGGTTTCCAGGTACAATTTGAACGAGCCAACTTTCCTCTTTTTCATTACCATTCCTTCCCTCATTTCTTTCAAGCTCGCAATATATACTCATATTTTGCCATAGCATTGGCTACGGGCAGTAGAGAGTCTAGTATACTAGATAGCAAATCAAATTTAAAGTTTACTGTTTGCAAATCATCCATAAACAAAAAGTCCGTTCATACGAAAAATGTTTCTGAAAACAGTTTTAAAGCTTTGAATTAATGTGTTTTAATGAAAAATAAGACAAAGCACAATATTATATTTTGAAACTTATAGCCACCAATAGTAAGTATCATATTCAAAGTACGACTGGTATGACGGTTAGAAATTAATGAAAGAGGCTCTCGTATACGTCAACAGGCTTTTTATTATTATTCCATAGCCTCCGACCTGCATTCATTACACCAGTATAATGTTCATGTTTTGTTAATGAAAAGGTACAGTCAAATATTTAATCTGATAATTTGCACGATATTCAAAGTACAAACTAAATAACTGGTAGGAGAGAGGCTCCTCCAATTACCTCTCACCCCAGACGGTCAAAACTTGAGTGGCAAACGGCCAACGTGAGAAATGCCCATCTCATACAGGACCCCACCGAGAGACAGGCTGAGTTCTCATTGCCTCGCAAAACCTGGTCGGCCATCAATAGGTTAAGGTGCTCCCATAGCCGCTGTGCCCACGCGATGCACAGATGGGGCATTAAAGAGTCGGCGATGTGTGAATGTGGTGCGGTGCAGACCACCGAACATGTGGTCAACGATTGCCCGCTCCATTCATTCCCCGGCGGGATTGATGAGGTCTACATGGCGACGCCTGAGGCCCTAGACTGGCTCGTAGACCTAGATAAGAAGAAGAACTGGTATGACAGATAATATACATTCACTACTACTACTCACGTTCAAAACAAAGTATTTTCTTAATGCCATATTTGATTCTTCAATAAGGTAACAAGAAATATTTTTCTAAAAATGAATATTACCGATTACAAAAAGATGATGAAAAGAATCATATTGCTTCACGCATGGCCCAATGTATATAATATTGCTTACCTTGAATCATTTAAGACTGATGCATCATTTGCTTTTAATGACCACTGGTAATTATAATATTGGTAATAATACTAGTGAATTACTGTTACATTACCAGTAATTATTTTCGGAAGGCCTACCGTCTATAGCTTAATTAATCAAAGACTCTGTAAGAAATTTTTTTTCATAAATTTGACATTGAATGTTCAATGCACATATTATAAAACCTATATGTATTTTATTGTTTACGTAAATACCGTACGAGAGTCAAAACTACTCTTATTCAGTAGGACTTTGCATCCTCAATATAAAATTCATACACTTTTAACTTAAAATAAAACAAGAACTTACTTAAAAGTATCAAGAATAAAATTTTTAAAAGATTCATAAAAATAGAAATGTAATTTATTGTATAACAATATAGGAGAAGACTCAATAATTAAATGAAATGGAAATAATCTCAAGGTGTGACTAACCTCGGTGAAGAGTTAGTAGGTCGGTCTGATTTTACGTTAAAATAAATATCATTGTGGTTTGATGATAAGATATAAATTGTTTATAGTAAAACAATGAATTGTAATTTTAAATATCATTACAATTAATTTGGGAGCCAGTTCCATATAATAACGATGGGATAAAGTTTATTAAATTAAAGTAAACCTAAAATAAAAAGAGAAACTAAAGGAATGAATATGAGAATGTATGTTGATAAAACAAAAACCTTACGGTCCCGTGTTGAACGCCAACCCAATGAGTTCCTTTTCCCTGTAAGTATGATTACAAGCGGTACGTTATGACTGTACAATCAATCATATTGTTAACCGAGGTATCTAAAATGTGCTATATATTGCTTATTTTCGAAGTTGTCGTTAAGAAAAATACCATTTTAGAAACTGAATAAAATTATGTTTGCAATGTTTGTATTTGAAATAAATATTGATAGTTATAGAATAAAAATGTTTGGTATCAAACAAAATGTTCACAAAAAACTTTTTTTTATTTCCTTATTTTTTCCCAATTTATTCATTTGACATTACAGTTTTATAATAATAAGAAAGGGAACCCACTAAGGCGCAGCCTGTGTGTGGATAATATAAGTGTATACATTATATTTTTGTACCTAAAAATAACAGTAAGCATATAAAGAAAAACGGTAGGATTATAATTAAAGTTAGTCTAAAAGATTGTGCAAGAGGTTCATATTAAGAATAAATCAAAGTAAAAATAAAGATTGTAAGATAATATATATGAAGTAAAAGAACACAAAATAAAATAATAATAAATATACAAAAACAAATGGAAAGAGAGAAAAAAGTAAAAATTAAATGAATAATGCTTCAACATTTGCATTGTACAGCCACAACTTTAATTCTTTTTGGTATTGCGCTAGTTTAGTTGTTACTTGAATTTTTTTTGGTACAATAAAGCTACTGTGAGTTTGCATTAGTTTGGTATTGGTTTGTGGGGTATAAAATACATGATTTCTTCTAAAGTTGATTTTGGGTTCATATATTTGAAATTTGTTTTGGTTTTTCAAGACATATTTCAGGCTTTGAAGTAAAAATAGTTTACCAAGACATTTTGTCTCGGAACGTCGATAATTTTTAAAGGATTCGATATTTATAAAATATATTCCTCTTGTTTGAGTAATTAGTAAGAAATCTCACTATCACTCACTTTCTATTCCGTTTATACAATAAAAAATATAAAAATAATAATAAAATAATTAAAACACTTTATTTTTACCACGATAATCTTTATTTTTACAATTAATGTCCTGATGAAGAGAACATCGTTCTCGAAACATGTTGACTTTATATAAAAAATAAAGATTTTCGAGGTAAAAACAAAGTGTTTTAATTATTTTATTAATAAAATGGTGCCACAAAGTGAATTTGCAAAATTTGAAGAAATAAAAATAATATTTTGACTTTGAACTGTCAGTGAAAAAAACCAGCCAATTCGTAATCATGCACTCTGACATTTTTATTTATTTTATTCATGTAATTATGTATAAATGTTATAAACAAACTAAAAAGAATAATTATTTATCTTTCCAATGACGAACAAATCACCTATCTACGCAGTATAGAAAAAAAACTTTTGTAATGTATGGACGCCACATTCAGATCTGTCCTTCAGTGGCTCTAATGGATTATAATATTTTTGGCTAATTATATCCTTCTGAGGTCTGAAGGGTTAAATTATAATATCACATCAAAAAGTATCTGCTTCATATAAACAAATAATATTTATATATATATATATATATTGCCCAGAAAATGGCTTTACAATGTCCATATTTAGATTTAAACACCAATAACATATTATTGGTGGGACTAGTATCTAGTAGTGGATATAAACTAACCGGAGAACAGTAAAACAAAGATATGCTATGGAAAATATATAATTTTATTAATGTTTCCAGGCCTCAAGGTCTCAGGGCAATTGTGAAGAAACTGGGGCTTGATTTACTAATGGAAATAATCAAATTATTTAATTAATCGCTAAGACCTTTCAATATTGGGTTGCAGAAGATGTCATTTTTGATGAAAAGGTCTTTGAAAGTGAAGGTTGCAAGTCAATATTATATCAATCTATTCACAATATTCTATCAATCTATTCACAATATTTTATCAACCTTTGATAGAATATTGTATCAACCTATTCACAATATTCTATCAATCTATTCACAATATTCTATCAACCTATTCACAATATTCTATCAATCTATTCACAATATTGTATCAATCTATTCACAATATTAATTTACGTATGTGTATACGATACCAGGCACAAAGCAATTTGTATGAAAATATTATTTGATTATAATAAAAGATTTGTAGTGGTACGCAACTACTTCATTCGAACGAAATTCTAGAAGTCTCGATTGTTACAAACAAACTTCTTGGATGTTCTTTTATTTATTTGTTTGGAAAATTCTACATAGCAACCAAATTGTTCCAGAAGCTTCTTCACCTTTTAAAATCGACAGCATGAAGGAGTCAGTCATCAATCTGCCATCAGTTAACAAGGTGCTCAACGAGTGATAATCCACGCACCTCACTTGCGCGAAGGACATTCTTCCCGGCTCTCATCATGGACTCCATCGGGACATCATCATAGCGCTTTGGCCCAGATCGCCGTTCCTGGCCAACGCTACGTGGATTACAGCGCCTTGGTTCCAGCGTCTCTGACCAGCGCTTCATCCACTCACCATGACCACCACGAGGACACGCAGCATCCTCACTGGTCTACCAGCTCCCGCTCAACCGCATACAAGGTCCACCGCACCTTCGGCATTCTCGTCAGCATTGGAGTACTGATTGCCAAGATCGCCAGTGCCTGACAGTCAACGAGTCCGGTCACCAGCGCCCGGCGTCGACTCACAGACCCGCGCTTGACCAGCCATCACAGCCAGCATCCGGAGAATACAACATCAGTCCTACGCCCACTTTCATCACGGCCCTGACTCACAAAATAAACACTCTGACCTTCACAACATCTTTCATTCCGTGCCTCCTCACTAGATCACCAAAGATTAATCTATTTTTCTCAAAATAACATTCTTACAGATATTAATACAAATGTACAAACTTTCGATATGATTTTTGATATTCATGGCTGAAATTATTTAAGTGATTTATTTTTGTGGTATTATGCGTTGTTGCGCTACATCCTTCTTTAGCCAACGTTTTGGACAGCATTACAGTGTCCATCACCAGCCCTGCGCAATAATGCACAATACCCCAAAAATAAAGTATAAACTTTTGATTAAGATATATTTAGAGGAACTTCTAAGAGAACAAAGATCTAAAAACATGAAGCCCAAAGTCATAATTATTTTATCTTAGCAATTACTTTAGCATTTCATGACAAAAAACGATTCTTTTGTCATAAAACGCTGTGATGAATTGAATACTCACATAAAATAAACGAGACAAACGTACTCCAAAAAAAAATTTGTTTAGAATATGAGAAGATTTATTGACAGGCAGGCCGTAAACACGTTCCCACGGGAAGGAAGAAAGAAATACAGGCAGTTGGATTTTGAATTTGGAGATGAAGAGAGCTCCGAGAAATGAATTAGAATGATTGGTGATTTAAAATAATGTGTGAAATTACGTTCGGTCAGTGAATTCAGATGGTATTAAGAAATTGTGAAATACTAAATTAAAGTGAAATATTGTCGAACCGGTGAAATGAAAAAGTGATTGGACTCAGTGAGAATACAATTAATAATAATGACAACAATAATAAATGGATGATTTGTAGAGCGCCGTTTTGTGAAAAATCACCTCAGGGGCGCAAGGTGTTGTGCAATCGCGATTGTGTTATAAAGTTGTGTTGATTTAAGCGTGATTTCGTATACAGTTCGAACTAGATTGCTTGTCTTAAAAACATGGAAATAATAATGATAATTCCTAGATACGTCCTAGATACTTCGCGACATCTGTTTGTTCCAGTTTGTTTATTCCCAAGGAAATGTTTAGGCGTTGTCCTTTCCTATTCCCGAATAGCACATAGTGAGTCTTTTTAATGTTAAGGCTAAGTTTATTGATTCTCAACCACTCGGCTAGATGACCCAAATCCCTTTCCATGTCTTTTTCCATTTCGTTTAAATTAGTATTATGATAGAATAATATTGTGTCATCAGCATAAAGTTGAAGGGTACCTTTCAACCCCCATTTTGCAATATCATTTATATAAATCAAGAATAATAAAGGCCCGAGAATCGAGCCCTGTGGTACACCACATGTTATATTTCTATGATCACTTGATTCTTTTCCAATAACAACCGAAGAGCACCTACCCGTAAGATAACTAGATAAAAGTTTTAGATTTTTGCCCACGATGCCCAGATATTCAAGCTTTTCTAACAGAATCTTATGATCAACCGTATCGAACGCTTTTTTGAGGTCTATGAAAATGCCCGCTGCATATTTTCCTTGATCTAAGTGTTTTTGAAGAGTTAGTATAAAATCAAAGGCAGCACATTTCGTGTTGGAGAATTTTCTGAACCCATATTGTTGAGGCGTGAGAATATTATTAGTTGTGAGATATTTTGTTAGTCTATTTTTGATTACATGTTCAAATACTTTGGAAAAGACTGGGAGTATTGATATTGGACGATAATTAGATGGATTTTTTTTGCAGTCTTCTTTGTGAATTGGAACGATTTTTGCTAGCTTTAATTGATCCGGAAACAGTCCACTCGCTAATGATTGATTAATGAGAATAACAAGATGATCCGCTAATTTTTCTTTACAGAATCCGAGTAAGTTAGTTGTCATACCATCGACCCCTGGAGATGCATTAGTTTTTAGTTTTGATATAATTTTTAAAACTTCTAGTTTGTTTGTATTGGCTATGTAGAGGGACTGTAATGGCTTTGGTTCCATGTTTATTGTATTTACGTCATCTGAATGAGATGGGATGCTCGCAGCTAGATTTTTACCAACCGATGTAAAGAAGTCATTAAACGCTGTACATATCTGCTTAGGGTCATTTATGTCTATATTATTGATGGTAGGAGTTTCAATTTTATTTGTCAAGTTCTTTGGACTGTTAGTTATGATTGAATTTATTGTTTTCCAAGTTTGTCTTGGATTATGTATGTTTTCTTTAAAAATATCTGTGTAATATTTTGTTTTGGCGAAACGTCTATAATTAGTTACCGAATTTCTCGACTTATTTTTAAGTGATATAAGAAGACTGTTTAGCGGATCTTTTTTCCACTGTTTGTAATAAGTATTTCTTTCTCTAATAAGAAGATCTAATTTTTTGTCAAACCATGGTGTATTACCTTGCTTAGGGTTCCCTAATCGTAACCTTGGCTTAAATTTGCAAGTGTCAATCGCTGTTTTGATATATTTAAAAAATTGATTAAAATTTTCGGTTATATTGGTAGTGTTGTGAGAAAACGGTTGGGTTTCAAAATATGTTCTCAGAGCCCTCTTATTGATACTGATGTTTATGTTTGGTGGTATTCTGTTGTTGGAGTGGTGTTTCAAAGAGTTTTGGTAGTCTAACATCATTATACTGTGATCACTTATCTGGTTATCAATATTGGAGGTCGTTGAAGATATGTTTTCTCTATTTGATATAATATGGTCTAAAAGAGAACTGCTGGTTTCCGTAACTCTCGTGGGATGTGTATTATTACATATGAAATAATTATATGAAAATAAAGTGTTGATGTATTTTTTTGTTGTGTCATTTTTTTAAGAACATTAATGTTGAAATCCCCGAAGATGAGTGTATCTAGGCTACTTTTTTGTAATATAGATTCAAGAGATACTAGAAAATCATTTATATTGTTGTTAGGTTTCCTGTATATACCATATATATTTAATGGTTTAAAATGTTTATATTGAACCCTAACTCCTAAAAAAGAGTTTTCATTTGACCATTTTTCAATAACTTCACAGTAATTTTATCTCAACAGTTACTTTAGCATTTCATGACAAAAAACGATTATTTTGAACTTAGATAGAACAATTACTCTTCGGCGAAAAAATAATTATGCATTTTAAGTAGAATATAAAATTCTCAAAATTTATGTTTTTCCGTCAGTCTTACAATATGTAAAAACAAAGTGTTTTAAAGTTAACGTATTTTCTCATTTTTCCAAGAATTTTGTAATATTATTTAATATGTACTTATGTAGAGCTTACTTTTGAAAATGTCAGCGATGTATCGTGATTCACAACAGTGCGTTAAAAAGCCATAAACTATGGATCTATTATTCTTTACCTGTTAATTATGTAACTATGCATAAGCGATTCCATTTAAATATTTTATTAAATGCAGGTGTATTGGTCTTCGCAGTTAAAAGTAGAGAGTAAGCATTATATCTTCATTATATCAGGAAAAGGTTATTTCCCTAGTCATCCCGTAAAATGAATGTACGCGAATATTATCGCGAATTGAATTATTAGTAATTTCCACCAAAGCAATATGACTCATACTTTGCCAATACATCTAATTTTTGATCACATAACAGTGAAATTATTATTTACTCTTCAATAATGATTTGAGCTTAATACAAATTGACATAATCAGAGATTCATAAAAATAGATTATTTTTGTATACATGAATTTGTAATATTTTTACATACTTACAATAATATTATTATCTCCATTTTTTATACTAAGACGTAACATTTTTTATATTATCTTGCACTTATCATTTACATAGTTACCCGTAAACACTTTACTAAAAAACAATAGTTAAAAACACTTTACTAAAAAATAGTATATTTTGTACAAATAAATTCGTAATATTTTAAATAATTCCAATAATATTATTATCTCCATTTTTATATTAGAAATATTTTTTTATTCTTGTACTTATCATTTTTATGCATGTCAAACACTTGACACTACTTAAAAACAGATTATTTTTTTGTTTAAATAAATTCATAATTTTTAAATACTAAAATGCAATATTAATAATATCTGCATATTTTTGTACTCAAGCTCAATAGGGTTGCCATTGGATATGCGGCTGTCTCCTGGTTCAAAAGATGTGGCTTCCCATGTATCTGAGCCTTATTCCCATCAGGCACCATAGTTGAATTGGAGTCTCTTCATCCTCTTCACATTTCCTGCATCTGTTGGTGTTTTCCATTCCCAACAACTGCAGATGCGTCTTGAGATGACAGTGTGCCGTTAGTAGTCGTACCAGTTTCCTCGTTGACTTTTTGTCTATATTGAGTGGTTGCTTGGTTAATCATGGTGTAAATACCTATTACATATTTGTAAGGTCGGCACTTGACTTCTTATAAAGACGTAAGGATGATTACAATAGCTTTGGGTCAAGCTTACGGCTGGCTTAAATATATCTACGCTAAACCGGCTTGTGTTAGAGACAAAAATGATCGATTCTCTAAAATACTGCACAAAAAAAGCCGTGAAAAGCGCTAGCCCCCTAGTAATAAACGTTTTATTAACTTTACACAGCTGATAAAAAACCATTAATGATTATTATTTTTTCAGTTGTGTAAAATTTAAAACATGAGTTATAAACGTTACACAGCTGATAAAAAAACATTAATGATTGTTTTTTCAGTCGTGTAAAATTTAAAACACGTGGTAAGGGGAAAAAACAGATAAAATTACTGTTTGGTGAACAGTGGATTATTTTGTTGATGTTGCAAGTAAAATATGTCATATACATGTTTTAAAATTCATAACTTAAACATATTTATTTTACCTTTTTAAATAAGACCCGAAATAACAACCTGAAGTATCATCATATATGGAAATATCGTATTAAATTAACGGAATGTCAGCGCTTTGCACGAATGTTACGAGTGTATGGCGAAAATAAAACTACTAAATATATTTTTATCGGACAACTAGTTATTAACGGTTTGTAATGCGCATTGGTAGGTACCTAATACAATATGTAAATTCTAAAATCTATTTTTGATTCTAGTCAATTGGTATGCAAACTGAAGATATTCTAGAGCAAATGCACATATTATTTTATTCGTGATATTGATATCCCAAAATTATCATAGTGATAAGAAATCATATTTTTTTTTTAACATTTTATTAAATTTCGTTAATAATAATTATTGATGATTTGCGATGGGAAATGGGGATAGAAGTGTTACCAAACGTAGATAAAGTCAGTTAATGTATCATTTCTATTAAGAAATGGGTTCTTTATTAACCCTTTGCAGGCGAATCCCGCGCACTGCGCGGCAAGCATATTTAGTCAGAATAGTCGTAACCCCGGACAGTGTCCAGCCTGTTTATATACATTTTCTAAGAAATTGGAAGTAAATTCTCCCTTGTTTACGATTATACAAGGTGTGCAAAATTCTCGGATATACAAATTACCCAATTACCGTAATATTTTAGAGTAACACGTAGAAAAATGAGTAATGCTGATTTATTAAAAATCTCTTCAAATTATTGGTATTCCCGTTAAAACCGGGACTGCAAGCCACTTCCTGATAGAGTGTCACTAAATTCATAATAATATCGGATAACTTTATCATCCACCTGCGATTGTCTTTATACATTTTCATGACGAAATGTTTTTTATGAACACGTGTTCGGACATCGTAAACAAACTTTGTTTATTACTTAAAGTTTATAAGGATAGGTACCTATCAATTTATTCCTTATTGACCTAGCCTACCGTTTTTTACGGTAATACATATAATTTGAAGAGATTTTTAATAAATTAGTCATATTTTTATCAGGAAGTTTTCTCCGTATAGATACTCTTAGTATCGCCCCGGCGAAAGAACATCCTTCAAAATCGAACAAAAATGTTTGGTGACCAGATCTAAATAGACAGCTATATTCCATCTATCCTCTTTCCTTAGAACTTCAGAATATACCTCAAGTCGGGAGTCCATAGTCCCACTGGCTCCGGATATTTGGAACTTTTGGGCGGCATTCCACAAAAAAATTGAAAGTGGCTTTAACTCTAGAATCAAGCCAAATACAATATATTTGCTTCATTCTAGAGTTGAAGGCATAATATAGATTATAATAATACACTTGAGCAGACCCGTGAAAAATCACGGGATAGTTTATAATACAGAGGCACTATACATAATAATATCTCTTTGAAATGTGTTCCGCTATTATCAAGAGGGTAACAGTGCGCGGGTGCCGGGTCCGATAATTTCCGGTCGTTCGGCGTTGAACATTGGAGATCATATTGGACTAACTAGAAGTACCATTTTTATCGTTTCGTGTCTTACCTAAATATAACACATCGATAGGGTTGGTCTTAATTCCCGACACATTAGTTACAAATTTTAAAATGGCAACTCATTTTTTTTTTGTTAAAAATACTTCTCGGGATATATTTGGATTCATCGATCATGCACCACCAATTTTGAAAATGAAGCTTCTATTCAAAGTAAAAGTTCAAGAGTTCGTTGAACTCGAGATACAGACAGAGGCACAAACGAAGTTTGTATTTAAAAAAGATTAAAAAATAATTTTGAGACGTTTTATTAACCGAATCACTATGTATCAGCTATGTCTGGCCCCAGAACCACATTATTAATTTTGAACCGTGAAAATACTATCATGTTAAAAATAACCGGAATTACGATGTATCCGGTACATCTGGCCCCAGAATCACTTTATTTTAATTGAGATGTGAGAATACTATCATGTTTAATTAACCGGAATCACAATGTATCAGCTAAGTCTGACCCCAGAACCACATTATTAATTTTGAACCGTAAGAACCGTGAGAATGTATCAGCAATGCCTTTTTTTATATTTTTTTTATAGTGAATACCTCACAAGAGTCCCAACTGCTCCCGTCTGGAGCCAGTGAGACTATGGCATCCCCAATTGGGGAATGTTGTGAGGCTGAAGGTAAGTGAGGAAGGGAAAGAGGAAGGTGGGGAAGTACATGGCTATTCAGATCTAGTCACTAAACACGGCTAAAGCCATTTGGAGCAACGTTTCAATTCTGAATGGTGGTCTTACACCAGGGCGATACTGGTAGTATCTTCCACTCTGGGACGTGCCGCAAATATACTATATATATTATTTTAATTAATTAATTGTGAAATAACACAAATTAATCAAATAAAATTTATTTGCGCACGCCGGGTTCGAACCCGCGACCTTCGGAATGGCAGTCCAATGCGTTAGCACTGGACTATGCCGGCCGTCGAACTATGCCTGGCCTATGCCTGGCCCCAGTACCACTTTATTACTTAAGTTAGCATGCTTCATTTCAGAGTAGTTCATTTACACAATAACGATTGGCATTCCAAGCAATGATTATTATTTATTCTACGATTAAAGACATAGATTGAGTATAATGCATTCAAATAATATTTACTAATGCCGTTTCAATTGATCACTTCTCGTAAGAAGTAGGTTTGCATATTTACACGCAATCCGTAGAAAATGCATGGCGCACGAAAAAACCACTTATTTACATAATCTTCCGTAATAATAAGAAAGAGATTTTATTTTCTACATCCTACATGATAAATTCATTACCTATATGATACATTCATTAAATACGGCTTTTATGATGTAAATAATTCATGTCTTCTTTGAAAAGTTACATTTTATATAATTAGTTCTAGCAAATAATCATCTATTTGTAATGGGTTTCACTTTATACGTATAAACATTAAATTCTTGAAATTTTTCGTTCTTGCAAGTTATTATAATTTAAAAGTAGACGAATAAAGTCGTGACTTTCATACTGATTATTCCAATAAATTGCTTGTCGTACTAATTCTAACTTATTTATTTATTAATTTACGCCTATTAAGGCTTTTACATACATATATAACAATATTTAAGGAATTAGACGCATAAATAGTGCAGGAAATGACTGTTTAAAACACATATATAAAAAAAATATTGTTGAATTTGATACACACAGTATGTAGGTACAAAATATAAATATAAAAAATACAAAATAATTTTTTTTCTTTCAGCCGACAAAATACTGTTAACGTGCAAAATACTGTAATTACTGTCAATTTAAATAGCTTTATAAAAATATTCCCCTACTTGATGCAAAAAACTTCAATAAGGTATGCTTATATAATGAAATTGATGTACTAAATATATCAACAACAATGTTATGAAAGATATACCTTTCTTATTAACTTTACTTGAAATAGTCGTGTATATTGAACAGATTTAGAAAGGTAGGACTACTTCCAAATCTTCCTGTTCCCGATCTCCTAATATTGCACTAGTTCTGGCAGTTTGAACTTTTGTGCGGTATTCACAAAAAGTATTTACAGATATGTCCCGGGATAACCAACTCCTCTGTCATTGGTCACCCCAAGTGGTTCGTTACGTTTGGTGAATTAGCAGGAGTGCCCAGGTTTATCGGGTGAGGTATGTTCAGGACGCGCCTGCCCACCAGCTGGTGGTGTGCCAGATCGGGAGAGGCTGGTTTGGGGAGACCCTTTAATCTCTCCAACTGCTCTCTCTACCTATCGCCTTGCGCCGCAGTGGAAGGGATATATTCATACATCTTCCAGCGCCCTTGAGGTGTTTTTGCACAAAAACGGCGCTATACAAGTCATCCAAGTATTATTATTATTATTATCGTTCACTCCTGGACTCACTGATCCCTAGATTTCTACCTATCCCTCATAACATTTACCTTCCCAGAACTTACTACCATTTATTTTATTAAAAAAAGACCCTCCATCCCATCCAAAAAGACAACATATGCCCTGGAGAAAATTATTTTTCTCAGGCCTCCTTTGTGGGGTGAATGTAAAACAATGTGTTCGACGTAAAAGCAAAACTTGCTATTGGTTCTCTATATGCACAGATATACTGAACCACAGCAACTACGCAATAATTTTCGTTTCATCTTTCTGCTTTTTAACAATTGACATTATTTTTCATCTTGATAAATGGTTTTGACAAGCAAAGCATTTAAAAGCATGAACTAAATATGGTATTATTTTAATGTCCATATAACATATTATGAAGGTCTGTATTGTTTTTGCTCTTATTTAACTATGTCATAATCTAACCTTTATGTCACTGTTTGTGGTCTCATAAGTCTTGTTTTATTCATCAAGCCGTTATATTAAAACAGAAACGAGCATTAAATTAATTAGGTAAAGGTTAGAAGTAATTTGAATAGATTTTGCAAGTGCACGTATTTCTAGGAATACCAACTTTTGACGGCCTCCGTGGTTGAAGGGTGAGGCTCTCAACCAGCAAGCTCGAGGACTCGGATTCACATCACGGCGTGCGCAAGTAAATTTCATTTTATTAATTTGTGTTTAGTTTCTCATTTAAAATAATTTATATTTGTAGTTATGTTCCATAGTGAATGATACTCTCAGTATCTCCTGGTAAGACCATAATTCAGAATTGAAACGTTGCTTGAAATGACTTTGGCCGTGTTTGGTGACCAGATCTGAAAAATCAGGTACTTTCCCACCTCTCTCTTTTGCATCTTCTTTCTCTTCCCGTTACTTTCAGCCTCACAAAATACCCCAACTGGGATACCATAGTCTCACTGACTCCATATGGTTGGGAGAAGTTGGGACTCTTGAAAATTTTTGTAAAATGTGAAGAATGGTATGTACTGGAATTAAATGTGTGATTTATCGTGATTTTAGCATAAAAACTTTAATTTTACATGTGTCCGGTTTAATGTAAACATAAATGAGGTTATTTTGACGATAGGTTCTTTTGCAGATAGCTTATAAGTATGCTGCGAAGACCGGTTTCAGTATTAAGGATTAATTTAATATCTAGAACTACACCGTTATTTATATTTTATTAGAAATATAACAAAATTTCTTCTAAAATTGCGAGTTATGTTAAGTATTCATCCCAGTTCGCAGGTTTTCGTAAGTCATCAATATTTATTTGAAAGTTCGAAATCGACAGCATTTAATACAGGTACATAGAAAAAAATCAGCTTTGAAAAGATGGAAAGCTCAAGGTAGTAAATTAGAAAAATATTTTTACTTAAGTGGTTTTACTATGTATAATGAACGAATGTCTAATTGTACGAAAGAGAAATTCGTTTATGAAGTGGATAGGATGATTATGCTGACGTATAAATAGGTATGTCTGCTTGCATATTATGTATTTTTATCACACTATGACAATACCATTTGATGGAATATCATGATTTAAAAGAATGGCAAATATAAAATTTTAAAAAACATCTGGGCTTTCAGATCTTGTCAAGAAACATAGCTACTTCAGTAGTCATAAGTCTTTATCTATGAAACTTAGTTATAAGCCATAAGTCTAAGAGATCAATGCATAAATTAAGTTGTTAAGCGCCCTTGAGGTGATTTTCTCACGAATACGGTGCTATATAAATAATCCAATCATTATTCAAGCGATATTTTGTTTGTGATTGGTGGTCTCCTATCAGAGCGATTTTGAATGAATCTTCTGCTGTGTAATGTGTTATAAATACAAAGTATTTTAGCATAACAACTGTTATAAGTGGAAAATGAATATGTCGCATTTAATATTTACCTTAATTAACAGCAAAACAGGCTGTGGAGCGAAATGTAGAGTATAAACTTACCTGGAACAAAGAGAAAAATAACATATTAATGAGAGCACACATAACTTGTTTTATGGGTTTTGTTCGAACTACGCGTTGAAATAATTAGATTTTATTGATTACTGTGTATTGCAAAAATAAAATAAAAGCAAATTGAAGCATATCATTGAACAAAACAATAATATATCACCAGTTAAGTGAATTAAAGATAAGTAAGAGTTTATATTAAAATTAATTTTAATAATTAATTAATTAATTTTAATAATTAATTAATTAATTTTAATAATTAATTAATTAATTTTAATAATTCATTTATTTAAATAATTAATTGTAAAAATTAATCAATTAATTTATTTTAATAATTAATTAATTTATTTTTATAATTATTTAATTAATTTTAATAATAAATTAATTTTAATAACTAATTGATTAATTTTAATATTTCAAAGTCATTAAACACCTAATTGATAGACTGGCATTCATTTATATGAATGTATCTGCCAGACCAACTCAAATCAAAGACACTTTTAAATGCAAAAATAACCTCAATACTAACTACTCTATTTATTCACCAAACAGGGAATGATTAGAGAATTAGATATAATCATTGTTTAAAAAAATATTCTACAAAGTTTTAATTTTTATCTTTTACTTAGGTTTTAAACAATTTACTAACCAACCTACTTTAGAAGCAAAATACAATACAAGAAAACTTCCACATACCCCGTATAAGTCAAAAAGTAAAATCAGACTACAAAAAATAACCAAACGAAGACAAAATTGTTTACCGTGTAAAAGGATCCAAATGTGTGGCTTGGTTCCTAGTGAAGTTGATAATTTATTTATTTATTTATTTATTTTGTAAGAAACAAACAGCTTTTATATAATATGCAGTGATAGATATAAATATACAAATTAATTGTAGCCAAGCCACAGAAGTTTCTTATGTTAAAGTGCATTAGAAATGAAGTTTTAGTTTCTTAAAATTAATTTGGTGTTAAAGGAAGGGGAGAGGAAGAGGAAAATAGGAAGAGGATAGGAAAAGGAATAATGTACAATTATTAAGCAAATTCAAAGAAAAATGATTTATGTAATAAGTACTCAAAGTGCAAATTAAAATGTTAAATTTACCTTTGTTTATGTTAGACAACACAAAGTGGATCTATATTAAGTGTAATAAATTAAAAACAAAATAAATAAATCTGTGCACCTAAGGAAATCAGAATGCTTTATCATTTCTGAAAGCTTGGAAAAGGTTTACTCGAAAGTACACCTATCTAAGAAAATATTATAGATGAACGTTCGTACTAGTATGTTTTATAATAAGCTAAAGTACACACTATATATGTATTTGGGGCAACCCTGCAACTGTGCGGTGAATAGTCGGTCGACTACCAACAAGACGAGACGATAGCATCGCATTACGCCGACCGAAATTCTATGGACGTTCGAGAGCTTGGAAGCTTTTCGGGAACATTCTCCAAGACACGGAACCGCGGGAGAACAATTTGCAAGACAGATCGTAGACAGTACGGTGCGACTCCTTCTCTCTCCGAGCAACAATTCGAGTACGAACGCAGTGATAAACAAATTCTGATATTTGTGTAACTTAAGTACTTTGTGTAACTTGTTTAAGAGTGAATAAAAACGTTTATTTTTCTCTCCACCACATACACTCCAGCAGCATCTACAGCGCAGCATACTCACATATGCATAAAATACACACTGGCTTCAAGGCTACATACAATAACCCAAAATATAACAAAAAAAATATCACCCATAAACGATATATAATTATTTCTTGACCGCAAACGGAAAGCGTAAGCACAAAATATGGCACAGATTCGACGCAAACAACAAATCTGATGAATATATGACCTCATTTTTTCATAGAGCATTTCTCCGACGCCTCAAAAACTAATTGTTATTAATATAGTATATCGCTGAATCATCTTCGAGACTTAGTTTTTTCATCGCAAAAGAAAGTGAAAAAACCCAGGGTGATTGATTCACTTAATTTAGTGAAGTCAACTGATTAGTATTTGTAATTTGATCACACGGCGGGAGGTAAGAATGAGTTATTATATCCCTCCCGCTGTGGTGCAAGGCGTTGGGTCTAGAGAGACGAGTTGGAGAGGTCGAAACGGGGGCTCAGGATCACAGGAGCCTAGCTACAAAAACTGGTGTTTTGAGTTAAGCTTGGTTTCGGTAAGGACATAATTGCATTTTTCGATGTTATTTGCACAATTTGCAAATAACACCGAATCCTTAAAATTTCACAACTTTACTCCACTTCAAACACGTAGATTAATATCTGATCAAATATTTTTATACAAAATTCTGAATAACGGCCTGGACTCTCCTGAACTCGTAAATTATTTAAGAATTCACATACCTACAAGGCCAACCAGACAAAACCATTTTTTTCATTTGCCCGCGTGCAGAACCAACTTTAGAAAAAATTTTCCAATCCCCCGTATATACGCGCAATATAACACGCAATTTAACAATATCGATATTCTTCATAATACTCTTGTGAAATACCGAAACGAAGTCAAGCGTACGACCACAAATGTCAATTAAATTAATGCACAGTTATAGAAAAGGTACAACATGAGCATCTCCTGCCCCCATCCCACCTTCCTCTGCCTCTTGCCCTTTCCTATTCCTTCTTCCTTCTAATATATTTTTATGATTTTTTTTTTCTTTCTCTTTTGTTAATTTCATTTTCAGTTAAATGGTTATAACCAATTTCAATTTAGTATTATATCATATTAACCAACATTAGCATAAGAAACTATTTTGGCTTACCTCATATTTAACCTCTTGTATAACTTATTCTGTATAAAATTGCTGTTTGTTTCTAACAATAAATAAATAATCATATGTGAAAGTGACACAAAGCTCTATCTCGTACATATAGCTGTTTAAGAAATAAAGTTGGACATATTGAGCATTCCAATCTTTATTTGCGTTTATCTCAAAACTATGTTTTTGTAGATAGGATCTTTTGATCCTAAACCAGCTTCTCTTGATTCGGCACGCCACGCAGGTGGTGGGTAGGCGCATCCTGAACACACCTCACCCGATGAACCCGGGCACCTCAGCAAAATCATCAAAGTATCCACTATCGGTGACCTATGCCAGAGGTGTTGGTTATCTAATAAATGGTTCACGGGGCGGCGGTACCTAAACCCGCCTCCCAAATTGAAAATACTATACCAGAGTACCAACTGCATGCAGCCAGTCCCACCATGGGACTTTCGCATCCTCTATTCGGGCAAACTGTATTATTTATTTATACGCCCATATGGGTTTTTACAATCAAGTGATAATATGTACATAATAATTCAGTAGAACAGTAATCAAGATGTAAAATTTGCATTAAAAATTATATAAAACCCATGCAGATAAATACTACAGGGCTTTCCAATAAGAGGTGTTATTTTGATATTCAATCGTAAAAGATCAATGGTTTCGTTGCTTGTGTGGCACGTAGCGCAATTTTGTTGAAAGTAAACGTTGTCCAGATCAATACCATTCAATTCCGGACATAAAAAAAATTGCTTGTTGACGAAGCCACCGAGGTGGAAATGGACCTCATAACTCAAGATGATTTGCATTTGATTCACTCAAGTGAATTTTAATAATTTCAATGCGTTGTTGAAGCGTGTTTCGTTCCATTTTTATTAATGGCGTAGTATCTACTTGTCAAATGACAAAAAATAAATAAACAGCTTCAAAATTAACATCTACCAAAATAGCGAGCTATTCAAAATAACACCTATTATTGGAAAACCCTGTATTATGCTAAGCACAATTGATATTATCACATCAGATTATTATAGTCTTCTTGTTACTTTATTCCATGCAGTTGAACACATCTACAATTTCTGCGAAAGTATTGCGAACTGCGTGCAAGTACAAGAGAGTATCTAAATGATTCAGTCCTGATATTATTGTTGCATTTATGTAAATAGAACTTTCGATCGAGTAGTTCAAGTTGGTATATTGAGGGTGATTACACTCGGTAAATCAGGACTGTCTATAATTCTGACTGAGAGTTTTAATAATTTATATTCTTTCATCAAGGGTTTGTAATGACTGAGATAATAATTAAATATTTTAGAAATTAAACTGATTTTTTTCAATGGAATCAAAGTGGATTTTAAAGTGAGGGGACCAGATAGAATAATTATCTTCGAATTATATTAAAAGGAAGAAGGCGAAGAAGATTGGAAAGACAAAGATGGGGTAAGAAACTAGCTATTCAGATCTGGTCACCAAGCAAGGCTGAGAGAAAAGTAGAGCCCGAGCTAGCAAGCCCGATGAAACTAAATGATAGTCTGCTGTTTAGGTAATCGAATTAAACAAACCACTTCAATCAAGCCTATTTTTCTTTAAAATTGGTTGACAATATATTCATAATATTTGTGTCCTTCGACGTTTCCATGATAATTGAAAAAAAAACGCATCTATGTACGTATTAATTATAAAAAGCGAAATCTTTAAAATAACAGCAGGAATTAGTATTGTAATGCTCACTGGTTCAAATGAAGGTTATTTTAAAATTATTTATTACTACGCATAGGATGTACCTACGCAAACTGAATTTTAAGATAACCTTAAGCTTATTTGAAATAAATATAGATTGTATTGCTTTATTAGTTTATGCAGCATTTTTTCAAGTCGAGGTCGAGAGACTTTGTTTATATACCAGTAAAATATCATTCTTATTTTTGAAAAACGACTAATGTCTTACAATGTTGAAAATACGAACCAAAATTTGTATTTATTGCACATAACTAGCTTCCCGATTGTTCATGTACCATCATATAAACACATTTTTGCTGTATTAGGTAACTGCTTTTCGTACCTGTGGGTACCCCAGTTTATTTTAGAAATACTAGTTTTACTAACCGGCTTCTGTTGAGCATTGTTAAGTGCGTCAAAAAGAGTATGAAAACAATCTAGTCTTTTTTTGTTCTTTGAAATTCTTAACAGACAAACCATTGTTTTGACCTCTTTTCTTAGAGTGGAAAATTTATAAATGTAGGAAAAATAGTTTTATGGTCATTTTAAAAATAGTACAATGGATTTGTCAAAGTCACATTGCTTATAACGTTATGAGTTAGAATTCACTCACCTAGAGAGGGTTTTACTGAGATAATGAACAAGTTTACTTTTTTTTAATGATAAATTAATGTTTATAAGACACGGTTTTTGTGCATCGAACAAAGGAAAACAAATTATTATAAGCATTAATTAATCGCCTGAAATATCCACACAAATTGAAAATATCTCCCGAGTAAAAAGAAATGCCGTCGACGGAAATTGAACCCGCATCTTCTGATATCCGGTCAGGTGCTCTGGACCACTGAGCTACTTCAACTTATTCCCAACCTGCCAAATAATTCAATATATACTAGTACTTCAATCGACAGTGAATGCTTGTTATATTTTTTCACCTGTAAACAACCAAAAGGTTATTATCCTTTGAACAAGTTGACTGCTAAAAGATAATCTAATTTACAGATCTTGATTAAAATCATTAAAATTTCTTGTCTCGATTCTAAAGAGAGATAAATGAATATATATAATTGAATGGACGTCTTACAATGATGGGAAATATTAAAAAAGAAACGTTCAAGCAGGTGTTCGATGGTTCTAGAAGAGAGTTGAAATTTTTGATGGATGAACGTGAAGATAAAGAGAATCGCTTTCGAAATAATAATTCTATAAATCCAATGACACGATTGTTGATACCATTTATGTTTTGCCCTTTAGTGCACAGTAAGCAGAAGGCAGTAGAGTATTCTTGTGTACTTTACGGCACGAACTGATACTGACTATTAAAAGTCGTTCTACCTCCCTTTGTATTACAAAAGGATATATTATTTACGATGTTTTAGAAATTAGCAACACCATAGTTTGTTTTTGCAATTGAAATTTTTCCATAGACACTTAATTGTAACAAATTACAAAAATCATCGACCGCCATTGCTTTCTTGTTGCGAAAGATTTGTCAAAGTTTCCGTATTTTTTTAAATATTAAACCAAAAAAGTGATGATAATTAAGTATGTGTTTAAAATAAAAATAAAAATAACTTCTTATAAGGCAAATATTTTTATATAAATCTAAAAATACGTGAAGTAAGAAAATTTAACTTTGTAATAATTTTGTGTGATTATACAGTTAACAAGAAAAAAAACGGTGAGACAAAAAATCAAAATTTAAATATTTTCGATTTTATATTTCCATTTGTATTTTTTAATTTTAAATCTAAAAGAATATTTTATTTTCTTTCTAAACAAATATTTAATTTTGGGTTACGTTCCAAAACAGCGAATATATTTGCGAATTTATCTCAGCAGAGAATATTTGTAAACAAATCATGAATATAGAAAATCTTTTAAAGTAAGTTGATGACAAAATCTTATAAGACCTCAGGATACCTAGCACGGTCGATCGATAAATATTTTATCGTTAATGTCGGTAACTTTTTGAGCACGACTGCAGTTCGCCAACGAACAAACAAAACTAGTTAACAATGACTAAGTATCCATAGTTTATTCAATCTGAAGTGTAGTTTATTGGTTCGCGATATTCACTGGTGTTCAGGGACGGTACATCATCGATAAAACCTTTATCCATCAAGATTGCTAGATACTCAGACGTTAAAAGGCTTTTATCTTTTCGCTTTAGAAAGGATAATCAAGAAAAGGACGTTAAATAAAACTTCAGAATCGATTTGGTATCTAGGATTGTACGGTCAATCGAAATGAGGATTGAAGCCTAAAGTTACATACTTATTTGCCTCTAGTACGGCTTATTCGTGGTAAGGCACAAAAATTACTGTTTCGTTTTGTCTTGTTCTATTTAAAAAAACATATTATTCCCAACTAGCATGTTTCAAGCGACATCCACAGAATTATGATTCAGTAGCAATAAACTTTGATCCTTTCATTCAACGTCCAATTGGGTATTCCTCCATCGTGTGCTGTTTATTTGGCTTATTACGTAGAGTTACTTAATTAAACAAACTCGCAGCCTAAGCAAACACTCTGTCTTAATAATATATCGCATATGTATACCTCCGTACCATTTATTCTATTTACCAGTGTAAGTACACATTGAGCAATGTGTGTATAATTTGCCTCAAAGTTACGACAAGGAGCGTAGCACGGATGAATTAAGTTTGATCAGTTTTTTGATCAGTTTGATCAGTTTTTTTGCCAGAATGTGAGACAACTGTTTTCATTTTATTATTTTAGGCTGATGGAAAATGGAGAAGAAAGGAGACGAGGAGAGGAAGTAAATTACATAAATTCCGATATATTATGGTCACAAACGTCTGGAGCAAATGAGACTATGGCATTCCTAATTTATTCAGGTATGCTGTGAGGCTGAAAGTAGTGAGGAGGGGACGAAGATTGAAAAGAGAAAGGCGGAGAAATACCTATGTACACAGATATGGTAACCATTCATGGCTAAAGCCATTTAAAGCAATTATGAATACATCGAATAGAAAAAATAATCACGACTGATGCTTTAGATCTGATAGATTAGATAAGGCAGCGTGAAAATTGTATGGAATTTTTGTAGGGAATTTATTTTGGAAACAATAATTTAAAAAAAAACAAAAAATTAAACTCAAAAAATGTGAAAGAAGAAAGTAACTCTCAACTAATTTATTATTAAATAGGTCGTACCTGCTGATACTATTAACTTTTTCACTTTTACTAAAAAAACAACTTTCCACTTTTTGTTATTTGTTTTTGGGGTATTATGCCGTGTTGCGCTAACTCCTTCTTTAGCCAACGTTTCGGACAGCATTGCAGTGTCCATC
Organism: Hesperophylax consimilis; assembly: GCF_061612785.1. Lineage (NCBI taxonomy): Eukaryota > Metazoa > Arthropoda > Insecta > Trichoptera > Limnephilidae > Hesperophylax > Hesperophylax consimilis. Next base: position 6,501,690 of record NC_142862.1, on the reverse strand, counting down.
ATCAGGGCAGATGTCTTATTTGAGGTTGTGTTAAAATGTGAGCTTAAGTATAAGGTTGTGATACCGTGTTGCCAGCTCCAACCCTCTGAGCTAACATTAACGTATCATTTTTTATTTAAAGTGGTTTTCTTCGTTTAGCTCTGGTGTATCCGTCAATTACCGGATACCAAGAACTATTAAGCTTAGCTCCATCGTCTCTATTAATGTTTACGGGATTTTTATGAATTTCAATGGCCTCCGTAATCAGCCGTGCTCTATAAGTTTTCGGTCTCCCCAGGATTTCAGGAACAAATCCAAAGTAATGCCCGGTGTCAATCAAATGCTCGGCAATTGTCGATTTGTCAGGGTGGCCGAGTTTACAAGCTCTGAAGTGTTCTGAAATTCTTTTGGAGATAGTCCGCTCTGTCTGGCCTACATAGACCTTGTCACATCCGGAACAGCTGAGTTTGTACACTCCATCTGTTTCCAGAGGAAACTTAGTCTTTGCAGACCTCAGTAAGTCCTGTATCTTTGTTGTTGTTCCGAAGACAGTCTTGATATTTTCCTTTCTCAAAAGCCTGGCAATTTTGTCTGTCACATTGTGCACATAAGGCAGGAAGGCACAGCCTTTCGACTCTTGTTCAACTCTGTCTTCGTTTGGTGCAGATCTGCACCAAAAATACTTTTGGCCGTGAAAATCTTAAATCATATTTAACTTTCCACTTACATATGAAAGTATTTACATTTTCCACTTATATATAAGGACAGATTCCATAAGGACAGTAATTTTCTGTTTAATGTTTTTTCACTCAAATTTTATTTTCGTATTGAATAGATTGCACTTGTTTTATTACTTATTACTTGTAGTTTGTAGTACACAGTCGAAGATAAATAATAATTCTTCATGAAGTATTACGTGGTTTTCAAATCAGACATCCTATCCTGATTACAATCATATTAACCCCTCAGGTAATATGTTCAGTTTTGTAAACAGACACCTATTACTCGTAGCGTCAATTTGTTTGCTTTTGGAAATAGCTCATATTATTGTCTCTTAGAAAACGTTGTCTCGTTCACTGTAATGGTGCGAAATGATATCTAAACAGTTTTAAAAAAAGAAAAAACCACGCTTTATATTCCAATTTATAATATATCTTGAATAATTAGAACGTTTATGTACCTTTATGAAAGCAAAAGTTAAGACCCCAATTTGAGAAAAAATTGAAAAAATTTGTGATTTTTTTAATATGAAATGATAAAAAGTAAGGTAACAACAATGTTTATAAAACATTTTCTTGTGAAATAATCTGTTTTTCAGTAAAACACATTAAACTTTACGCTGGTTTCTTGTTATTACTGACTACACAATTATTTTTGTTTTCGATGTAGAAAACAAAACACCACAGCTATGAAATTTGTTAACCGGGAACCTCAAACGGCAAAATCCGTTTCGTTATAGCCTGTTTGTTGAGGAATTATCATTTCCAACGGCCTTGCCGTCAAGTGAGTGAGTGACTCGACGAAATAATGTGTTCATCAAACAGTTCTTTTGTACGTCTCGTTGTGAAGAGGGCTTCGTTTCGATTTATGACACTACAGAGATGGATAATTAAGGAATTATTATAATGGATTAAGGAATATTTCTCAATTCTTTGGATGCCGCTAAAAATCACTAATGAAGTTGGAAAGAACTTGAGACGGGTTGCTTCACAGAATTTGATCAATTCTAAATATTTAGAAGATAAAATTCAAGTTCTGTTATTATTTAATCTTGGGCCAGGTGTTTCACAGTACTTTGATAGTAACAGAACAGAAATAGGACTTTCTGTTGAATTGTTAAAAACATATTAATGGGATTTTGTAAATTTCAATTAACGAGCTTGCAGAGTTCGTCATCAAAAAAAAACTCACCCCTGTCTTGTCTAGTAGCCATATTTTAAGCGTTTGCTATGAAATTCATTAAAATTACTAGTAGAATAAGTTAGGATGAATGTAATAAGTCTAAATTAATGGTGTTTGAAAGAGAGAGTACGAAAACAGTGTACAATATAGCTGTGGCGTCGAGAAAAATCTAGATTAACTAATTAATAATAAACCGCTCGACCTACTTAGTACCTACTCCCGAATTATGTACCTGCAGTCGAAATCGCATCGTAAATAAAGCAACCTACGTACTGCAAGCACCTACTTGTCTATTGACGACAATAATATCGCAAGTCCGTCTTTCACATTACGAGAACTCGCCAGAAGGTTCGAGTCTACCGCCTAGGCATAATTGCCGCGCCGTCGAAACTTCGTGAAACACACAGACTGTGCGAGTGCCTAGGTTTTAGTTGCCATCCATCTACCTACTGTTGCCGTCGGCCGTGTAGTATAAATATGCCCGATGCAGCGAGTCAGTCAGTCAGTCATCAATCTGCCGTCAGTGGACAAAACTAAACTGTGTTTTTTTTTATAGATAGTTAGTTAGTTTAGTAAACGAACCCCAGTGACCAGCTTGTACGTACGTTATCAACGATCTTCCTTCTTACATGTCTTGTATAAAACGAAAAAGAGAGAAGATACTAGAACGACGATGACACGTACCATCTCTTGCTGGTACTATTATATCAACAACTTATGAAATTATTTTACAATTCGAACCAATTATTCGTCTTATCCGTACCAGAAAATATTGCTTGGTAATTAATGACCAATTTTCAAAAGTAAATTAATATTTCTTAAATTTATTACAAGAGCAGCGTTTTTACTGAAGCAAAAAATGGGAAGCATTTATTGCGTTAACAACAATATTGTTGTGCACAAACTTCGAATCGAAAAAATAGAAAATATTAATAACTTTTTTCAAAATTCCATCATTTTAAGGAAGTTTTAAGGTAAAAAAAAGTGGAGTTGTTTGTATGGAAATTAAATATTCTTCTATTGAAAAATATTTAAGTATAGGATAAAAAATTGGAATTTCGAAAAAAATTATAAATCTTTTTTAGTTCTACCATCTCGTAGAATCACCTCCCGAAGTTAGTGCACTTTACCCCCGGACAACCTGTATGGTATGACTTAGTTGCATCCCTAGCACGGTAGGTGAAATGACACTAAAAAATTTAAACACCATAATTTTTTTTCTTTAAATAAAAATTTAAAATATCTCACGCCATAGGAAATGAATTATTTAATTTCTTTTCTTGCATTTCCAGTCTAGTTTCATCTAGTGAACAACTGTTTCTGGTCAATCTTAAATAATGCATCTTATATTAGCCAGTTTGTAAAGTCAGTAGCCCGCGAAAAAACTAGAAGCCCCCGATCAACTGTAATATTATGGACAAAAGAATAAGTAAAGAACTTTTTTTATAAAATCAATTTGATCCAAATCGTGTTCGAGCAGCATTCATTGTGGTTTTTTAAACCTTATATTTCTCCATCAATTTAAACTAGAATGATCGCCAGTTATGTTCATGCATAATATTTGTAGTTACCTGCCCAATGAAGAGATAATCTCTAGAAGTGTGATTTAAACCGATTCGATAGAATACAGATGTCACCAATTTACATAAAATCTCTGGACTCCTAGGCCCTTGATAGGCTAAAATAATTGATTATCTGTTCAATAACGATTTTTCTCTTCTCTCACCATTTCTTTATCATCAAGGATGGACGTAGAAAAATTACTAATATTGATCATTTGCAATTTTTTATAAATTCTTTAATTTTATTCGAAATTCGACTAAAAACGGAATTTCAGGCCTTTAACGAATGAATTGATAGGTTTCCTAATGTATTATCACTACGTCGGAACACGTGTTCATAAAAAAATATTGTATTTTCGCATTTCGTCATTGTATATTATCAGGTGAAATGCAAGTGTATGAACACGTGTTCCGATATATTAGGAATTTACTAAAATTTATTTTTTATTTAAAAAAAATCAGGAAACGGCCTACAATTCAGATTTAACCGGATTACAAATAATTTTAAGATTTTTTTATACGTTAGTACTATATTACTCATTTTTCTCCGTGCAGTAAGAAGTATGTTCAATGTTTCAATTTACGGTGTAATTTTGACTAAATAAGAAGAAGTTGATTATTCCAATTTGACAGCTCTCAACGCTCACATGAACTCTGGCGGAGTAAAAACATACTATCCCACACAGCTACCATCTTGATAGGATTACAGAACAAACAAACTAATTTGCGATACGTTACAAAAATGGCGCTGCATACGAAATTACGAATATTTTTAGTTCTAAATTTCACTCCATTTGGCGCATAGATAACGAGAAAACGGCTTCTAAAGTTCGAACCTAAGCCTTACATTTGTGCCCGTAAGAATGATTATTTTTCCACAAATTCTATGTAGAATTATTAGTTTCATCTTCTTCTAATATAAATGGTATTCAGTTCTCCATATAATCTTCAAAAAATGAGTATTGCCTTTTTATTGAAGAGATTTTTAATAATTTTACATCCGGCTTAAAACGAGATTGCAGGCCGCTTCCTGATAAATGTTAGTAATTTTATAATTCATAGGAACACGTGTTCATGCACCTGCATTTGCCTTCACAATAAACAGTGACAAAATGCGAAAATACTATAATTTTTACTAACACGCGTTCCTACATCGTGATAATACATTCGGATTATTCAAAAAGATTATTAGGAAACTTATCGATTCGTTAAGGGCCTCTAATCGCATTTTTAACAGGATTATAAATAAGATATTCTGAATAAATTAGTAATATTAAAAAAAAAATATTATTTTTTCGTGCATCTGTCTGTAACTCCGGGTGAAATTTCGAAAATTTCCCATATAATTTTAAACAAAAGTGAGGTAAAATTTAACTTATTTGGGGCATAACGACACGCCCATAACACAATTATTTCCGTTTATCTCTTCAGTATACTGGCCTAACTGTTATGCGGGAATTCCACCTTGGCCTGCGATATTTTAACTGAAGTTTTTAACTAGCGGTTAACGGTTATGGTACCAGAATATCTGTCTTCTTGCGTAACGTTCAATGGACCATGTTAAATTGTATCGTGGAAAAACCAGATCGTTGTGCAACCCGATGTTATATTGAATATAACGCATATTAAAATATTTGTTTTAAATCCAAGTCAGTTATTATGATAATCAAATGAGTGATTACATTGTGATTGAATTATTGATTAATACGTCACAATACTAGATTAGTGTTAATACGCTATTTACGACTGTCTCCGCATACAATGAACCCGCTTTAAAATTTGGAGATGACTTTCATTTTTGAAATACCCACAAATTATTACTCTGGATACTTTTCGACAGTGCTGAGAAACTTAATAATTAACTTAACTTTATGACAAATGTATTTGGGAATTATGTTTATGAGAGCGGAAAGGAGAGTACATACAGGAAACTCCATTAAGAAAGAACTGAACAAGGTCATGCTAAAAAAAAAAAAAAAGCAAACATGGCAATGAGTGTTCCATGGCAACTCAGGATGGTTATAATTCAACACACTTTTGAAAAGTGATAAAAAGTCTTTAAAAGTGATGAAAAGGGGACTATAAACCAAACCTAACGAAACCTATATAACCTACTCCCTTTCATGACTATATATCACTTTCGAAGAGTGTGTTGAAGGTCCTGATTTGTCCGGTTACCAGCAGTGAGCAGCAAAAACTGGCAGAAGAAATATGAAAATAGACTGAATGCCGTAGAAATTAGATCCCCGAGGGGTACGTGTGGTAAAACCAAGTGTGATGTTGTGAGAAATGTTAGGATTCACAAATAATGCAATGCTGACAACAGCGTAATGTGTTAGATTAAGAAAGAGATGCTTAGATGGTTTGGACATGTGGAGCGAATGAAGGAAAAAACGAATATAAGGAGAATATATTTATTTATTTTATTTTTTATACGCCCATAAGAGCTTTTACAAACATTTGATAATATTAACATAACAATTCAGTGAAACAATAATCAATAAAGGCGATGCACTACGTCGTGTAATATTTTAAATTGAGGCGCTATCAATTAAAACCCTTACGTGGATGGCGATAAGGTTTAAATTCCCGTTTTACTTAATTTGCCACATTATACAATAAAATCAAAACTGGAAATGGGTTCGTAAGTAGGAGATTTTGAACTTTAAAGCAGTTTTCATAGGCCTTTACACTATTTTTTTCTGGGCTTATAAAAAGACTTATCTAAAAAATACTCGATTATTTCAAAGGACAAGATGTATTCTACTCGCAGTATATAATTAAAGCATCTGAAACATTTCTAGGCGACCAAATTTTCAAACCAAAAACACATGATTTTGCATTACTACGTATGGAATGGCCATAAAATTTGCAATTAAAAGTATACAGAACCCATATGGAGGAATTGTATTATCCTAAACATAATTGTTATTATTACTAAGATATGTTTTTATAGCCTTCTTGTAACTATATTACGTGCAGTTAAACACATCTACAATTTCTGAGAAAACATTGCTAACTGCATGCAATCTAGGTACAAACAAGTATCTAAATGATTCAGACCTGATATTTTTATTTCAATTAAAAAGAGTTTTGGATCGACGCTAATATGAAGCTAATGTGAATGATAGAAGAAGTCAAGGACGCCCAAGGAAGATATAGCAAGATCAAATGAACCAGATACGTAAGTCAGGCCATGTAATGAATCAAAATAACAGAATGGTATGTATGAGACGATGTATGAAGGTGAATGAGGCAAGGAGTGTGTGCCAAGATCAAGCTGTTTGGCGGTACGTTCTGTTTGCCCAGTAGGCAGTGCCCTGGTTAGTTCGTTAGTTAACACGTGAATTCGTTTAATATACAATAATTAATATTCACTTAAGAAAATGGGAGTCTTGAAAAATTCTCGTATTACGTAAATTTCCTGTTTTACTTCGGTTAGTCGCGTAATGACATTTTAAGAGGCAATAGGAAGGTTAATTGTTAACTATTAAAGACCAATCGTGCATCAAAATCTCGTATTTTAATCATACTTGATACTTTCAAAAGGTTGATAAAGTTGTATCTATGCATACATTGCACCACATCTCCAGATTGCTGCAATACCTACATTATATTTTGTAAGCAAGTCCCCTTTACAAGCGTATTTTAAACACTGTGGATTAATTCGGTGTAATTAATTAAACACGTATTGAAAGGATAAATACTGTTTACAGATTCTACTAGCTTGAACAATTTGATTTCCAGTAACTACCAGGTTATATTGAGAAGGCATACAACGAGATCAAAGCCATAAGTTTTTTTCGCCTACCGAGATACTAGAGCGCTGCGGAAATGATCATGTAGGTTCGAGTTCCCTCTTACATCAATTCTATATCACCGCATATGAAGCTTTTTTACGTAAAATTGGAAGTCTGGAGCAAATGAGACTATGGCTTCACCAATTGGGATAATCGTGAGGCTGAAGTTAGTGGGAAGAGGAAGGAGACAAAGAAGAGAAGGTGGGGAAGTATTAGCCAGGAATTAGATATTTGTCACTAAACATGGCCAAAGCCATATCGAGCAATGTTTCAATTCTGAGTGGTGATCTTACACCAGGACAATACTGACACTGTGGAACGTACCTCAAGTATACTATATATAATTTTAAATGAATAAATTGTGAAATAACTCAAATTAATCAAAAAATTACTTGATTTGAACCCGCGACCTTCGGATTGCTAGTAGAGAGCCTTACACCTCGACCACGGAGGCCGGAGACAGAACTTGAAAAAATCTTTCACAGAACTTGAAAATTAACTTTGAAATTTGATGAATTGTTCAAATTCCCTTTCAACTGTCCCAAAAGTAAAATGGCACTGAATAGCCATTTGATGACTTTGTCACACGTGAATTTTTGGGAAACGCCTGGACCAACTGAACAGCCAAATTCATAAAAGGAAAAACATTAATCGAATCTAAAGAATGAAGGCAAAGCCCTTCCGATGACCGTGAAGCCGCCCAGTTATTAGTCAATATACAAAACAGCGCCTGCAGGGCCAACGGGTTTTAGAATTTATTGCATACGAGTATCTTTTTTGGTATTATTTAAAAAAATTGTTACCTTAATAAATCAGTTAAAAACATTTGAGGCGTCTCCCAAGAAGTTGTGCCAGTGCAAAAGATAGCTCTTACGTGCATTCAAATTAATATTATATCGTGGGCAAGAGGTAAGGCTCTCGACTGTGAATTCGGTAGTCGTGGATTAGAATTGCGGCGTGCGCAAGTGAATTTTATTTAATTTGAAAAAAATCACAATTATGATTTAAGATTTTCACGGCCAAAAGTATTTTTGCTATTTATTTTTGGGATGTTATGCCGCGTTGCGCTAACTCCTTCTTTAGCCAATGTTTTGGACAGTATTGCAGTGTCCATCATCAGGGCAGATGTGTTATTAGGTTGTGTTAAAATGTGAGCTTATGTATGAGGTTGTGATACCGTGTTGCCAGCTCCAACCCTCTGAGCTAACATTAACGTATCATTTTTTTTTTATTGAAAGTGGTTTTCTTCGTTTAGCTCTGGTGTATCCGTCAATTACCGGATACCAGGAACTATTGAGCTTAGCTCCATCGTCTCTATTAATGTTTACGGGATTTTTATGAATTTCAATGGCTTCTGTAATCAGCCGTGCTCTATAAGTTTTGGGTCTCCCCAGGATTTCAGGAACAAATCCAAAGTAATGCCCGTTGTCAATCAAATGTTCGGCAATTGCCGATTTGTCAGGGTGGCCGAGTTTACAAGCTCTGAAGTGTTCTGAAATCCTTTTGGAGATAGTCCGCTCTGTCTGGCCTACATAGACCTTGTCACATCCGGAACAGCTGAGTTTATACTACACTCCATCTGTTTCCAGAGGAGACTTAGTCTTTGAAACGTTGGCTAAAGAAGGAGTTAGCGCAACACGGCATAACACCCCAAAAATAAATTGCAAAAAAAAAAAAATCACAATTAATTCATATTTATGTTTGGGACAAGTTCTGTCCAGCATTGTGTGAAATACATATGAATAAAATCCTCACACTGATTCAACTCTCAGCAATATCTTAATTCTGTGTCACCTGTTTGTACCTATATATAAATAGTTTTGTTTTTTTAATAAGTAATCGCTGACAGCGCGGGCAATTTAATAACAATCGTAAATACCTTGGTTAGTTGTAAGTCTCTAACTTTCAGCCACAGTTGTGAATATGTGTGTTGTTAGTTGTAAGTCAGTGGTCATAAGTCTTAACAGTAAGTCACATTACCTTGGTCACGTTGACGTCCTCCGTGTTCGAGGGATAAGGCTCTCAACTAGCAAACGGTCGCGGGTTCGATCCCCAGAGTGAGCAGTTAATTTTTTGATTAATTTGTGTTATTTCACAATTCACCCATTTAAAACAACATAAGTTTATTTGCGGGACGTTCCAGAGTAGAGTGAAATACCACCATTCACATTGAAACATTGCTTGAAATGACTTTAACCATGTTTGGTGACCAGATCTGAATAGCCAGGTACTTCCACCTCCACCTTCCACTTCTCCATCTCATTCCCCTCCCCACTACCTTCAGCCTCACAACATACCCTATTAGGATGGCATATTCAGATGGGCCGCTTATATTAATTTTATTTTATATATATTTGTAGAGTCTTTGTCATTATTGAAGATGCGGAGAAGTGAGCCGTCTTAAAGAAACCAAAGAGTAAGCTTGTCCTAAAAGAGGAAAGAAACAAAAAACATATTTGAACTACGTAGAAATAATATGACAGTACGCTGATTTATGCAAATAATACTCATTTATAATAACAATATTACGGAGAAACTAAACAACCTTTATATGTAGGCCGTTTTTCACGAACTACGTAATGCGAATTAGTGTGAATTTTATTTCACGAATCGAAGGCCTAATCTGTTCACATTGTTTCACGGTCCATTTTTTTATATGTTGGTAGAATAATTCTAATAATTATTATGTATGCATATAGAAACCTATCGTTCAGGTTTCTCACCGCTGTTATCTGAACCACTTTCCTTAGCATTGCTTCACTTCTTTTACCAATCGAGAATTAGCATTTCTACTAGATAAACATTCCATAAGGATAGGGAGGTACGTTGCCGAGGACGAGACTTATCCGAGAATATTATAATTTACAATAGGTGGAAAGTAGGAAGTTTTAATTTTTCGAGTCCAGAAAATCCCCAACTGCCAACGTTTTACGTTATTAATTTTATTTTTTGCTTAAATGTGAGTACCTACTTAAAAGCACAATGGGCATTTATATAAATAAAAAAAATAATATCAATATTTACAATTGATCGATTTTTAGTAGCCATTGCTTCAATTCGTAACTAAATATTATTTAATTAAATCTGAAATTTTTACATGCTTAATCTTTGATCACCTTTGCTTAGATTGGCGGCTATATTTGGATATCTCAGAATCTTGTTTCATATTTACTGTGCCACGCCAAAAAGTTCTTCATTTGAGATCAAATATATTTTTTTTTATTTTCAACATCACGAAAACATTAATACCTACCTACTTACTTTTATGTTGGGTCAAACGAATATGAAGGAACCAGAAGATTTTTGTATTATTTTGGATGCCATCCATTCGCCTTCTAGTATCTTTGTTTCCATAATTCCATGTCTAGAACATGTCTTGGCAAATCTTAAAATTGGCTGATATTTTGATTTCCAAACACCATTTTATAAGTGAGCACATTTGCATAGTTTGTTTGTATCACGACGTGTTTCCATAAGGTAAAACAGAGCCGACAAGTTGCTACACACTGGACAGAAAATTCATAGAAGTGAAATTCGTTTTAAAATTAAACAAACATCACAAATTTTAGAAACACTTGTTGACTCCTAGCACAGACCAAAAAGGACATAGACAATAGACATGGCCTAACGCAATAAATGGATATCATTTCGAAGAGCTAGATGCAAATCACAACCACGTGTATTACGCAACGAGCAATTGTAAAAGGATTAGTTATTCGTAAATATATATTATTTTCTAAGATTAAATAGTGATTCTATATTGTGAGTTGTCCGTCGAATTCATTTAGTGACAGATTCAGAATCCTTAGTATGTGTTATTCTTATAATTATACCACAGTTTCGGGCTACAATTCTGTTATATTTAGCTAACAGACCATTGGTAACTCTTACGCTATGTCGGCTGATGTTTTTAATATCTCTCTGTTGAAGTATAAAGCTGTACTAATTAAAAAAAAAATTGGAGTTCATGTTTTGACGAGGTCGCAAAATACATTATTTTTACTACGTCTGAGTTAGTATCTCGTTTGGGTCCTACCAAAGATATTAGAAGAACGAGATGTGCTATGAGCAGTTCGTACTGAGTGGAATTGTTTTGCCGAGTGTCGCCGGTTTTGTTCACCAATACTACTGCACACCTTGGCTTGCGCTAAGGTATCCGCACTAATACATAGAACAGATTTCTGTGCGTACACGTCCCGATACCGTTCAAAGTACCCTAATTAGGCAGTACTCCGGCTACGGTCCGGCGGCCAACATAGCATATCTCGTTCTTCTAATATCTTTGGGTCCCACCCAGGCGTAGTGTGTTAAATTCTTCGACTAGCTAAGTTAATTTTTTACCGAGAAAATAAACTGCATTGGCAAACACAATAAAAACATGTGCACTTAAGATAAAAGTTTGACCTAGTCCTGATTTGCAATCGTAAGTATGTTTAATGAATTCCAATAAAACAAATTAACCAAGGGTATCTACATAAATAATGTCATAAAAATATTTCTTAAATCTTAAAATCTCCAGGTATCTAAAAATCTCGATATAAGATAGTACCTACTTGAAAGTTTTTTCTTTATGTTCTCAGAAAGCATGTTGGGTCAGATGTCGTGATTTGATTGATCTTATCATTTTTCCTACCCACAAGTAAGTGTCAGATGAATTAATTAAAATCAATGACGTTACAATATAAAAGGAATTGTTACTGTGTCACAAAATTAAGACAAAATGTGGCATAAAATAACACTTTTTCTTGAGAATTATTTATTCAAACGTGGTTCACAAATGACAAAGACAGATATTCAAAGAATATGTGTGTTCGAATGAAATAAACGATATGACCTGGAGGCGTTTTTGTATTTAGAAGTTGCGTCAAATCACTCTAAATCACGGGTGTGACTGAGATGACAAGATACGGTTACTTATCTAAGCCTACACTAAGACGAATACGGAATGCTGTACGAGACGATCTAGTACCGGCGGCGGGTTGTTTTTCTTATATTTATGTGAACGCTACGTTTGCTATTTCTCTCATCTAATGGCGCTGAAAATCTTAAGGACCTTATCCTTTGGCTTTTTTAGTATTCGCCTTGTAATGCATACAGTTTATCATCACATTTTGACACTTTTTGAGCAATTTGTTTATAGGTAACATACGACCCTACGAGGCGCGTGTCAATTTATTATTAAAACTACGAAATCAAAATCACGACAATTAGCGTCCTTTTTTTGCATCTTTGAGAGCTTCTTTATTTCTCCTATTAAAAAAGCTCTAAATTAAATTATTCATGAATATTAATATGATTTACGATTGGTATAGATATTGACATATCAGATATGATATATCTTGTCCGATGACGGGTTTAAAAAAATGTTGTTAATTGTTCGGTGTTGTAAATGTTACTTTTAATTAACATAGATACTAGAGTGATATTATTTATCAGACTTCATACGTGCATATACCAACGCAACTGTTTTATTTTATAATAAGTAATCATAATAAATAATAATAAAAACATTATAATGTTTAATAAATTCGAGTGCAAGATAATATTTAATTATTTTTTTAATTTTTTTATTCTAGATAAAAGAAAATTACATTTTTCACTTATTTAACTAGAAATAACATATATACTACACATAAATATATTACACACTGATATTATTCACTTTCATTGTTTTGTTGATTGAGCATAAAACTAATTTAATTTTATTAGTTTCTTTAATTTATTATGCATAAGGTTTACACGTGTTTTAATGTACTTGTCTTTTTTTTAAATTATAATAAAAGGTACCCTCATTTTTGATAAATTCGATAGTTAGGCACATATTTAATAAACTGGAATCATAAATACAGATGAGTATTGGTGTTGGTAAAAGTAATGGGATTAGAACTCATATTTAAGATTTGGGTAGGAGACAAATAAAATATTGCACGATCTTTGTTGATGATCCATTGTTTGGACAATAATTTTAAATTGTTTAGATTTTTTAATTGTCTTTCTTTGTCAGTGAAGTCAGGTACATTTTAGTCGCAATATATCAATGTATAAATCACGGACTTTGTTAAAAATCTGGTTAATTTGGTAAATATCGATCGGTCGCGAAATGAAAATGGAAATAAAATAGTTATACCCATTTGCAAACCTACTATCAGAGGAATATTTTAAAACGAAATATCGATTTACCAAACCAAATGTGGAACTCTTGTTTGAATTGGCCAGATTTAGAAGCAATTCAAAACAGGCCGAGTGAAAAATGTGTGAAAAATGTGAAAAAAAAAACTGAAAAAACGTGAAGTAAAGAAAAAAACGCAAAATGCGAAAATGACCTATTTCGGAGGTTTGGAACAAAGCAGAGGGTGTGATGTATGGTAATTAGGTCGATTGGTTAATCGGTAGATGGCGGTAGACATAAAGCCTACGCCAGGGCCGCCAGATGACGCTACTGTATAGCGGGTTAATTATAAAAGTTCCCATCACCCGAAGTCTGCATAACTAAACACAGATACAACAGCGGCATAAGAAAAATCTTGCATCAATATTATTATGAGTAAAGATTTTAAGCCGAGTAGTATACGGCCTTCTATAGCGTAAAGCTATCAGTATCTTAATTAGCAAGAGTGTCTTAGTTTTTCCCGCCTTATGCTTATATGTTATTTCATTATAATGATATTATGTGGGAATTTGTACATTATGAAATCTAGTCATTAAATACCCGTTAATAATAAAACTGTAATTAACATGTGAAGAGCATGCTGAGTGTTCTATTATTACGAGACAATAATATAACGTAACTATTGTCATCACTTAATTATGATGAGTGTTGAATTTGACAGTTTTTTTACCACCGTAGATTTCGCGACTTAGATGTTTATTCATTATTCGCTAGAAGCACGCAATCGTTTTTACGATCAAAGTTTAATTAAATCAATTGTTAAGGAAATTAAATTGTTCAAAACTGAAAAATGTTAGTCAGACACAAATGGAGTTATAAAATAATTTTTGACCTAAGAGATTTACCGAATAAATTTTCTTTTGTAGTATGGTTTAATGAATTTAGAATTTATTTGGATGCTTTGTCAACATATAATGGGACACTTACTTATTTTTTTGTGGAAGGGTTTATTGCATAAAAAAGTGTTACAATTCAGTACACCATAAAGTTTATTAAAAGTGATAAAAACCTAACCCACGTAACCTATTTAACCTAGTTTTTGTTTCATCACTTTTCATGACTTTGTCACTTTTTTCAAGGTCACCATAAAAACTTGAATTCATTTTATAAAGTTCACCATCTAACTTAAATACCTGTATTTTTTTAAGAAATGACGATTTCATAGTAATTAAAAAAATATTTGAATTCCTGCAAAAAAGATCGGTACGCGTGACGTCATACGTGCCTTGGTTTTGTCGGCAACAGTAAGGTCAATCCCACTCGGATCGGTATGAAATTGACAAATCCCAATTCAAATATTTAAAAAGATTTTCAAAAAACATGAACTCTTTGAAATATATACCACGGTGGTAACCCGTGTGCGAGTCTACGTAGTGCAACTTCGTACAAAATTGTCCGCATTCTAATGTACGTGTAAGATGTGTCGGAACCGGCCGACCAATCACAGGACGTTTTACCTTTTACAGTTTAAATGATTTTTAAAGACGATTTATTAATTAGAAGAGTCAGCGTTTGATGATCTATAATATTTTACAGACAAGTTTCTTATTGTTCTTAATTTAAAGTGACATTGAATTGTGTTTTTATTGTCAATGGAAGCCTCAAGTCATTTTCTTTCACAATCAACAGGTTAGCTTGGTGCTGTTTACGTATTAAATCGATATTTGACCAACGTCAATTAACTAACAGGTTTGGTATATGATCGATACCATGGTCGCATCTTGGTTTAACCAGATGGCGAGTCTACCATTATTTGTTATGTATTTAACAAATTATTCGTATCTAAATGGTATCTCGTACTAATTTTTTTATCGGTCCCCAACAGCCATGCAAAAAAGAATAATAATTATTGTTTAATTGGTCGTAAAAACTGAGGTCGAATCAAATAAAAATGAACGCCAACTAATGGATTAATTTTTTTCAGAAAATTCATTGAATTTAGAACACGAGAAGGAGAGTGGATGCATGTTAAAATTATTAATTCAGCAAGTTTTCAGAAAATACTCAGGAATATTTTAGAAATATTTTTTTTATAATGTTGTAGACCATAAAAATATGTATTTTCATCCCTAGCATAATTGCGTTATTGACTTTATATTTCCACATTAAATTCTAAATGGTGCATTTGCTGGTCCAGAATTGTTTGCATTGCAAAGTTTTCTAATCACACTGTGAGGTACTAAAAGTCGAGATTTATTTCAATGCAAAAATTTTGGGACTAACTACCATAAATTTACTCTGCATTGCCGAGAATACTAACGGAGAGAAATGATAATACCGAGTCGGAAAATTTATCACTAAATAAATACAAACGATTGTTACCGAGATAGTTCAGTTGTGTATAATATCTGCTGCATAATTTTGAATATGTTTTTTTTTTTAAATTAACTTCATACATCAGGCCCTGAAAAAAATAATTCCCCTCAGGGCGTATGTCATCTTTGGGGACGCTGTGTTGATGTCTTTTTAGGAAAAAAAGAGGAGGAAGTTCTTGGAAGGAAAAAGGTATGAGGGTTGGGTAATAATCTTAGGATCAGTGTGTCCAATAGTGTGGGATTTATAAATCTATCCCTCTAACTGCGGTGCAAGGCGATGTTTTGAGAGTGGTGACGTCATAAAGTCTACCTCAACCAGTCTCTCCCGATCCGGCCTGCCACGCAGTTGATGAGCAGACGCATCTGAATCCAAGACCCAGACAAACCTCACCCCACCAACCCGGACACCCCTGCTAAGTCACCTCTAAAAATCCCTGCTAAAAATGGCGTTATAATTAAATAACTGAAATCACAACAGTAACCAACAAATCTGTGAGGTTAAATTATATGACAAAAAAGGGCAAAGAAGATTTATAGAAAATTAGGTTTAATATCCTACTTTTCTTCTTACCATAAATATCAACAATTATATTCTTAATCGAGGATAGCTCTACCATGAAGTGAGTTGCAAACTAATTAAATTTATTTGTTACAAAATCAATTAAAAACTAACTAAGAACAAAATATTAAAATAAATTATTAAAAAAAACATTTGTTTTTCTACAATTGATTAGAGTTTTACAATTAAAATAACCACTAGCGGCAAAAGTCGGTATCAAAGGTCGACGTATTGAATAACTTATATATTAAATATTCAAATCTTGTCAAGATCAAATAATAATATTCAAATCAAGAAAAATCTCAAAAATACCAACGAATTGACCTGGAGGTGTACAGTATTACCTAAATATTATATATTCTAGCAATAATTTTATGCGAAATTTCTTGAATTGACTTCCTAAATAATCTGTTTGTTGTTGGAATAATAATATGAAGGTTTATTTTTTTTTCGTACAAAAACTTATAAAAATGAAACACGTAAATATAAAGATACGCTGATGATTTGTGTAAATATTTGAATCATTGTTTTTTATTATTATTTACCATAATCTTCTCATTTCCACAAATAGGTTTAAATATTCTTTTTGAAGACAAAAATAAATAACACATGAAATTAGAAAACTCCTAGATAATTTTCTAGTTGGTATTACAAAAAACCAATTTAATTTATCTTGCAGGGAAAGGGGTAGGTTTGTTCGGATTTCACCTTTTTAACATTATCTGCAGTTGCCTAGTACCAAATCTTGTTTTACAATTTCGTTTCCATTTAAGGTCCAGCAAGAAAGGCCTATCATTTTGTTTTTTGTAAAACCTTGTTTGTGTGCATTATTAAGTGATTGATTTGGTTTTTCCAAAGGTTATAGCTCATGAACTAAAAATAGTTAATCTAGAAATTTCAGAAATAAAATGTGTAGTTTCAAAAACTTTGATATCTAAAGATTTTTTGTTTTAGGAAACTGATATTTCGAATATCATTATTGTTGGAAGATACAACAATTATTGATGTTATATTGTTGGCCTTAAAAGAAGATAAATGTGAGTACTTCCTAGGAAGTGCCAAATATATTCTTGTAAAAATCAGTTCAACCATTTAAACATTATTTGAAAAATCTGACAAAAACTAGTTTTCGATTTTAAATTTTTCGTTTAACACTAATTGAATCCTAAAATCACTTCAGCATACGTAATAATAATAATAATAAAGGTAATACGAGGTCAAAATTTGATGAAGATTCATAAAACTAATTCAGCAATGAAACGGTGAGATTTTAAGGGCACTGATAACTCGGTTACAGATAAGTTAGGTTACATTAAACAATAATACACCACAATTTATTAATGGTACCGTAGTTGATAAATCATTAAAAACATAATATTTACGGCAAATTCATTTCCAAATACAATTTTCAGACCAATGCAACGTGATAAATTATTCAAATGTTCATTATTTTTAATTAAATTTGATACTTCTACACTAATTGATTTGTTATTATGACAAGCGCTGAATATCGTTAAGTACGTTTTTAATATAATTTGTTAATTACATAAGCTGAAATGCGTATTATTTTTTTGGACATATGTGACAGGAAAAAATGAACCCTGGGAATTGAAGACAAGCGCTATTACTTTGAACTGAAAGAAAAAAACCGTTCTTTGTGTTTGTATTGATGAGAAAAATTGAATGAACAATTTATTACGTACATGAAAAACTTATTGGATATTAATACAAATGTTTCCGGAAAAAAAGTTGATAGTACTTCACAAGGTAAGCAATAATAAAATTTTCCTGTAAACAATGATAGCATAGCATACGCTTAATTTATTTGAACGTTTGGGTCTATTTAAATAGGTTGATTATTCTATTCTACTATTGTATGACTTAATTTATTTATTTTTTATCTCATTTTGTATCTCCAGGGAGATTTTGAAATAATCATTGGAGTGTTATGAGTAAATGGAGCGTTATGGTGAATAAAGTGAATGATCTATAATATCAACTGTTTGCTGCACAAAACTTCAAATTTTTTTTTCATAAGCATAGCAAATACCTAATAATAATAATTAACGCACAATAATTGCCAAAGTTGCCTCAAAAATGATAAATATCTTCAGCAGATAAATATTTTCATCGTGCTCCTAATTAGACTGCAAAAAAAATTATCACCAGACCAAGCCGCCCCTCTAAATATAAAAAAAAATCACACTCCGATAACAATATTTAAATAATCTGGGTAGAGTTTACTCATCTAACTATCATTCTTTCTTGTTTCAATTCACACGGAAAAGAGACTGAGAATATTTCAATAAAAAATACTGCGGATGAACACTTCAGTAAATCATCACCATTTTAGTATTTTTTATGGATTTCCTAATTTAAAAACATTTTTTGAAGTAAGCAAATCATAATAAGGTTATTAAAAATCAAATTGGAAATATCAAGAGAGTGTTGTCATCCTAGGTATGTGAATAACAACAATAGAGGGTGCGTTACATTGCCTTACAGTCTCAAAAAAGAAGAATGAGGTAGTTGCCTTAATCTGTCAGTTGAGATCACTAAACTACATTTTTTTAACACCCAGCTACTAGTGATTTAATGATTTTAAATTTCCTGTCTGTTCTTGCACAGCAAAGCATATTATTATGCTATGCTTATAATTGTTCTTGTTCTCAGGACTGGTAAAGATTTATAATATAGGTATTTAGGGTTTGAGATAACTTGTTGGAAAAATGAATCAATTTAATAAAAGTGTAGTTAATTAAAATAAATTCAGTTTAATGGAAGGTAGAATCACACAAGATGCAATTGCAAACTAAACTAGTCTTGTCCACAATTCGTTACATAAATAATTAAAAGGCATCAGAATTTTTATAGATCTCAAAAAAGCGTTTGTTATCATATCATATGACACATTAATTAGTAAATTAAGTAATATTGGATTAAATGGTAGAGCTTTAGAATAGATAATTCTCTACCTCTTCAAACTCTCTCAAGTAGTAAAAATCAATGATGTGCTTATTCAGCATAAAACAAGTCATTTTGGCGTACCTCAAGGTACAGTCCTAGAACCGTTACTGTTTGTATGTTAATGACATTTTTATACAAAAGCTCAATGGTAAAATAATATCTTACGCTGATGACACTGTAATAATAATTTAAGGCGCTGACTAGAATACTCTTAAAAACCTAGCCCTACCCATTTTTCTATAAAAAAGTGAAATAAAGATTTAAAGTTATAAGATAAAAAATTTATAAATTTAAAAAATATATAAAATTAAAAATAACATATCTTCCTTGACGAAAGAAAATTGTGAGGCTATCGAAACGTTGGCTCGAAAATAACAGGCCGTAATAAAAAATAATGGAATGTTACAAATTTTGCATATTATTATTATAAGAGAATATTAAGAAATTTCTTGTGGACGTTGTGCTGCATCCATCGCATTAAGATATTATTATATAGAATGACAAAAATAAGAATTATTACTAATAATGATGGTCATAAAGTAATAAATTGCAAATATTTATTGCTTGGCCTTAACAATTCGCACTAAACGCAAGGTCAGGCGACAAACCTCGAATTTTGTGCGTTCCGCTGCCTATCAGGTATACCTACATTTATATATATACCTATTAGGTTTTGAAAATATTAATGTAATAAGGAACCATTTAATGTTATTAGTTTTGACATTCGTTTCTATTTATCAATTAAAAATTACTATATTTTCTATTTTTTCTACTCAATAATGCCAGGGAAATTTCAAAAAAGGAAAAGGACAACTTCAATTCGACGGAATTGTATATGTTTTTAATTAATTTTACGAAAATTATTAGTACTGAACTAGACTCTAATAAGGATAATCTATATTTATTTGTATAAGAATATGACATCTGTAACTTACACTGTTCAAAAGATAACATATCGTTTAAAAGAGCTAAATAAAAATTCAAATTTTAAAAATTCGTTTATACTAGGTATAATTAATTCTCGTATTTTACTAATTTATAAAAAAACAGTATTTATTGCAGGTAGATAGCTATATAATATCAGTGTAACAAACCAAAGCAGATTTTTTTGTGATTTAAATGCATTAGTTAAATATGCTACATGATAATTGCCAAATTCTAATGATGTTGTAATATTTATTGTCCTCTGGATATGTTTATTTACCCTTGAGTCATATTGTGGACAAAATATATTTTTTTATTGTCAAATATCCTAACACGACCGCACAGATGTAGAAAAATCTTAAATCAATCGTACTAGAATATGTCTTAACAGCAAGATCCATTAATACTTACGTCTATTATTTATAATGAAAACTAGCGTGTTATGCGCTTAATTTAATTTTTCTGGACAACTTTAAGCTAATCTTTTATAAGAGTAATTTAAAATTACGTTTTATTATTAATAATTTTTACTCCTAAACATGAATAATTTTAAGTATTATCTTAATGTTGGCGTAGATATTAAAATCGACCCTTGATTATTTGTCAGGAGGTTTAGAAATCAATAATAATTTATCTCGCCTCGTGAGGGTGAGAAAATATAATTTGAAAAAAGCTTCTGAAGCAATCTGCACATAAATGTTTATTTTAAGAAGTACGGTGAAGGGTTAAGTTTAAATCAATGTTCAAAGCTGCTCTAAAAAAATAAGTTTCTTGCTCAAATTTAAAAATTTAAAATCAAATAAAACATGATCAAAAACAGTATTTACATGCGTTTTTTCAAGAAAACTTAACTTCTAATTATTTAAAATACCAAAAAAAACAACATATGTTTTTACAGTTCATTAGTAATTTATTGAATATTGTTCTGATAGCAGAAGGTGGACAAGTAGTTAGTAATGAACATAACTTGACCAAAGCTGACTTAATAATTTTATGGTTATTTTACTGCCAATGATCCTACTTCTAAACCGCAAGTCTAAGATTTGTATTGTTGTTGCGAATTGCATTAAGTATCATGATATATTTTATTACTAAGATAATTATTGAGGTTAGGTTCCACAGAGCTGAAAGTAACATTAAAGCCACATAAAATAAATGTCCGCTTACAAACAGATTTATGGGTTGTTTTTAGAAATTTTTCTAATCAATCATTATCTTCAACATTAATTTTGTAGTTATGATCAATGTTTATAGAATACTTACTCTCTGAGAATGCGCTCAAAACTGTCTTTAAAACTTTAACTACTTCTAAGAAGTTTAATTTTTCTTTCGGTGGATGTTAAAATGATTTTTTTTAATAAAATATAATTGCTAAGGTCGGCACATATTAAAAAAACGTGATTTTATCTGTAAACATGCCTTATTATACACGAATATTAATTAGCTTTCAGGCATTTGCGTCTCTTGGTACACAACTGGTGGTTACGCAGCGGTGTATATACAGCACTTTGATTTGACTTAATTTTTATTGGAATATTTTAACTTTGCGTATATTGTGGGATTTAATAAAATAACTTCATACACTTTTATTGAAAATTTTTGATTAATTAACTTTAGATAATAAAACACAAAAATCTTTTCTTTAAGAAAATAAAAACCTTGTCACTTTACTATCGGAAATGTACGTCTTCGTTTTCAATAATTTGCTTATTGACTGTGTTGCAAGTTGAACCAAACGGTAGTCTAACACTAGGACAGTACTGTGGATATCTTTCACTCTGAAACGTGCCGCAAATATACCGTAATTTAAGGTTACCGGATAAATCATCGAAATGACAATTCATCACATCTTTAAAAAGTTATTTAAAGCCATGGAAAGTGATGAAACAAAAAATTTATTAACTGGGTTAAGTAGGTTAGGTTAGGTTAATTTTTTTTTTCATCGTTTTAATGACTTTACATCACTTTTTAAAGTTGTGTTGAATAGTCACTGTGTTGAGTTAGCATGGAACCCTAATTTAAATGATTAATTCGTGAAATAACACATATCAGCTAAAATTTACTATTACACGCTGAAATTTAAACCGGCGACCTCCGGATTACCAGTCAAAAGCCTTACCCCTCGATCACGGAGGCCGTTAAAGGGTGGTAAAAGAAGTTTATCTCAAATTCGTAGAAAAACGCAAGTTATTACAGCTAAAAACTTTTTTTATGAGCTGAGAAGCTGAGCAAAATACGTTTGGCCGTTAAAAAAATTAGAGTTGGTGCAATATTTGAATGTGAAAAAGAAATAGTAAAAAAAGTCGTTCAAAAATTAATAATACAATGATCACGGGTCAAAATTGATTTGACAGTTTGCACATAGATTTTTACAAGTCAGTACTATATTTTAGTTCGTCATCAGTAGAATCATTATTTGTTTAAACAATGAAACTCTTAAATAAACTTTGAACATGAAGACGATTGCGTGCTTGCAAAGAGCAAAAGAACTGAATCACAAAGGTCTGAACGCAAGCAACTGAATCAAAAAAAAACTGTCAAATTCGAAACTCGTATAGTAATGAATTGGAGACAAAAATACATATTAATCATTATCTGCTTGGTGACAGAACGCTGAGCGCAATCTCCACACAATTTTGATGTAATGTTTGTGTTTTATAAGAACAAAAAATGAACCACCAATGGAACTACAGTTTTCACATGTGAATTAAATCTTGATTCATACCAAGATACTTACGTACGAGCATACAGCTGAAAAAAAATCATTTTACTTCTAGTCTCCAGATTGGCTGGTAAAGTAAGTGATTATCTGTTAAAAAAACTGATTTTATTGTATTTAGAAAAATTCAGAATTGATTATCTATTCATTGGTAGAATTAATGTTAATAGTCTTATAACATTCCCGAATATGAGTCCCACTCTACCATTATTACAAGAATATTATATCTATTGCTTGTGCGATGATGGAGGGCTTACCTAAAATAAGATTGAAAACATGGCGCCTAGGTGGGAATACTACGTTTCAGATAGCAAGTAATCTAATTTTGGGATACTGAAAAAATATCTGAATACCTATTTCTTATATTGAAGAAGAAGATTATACTGATAAAGCTAAACAAATCATGAAACAGAAAACAGAACAAGACACAGAAAAATAAAAAGATAACCGTCACCACTAGGAATCGAACCCAGGATCTCTTGCTTACCGAGACAGGCGTCTTAACCAACTTGACCATTAAGCAATAATATATTCTTCTTCAATGATGTATTACATTGATGGGTATTATCCTCAAAATAAGTTAAAAAGAAAAAGTTGTAAATATATTTTTTTAAGCGGATAATGTTGCTTATGATATGATGAATGACTTAACTAGACGAGGAATTGAACACACTACTCCTGGGCGGAACCCAAACGCGATGCTTACCTAGCCACTGACCATTTATTTATTGAATTAGTTTTTTTTTTAACTCAACTCATCCTACTGCCAGCTTACTACCTAACAAATGGTGACGGGATAAATCATCACAATGATAATTCATCACATCTTTAAAAATTTATATAAAGTCATGGAAATTGATGAATCAAAAACTTTATTAACTGGGTTAAGTGGGTTAGGTAAGGATAGGTTCAAAAAAAAAAATTTCATCGTTACTAATGACTTTATATCACTTTCTAAAAGTGTGTTGAATTGTCACTGTGTTGAGTTAT
Organism: Hesperophylax consimilis; assembly: GCF_061612785.1. Lineage (NCBI taxonomy): Eukaryota > Metazoa > Arthropoda > Insecta > Trichoptera > Limnephilidae > Hesperophylax > Hesperophylax consimilis. The sequence goes on along the minus strand of NC_142862.1, from coordinate 6,477,804 downwards.
CATGGAACCCTACTAAATAAGTCCCGGCGTTGACTGGGGTTAGAATGTTTTGAAATCAGACGTAGACAGTACCTTACCTCTAATTGAAAATGTCCAGTTTCCAAAAAATTGATGAAGAAATATCAAAATTCTGCTTTAGGATGATGGGTTGATTATTCGAAATGTCGACAATGACCTTACTTTCATTTTGGTGAAGTGTGCAAAATTTAATTTTATCAATTTTTAGGTTCTATAAATTTGACACATCATGATAAGCGATCGCTCAAAACGTTTTTCCAAACTCGGCAAAATATGCCAAAAATCGCTGGTGTGAATATATATATTAGGTAATTTTAAAGTTTCCATTCATTCAAACGAATCCATGTGACCCCATTAGGCAATACAAACGAGTTGCGTCTCTATAACGCAACGGCCTTGAGTCTAATATCCGGTGAAAGTATAAAATGCAATTAGCCCTTTTCTGATAAACACTTACTGCCGGAAGAGTCAACAAAGTGATAAAGTATTATAATTACCAATTAATGGGCTAATGTAAACAGCGAGTGGCTAATCAATGACATTTTGCAATGGCATAACCAAACAATCAATTACCACCGTATGGTGTTGCCATTGATTATAATAAATTTTGCGGTTTGCTGTGTGTTGTTGTTTTGATGTCAATAGTTGAAGTTTTTATATGACAACACTGGCGATTATTGGCTCAAATTATGATCTAATTAAGTCATTAATGCTAACTAACCACATATGTCTCATATGACCTCCGTGGTCGAGGGATAAGGCTTTCCACTAGCAATCCGGAGGTCAGAAGTAAGAAAATTTGATGTGATTAACTTGTGTTTTTTCACAATTTAATAATTTAAAATGATATATGTTATATTTGCGGCACGTTCCAGAGTGGAAGATACTCTTAGTATCGCCCTGGTATAAGACCACTATTCAGTATTGAAAAATTGCTTGAAATGGCTTTAGCCTTGTTAAGTGACTAGATCTGAATAGCCAGGTACTTCCCTGACTTCATCTTCCCCATTTTCTTTCCCTTTCCACTACCTTAATATTCTATCTAACTCCAGGCGATTGGGAACAGTTGGGTCTGTTGTGCGGTATTCACATGAAAAGGTAGGTAAAAATATTGCGAACAATATTTGTAATTTTGCATAAAATTCAATATTTTCCTTTTCTACGATATATCTTAGTGAACTAACTTTTAATATATTATTATTATATTTAATGACAGCAAAACTTGCTTTTTAAACTGCAACTAATTGAAAATTGTCAACTAATTGAAAAGTTTATGATATTTAAAACGTGCCGCATACAATAAATTAAAATTATATTAAGTTGATTAATTGATGATCCAGTCAATAATGGAGTTTTTTAACATTAGCTCTACACAGGGACTCCATCACTCCCACTCCGATGCAAGGCGGTGGGTTGAGAGAGTCCGTCTGGAGAGGTAAAAAGGTCTCCCTTTGCCAGTCTCCCCGATTCGGCCCGCCACGCAGGACGTGAACAAACGCTTCCGCCGCCAAGACCTTGACAAAACTCACCCCATAAACCCGAGCCCCCTACTAAATCACCAAACGTAGCGAATCTAAACGAAACATGAGACAGAACAAGACACAAAATAATATAAAGATAACTGTCACCACTAGGAATCGTACCCAGGATCACTTACCGAGACAGGCGTCTTAACCAACTTGACCATTAATCAATAATATCTTCTTCAATGATGTATTGCATTGTTTACTTAGGGAGACCTATGGCAGGGGTGTTGGTTATCCAATAGATGGTTCCCGGTGTGGCGGTACCCATACCCTCCTCCCAAATTATGTAGTTTTTTAACCTTTATTAATAATATTTATTATCTTGAAATGCGTGAAACACATTTGCTTTGACTGAAGAGCCAACTTTTCTAATACAATATCTTTGTCCAACTGTTATGTTTAGGGTTTGAAAATCCCACGGGATTGCGGGACAGAACATTGAAATCCCGCCAGATTTGCGGAATTATTACTAAGGAGTATCTAATTGATGTAGTTGATAATTAAAAAGGTAACATAATAAGCAATTCAAGATGTCTTTACTTAACAACCATGTTTGGTACTACTAATATTATAAATAAAAGTTGAATATAGATTATTTTAAAAACATAACTGTCCATAGTAGTTCGAGATTAATCATCTTCAGTAAGGATAAAATTAAAAAAGACACAGAAAATGTAATTTAACAAGTATTCTATGAACACTTTGATGAAAAAGATATGACCATGTAAAATATGATATATGTAAGATTGTGTCATCCATACGTGAACAGATTTTTGTTCACAAATGCTCAGTAGAGGAAAATTTTCCGTCTATCTGATGATTTTGTTGCAAATTTTGTTTTTTTCAGTCCTTCATGGGAAAATTCCTTTCAAATCCATGGGATTAATTTTTTTTAGAATCCCGCGGGATAATACGATGCGGGATTGCGGGATCGCGGAATTGCATATACTAGTTATGATTATTGATGCTAATTCAAACGTTTAGTTCTTTCAATTATACCAAATCATCAAACTCACAAATTTATATATCTCGTCCTTATTTTTTCTTATCCTGAAAATTCAGATTGTAATACATCCACTAAGTCCGGGTATATAAAAATCTTTTGATATGAGGTCATCATAAGAATAACATTTATTTATTTTACATATTTTACCAAAATAAATAGTTGAATATACCTAGGTACTGCAAACAGGTTCTTTGACATCAGAATGGTGACAAAATGCAAGATTCTAAAGAAAAAAAAAGTACCACCTTGAAACCGAACTAACCAGCGTTGCTGTATAATTTTAATACAAATTGCAAGCAGTAGATCGAACTGTTTTTTTGTGAAATTATCGCAAGGGTTGAAACTGCGCACAGAGAAAACTTATTGATAAAAAAATAATGCTAATTTATTAAGAATATTTTCAAATTATTCGTTATCCGATTAAAAACTCGATTGCAGGCCTTTGTCGAATAAATTGATAAGTTTCTTAGAAACGATAGTGTTATCACAATGTTGGAATACGTGTTAATAAAAATTCTAATATTTTCTCATTTTTTCATTGTTTGTCAGGAATTATACAGGTGAATGATACATTTTTTTCGTGTCTGTGTAATATTGAGACAATAACGTCTCATAATGCGCTCATTTGAATTGAGCAATTATTCTAAAAATAATGTTCAATCAGAAAAGCTCTACAAAAAATATATATAACGAAATCCACACTTATGACATCCTTTCATGATTTGAAAATTTATTTTAAAGTTATTTCTTAGTGAATTTTTGAAATATTCCGTTCTAAGGCTTGAGACAATAATTTAGTCACCGAGTGAAATTAAGTTTATGCCAGAGTTTAGTATGATAAAAAGATATTGGAAGAACTTGCCTTAGATGTTAAACAATATCCTTTTTTACGTCTTTATTATTTACATTACGTTGGTGATGTGATGTACCAGTCTCTTTAGGAACTCCCGTGTTCAGAGCAGAAGCAGTTTAAAACATAAAAAGAATAACGCAGTATTGCTTTATGCAGATATGTGAATACCGCACAAGAGTCCCAACTGTTCTCAACCATCTGAAGCAAGAGAGACTATAGCATCCCTAATTGGGGTATGTTGTGAGACTGAAGGTAGTACGGAGGGGAAAGAGATGGGAAAGAGAAAGATGGGAGAGTACCTGGCAACGTTTCAGTTCTGAATGGTGGTCTTACAATAGGGTCCATTCTGATAGTATCTTCCTCTCTTGAACGTGCCGCAAGTATACTAAATATTATTTTAAATGAATAAATTGTGAAAAAACACAAATTAATCAAATAAAATTTTCTTGCGCACGCCGGGACTTGAGCCTTCGACAACAGAAGCCGTCAATTTTTAAATATTTGAAATAAAAGACAATCTGCATCGTACCATTTGGAAATACATACTTATAGATAGTTTTTAATAAAATATTTTACGAAAAAAACATACACTTAGTAAGACACCACTTTATTTTTGAATTAATAACAATAGCCAACCGGGTTTCGCTTGTCCCAAGCTTCATCAGGACTAAATATCAACTAAAGCAAATTAGATACAGGCACATATAAATATAGGTAAATGAAAACAATGAGTGAAAGAGATACAAAACAGATAGAAAGAGATGCAAATAGAAAATGTGGAGACAAATTATTAAGGATGATGAGGAGGGTGGGGGGGAAGGAAATAACAGTTTCAGCGGCGGAATAAATTTAATATGGGACTATCAGATAAATTAATTTGGTTATTTATTATATTTAAATTATTATTAACTGCTTTTTTTATTTCAAGGGCTTCTAAGTTGTTTAATCTAATTCCAGATCCATTTTTATGCAATATTTTAGTTCCCGAGATTTTATCGAATGAATGATTAGATTCTATTAAATGATTCGCGAATTCTGAAAAGGCATTATTGTTTAAACATCGTAAATGTTCTTTTACTCTTAAGTTGACATTCCGGGCCGTTTTTCCGATATAAAAAGCAGAACAATCATTACAATTAAGTTTATATATGCCCGAGTGGCTTAGTTTGTCGTCTTTATCTTTAGTATTAATTAAATATTTACCTAAATTATTATTAGTGTAAAAAGCGGGTTTTATTTCAGATGGGAATTTTTTAACGCTTAAAGAAGAAAAGTTATTTGTATACAGAACTCTACGCCATTGGAATGTTTGATTTATATTTATATTATTAGGGTTATAAGATTTGTTAAATAGGAATTTATTTGATGCTATTTGTTTCAATTTTTTATTAAGAATATTGTCTATTAATTTTGTATCATACCCGTTATTTAAAGCGATTTGTTTAATGATGGATAATTCGTTGCAAAAATTATTATTATTCAACGGAACGGTAACCAATCTATGAATCATGGAGTGAAATGCTGAATGTTTGTGGGATATAGGATGGTTGGATGAATTGTGAATTGTAATATCAGTATACGTGGGCTTACGATAGATATTAAATTCAAATTTATTGTTAATTATACTTAAAGTTAGGTCTAGAAAATTCAAGGTTAAGTTTGTACCTAATTCTACAGTGAATTGAATTTGTTTGTGAAAGGAGTTTAATATTTTAAGAAAAGAGTTTAATTGTCTTTCAGTGCCTGTCCAAATGCAAAAAACATCGTCAACATATCTTCTCCATAGTAAAATATTCTTTAAGAGAGGTGAATTTGAAGCAAAAATATTGTTTTCTAAGTTATTCATAAAGATGTCAGCGATAAGGGGGCTTGTAGGAGCGCCAATTGCTAGTCCCTCTCTCTGCTGGTAAATAACATTATTGTATTGGAAGTAATTTTGATTCAAACAAATATTAAAAAGACGAGATAAATCATTAGCTAAATCTTTAGACAAGTGAGAATTATTCAGTAAATTAGAAATTAGGGTTTTGCTTTCAGTGACAGGTACATTAGGGAATAAGTTGACTACATCGAAAGATATTAATTTGCAATTACTGGGAAGAACCAGGTCCTTTAGTTCATCGATTAATGCTAATGAGTTTTTGATAGTATATTTTGGGAAAAACACATTGGCATCGTTAAATACTTTTGTTATAAATGAAGATAATTTAAAATTGGGGGAATTACAACAGGACACTACAGGGCGAATGGGGCAATTACTTTTATGGATTTTCAGAAATCCGTAAAGTTTTGGTGCTTTGGGGTTTTTTGTTAAAAACTTTGTTTGGTTATAAGAATCATCCTGAAAAATGGAGTTTTTAGAATTTTTTATAGCACATTTTATACTATCTAAATATTTAGATGTAGGGTCAGATGGTAAGACACTAAACACATCATTTTTGATGAAATCTTCAATTTTTGTGTTATAATCACTTTTGTTTAATATGATGACAGTGTTGCCTTTGTCGGCTTTTGTTAAAATTAAGTTGTCATTTTTTAACTTATTCCGGATACTCTTCATGATGTGGGCTTCTGGATATTATATTGTTATTAATATATTATATTGTTATTAATTCAAAAATAAAGTGGTGTCAGACTAAGTGTATGTTTTTTTCATTCAATATGTCACACCCCAAAGTATTTGCTTCCTTCGAAAATAAAATATTTTACTATTATTGTAGAAAGCAATCACTTTGTGGTTTGACATATTTAATAAAATAAAATACTTTTTGTTTTAAAACCACGATATTTATTAATTTAAGAACCGACCGGTTTCGCTTTACTTAAGCATCATCAGGGTACAAATTAATACTAAACAAGAAGTACATAATGTGTGTATATATATAACAAAATATAGAGGGAGACAACATGATACAAATATAAGCAACACAAAGACGGTCATAAAATACATTAACATAAGTGCACAAGTAATGGAAAAACCGCTAGATAATTATGTAGACTAATGGGTTATATCAATAAATCGGGAGAAACAAAGCATCAACTGGCATGGTGGTAAGGAAGTAAGGAGAACTGGGATTTTTTTATGGGTTTATTGGAAACAGACCTAATATTGGACTACTTGATATGTCTAATTGATTATTAAGTATCTGACTTTTGGTTTTTACAGCTTTTTTAATTTCTAGTGCCTCTAAGTTGTTTAGTCTGTTACCATGCCCGTTTTTATGTAAGATGTTATGAGATGAATGAACCCATGACGTCTAGCCACCAGACGCATCTGTAAGCTATTTATTACCAACTCAGTCTCTAACTGACCAGATTGAAATGGTTTATTGAAATCGGGACCTGCCCTGAACTAAAAGTCGCTCAGCGCTTGTAAAAAATTTGGCTGTTAGGTGTTAGGTTATTATTAATGCCTTGGCACCCAGGAGAAAAATTGCTTCAATTGCGCCTGCATATATTCCTAGGTCCTGATTTAAATCCATCCACCCAATTTAAATTAGAAATTTTATCTTATATGCCGATTGACGAGAAATGACGGGTTAGGTTAACTAATAATCTTTTGCACCTTTAAGCTCTTTTGACACTTACAACGTTGAGTAATATTAGAAGGCCGAATGAAATGAGGAAGGGGAGGGGCAAGTGGCCAGAGACATATAAATATATATGATTCACACCTTGTCGAGTCTTTTAATAAGTTTTGTTATGAAGTTACTAAACAGAGTTTTAAAATTGGCCGAGTTCGGCAGAGTTTTAACTATCAAACAGTTGATTTCTCTCTGAAGCCTGAATTTCAAGACCTACGCTGTTCTTCCAAGAAGCTCACATATTATTTCTTAACTTGTTTGAGATCTGATGTAAGGGTCAGATAGTTAATTATATCAGCCAAAAGGTGGTTATATTATCAACTAAATTTAAATGCTCATTTAACAACATATGGTGGTTTTTCTTTGTACGAGTAAAGAGGTGCCAGCGGAGGTATGCAGTCGGTAGGTGTTGGTATCTGATTTCTTCAGCCTTGCCGCATATTATTCATGAGTTGATTTACCCTACTTTTAACCTACGAGATGAAGAATCACAACTGGTGGCAAAATATGGAGAATATGTGATAAGTGACGCATGTGCGTTTTACGTCGATTGCAAATAAGCTGTTTTGTGAATTTATTGGTGTAACATTTTACACTAGTCCCTCAAGTTCTTGTACACGAAGTAGAAACAAAATTAAATATTCAAAAATAGATATACGAGAGCAAATGCATATACATATATTAAACGCGAGAATAATAAAAAATACTTGAGAGATAATATTATAATGTGAGAGAGAGTACAACATAAAAGAAAAATATTTTTTTAGAAAAATATTTAATTCGCTAAATGTTTGTAAATTTTGGTATTTTAATCAATGCATATTTTTAAGCAACTAATTCCAAACAATACACAAATAATGAAAGATAAGTAATTTGCTTATATCATTGAAGAATTAGAATAAGAACACTAATAACGAAATATGAAACAGAACAAGACATAGACAAATAAAAAGATAACTGTCTCAACTGGGAATGGAACGAAGAATCTCTGTTTTACCAGGATGACGACGCCTCTAGCCAATCGGCCGTTGCGACCTAATTATTATACGTCAAAGTTGTCAATTTATTAATAAAAATATTTTTATGAGGTAAGCATACAAATTACTATAACATGAATGTTGTGAAAATCTGCTACACACTGCACCCTCTCTACTTATAAAATCCAAGGAACTACGAGGTAGGTAAGAGAGTATTGCGTTAAGGACGTATTATGAAACAATGTGGTATAATGGTCCAAGCACCGAAATCCTTGAAACGGAGAATAAATATTAAAGATATGGTTCGATTCCTTGATTTGCCAACACAAATGACCTCCTTACAGGTAAATATTTCGGTTTTCCCGTCAGTTTATTACTATAGAGGTGATTATTGAATAACAAGACTAGTTATTATTATATTGTTTCTCTGTATTACCCGTGTGTATTACTGGATTGACAGCTTGTGAACAAGTCATTATTTTTTGGCGCAGATATTTGCATATTATTGCGTAGTTTAGTAACACATATAATTTATTGATGTAATTATTTTTGTTATGTGATTACCGCACAAGAGTCCCAACTGCTTCCAACCATCTGGAGCCAGTGGATTATGGCGTCCCCAATGTAATTTGTGAGGCTGAAGGCAGCGGGGAGGGAAAAGAAACGGGAATAGGAAGGAAGTACCTGGATATTCAGATCTGGTCACCAAACACGGCAAAAGCCATTTCAAGTAACGTTTCGATTCTGAATGGTGGTGTTACACCAGGGCAATGTTGAGAGTATCTTCCATTCTGGAACGTGCCGCTTTCAAAATTGTTTTCCCCACGCCGACATTTGAATCCGCGACCTCCAGCTTGATAGTCGAGAGTCTTACTCAGACTTGTGACTTTATTATTTATGTTCAAAATTATTTTAATTACCGAAGAAACAATCCGATAGAGAAGTGTTTTGGGGGCGTGTCCGTATGCCCGATAAGTTATTTTTTCTGCTGATGTTGATGAAACAATTTCAAATAACGATTTTTTTTTAATACGAGTGCTGCCCAACTGCTTGCTTCTAACTTGAGTCAGTGGGACTAAAGGGAGTTAGAAGATTGGGAAAGAGAAAGGTCGAAGGTTGAGGTTTTAACATAGGTCATTCCAAGTAGTTTGCTGCGTTTGGCGACTCAACAGGGGTGCCCGGGTTCATTGGGTGAGGTTTGTTCGGGTCTTGGCGGCGGATGAGTCTGTCCATCAAATGCAAGGGAAGGACAGATCGGGAGAGACTGGTTGAAGGAAAACTTTCGACTTCTCCAGCAGGACTCTCTCGGAACATCGCCTTGCACCACAGTAGGAGGGATGGATTCATAAGTCCGTCAATCCTGGATTCCTACCCCCCCTCTTCTATATTTTCCTTTATAGAACTTCCTTTCCTTCCTTTCCTAAAAATACTTTTCACATAGCACCTCCAAAGTTGACATAGGCCCTAGAGGGAATTATTTTATTCAAGGCCTTACGTGTCATCAGATCTGGTCACTAATCATGGCAAAGGCCATACCAAGAAACAAAAAAGATTAGGAATGGTAGTCTTTCACTATGGTGTATGGTGTCTACTGTCTACCAATCAGCAACATATTGCAAGTAAGTATATATTGAGCTGATAAATACTTAGCTTCAATTGCGTGTTTGAAGTCTAAAAGTGAAAAGGTTTTATTGTAATTTGGTGGCATCAGGTTTCTTTCAATTGATGTAAATCACACTTCTAGACGTTTTCCGTTCAGTGATAATATGGATACTGTTTATATTTTATGACATTTTTTCGGCGTACGTGACTGAAGACAAATCAATGACTTAATAATATAAAGAACGAAAACTCAAAAGTAACCCAAATACTTTAGATTTGAAGACCTTCAAGATTTACAAATTGAGAAAATGAGGGTCGTTCCTTAGTGTTTTTTATACGTTGTGGGCGTCAATATATACAACATTTGCCTTTGTTTACTGACAAATTAATTATGTTGATTTTTTCCTCTCGATTTTCAATGCTTCCTTTTCTTTTGAAAAATTACCAGAGAAATACGATTTAAAAATGTATTAATCGACATTTTTATTTATAAATTAAAAAAAAAGAATTTTCAATTTTGGTGATTTTCTCAACTGCCGTACCTACAAGGCTCATGCCCATATTATGGTAGTCGTAAATGATTTATTTAATTATGATAAAATCATATTTTGTTGAATAAATAATAAAACATAAAGGAAAAGGACTTTTTATGGTAAAACAAAAAAAATTAAAATTCCAATTATTATATAGACAATATTAGAAATAAAAATAAAGAGTAAGCTAATTGATAACAAGACAAAAATACGAAATATTATCAAAAACTGACAAATTAAAAAATATATACTAATGCGAATTTTAGTTGTGACTCTATCAGTAACTCCGGTTCACTTAACTCTACAAATTCTGATTTTAATTTAAGTTTCACTGTCAAAATTGGAAGAGTTTGTTTAAAGTACCGACCTATAAAATAATATTTTTAACAGAAAATTATTTTTATTGGCATTTTCTAAATTGTAACTGATTTTCGAGAATACAGGATATCCCCATAAATAATAATAAAAATATTTGGATGATTTTTATAGCGCCGTTTTTATGCAAGATCACCTCAGGGGCGCAGAATGTATTATATGTAAATAGAAAAAGTTGGTTCAGCATTTTTTACTTCCAATTAGTCAGATTTAACCTCCAACGTTCCCAACACTACAAACGATCGGAAATATTGAATCCGGTAATCGCGCTCTGCTACTCGCGTGATAATAGTGGAACACATTCCACGAATATTTGTACGCAATTGCTTTAATCGTGTTCGGTGACATCTTCTTCCATTACCTCCAGCCAACAACAAACCTCAATGCAGGATGCCATAGTCTCACTGGCTCCAGATGGATTTAAATATTCTAGATTCTAACAGAGACTTAACCTAACCTTTTCGACAATCCAGAGTAGATATTTTCATATGATGCATTATACTGTGTCTAACTATTTTTCCCTATCTCCAGGTGGCCAACATTGGGATGCCGTTTAATAAGGAAGCATTTTAATACACTATTATCTTAATCTTTATCGATGAAGAAAAATGAAAATAGCTGATTTATTCAAAATCTCTTCGAATTATTAGTTACTGCAGGCCGTTTCCTGATAAACTTGTATTAAATGCGTAATTATATCGGAACACGTATTGATACACCTGCGTTTGTCTTGTTAATAATATATAATGACGAATAACGTAAGAATTTTCATGAACACACATTACGACATCGCGACAAATCATTGGTGTTCTACTAAAAATTTGGCAGGACATCAATTCATTCGTTAAAGGCCTGAAGTCTCCTTTTTAACTGGATAACGGATAATATAAAGAGATCCTGAATAAAATAGCAATATTTTTTCCATCTTTATGCTGGTTTTCTTCTTCCTCGGTTTATTGAAAGTGTGTATTAAAAACTCTTTAATCATAAAGTCGGTCCAATTTATGAAATTCTGTAAAAAGTTTTTTTTTTAATCTACATTTCTGAAAGAAAAAATTCTGAAACAAGTATCTATAATTGTACGAGAGTGTTGAGTGAAATTATTAACAAAGTTGACGAATTGAAGTTGATCATGACATCATTAAATCATATATAGTAAAGTTGTCTATCAATGGGAGATGGTAATTTTTGGTAGTATTGTTTATTTATGTAAAGGTGTGATATACGGAAGAGCTAACTCTTTTCAATGTCAATCCACATTCTGATATCTAAAGACTTCTTAGTGGTAGAGATTTGTCGCCTCGCATTCTGAGTATCACTGAGAATCCGTGAGGCTTTGTTTGATTTTTATTATGATGAAATCATATTATTTGTTAATACACATTTTTGTAAGAGAAAAGTTTAGGCCATGGACCTAATTAACCCTGGAATTAGCATTAGTACGATTTTGTATGAACGGCGTTGAAGCCAAATCTGCGGTGAGGGGAAATTGCCTGGCAGCCATCTTTTATGGCAAACTGTACAAATGATTGGTATGCAAAGTAGAGGAGAGGCGAATTTATCGTACCCTGTAAAAGTACCGGGTATTTTCCTCTGTACTTGTAACAAATCTCCAAAATGGCTGGTTCCAAAATAATCACAAGTATTTTATACTGGGACAGAAAGTAATAAAAACTTATTCCCAGTATAAAATACTTGTGAGTATTTTGGAACCAGCCATTTTGGAAATTTGTTACAAGTACAAAGGAAAATACCCGGTACTTTTACAGGGTACGTTTCCTTTGTACTTATAACAAATCTCCAAAATACTCACAAGTATTTTATACTGGGACTAAGTTTTTATTACTTTCTGTCCCCAGTTCCCAGTTAGGTATACAATACTTGTGAGTATTTGTAACCGGTATTTTTAACAGGTATTTTTTGTAACTGTACTCACTGTACCCAGTAACGAAAAGTACTCACAGGGCCCACCTCTAATGCATATTGGTGTAAACTGTTGTAAAATTTGTTTTCGTATTGTTAATGCAGTTAAGGCGATGCACAACGTAGTGTAATATTTTAAATTGAGCCGCTATCAATAACAACCCTTACGTAGATGGCGATAAGGTTTAAATTCCCGCTTAACACCATCCGCCTTTTTGATTTATGCAAGAAAAAAACATGACCAAAAATTGCCTTTTATTTTATTTTGTGGAAGTTTAGGCATAAATATTTAATTTTTTTCCGATCATTTTATAAATAACTTTATTTGCCACATTATACAATAAAAACATGACCGAAAATGGGTTTGTAAGTAGGAAATTTTTAACTTTAAAGCAGTTTTCATAGACCTACACATTATTTTTTTCTGGGCTTATAAAAAGACTAATATAAAAAATACTCGATTATTTCAAAGGCCAAAATGTGTTCTACTCGCAGTATTTAATTAAAGCATCTGAAACATTTCTAGGTGACCAAAATTTCAAACCAAAAACACATGATTTTGCATTACTACGTATGGCATCGCCTTAAAAAGGGGTATTCGGTGAGACAGGGAATGGGGTACGTCATAAAATCTATGTAGGTTTACATTTTCATACATTTCATTGAATTCATCTTGCGCCTCATCCCGCGGCTTTCAATTGTTCTCGAATAGATCGGTTTTTTCTTCTGCTTTTCACCTCTGTCATCGGTTTAAAGGATTAACTTTTTGAAAAGTTAAGTTCTAAGGTTCATAAAACATGACAATTTACACCAAGGCGAACAATTGACACCAATATCAATACTATTTACAATTAAATGGTAAGTGCCTATTACCCATATTGTGTTTTTATGTTGTTAATATTACATTATACCATGCAAACACTTTTGCGTGAAAACCCATAACCCCGGAACCAATGTCAACTGTTTTTCTACGTCACCGAGGTTATTTTAAAGATGGGTTAATCCTTGAAGATGAACTGATGAAAGATGTGACCCGTTTAAAATTTGACATATTTTATGAAAACAAATAAAACCCACTTAGCATTTTGTAGAAATATTATTGAAGTTGGCCAAAATCTTGTGTGCTATAGTATTATTTTTTGTTGAAAAAAATGATGTTCTTTGAAATCCGTGATGACAATGGATGACTTGCTTTTAAATGACGGAATAATCAACGGTAATTGATACATTTTCTAGAATTTTGTCAGGTGACAATTCCGTTTTAACATTAAACGAACCAAAAAAATGTGTTGACGTAATATATCCTTTGGCGGTCAACAACTTTGAATAGATGTAGCATTTGAATACGTAATACTTTAACCTTTCCAAAATATTCTTAACTAATATACAAAACATTACGCCACTGTACCAAGGGTAGTAATAAAAATTTTAGACAACTTCGTCTTAGTACACACTGTTTTTATCATTGTTACTAAGACAATACCAAAAGCCAAAATCTTAACGACGTAAGTGAAGCAGTCGTGCACAAAAATACGCGACGCGCGGTCCTGGTGTATTGGACATTCCTGTGGTTGAATTTGCCCTAACAAATCTCTAAATTAAAGTGGGAATCTTAACAACATAAGTGAAAACAATATTCGGCGCGCGGGCCAGCGTAATAAACGAATAATAAGAGCATCTCAGAGCACTAAATAACAATAGTGATTCTGAGTTTGCAGATCATTTATTAAAATATGATCACACTTTAGATATAAATTCAGGACTTAAAATACTTAATACAGGTTATAAAACATCGCAAATTAATAATTTTGAAATTTTTGAAATAAGAAAAATATAAATTCCAAGACAGATATCCTTAATAAGGAAAAAAAATATTAACTCTCTTTCAAATATTTTCCCACGTACCGGACTTTCCCTTCTAATGGCATTGTTAATTCCCAATTCTTTGAAACTCCCACCAATTCTTAACCCTCCCCCTTCTTTCTACCTCTCCTCTCCATAGGCTCTCTATAATTAATTTTTAACTTTAGTGTACATTTAATCCTGATGATGTGAACAAGTTCTGGATTTTTAATAAATAAATAATATTTAAATATTGAAGACAATATTAGTGATTTCTAAACGAAAATCTGAAACAGGAAAATCAGAAAAGGAAACGGTCACATCTGGGACACGAACCCAGGACCCTTGTCTTTCCGGGACAGTGCTCTACCAACTGAGCTAATGGGACCCTATTCCCCTCGGTCACTTTTAACTGTATCATACTTCGAATAAGAACTAAAATTTTCAAGCGGTTTTACTTATAATATTTTTTAAATAAGTTATGTTTTTATTAATCTTAAATACAAATAATTTACATCCGTAGAGATCTCTCTAGAAAAATTTCAGATCTTAGTAATACGTTTATCAGAAATAATAAAAATGTGAGCGCCGAGCATACCCCTGTAATTAGACTCTTAGGGGAAGGGAGGGCAAGATGAAAGGCTTAACTTTAAGATGTAAAAAAAATATAACAACATAATATCAATCCTTTATTTTAATAAGTCTTTAGAGAGATCTTAAATGCTTATAAAATTGAGTTATTAAAAATAATTAAAGTTGAGTATAAAATCTGTTAGGACTCATAAAATACAAACAGGAAAAATTCCATCTTGCCCTAACCCTGAGGGCAAGATGGAATGAATAGGATATCCTTACATTTTACAGTTGACACATAAAATACAACCGTTTTCTATGTCTGAACATAGTTCATGTGCCCAACCACAACACTGTGGACACTGTACCCAGTCCTCTGTGGGCGGTTCCACATATGTTTCTCTATATAATACACGCAAAACATCGTCTTGTGTTGACTGCTCCTGTTGGATGTTGTAGTATGTTCTCACCTTTTTCTGTCCTTTTCCTCTTTATTTTACCCTTTCCTTTGCATTTTCCTTTGTTGTACTTGCCATTGATGACCGGATTAAGAACTAATTTTGGTTTCGCTTTCAGCTCCTTATTTTGTTTTGTACCGCCACCTCATAAGCAAATTGCTGTAGACTTTCTTTTGTTAAGCCGTAAAAAAGGGTGTCCCGTTCAATGGCAAGGTCATAAATTTTTCTCTCAAGTTCTTTCGAAAAAACAGTTTGAAATCTACCTATGTTCTTGGACGCGGTACATTTTTTGATATAGCGGTGTAAGGTTCCGGTCGTAATTCCATATTTCAATGAAGCTGCGCGTATTGTAGTAGTTACAACTTCGTCCATCGCTATCTGCATTGTTTCTTCAGTCAGTTCAAGATCCTATGTCGCTCTTTCTATACTTGAACATCATCTATAAAGACAATCATTCTCAATTAGTTGAAAAAAATTAAAACAGAAATCAAAATAATTGCACGCGGGCAAAATGGAAACTATTCCATCTTGCCCTAAAATGCAATTTTCCATCTTGCCCATAAGCTAACTGCCAATAATAATATCAATATTTTAGAAAATCCTTTAATTTTTTTCCTCTTTAAATATCAATTCATACAATCTATCCCTTATATTTAGTGTTTATAAAAACAAAATGGTAGTATTACTTACTTTGTATGAGTAATCACACTTTTAAAGTCCACTGATTTTGTAATAATTCGTCGCGAAAATACAAAACACGCGTGCAAGTTGCTTGGTGGCGCGAGCCGAACCGAGTCACCGGACATAAATACAACATGGCCGCTTATATCTGTGTGCGTAGAGACACGGGCACTTTGTCGCGCGGTTTGCGATAGGTAGATAGTTTCCATCTTGCCCGCTCCTTCCATCTTACCCTCCCTTCCCCTATGTCGCTTTAATCCCTCGGGCCTACATAAAATAATATCATGGCATTAAATATTCCCACTTATCATTTGTGCAATTAAAAAAACAAAAAAAAATAACGATAACACGGCTAAAGATTTAAAATCGCTTAGCGATGATAATTTTTGTAAACTGTATTTTACCATTTTATATGAAAAAAAAACACGTACCATAAAGGTCATTGATACTTGATTCGTTTACAAATATCTATTTAAAAAATTGACAAACCGTGACTGGGTGAACTTTTAGGCGGTGTTTCGTTTATAATATTATAATTAATAGATTTTTTTCAATTTATACGGGAACGTCTACCGTAAACCTTTCAATGAAAATAGTAAACTTGATGTTCTATCTTTCTAAATCATTTTATATTATAATATATATCTTACCCGAATGGAAAAAAGAGCTAGTTTTATGAGAACGTGTTATTTTGTGACAGATATACCATATTCAAATATTTGCTTGGAGTTTTGATAAGTCATATCTCTCAAGGTCATCCACGACTTTTTCTTCCACCAACTCCATGTTTTCCATCAACTCCACACGTTAAAATCATCTAAAGTCCTCTTTTTAATCTTATTCATTACGCTCATCGATATTTCACAATTTTTACATATATTTTTTAACGAGACCTTAGAGATCGGATTTTAATGCCCCTTTAAATACAATTATAAATATTATTAATATCTGTGGATTGGCCAATAACAGAAATCAACAGTTTTAAATCTACGCATCTTTTAGAGAAACGAAACATGATTTATTGCATATATTCAGCTCGAATAAGATTGTCTAAATATAACAGTATTTGATCTGCTGAAGTTGAAGTTGCTACATATTAAAAACAAATTATACCCGTTTTCCAGATCATACTACTAGTCTCCGGATACTATAACAGAAAAATGACACACTTTGTATATTGCCAATATTTGTGCCTTTCTCGAAGACTTATGAAAGATACATTTTCCTGTGAGAGTTTCAAAAATATAACATAGTAACGTAACGTATCATACATTCTCTCTTGCAAAGATAAACAGATAAAAATGAAGATTCTTCAATATATTTTCTTTTAGTGTAGATTTAATTGTATTTATAAGACCACCACGACTGTGATGCATGTTTCAAATAATATTGAATCACAATGCTCGTAACGATAGTTATTAAGGTAACGAGAGTAATTAGCAAATGAAGTAAAAATACCATCGTTTTAATCAAAAGTGTACTCTATTACGACGATGAACATAATTGTTCAAAACCGGTTCGGTCGAAAAGAAATTATTGTATAATTAGCTTCATATTCGAAGGTTTGAATTCAGTCATGTGCAAGTAAATTTAATTTAATTTAAATAATATAAGGTATAAATCTCTTGCAAGTTTTTCTTAGATCCTAACAAAAAATCTTCCATGACATTATACTTACCTTAAAAGTCGAGGAATATTGAAATAAACACCTAAAGCCATATTACCTAAGCTCTGAATCGTAAAATCGATGACGTTTTTGTCAGAATTTGAATACAAAAGCGAAAGAAAAGCTTTAAATTCTACCTATGATGCTAATGTAAAGCTTTTAATTATACCTACGATGTTAATTTCAAGATATAAATTATACCTATGTTGTTAATTTAATGCTTATTAATTATACCAATGATGTTTATTTAAAGCTTTAAATTATATCTGAGAAATTAAATTAAAGCTTTCTCAAATCGCGCTCTATCAGTATGTGGTTTTACAAACGCAAAAAAACAATATATGTTACTTTGTGTTCTATGTATCCCTAGAAAGCTAACGTTCGTCAAAATGACGAACATCAAATGCAAATCTATCTGTCTCTTTCGAAAGCTTTTACCGAAAGTATAGCCTATGCGTATTACCTTATTATTTCGATTTATTTTCGAGCTCATAGTTTTGGCAGAGACATGCCCTTTTCAGGGCAGATAGGCACATACGCAGTTAATATTAAATCGAAATATTACAAATTTTTAGAAGTCATTTCAAAACCTGCGCTGTGATAATAATTGTTTAAGTATTGATAAATAACCATTTAACGGCATCAATCGGATACATGGTGTCCCTGGAACTATATTAATGTTTATGCCGACTTGTTTTATATAGGTATTTATGTTTAAGGTGTTTAAAAATACTTGTGGGGATTTATGGATTGCTTACGAAACCCGTGTAGCATTTATTAGTGTGTAAAAAAGAAGAAGGCCGACCATGATCAGTCATTGTTAATTAATATACACGATCAGCCATGTATATTATAATAAGTACTTATGTAAAAAAAAAGAACCGATTGACTTACTTATCTATGCAGCCAAGGGTAAATATATTGTAGGTATAGTATTGGGATTTGAAAATTATTAATTTTTTATCTGTTGCCCCTTTGGCCACCTTCTTAGATAAGTACCTACCTATTATAATGTTAGATCGATTAAGTTTTTTTAATTGTAATCTTAATCATTGTTGCGTAGATTAATATGATCTCGATTATTTAAACAGCGATGATTTCAACCATGATTATTTTAATGTCGATTATTTTAGTCTCGATTTATTACTGTGGTAGCTATACAGGGTGTATCGGCACGTACCCGACAAACTTTAACCAGCTATTCCTTAGCACATTTGGAGTAAAAAATGTTATGGGCACTTTGCTGTCCGGTAACGTTTTTTTTTTAATAAAAAATTTACTATTCATATTTTCACCACATGTCACCAATGTTTTATCCTTTGTCAAAGTTTGAAAACCCGTCTGGCAATATTTCGTTCAAGTTTCGTTGAATAATGTACATACGTACCTACGTTGGTGCGCTTTTACAATCACAACAAAATGGTACGGCACCATTCGTCTCATTTTGAACTATTATTATTTAGTGTGTACGAAAGAGCGAGAACACTTTTTGATACACTTGCTAATAACAGCTGTTGAACACGAGAAACAATTCCAATGACAGTGACGGAGTGTGGATTTTTTTTTTTTTTTTAATTGAAAAAAATGTTACCGGACAGCAAAGTGCCCATAGCATTTTTTACTCCAAATGTGCTAAGGAATAGCTGGTTAAATTTTGTCGGGTACGTGCCGATACACCCTGTATACTTACACAAATCAAGAATTCTAACATTGGGCACCTGGAATGACAATCCAAAGTACTCATAAAAGGACCAGACCCTAGACGAACCAAGAAACTACTATCGAGTAGAATAATAGAATAATAATAATAATAGAACTACTATCATATCGATGAATAGAAACTCATTGAGGGAACTGGTAGGACTACTAACGGGACACTAGCATATCAGGAGACGCATGCAGCTGTTGGGAGTGGAAAACACCAATAGATGCAGGAAATGTGAAGAAGATGAAGAGACTCCTCCAATTCACCTGTGGTGCCAATGTCCTGCCCTGGTGGGAACTAGTCTCAGATGCCTGGGGAGACCTACAGTAGAACCAGAAGACATAGCCACATACCCAATAACAACCCTGGTGAACTTTATTAAAGGGACTGTTTAATGTAGTTTTTAATACTTTCTGGATTTTATGTTAACATTTAAGAAGTGGGTTGTATTTAAATTTGACAGTCTTATCTTGATTATTTTGGCTATGATAATTTTTGCAATAATTAATAACTGTCCATCTTCATATCGCTTGAAAAATTTTCTATACACAAGCGATTTGCAAATAAATAAACATATTTACACAAAACATTTTTTTCGCAACAATGAAAAGTGATAATAATGATTCAATAATTTTTCGGTGTTGACTCAACTCACAGTGTGGCAATATGTAAGAATAATTTGATGACGAAGTTTTTCCGAGGTTTTGTGTTAAATTTTCACTCACTGGCAATAATTTTCGGCCTTGCAATGCAATATTAATTTGCAGAATTCGCTTCTGCGAAGAGAAAATAACAAAAAATGATGTCAGAAGTAAGTTAGAATTAAATTTATGCAATAATTATATATTGTTTTCTTATTCCTGTTATGACTATATTTTGCAAGCTTTCAAGAATGTTGACGAACTGAAGACCAAAGTGATTACACCTGTTACTAAAAATTCAGAGAAGTCGGTTACGATTTTAGAGAAAAAAAAAAATATTTCGCCATTTAGCAAATTTTATTATTTTGACGGCCTCCGTGGTCATAGGGTAAGTCTCTCAAATAGCAAGTTAAAGGTCGAGGGTTCAAATTCTGGCAACTAAATTCTATTTATTGATTTTGCGTTATTTGACAGTGTGTTCAGTAAAAATAATATATAATATATTGGCGGCACGTTCCAGAGTGGAAGATACTCTCAGTATCGCCCTGGAGTAAGACCACCATTCAAAATTGAAACGTTTCTTGAAATGGCTTTAGTCGTCTTTAGTTATTTGAATAGCCCACCTTCATCTTCCCCATTTTCTTCCCCTCCTCACTGGCTCTAGACAGTTGGTAGCAGTTGGGAATCGTGTGCGGTATTGATTTTTAAAGAAATTATTCAAAATTGAAAATAGGGAGCTTAAATTTTTAAATCAAATTTTTCGCGTGATGGAATTTACCTTTTTTAATAAAAAAATACTTGTTTTGACCTCATTTTTCTAGAAAGTACAAGCTGTATTGTGGATTTTATAATACTGTGGATTTTCCAACTACTAATGTAAATAAATTAGATAGACACCTAAACATTGATAAATAATATACAATATACATATTGAAATGTTGCTCGAAATGTCATTAACAGTATTTAGTAACCAAATATTAAAAACTCCAACTAATTTTCAAATCACAACGTTCTTCAATTTGAGGATGCCTTAGTTCCTCAAACTAAGTCTTTATGAAACTCTTATCCGATATACACAAATATCTATTCTGATCGAAAAGAGACTGCTCATTTAGATGGATAATTCACATTTATCCACACTAAGAAGCCAGGAGAAAACACGAGGAGTGTTTTGTTTGTTTAACATTGATTGCATATTACTAAGTAGTGTTCTCAAATAACACGACATCATCTAAGTATCCTTTTGTTAGTCTCACCCATTGTGCTTTTGTACCTGTTCGATGAACAACTAACATGTAGATTCATGTCTAAATGCAACGCCAGTAAGAGAAAACATGGTTTTATATATATTTTTTGTTTGCATAGACGTTATATGTAGGTATTCAAGTTCGTGTATCTAATATTATGACAAAAACAATTCTGCAAAGTATGTTAGGGAGATGTTGCCTAGATAATTCTTTAATCTATCTAACCAGTCAGAAGAAAAGCTTGTTTTATACTTAACTGTATATCAATGGAAATTAATGTTTGCACTGGATGCACAAAAATTATGTTTGCCATTTCACTCAACCTTATTCCAAACAACAAAGACAAAATAAACACGTATCCGTTATAATATATATATATATATATTATAACGGATATAAATTATGTGTAACGTAATGTTAGCTCATAATCACGAATAGACTGGTAGACCTTTAAAATTGATTTGAAATTGTGGTTGGGTTGGACAAAAATATGGCGTTTTTAACTATATCTATTTGATTTTTATTTACGTTTTTGTTAATGAATGAATGCAAATCTTGGATGCGAAGTTAAGCCCACTTCCCGAGTAGAAAGGTTTAATCCTCAGTCAAATCATTTTTTAAGTTTCAACATTATATCATAGCATAAAAACTTTGTTTTTACGGGTTAATTTTCTTAGTTGTTTGGCTGTCATCAAAGACAAATACTTTCAGTATGATTTTTGTAAACAAAACATGCACTTATTGTGCTTGTCTGGTTTTCACCATTAGATGATGTTTAATAATAATCACAATGCTTCCCTTATGTTAGTTAATTGTACGTACACGGAAACCGTATTAAAAAAGAAAAAAAACATTTCCTTTACTTTAAAAAATAGTCTAAATAAATTTAAATAAGTAATGATGTTTTCTCTTAGTAACCCGATTTTCTCATTCCCCTATCGTGATTCAATGTTCATCTGATATTATATAAAGAAGTTTTATCATTTCTTGCATTTTAATCCAAAAAATCGTTTTATCATAAAATATCATTTCGATCAAATTGAAAGGTGATATATGATAGCAGGTGTCAGATAGAAATATTGCGCACTAAATGGGCTAGACTAAAGTCATTTCCATCGGCTAGACTAAATTCAGGCCATTCAATGGGCTAGACTAAAGTCAGTTCCATCGGCTAGACTAAAGTCAGGCAATTCAATGGGCTAGACGAAAGTCATTCCATTCAATGGGATAGTCTAAAGTCAGGTCAGCGCATCGGTTACCAATTAAATGTATATGAAAAATGGAAAGCATTTTGTAGAGTTTATTATCTCTTATTATTATTTGTATAATTATCTTTTCACATCTTGGTAGCTATGAAAAATAACAAAATTCGTGAAAGACCGAAAGGTTGGTCTGAACTTCCCCCCTGCTTAGTTTTTGCCCTATTTCAAATTAGTTCAAGTACGAATTGTCCACTAATCTAAGACCTGTAGAGCGTGTCATATTCTTCGGATATAATTTGAGAGCAAGTAAATTGACATACAAAACATTGTTGTAACCAAATAAAATGAATTCAAATTTCATTTGGATACATACATGTTCCATAAAAATATTATTATTTTTTGGATTCTCATATTTTCACCTGCTCTCACTGTATCGCATTCAAAAGCTGGTATTTTGAATTAATGAAATCCAACTAATTAACGGAAATTAGAATTTAGATGGCAAATTATATTTTCAACTTTAACGTTGTTAACCTTGGAGTTCATTGGCAGTCCTTTTTAACCTTGAGAGTTCAGAGAGTAAAGTTGAAAAAAAGTTATTTCCTATTTTCGATAATTTTAATAATTTGTAAACATAATATCACAAAAGATTTAAAAATAATGTTTGATATTGACTTTGCCACGGTCATGGGATGTTAAACAAATCTGCATTAAATCAGATAATTTTTCAGGTGTATAATAAGCAAAATCTTCTCATAACTGGTGAATATGGAATGCTGGGAAAAATGATGTTACTACCACATAATCTGCTCAAATATGCACATATCAATACCAATAATCTGAACTTATTTCGCTTTATTTCATTGATTACTTCGCCAGAGCAAGACAGCACTGCTTTTTATTTTTCCAAGAGGCAGGACCATCTTCTTTCCAATGATAATGCCTTTGGGGAAAATAGCTATACACTTCAACCTTTCTTCTGAGTTAGACTTCTTTAATTACACTTCAGTGACTTGGAGATTGCAATACTTTTATATTTTAACACACTGATGTTATATTAAAAATCCAACTTGATTCACTGTTTTTCACAACAAAACAAATAAATAAAAATAAAATTAAAACATTAAAAAAATTTCCACATTTAATCGTATTTGGCACTTTCCTCTGATAAAAAAAGAATCTATAGGAAATGGTTATCCTAGAAATCATTAGTTTATTAAGAAAATAGAATTATAAAATAAAGAAAAAAACGGTAAAAATCTCGTGTGAAAATCAGGTTCGCATGTCAGAGGTTAACAAAAAAAGATGGTGATCCAATCAAAAGCACTTTACTTTGAGATTTGGTTTTTATTTAAACCCGTTTCACCCAATAAATATATAGGTATATGGATAAATAAAATATGACATTCTTAAAGATTATTGATTTTAACTCATCGACCAAGTATTATCATCTAACTTAATACAAATGTACGGATTAAAGATGTGTGATTAGATAATTGAGGTATGAATCCGTGGAGCCGCTAGAAATAATATTTTGGAATAATATATTCCGTGATATGTGTTTTAGATTAATTAATGAAATTGTGAGCGTACAAGGAAAAGTGGCCAAGTCTAAATCCCTGTTTGTTGGCAAATTAAGATTGAAGTTTTTGCTCAGATTCAAATTCAAAGTTTCGCAAGTTACGAAATGTTTTTATTCAAAGTTTCCTTTGCTTCATATAGAACAAGGCGGTAGTATAGTTTTCATATAGAACAAGGTGTTAGCATCGTTGTATAAAGAACTAGCGTTAGCATAATTTTCATATAGAACAAGGCGTTAGCATCGTTTTATATAGAACAAGGCGTTACCATCATTTTATATAGAACAAGCGTTAGCATCGTTTTCATATAGAATAAGGTGTTAGCATCAGTTTCATATAGAACAAGATGTTAGCATCGTTTTATATAGAACAAGGCGGTAGCATCGTTTCCATATATAACAATGCGTTAGCATCGCTTGAATCGTTTAAAGCATATTGAAGTTTTAAAACAGGTCATTTAGTGAAAAATTAGCTTTATGAATAAAATTTTCAGTATTTGCTATTATGAAAGTTCAAGGAGTTGAACTTAATGGGGAAATTAAAAAGATCGCTATTGCTGTAAGATAAGTATTCATCTCTTCAAATTTAGTTAAGAAATAAAATAAATAAGTTAAAATTTTTATTTTATATTTAAAACAAAATATCGTATTTTTCTGAGATAGAACTGGACTATGAACTATCTTTAGGGCATTACTAATAAACGCGTTCTAAATTTTACACAACAAATAAACAACCACTTACCCCACGTTAATGTTTTTTTATCTGTTGTTTATATTGGTAATGGGTATATAAGAAAAGATTCATATCATGAATGAAATTCTTGAGGAATAATTGCATCCAATTTACATAAAACCATCTGTGACGTCGCTGCTTGAATCGCTTTCATTTTATGGGTTACCATAAAAACATATTAAAAAACCTTTAATTGCATCGAAATAATACCTTAATATCACACGGTTCCAATTTAAAAATTATTTTATTGGTAATCAAAGCTGTCATCACGCTTACATCACAACTTTCAAATGAGACTGACCAAGTCGCTCATAAGTCACTGTAACTATAAGTGTCCTAAAAGACGTGGTCAGTTTTTCATGTAGCAGAACTTCACAGACTGACTTGGTCAATAAGCAATTATCAATGCCATGACTTGACCACTTTTTCTTGTGTGCTCACTAAATGCGTAACTAATTTAATAAAATGTATTTTGCAAGTCAAGAATCTCTCTATTGATTCTTTGGACACCTGTTATGTAAACCTACTTTGGAAAGTTTGCCGAACTTGACAGTGAATATCATGGTACCCTGACTGGTAAAATCTATGTAGATTTTCAATGAAAAGAATATAGTATTTTAAAGTATGTTCTATAATTAAATTAAAATTATATTGCAAATTTTGATTCATTTTGTCACTAATTGGTCGATAAAATTGATAATAGGCTCAAAAAAGAATTTCAGAATTTGAAAATATTTGATCTATTCCAGAAGAACTAAGGAAAAATGTGTTTAATTCGGGCACAGAGACTTTGTCTTCAGTGCACGTAATAATAAAATCTATGTAACTTTTTAATATTATTTATGTATTGGACCTCGTATTTTCAATCTTTTACCGAAAAATATTCCAGTGATTACTAAACTTCTTCAATACTTAAAAGAATTAAATTTATGGCTTTTCGATACAGCAATTGAAACTTTTTTTTATTTAATTTGTATCAATCTATGTTTCTCATAAAATATTCACCATATATTTCACTAAACACTTATAACTTCACTATACACTATTGTGAACACTTTTTATACAAACAGCTAAGACAAAATGTAATCTTTTTTTTATTTTATATGCCAACAATTTGTTTATTTCTAGGTACAACAAAATAATAACTTAAATATATTACCCACGCATAGGCTGCGCCTTAGTGGGTTCCCATTATTCGTATTGATGTATATAATATTGAATGTAATTAATGTAAAAATTGGGAAAAATAAAGGAATTAAAAAAAAAAATTATGCATTGTTGGAAACCAGTAACCTCTGAACTGAAAGTCAAATAGGAGTACCTTTGCGGCAATGTTTCGACAGTGTCAACTTTAATAATAGGGTTGATAGTCGAAATATTGCTGTATAATGTATTTAACTACTCGTACTGTTAAAAAAGGCCATATAAATAACAATTTATTTTATATATGTTATGTAATGATATATTACTTATTTTTTTGATGAATCTATGTTATTTTAAAATATTATAAAATGTACTTGCGGCACATTCTAGAGCGGAAGATACTCTCAGTATCACACTGGTATAAGACAACCATTTAGCTTTAGCCGTGTTTGGTGACCAGATCTGAACAGCCAGATACCCCCAGATTCCTTTTTACCATCTCCTTTCCCTCCTCACTACCTTAACCCTTACAACATACCCCCAATTGGGGTTGATATTTACTCACTGGTTCAAGACAGTTAGGAGCAGTTGAGACTTTTGTGCGGTATTCAAAAGAAAAATAGAAAAAGTTAAGTGCGTACATGTTGGATTGTACCAACTACCCGACTCTCCAGATGATTCGATGGATTGCTTCTAAAAGACCCAATGAATGTCAGTTCTTCAATAGGTAGTTTTTGCAATTTTGCCTAAAGATTGGGTTATCTTCCGAATTCTAAAAGAACCCTTTGATTTTGAGTTAGGGTTTTTAGATTTTCATGACAGTGAAAAAAACCGAAAATCGCTTTTATTGAAATAAAAACTTGCTAAAAAAACTTATTTTTATATAGGCCTTTTGAAATTTTAAAAACTGACTTCGGCGCTTTCAGAAACAAGCCTCAAAATTGTTCTGGTTGTATAATATGATAATGTTTTTTTAATAATTATATTGCAGCTTACGTAACCAGTATGCAGAAGTAGTAGATATTTTTATTAGCATCGAAAGAACTCACTTAACAAAATTTTTCGTAAATAATTTTTATTTAGCATTTTGTTTTAAATTGCCTGATTGTAAGCTGTAGTTATCATATAAGTATATTTACCAGAGATGTGCTTTATTTCAAATAAATCCATTTCAAATGGAAATGCAAAATGTAAAATGGGTATTTTACATTTTGCATTTTAAATGCTTTTTTGCAACATTCTTCCTACTATCTCCACTCATCTTTTTTACATAAGCCCCAAATATCAGTCGGTCCTCAACCTTGCTATGAGAGATAATTTCCATTTGTCAAATTGCTCCCTGGTAGGAGCCCTGGCAATTGAGTGATACCATTACAAAAAATACTAATTCAAATAGGTACTGAACATGGGGCCATGACGCTGTAATATTAAATGTTAGATAACAGTTTCTATGTTTTTACGTTGGCAACATTAGTCCCGCGCAAATTTTTTGGGTTTCATAATCTGTAGTCGTGGTGTTTATGGATTTACCATCATGTAATATGTTTGTTTTACATTGATGTCCATTATTAAATGACAAAATTGTTTAAAAATTCTATAATTATTTTAATTGTTTGACCTGAGAAACCATTTTGAATTTTCAATGCATTTTGAAAATAGGTATTTTGCATTTTGCATTTGAAATGCTTTTCTAAAACCCATTTTGCATTTTGCATTTTCAAATGGAAAAGTTTTGACCCATTTCCATTTTGCATTTCAAATAATTTTTGGTACCCATTTTGCACATCTCTGATATTTACGCTGTGTTTTTTCTCATTATTGTTGTTGAAAAAACGTTTTATTCTTTATATATGTAGATACTTGTACCGTAAATAAATAAATAATATTACAATATTTTCAAATTTGCATACCAAAATTAAAATGAAAGAAATTATGAATATTTATGAAAGTCCGGAATAAAGAAAAACTATATTCGGATTTGATCGTATTCAATAATCGCAATTATAACGGGTGGCAGAAACATAAAAATATCTGTTGAAAAATTTAAATTAAATGGTTATAGTTGTGCAGTTTTGGTTTTATTCATAAAAGATTATTTTGTTTTAATTGCTCGGTAACTGCATTTTAAATTTAGCCTTTACGAAATATGATTCGATGTTTCAATGAATTTGAAAAGCCACATTCATTATTGATATAATATTACGTAAATTGTAAAAATATTTTCATTTTGCAAGGCCAATGTGAACTTTATGGACATGAAGCTCAGATTGTTTCTTCATATTCAAGTAAAAAATGGAATTTAAAAGGATAAAAGTTGTTTTGTACTCACAAAGGGAGCTAATAAGAGTTTTTGAATTAAGGCGATGCACTACGTCGTGTAATATTTTAAATTGAGCCACTATCAATAACAACCCTTACGTGGGTGGCGATAAGGTTTAAATTCCCGCTTAACACCATCCGCCTGTTATGATTTATGCAAGAAAAAAACATGGCCAAAAAGTGCCTTTTATTTTATTTTGTGGATGTTCAGGCATAAATATTTAATATTTTTTCGATAATTTTATAAATAACTTAATTTTCCACATTACACAATAAAATCAGAACCGAAAATGGGTTTGTTAGTAGGAGATTTTGAACTTTGAAGCAGTTTTCATAGGCCTTTGCATTATTTTTTTCTGGGCTTATAAAAAGACTTATCTAAAAAATACTCAATTATTTCAAAGGCCAAGATGTATTCTACTCGCAGTATTTAATTAGAGCATCTGAAACATTTCTAGGCGACCAAATTTTCAAACCAAAAACACGTGATTTTGCATTACTACATATGGCATCGCCTTAAGAATAACTTTTTAACGAATTGTAAGTTACTATTAATACAAGTAATGAAAAATAAGTGTAGTTTTAAGGCGGGTTAGGATACCGCCACTCCGGGAACCATTTATTGGATTACCAACACCTATTTAGCAGGAGTGCCTGGGTTCATCGGGTGAGGTGTGTTCAGAATGCAGTGGCTGCGTGGTGTGCCAAATCAGAGGAGGCCAAAAGAGGCTGGTTTAGTGAAACCCTTTAACCGCTCCAAATAGTCTTTCGAACCAATGGACACAAGTGTATTTTAAAAAAATATTTAGGTTTGAGTATTGTGGAATAATTATTGAAGAGTTTAAAAAAATATATTGTGCAAATTTAAAATTATATTGTGCAAATTTAAAAATATATTGTGCAAATTAAAAAAAATATATTGTGCAAATTTAAAAATATATTGTGCAAATTTAAAAAGGGACGAGGCTCGATTTATCCTAAAGAGCGTTAATTTATTTATAAATTATTATACGTAAAACAGGCCAGAATTTGTACACGCAATGGAAAACCAGTTGCTTGGTGCGTTTCAATCTTGCAATGAACTTGCATCACAATTGAGTATGGATGGTGTTGCAATCTGACTCCAAGATATTCACTTAAAAAGTGTTCATATATTCGGTAAATATAATATAATGTAATCGAGTGAATACGAGATATGCTTTTATGTCGATATATTATTTCAAAATAAGCCCGAATAAGTGATTGGAAAATATATAACATTTTTATTTTGAATTTCGCCCAAGTGTCATCTGTCCAAAGCCAGGGGCGGTATGGCATGCCCAATCGACGTGGGTTTTGATTCTTAAGAGATCAAAAGACGGATGAGTACGAAAAAGACTAGGATTAATCCAGTCATTCAGATTTGGTTACTTAACAAGATAACTAAAGCCATTTTAAACATAGCGCGTCGTTTCTATTCTGAATTTTTCGTTCAGATTCCTTCACCCGGCGATATTGAAAGAATCTTTCATTGAAAGGAAATAAAACTAAGAGTTTTTTCAATTCACAGAATTTGAAAAATCCAACAAATTTCAAATCTGATTTTCAAGTTTTGTGAAGGTTTTATTCAAGATCCGTCATTATTTTAGTTTTGTGAAACAACTCGATAATGATATAATAACAAAACTTGAATAAAACCTTCACAGAACTTAAAAAACAACTTTGAAATTTGATGAATTGTTTCAATTCTATGAATTCGTTCGATGTTCGTTCACTGTTCTAAAAGTCTCATGTGAGAGGTAAAATAATGATTTTTTTGAGATACAGCACCATCTGTTGGACGTAAAAGCAACACGCGCTATTGTTTTTCTATCCGCAGAGACCTACTGAGCCACAGCAACTCGTTACAGCAAGTTTATTATAAAGCTACTTTTCGGATTATATCAAATACTTTAACTTACAATTTAGCTAAAAAAAACTTTTCCCTTTTGTAACCAGCATTGAAAAGTTACATTTTTTCAATTTAAAGTAATACAAATAATGTATAAAAACTTTTTTCTTATTATTGCTTTAAATTTGAGATTTAAAAAAATCTCTATCAAAAAACTGAAACCGCCATCTTCTAGATATGCTTATAAAAGTTACATGTTTGGATATCTGTTATAGTTGTCTGTTATTATCCAGATTTTTGATAATATTCTGTTGATGATTCAAATAAAAGCATATTCCATCCAAAAAATATTAGCGTGACGTTCTTTTATTGAATTATGTCTGTAAAAAAATTATGTTAATTTCGTAAAAAACTACTCCGTAAATACGGTTTTTCTACTTCGATAAAATACCTATAATTTTTTTTGTAACTATTTTTTAAATATATAAAGCTTGATCCGACGGTCCTGAAAAATAATGTCAAATGTGGAAATTTTTTAGTTTTAAGAGCTGTTTCTGTTTCGTTTCTGCATTTTTTCTTTTTTTGATAACATACGAGTATTTCTCCAATTGAATATATAGGGGTGAATGCAAAATATCAAACAACCTTGTGTTTCTTGTTCTCAAAAAAGTGAAAATGCAGAATAAATACTTTAAGCATCTCTACTGCAAAACTACAAACTTGCACATGCGACATTGTTCTTCGGAACCCTTTAAATAAACTTAGATTTGAATTAGGCCAAAGGGAGAAAGAAAGAACGAAATAACATGTTTTATATCAACGCAATTTATACTTGCAACGATGTTTAATTGATTTTTAAAGCTGTATCTGAATGTATAAATATTTTCCCTCTATTCTTTTTTACAAATGTCGAAATCATTTTCCAGAGTCCCTTTCTTAATATTACTCAATATGTTTACATCAGCCTTACAATATTTGTGAATCTCCACATTTCTCACAAATGGTTTTATCATACATACGCCTCAGTGATATAACTTCAGCCACAATATCTTCGACAGCATTTGGTCTATTTTCATAATTATTCTACTAATTCCATGCCTTACTACCATACATCAGGGTAGGTACCAGCACTCCATTGTGGACTAACTGCTGTGATCTCTTTTCTGGCAATTTTTGCCAGCGCGAACCGTGTTGATTGCCGCATTTACCTTTCTTTCAAAATCTCTATAAGCTTTTCCATCTTTCAAAGTCATCTCATGCTTGTAAGTTAAGATTATTTACTAGTGTTTTGGTTATACGATATTAAATTTATTATAAAAAAATATTTTAAAACATTTTTACTTACTCAACAGTATGGTAAGAAAAAAAGATTAAAAAAACCCATAAAATTAACTAGTCGTGCATTTATTGCTTTCTTTATCTCTAAAACTGACGACTTTTTACTGCTGTCATATCATGATATTCTGGTCCGTCAACAGTTGACCTATCAACCCTTAACAGGATAACGTTGGTTTATGGGGTACCTCTAAGCGATTTTGGTAAATAATATTCGTGTATCGTTACGTAGGAACACATAACATGCTATTGTATGTTTAGCAAACCATGGACACTTATATTAAATAATTTACTAAAAATTCTGCGTCATTAAAGGGAAGCAGGTTATGATCAACGATCGACTATATTACAAGTATTTCCAAAGAAAAATCTGTTCTCATTTGTTATTCCTTCCAATACTATTCGTATTTGAAAGAAACACGAATTTTAAAAAAATGTTTCGCTCTAATGAAAACTAAGCAGTATAATAAATTTACTGAATTCTATATGATTGTTTAAAAATGTTTGGTTACCTAAAATGTTTGGTGACCTTAATAAATATATTTTGTAAATCCTGTTTTTTTTGTACAATAGCTTTTAAACGCTATTTTTTAAAACATTTTGATATAAGTGCATACATGTTAGTTTGTCTTCTTAAATGTCAGAATTATCATTTAACAGTCTGTTAACATAAACAAATATTTCTTATCGCCATTATAAAATTGTTATTGGTGTTTGTTTCTGGTCTCAGATAACTTTTGGTCGAAGGCATAGTATATTATTATATATCATAATATGAGTTTAAAACTCTCAGAGCGTGAATCTTCAAATTTCTATGCTTATCATATTATGAAATATATTTTTATCTCGGGTTTTAGGGGTTACTGCATTTCCGGTTTCATTATTGAATGATGAAAACATTTTTTTACAAGTTAATTAAATAAAACGAGTAAAATCCTTCTATAAAATAATTACATTAATATTTTTTTAAGTATTAAAGTGGAAGCTACAAGCCAAAAATGTGTATATTCTTGGTATACCTTACATCGTAGGTGGTAGGCATTAAAATCGCTTGACAAACGGACTCTAGAAACGTTTGATTTCAAACAAAAAACTGGTTTGTATTTATTTTGTAAGAATACAAAATTATAAGAAAATAAAAAAGTTAATCAAGTGAAACCGTCACAGATAATCTTAGCTATAATAATGTTTTTTTTAAGTTTTTTCCTTTATACGTTCATACATTTCTATTGAAAAAATATTTTCTTTATTAGTGTGCATTTATATTTTTTATTGAGTAATTTATTTTTTTATATGTATTCTACTCAAGCAAAGCGATAGGAAAAGCTTCAATTTATAAAACATATTTTTTGGTATTAATAATGTACACCAATTCGTTAAAAAGATTAATCAAAATAGTGATTTGGCATTAAGCTTCGCCGTAAGGGTAAGTGACCTTTTTCTTCAAAATTTATAAAATAAACATGAATTTTTAGAAGATTGAAAAATAATTTCTCCCACAACAATGTTCACACTTACAGCCTTACTAATAAATAATAAAAGAATACACAGCTGATGAACAAACATTATTTTATGTATGGTTCATCTTGTAGTGTTTAAAAAAACGTTTATTAGTAGATTTTGGCGATCAATATCAGTAATTGATAAATTAATGTAGAAAAATTAGTGAAAATAATTATTTACTAATAAGATAAATATATCTCAATTAGTTTGGTCACCCTACATGTTTATTACATAATTGAACTAGCTTCTTTCAGTTTAGTAGGTACGCATCCATGCCACAATATTGTTCTTTCAATACATATTCCTTTGTGTTTAAAAAAAAAAAAATTCAACACTGGCTAGATCTAGTGAGGTTTATAATTACAATGTAAACAATGATGCCATGTAAAGAAAACATTAACCATATAAAATTAATTTTAAAATGAAATATTTGATATATCCTACTATTTATTGTTCCTACCCTTCTTAAAAAAAATGTCTAAAATTTCGACCACAAATACGTCATGTAATCATATAAAAGAACACAAATTACGCTCGAACTTCCAACAATAAAAAAAATACTTACGTTTTTTCTCCAATGGGTAAAATCCATTCAAGTATTTCCACTATAACAAATTTCCAAAATATGTCAAAACACTATTTATCACCAACACTTTACAAAAATGTTTATAATTTAATTATTGCTTTTTTTATCAGTATTTCATAAAGTCATTTTGTTGTGATTACGTTTGTTAAATACGTATGTTCACAGCATTTACAATAATATTCAACATTACACACACACTTTAGCATTAAGTTACGTACGCTGTTCCCATTTCGGAAAATAGCCAGTCACATCAAGGAGACCGGAAAAATCAATTACAAAACACAGCCGTTCACTTAAAACGAAGGAAAATTGAAGAAACGCGCAATTAAATGTTTAAATATCTAATAAAAAAACACCACCTTCAAAGTACAACTAAGCTTTAAAATGTACGTAAATGTATCTGCTACCAGATGTATTTTAAGATACAAACAAAAATGTAAACAAAACACTAAAAAATTAAATTTTGTAAATTTCGATTTTTTTTTGAATTTCGTCTGCGTCTCAAATGTTATTTTTTTGTATTCGTCGTTATTTTTTGTTTATTTTTTATGTCGTTGTCGGTGGCACATTACTTGTCGTCTGTGCACGTCCGAACGAAAGAAAGAAAAGCCGACGAAACTAGTGAGAGCGACCTATCGAAGCGTCGGCCATCGTGTGACTAAAGGCTTGCGAGAATAAATCGTTTCCCCTACTATTTCATCGCTGCTTCTGCATGCGTTTGTCTGATACTGCAATTTGTACGATACGAGGTATGCTTTGAGACGTTGTTCAATCAGCAAATGCTTTATATGCAGTTTTAATCTGTCAATTGATGGGTTTTTAAAATGTTTATTTCTCTACGACCTTTGACCGAATTTTGGAGATTATTAATATATACACAGTAAATTAAAAAGTTTTTATTTAACTTTCGTTTTTCGCTTCCAATTTTACTTATTATATTATGTACTAAAAGGTTAAAAAATAAGGTCATTCCTTGCGTTTTATCAACAAGTAAGAAAGATGAAATTCATATTGAATATCAAAAAAATAGTGCTTTCATCATCAATCATAAATAAATACTAATTTCAGATGGCTGTATGTAATGCGTAACTCTGGTTACAACATTATCTTCGTTTCCTTAACGCATATTTTTTGGTTGCTTTCTTTATAGGTGATCGCAAGTTTCTACCCAAATTTAATTGCAATCTAGATAGTGTCTTGGATAACTATATCCATTTTATTTTTAATATGCTACATCTATTGACTTTTACTAGTCTTTTTTATGTCAATACTGCACAAGAGTCCCAACTGCTCTCAACCGTCTGTAGCCATTGAGATAATAGCGTCGCCAATCGGGATGTGTTGTGAGGCTGAAGGTAGTGGGAAGGGGGAGAAGATGAGGGAAATGGAGGAGTACCTGGCTATTCGGATCTGGTCACCAAACACGGTTGAAGCCATTTCATGTCACGTTTCAATTTTGAGTGGTGGTCTGACACCAAGGCAATACTGAGACTATAGATTTAAACCTGCAACTTTCAGATTGCTAGTCTTTCCCATTGACCATAGAGGCCGTCAAAGTTCAGGATCGATGTTTTTTTAAGGGTGATTAACTTATTGAGTCTAAATCTCGCATTGTAATATTGATGCATTGCAGAAGCAACAACATCTTTTTCTAGTTTTCTCGTTCACATTTTTCGTTTGCGAGTTGTTATTATTTTCTTCAGTGATTAAATATTACAATTTAAGTTTTAACTCAGCAAGTTATTTCACAAACACATTTTATAATATTATTTAGTACCAACGAACCAACATTCCATCGTATATTTAACATCAGTGAGGCTGCTTTGAAACGAAAAACCTTTCTGCCGCTATTTTATAATTATGATTCTGCATTATATATTTATGTTACATAATGATTATTTTTATAAGCAATAATTGTTCGCCTGAAACATTCATCCACATTGAAAAAATCTTCTGATAAAAAATACATGACGCCAACGGGACTCGAACCCGTGTCCATTCGATTTCCGGTCGAAAGCTCTGACCACTGAGCTATGGAGGCTTATCTCTTACCCGCGAAATTATTCAATATATGCTAGTGTTTCATTCAACAATTACTGCTTGTTACATTTTTTTACCTGAGAACAACCAACTTTATTTTATATGAGAAAGGCATTGTAAGTGCTAAATCTCTGAATGGACACGGGTTCGAGTCCCGTTGGCGTCATGTATTTTTTATCAGAAGATTTTTTCAATGTGGATGAGTGTTTCAGGCGAACAATTATTGCTTATAAAAATAATTGTTATCCTTTGTGCTATGCATAAATAAAATCTTGTCTTAAAAACATTAATTTATCAAAAAAAATAATAATTTACACAATGAGTTAATAATCTTTTAAAAATGATAATTCAAGTTAAATTGTATCGGCAGATGTGCCATTGATTGCCATAGACAAATAGTAAGAATACTACTAGTAATAGGGTTAAAATATAAATTTACCATCATATTCTGTAAACAGAGATGTTCAAACGTCAAAAATCTATATTGCGGCAAACAATTGAACGCATAAAAACTTCATTCAGAAATATAATATTTAATGTGATATTATTGTGTAACGATAAAAGACGCGGTGCACTGACGTAAATTACACCCGTCATACAAATTTCATAAACACGATTAAAAAAAACTGTTATTATCTTAGGGGAAGTGTTTAGAATTTGAAGTTTTACAACAAAAACAATAAGTACAAAATGTTGGTGTTATTAGTAAAGCTTAATAAAGTTAAAGTTATTACTATGAGCCGGAAAATAATAATAAATTCTAATAAGTACATAATAAGTGTTGTTATCAGGTGTCATCAATGCGAATATGTTATCATCGGGTAGAGATTACCAACACTAGGTTGGCACTCGAATAACAGAATAGCACTCAATAACTCGACGATATTTGTAAGAATCAATATTACAGTGATCTCGCAATGTTGATATGTGTAGGTACTAATTTTATATCGCAGAGTTACGTGTATCCGTTGTTGAGTCAGGAAAATGAGTTAATTGTAACTATATTTTTTATTTCTTTTTGCAAGTGTAGGTGTAGTGCAGAAAACTTCAAGTAGTCTACAATAAGTAAGCCACAATAAGTATATACTTATTACTATTACTAATTAACTGTTAGCGTAATAGCAGTAAATTATTAGTACATTGGGGTTATAATTTATTTATAAGTTGAAGAAAAGAAACCACCCTTCTCAAAAAATGGTGACCAAGATTGTTTCTACCTTTATTTATTTGGAAGATTATAATAATAACATTGTTATTGGGTTTATAAAAACAGTTTATTTTTAAACAAGTTCTACTGTGTAATTATTATTACGCGTGACAGCTGTTTCGCCCTCTGAAGGCATTATCAAACTGTGGGTAGCCCACTTACAGACGATACATTTATATTATTTCTAGGTAGGTATAAAT
This sequence comes from Hesperophylax consimilis, assembly GCF_061612785.1. NCBI lineage: Eukaryota > Metazoa > Arthropoda > Insecta > Trichoptera > Limnephilidae > Hesperophylax > Hesperophylax consimilis. The sequence continues at coordinate 6,440,877 of NC_142862.1, read as the reverse complement.
GTATCGTCTGTAAGTGGGCTACCCACAGTTTGATAATGCCTTCGGAGGGCGAAACAGCTGTCACGCGTAATAATAATTACACAGCAGAACTTGTTTAAAAATAAACTGTTTTTATAAACCCAATAACAATATTATTGAATATATAAAAAATAAAAAAAATTAAAATGGAGTTCTACAAATTAAACTTAATAACAATAAATAATAATAACACTTTTGAAATGTGCTGTTGAAGAGATATTTACTATTCGAAACTTTAAAAAAAATACCTGCCTCTCGGGGAAACTACCCGAATAAGCTGTTACCATTTATTTCATATATTCCACTAGATTGACTAGATGTTATGAAAAAAACACCTATGTGTCTTGCATATACGAGTATATTAGATATAACGAATATATTTATTGTTACCAACTAACTAACCATCACCATTTCCCCGCAGGGGTAGGCAGAGTGGACGGACCGCTAAACAGCTCGGTCTTGGCACACGCTGCTTGCCTCATTCACATTCATACATCGTCTTATAAATACTCTTCTATTATTCTGACTCTTGACATGGCCCGACTCGAGTATTTTATTCACTTGATCGTGCCATGTCTTCCTCAGGCGTCCCCGACTTCTGCTACCATTCGCATATGCATCATATATCCTCCTTATGCTCCTTTCTTCGCTCATTTGCTCTATATGCCCAAACCATCTAAGCGTCCCTTTCTTAATCTTACGCATAACGCTTAGATCTGCCTTGCACTCTTTGCGGAACTCCACATTCCTCACACGATCATACATGGTTTTACCACACATACGCCTCAGGGATCTCATTTCAACAGCATTCAATCTACTTTCATCCTTTATTTAAGAGATCCATGACTCACTTCCATACATCAGGGTAGGTACCAGCACTCCATTGTGGACTGCTAACTTCGCTTCTTTGGACAATTTTTTGTTAGCGCCAACTGCGTTCAGTCCTATATTAATGGAGTTACCTGCATTTACCCTTATTTAAATATCTCCATTATTCAATTCAACGCTCAGTTTGTGATTTATAGTATACTAAGGATCTTTTACGACTATCCCAATAAACTAAATGAATAATCAAATTCCTGAAAAAAACCCTTGACTCTGTGCAGAAACGGGCGGTCCTTTTGATAGATTCCCCAATCTTAACAAACGGACTGCAATCTTTAGAGCACAGGCGTCAGGTAGGTATGCTGCCCTTGTTCTATCGGTATTACAATGGAAGATGCTCTGAGGAACTAGCGTCATTGATCTCTGCGGAACCGGTGCGTAGTCGGAATACACGCCAAACGCGCGCCCAACATTTGTACACGGTTGAAATTTGTCACATGAGAACGGGTCGCTTCTACGATTCGTTCTTAAGTTCAACAGCTCGGCTGTGGAACGAACTGCCGGCCTCTGTGTTTCCTCCCTCCTACAACATGGGACTCTTCAAGACCCATGTTCACTCCTTCCTCTCCACAAAAAGACCCTCCACACAGCATCCCCAAAGATGACGAGGGAAATTATTTTCTTCAGGGCCTCCTGTGTGGAGTAAATATTAAAAAAAAAAAAAATTTAATAAAAACTTTTCTTTAACTTTTTAAGGTTATACTTGCCCACTTACCACTTGGCCATAGGAAAAAAGGATAATATTGTTATTTCTGAATTTAAAATAAGAGATCGATAAAAATGACAAAAAATAATTAGGTCCCAATGGCCGAGTGATTAGAGGCGTTGGCCAGGTAAGACAAAGATCCTGGGATCGATTCCCAGTTCACACCGTTACATTTTGGTTTTTTTCTGTGCCTTGTTCCGTTTCATATTTCGATTTTTTTCGAGATTTTTAAGTATTATCTTCTTCTTTAATCAAATAAATGACAATCATAGTTGATTGACTATTATTTAACAGCAGAATAATCTAGTAAAAATGAATCACTGTTTAAGATCTTTTATGATGTTCGCACACTTTGTTGTAACCCGCCACGAAAAAAATGCGAAATTTGCAAAGCCACCTTATTTTATGCTTTTCATAATAGGCTATTAACGACGCGGTAGTCGCTTCCAGCTCGATTAACTGCGAAATGTACGTGCTGGCCAAATTATTCAGGCAATGCACCACGTCGTCGTGAACATTTAGAATCGGGCCGCTAACAATAACACTCCCTATTTAGATGGCGATAAGGTTTAAGTTCCTGATAAACAAGATAAGTAGCCCAAAGTGCACGGAGAAAATGAGAATGAGAAAATCAGAAATTCGGCTGATCTGTTGAAAAAAGCCGATCGCAATCCATTTCCAAATAAAATATTAGTCTATTCAGCATATATCAGAATACGTGTTCATGCAGGTGTATTTTCCTGATAAATATAATGAGGAAATGTTATAATATTAGAGTTTTTATGAACACGTGTTCCGACATCCCAATGACATATTGGTTATTTAAGGAAATCTGTCAATGCATTCGTTAAAGGCCTGCATTACCGTTTTTTACCAGATTTTTAGTAAATTAGCAATATTTTTACTAGTAAATTTTCTCGGCGTGTATTTTATTTTATTTTTTGAAGTTCATCCACATATATACATATATTTTTCGAAGTTCAGCCACACATATACATATATTTTTTGAAAATCAGCCACGCACATATATTTTTCGAAGATTAGCTACACATATACATATATTTCACAAAGTTCAGCCACACAAATACATATATTTTTTGAAGTTCAGCCACATAAATACATATATTTTTTTATCATTTTCTATAGAACTTAATTTGCCGAATTATTCAATAAAACTATAATCGAAAAGAGGTTCATAAGTAAGAGACTTTGAACTTAAAATCAGTTTTACACGCCAGATACTTAATTTTTTCTGGGCTTATAAACTTGCGCGATTGTTTCAAAGGCCAGCACAGAACTTAATTAAAGTATATAAAATAGTTATAAGCGATTAAATCTTCAACCCAAAAAACACATGAATTTGCATTACTTTGTAGTGCTTCGCCTTAAATATGAAATTGCGTGTTTTTTTTATTATTTGATAATAAATTTCATGACTTATGCTTTTTATGCCCGGTTTACTTGACTTTTTTTTGTTATCTGACAATTTAAGTTCTCAAATTACTAACAATAACTTACATACAAAAGGATTATGTTATTATATAACTACTACATAAGGATTTCGTGAGTCTTAGGATATTAAATTTCCTTACTATTTTTTTTATCCTTTTTTTCCTTGACATTGAGAAAAATGATTCCAGCTTTTTTAATCAAAATACTGGTAAAAATGTGACTGCGTGACCATTTACTAATAAAATTTTACTCATTCAGAATATATCTGAACAAGTGTTCACGCAGGTGGCCTTGTCGGAATAAATATAATGGACCATATGCGAAAATATTATTATTTTTATGAACACGTGTTCCGACTTCCTCATAACATATTCGTGTTTTACTGATATTTTCCTTTGAAATTTGTCAATTCACTCGAATAATTACGAATACTTTGACCAGACTTTTAAAAAGTTAACAATATTTCATACCACTAAGTTTTCCCTGTGTAGGTAAAAAGTTTAAGAAACAAACGGCTTATTTTATTATTTTTATTAAGACATACACAGCAAAATAAGATACAGCTAAAGATATTTTTTGTTATTACATAGTTTTAGTACCTATTACGTATGTCCATAAAATGTCATTACGTAATTTCGCCTGAGATTGTTCTGAAAACTGAACTAATGTTTTTAAGTTAAAATCAATGAATTTGAAGTATAAAGTATGAGTAGGTAATAGTTATAAAAGAAAGAAAGTGTGTGGAGAGAAAAAAATAAATTTAAATAAAGAATTATAATATGCTCACGAATTTTAATTGACTGTTATATAAATAAAAGTTTTGAAAAATGGAGTGAAATTATTTTTGAAATATGTCACGCTAAGAAATTTAATAAGTTAGTTTTGTATGTTAGAAAGGAATCATGAAATATGTCTAAATGTATCAATTTTTCGTAGTGGGTGTAAGTTGTGATTGCGCGAGTAATTACTGAGTTGTTTGCTGCATTGGTATTGTTGGCTCCAAAATGAAAAGTGTAGTGTGCCTGGTAAGCCTAGTTCTAACATTCAAATCAATGACCGATAGCAATTCGGGATTATCTATTTTACTATGTAGAAACAACAGATCTGACAATTCGCGTATTTTTTGTAAAGTTAACATGTTATTTGTAGTTTTGTTGTTTTTCTTGAGTAAATTTTCTAAAATTTATCCTCATATTGAGAATTCCATATTGTGGAAGCGTAGGTAATCCGGATGACGTCTGACCAATGAAAAAAACAACATTTCTCAGAACTTTTTAAAACATCCTGTAGGAATTTGATATAATGTGTTCGATGTGCTTATCAAAAATTAATTTGCTAGCAAAGTTAACCTAGGTCTTTACACGTACTCGTATATATATATAGGTTGTAAAGATTTGTTATTCAAGTTGTGGATGGGTGATTTTGTTTTTATTTCTAGGTATTCCCGCGGTTGACATAAACTATGAATCTTTATTACAAAAAATGAGACTCTTATCGTTAAAAGATAGAAGAATACTCAATGATCTTATTTTTTTATTTAAAATAAACAATAACTGGTTTGACTCCCCTGAATTGGTCTCATTAATAAATTACCATGTACCTAGTAGACCGACTTGACTCAAAACACATTTCCACTGTGACAATACTATGACGAACGCAGAACAAAACTCAACCATAAATCGCTTGCATATTTTAGGCAATGAATATGCTAATATTGATCACGCTGCCGGTAATCTGTCTTCATACAAAAGATGCGTTAAACTAAATTTGTTTGCTAGTACCACGTAAATACATCATGTAAACATAATATACCTACCAGTACTTCTAAAACTATTAATGCACTTGAAATCATAAGTACTTGTAAAATTTATCATATCGGTTAACATAATCCAGGATTTATTACTTTTTATATTTAAATCATTGTCGGTACTTTGAGATAGGTATCTTATTGGTACATTTTATTGTTTTATTTCAATCTTTAAATTTTTATTTTTATTTTTACTTTTTCCTAATAAATTATGGTTTGTACTTTAATACTTTATATTTTTAACTATTCACTTTACAATTTACTTTTATACATTATAGTTTTTTACACTACTTATTACCTTACTTTTTACCTATTTTCTTAAATTTTACTAACATTTATACTGTTATTCTTCATGTTGTTGTACTATTATAAGTATGTCAATTATGTTAATGGCACGTGTTGTGCCGTATATGTGTAAATAAATAAATAAATAAATAAATAAAAACGTAATCAAGTGACACTTAGATATGTTTAAGGAAAATAAATTTAATTCACAGTATGCGCACAAATTATCAAGATCGCTTTGCAATTCCATACAAATGGGTAAACACTGTATAGCTTTAGAAATAATCATGGCATACGCTTATAAAACGAAGAAACTATTTTTAAACTTTATTTTAACTATTCTATTTATAAATAGAATATAAGATAGATATACATATTAAATTATTTGAAGTGAAGCCTAAAATTTTTCTCATGTCAGTTGCTTAGATGAATTTTTGTATTGTCTAACTAATTTTAGGTAAGGGGGAGATGACGAGGAATTAAGGATAAGAATAGGAGATCCTTCAGATACGTTCCATACTCACTTGTTCATCTACAATCGTCCACGCTACTTCTGTTCGATATTTCTGAAGGTTATTGTTAAGAATGTCTACATTGTGAAATTTTGTGTTATATTGGGCACATACGCGGGGATTTTTTTCTAGTGCTCGTTCTGCATGTGGGCAAATGAAATAAATTGGTTGACGCTATATATGATTTTTTTATTAAATTGATCAGCTCTGGCAAGCCCTGGCCATCATTCAGAATTTTAAATAATAAGATTTGATAAAAAATTAAACGTCGTATTTAAAGGGAATTGAAGAGGAGAAATTTAATAGATTCGATGTAATTTGAAAAACGTTAGTATGGTTTATAAATTTTTATGTGTTTATTTGTTGTTAATTCTTCCGATTCTTTCAATATGGGCTCGGAAAAAAACAGTTCTTCTAGTTGATATTCTACACTTAGGACGATCTTAATATTTAGGGTTGTAAATTTAGAGATAATAATTATTTCTGGATATTAAATTCCAACAATGTGTGAAAAAAATATATCCTCTCGACGAAGTCAATCCACTCGAACAACGAGTGGTTCGACCCAATCGATGTTCGAGTGGAATGACTTTTGACGTTTGGCGTATGTAAGTATGTACCTTTGACGAGACTTGAGAATAAGAACGTCGACCAATGTAAGTACTTTTGACCGCCTGGATTGGATAATTGATACCCTGGTCATAGGACAAATTGGTTTTGCCAGATTCGTGCTAACCTATTAAATAAGCGGCTTAATTGTCAAAGTTTTTAGGTATCTACTAACAAAGAACTGTAATATCCACGATATGAGCTCACCCTGAGATGGCACTAGATTAGTATATTAGGTTACCTATAGATGGCGTGAGCTGTTAGTCGAGAAAAATAGGACAGTAAATAAGGTGAGAACCTCAAGGTCGGGGTCCAGATTATTCCAACCGCCTGCTAACTAAGATATCAGAACCATTGTCAACTATCACAATAAAGTCTAGTGTATTTTGTTGAATCCGAAGTTTTTATTATGAGTTTGAGATAACCCCGGAGAAAATTCTTATTAGAAGTATGCTCATAAGAACTAGGGTAAAACTAGCTACCCTTTTCTTTTTATGTGAATACCGTAGAAGAGTCCCAACTGCTCCCAACCGTCTGAAGCCAGTGAGACTATGGCATCTCGATCGGGGTATATTGTGAGACTGAAGTTAGTGGGGAGGGGACGAAGATGGGGAAAAGGAAGGTGGGGGGAGTACTTGGCTATTCAGAACTGGTCACCAAAATACGGCAAAAAGGAAACTCAAGCAATGTTTCATTTCTAAATGGTGGTCTTACATCAGGACTATACTGATAATATTTTCTACGATGGAACATACCGCAACTATAATTTATATATTATTTTAAATAAATGAATGTGAATTAACACAAATTCATTAAATTAAAAAAAAAACTTGCGCATGCTGGGAAATGAACCCGTGACCTTCGGATTGCTAGTCGAGAGTCTTAACCCTCGACCATAATAACAGATATTCATATGTATAATAATAAACGAAAATAATAGCATTTATACCTACTGCTATATACAAACAGCAGTACACAAACAATCTAAGAAAATTGCTATTAGATACAGATTGTTTATATTGATGCCCTACTGAAGCTCTCGTATCGCTAATTAGAATTCCCATTGCCACTACGCTGTCCTAGTTCTTGTATGTTCAATAGACCTTTTTTTGCAAAAATGAGTTATGACTGCCAATATGTTCATTAGCTTATTGCGCATTAATGAAGCTCAAAAAACACATATTTTTTGGTTATTAAGTGACATTTTCAACTGAAAATTGAACTTGAATAATTTTACACATCACTCGGGATTTTTTTTTGATGGAATACCGCAAACAGTCTCAACTGCTGTATTTAAAATGAATAATTTGTGAAATAACATATATTAATCAAATAAAATTTACTTACGCACGCCGGGGTTTGAACTCGCGACCTCCGGATCTCTAGTCAAGAGTACCCCTAGACCACAAAGGCCGAACTACGTACGATGTAAGAATATTTCACATCACGCATGCACCGACAGCTGATAGTATTATATTAGCGGTAGGTACCTTTGTACTTGTACGTTGTTTTCAAACTTAATAATATTTGGATGATCTATATAGAGCAATTTTTGTGAAAAATCACATAAAAGACGCTGTTTGTATATTTAAAAGTAATACTTTAAGTCAACTACTACTTAAAATTAAAGGTTTGAAATCTGAAAATCACCCTGTATAATCAATTTACCACTAATTGGCTAATTGAACAAAAAATACCTCAAACTTTTGGGAGCCGAACTGTTCAAACTCCAGACGATATGTTCAATATCCAAAATAATCATTCATCATTTTCAAGCCATGTTCAACGTCCACCTTTAAAGTCATAATATGGGCATATTATAGCTTCAATCTTCGAAACATGATCCTTAAACATTTTCTGTTACACATATGTATAAAACGAAATGACAAAAATCGAGAATTTTTTAGAATTTGCATGTAAAAACAAAAAAAACGTTTCCTGTAAAATTTGCTAAATGGTCTGTTGAACTTACAAGCACTAGGGCAGCGACTAATATTTTTTTTAAATATCTTGCATACTTATATTTATGAAACTATTGATGTGACTGTTTATTTGTACTTGGTTGTTTTATAATGCGTATACTGCTAGTCATATATTGATGTTTATACTATTCTGTTAATTTAACACATTGGTTACTTGTTAAACAATTATTATCATAATTATTATTATAATATATACCGTTCGGGAACGTGCCATGGAATTACATAAAATGTTGTCAATAGGTGCTTGCCGACAAAACCTACATGAGTAGTTTTGAAGTTTTAAGAAATATATATTTTTAATAAAATAAAATATTTTTTAATAAAGATGTACCCCGCATAAAAAAGTATGTTTGAGTGCATGAGGGTAGGGGAAGGGTGCTATTTATTGATCATTGCGAAGATTTACTGTTGAAATTTTGTTGTTTTATTTTTAATATAATTTTTTTTTAAATAGTTTTTTTTATAAACATATACATGCATTAGTTCTACAAGCCAGAACTAGTGATCTCTTCTACCTCTGTTCTTCGTAAAATAAAATTTTATGTATCTTACAAATGAATCTTATTAGATAGAGCACGCTGAGCTTAGATAATTTTGATTTTTTGGAAAACACCGAGTAGTGTTGAAGATAAAAGCTGTTAATTTTTTTGCGGTCGGCCAAAAAGCTTTTGAGATCACGGTCATGCGATGCCGTACACCAGGACCGCTGTTCAAATTATGTATCGTGTCTTGTATGACGTCACGAAACACATTTGCATAAGTTTTACCCAAGTTTACTTTGATAGCTCGTAACTTCGTAATTTGTGAAAAAATTGTACTGTCTCTGTTAACTCTTTTAATATAATACAGGGTTTTCCAATGAGAGGTGTTATTTTGATATTTAATCGTAAAAGATCAATGGTTTTGTTGCTTGTGTGGCACGTAGCCCCGTCTTGTTGAAAGTAAACGTTGTCCAAATCAATACCATCCAATTACGGCTATAAAAAATCATTAATCATCTCTCGATAGCGCAATCCATTCATCGTAACTGTTGCTCCAGCCTCATTTTCGAAAAAGTAAGGTCCAATGACTCCGCCGGACCATAAACCGCACCATTAGTCACACATTGGAGATAGAGAGGCTTTTCAACAATCACTCTTGGGTTTTCCGAGCCCCAGATGCGATAATTTTGCTTGTTGACGAAGCCACCGAGGTGGAAATGGGCCTCATCACTCAAGATGATTTGCATTTGATTCACTCAAGTGAATTTTAATAATTTCCATTGCGTTGTTGAAGCGTGTATCGTTCTATTTGTATTAATGGCGTAGTTTCTACTTGTCAAATGTCAAAAAATGACAGCTTCGAAAGTAACATCTACCGAAATAGCGGGTTATTTAAAATAACATCTCTTATTGGAAAACCATGTACATTTACATTTTTTTATTTTTTATTTTATTTTATATTATTGAAACAAACAGTACATAATTTACAGAGATGAAACAATATACAGGAATAAGATACTTCATGTTGTGTACCTATGATATGTTTCCTTGTAATGTCTGCTAAGTGGTATGTTTATTCCTTAATTACCAGGTGACTTGTGTAGTTTATAGGTGTGTGTGTGACGTGTGTAATGTGTGTGTGAGTGTTTGTGTGTGTGTGTGTCTGTATGTATGCGCATTGAATTCTTTAAATTATTGACATGATGCCACGTTTGAATTTGGGCAGTGAATCCGAAAAAATGTCAATGTTAGAGTTAATACAAATTTTATTTAGAGTATGAAGAGCTCGGTTAATTGTCGAATTAGATGCTGCATTTATTTTATAATTTAGCGTGTGGAATAGCACTGTATATCGTGTACGTCTCAAAGGTATGTTAAAGTTAATAAGGGACAAAAGTTCAGAACAGTCAATCTCATTGTTTAAAATTCTGTGTATAAATATTGAGTCAGCTACTGCTCGTCTTCACTGCAAAGTTTCAAATGTACACTCAAAATTATTGTTGAATCTGTGGATAATATATTTTATAAATATGTTTTGGATTCGTTCTATACTATCTATGTAAAGTTTATATTGCGGATTCCAAATAGGCGATGCATATTCCAGTGTACTTCTGACTAATGCGAAATATAACATTTCAGTTGTACGCGGATTACTGAATATTTTACTTACACGTAGCACGAAACCAAGCATTTTATATGACCTATTAACGATTGAGTCAATGTGCTTATTAAATATAAGTTTGCTATCAAGGTAAACGCCGAGGTCTTTACATTCCGTTTTAGAGATGACAGGTTCATTGTTGAGTGAATATGAGTACTTAATTACGAGTTTATTTCTGGTGAATGTCATAGTGTGACATTTAGAAACGTTTATATCTAGACAGTTAACTTTACAATACTTGCAAAGCCTATCGAGGTCACTCTGTAACGCTTCGCAGTCAGAAAGAGAACGAATAACTTTGAATATTTTCATGTCATCGGCATAAAGTACATATTTGGAATTTTTAAAACATGATCCAATGTCATTTATATAAATTTTGAACAATAGCGGACCTAGGTGGGACCCTTGGGGGACACCAGATTTTACCTTGATAGATTTTGAGAAGACGCCATTGATTAAGATTACTTGATTACGGTTACTAATGTAAGATTTGATCCATCTAAATAGGTCACCGTGTATACCAAATAAGACAAGCTTTTTCAAAAGAATCGAGTGTATTACGCGATCGAAAGCCTTAGAAAAGTCTGTATACATAGTATCAACCTGCTCTTTGTCATCCATCTTGCTATGCAAGAAGTTAATGGAAGGGGTCAGGTGGGATTTCGTAGACCGACCTCTCATGAATCCGTGCTGATTCGGTGTAATTATTGTGGAAATAGCCGAGTATAATTGATCAAAGACAATTTTTTCTAGAACTTTGCTTGAAATAGGAAGTTGGGAAATTGGGAAATTGGACGGTAGTTTTTAACGTCATGCTAATCACCAGTTTTATAGATGGGTGTGATAACTGCTGATTTCCACTTGAGGGGAAACGTTCCTTCTGTCAATGATTTTTTATAGATGGCGCAAACCGGAAGACAGATATATTAACTACAGTTGCGTATAAAAACTCCGGGTAGCCTATCGATTCCTGGTCCTTTTTTAATATCTATGTTTGAAAGGTATTTCAAGGTGATTTCTTCATTTATTTTAATTGAGGATATTAATGTGTTGTTCAGAGGATCTTCCTTATTATTATCATTGAGTGTTGGAAATTCATTTTTAAAAGGTCATATGTTCTGGTATAGTGGGAGATTTTCTTTGCGTCTTAACATAATTCCATATTTTTTTAACATTATTTTGTATATCTGATTCCAATCGAGCAATGTAGGCGTTATGAGTGTAACTAGAAATTTTCTTTTGTCTTTTGCGAAGTATTGAGCAGCAGCAGCGTTTGGGGCGCATTGGATGCCCTCTCCAGCCGGACTCTCCCAGCCTATCGCCTAGCACCGCAGTGGGTGGGCTGGAACCAAACGCTCATCACTCCTGGACAGCCTGAACCCCATATTCCTACCCACCCCTCATACCTTTCCATTCCAGACCTTCCTTTCACTTCATACCCTTAAAAAAAAAAAAAAAAAATTAAAATCATGAATATACATAAAAACAAACTTAACATCTTTACAGCGGCGAGTAGCAGGCGTCCCCGGTGCGGGCCAAAACTGTTGGTAAATTTTGCCAACATTCGCGGCCTGCACACAAATTTAAATTCCGTCCATCACCATCTTTTGTCCCAACGTCCCAACCTTCTTTTCCTATCCGAAACTCAGATAGCCGAGCCGCCAGACTCCTCTTATCTGGACTGCCCGGGCTTTACCCTCGCAAGCAAATTCCGACTGAAAGGAGGAGTCTGCCTCTATAGTCGAGCTGACGTCAACTGTGTGCGACTATTGAGTCTGGAAAACTCCAGATTCGACGTAATGTGGGTGCGCGTCAATCTTGCCAGTACGGCAAGATTCTACGCATGTCTATACCGCTCACCGAACCATAGCGAATCAGACACTTCCGAGCTCTTCAAACATTTGAGCGATACTATTGATGATCTCTTGCCCCGCTACCCTTCGGCCGAGTTTGTTGTTCTGGGGGACTTCAACGTTCATAACGAACCATGGTTGAAGTTCTCAGGCCCAACGGACTCGGCTGGCCGACAGGCGGAATCCTTTGCCATTTGCTACGGATTAGAGCAATTGGTTCAGGAGCCTACAAGGGTTCCTGATGTCCAGACTCACCGCTCCAATCTGTTAGATCTATTCTTAACTACTGTGCCACACGGTTATAAGATTGACGTCACAGCGCCTCTGGGATCATCTGACCACTGCCTAGTGACGACATCAATCCCCGTTAGCCTCAGACCAACCAATGAGAGGCTGAGGAGAAAAGTGTGGCACTATAGGTCAGCAGATTGGTTCGGTATGCGGGCCCATTTCAATGCTTTTCCGTGGTCAGCTGTTTGTTTTCGGACTTCGGACCCTTCAAGATGTGCCCAGGAGATTGGTGAATTCATCAATTCGGCGATGGATGGCTTCATACAATCGACTACTAAAGAAACTGGTGTGGGCTCAAAGCCGTGGTTCAGTCGACAATGCTCCGAAGCAGTTCGACGAAAAAACATGGCTTACCGAGCCTACAACACATCTCGAACGCCCGAAAGCAGATCAGCATACAACAAATCGGCAAAGAAATGCAAGAGAATCATCAATAGGTCAAAATTCGAACACGACCTGCAGATCAGCAAAAAGCTGGCTGCCTGCCCGCATGGCAGCAGAACATTCTGGTCGCTTGCGGGCTCAATAGGTCGAAATTTTTGCAAACCCAGTTTGCCACCTCTTACCAGACCTGACGGCTCACTAGCAAACACCGCCACCGAAAAGGCAAACCTTTTAGGGAAAATGTTTGCGGAAAACTCGACCCTCGACGACGGGGGTGCTGTTCCGCCGTCGGTTCCTCACTGCGGCTTCTATATGAAAAAGCTGAGGATCCGGCATCGGGATGTACTCCACGTCATACGGGGGCTCGATGTTAACAAAGCTAGTGGACCTGATGGAATACCTGCCCTGGTATTGCAGAGGTGTGCTGCGGAAATAGTTCCAGTTTTGACAAAACTCTTCAAAATGTCCCTGAAGTGTGGCACTGTGCCCTCTGGTTGGAAAAAAGCGGTAATTCACCCTATTCCCAAGAAAGGTGACCGCTCCAACCCGGCCAACTACCGCCCCATAGCGATCACATCAGTTCTGTCCAAAGTGATGGAACGTGTGATCAACGACAAACTGCTCACATACCTCGAGAAGAACAAAATTATCAACGACCGTCAATACGGATTCCGGCGGAACCGCTCGTGCGGTGATCTTCTCGCGTATGTGACGCATGTTTGGGGGCGGTGCCTGGAACGTCACGGTGAGACCCAAACGGTCGCACTAGACATATCCAAGGCCTTTGACCGGGTCTGGCACCGAGGACTTGTCAACAAATTGCATTCTTACGGACTTCCCGCATCCCTGTGTACGTGGATTGCTGACTTTTTAAGGGATAGGTCGATTCAGGCGGTTGCTGACGGTTTCACCTCTTCCTCGCACTCCATAAATGCTGGCGTCCCACAGGGATCGGTTCTGTCTCCAACTTTGTTTTTGTTGCACATCAATGACCTTTTGACATGTGCACCGATTCATTGTTACGCGGATGACAGTACAGTTCATGATAGCTTTTTGTTTGACAAGCCCCCAAAGGGCACACAAACTCCAACGGCTCGGAGGGCTTTGAAGCAGAGAATGGACGGTTATCTCGAGAGTATTTCCTCCTGGGGTAAAAATAATCTCGTCGAATTTAATGTTTCAAAGACCCAATCCTGTCTGATTACGTCTAAAAGGGATCCAAATGATAATCTAGTCTCCTTCAACGGAAGCAATCTTCCGAACAGGCCTTCCATTGATATGCTTGGTGTAACTATAAGTGACCAGCTCAGGTACGGGGGCTCCATCGAAGCCAGAGTAAAGTTGGCCTCTCAGAAGCTGGGCGTACTGTACAGGGCCCGCAGATACTTTAATAGTACACAACTGCTCACCCTGTACAAATCGCAAGTGCGCCCTACTGTCGAATTTGGCAGCCATCTCTGGTCTGGAGCCCCAAAATACCTGAAAAAAACCCTTGACTCTGTGCAGAAACGGGCGGTCCGTTTGATAGATTCCCCAATCTTAACAAACGGACTGCAATCTTTAGAGCACAGGCGTCAGGTAGGTATGCTGTCCTTGTTCTATCGGTATTACAATGGAAGATGCTCTGAAGAACTAGCGTCATTGATCCCTTCGGCACCGGTGCGTAGTCGGGATACACGCCAAACGCGCGCCCAACATTTGTACACAGTTGACACTTGTCACATGAGAACGGGTCGCTTCTACGATTCGTTCTTAAGTTCAACAGCTCGGCTGTGGAACGAACTGCCGGCCTCTGTGTTTCCTCCCTCCTACAACATGGGACTCTTCAAGACCCATGTTCACTCCTTCCTCTCCACAAAAAGACCCTCCATACAGCATCCCCAAAGATGACATAGGCCCTGAGGGAAATTATTTTCTTCAGGGCCTCCTGTGTGGAGTAAATATAAAAAAAAAAAATAAAAAAAAAATTGAGAAAGATAGGTAATCTAGAGGATTCTTGTACCGTTTCCAGGCACGAAAAAACTTTAATTTTTCTTTAGTTATGTTAATTAAAGCCGCCGAATACCATGTTGGGAATTTGGTTGGTTTGATTCCTTTATTTGGAACCAGATCATCTATCAGGGCATCAATAATACCATAAAAATAATGCACTGCAGCATCTACGTCCTGTGCATTAACGACAGAGGACCAATCACTGTTTCTGAGAGCATCATCAACTACCTCGTAGTTAACTTTATTGAACATTTTGACTGTCTGGGATTTTAGGGTGGTAGCAGGGAGAGGAATATTTAGTTCAACTATAATAGATTTATGATGTGCATCTTCGATTACTAGTGGCGAGTCAGTCGCGGAGACAATGACTGCAGTGTTACAAAGCACGAGATCTAAAATTCGTCCGTGAGTATTATAAATTTCGTTATACTGTGTTAAATTGGAAAACGAAAGGCAGCTAAGGAGGGTAGAGGTACAGAGGTCAATACTACGTGGCTGATACGTAGAGTTCCAGCTCACATTTGGCATATTATAATCGCCTATTACTAGAAAAATGTCATTTGGAAATTCAGTAGTTAAGTCAGATATAGTAGTTGTATGACTATTGATAATAGAGAAACGCTGTGCATTAGACAACTTCTAACTCCTGGTAAGTAAGAGCAACAAATATGAATATTTGAAATGCAATGTTTTGAATGTCTTAGTAATAGTGAGATCCAAATATCCTCGGCTTCTGATGTCCATGACTTTTGAGATCGAACTTTAAAGTCTTTTTTTATACCTATAACGCCACCCCCTTTAGTTTTACCCGTTCGATTAGTATCTCTGTCATTTCTATATACGTTATACCGGCAATCAAACAGCTCATCATCGGATATGCTGTCAACTAACCACGTCTCGCTAATTAATATTATGTTGAATTCGTTTATCAGGACGTTTTGATAGAATTCTTTAGTCTTGGATCGGAGGCCACGTGCGTTTTGATAAAAAATTATAATGTTGTTATGCATCATGTAAAAGAGAAACTACTATCCAATTTTGATTCGAAGTAAATAGAATAAGAGGTAAAAAAAAAAAATACACATTATTATGTTCACTCAACAGCCAAAAGTCCACTGGGGTGAGCATGGTTTTCGATTTGCGCAGATGTGAGTGTATTATGTTGTAGTGTTTTGAGTAAGTTGAGTAGTGTGTATATAGAATTAGAGTTGAGTACAAAAGTGGTATAAGTTGAAAACAAAAATTAAATAAAATCAAATTAAAATTAAGTTTAGAAGAAATCATTGAGTTAAGTTGTTCAATACGGTTTGACCAGAGACGAGGATAGCAGGAGAGGTAACATTAT
Organism: Hesperophylax consimilis; assembly: GCF_061612785.1. Lineage (NCBI taxonomy): Eukaryota > Metazoa > Arthropoda > Insecta > Trichoptera > Limnephilidae > Hesperophylax > Hesperophylax consimilis. Next base: position 6,424,614 of record NC_142862.1, on the reverse strand, counting down.
TTCTTATATAAATTTTTGAGTTTCGTACACATAAAAAATCATATTTGTTTATATTTTTAAATTCTTTTGCTGATCTTAGTATCAATTTGTTTTTTCTGGTGAGGTGATCATTTATAAAAATTTTACCTCCTGCAACACCTTCGCTCTTGCAGTCGACCCCCTTCTTCTTTTAAATGGCCGCAAGTAGTTCGTCCTTCTTCCTTTTGGAGATGAATTTAGCCACCACGTTTCGAGGGCGGGCGTCACGGGGAGCTGCTGCTATTCCGTCTTGAGAATGTTGGCGAGGTTTGGCTCGACTAATGAATTCAATGTCCTCTTCTTTAATGATTTGTCCAACGTTAGATGCGATTTTTATTAGACTGTCTGCTAGGTTTTCATCCTTATTTTCGGGAGACCAAAGATTTCAATATTATTGAGAAGCAGCTGCTGTTCTCTTTCGTTGTTTGTTTTGTCCAAATAAGTTACATTTTTTTTAATTCGATTACTTCGGCTTCAAGCTTATCCATTTTTTTTAATTTTTCTTCTAAAACCAAAATTTTGTTCGTGTAGTCTTCGATTGTGCTATTATTATGAACGATAGTCTGTTCAAAGGAAGATAGTTTCGAATTCATTGAGTGGAGCTGGGAGGAGAGTTTCTTGATTTCGCTAAGAAGAATTGAAGAGTCGACAGAGTTGAGATTGCTGGAGAGCGGTGATTGTCCTGTTTTGCATTTAGTGCACGTCCATGACTCCCTGTTCTCCTCCGACATCTTCTTAAAATTTGCAGACGTAATTTTGGCACAGCTGAGATGCATTTGGTTTTTACAACTTATACACCTCATACAGTCAGACGTTTGTACTGCCTTGTTACATTGGTTGCAGGTAGAAATCATAGTGGGTAAATTGATGGCAACAATATTATCACTGTGATGACTATTTACTTCAAAATCGATTTCTGCAATGTAATATCACTAAATCCACTCAAATTCGTTACTTTTAAATTTGTTAAATTTCTTCCAAGTAAGCAGAAAGCGACGTTTGTGCAAAATGTTCACTACAACATAGTATTTTTTTAATTTATTTAGGGAGCAGAGTAAAACACAACTGTCACTTGATTATGGTAATGTTGTTATGTACATCAACAAAGAATCAATAAGGAAACAACATCATGGAGTATTGTTGGAAGAAGTGACCCGCACCAAGTAGGTATGGTAGAAAGTAACTCTGGAGGCCGTGCGAAGAGAGACTGGTCCTGCGAGGGACGCCAGGAGGCGCATAGCCGAAGTCATGGGAGTTGTCTGACCAATGACTTGAATGACAAGAGTTAAAAGATAAGATGAGATTAGTTTTGTGGTGAAAGGCATAAGATAAGCGGCAAAGAGAAGTGTAAACAAGATGATTGTCTTGCACTAACTGCACAGTGCGCAGTGAGAGTACGCAGTATAGAAAGTGCATATTAATGTGGTAACCTTTTGGAACTACAAAATGGCCAACCATATCTTTACCGTTGGGCAAGACACTAATAATATCTGCAAATCATTACTGACAGGTCATATGGTAAGTAGATATATTTGCATTTAACCCAATTTAACGGGAGATTGAAAACGAGGTTTTGAAATTATTTTGGACCTGGGTAATTTTACATGAAAAATTAACACAAATTACTGTGCAAAATTGTAATGAGCGATTTTTATTATTTTGTCAACAGTATAAAATGTGTGTAAAGATTTTTTTTTTATGTTTCTGGCTTTCACCTTTTGAGTGTGTTCTAGGCCATCATTTTGAATTATGGAAAGAGGGCAGTTGAATTTACATACTTTATTTTGTTTAAATGTGCAAATTTCAAAATTATATGGAAGATTATAGTCGAGTTCAGACTTGTAAGGGAGGAGATGCTGAATGGAGGGAAGGAAATTTTAGATAAGGTTTGATAGAAGAAAATATTTATTTTTTTGCGAGGGACAGATAAAAAAATTGTAAGTACAATCTGAAATTTAAAAAGGTGAGAGTGAACGAAACGGAATAGGAAAGGCTTTAAGAATACCGATCGCTTCTAAAACTGTTCGGGATAGGGTGACATTTATTTTTATTTATTTATTTGATATTAAAGAAACAAACAGTACATGAGTTACAGTGATGAAACAATTTAAAGGAATTAAATATTACAAATGTTTCCTTTTAATGTCTTGTGAGTGGTATGTATATTCCTTAATTACAAGGTGACGTGTGAAGTGCATAGGTGTGTGTGTGTATCTATGTGTGAGTGTGTGTATGTATGCGCATTGAACAGTTTATATTATTGACATGATGCCACGTTTGAATTTGGGCAGTGAATCCAAAAAAATGTTAATGTTTGAATATAGACAAATATTATTTAGAGTATTATTTAGGCTCGGTTAATTAGTGAATTAGATTTGACATGACCATAATTTAATTTAAATAAGGGAAGTCGTCATTTTGGATAATTTGGAAATCGGAAAAAGACTAAAGAGGTTAAGTTCAAGCTCTGATTGTAGTACATGAATGTGTTGACTCATTCAACATCGAGACACTGGGGAAAACCTGACAACATTTAGAATTTAAACATATAAGAACAAACATTTTTGACGCCTTATAAAGAGAGGGATCAGAACATTCTGCTTGAGGGGATTAATAAAGTAAATACATTATGAATATGGGAAGACCACTTATATTTTCTATCAAATTTTACTCACGAAAATTTAACGTACAGCGTTGGAGATTGGAGAGTTTTTAAATCAAATTTGAAACCAAGTTTGCCTATTGAAGTGGGCTGTGGGGGGAGGGGGGGGGGAGATAATAGAAGTGTCTTTTATTTTAGCTGCAATCATTTGGAAGTCAGCATTGGGGGGCTTGATGTTATTTATTAGGAAACATGGTAAGTTTTTTTTTTTAAAGGGTCCATCGACCGTACCTTCGGGCGATCATTGTTGATACAGAAGTATCCTTCCAGATTAAAGTGGTCAGATTAAGTTAATCATGTCTCAGAGATGGCAGCCACAGAAACAAGGTTTGAATTTAATTGGTGGATAAATAACTTTATTGTGGACATAAAAGAAGCAGCGCTGGAGGGTAGATTAGTTTGAGAAGAATTATAATTGAAATGGATTATAATTGTTTGCGTCATTTTCTCATTTATTGCATTTAACAGAGATGAACCGTAGGGGTTTAAGAGTAGTGAGTGTTATTGCTGCTCGTATCCATGAACTGGTTTACAGATAGGGTTTTTGTATGTGAACTTAGTTGAACGAGAATAACATGTCGAGGAGAGGAGAGGGTCGAATGAAGAATTGCTGGATAAAGCCTCAGAAAATGATTTTTCTGAGGCTTTATCCAGCAATTCTATTTGAATAGATTTAGAAGCCTGCAGAAAATAAAAGGTATTGGCAATTTGTAGATTAGGTAATTGTAGGCATTTGCCTTAAGTTTAATTTATATAAGATTGTTAACTTCAGTTATAAATAAATAAAAAAATTCATTAATGTTGTCATTGCTAAAGTATTATGTTTTTTTATAATTTTTTTAAAAAAATGTTAATATTGTTTATATCTCGTGTATCAGACGTACCAATTAATTGTGTTTATAAGAATGAATTTGAGAATTTCGTGAACAATTTTTTCCACGGATGTGACATTGATAAACTATTTGAGCTTGTCAACATCCTACGATTCCCGCATTCTGTACCTAGCTGAAGATAGCATACATACATTGCGTATTTGCTATAATTATTTCTTGAAAACATTTTTTTTTAATTATAACAATAACAATGAAGGCTCGCAGGCAGTTGATACAAACAAGGACCAAGCCATCGCAAAGTAATTTTCAGGACGAAAGTTATGATGTTCCATCTTACAAAATCGTGTGTGATGTGTAACGGTCTCCTTTTTTTACAGTGACAATTTGTCGAGTACATCTCATATGGCAAACTGGGATTGGATTATCCTCCCAATCCTACTAGATCAAACATGTTCATAAATAAAATAGATAGTACAACCTCTTTCTCTTTCAAAAATTGTGTAACCAAGTATTTTTTCTCTGATTCTTTTAATTTTTCAAATTTTTATCTGACTTCTGTTGGAATGTCTGCAATGGTAAAAAATGTAAGCCATACAAAAGCCTCCTAAGCTAATCATGGCATATTATCTAAATAATAAGTGACTTCCCTAGCTTCATATCCCCCATCTCCTACCTCACTCCACTACTTCAGCCTCACAACATACTCCTTGAGGATGTCATAGTTTAACTTGCTCCAGACTGTTGTTAGCAGAATTCATGTCCAAATTAGTTTTTGTCGACTAGAGTAAGTTTCTCCAGACCCCGTTGGAAGCAGTGCGGTTGTTGGTTAGGACGTCTTCTTGGGCAAATTATGACTAAACCGCCGCTAAGTCTGATTGAAAACAACCAACGGCCGTTAGAGTAAACGCTCAATCCGATAGACCACTGACTGCAACCAACTGTAATGGGATACTTACACTACTTACGAAGCTTTCATTCGAAACTGTAACACTTTCACCTTTATTGTAGTACTGTCTTAACTACGTCTTCGACTATAGAACTTAATTTAATAGTTTTGTGGTAAAAGAAACTGGATTGCGGTATGAAAACAAAAAATTAATATGTGCGTGAGATATTATCTTACAAGCTATAATAATGTTCATTAGCCTTCGATTAAAAAAAACAATAAATATTTATGACTCGAAAATAATTTGGCCAACCATAAATATATCGTATGTACGCCACTTTTGATCATGGCCATTCGAATCACGGTTGCTTATGTATGTTAATTGGCGATTTGAAATTTGGTTTTACATTAGTTTCACTGTGTTCATTCATATAATAAAATAAAAATCTTAGTGCAAACGAGGCGTGTTCTCAATATTTATCACCATTGTCAGCTACTTGGAGCCAGTGTTAGATGAATTCAGCACAGATCTATTTTGGTGTGGATAGAATGTGTAACCACAGTAACTAAATAGTGATAAAAAGGCGCAATATGTCACGTGATATTAAAAAAATGCGCAAATAAATTAATGAATTCTATTCCTTCTATGTTTTCATGTAGCCTTCTTTAAAAGCATTAACATTATAAGCATAAAGCTGCTCGTTATATAAATGAGAGCCATCTTTGTACCAACTATCGCGAACTGAGCGTATTATTGTATGGCAATAATTTTTTTCTTCCTTTATTTTATAGATTTTTAATCATTACAATTTTCAACTACCATACTAGGCTAGTACCAGTGTTATGGTAGCCATATAAATTATACAATGTGAAAAAAAAAATTAAAAAAGTTTGAATAATATAAAGGTGAAGATGGAATATATATATTTTTTTAATATTAATTTTTTATTTGTTATTTTTTTTATCATTACTTTTTATTTTTTAATGTTCTCCCATAATAAGCAATTTCTTGTGTGTTTGGGATGAGGTATTTTTTGTTTAGTTTTTAGATATATATATTTTTTTTAATGGTTGTAGTTATAGGAATTCTTTAGAATTTTTTAAAATAATTCTCGCTTCTTTCAAATATCCAGCGTTGGACACCTATAGTAAAAAGAGATATCTTATTAGTTGATTTTATATCGGTGCTCAATGCGTTGTATATTTTAGGGGCGATGAACCAGAATTGCCAGGGGCGATAAGCCTTTTGATTGGAGAAGAAAGCTAGCTAATTCAAGGTATATTGTCACTAATAAAACAAATGTGTATAAAAAACTTTATTGTACCTACTAACTTATATAACTGATGTTATCAGAAATAATATTAACACTGTGTTTGTAAGATTATTATAAAAGTCACTGTCAATTTATGATTTTAGATGCAGAGAGATAAAGGAATACTACTGGCAATTGTATTGTTGGAGACATAAAATATGGTTTTAATATTTAGGTTAGGAAGGAAGTGACATAGTCTCTCTCTCTTCACACTATTGAGACAGAGGTGCTTTTATGAGTTGTCAAAACAAAAATAATTACTTGGCTTATTTTGTCTATTTTATTACTCGGAAATACGGAAGGTATTGCATGCACTACTCCTGCACTGAATGCCTTCAGGAATAATTCATTGTTATCACTAAACTTTGCTTCCAATCCCACCAGATAAAAAAACGAATTCAACTTGAAAACAAATGAAGTCAGCGAAGAATAAATTATTATATTTTCCTTATTTAAACGAATTTAATAGATCCATGTCAAACAAACAATAATCATTATCATTAAATTGTTTGTAAACTCCAAGTAGGTCCTAATTGAGATGAGATAACGATTATTATAAACAAATATTCATACGTAACTTGGCCTCGATTATTCGTTAACTTAAATTATATATCTTTGACGGATGCAGATTACGGATGAACGCTATTTCATTTAATTTTTAAAATATCTCAATATCTGCTACAACGTTTTTTGTAACTTCTTTCCGTTTACTATATATATCAATTGTTTATTGAATTAACCTAGCCCCACATATTTTTTTTTTTTTTTTTATAGTGTATACCTCACAAGAGTCCCAACTGCTCCCGTCTGGAGCCAGTGAGACTATGGCATCCCCAATTGGGGGATGTTGTGAGGCTGAAGGTAAGTGGGGAAGGGAAAGAGGAAGGTGGGGAAGTACCTGGCTATTCAGATCTAGTCACTAAACACGGCTAAAGCCATTTGGAGCAACGTTTCAATTCTGAATGGTGGTCTTACACCAGGGCGATACTGGTAGTATCTTCCACTCTGGAACGTGCCGCAAATATACTATATATTATTTTAATTAATTAATTGTGAAATAACACAAATTAATCAAATAAAATTTATTTGCGCACGCCGGGTTCGAACCCGCGACCTTCGGAATGGCAGTCCAATGCGTTACCACTGGACTATGCCGGCCGTCAGAATGGATGGCATCATAATGACGTGTCATAAATGTATGAATGACATCATAATGACGTCATTATAATAAAAAAAGTAGATGAATACTCTATTATATGAGATGAAATCAGACTTTTAAGTGATGAGTGCCATTTTGACGGCCGGCGTGGTCTAGTGGTATACGCTTTTGACTACAGATCCGAAGGTCGCGGGTTCGAACCCGGCGTGCGCAAATAAATTTTATTTGATTAATTTGTGTTATTTCACAATTAATTAATTTAAAATAATATATAGTATATTTGCGGCACGTTCCAGAGTGGAAGATACTCTCAGTATCGCCCTGGTGTAAGACCACCATTCAGAATTGAAACGTTGCTTGAAATGGCTTTAGCCGTGTTTGGTGACCAGATCTGAATAGCCAGGTACTTCCCCACCTTCCTCTTCCCCATCTCCCTCCCCTCCCCAATACCCTCAGCCTCACAACATACCCCAATTGGGGATGCCATAGTCTCACTGGCTCCAGACGGGAGCAGTTGGGACTCTTGTGCGGTATTACTGTAAAAAAAAAAAAAAAAACTTATTAAAGAAAGTTGGGTAAAAAATTTTTTTGCTGTGAATTTATAAAATGTATTGATAAAAATGCAGGGATTGACTAAAATAAGGAAACATCGCTAACGATGCTAACACCTAAGCCAAACCCCTGCGGTAAAAAATTGTAATTTTTGTCAATGTCATCCAAAATCAGAAAAATGCGTACACGTGTATGCGTGATCGACACTAAAAACTGATAAAATGCGTTCACATCAACGATATAGGAAGGTGGGTTAGTTTCTTTTTCAAGATTTCCATTCATTCATTCATTCAAAATGAAATCGAAATGCATATGGATTTATTTAAAACTGAATCACTTTGTATTCTGTTTATCCAAAATAATCTATATGTTTTGAAACCAATCTTTAAAAATCTGTTTTTTTGATTAAATAGTCGTGAATACTGAATGATTTATTTCATAAGGTTAATTTTACATTCATAATTATAATACTAAAACATAACGAGAAATTACAACGTGGAAAATAGAGATAGAAGAATATTATCATAAGTGATTACAACATAAAGATATGAAATATCTCTAAAAGTTGTATCATTGCAAAAGCATAGCAAAAAGATTGCCTTATTTTTGTGAATTTGTCGGCTGAGAACTTCAGAGGAAGCTACAAGCCAAAAATGTGTAAATTCTTGGTATACCTTATATGGTAGGTAATAGGCATTAAAATCGCTTAACAAACGAAGTCTAGAAAAGTTCGATTTCAAGCAAAAAACTGGTTTTTACTTATTTGGTAAATAATTTTATAAGAAAGCAAAAAAGTTAATCAAGTGAAACTGTCACAGATAATCTTAGCTACAAAACTGTATTTTTTAAAAGTTGTTTCCTTTATGCGTTCATACATTTCTATTGAAAAAATATTTTTTGTAGTAGTTTGCATTTATATTTTTTATTGAGTAATTTATTATTTTATTTGTATTCTACTCGAAGGAAGCGATAGGAAAACCTTCAATTTAACTAAAGCATATTTTTTGGTTTTCATAATGTACACTAATTCGTTATAAGAATTTATCAAAATTGTGATTTGGCATTAAGCTTCGCCTTAAATGTCTAACAATAGGCACTTTTTCCAACTTTAGGGTTTTAAAAAATCAGGGTATTGTATCTTTGGAAGGAATCGTTATAATGCAATCAATTTATTTATTCAAAATACCCAATTTTTATTGTTGAGACAAAACTGTGGATACTGATAGAAACAATAGCTAAACTCCAAGAAGTTGAGTTAGTCGAGTTACTTAAAATCTGCTGTTAGAACAATAATTAACCTACATACTCTGCCGACGACTTACAGTTTGAACTCAACTACAAAATTTAGGTCTCCGCACAACTTTAGTTGCGGCGACAGTTAGAAACTATTAAAAAACCTCGCGTGTGCACCTCCATAATTATCCATTATATCGTAACTGTTGCCCGCAACTAAAGTCACCAAGACTTCGTCAATTGTTTCACTTCAACTTTTTTTCTGCTGCTCTACATACCTTTCACTATCTCACAACACCAACTAGTCGATGATCATCTTAAAAAGATAACACTGAAATGACATATGCCAATGTAACACATCGTCCATAGATCTTCCCGAAGTGTAGTTATTACTTATTATACAATATCAAGCGTTGAATACATAAAGCGAAGTGGGCCTACCTTATTTTAGTGGAATTTTTAGAATATTATATTATTATGGATGCCATTTGGGAAAGATAATTGCATCACATCTGAGGCGTGCGGGGGGAAAGTGGGGACAAACGGAGCAAAATTTATTAAAATATTCAAAAAATTATAATACACACGGAGAAAAATGAGTTTTGCTAATTTATCAAGAATCTCTTCAAATTATTGGTAATCTGGTTAAAAACAGGGATGCAGGCCTTTAAGGAACTAACATTTTCGTATGTCATCATTACATAATATTAAGACGAATTTACATAAAGTTTATCAGGAAACGACTTGCATTCCCGTTTTTTACCAATTATTTGAAGAGATTCGTAATAAATTAGCAAAACTCATTTTTCTCCCCGTATCATTAACGTATGCATATTATATTTTATGGTTGTTCATTATAAAATTTGCTTTATGTATAGGGTTCAGTATATTCATAAGGTATTTATGGGTCATTATAATATTATATTTAAAGCTGAAATAGAAAAGGTGGTTCAGAATTCGATCGGAAAAATACTTCTAATAACGTGGTGTTATACTTAATTAATTTCTTTTATTTTTATCATTTTTTATTAACAGTAATTTGTGAACCTTTTAATAATATGTCTACACACTTGTATTTTTACTACGAAGTATTAATATTACCCAAATTTAGGTAGGTTATTTTAATGAATTATAATTAATTATACATTAAAATATTTTTTTTAAATCTTTAAATATTGACTAAATGGTGAGATCTAGTTGGATTAATTGGCTTTAAACCGCAATAATCAGTTAATAAGGTATGTTATTAATTTAATCGAATGGTTGAATCGAAAACCGAACACCTGGGATCTCCATCGCTTGAGTAGTTAGTAATCATTTTATGGATTTTTTTTAATCATTGATTTTTTAAACTGTTACGATGAAGCAGTCTGATAATTGTTCAGTGTTTACGTTAGTTTTTAGGGCAACCGTTTCTCAGTGAATTGCTTCAAATTATTCGGTTAACCGTTTTCCCCTATTATCCCCATTTTCAACAGTCTCGATCATGCCGGTTTGCGACTTAATTTGCCATCACACTCGCACCCGTCAAAATGCCTACCGCCGCGTCAGAAAGAGATAGCAAAGTCTGCGAGGTGATCTCTGGTACTTAACCGATTACACAATAACTTTCTTTTTACAGAAAGATTGAGGTTTGACACCAATATGGCGGATACTAACTCCAAAAGGCGAGCTAAATTATAACATGTGTATTTATAAATCACCACATTTTTTATGTTAATTATTAGATAATCATAGTGGATTAACCCTGTGATAAGATTGTAAAAAAATGTTACTTACGTACATAACTTAGTAACACGCATTTTAAAAGAATGTTTATTAAATTATACCGTTAAATACCGAACTCTACAGCTTGACATACTTATATCTGCAGGTGGCCGGTAGGAACTAACGAATGGCGCGTTTCTACCTCGAATATACTCTAGATCAAAGAATATAAGAAAAATATCAGTAATACGGGCTTTCTATGCCATAGAACGGCTGATAGAAATAGAAACCCAATGTTGAATCAACTTTAACTATTCCATTCTATATAGAATCGACCATAGAATAGAGTAAGTGTAAACGCGTAACAATTCCTTTCATTTTGTAAACGGTTCTTTCTATGAAATAGATCGTAGAATAGATGAGATGGGATCTCAGCTAAGCCGACTATTTTAAACATTTTTCCTGTCAATGTCACTTTCGGGTTTCATGCAGAATCACATATTTATTATATTTATTTCTATTAGAATTTACAAAAAAATCATTCCTACAGTAGACTTACATTGGAATCAAACACTAAAACTAAAAGCAACAGAAGACATAAACACTCTTAAATACTGGTTTGACATAAACTTACTATCTCTAAATAGCGAAAAAACTCCCGTTATATCATTTGCAATAAAATCAAATGACGTTCCACAAAATTTTGACATAATTATACATGCCAATTTAAAAAAAAATTAAAAAAGTACTATAAACTGTTCCATATTGAAAATTTCAAATAAAATTAAAATTTAGGAATAATAATAGACAAAAACCTAAACTGGAAAGATCAAATCAACCATAACATCAGTCTACCACGCTTTAGTACAATCAAATCTCCAATACACTGCAATCAGCTGGGGAGCTGCAAACATAAAACAAATCTACTCTCTGTTGAAATTGTGCGACGTCTAATTATAAAAAAAACTCAAATAATAAAAGAAAACAAAATCACAGCTTTTTAACTGAAAGTCGTACTGGTCGAAAACATATATTTCCAACACAAAAATGTAACACCACTTTTGCTCAATATCATTACATATATCCATGGAAAAAATACTTCAACAGCCTACCCGAAAATATCAGAACAATATAAAATGATAAACGCCTACTAAAAGCAATTAAAGAGAAGTTCAATGTAAAAATACCAAAATGATTAAACTATCTATCAATTAATTATAAATTTTAATATTCATAATTACAAACACTAAATATTCTTCATCTTGATGCTCACTACTCTTCTAGACATACTCTTCTAGACATTTTCTAAGAGGAACATTGTAAAATCAAAAGCAGTGAAAACTAATTGTATGAATTATTTTAGTTAAAATTATTGATTATACTTTGTAAATTGATTAATTATTTGATAAAGATTTATAAAAAAAATGGAATCTCCCCATGCTAGTAGATACGTACAATGTTGTTGTTCCGACTTTAGCCAAGAATCAAACCAACGAAAATTTTTCAGTTGTATAAAATTTTAATAGCTACTTACATTGCAAATTGATACGATTATTGTTAAATGAGCATCTCAATTGTAAGAGTTTTGTCATTGGATTTATTTAATTAAAAATAATTCACGCGAATGTTCAAATTTACCGGGTAATATTTCGCTACAAAATAATTTCAGCGAATTTCTGATTTAAAAAGTTGTCAGCCCTGGCACTGGCAAGCATTTTTACTAACACCGCCGTGTTTTCATTCGTAAACTGTCAGTTGTTTGAGGTTAAAAGTTAAATTGTTTATTATTTACCATTAAAGATGGAAAAGTTAAAGCCGTTAATCAACAAGCGTGGAGTTTTGAAAGCGAAATTGACAAGGTTTAATGATATTTTTAAGACACTCGATAAAACGGAACTAGAATTACGTTATCAAAAGGTCGAAAAATTGTTAGATGACTTTGAAAAAATTCAATCTCAAATCGAAGAACTTTCGGATGACGAGGCAGAAAACGTAAGTCAACGTGAATCCTTTGAAAATCAATATTTCTCTGTACTTGCATTAGCAAAAGGTTTATTGAATTCAGTAAATCATGAAAAATGTGAAATTAAATTACCAACTTTGAAACTTATTGAATTTCATGGTGAAATTACTGACTATGCTAAATTCGCTGAGACCTTTAAAGCACTAGTTCATGAAAATAATACGTTAAACAATTCTCAAAAATTCTTTTATTTACAATCGTGCCTTAAAAAAGACGCAGCTAAATTGATTGCCTCCTTGACCATATCGCACGACAATTACGAATCTGCGTGGCAGATACTGCAGGAACGGTACGCGAATAAAAAAATAATAGTTCATAGGCATGTTGCATCCTTATTTCAGTTAAAAGATATGAAACAAGAATGTCCAGTCGCGTTAAGGCATATTATTGATCAGGCTAATATAAATTTAGAAGCGTTAAAAAATCTAGGATTACATGTTGATTCCTGGGACGCGATTATGATATATTTAATATCTAATAAATTGGATGGATCAACTCGTAGATTTTGGGAAGAGCAGCCAATAAATGGTGCACTCCCAACGTTGAAAGAATTTATTACATGTCTAACCAAACGTGTTGAGGTACAGGAGTTCGCAAATTTGCAAGAAAAAAGGCCTACCTACAAGAATGTTACAACACGTGATGATCGCAAGAAAGATTTGTCTGTCTCATTGATAGCAAACATACACGGATGCATCCTATGTAAAGAAAATCATCCAGTGTATTATTGTAAAAAATTTCTCAAATTAAATATCCAGGGAAGATTAGAATTTTTAAGAAAGGCCCGAGCCTGTTTCAAATGTTTGAGGGTAGGACATTTTACACAAGATTGCAAAAATAAATTCAAATGTAAAATCTGTGCAAGTGATCAACATAATACTTTGATACATGTTAATGAATTAAATAGTGAAAACACAAATGAAGAGGCACACAGCTCGACATCAGTGGCAAATCATACGGTGTTAAATAAAAATGAAAAGATAATTTTATTATCTACAGCGATCGTGAATATCGTAGGTAGCGACAACCGTTTACACAAAGCGAGGGTATTATTGGATTCAGGCGCCCAATCGAATTTCATAAGAGAGAGTTTTGCAAAAAAATTAGAATTAAAAACAAAAAAAATAAATACGCCGGTGTCTGGAATACAAAATCGCATCACACATATCAATCGAAGAGTTACAATTGACATGTTAGCAGTGAATAGTGATTATAATAAGAAAATTTCTTGTTTAGTATTGCAGGCTATAACAACCGACCTACCCCAAATGACCTTCAAGAAACAAGAGTTGAAGATAACATCTGGCTTGCAACTAGCGGATAAGGATTTCAATGTCACGTCTCCAATTGACATCCTGTTGGGTGCGGAAGTTTTTTGCGAAATAATGAATAATGATCGAATACGCTTAACGGAGGGCGGGCCAACTATTCAAAGGACTGAACTCGGTTGGATTGTTTCCGGAGCGATCGACATCATCACTAAAACAAGGCCAGTATCAATTAATTGTAATCTAGCCATTAATAAAATAGGTAACCAGATGGAAAGATTCTGGAAACTAGAAGAGGTGGATGCCATGAAACCTCAGAATTTTGAAGAAAAGGCTTGCGAAGTCAACTTTACAGAGTGTCATAGTAGAGACACGGAGGGCAGATTTACGGTAGCCTTACCAACCCGCCCTTGTATAGACCAACTAGGGAGTTCTTTGTCAATGGCTGAAAAAAGGTTTCATACATTGGAAAGAAAATTTTCCACCAATAAAGAATTGAAATGTCAATATAGCATGTTTATGAGAGAATATTTACAATTGGGTCATATGGAAGAGTGCCGAAAATCCGAATGCGATGAGAAATCATATTTTTTAACACATCATGCGGTGATGAAGGAGTCAAGCACCACTACTAAAGTTCGCGTGGTGTTCGATGGATCGGCAAAAACATCTTCTGGTATTTCCCTTAATGATGCTCTGATGGTCGGACCTAACATACAAAAGGATTTAAATATGCAAATTTTACATTTCAGAAAACATCCTGTAGTCATAACTGCGGACATAGAGAAAATGTACCGTCAGATAAACGTGCAGGAAAGCGACCGCAATCTACAGAAAATTGTTTGGCGCTTTTCACAGGATGAGGATTTGAAGCATTACAAGCTAAGGACAGTGACTTATGGATTAGGACCGTCATCTTTCCTGGCGACAAGATGCCTGAAGCAAATAGGTATTGAAAATAGACTTTCATTTCCTATAGCAAGCAATGTCATTGAAAACGACTTTTACATGGACGACCTATTAACGGGAGGAAATGACGTTGAATCGTGCCACCTTCTAAAACAACAGGTAATCAGTTTACTAAAATCTGCAGGGATGAATCTAAGAAAATGGAGATCGAACGTGGCAGAATTATCTTCCGAACCAGGTCAAGATATGCAAGGATTGATATCTAAAGAACCCCAAGAAGAAAAAATACTAGGATTAATCTGGAACAGTGAGTTTGATTACTTTTCATATTATGTAGTGAAAAAACCAGTATGTACCGTACAAAGCAAACGGCGGATATTGTCAAGTATCGCCTCAACGTTCGATCCTTTAGGACTGCTAGGACCAGTAACGGTTGTAGCAAAACTAATTATACAGAGATTATGGATATCTAAGACTTCCTGGGACGAAGAAATACCCCTGGGAATATTAAAAGATTGGGAAAATTACATGAAAAATTTATCTCAAATAAACCTGTTGAAAATAAAGAGAAGAATCTTGTGGGGTCAAAACGGCCTACAAATCCATGGTTTTTGCGACGCATCGGAAAAGGCCTACGGAGCCTGTGCGTATCTAGTATCCAGGGACGCCGAGGGTAAGATGCACTCTCAGTTAATATCTTCCAGGTCCAGGATAGCGCCATTAAAAAACATATCCCTGCCAAAATTGGAACTTTGTGGTGCGGTGCTGTTAACGAAATTATTAAAAAACATCAAAGAAGCGCTCAACATGGTTGAGGTGGATACATACTACTGGTGTGACTCTACCATCGCACTATGCTGGATAAGAGGACAGCCAGCTAGATGGAATACCTTTGTGGCCAACAGGGTTGCCGAGATACAAGAGTCCGGCGATCCCGCCCATTGGGGACATGTTTCATCGCAGGAAAACGCCGCTGATATTTTATCAAGAGGAGTTACAGCAAACAAACTATTACAAGCAGATATTTGGTGGAAGGGTCCAGATTGGCTAATAAGAGAGGCCGATCGCTGGCCGAAGCCAGAAAATTCCTGTATAAATCCTCCAGAGATAAAAACCAAGGCGGTATGCGTGTCTACTAATGTCACGGAGTGGGACATCTTTTCAAAATTTTCCTCTCTCAACAAGCTAAAGAGAGTAACTGCATATATATTGCGTTTCTTTAATAATTGTAACACAAAAAACTGTAAATTAACCGGGAGGTTAAGCGTGCCGGAGCTGGACAATACATTGCATCGTCTAATAGCAATAATTCAACGCTACCATTTTAAGGATGAGTTCAGGGCTTTGAGTAATAAATGTTCACTGGATAAACGTAGCGTTATTTTGTCGCTTAATCCATTTATAAATAATGGATTAATTTGTGTCGGGGCAGGCTAACAAAGGCGAAATATTTATCATACCAGCAACGACACCCAATAATTTTACCAAAAAATAATAAGTTAACAGAATTAATTATTCGACATCTTCATTATGTACATTTACATGCAGGGACACAAACTTTGTTATCTCTAGTGAGATTACAGTTCTGGCCGATTGCCGGAAAAACCTCTGTTAAGCAAATATTACATAAATGTATAGTATGTTTCAGAAAAAATCCAGTAACCAGTCAAGTTATCATGAGTGACTTGCCGGAAAACAGAATAACACCTAGCAGGCCGTTCGAGGTTACCGGGATTGATTACGCAGGTCCTATCATGATGAAAAGCGGTATCACCACGAAGGCTCCATTGGTGAAATCTTATTTATGCATTTTTGTTTGTTTCTCAACGAAAGTTGTGCATTTGGAACTGGTAACGGACCTCACCACTGACAACTTTTTAAATTGTTTAAAACGTTTCATTGCGCGGAGGGGCAAACCCTTCAAAATATATTCAGATAATGCGACCAATTTTAAGGGAGCATATAATCAACTGAGAGAATTGTATGATAAGTTAAAGAAATCTGATGACAAGATTCAAAAATATTTAGCTGATTTGTCAATACTGTGGGGATTTATTCCACCACGGTCACCGAATTTCGCTGGACTCTGGGAAGCAGCAGTGAAATCCGCCAAATATCATTTAAAAAGAATAACCGATAATTCAAGTTTAACCTTTGAACAATTATATACTTTATTGTGTCAGGTAGAATGCTGTTTAAATTCACGTCCGCTCACTCCTCTGTCCAACAATCCGACTGACCTGAATCCTTTGACTCCAAATCATTTCCTGATTGGCGGAGGGATAGCTTCTATCTCTGAGAAGGATGTTCGGGAGATACAATATAATCGATTGAATCAATATCAAAAATTAAATGCACTGATTCAAACATTTTGGTGCAGGTGGAAACTGGAATATCTTGCAGAATTACAAAGACGTACCAAATGGAAGGAAGACAAGGGCCTCAGGACTATTGAAAGGGACGACATGGTCATACTAAAGGAGGACAACCTGCCGCCTAATATGTGGAAACTAGCCAGGATCCTAGCTACTCACCCTGGAGCTGACGGGAAAGTGCTGGTGGTTACCCTCAAAACCGCACAAGGAACATTTAAGAGACCTATCAGCAAAATATGTTTATTACCCATGGAAAGGGATTCAAGCATTGCTACAGGGACGCCCGATGTACCCCCCGGACTGAATAAATAAGTTCCTGCAGTCATAAAAAGGAGAAGAATTAGCAACCTACCTGAAGGATGACCTTGGACCATCAAATTTTTGCTAGCAGTCATAAAAAGGAGAAGAATTAGCAACCTACCTGAAGGATGACCTAGGAACATCGAATTAACTTATTCATATTATGATTCTCTTATTTTAGAACTTTTTGTTCATATTCATCTCATGATTGTTTTTCAAATTAATTTGTCCATATTTATATTATGTTTATTTTTCAAATTATTTTTTGTTTATATTATGGTTATTTAAAAAAAAAAATTTTTTTTGTTTATGTGTAGAAAAAAAAAATTCTTCCGTGCTGTGGCAGCATGTTCCGACTTTAGCCAAGAATCAAACCAACGAAAATGCCACCTGTATCTGTATTGAGTAATTGAAATATCCGACAGATGTCTCCCTTAAGGGCAATAATTGTGATTATGTATCAATACATTCAAATGAATTAGTTTATAAATAGGCTTGCAAGCCCATTTTCTTTCTCTTCTCTCTCTAAATAACGGATCAATAACAACAATGAAATAATTACGGAATTCGAGGATGGTCATTTTTTGTTACCAGTGATGTGTGTTCTAAAGAATAAAACTTATCAATTATATTTAGTAGTATCATTAATTTAACGAGGCCAATATTATAACAGTTGTTATAAAAACGGTGTTTAAATATTGAAAATGGTAAAATTTTAGGATATTGCATAATTACCCACCTAATTTTTTGATGTGCGCTCCGACAAATTGAGGATGAATTTGTTATTGGAATTTCCTTTGGAATCATAAGGAAAGTCTCTAAATATGACAGAAATTCACTTTAATTATTTATCATATATCGCAATGATATGTGGCGAGCTATAAATATTTACATTTATTATTTAAATATAAATAAAATATTTAATAATAGGTAATTTCATCTTAAATATTTATAGTGTGCTGAAAAAATTCCATTTATATCATCTAAGTCATGTTAGTTCTTAGCACAAAGGGGATTTTATTTTATATAAATACCTTAAACAGACGTAATGCCCAAATCTTACATACATAACTGAATTATTTTAAATAAAACAATATAAAAAACTACAATAATATAAAACTATACATAGTCATAATAAAATAATACATAGTCACTTATTCAAAAAAACCCAATTTTGTTTCTTTAAAACAAATATATAATATTCAATAATTAGTCGCTTGAAATATCAATTTATATATATTGAAAATATCCCCCGGGTAAAAATAAACATTATTAATTATTTATTATTTTTACTCGGGAGATATTTTTAATTTTTATTGATATTTCAGGCGACTAATTATTGTTTATAATTTTTTGTTATCCTTTGTGCTATGCATACAACTTGTCTTATAAACATTAGTTTATCATTAAAAAATAATAATATTTGATAAGTCAAAAATATTTCACAAATAAATGAAGATTATATGTCTCGACGCCATCTAGTGAGAAATTTAGCACTAAGAAAGCCTTTCCTACAAAAATAAAATTGGTTGAAAAAATACAGGTGGAAAAAATATAATAAGCAGTAATTGTTTATTGAGGTACTAGTACATATTGAATCATTTGGCGTGTTGCAAATAAGCCAACATTGCTCTGTGGTTTCAGAGCACCTGACCGGATATCAGAAGACACGGGTTCAATTCCCGTTGGGGGCATTTATTTTCACTCGGGAGATATGTTCAATTTGTATTGATATTTCAGGCGAGTAATTATTGCTTATAATTATTTGTTATCCTTTATGCTATGCATAAAACCTTGTCTTAAAAACATTACTTTATCATTAAAAAATAAATATATATTCAACTGCTTCCAATCGTTTGGAACCAGTGACACTATGGCATCCCCAATTAAGGTATGTCGTGAGGCTAAAGGTAGAGAGGAGGGGAAGAAGTTGTGTGAGAGGAAAGTGGGAAAGAACCTGGCTGTTCAGATCTGGTCACCAGACACGGTCAAAGCCGTTTCAATTGTGGATAGTATCTTCCACTCGGGAAAATGCCGCATATATGCTATATATTATTTTTAGAGGAGTAAATTGTGAAATAACCCAAATTAATTAAATACAATTAAATTGCGCACGCCAGTATTGAACCCGCAACCTTCGGGTTGCTAATCGAGAGCCTTACCACTCGACCACGGTAACCTAACTTAACATTATTATTAAAGTTATATTCTAGGCAAATATAAAAAAGAAAGTGTTGGCTATGAGAGAGTGAAACATGAAATGGGTCAATTCCATTAGAAATTAAATTGGTCAATTGACTAGAAATATCAAATATCCGATCACTTCATGAATCTTCCAGATACTTTGAAAATGTAGAAAAAAAGCTTTTTTTTTGATCAAAAATTGATTTTTGTTAATAGTACAATAATTGAATAATTATTAACACTGAATATTTTCAATTTTTAATGATTTTTTTATTCATGTACAAAAAAAATCCCAGTGAAATTTAAATATTCTCTTAATTGGTTCTAGTAATTTAACGGCAATTGATTTAACTCCTCACGGTAATTTGTTCGATTTTGGGAACAAAAAGCGATTTGTTGGCTTTTCGGAACTGCTCATATATCGTACTCATAAATCGTTGTTTCTCCCTTACCGCCATAGTTAGAAATATGAACTAAATGGTATAAGAAAGAGAAAATACTAACTTTTGTATTCAGATATAGAAGTTAACCACTGAATAATTAAAATAAACACCTCCATGAAACTAATTTATGAAACTTTGTGATTTTTTTATAAACTATTTTTATCGGAAACGACAAAAAGTGAGATTGTAGTAAAGTTTATAATACATTTGTCTGATAAGATATGTGTTTTTTTCGTTATCATTAATTTTAGTAACGAAAAAACGTAAGGTGAGCCATTTTAAAAACTTTTTTATGATTGATTAGAAAATGTGAGTTTATTTGTAAGAATGAAATTACCTTTCAAAAACAGATTTTAGTTTTCGGATATGTTCAGAAATATCTCATTTTATTGAAAGGCAAACATTTTTCCGACTTTCTGACAGCATCTCTAAAAAACATAACGGTCAATATGCCAGAGGCCTGAAGGGTTAAGCAATGTTACTGAGATTATCATATAAAACTTCAAATCCTTTTCGCAGTCTGGTTTACGAATTATTATTACAATAAACACTGTTAGAATAATCAATGGATAAATAAATAATTATTTGAAATTAAAAAAAAATTTAAATCAGTAAATTGAAATCCTAAGTTAATCTTACAATTCGGGAGGTGGGTTTGCTAGAACTTTCTTAATTTAAATATATATATATATATTTATAAATAAGTAACTGCAATGTTACAGTGGTAGGTTCAAGTAATAGGTTACTGGGATTGTCCTACAGGTTATTGCATAACGCTCGGACCGAAGCCTTTATGTGATAATAACGTGTTATTTGTACCAGCAACTTGTTACCTGTTATCAAACGGATACTTATAATAGGTAGGCTCTATTGCTTGTGATACTTTCTCCGTGGCACACTTATTCTACGGGTAATTTACATCTGGTGATAGACCAGTTCTCTTATTAGCTATAATGGAGCTGCGAATTTAAATTAAGGAAACTTGACGAGGTTTTGTTTTTTTTAAACTTTGAAAAGTTTAAAATGAATTTATTTATTGAAGACATTACATTACCTAGGACTAATATAATAGAAAGATGAAAATTTCAATTTTTATTATAGATAAATTCTTGGTGGAATTTCATTATATTAACTCAGTCAAAATAGTTGCACAATATTTTTTTACGGAGAGCATCTCAAGTCATTTAAGAGGAACGGTTGCTGGGCTTTTTTCATTTAAAACTTACATTTTGATAAGAGGCAAAATACACAACAAACTGAATAAAATTTTTTTAGTCAAAAATCTTTTTTGTGGTTTTTTTATTTTTGTTTTAAATTATGATATATATAGGCTATTAAAAAATTCGAATTTGCATAATTTTGTGAGTTGATTATAATTATTGAAAAAAAATTTGCCTTATTAACTTTGCTAGTATAGTGTAAAAAAAACATAAATAATATGTATTTTTCAATGGTGAATTTTTAATATTTTGAATATATGACACATTTGTGTTACAAAGTAAATCAGTCGTATGTAATTTAAATTAACGCCCATAAAATTTGTTTTCTTAATCATTTTTATTTCTAATTTCTAAAAATATAAATAAAATCCCATAAATAAAAATTATAATTAAAAATTATGTTTTATTCAGAAGATGTAGATCTTGTATGGATATGAGCTACATTTTGAGAAAAAAAAATATTTCTGTTTGGTTAAGTATTTTGGCTTGAAATAAAATTTTTAATTTTGTAATGAAAAATAGATTTTTGCTGGTTTGGTGATTTTATAATCAAAAACAACAGTAAATAAAGTAGCAATATCTATCCTAGATTTGTGATACATTTTATGACTAAAATTTTTTTTTGCATATGCATATGTTAGGTTTAGTCACAAAAGTTAATTGAAAGATCAAATTGAACAATGGTAATTCTTATTGCTCATCAACAATATATTCTTTACACATAACAAAATGGCGATATTGACTTTGTTATTTATCGGTTAGCTGTGATTTTAAACACCATCGAATGAATTTCCTGAGAAAAAATGGATTGGCTAATACGTCACCTTTCTTTATAAAGGTCTTTTAAAGGCCACAGGCCATTACATAAAAAACATTCCAAAATCCTACATCGACATCATTTAGGTATCTATAAACATATTCTAGCGAAAAAAATGTTGATGTGTTAACATCTTTACTTGCGCTATTCGTAAAACAATTAAAAATGAGATCTCTGAGGCGTATGTGTAGTAAAACCAAAGATATTAGAAGAACGAGATGTTCTATGCGCAGTTCATACTGAGCGGAATTGTTTTGCCGAGTGTCGCCGGTTTTGTTCACCAATACTACTGCACACCTTCGCTTGCGCTAAGGTATCCGCACTAATACATAGAACAGATTTCTGTGCGTACACGTCCCGATACCGTTCAAAGTACCCTAATTAGGTAGTACTCCGGCTACGGTCCGGCGGCCAACATAGCATATCTCGTTCTTCTAATATCTTTGAGTAAAACTTTGTATGATTATGTTAAAAACGTGGATATCCGTAAATAATGCAAGGCTGAAACACATTAGCGTAATGGTTAAGAGTAAGAAAATAACGCGTAGATGGTTTGGATTAAACTTGTAGAGCGGGTGAACAAAAAATTAGTTGATGAAGCAGTTGGGGACGACCGAGGAAGACATGGCACGATCAAGTGAATCAAATCCTGTGGAAGTATATAAGGGAGTCTGGTCGTATCAAGTGTTATAATAGCAATGCGAATGAGACGATGCTTTATCAATGCGAACGAAGCATGGAGTGTATGCTGAAACAGAGTCTTGAGACGGTATATCCTCGCTGCCTACCCCTACGGGGAAGCAGCATGATGGTTAGTTAGTTAGTTAAAAATAATAACAAAGTAATGAAATCCGTTACATTCACACAAATAAGTATAATAGGTAACCCAGAGGTTTACCCAAATTAACATTTTGTTAAAATTTAATATTTTTTACATTTAAAACTGTGTATTCTAATGAGTGGAATATACTCTCAGTGACAGAAACCTTACTCGAAATCGCTTTTTCCGGATTTGGTAACCAGATCAAAATATCAGGTACTTTCCCACCATTCTCATATCCTTCCCTTCCCAACTACCTTCAGCTTCACAACATACCATTATTAGGGATGCCATAATCTCACTGGCTCAAGAAGATTGAGACTCTTGTACGGTTTCACACATAATCAAAAAAAAAAAATATATATATATTTATATATATAAATAAATAAAAACAATCCAAGTACATAGTTCAAAGCAATGGTTTAGAAGTATGACATGGAGTTAAATGGACTAAGTTCTAACATAGGACACTACACATTTTGCAATAGTTTGCACCGTTTCTAGGGACTTTTGATGACCAAAATTTGTCAAAATGTATGTATTTTTTCTTCTAAATGCTGTATAAAACATAGGGAATTTTCAAAAAAACCAATACCACCTTTATCGTAAAAATCGAATAAAATTACTCCATACACAACAATATATAAATATAAATGTCCCGTTGGCGTCATGTATTTTTTATCAGGAGATTTTTTCAATGTGGATGAGTGTTTCAGGCGAACAATTATTGCTTATAAAAATAATAAATAGAATATTATTATCTTTACAGAAATACTCAGTGCGATTCTAAATGTACCTAATATATCGTATTTTTTCTTTTTTTTTGCATGGAATTGAAATCGTAGAATCCATACGTATATGTATCTCAAGATATCAATAACACTATCTGAAAAATGTAATGTATGTAGATACAATGATTAGTAGGAGTATGATACATATCTGGAAGTTGACACTCAAATCAGAAGTGCTACCGATTTTATTACGACAGCCACTAAGGCCAGTTTTTGCACAAAAGTTATTTGCGTGGCGATTGTTATCTTTTCATGACGATAATTATGTTAGACTCAATATGCAAATACGAGTATATCGCAGTGATAGAAGAAAACATAATAAAAATATAAATACATGACAAACACTGGGAACTCCACCTGGGTTTGTACAGAAATAATATTTGTTCTTTGCAGATGAAATTATTTTTTCTAATTGAATTATTAACACAAATATTGAAAAAGCAACAAGCGTCTTTTCACGTATTTAAAAAGACACCAACAGCCTTAAAGAAAAACCACTTCACACTCGTTAAACGGTGTTTTTGTTACACATTTAGATAGATCGTAAAAGTTTATATTTGAGTTGGTACTAATAAAAAATACCTTTAACTGGACGTTTTCCGCAGACTGACACCTGAAATTCCGCTCTTCAAAAAACTTATTTCGGACACATTATCCCTTGATTACTTCAAGGTTTTACATCAACTCCACATAGTTTAAAGTTAATTTCCCTCATGGCCTATGTCATGTTTGGGGATGCCGTGTGGTGGCTTTATGAGAACAAAATGACCCTCGAAATCACTCTACAGCCCAAGAACACAAGAAAGCCCAGCGCAAAATTTTACAAATATAGGGTTGGCACATGCTCCGAGTAGGGTGAATATAATTCAGTAATTTCATTTGATAATTTTGAAAAATTACTCGACATCCAATTTTAATCATTTTCATAAAAGATTTACGGCCTGTATAATCTGATCCACCAATCATCATTGATTCAATGCAGATGCATCAAAGAAGAGATTCACTTTCCTTTAAATGCGCGTATCAATAAATAGTCAATCATAAAAACTTATTTCATAAAACTAGATCATTAACAATATTTAAAATAATTTTAATATGAAGTAATAAGCAAATTGCACGATTTTCCGAGATGATGCAGGTCATACAGAATTCTGTGATAACCGGGTAATATTATATTTTATTATAGCGTACAGGATATTATTTTAATAATATCACAGAATGTTATTGCATTGCGTTCTATCTGACTTTAAAAAAAATATATATATGCATTCAAGAAATGAAGTGTCACAGTGTATCTCAAATCAATTTTCGTGCAATTAAGACCATCAGTATTTAGCCCAATTAGTGTTTTAAATGAAATGAGAAGGTATATTTTTCGTGAGATTTAGATCAAGGGACCAAACTAACTTTAGCCAATGGAACTGTAGCATTGATCTTTGGTGGACGTAGTATGTAGGTGATTATGATTTAAGATTTTCACGGCCAAAAGTATTTTTGTTATTTGTTTTTGGGATGTTATACCGTGTTGCGATAACTCCTTCTTTAGCCAACGTTTCGGACAGCATTGCAGTGTCCATCATCAGGGCAGATGTGTTATTTGAGGTTTGTGTTATAATGTGAGCTTATGTATAAGGTTGTGATACCGTGTTGCCAGCTCCAACCCTCTGAGCTAACATTAACGTATCATTTTTTTTATTTAAAGTGGTTTTCTTCGTTTAACTCTGGTGTAGCCGTCAATTACCGGATACCAAGAACTATTGAGCTTAGTTCCATCGTCTCTATTAATGTTTACGGGATTTTTATGAATTTCAATGGCTTCCGTAATCAGCCGTGCTCTATAAGTTTTGGGACTCCCCAGGATTTCAGGAACAAATCCAAAGTAATGCCCGGTGTCAATCAAATGCTCGGCAATTGCCGATTTGTCAAGGTGGCCGAGTTTACAAGCTCTGAAGTGTTCTCTTGGGCAACAGGACCCAGTCCTGCCCAGGCGCCCCCCGATAGGCCCAGCGTCGGCCTACGTGGCGCCCCCGAGGCCGCAGCAGCCGATGGAGACGGCTGCCCCCCAGGATGGAGGCTGGACGAGGCCGTCCAACCCCGTGAAGAGACCTATGTCCTCACGAGGACCACAACCGCTCCAGTGTGGCAACCGATTCCAAGAGTTGCCCGAGGTAAGCGAAGGCGCCGGCGCGCCGCGTATTAAGCGTGCCAACACTAATACATTTTTCTCCCCCGCAGGTGCCGGCAGGAGAGACTGCGTTCCCCCGGTTGTGATGACCCTGGGGAACATGACGCATTCCCAGATAACAGCCACGGTCCAAGGACATCTGGGAGCTGGCAAGCTTTTTACTTTTAAGTACAACAGGGGCGGCACGGCCAACATCTTCGTGCGCTCGATAGAGGACCATCGCGCCCTTACCAACGGGCTGCGAGCGGAGGCTCGCGGCTTCCACACGTTCACGGCCGAAGCCGAAAAAATGAAAAAGGCGGTAATCAAGGGCCTGCCGCTCGTTGAAGTGGAAGAAATCAAGGCAGATCTGGATTCAAAAGGATTCCCAGCAGCAAAGGTGGTTAAGATGACCGCCTCAATTGAGTATCCTTTGTATCTCGCTCACTTCAATAAGGAAGTCAACATGGGACAGCTGCGTGCGGCCGTCAAATACCTGTTCCACTGCCGCATTCGACTCCAGAAGCACAGGAGCAATCATTTTCAGCACGGCACCCAGTGCTACAGGTGCCAAGACTTCGGGCATGGGTCCCGAAACTGTTCACACACAGCAAGGTTTGTTAAATACTTACTGGAGCATGCTTCGGCAGAATGCCCCAAAAAGATGAGAGACGAGCCCGCCGCATACTGCAACTGCTCAGGCCCGCATCCCACCAACTACCGAGGCTGCCCCAAGCGGGTAGCGTACGTCGCCTCAATACAGCAGCGACCTGCCAGAAGGGCCCAACGCCCGCCGGCAGAACAGAACCCCAGTAGGCCACCTCCTCAGCCGAGGACGGATGGACGCACATGGGCCGACGTAGCTGGAGGCTCCGCCCCCGCCCAACAGCAGCGCGAGTCCGCGCCGCCCCCACATCCCCGCCCCCAGCCCCGCCCATAGCAGGAGCCCGTGCGCGCGTCCACCTCCTCAGAGGACAACCTGGACATCATGGCCCTGCTCCAAGGCCTCTTGAGGATGCGATCGCAGCTCGCCCGCTGCACATCAAGGGCAGATAAGCTCGTCGTCCTGATGGAGCTTCTAGAGACCCTCGATGTCTTATACCGAGATGGTGAAAGTCCTCGTATGGAACGCATGTAGCGTGCGCCACAAGACAGACGAACTGTTCGCCCTGGCAAAAGAATTAAACACCGACATTATTCTCCTATCAGAATCCCACTTGAATCCAAGCGTACCGCTGAGAGTGCCAGGCTTCGAGATTTATCGAGACGACCGACAGGAAAGATCAGGCGGAGGGACCGCAATATTCGTTCGACAATATATGACATCCACAAGAATCCCCACTCCAAAGTTGAAGTACGCCGAAGCCACGATTATCAAAGTCACCATAGAGGGTAGAGCGCATACCATCATCGCCGTCTACTGCACTAATGGAAACCTAGTGAGAGAAGACCTCAATAAATTGCTCAATCTGGGACCAATTGTTGTGATCGGAGGCGATTTGAATGCCAAACACAATTACTGGAATAACTACAGAGGTAATGCGAACGGAAAAACGCTCTTTACACACATGCAGACAAATACCTATTCGATAATGGCGTCCGACAGACCTACGCACTACTCGCAACTTTCTAGATATCCGAGTACATTGGATATCGTACTCGAGAAAAATGTAAAAACAATATCTTCACTGCGCACGCTAGACGAGCTGTCATCGGACCACCTGCTCGTGAGCTTCACTATAGGCGGCACAACTTCAAGGAACCCCAGAAAACAGCGCAATTATAAGGATGCAGACTGGGAAGGATTCAAAAAGGAAGTCAACGAACGAATTCATCTCACTTCGGGAACTCTGCGCTCGCCACAAGAAATCGACGCAGCTACAAGCACTCTCACAGAGATTCTTCAAACAGCACAAGACACACACATTCCTCTCAAAGAAGTAGATTCATACACGATCAAGCTTCCCGAACACGTCTTATCGCTCATCAAGGACAAAAATCGCTTGCGACGCATGTACCACCGCACGCGTGACGAATACTTCAAGACAGCGTACAACTGCCTGCAGAGGGAAATCAAGACCGAAATCGCAGAACTCAAGCGCGAACTTTGGGACAAAAAAGTCGCGTCGCTCACGCCGAAGGACAATTCCCTATGGAAAATGGCTAGCGCGCTGAGACATAAAGATTTCACAATCCCCCCGCTATCGAAATTGAACGGCTCAGGGACGGCGCTCTCGCTACAAGAAAAAGCAGACACACTCGCCGACGGGTTCGAGAGAGACATTACGCCGCTACAGACGGCCTTTCCAACCCGGTTACGGACCGGATCGTAGCTGATTGTCTACGAGACTTGAGCGAAGCAGAGCAGACAAACGCTGAAGATATTCATTTTGCTACGCCGAGCGAGATTGCGGTCACAATCAAGCGACTCAGAACGAACAAGGCGCCGGGAAGCGATCAAATTCACAACATTCTACTCAAACATCTCCCTCAAAAAGCCATCATCTACACAACAAAATTGTTCAATGCCTGCCTCATGACTGGGCATTTTCCCCAGATTTGGAAATCGGCGACCGTGCTGCCTTTCGCAAAGCCGAATAAAGATAGAACGCAGCCGACAAGTTACCGGTCGATTAGCCTATTATCTACGCTGAGCAAGGTATTTGAACAAATAACACTCAACAGGCTTGTCCCATACCACGACGACAACAAGACTTTGCCAGACGAACAGTTCGGCTTCAGAAAGAAGCACTCCACAACCCACCAATTAACCAGAGTAGCGGAATTTATCGCAAGAAAATTCAACGAACATCGCTTCACCGCCGCTGCACTCATCGACCTAGAGAAGGCATTCGACACCATTTGGATAGACGGGCTCGTGCACAAGCTGCACCGCACTGACACGCCCATATACCTAACGAAGTTGGTACAGGAATACCTAAAGAATAGATCGTTCAGAGTGTTCATAAGGAACGTGCTATCTTCAACGCGTGAGATTCCAAAAGGCGTGCCACAAGGAAGTTTACTGGGACCATTCCTCTTCATTCTGTTCACCTACGACATCCCCCGAGACGAGAGATGCAATCTGTCTATCTACGCAGATGACGTCAAACTTTACGTTTCCTCGCTGAAAGCGAATATGGCAGCTATTTACTTACAGAGAACGCTCGACGCGCTCGTAGAGTACTACAAAAAATGGCGCCTGAAACTGAACGAGGCGAAAACCGAAGCCATCATGTTCACGAGAAAACTTGTAAATAAAACACCTGACTTTAACATCGAAATGGGAGGACACAGCATTGAATGGAAAGATGAAGTGACATATCTGGGCCTGACCATGGACTCCCGCCTCAACTGGAAATCTCACCAAGCCAAGATGCACACGCGCACGCGACATGCGATCGGCATGATGAAGCCAATTTTCAACAGACGAAGCCCGCTACTTCCCAAAACCAAACTCTTGATCTACTACTCGCTTATTCGCCCGGTACTGTCTTATGCGATTCCCGTATGGAGCAGTATCTCACACTCAGACCACACTAAACTACAGACACTTCAAAATCTCTGTATTAAAATCACATACAACACGAGACTCAGAACAAACCTGAAGAGATTACACGAACGAGAACAAATTCCAACTCTATACGAATTCACACACAGACTGACTGAACGCTTTTACAAATCACTCAGACTTAGTAAAAACCCACTCATATGAGACATAGGACAATACAATGCTCCGAGCGACTTGACATTCAAATATTCACACAGACTACCTAAACACATCCTCATGGACCATGACCAAATATGGTACATACCAGAATCAGACGCGGACGAGTAGCAAGCAGTAGGTATTTCCTAAACTCCCGACTTCCTTCCTAAATATATAATGTTTATATATCTATTTATATATAAATATAATATTTTATAATTTGTATGTATATGTATGTTTATTTTCTTTCTTCCCATAAGTATATATTAACATAAAAACAGACACACACACCACAAATTGCAGGACATCATATAACGATGTTACTGAAGGCCGTATATGTTTCAAGTTGACTATCGGCCGCTCCTTCCTGGATAAGGTTTTCTGCGGTTTCCCTTACTCCCAAAGGCAAATGCGGAAGGATTCCAACAATAGGACGCAGCCGAATTTCCTCCCCAATCCCAACACAACACAAACAGACACGTATGTAGTATATGGCCGCTGTAGGTCGCTGCTGGTGCTGATGCTGAATAATACATGCAATTTTAGTAGGGTTTTTAGGTAACAATTTTTTTCCCTACCGAGAAAATACAAGGCCTCTAAGTCTACAAAAGCCAGGTCATATTTAAATAAACCCATATGAGGTAAAAATTGTGAGGCGCATATGACGTCGTTCTATTTGTATAAAGAACATTAACTTTAAATTCAGTAAATTTAAATGATTCACCACTTCATGGAATATAAGAATCTAGAAAATGAAAAAAAAAAAAAAAACCTCAATTAACACATCTGCCCTGATGATTGACACTGCAATGGTGTCCGAAACGTTGGGTAAAGAAGGAGTTAGTGTAACACGGCATAAGACCCCAAAAACAAATAACAAAAATATGTAGGTGATGTTTACTATGGGAGAGTAGCTATATTTTCACAAGAGCGCGCCTGGCTGTACATTATAAAGGCAGGAGAGCTATGTCACCTCCCGATTGGGCAGCTTTGTGAGGCGGGTTATGATATGGACTGTTGGGATGGATTTATTAATGCGGGTCTTGAAGAGGCCCGAATGATATGGAAGAGGTAAAACTTCTTACACGAAGTCAACTTAAACTGTAGACAAGTGTTCCTCTCATCGTGTATATTGAGTTATTATACAGATCTAGCCACTTTTTGCGTGAATACAGCACAAGAGTCCCAATTGTCCGAGGCTTGTAAATAGTTAGAAAGAGTTCAACAGATAGGATGTGGAATGTTTTGCCAG
Source organism: Hesperophylax consimilis (assembly GCF_061612785.1). Lineage (NCBI taxonomy): Eukaryota > Metazoa > Arthropoda > Insecta > Trichoptera > Limnephilidae > Hesperophylax > Hesperophylax consimilis. The sequence continues at coordinate 6,393,976 of NC_142862.1, read as the reverse complement.
CCTTTGTGTTTCCTTTGGATTTCTTCAAGACCCACGTTCACTCCTTCCTCTTCTCAAAAAGTCTCTACTTATAGCATCCCTCAAAATGACATAAGCCCTAAGGGAAATAATTTTTTTCAGGGCCTCCTGTGTGGAGTTAATGTAAAAAAAATCTAATTGGGTTAAGTTGTGAGACTCAGGGTAATAGAGAGGGAAAGGTTATGAGTAAAATGAAGCTAAGGAGAATGGTGGTCTTTCACAAGAGTGATACTGAGCGTATTTACCACTCTGGAAGGTTCCGAAAATTTTATATATATGATTTTAAATGAATAAAAGAATCTTAACCACTCAACTACAAAGGCCGTCACTCAACTAAACAAATGGAAATATTAACAACAACAAAAAATTGCTTTTGATTTTGAGACGGGGTGAAGAGAGTAAGCAAGAAAGTAAGGCATAGAATGGTCTGGAAAACCTTACTCTTCCAAAATTTTTGCTTTTTGAAATGTGTTCTTTCACCAAATCGATAGTGAGAGCATTTCCCACTAAAGAAAAACATGCAAAACAATCTTATGCTTTCTGAACTTGGAAAAACCTTTATCGGGTTTTAAACCTGCGACCTGTGGAATCAGCTTCAAGCAGCTCATCGCTATAAATTGAAATGGCTTTTAAATAACAAAAAACTGTTATCCGGTGACCATCAATAACTTTTTATCTGTGTACGTTTGAACCACAGAATAAAAAGCATATTATATCCTGGAACTTAAGTGTATTATTCAGGTTATCACGCAATACTAATCAACTGGTGTCAACTTGGGTCTGTCACATATTAAAAAAAGTGATGGACGCCAGTAATATTTCAAGTCCGACGTTTAAAATAATTATTATTTACATCCAAATGATAAATAATCTGTGGCTGAATTGGCTTCGCGTCTGGCCCCACTCAGGCGTCGTGAGTTCAATTAATCGGCTGGTTGAGTCCTTCATCACGACACAAGCAACATTTTCCGTAAACTGTGATGGTAGTAGGAGATACTAAAATTATTGTCATGTTATTCGTAAATTGGGAATTTTTGTAAAAAATATATAAATTACGATGAAAACTAATTTACATACGATGGAAAATCAAAATGGACGTAAACAGAAGCTAAAGAGAACATTTTATTTAATAAATATTTTAAATTTAAACTTATTAAATGCGAAAAGATCGATAGCATTTCTTCTTCTGATTGTAAATCGAATGAAATCGAGAATGAAATGAGTCTTTTGGGAGACTCCTCAACAAAAGATCTTGTTGAAAATACCAAGAATTTTTGCGACTCACAAAAGAATGTAACAGAAGTGGGAATCAATCAGATGTCAAAGAGTTTTCAGTATTTGGATAAGCGGCCATCTTTGGCAGATTCAGTGAAGTATACTTTTTTGGAAAGGCTGGTGGATGGGGAAAATTCTAATGTGTCAAAGGATATCCCCTTGAACGATGGTCCTTATGAAACTAAAATTACAATCAGGGTGAAGAAGGTGGCAAACAGTGGTCAGGTGTTGGCTAATGGAGCAGCGGAACTGGATAGCAAGAGGGGGAAGCGGTGTTTTGGATGTTGTGGTGAGTCAAATTTGTTTTATGGTATACAAGCTGACGTCAAACCGGCGTTACTCGTGGTTATGAATAATTTGTTTTATGGTATACTAGCTGACGTCAAACCGGCGTTACTCGGGGTTATGAATAATTTGTTTTATGCTATACTAGCTGACGTCAAACCGGCGTTACTCGGGATTATGAATAATTAGAATAAGTTTTGAAGTTATGAATTCAAGTGTACCTAAAGGATGCATTTTAAGATGGAAATAATATTATGGCAAAGAATTGAGAAAGCTTAATTTTTTTTTTAAATTATTTCTTTGACTTCGTCGTGCCGTGTCTTTCTCGGGCGTTCTCGACTTTTTATACCACTCACTTTCATGTCATTCATTCATCTTGCACCACTCTTAGTTCATCACATACGCCACATTCTTCTTACATTAAAGTACTTGATTCATTGGGCGTCTTAGATTTTGTATACCATTCACTATACTCTGTACTATATTGTTACTATCATACTATATTGTATAAACTTTAATTTGACAACGTATATCATTTCAGTACAGAGATAATGCGTTAAGTTTTCCTGGGGCCTCCCCGATTTCTTCTACCATTCAAACACTCTCTAAACACCCCTGCCACTATAAGAAGAAATTTAAAATTTTCTGGAAAATTGAGCAGTAGTCTATATAGCACACACATTTGGATATGGCCTTTATTCATAAAGATTATTATGACTTCTGGCTAAGCACCTTCAAATGTTTGTATAATGCTTTGTAGCATTACACAAAATGCTAATAAATATGTTGCGTAGTTCTTTTCATCTAAAGAAAAGCGAAGTCTGTTTGTTTTTCTATGGGACTAAGAGATTAAGATTACTACAACTGCTTTTGTAGTAATTCAGTTAATTGACTGGAAAAACCATAATCTTCCAACTAAGAAAAATCTTCTAACGAAGTCCTGTCGAAGGTGATATTTTTGCGTTATGAAAAAAATTTCACACAAAACATCAGCATTTGAGGTGGAGATAATTTCTTAATTCCCCTTTAAAATGAATCATACTTTCAATCTGGTGATTGTAATTTATTTTTCCTTTTATTTCCTTAGACATCATCCCTATTTTTATCTTATTTATTTATACTGGGTTTTTACAGACGATCTCACTTACGTGAGAACAATCCTGTTATAAAAACTCAGTTAATGTATAAATAGGTACAACAATTACCAAAATCTACTCAGCCATAGGACACATTAATTTTCGTATATCTAAAGAAAGATTCAAATATAATTAAATAAAAATAAAAATTCAAAATTAATATGAAAAACAAATATTAAATAAAAGTAAGAGACGCAAGTAATGCATAATATAATCACAACATATTTTTTAACAATAGCAGATTTTTTTCTGAATCCATATAAATTATCGACGAAAATATCTACTTCAGCACACTCAATCTTATTATACAGTCAACACTTTTGGGGCAGAGGGCTTATATAGGCGATATTATTGGGGTAAATATTCAGGTGAAAAATGCTATGGAGTCTTAAGCAATGGGAATTGGGGACATTTATTTCAATATTGCTTAGACATAATGAGGTATCAAGATGGTCATGGATAATTTTGTGCAAATGTATAAAATTTTTATACATGCTTATGTATTATAAAAATAAATACAATCAAATATATAGTTTGCTTCAATGTCATAAAATTGAGCACTTTTTTTATATATCTCTACCGTGTGTATAAATTGCATTTAAGCATCATTCTCATTGCTTTATTTTCCAGTGGTTGAATTTTTTCTCGTCATTGCAGAGAAAAATAATACTTGAACCGTTATTGAAGTGTCATGCAAATATAGTATTATATATTATCTGACATGTTTCTTTACTTACGTTGTTTCTGATTCTGCCAAAAAAAGATAATTTTTGCAATTGTTTATACTGTATAGTCTTTAGGTTCTCTTTAGATGGTGAATTTACATAATACGATTAGCACGAGTGTAACTGAACTAGGCTACTAAAGACGCCGATGTGATCGCTAGTAATGTGGCCTCTTCATTTTTTGTCTCAATAGCATAGTGAACTATGTAATTGACGTGATATTTCTACACTTCCATAAAAATAACATGATTTTTATGGGGAAATAAATAATTTATAAAAAATATAGCGCCCCAGAGACGTGCCGCCCGGAGCATCCATCTCCAATTAGGCTTTCCTAAGTCTGGCCCTGTATGCATCTAATAAGGGCATCGGTAACATCTACATATTCATATGCAAATAATAAGTAAATATTCATGATAAGATCGATTCCCGCACGTGTAGATAGATAAGTAAAAAAAATATATTATAATTATTGATATCAGTTAATTTATTTTATTTATTTACTAGATAATTATGAACGCTCTGACGGGCTTTTACAAAGTTTTACATTTGAGATGACTTACTGCGTGATACAGAAACAACAAGAGAGTTCAATGGATACCAACAATTAAAATAAAATAAAAAACTTTTAAATAAATTAACACAACTAAAATAAGTATATAAAGAGAAATTTAAATGTACATATCTATAATATACAAAAAGAGAAAGAAAAAAAATGTTTTTAAATTGTATTTTTTTTTACATTAGCTTCGCACAGGAGACCCGGAAAAAAATAATTCCCCTCGGGGGCCGACGTCATCTTTGGGGATGCTGCGTTGAGGGTATAGGAAAGAAAGGATGGGAAGTTCTGGGAAGGAAACAGGTACCTACAAGGGGTAGGTAGAAATCTGTGAGTCAGTGAGTCCAGGAGTGACGGACGTATGAATTCACCACACCACTGCGATGCAAGTCAATGTTCCGAAAGAGGTCAAAATGTCTCCCTCAACCAGTCTCTCCTGATCTGGCCTTCCATACAGTTGGTTGACGTTCACATGAACACACAACCTAACCCTAAAAACCCGGGCACTAAGCTAAGTGCCCGGCTAAGCCACCAAACTTAGCAAACCACTTGTGAGTGACCTATGGCAGAGGCGTTGTTATCCAGTAAATGGTTCCTGGAGCGGCGGGACCATACCCGCCTACCGAATTAAAATGGCGTAAAAATAATATAAAATAATTTTCTATGACATTTTAACTTTTATCTACAAAGTTTTTAACAATTTAGTACCAGCCTACCTTGGAGACAGACGACATTACAATAAGGAATTTCACGCACATCAAACAAGACAGAAAGAAAAAAAATTAAAATAATTAAAATATTTATTGCTTCCTGTATAAAGGAAATCAGGTGTATAGCTTTGTTCCTAGTGAAATTAAAATTGTTTCTAGATTAAGCGAATTCAAGAAATTTTTTTTTAAAATGTGTACCTATTTAATAAGTATAAGAAGTGTAAATTAATTGAACCTATGTTTATATTATGCAACATGAGTGGATTTATTTTAATTTTAATAAATACAAAGTAATAATCTATGCTCATATATAATTTACAAGTGAACGAAAGAAGAATATAAAATATATGACACTGTGTTATTAATAAAAGGTCAAACATGGGAAATAGTTAACAAACTTGCAAACGAAGATATTAATGCTTTAAAATCATGGTTTGATAATAACCTGCTCACACTTAATGCAAAAAAACAACATATGTCTTATTCTCCTTAAAGAAAATACCTGATCAAAAAGTAAGTATTATAATCCACGACAAAAAATATGATAATGTAAACTGTAAACAACACGATCTTATTTGTACTGTAATCAAATTTTCTTCTGAAGTTAAATATATCGGTATGATCATTGATCAAAACCTGAAGTGGAACAGCCACATTACAGAGCTTGTAAAGAGAATCAGGAAATGTATATGTAGGTATATTTGTTAGGTTGAAATATTTTAAATGTGAAAACAATCAAAAATGTGTACTATGCCCTTGTCCACTCTTTGCTTATCTACGGAATCAAAGGCTGGGGAGGATCCTATAAAAACAATCTAAACTCTGTAAAAGTTTCACAAAGAATCATCATAAAAGTAATACTTAAAAAAATCTACCTTCTCAACAGAGTCACTATTTAAATTGTTTCCAGTACCAAATGTCAATGAAATTTTTAAGCAAGCTTCCATAGTAAAAATGTGCTTAGAAAAAATAACAAAGAATACCGAGAATTTTACAAACAAATGAGAAATAGAAATCAATTTATTACACCAAATTTTAAAACAACACAAATGCAAAACCATTATATTTACCAAACCATAAAAAACTACAATAATCACCCTTCTGAACTGCGCTGTATTGTCAACCAATCAGAACAAATAGATGAAACAATTTTTTTTTCAAAACAAATTTAAATTAAATTGTATATATTCTATACAAAAATATTATTACGGCATAAAACCTATGTAAGAATCGTGGCTCCCTCTTCAGACACAAGAACTCCCCTGTTCTGATAAGGTATACATAACCAATGATGATCAAAAATGTAATATTGTTAAATATTAATGTATCTATATTCCTTATATTACAATAAAAAAATTCAATTGCTCCTAAATAATAAAATTATCTTTGAATATAAATAAAAATGTATGTGTTCGTTTGTTTAAAATCTTAAATCTCTGAAAAGTTCTTCACCGATTGCTTTGAAATTTTGACACAAAGTTTCATTCGAATACGCGTGTGTTTTTAAATATATTATTTAGATGTCACCTGTGAAAGGTAAAACAATACTTTAAAAAAACAGCGCCATGTGTTAGACGTAAAAGCATAACGCGTTATTGTTTCTCTATCTGCACAGAGAGAATGAGCTACAGCAAAGCGTACAACTAGTACCACATAAAAATATCATTAAGATATTTCATGCTAGTAAACTTATTTTAAATATGTCGATATTTTAGGTCAATTTGTTTCCTATTGTTATATTATAGGGATGTAACGATACATGATTTTGCCGATACGATACCGATACCAATTCTTAACTAAAATAATCGGCGACACCGATAGTGATGGCAATATTAATTGCCTTCAGGAGTATGAAAGAAAAATAAAAAAATGCAGAAATTAAATTGAAAAAAAAAGCATTTATTTGTTTGGAATGAAATAAATCACATAGTTATAAAAAAGGAAGATACATAAAGTTAGTAATTAAAATTTACTTTTGGTAGATTTTTGTTAAGAAAACATAGTTTATTGAAATTATCAGCAGATAATCTGGGTATCTATTCCTCAGTCTCGATCGCTCGCAATTTCCGCCGAAAGTATATACACTGGTAGAGTATGTTATTCTTGAGTCTCACCGAAAGTACATACTACACGCCATACGTCAAAATTCATTCGACTTAAACAACGAGTGGGTCGAAGCAGTAGAGATCGGCAAAACTGTCAAAATCTCATTGCATCCTAGTGAATTAATTGCCTTATAAAAAAAAGATCGTTTCCCGCGCGCTTTTCGAATTTGGTATCGAATTCGTTTAGTTCTGGAAAGTTGTTTTAACCATTTTTCTGGCATTTCGATATGTATCCACCACCGGCATTCATTACAGAAAAAGTGCGGTAGCAAATAAAAACGTTGACAGAACGACGCGGCAACGGTTTGTTTTTGACATTTCAAATTAACTCCATAGAAACCTCAAACACATCAGAAACATAGACAATATTCACAGGGTTGCCAACACAGTCATCTCTTCAACCGTGCAACACTCAAGAATGTATAAATATAGAACTTATGACAAAAGTCGTAGAGATTTTTGTCCGTAGATGGCGCATAGCGAGTAATTCGTGGTAGAGACTCTGGAATAGATACCCTGCTACGCAAATTATTTTGTATCAGGTCTGCAGTTGAAAAAAGACGTTCTGAAGCCACTGAGCTCGTTGTACAGTAAGGTGGAGCGGTCTAGTATGGAGAAATTTTTTTCGTAGTATAGAATTCGGCATACGCGGGATTGGTGCTCCGTTATGTAGAAAAATATTTATTTATAATTACGACATCGCCACCACTTTGAATTTTTGATAAAAACACTGAAAACACCAATAATATTCTCCCGATTCTTAGAAATGCTTATAATTATGTAAAAAAAAATTGAGTGTTTATTTATTACCTATGATATAATTACATTATTATTTTATAATATACATAATTATAAAGTAGGACTGTAGGAACAGTTAAACTATTTCCAAGAAACGAATCCTTCTACCCCAAACGCGTATCAAATAGAGTGAAGTGTATCGCGTATCATCTTGGCGAAGTTTCCGATCCGCTAGACATTATCTAGTAGATCGGGATACTGACGCTATTTTTTCTAGTAGTTTAAACTTTAGACTCTCAAAAAAATGTGCTTCGTCTTCAATTCCTCAAAAAATAATGCAAAGTGAAGCACAACCAAATAATTCTCACCGTGAGGTGAAAGACTTTCCTGTTGTGGCCAGAAAATTAGACAGATATTGTATTTCAGATCGAGCAGGAGCTGCAATTGTTTCCGCTGTATTACAAGATGTTGGCTTAATTTCACAGAACGATACATCTCGCGTTGTGGATAGGAGTAAAATTTGACGAGCTCGAATGAAGAAAAGAACTGCCCTTACTAGTAAGCCGTTAGTAATCGATTCCAATCAATTTGGCTTATACTTCGACGGACGGAAGGGCAAAACTTTAAACATGAGGACAGCCGGCGAAAAATAATAACTGAAGAACACGTTAGTTTAGTAAAAGAACCAGGTAGTGAGTACATGGGACACATTTCATTAAAAACCGGAAAATCTGAAGCAATAAGTAATGGAATTATTTCATTACTGTCTTCGAAAGATATTGCTTTAGAAAAAAATGTTGCAATTGGATGCCACGGACTGCAGTTAATACGGGGTACAAAAGAGGTGTTATTCGGCGCCTTGAATCACATCTCAAACGGCCTTTACAGTGGATTATCTGTCAATTACATGCAAACGAACTCATTTTGCGACATCTCTCTGAGAACATGGACGGAACCACGACTGGACCGCAAAGTTTCACTGGAATTATTGGTAAATCTTTGAATAAGTGTGAACAACTTCCTGTCGTGAAATTTAAAATCATTCAATGTTCATTACCAAGTATGACAAATACACAGGATTTAAGTACAGATCAGCTGTATCTACTGAAAATGTGTAAAACTATTGACTCCGGATTCTGCAATGAAAATTTATCAAATCAAATCCCGGTAAAATTGTACAATCCAGGTGTCTCACTACAGCGAATCGGATTCTTCGGCTGTACATATCTACCTTAAAACCATCAAAATTATGGTAACTTTAACGAAATTTGAATTAACAGTTTATGCACCTATGTGGTTCAACATTAAGACCAAACCATTATCTATTTCCGGTGCAATGCATTTAAACAAAATAATAGTACTTTCACGGTATTTGCCCAGTGATTTAAAAGATATTATTTATCCAGTAATCCAGCGTAATGGCTTTTTTGGGCATCACGAAAATATATTGTTAGCTATGTTAAACGAAAACCGAAAATACGTAAGAGAGTTGACGTTGAGAAAAATATTGAAAGCTCGGCAAATGAAAATGCAATCAGACTTTATTCGTACCTTCAAAGTGCCTGTTTTTGATTTTTCAGCAGATGATTATATTGATGTTATAAAGTGGGAAAATATAACCGAGCCACCACTAACCAAATTTGTAAGTGACGAGACAATTTTACAATCCATTACCAACCACACGATAATTGACGAAGAATTTTCCTTGCCACACTCAAGCTACAGAGAGATGTGTGAAAATTGTAACAGAAGCCTCAGCCGTCGTTTGTGGACCCTTGAGGCGAGATGGATTAATAAAAATAAGGTTAGAGTCACGACACCTTATGCCTATTTTTAACACCAAAATGCAGTACCGTTCATATTAACTTTTGTAATTTTCAAGTTTTTCAATGCGGTAAATAATATATGTACATTTTTTATTTCCACTATTTGTTCCATTCTAACAATCTACGAATGTATTATCTGTAAAATAAATGGCAAAATACAATTTTTATGTGTGTTTTATTTCGCGTATATGAGCTATAAATACTTAGGTAAAATCGTGAAAATGATAAAATATAAAGCTTTGGCGATGTCCAGGTATTGTGAATATATTTTTTTTATTATTTTTGTTGTAATTTTTAATATATGGCGCATCTTTCCTAACTATGCCAATTTCGAAATTCTCAAAAAAAAATTTCACTCCACCTTATTGTACAGGACAAGTATTTTTGCGCAAGCATTTTTCGCGCGCTTGTTATATATCGGCGATGCCGATATATCGGCTTGCCGATTATATCGGCCGATATATCGGTATCGGTATATTATTATTTCCTATAATATAATTTGCCTGGTTGCTCGATTTGGTTCTTTCAAATAGATTAAGTGCAGGAGTTCGTTGATACGTTGCAACACACTGTTCACAAGATTTATATGCACTTATCAACGATATGTTCTGCACTTCCTGCATTATTTCGCCACGGGCGATATAATTCCGGCAGATTGTGATGCCATTGACACATTAATGGAGACATTGTTCCTTACATTTTATAGACTATTTGTTGTTATCAAGTTCAACCACCTTGTTATCACAACAACTTTTGAAATAACAGTTCAATGTTCTGGTCATTGGTTATTGTTATATCATTTATATAACAATAATTATTGTTGATTAGGTACCTTTAGGTATTTATTTGTTAAAATGCATAAATATTAACTTATATAAACACTATTAAATTATTGAAATAAATCAATCGGGTAAATTCAAAAGTCAGTAATAACTGAAAAAACCATCTGAAATGTTTTTTATCAGATGTTTTTTCAGGATGGTTGAGGTTATGGTTGTTTCAAGCTTTTAGCGCGATTTTGATTTGTTTGCATTTAAAAAGTCCCGCTGAGCGCCGGTTCTCGGTGCGTTTCACTTTTAACAAATTTGGGAAGGCGGGTATGAAACAATTTATTTGATAAACGACACCTCTGCGAGGTCACCCCGAGTGGTTCGCTACGTTTGGTTACTTAGCAGTGATTCCCGAGTTCACAAGGGTGAGGTTTGTCAGGTCTTGGCTGCGGATGTGTCTGCCTACCAACTGCATGGTGAAACGATTCGGAAGAGACCATTTGACTTCTCCAGCAGGGCTCTCTCGATCCATCACCTTGTACCACAGTGGAAGGGATGGTTTTGTACGTCCATCACTTCTGGACCCACTGACCCACAGATTCAAATCCATCTTATGACATATATTTTTCATTCCCTAAACTTCCTCTTCTTCCTTTCTTTAAAAATATCCTCCACCCAGCATCCCCGAAGATGACAGAGGCCCTTAGGGAAAATATTTTCTTAAGGGTCTCCTATGTGGAGCTTACGTAAAATTAAATGTTATCAGCTGTCAAGCGTAACGACTGCTCGTCAGCTGGTCACATTTTTTTGCATAAGCTGTGACGCATCACAAGTCGCGTTAAATTAAAAAAATAAAACCTTTTCTCGGTTCTGTTGTATTGTATCAATCCAAAAAGCGTAAATGCGTTTGAAAAGTGACCAGACAGACCCTACAGACCCCCAAAATTTGATTTCCCTAACAGATAGGGTGGTTAATGCAGAGGTTCTTGTTAACGAGATTATACTTGATATTAAAAAGGGAACTCAAATAGTTCACATTATGAGAAGCGAGAAATACACGCTTTCCTAAGTGATAACCAAGGGCAATATTGGTGTAAAATGCGGTAATTCTGTCTCCAAGTACGTTACGCCGAATTAATAATAGTAACTCGCAGAAAACCAAAATAATACCTCCATTACAATTTCACCACACTTTAAATTGCGCGCTATTCAAATTTCGTGCTAAAAATATCGTGTTTATACTGCCCGAGAGCGAGTTCCAAATCAGCGACCAAGGGACTTTCTGTTGCATAAAATAGTTCGTTCAAAGATACTCGTGTCATTTCACAGGTAAACCGTGCGAGCTTGCAAACATTATTAGTCTGGACTGAGACGTAGACTGAGGGACTTTCTGTTATATAAAAGAGTTCATACAAAACATACTCGTCGCGTTTTAGAGGTAAACCGTGCGAGCGTGCAAACATTATGAGTCTGGACTGAGACTGATGGGACTTTCTGTTATATGTATAAAATAGTTTTTGCAAAACATACTCGTGGCGTTTCACAGGTAAACCGTTGAAGCTTGCAAACATTATGAGTCTGGACTGAGACTGAGACTGAGACTGAGGGACTTTCTCTTTTATAAAAGAGTTCACACAAAACATACTCGTCGCGTTTCAGAGGTAAACCGTGCGAGCGTGCAAACATTATGAGTCTGGACTGAGACTGATGGGACTTTCTGTTATATGTATAAAATAGTTTTTGCAAAACATACTCGTGGCGTTTCACAGGTAAACCGTTGAAGCTTGCAAACATTATGAGTCTGGACTGAGACTGAGACTGAGACTGAGGGACTTTCTCTTTTATAAAAGAGTTCACACAAAACATACTCGTCGCGTTTCAGAGGTAAACCGTGCGAGCGTGCAAACATTATGAGTCTGGACTGAGACTGAGGGACTTTCTCTTTTATAAAAGAGTTCACACAAAACATACTCGTCGCGTTTCAGAGGTAAACCGTGCGAGCGTGCAAACATTATGAGTCTGGACTGAGACTGAGGGACTTTCTCTTTTATAAAAGAGTTCACACAAAACATACTCGTCGCGTTTCAGAGGTAAACCGTGCGAGCGTGCAAACATTATGAGTCTGGACTGAGACTGAGGGACTTTCTCTTTTATAAAAGAGTTCACACAAAACATACTCGTCGCGTTTCAGAGGTAAACCGTGCGAGCGTGCAAACATTATGAGTCTGGACTGAGACTGATGGGACTTTCTGTTATATGTATAAAATAGTTTTTGCAAAACATACTCGTGGCGTTTCACAGGTAAACCGTTGAAGCTTGCAAACATTATGAGTCTGGACTGAGACAGAGACTGAGGGACTTTCTGTTATATAAAATAGTTCATACAAAATATACTCGTCGCGTTTCACATTTTTTCTGTAACTATCGTGTTTTAAGTTGTTAAATCTATTTTTCTAACCCACGAAGTTATATTATTTAGCCACAGAGTGCTAATTAATTGCCGAATTGTATCTCCTTACTAGATTATCTATGGTGCAGAGATAGGATGACAATAATTTAAATCTAAGAAAAAAAAAACAATAAATTAAACACAGGATTTTTAGTATGAGTGCGGCCACGAAGCGTCACTAGTCACCGCCCACCTTAGTGACCACCAAATCAGCTTACAGATTAAATTGACAATTACGCAAGGTAAATTCTCCTCACTCACACTAAGCCGATCGCTTCCTTATAATATTATATTTTTATCAATATTTTTGAAATAGAAATAAGGGAGATAGGCCATCAACCAGTTTGTCATTAAGTTGTCGCCAACACCGTTCACCCATGATACCATTGCAAGTTGCATCTACCCTAGCCTTTGTTTCTATCGTCACACTAAACGTATAACTTTCATTGGCTCCGTTGTTGATACTTCGTGCAGTATGTTCATAGCTGGGCGACAGTCGGTACGCTTCCATTTCATTTCTCCCTTGTTTGTATTATATACAATGATAAATGTAATATCATTGATGTTAGCCGAAATCCGAAATTCTAGTAGGTACAAATTTTATGTTGTTTTCCTATTTTTTATTGTAAAAATTGTTCTTTATTTGAAAGAATCGATAATTGAAAATGTATTTACCTTGTAGGCGTACGTGGAGGTCTTAATAGAAAGATCGTTAATGCTTCTTTACACGAACCACCTTTCATTGAGAAACAAATGTCACTTTTTACTTCGTTCTATCGATGGATAGTAGCACCACATCAAAACATTCTCCGACTCTGAGATCAAAATTCACAACTGGATAAATATTCGAGATGGGTCAATTGCGTTTACGGTGAGATGACAATGAGTAAACATTATCGTAACATCACAGAGTCGTAAAAATTATTAAGACCAATTGATTGTGACCTTTTTGTAACGTGGTACCGTCGGCTAAATTAAAAATGATTTAAAGTGTCGCAGGTCGATAGGCGGTGAATATTTTTTAAATTGAGTTTGAGATATAATCCTTATGATTGGTCAATTAGAAAATTATTATTGTGCCATAGCAGAAAATCACGGGATATTATAAATGTAGGATTTATAAAACAGAAAATATTTATTTAAAAAAATGATCGCCTCGGGATCTTTGCTTTTCTAAATTATGAATTGTTAATTTTAAAGAAGAGTAAACATTGAAAATTACGAAATCTGTCAAAAAAATTTAACAAAAGAAATACACACGTCATTCAGAATTATCAATCAATTAACTCAAATAAATTAATTTGGTACCTACCTACTTTATAACTGGTCTGTACTGTTCCCACAATCAGTTCCAATTTTGAAAATTACACTTAAAATCAAAGCAAATCCAAGTTCTAGAATTCATTGAACCGGAGTTACAGACGGAGTCATAACTAGTACCCATGTTTTATAATTAGGCCCGTCTTATTATGATTGCAAAAGAAGCAAGTAACTATTTGGAATGGTTTTGTTATATATCAACATATTAAATCATTTTTATCTACATAATTTGACTAAAAAGCTGGCTTTAATTTTTAAAAATTCAGAAATCATTGTATTTTTTTGTACTTATTCTTTTAGATTTATTTGTCTATTCAATTTTTATTGGAACCACTTTTCTTTAACTTTTGAAGGTTATACCCATCAATGTAATCATTCATTGAAGAAGATAATACTAACAAATCTAAATATGAAACAGAACAAGACAAAGAAAATAAAAAGATAACAGTAGCAACTTCGAACCCAGGATTTAAAAAAGATAAAGGCCAAAAATTTGGGAAAATTAGTCGCAAGATAATATTGTTGATGTTGAATTTGAAATATGAGATTGACAAATATGACGTATAATAATTAGCAAATGGTCGAGTTGATAAAGACGGTGTTCCGGTAAGAAAGAGATCTCTGTTCGATTCCCAGTTGAGACCGTATTTTTATTATTATCCTGTTCTGTTTCATGTTTAAATTTGTTTTAATAATCTTCTTCTTCAATGTTATTTGTCTATTTTCTTATTTATTACTAAATTTCATTATTTATTTATCCTGATTGGTTTCGAAACATGTCAATTATTATAGATAATGTAATGATATACAAAGCGGATTTATTTTCATTGAACATACATTTTAAATATTAAAACCGTAATTTAAGTGATTTTAATCGTAAATACCTACCGAAAATTGTAATTTCTTGAGCAATAAAATGCAAGTTTAAATAATGGAAATAATTCAGAACAGAGGTATAAGGTACCTATATATTGTGTTGTAGCAGATATACTATGATAAAAACTATGCAAAGCCAACTAAATATTCTAAGTGTCAAGAAATGTTTGGTCTATAATACCCTAGTATTTATATGTATACAAGTAAAAAAATAAAAAAAAGTGTTAGTATTAACGGTACAGTCTGAAGGGTGCAACGATTTTAGGCTTCCTAAAACAAATTTATCAGCAACACAAATCAATATTTATTCAAAACAAGGTTTCTAAATAATCAATGAACTCCCATTAAATGTTAAAAAAAGCCAAGCCTTGCAGTTTTTCGTTGGTTATGTCTCATTTTTTTGAAGTGTAAATACTAGTACGTAGGTATCTAATAGAACATATTTATTGTAGTTTTTGAATAGATGTACACTAAATATAAAATATTAAATTTTATAACTAAATAAAAAAATCTAAATAACCCACAGTACGAGTGATGCGTTAATAACTCAGTTTAATTGTGTATATTAGAATGTAATACAATCCAAAACAGTTACTAGCACCAACAGAAACTGGTGCTCACTGCTTAATAATAATAATAATAAAATTTTAAATATTTATGTTGAGGGATCAGTAGGATTTATAGGCCCTGTTAGAAGTTCTACCGAGCCGAACCCTCTGATATGAAAATATCTGGAGTCGGTGAATTATTTTCCCATTTGATCTCTGGTGAGTTGACGTGTTGCTCTTGTATTGTTTTGTATTTATTTTGCTTATATAATGCACTTGCATAATGTTGATTGACTAGATGATCATTTGTGGAAAAGTGTGTGGAAGGGTTTAGTTTTCCCTATGGGGAAGATTTAACCCGGACAATAAAATCGGAAGTTTAAAAAAAATAAAACATAAATTCTTTATTCCAGGATGTGGGGAGGTTAGTGCAATCCCACACATCCCATAGAGGATATAAGTACAGATAGTATTTACATATAGTAAAATAAAGAAAAAGAGATTAAAAAATTAAAAATTAAATTGAAAATTAAATTAAATTAAAGCAGAGAAGCACAGGGATCCATCGGATCTAAGATTGTGGGAGCAAGTATCTTTCTCCAATGGTCTTCAATGCTCGATCCTGAAGTCAGACGGGATTCTATGATAAGAATGTTTCTGGAATGGTTTATCCTTTCCCTCAGTCCTGCAATCCTGGTTCTTAACAGAGCTGTAAATCCTGGAACTCGCCCTTCTGTAAATATTTAGGAGGCACTGCAGTGCCTGGGGAGTCCGAACATCAATCGGTAAGCGTTGTTATATTGCACCCGAAGCCTTTGCATTGTTCTTTTCTTGAAATTAGCCCAGAGCTTGCATGTGTACAGGGTGGTGCAAAAAGCTAAGAAGAGCGTCCTTTTCACTCGTGGACTACGGAACCGAAATCTTCTACTGAGCATGTTACATTTTACACTCAGTATACGCCTCTGCCTGTCAATATCTTCATCATCCGTTAACTTGTTGTTGATGACATGTCCTAGATATTTTGTTGTTTCTACTGTTTTCAGAATCTCACCATTCAAAAAGACTGGGGTAATGTTGTGATAAAAATTTTGTTCATTGAAGTGAGATTATTCAACTTAATTTCAAATAATTAACATCGCAAAATAGCGACAGTGAAATTGACATATAAATAAGCTAAGTGAAACTCTTGTGATTGGTAAACATTATCGCTATCATTCCAACACCATCCATACAGCTTGCTTCGGCTTGCTTGCTTGCAGGAGAAACAGAACGTGCTTGCTCATCG
Source organism: Hesperophylax consimilis (assembly GCF_061612785.1). NCBI lineage: Eukaryota > Metazoa > Arthropoda > Insecta > Trichoptera > Limnephilidae > Hesperophylax > Hesperophylax consimilis. The sequence goes on along the minus strand of NC_142862.1, from coordinate 6,377,351 downwards.
TATTGTAATACCCTGCTGAATAAACAATCTACTGCCAGGGTGACCATGAGTTTAAGTAAAAAAACTGGCTTTCAACATTAAGACAACCTAAACACAATAAAATGGTCCAAAAACAAAATGAATGCTGCACTTGCACCCAGAGGAAAATGTTTTTTCAGTTTGTAGATTTAAAACTAGAGAAAATAAAAAGTCAAATACTTGAAAATATTGATAAAAAATGTTGGAATTTCAAAAGACAACCGAATTCATAATACATGGTCATTCTACATGTTTACTACTTTATTGAAATAGATTAATTCACCTTTAGGCCAGTGCAATTAGCGCCAAAAAGGGGGTCGCGATCGAAGTAATTCCGGTAGTCCCAATTTTTTTATATGTTATATAAACTGATCCCCTGGTGTAAAATCTGAATTTCCGACCTTGGCACACCTGTGCTCGCGCCGCCATTTTGAAAAAACTGACCAAAATTGGGCAAAAATCTAGTTTTTCCCAAATATCTCATTTCCAATGCAAATTTCGGCTAAAGTATTTTTACAAGTACAATAGAACATAAAATAACCTACAACTTTTGTGAAAACAAATTTCTTCTATCTCTAATATGTACCGAGGTAGAAAGTCTTAAAGGTGCGTATATTTTTAAAAAAACAAGTTTTTTGCGCGACTAGGTTTGGTTTTTTATAAATTCCTCGTTTCCAGTGGAATTTCATGAAAATTTTATTGATACCAATTATGTAGAACATAAAATTTCAAAAAAGCTGTGCAGTTTTTATGTTTATATAGTTTTTTTTTACCGATATAAAGAATAAACAAATCTAGGTAGGTACGCACAGAAAATCTATCACGGTTTATTATCACGTTATTAGATTTTTGTTTGCATTTTTAAATACATACATCTATAAATTTACTAGAGGGCACTTCGGTATGGGGGGGCTACCCCCCCACCCTTCTACTCCTCCCCTCCGGTTCCCATCACAGACTGTTCCATCCTTCGTTGGACTGCTCGAATCGTTTATCTGCATAACATTTGTGGGGGTATCGAGTCATTCTGTGGGATTGAATCAGGAACGTCAGAGCAACATGTAGAGATAAGGCCTACAAGAATTAAGAGGGATGATCGAGAGGTTCCAAACTCTCATTGATTGATTTGCTTGCCATGAACCATTTCCTAAAACAAACGTGATTATGTCTATTAGCAGTGGCACAATCGGGGATAGCAAAGTCACTTGTCACATGGCTGAAAAGATGGGGAAATTAGCTATGTCTAAAGTTATCAACCAGAACTTTGGAAACCTAAACTTAAAACGTAATGATGCGATAGTTTCTCTTGCGGCGGTGACCAGCAGTGTCAAAAATCAGGGTGTGACTATGGCAATAGATCCATTAATGCTATTCAATATGAACTCTCTCCTGTACCATTGTCTCTTTTCTCAGAGGAAGGCATGCGCAAAGGAACGAAGTCTATATTTTATCCATCATTCAACCCTCTATCAAATAATACAGAACTGGGAAGCAGTAAAATACACGTAATTGATGGAGGATATTTACTGCACAAAGTTGTATGGAGTCGTGCTCAACCTTTTTCAGTAATTTTCCAGCAATATGTCAGGTATGTACAAAATCATTATAGATCCAATGCAGTAGTGGTATTCGATGGATACCGAGATTCTATGGAAAATAAAAGCACTAAAGGGGTGGAAAGAGCACGGCGTGCCAGAGTTACAACTTCTGCTGAAGTTTTGTTTTTTGAAAGCATGCACCCACAAGTGCCACAGGAAAAGTTTCTGGGAAATGAGATCCCTACTCAGAACCTCATTTGCACGATCCCACATAACGACAGTACAAGCTGAAGAGGATGCTGACGTTCTCACAGTGAACACAGCAAATTCGTTGTCATCTCAACATGATGTAGTCATAATCGTTGGTCAGCATATTGATCTGCTGGTACTCCTCACAGCTCTTTCACCTCCCAACGTATATTAACAAAAAGTTGGAAAAGGTAAATCACCTAACGCGTTGTACTCGAGCAAATGTTTTAAACACATTGAAATAGTTGAAAACATTTTATTCCTTCATGCCATAAGTGGTTGCGATACAACTGGAGCTCCGTTCGGTCAAGGCAAACACAAATTTTGTAATATTCTTCTCAAGAACCACTCAGTGAATGAACTTGTTCGTGTATTTCAAGACCCAAAAGCAAAGACAGAAACAATCACTTTGGCTGCCGAACAACTATTTGCACTATTGTATGGCGGCAACGAGAAATCAAATTTGGAAAATTTAAGGTACATAATTTTTGTCAAAGGAGTAAAAAAGAACGAATTCAATTTATCCAGGCTACCACCCACCAAAGATGCAGTCCAGCAACACGCTTCAAGAACATACTTGCAGGTGCAGACTTGGCTTGGTCACGATAAAGATCCGACTGAATGGGGGTGGAAAAAGGATGCTGTTGGGTTACTTACTCCAGTAACAATGTTTGTGATGTTTGGATACTCACATAAAATAAACGAGACAAACATACTCCAAAAATTTTTTTGTTTAGAATATGAGAAGATTTATGGACAGACAGGCCTGGAGTAAACAGATTCCCACGGGAAAGGAGAGACCGGAGCGACAGTCGAGTTTGGAACTTGGGTGGATTGACAGCCCCGAGAAATAGATACAAATCAGAAGTGTTGTTTGAAATTGCAGTTAATTATTGAATTCAAATGGTATTAGAGAATATTGCGGAATATTGAATTAAAGTGAAAGATTATTGATCCGGTGTTTGTGTGAAGTGAAAGTGATTCGACTCAGTGGGAAAACAATTAATAATAATGACAATAATAATAATTGGATAATTTGTAGAGCGCCGTTTTGTAAAAACCCACCTCAGGGGCGCCAGGTGTTGTGCAATCGCGATTGTGTTATAAAGTTGTGTTGATTTAAACGTGATTTCGTATACAGTTCGAACTAGATTGCTTGTCTTAAAAACATGAAAATAATAAAAATAATGATTGCGTTTTTAAAATAGAGTGAATGTACTTAAAGGCAGGAAGTGTTTAATCGGGCTAAGTTATTGATTTGGCGAGATGGCATTCTATCCACGGAGACCGAAAACCAGAGAATCAAATAGATTATTAACTGTGGGTTCGAATCCTAACAGATTAGGGAGGTACAATTTTATTTACAGGAATATTTAATTACCCTTTTATAAGCGTAGGGAGGAGGTCGAAAATTAAAGTGATTTAGCTATATAGAGTAACCAGGTAAGCTTCACGCTGAGAATGAGAGGTGCCTAACTGGGTGAGTTTTTTATATTATTTATTAAATTCCAGAGGACCCCCTTTAAAAGACGGATACAACTAAGTTTACGACACCTGCCGCCCAAATAATGTTATCATTAAAAGGAATACCCTAGACGGATTGTCAATCAGCTGTGAGTGAGAGACAGGCCAATGACTTTTCATATATAGGCCGAGAGGCGCGGAGTACAGTCAGTCAAAGGGGAAGTTTTGCTAGCGTATGCCGTCCCAAATTGAAAGCGTTCGGATGCAACCAGACGGAACAAAATGAAAACTTTTCATCTATTGTTTGACTTTCTAAGTTACGAATTGGGATGCACGAAAACAAATCTAAAGACGAAAGAGGGAGATGGTAATCTCCGAAATAAAACTACCAACCGAACAACTTTTCTCAACAGGTATCTTTCGAGAGGTAGGCAGCCTCTTTAAATTAAATGCAAAACATCAAACCAATTATCCGTTTATACCTTACCTGAGAGGATAGGTATTCAGTAGAAGTTACCCATACCTAATACACGAGGATGCTAGTAACCTCATAAAATAAATACTGGAACCAAATATTAAAATACAGACAGTCCTCATCCTAAATTTGGCATTTCGAGTAGACCTTACATATATCTCACATGATAATTGGCTGAATGGGTAGGCACACAACCTATCGTTAATAAGCAGGCAAAATGTCGACAAGATCGTCGTGTGTTACCTATGTATTGACCTAGAAAGGGATGTAAATCCCCGACGGCGTGGGAGTTACAACGTTTTCTGGAGGTGGCACGTAACTTAGGACCTTGCGTGTCACATTTTCGCGACTAGATTCGTGATAAAGGGATGTTATGGTTTTCCCCTTCTACACTCAGTAAAGTAGTTTATCCTGGAGGTGTTTGAGATTGGGGCAATTCTGAAATTGGTGAAGAGACCTGGTTTTCTTTATTCTGGCGTGAAGGTTGCCGATTTGGAACAAGGGGAGACCCGGCCGGTTGTGATATCCAGACACGCAGATATCGATTGCCTTGTTCGAACTATCATCCATCAGTTTTGTTTGGTAAGCGGAGGAGTCAATCTTAACTTGAAAAAAATTCATTTCCTTTCCTCTCCTTCCCCTCCCAAAATATATACATGGATGGCGCCGACAACTAACACCATAAATTTATCGTATGTATATCACATATATAAAATCTAACACTTTATTATATTCACATTACCCTACGATAGGTAGAATCGAGTAGCTAGGGGGGGGTGAGCAGGCGACTTAGAAGATAAGGTTTATGAAATGGTTTTGAAAAACAGCGGTAATGGATTCAACTCACTCTATCTCAAAAGAACCAAGGGATACCACACAAAACATAAATAACTAGGTTTCTAAACCGAGAAACAAAAACCCAACACAACGTTCGGTGAAGCCTTTTTATACTGAACCGTCACGTGAAATGAGTACGTTCAAGGTCGTACGTCACGTAGACAAACTAGGATGTACACACTTGAAGGGGTGTGTAATAAAGAAAAGACGGCAGGGAGGACCTTCCTACCCCGGATATATATATAACCAAAGCCTTATGGAAAAGTTACCTACGGGACTTAAGGAAAATGTATCGTAGAAAGAAGAGAAGGAAAAGTTTGAAGTAGAAAGGGCGAATCATTACATGTTGAAGGAAGCTGCACCTCAGGCCTTGCTGAACTTCATATCATGTCAATGCAAAAAAGGTTGCGCTGGAAAGTGCACCTGCAGAAAGTCGGGTTTGAAATGTTCCCTACTCTGCATTCATTGCAATGGCAACTCCTGCAAGAATGCTGTAGAAGCCTTCGTTGATGACGATGACGAGAAATATGATGACCCAGTCGCCACAAATTTGGGTGATGAGACAAATGAAGAAGCTATTCAGGGCCAGAAGTAAGAAACTATAGTCAAGGGCTCGTACTTCTGTCTAAACTGATCTACCATTAATTTTATTTTTTGTTATGCTGACAACTTAACTAATAAAGAAAAGAATGTCAATAAATGTTAATTTTACGAAAATACCAATTGTTTATCTTTTTTATGTAGGTACCTTATCATCTTAATTGTATTAATAATCTTAAATGTATGTTGTGATTACGTTGATAGGCATGTCATACCAAGCTGCGAGTACAAATGTAGTGGCTTGGCCAATTTTAGTAATCTTCCCATTGGGAATGTATGGCGACCGATATGCTGAAATAGTCTACCTACTATATTTATAGCTAGGTCTGACACAGGCATGACGATTGTTGTCAACGTATATGTTCTTAGAACAATAATTGTTAAAGAAAAATAAAATCAAGGAATGCCAAGTTTAAAACACTTAACCTCTGTTTCAATTTTTGGCCTGGTTTTGGTGGATTAGAGTTTGGATACGTAATAGAGATAAAAAAATATAAATTATATACCTATTTCTTTAACGAATATTTAATAATTTCTTTTTATTTTCTACAAAATTATTATCAATAAATTTTTCACAAAATTGTACTGGAAACGAGGTATTTATAAAAAACCAAACCTAGTCGCGCAAAAATCTTGTTTTTTCAAAAATATACGCACCTTTACGACTTTCTACCTCGGTACCTATTAGAGATAGAAGAAATTTGTTTTGACAAAAGTTGTAGGTTATTTTATGTTCTATTATATTTGTAAAAATACTTTTGCTAAAATTTGCATTAAAAATGAGATATTTGGGAAAAACTAGATTTTGGCCCGATTTCGGCCAGTTTTTTCAAAATGGCGGCGCGAGCACAGGTGCGCCAAGGTCGGAAACTCAGATTTTACATCAGGAGATCAGTTTATATAACATATAAAAAAATTGGGACTACCGGAATTACTTCGATCGCGAATCGCTAATTGCACTGGCCTACTTAGTAGGTACCCATTAATAACATATTACATTGTGTTATTTTTTTAATTATTAACCTCGACCCAGGCTACTTCTAGTGAGGTTAATTAAAACGTAAACAGTGATACCGCACATAAAGAAACAATAAATAAATCATTTTGTTGTATTTTATGTTTTTAGATATTTTATTATTTTCTGCCTGCTTAATAAGAGTACATATTTCGAAGAAAATTAGCGCTTCACTCATAATCATTATTGTAAATTTTTTTTATAAAATTTGCATACCAAAATATCGTTATTCCGCACGCGATGTGACGCTGACAGGTAATTGCTTAATATATTATAAAGTATTGTAATAAGTGCAAGAGACGCATATACCTAACGTTGTGGTTAAGATGACTGAGATACGAACCTGTAGATCTATGGAAAGTTAGCGATATTTGCGAGCACGGTAAACGATTGATTAGAAATTTTCCATCAGCCGATTGTTAAATTTTAGCGCGGCCTTCATATTATCGGATGGGAATCAACGGAAAAGAATTTGAGCTAAATAGAAATAAGTTGTGTACGCGGTTAGTTCAATCAGTAAGTTACGCGGTTCAAGCTTGCAAAACGAAGTTTGTTCACATGACAAGTCACATTAGCGTCAAAAAGTATATGCAAACTGCCAATGCGTATTTAGGTAAGTATATCAATTTAATATTTGCAATTTATTAATATTTTTACGTAGCTGTATGACGTTTCGTAATTTCGTTATAGGTACTGCCTCCAGTGTTGCCAAAGTATATCAAATTCATCTTTTGCTTTATCAATATCCGTCTACCAATCTTTTTAAGGTTTTTTTTTTCAACATAAAACATAAAAAAAAATTGTGTGTATGGGACAACCAGGATCGGGTTGTGGCCGGTTACTAGACTGAGTTACCAGTGATGACATGTGAAAGATTTTTTTTTGGTTGGATTAGAAAAAAATATCAACTAAGTCACGGGATTCCAAAATTTTGTTCCCATTTTTACTCCAAATAATGTCAGGAATTAGGTCCTGGTTAAAGTAAGTCAAGTGCGTCTCTTAACACCCTATATATATATATAAATACTACTGTCAAAAGCAGAACGTGGGATAATTAAAAAAAAACTGGACGAAAGCATCCATCCATAGAGTAAATAAGATTAAAAGAAATGCCCCGTATTTCGTGATTCAAATATGTTGTCCGATCAAGCCTATAAATATGATGTATAATTTTTTTGTATTACAAAACTGTGATTACGAAATTCAAATGGGATGGAGATCTACGAGTCTAGTGTATGTGGGATAGAGTACTGTGTTAATGGACCAATTGGTACATTTATTCTATGCTTCCATCGTATCGTGGAGTTCCCCTTTGGTAGTTAGTTGAATTTAAAAAAAATTACATGACGCGACATCAGTGTCAGTTGTTATACAAGATTGTGAAAAACCCATCATCACCTCGCGTTATTTTCCTATGTCATTATTTTGAACCTTTGGGCTAATAATTACCAAGGATGACATTACGACAACGATGTCTTCTGCTAGATGCCTCACATTGTTAGCTACGGCGAAGGCTATATCTACGCACGTGCGCACAATGCAACGAGAGTTCCTGAGAAAAATCAACACAATGCAGGTCAAAGTGTTAATTATCGCTGCAAATGGCTTGTTAAAGAATTGCGTGGTTTTATCTTTATTTTCTAATCTTTTCAACATAGTTTGTACATTTTACGGGGACACCCTGGTCTTAAACCAGTCAGGAGATAACGATTTCTGGAAGAAGATCACTTGAAAGATCATAATGAGACGCATAGAATGATCAGATCAAGTTGTAGAGGAAGAAACTTCCTACCCCAGTCTGTCTTTAACAAAAAACCTTATTATGTACACAGTAGCCGTAGACCCCCGCAAAAAGAATTGTGACGGCTTTCGAATTATCTATGGTTTAGCTCACGGTGAGCAGGCAGGCATTTCTTTAGGAATTGGACGTAAAATAGCGCCCTTCGGAGGAGCGAGAACGAAAAAATCAGTTAATTATTATTTAAACTTTTGATTTTACCTTTCATTTCTCACTATTTTGTCCTTAGATTAAAATATTATGGCACCTATTCACTATTTCAAAAGATACTTAAAAGCAATTCGAATCCAAAAAACAAATCTGAAAATTATTTCATGATAAACGTATGTTTTAACTGAAAAGGACTCTTCGATCCTTATCCACGCCCTGACTTTTAAAATATTCAAATAATTTGATCAATAATTATTTAGTTTGATAAAGTGTTTAGCAGCTTTAGATTTGTAAAAAAGTTTTTCCTTCTAAATGTACCTAATCTTTTACGTTACACTTCTTCAATGGTTGTAAAATTACTTTGTGGCTTCATTTTGTTTTATATATAAATTAAACACTTTGTTTCCATTTAATAATAATCTACATGTAAGCCAATGGCTTCTTCGTCAGGATAATTAAAATTAACGAATTTAAAAAGAGATAAATATAAACAAATAAGTACATATAGACAAAAATATTAAAGTTGAAGGTGATTAATTAGTTATTATTATGAACACAAATTATATTAAATAATTAAATTTTCATAAAAGTGATAATTATTATGTGTATATATATGGCAATTAATATTTTTTAAATAACACATTTATGTATAAATCGAAGACTTTTATAATTTAACATAAAATAATCAAGAAGTAACGAAAATTCCGAATAATTATTACTATTCAAACACCTATTATTTTTTACAACCTAAAAATAACAACGTTAGAAGTAGGAGTCAGTTAATTTATTTTAACGACTACGTAAAACATTGTACATCCAAAATATTATGGTGAAGTATAGTTATGTTATTTCTTTGTTCTCCTTGCTGACAAGGTTGGTTTGTACTAAGGCGGACTAAAGTTATTTAATTCTATTTTATTTGTCTTCTATGTCGTTTTTAGTGTATTTTTTTAGTTTAGCCGGAAGGGTGTTTTGGAGTTTTGATGCAAAACAAATGTAGTGTCTTTATCCGAATGTGGTTTGGTAATATCACATATTTTTGATGTCATTTTTGTAGTAGAAGATTACGTATTTTGAATAGTTTAAATCATTTAATTTTGGATTATTTGTTTTATATTTGGTACATCAAAACTTTTGAAAATTTCTAAATTTCAATTGAAGAGGTTCTTATTGGTGATTTCAACATAGTCTTTATGATTCCTTTTTTAATTGTATTTAGGTTATGTATATACTTAGATGTAGCAGATCCCCATATTATAACTCCATATCACAAAGATACCTAGTAACATATTATCACTTACCAGTAATGGATATTATTATCCATTAATCCTAACCACGAATCATAATCCTTAGAACAGAACCGTCAAGTGAAATGCTGTTTTAAGTTCAATGGAATCCAATCCATTGAATGGTGCTCCAAGGATATTACATAAATGATCCTTTTGGCATCGGTGCACGGCTAGAAGAGAAACTAAATACGATCCAACCATTTAACTTGTGCTCAATAACCCTCGTGTTGGGGTTGGAACTTGTTGGGTTTGTTTTCTTTTCCCCTACGACAAGAATTTCCAAAGCACCAATTTCTTCTTCAAAAACCTCAACACACAATGACCAAAGATGACGACATAAGCGAAATATATATATGTAGGTATAGGTAAAATAATTACAAACAACGCAAAAATAGTGTGATATTGTCCAATATGCTTATTGCACCACAAAGGATCCACACATTTTCAATCCCTGCCAGAGTACCAAGTGATAGAGAAGTTGAAACTTGGACCTAAAAAAATATTTGGAACAACTTACCAATCGTCGCCCTTGTGCTTATTTGTCCAAACGACCAATTAGCAAATTTTGCAGGAGGTGAATTTTTATTTGTTTATTTCAATGAAACATTAAACCCCTATTAGTTTAAAATGAAGCTATTTTTGTAAACGCGAAGGTTACTTAAAATAAAATAAATCTTTGTAAAGTGATCTACTATCGTTGTTGGTACTTCATTATTAGTTTTAAAATGAAGATCGAAGATCTAGCTCAAGGCTGCCCAACCCCAGGCCCGCGTGAACCATTTTCAAAAAACCCGCCAATCCGCCAATTTGAAAAAGTGTCGCGGGCCCGCGGTAAAACAAACAATGCAGCTTGCGTGCGGTCACCAGTGTTGCCAACGAAGGCGATTTATCGCTATTTAAGCTACTCAGAACAAGAATCAGCGACGAAAAAATCTAACCTCTTGAACTTACTTTTTAAACAAAAATACACCGGTTTTTGATATAATAGTTTCTGCGTCCGAAATGAATCTTGTAGCCACCCCCCCCCCCATGGAATTCGAAAAATTGTTGTGGGGACATATATGATGTTTTTGGGTGCGCGGAATTTTTTCTCAGCGAAGTTCCGTAACAACCCCCCTCCCCCCATGGATTTCAAATATTTTGTGGGGAGTACTCATTTTGAATTTTTTTTGTGGGGAATTATGTTCTATAGAAATTCTCTAACAACCCCCCCCCCATGGAAATAGGAACCGTCAGGTATTCAGTGGCCCGCCAGTGATTCAAAATCGTCAATTTGGCCCAACTGTTAAAAAGGTTGGGCAGCCTTGATCTAGCTAATTGGTTGTTTGGAAAATTAAGCGTTAGGGCGACGCAATAACGCTGAACAAAACGAAGGAGGGAAGGAGATTAGGAAAGCAGACACCTGGCTAATCAGAACTGATACTCGAAACAAAAATCACATTTTAAGCAACGTTCCGTCTAAAGCCATTTCAAGCAAAGCAACATTTCGATTAAGGTAATCTACCAGGCACTCTCAACTCCGTAGGTACAAGACAGCAAAATCAGTCCAGACTAACTTAATGCCAGTTAGTATTTACCGGGGTATTTTTTGACCCTTTCGTCTGCCTTGCTCCTTGATCCATTACAAGTGTTATTCTGCTAATTATTAGTAATAATCACAGAGTATTCTAGCTTTAAAGACTCGTTCTGATGACGGATGTACACGTAGAGGTTGGTACGTCTGCGTGTGAGTGCATAATGAGGTTGTTGTTTGTTGTTTTACATGTTGTATATTATATTACTTTGTCATGATACTTTTATTGCATTCTGTACGTCAGGGGCGTGCTGCTACTTATATATAGGTGAGACTGTACGCAGACGGAGGTACATATTATATTCTACATGTCTATATTAACTATATAGTTATTTTTGCAGGGAATATTCGGGTAAGGTCGGTGTTTTTCACTCGAAACACAACTTTTTGAAAATAATTTATAAGCAAGACTGGGATTAGAATTCTGTGTATATTTACGTGCAGAAACGAGCGGTCCGTTTGATAGATTCTCTTATCTATATGCAATCTTAAGAGCACAGGCATCGGGTAGACATGCTGTACTTATTCTACCGGTATTACAATGGAATATGCTCCGAGGAAATAACGTCATTGATCCCATCGGCACCAGTGCATTGTCGGGAAACACGCCAAACGCTTTTACGAGAGGTTCTTGAGTTCAACAGCTCGGCTGCTGAACGATTCGGCATCTGAGTCAGCTTCCTCTTACATCATGGGTCTCTTCGAGACACATGTTCACTCCTTCCTCTCCTCAAAAATACCCTTCACTAAATATATTTTTTTAAACATGAGATGTATACAACAGTTGCTTTTGAGAGAAATAATAATAAAATAAATATTCATTCTAGACTTGCAGAAAAGTCAACAGATGTCACACATTAAAAATTAAAAATAAGATAGGTTTATCTAAAAATACGCTGTCTGGATTGCAGTTAGTTCGGGTTGAATCTTGCGATCATACATAAAGATAGTTGCCAGTAAAAATGTGCGGTGAAAAAATGAAGACAATGTTAGTGGTTCTTATTCGAAGTATGATACAGTTAAAAATGACCGAGGGGAATAGGGTCCCATTAGCTCAGTTGGTAGAGCACTGTCACGGAAAGACAAGGGTCCTGGGTTCGTGTCTCAGATGTGACCGTTTCCTTTTCTGATTTTTCTGCTTCAGATTTTCGTTTAAAAATCACTAATATTGTCTTCAGTATTTAAATATTACAATTTGAGGTTTTACTCAATAAAGTCATTCCGAAAAATAAAAAGAAATAATAATAAGTAATATAAAATAAAAATTATGTGAAAAAATTGATAACATAAAATGAAAACAGCACATGAATAAATGTAAAATTAAAAAAAAAACGATTAAAATTAGAGAATATTCCATGTGGAAGGTCACCGCATCATTTTTGGGAGTTGTTGTTTTTACGTTCTATGCAAAAATGTTTTGAATTTTTTGATGAAGCTGGATAATTTAACTATTTTTGTCGAATTATAACATTATGAGATTGGATTTTGAGAGTGAAGTAAACAGTAAAATGTCTGATTTTTTTTATTTGTTTCTTATTATATTGAAGTGCCACGATAATGCTTTTATTTATTAAATACAATTTATATTATAAAATAAGTTGGCTTACGCAATTGCCTAGTCGACGCATTTACTCCCACCTGACCGTATTTCATGTATTGTGTTCGACCAAAAATGGTTGACATGTTTTCCTTTCCTAGTTAAAGTTTTCAAAAAATTCTCCCATTAAACAACTCGGTACTGTAAAATTTACAGCAAACAATAATAAAGTGACTTGTCTTTTTTAAAAATGAAAACGAAGTCCACCATGGAAAGTCATTGGACAATGATGAGGGGCGGATCTAAGACTCGAAAGGCAGTCAGCAAACGTATCCAAGGGGCCTTTGAAATGTCCGCATTTTAAACTATGTAGGGTATTTTGTGTAAAGAAAATTGCCTCCTCTCCACTCAACATATCATCTCTTCTAAGTCTCAATTCGACTACAATCTTTCATATATTTGATCATTTAATCAAAATTAATATATAAATTCACCTTTCCTCTCTCCATAATTTCAAAGGATTGCCTAGAACACCTTGAAGATTTAAAGTCAGAATCAATTGAAAGAAAAGAAAAAAATCTTCATGTGGGTAGAATGAAGGGAATATAAAACATTTAATGCATCGATTTTGGGTATTTTAAAACATATTATGCATTGATTCCGTATAGGTTGGTTTTTATAATTTTGTGACGCACGAGGGGGCCTTATAGGGGCCCGGTAGACAGGGGTCCAGTCAGCATCAGACCTACAAATCCGTCCCTGGTTAAAAGCTGAAAAAAATTGTCTAGACTTACATGTTACACCGCCCAAATCGCACCGTTCGAGAATTTATTTTACTGGGAAACATATTTTTTCCGCTATGCACTCTTAAAATCATATTATAATATTATGTCAAATGAATATTATTTCAAAAATAGAGGGTGTCAGGTAAATTAGCAGCAAAGTTGTTTCGACATCTTCGGCTTATGCCTTGTTCGCGAAAAGTGCATGCGTTTGAACAAAAACACGAGTGTTAGGCAAATTTCGATTTGGAAAACGACGTGCATATTCCCGCGGCGGAATTCCCGAGGTTTGCGTTGCCCTTTCTTCGTTGGTAAATCCAGGCATTATCGTACTAATTAATTAACAAAATTACGCCAAAAATCACAATTTTAAGAATTAGGTAGTCTAAAACTAAATAAACACAATCATAAAAATATGGTCTGGAGAAAACAAGCACTGAATAAGGATGTTTTTTTAAGTAATTCTTTATAAATACTCACTAGATACTACATTACCAAGTTTTGATTGTAATAATCAAGTTTTTAATGTCAAATACTGCTAGGTGTAATTATCAGATCACTTTGCGAATGAAATACAGGTTATTGACGCAACGCATGCTATTAATTGAATTCAAGACTGATTGAGCGAACCGGCAGTAGGTGCCGAACGGTAGTTTGGTAATGACGCAAAATAATAATGCCTGACGCACACGTTGAACCAAATTTTATATGAAAACTACCCCTAAAAGTTGGAATTACAGCTAAAGTTATTTCTCTTTTTTACTCCTACCATCACGTAGAATCACACCCTGACATCATGTAGTATAATAATATAATATTTTGAACGTTAAAAAGATAATCGCGACGTTGCCACCCTTTGGCTATATGTATATTAGTATCAAGGTAAATGCAAGAACAAACGGTTCCATGCTAATTCAACACACCTTTAAAAAGTGATATAAAGTCATTAAAAACGATGAAAAAAAAAGTTAACCTAAACTAACCTACTTAACCCAGTTAATAAAGTTTTTGTTTCATCACTTTCCATGAATTTATATAATTTTTTAAAGATGTGATGAATTATCATTTTGATGATTTATCCGGTCACCGAACAAACATGTGTTCTATTATATTAGGAATTTAAAGTTTATCAGGAAACGGCATAAAAGCAAAAAAGTTAATCAAGTGAAACTGTCACAGATAATCTGGGCTATAATACTGTATTTTTTAAAAGTTGTTTCCTTTACGCGTTCATACATTTCCATTGAAAAAATATTTTTAGTACTTTATATTTATATTTTTTATTAAGTAATTTATATTTTATTTGTATTAGGAAAACATGTACGTACACCTATTCGTTATAAAGATTAATCAAAATAGTGATTAAGCATTAAGCTTCGCCTTAACAATTCCTGACGTCGTATACCGACATTACGTGGACGGTGCATGGGTGCGTGATTTCAAATTGTATTCCTGCGTCATGTGTAAAATCAAACAGTATAAAATCAAACTAATATAATTACATTTATATTAGTTTATATCATATCAGACAAGCGATACTGTAGGTACCAACATTTTTTTATAGATTATTTAATAATGAGATTTTGAATTTTTCGTTAATTTGAAAACAATATTAACGACTCTCAAACGAAAAACGTGAATAAAAAAATAAAAAAAGATTCGGTATCATCTAGGATTGGCTGCTATATTTATGTATGATTGCAAGATATCGAACTGATATGCTTTAAGAAAATGAAGATAATGGTTGTAGCTCTTAGTCGAAATATGATTCAGTTAAATATGACCGAAGGGGATATGGTCGATTTAGCTCAGTGGTAGAGCAAAGCCCCGGCAAGGCTGAGGTCTTGGGTTCAATTCCTAGATGCGACCGAACTTCTTTTCTTATTTTTCTCGTTCACCTTTTTCGTTTGAGAGTCGTTAATATTGTTGTTATTTACAGACTTGGTGGTACTGTTGGATTTCAATAATAGAATCCTACCGGCTGCGCCACTGTTATTTACAGACTTGGTGGTACTGTTGGATTTCAATAATAGAATCCTACCGGCTGCGCCACTGTTATTTACAAACTTGGTGGTACTGTTGGATTTCAATTAGAACGCGTGTTCAAATATAATGTTTATTAACAATTTAGTACGGATTGACTACTTCTATCTTCTGAGCTGTCGGTTGGGAAAAGAGAGCAAGCAGATGCATCCGTCATCTTTTATACCTCTATCTGTCATCTCGCTCTTACACATTCAAAAAGCAGGCGTACCACCTAAAACCTTTCTTACAATTGTGTTAAAAGATTAATTATTAATTCTTTATTTGAAATGTGTATTTATTTTGTTCAAACGTTTGATAGATGGTTAGATGAATTCATATAGTTGAAGATACACTGAGAGAATGTGCGTGGTTGGACATACGTTTGCAGTAACTTTACCATTGGAAAGCTGTGGTAATTTTTCAAGTTATACTAATACTCGAAATAGGTAAACTTCTTCATTATTTCAGCTTCAAAAATCGAACTATTTTAGTATCCCGTGATTTTTCATATGTCGCATTTGGACGCATATTACGACATTTATCGCATTATAAAAAGACAAGAATAAAATAAAAGTACGAAAAAAGTTATATTCATATTAATCGAACAAAAAATGTAGCACCCATTATGAAAAGGGTAGCCATTAAAATGATGTGTGTACAAATTAAGTAGCTATATGATCGGCCCGCTAAAGTATGTCCACAGTTATAACTTATAACATAAAATATAATTCAAACATTGCAAAAGCTACGTTGTTGTCGCGGTTGAACAAGTACGATTATTGAAAAATTTTGCGGACGCCATCTGTAGGTAAAAATTAAAAACATCATCTGTTCAATGATTTAGCCGAGACGCAAAAGTAGAAAAGTTTCGTAACTCAACCAGAGGTGTCTCAGATGTAAGCTTCAACAGTTTTCAGTATACCGTTAGTATCTTTGGAGTGGTCATTCATTTTATTTTATCAAAACTATCAGGAATGTGCTCATTAAAAAATAATCAAAATTTAAATGTTTCTCTGCCAATCACTGTTAGAATACGGTATTATCGGATGGGGCAGTGCAAATAAAAATATACTAAATCCACTAATTAAAACTCAAAAAGCCATGATGAAAATTATACTGAAAGTTCCTATAAGAACTAGCACTGACGAAATCTTCACCAATCTTAACATCATGTAAATTAAACATATATTCTAAAATTATACTCATTTACATTCATAAGTACAAAACCCAAGAAATAACAACAAACACGTACAATAGAAACACTAGATCTTATGGTCAAAAACTTATCCAACAAATAACTACTAATACAACTTTTGGGCAAAAAAGCTTCTTATATCATAGTATTAAACTCTACAATAAAATACCACTTTCACTCAAAAACCTCAACATTATAACATTTAAATCTCAAATAAAAAGCTGGATACTTAATATAGGGAGATCTGAAATAGAAAATATACTGATATCAAACACAGACTAAAACCGAATCTACTAAACTGAACTATACAAAAAAACACTATCTTACTTATTTTAAAATTATTTAAAAAAAAATTACACTACATGATATATGTTTATAATTAAATTCATATGTTACTTTGTTGTAATATTAATTTCTTATAATTAAATTATAATATGTAAATGAAATCCTCAGCACGGGAGATCCCAGTAAAGAAAAGAAGACAATAAATCATTATTATTATTATTATTATTCGTCGTTAGTAGTTTTGAGTTTTATGCACTTGTGAGTCCCGGTACCCACACTAGTGGTGCTGCGAATAGTGGTTACATGATAACTCAACACAATGAAAATTCAACACACCTTTAAAAACCGTTACGTAACCTATTTAACCTTGTTTTAGATTCATCGCTTTTTAAAAGTTTTTGAACTGTCATTCTGATGGGTTATCCGGTAACCTCATAAACTATATATTAAACAAGGAATTATAAAATTTTATTTTTAAAGTCACTATATAAATAACATTTCCTTTTTCAAAATCAAAATCTTCATGCGAGGTGTACCATGATATTTAAAAATGCGAATAATTAAGTTTAAACAAGCACGGCTATTTCACATTTGAAAAAAGAATCTTCACTGAAACATTACAACAGCCAACATCTTGACCCACCGACCGGAAACGGAACGTACAAACAAATTCACATACAGATGAAATTCCAAACGGTTGAGTTAACACAGGATTTTGTTACGCTTAGTCAAAATTATTATTGCGTGCGCGTCGGCGTGGCGCACGGAAGGTCTGTTTACGGATTTTTTTAAAAATCGTATATTTTAAAATTAAGTAATTTATTTAAACAAAACCAATGGAAAACGCACGCAAGTGATAAATAAACATGGCAAATCTATGTAGTTGCGGATTCGTCATAAACGAAGTTCTGGCTTTCATTCAACAAAAGGTTGAAGTGATGGATGACATTAGTCTAACCCAAGTGTGTGATATGTTCTAGGAACAAGAAATCGACTACGCAAGAACTTTACTTACGAGTATTCTGTACCAACTCCAGGCCCCTCGACGAGGAGAATCGGCGAGGGAAAAAATAAAAGGTCAATCACTGATTTGATTAAATACATGAGAGAAACTGACAGCAAACTTCTCAAAATTTGTTATTTTAGACATTAAAAAACTTCCACCAGTAACGTTTGATCATGTAGATGTAACTACTTTTTTAAAAGAAATAATAATGTTGAAGAACGATATGCGTAATCTAAAACTGAATTCATTGAACTATAACTTTGCAACTTGCGAAGATGTTACAAAAATTTGACAAGAACTGCAAGATTTTAAAACAACATATTCATTGAAAATAAACAGAGATGATACAACGACATCTGTTGACAATGCGGCAAAGTTAAAACCCACCTGTAGCAAACTAAATCATCAGGCGAACATCAAGCAAACGATGCCATCTACCGATAACGTCTCAAACAATGTTAAATCAAACGAGCTAACCCAAAAATACAATGTGTGGAATAAATCTCACAGAGGGACATGTATACTGGATAAAACCGATCCGATGACAGCAAATAAGGCGCTTCCAACAGAAAAAAATAACCCGAAGAGCCCTGTTAATCAAACATCAGAAACCACGAATGATTGGAGACAAAATACATACAAAACAATAAAAAACTCGCGTATTTTAATAAAAGGAAAAAAAAACGAGAACTCCGGGTTAAAAGTGCTTCCAAAACAGAGGTACATAGTTGCCTCCCGATTCGATCCGGAAACAACTTCAAATGAAATAAATGGGTTATTGATCTCCCACAATATACATTGTCAAATATATAAATTTCTGGCAAAATCAGACGAGTTTTCAACTTTTAAAATTAGAATAAACAGTGAAAAATTCTCATAAACAATCAAGAAGGAAATTTGGCCACCAGGTATCATAGTCTGAAACTTTATTAAAAAACCGATCTCCACGCTGAACAGAAAAGATAAAACTTCAAATGGATTCACATAAAAATACAAACTTTCTACGGATCGTATTTCAGAACTGTATGTCGATTCGACGGACAAAGCATTTTATACAAGATTTATGCGAAACTAATGATATAATACTGCTCCAGGAAACATGGGTTCTACCAACAGAAATAAACATATTTTCAAAAATTCATCCCCAATTTTCAGGATATGGAACTTCAGCCGTAAATCTAGCTGAACCTTATGGTGGGGTCGCAATCCTATAGCCGGATTCTCTTTCTGTCGACATAGTGGAATGCTCTGAGCCAAGACTGGCGGCAATATAAGTAACTGTAAACAGTGACAAAATATTAATTTTTTCAGTTTATATGCCGACAAATAAACCCGAAAATCTCGAGGAATTCACAAACTGCATGAGTAAGGTAAATGCAATAATCAATTAAAGAAATTCGACGAGTGCGATTATGTTAGGCGATTTTAATGCAGATTCCAAAAGTCTGTTTGGCCGAAAACTAAGAAATTTTTGCAAAGAGTTTTGGTACGTTTGTGCCGATATCAAGATGATGAACTGTAATACTCTTACATATATGTAAATGATGCCCATAGTACCACAAGCTGGCTAGATCACTGTGTCGTCACAAAAGCTCTGGAAAAATCTATAGCTAGCGTAGATGTCCAATATGATGCAATGTGGTCTGACCACTTGCCAATTTTAATAAATCTCAACCTTCAATTTCTACCAGCCTTTGTGGAATCGTGTAGTGATAATAATATGATTGTACCTTCTAGATGGAATCCAAAATCGAATGTTGAAATAACAAAATATACTGAAACTATTAACACCAAACTTCTAAACATAATTCAAGATTTCGACCAATCAGACCTTGATAAAAAATCAGCGGCACAATCACATGAAAATCAAATAAATCCCTTGTATAAAAATGTTGTAGATGCACTGCGAAGTGCTGCCTCTACAACATTTAATAATACGAGTCGTAAAAATAGAAACATTCCGGAATAGAATCATATGGTTGCAGCCAAATACGCAGCACCGAGACGCGCCATTCTTTCATGGCTAGTATGAAAACTCTCCTCTGTGTTATGGAATAAGAGGAAAGGAAAATATCGCCAATGAATTTCGTAACTTTCTTTCCATGGCAGGTGAAGAAGTAGCGGAAAAATCTCAGAATGTAAATTTTAGTTTGAAAACCGAAGGTAATATTACAACTAACAGCACTACTCCACATATGGTAGAAAGAGCTGTAAGAGAAATGGCTACAGGAAAAGCCACAGGACACGACTCAATAGCTCTTCAGTACATGTAGCGATTACAGGCCAGCGATTCATATTATCCTAGCAAAACTATTTTCAAATATTATTCGTTATAGGTACATCCCGAACGAAATGACGAAAACGGTAATTATTCCCATAATTAAATCAACAAAACTCGATCCATCTGTTATCAATAACTACTGACCGATTTCACTCTTGACCGCCCTGGCAAGAATATTTGAAAAAGATTTATCGACGGTCGTAACAGACCATCTAAAGACAGAGGATAACCAGTTCAGATTTAAATCTGCCCTGTCAACGTCTATGACAATATATTCCCTCAAAGAAACCATTAGCTATTATAAACTAAGGAAAACGCCAATCTATACCTGTTTTCTAAATCTAAGCAAAACGATTGATCGTGTTGTTACAATAAACTCTGGGAAAAACTCAGGAAAAGAGCAGTTTCGGAGGATATAATAGCGATTCCTTCAATTTGGCACACGCAGGAAGAAAATGTGGTGAAATGGTCTGGCGAGTTTTCTAACCCATTTTATTTGAAAAATGGGGTAAGGCAAGGAGGAAGCATGTCTCCAGCACTCTTTAATATACATATATGTATAAACTGATGAACTGATTCAAAGAATTAATACTAAAATAATAAATAATATAAAATAGGTTGTCATGTTCAAGGAGTAGGTATGTGTAAACAATATTAATTACGCAGATGATATGGTTCTTCTAGCACCGTCACTTAGCGCACTAATGAAACTACTCCAAATATGTGAAGATTTTGCAAAAAATTATAACCTTGTATATAATACGTCCAAATCAATAGTAATGGTTTTCAAATGCAAAAACGAAAACATGCAAACACTTTCAGTATGGCTAAGTGGAAGGAAAATGGATGTTAGTCATAGCGTAAAATACCTGGGACACATTATCACAGACGACCTGAAAGACATCAAGATATGGAAAGGCAAAGAAGAGCGATATCCGTTAGAGCAGGTATGCTGTCAAGGCGTTTTCACCTTTGCAGTACAAACGTGAAAAATATTTTTTTCAACGCATTTTGCACTTCACTGTACACGTCAGAACTGAGGGTGGATTACACTGAATCCCAATGGCATAAGCTAAAAGTCGCTTACAATAATGCTTATTGCCAACTATTCCGCCTACCGAGATACTGCAGCGCCACGGAAATGTTCCTGGAGGGACGAGTACACTCTTTCAGACCGCTTCTCCGCCATCACATGGGAAGCTTATGGCGCAGACTGCGCCAATCAAGTAACAAATTCATCACTGCCGTGGTTGCCTGGATGGAGTCCCCTCTGATGGCCCTCTGGAGACGAGAATGTCGAAATATCCTACATAAACGGCTGCTTACATTCGTTTTTGTTTATATTTTGTCTTTTTTCTCTTAAATTCCTTTTTGTGCCTGTCGGAATCAATCACTTATTATTATTTTTTTAAATTATTTATTATTTTTTTTCTTAAGCTTACTATGCATATTATTTCAAATTTGGAATGTATTGCATTGCACTACCCCTGCATACATTCTGGAAAAAAATCTATTTTTATTATTATTATAAAAGAAATATGATTATTGCAATATTTTTTTCTTTTACATAATCAATCTGTTTATATATTCTCAGAGCTCACGATTGAACTGACGTTTCAAGTTGTCACACATTGAAAGATGTATAAATTTCACAACACCACAGCTCACCGTTCGAAAGTTTTGGCTGATTTAGCCCAAAAATTTTCTGTGCGAGTGCTCATAAAGATGAGCAATACGCACATTCTTGAAAACGATTAATGTAAACGAAACTTGAAACAGAACAAGACACAGAAAAAATTAAAAAAAGTAACGGTTGCATCTGGGAATTGAGCCCAGGATCTTTGTTTTACAATCAATTACTGTACGTCGTATTATATCTTACGTTTTTCCGGTAAAACAGAGAAACTCGATTCCTAGTTGCGACCGTTATTTTTATTTATCATTCTGTGTCTTATTCTGTTTCATCAACCACCTTATGCATCGCTTGGATTTATTAGTATTATCTTCTTCTAATAAATCTGTTTTAAATTTTACAAAACTGGTACGTAACCATTTATCATACATTAATGATCATTAATCAGTTGTAAAATTTAGACCACGTTTATTAGTAAGGCCTTAAGTATCCACTTTATCAATTATAAAATGTCTTCATTGTAGGGGATTGTGTTGAGATTGTGTCAAATCTTGTTTAAGATATTATTTGTTCGGAACTCGCTAGCTAATCGGCCCTCGCCGCCCGGCGGATGAATAAAGCAGCCCGTTTGCATAATGAATGTGGAGAGATTGTAAGCTTGCCTGTCCTGTTTCCCATGGGCAGGGTAGTATTGTGAAAACCGAAACAAAATATCACATCAAAACCAAGTGCACAATATATGTATGTACGTAGGGTGGAGTGACGTTGTATGGGACTTTTTTTTTTAAAGATG
Organism: Hesperophylax consimilis; assembly: GCF_061612785.1. Lineage (NCBI taxonomy): Eukaryota > Metazoa > Arthropoda > Insecta > Trichoptera > Limnephilidae > Hesperophylax > Hesperophylax consimilis. The sequence continues at coordinate 6,354,808 of NC_142862.1, read as the reverse complement.
CCAGTACTGTAATAGCAAAAAAAATTTGCCTTTATATAACACCTCTTTCGTCTAAAAAAATCAACTCGATCGAAACATTCCTTTATTCAACAACCAGCAAATTTATATTTAGAAAAAAATTGTATGAAAAAAGTCGCTGAAAGCTCTGCCAAGCATTATAAACAAGCGATATTCTTAGCAAAAATACAATTTTATTAGGGGTTTTATAGCTAATAAGGTGCATAACACATGTGAAAATAAAAATAAAATTACCATAGTTTCAAGGCGGGGTCTATTTTTGGGTTTTTGGAGAGGATTATTGATTTTTTATTGTTTTTTTCGTGTTTTTGAAAAACCTGTTTTTTATTAAATAAAATACTTTAACAAAGAGAATTTTTTTAAACATTATCGAAGTTTTATAATATTGATCGTGTTTTGAAATGAGATTTGGTGTGATATTCGGGCATTATATGCCTAGATTTTATTGTCGCCCGAATGAATCCATCTCTTGCTTCAGGCCCAACTGTAGACAACGATGGCTGGGTAACTAATTTGATGCATCTCTCGACTGCTTGAATGTGGCAGGTAAATCTGGGAAATTCAATACTGTCCTTTTCTCCACCGAAATTATTTATCATTTTGACTATTACTGATTTCGGATAGTATCGGTGGCGGTGTAACTTCGCATTCCTGCAAATTGATAATATCGTAATATTTACTTGCTGAAAAGTTTATTGTTGGAATAATAAAGTCTCTAACAACAGATGGACTCAGACATCTATATCGCGCCTTTAATATTCGTCTCAAACCCAATTCTCTTACAATAAGGTTGTTATCCATTATCACGGATAGTAGCAGATTTTCCGGGTGGCAAAAATAGGCGTTTCTTTGAATTACTGGATTAATTATATCTCGTAGATCGGTGCTCAAATATCGGGTGAGTTTTATTATAGTAAAAACATGTAATTCCCCATCTTTACACGACGGGTGCCTCTTTATCTCAAACCTATGTGGGAGCATATGCTTTAACAACATATTCAGCAAGAATTTTTAGATTCACTGAAGGGTTAGTTGTTCCTATATATAATCGAAGTATTGAGTTTGCTGTCGTCAACCAGCGTGAGTGACAAATACTACCTGGATGACGATTTGCTAAATTTAGTGGGCAGTGACCTGTTGTAACTGCAAAACATATTTTGTACAAGTATTTTTGGTCCGTGCTCAAATTTTTCAATTTCTCTGCATTGAGTTTGTGCATCTCAAAGTGTATTGGTGAATAATTTATAACGGTGTTTTTAGAGCTGCTTGAAAGAAGTTTTCCAATAGATCCTGAAAACCCTTTAGGTCCTGTTGTAGCACCATCTAAGTGTTGAAACAAGTGGCGAAGGGGAAGTTCGTTTGCATGCAGCTGACAGATAAACCATTGTAACGGATGACCTAATTCCAATTCCATGAATCTAATAGTTCCATTTTTTTGCCTGTATTGACAGCAGTCCTATCACATCCAATCGCTGATAAATCATTCAAATTAAAACCGTTCATTTTTAAATGGTGTAACATGCTCTTTGCAATGTTTTTGCCAGTTCCTGATGATGGTGTAACATGTCCAACATATTGAGACCCCGGCTCAGATAAAATGGAATAATGTTCTTCTGAAATTTTTCTTCGATGATATCTATCCCCTATTTTTTCCTGAGACAGTGTTTTATCCTTCCTTCCATCGAAATATAGACCTCGAATTTTTGTTGACTCCGACGACATCTGCCATGTTTTTATTAAAGAAGTGCGACACGTTTGTCTAGCTCATCTGAGTTTGCTCCTATCAATCACCATTTTAGAGTCGTCTTCGGTTACTATGCCAAAATCTTGTAATGTAGCACTTGCAACAGCTGATGCCGACCTGTCTGACAAACCATACTGATCGCAGATTCTGGCCAAAGTGGGGAGTTTTAACATCATACGGGAATTTTCTTGAAGTTGCGAAGAATGTGAAGAAAATGATTGGTTTTCATCAAAAAAGGGTTGACGTGGTTTTGTCGCTGATGCTGTAGATGAGGTGACCTTCGAAGCAAGTTCAGATAAACGAGCTTGCATCCTCATTTTCCGATGTAATTTTTTTGTTGTGTCGGTGTCTATTGCTCCCAGCATCATTTTTCTCGAGGATCTTTGGTCTTGAAGGAATGCTTGTTCTTTGGTGGGTACCTTGCGCGTCTTTTCGCAGGAACACATATTTAGATTGTTACATTTGCATGAAGCAATATCGAAAACTTTATTCATTTTGATTTTATAAGAATTTAAGTTAACATAATAATGCACACTTTTTTGGCCAATTTTTAAGTTTTAAGTATTCGTTATAATGATCTTGGATCAGTTTCATCACTCGATTGTGTGAAACAATGGGAATAGAAGCGCACTTTCAAATTCCTTCAACAATTGCAGATATAACACTTTTATTTCGAATACTGACGTTTTTTTTGTAAGATTACGCTCATATCGTAAGAACAAATAATGTTTAATCACTTCTGAGACAGTAGGTAACACTTGAGAGTTCATTTCAGTTGGTGCCCCGAATATTGGACATAAAATTTTTTTTTTCGTGTAATTGGCATTCATTTTCACAACAATTATATGTGTTAAAATTTAATCGGACAAGGATTCTAACACGTCTACGGTCAGCGGTAGCCGAAACGAAACTAGATGCAAGTCGCATCTAGTTTCTGCGACGAAACAATAGGAGCGAAATTATTCCCCCCACCTCCACAGCGCTCACAAACTCACTAGTTTAACAGCAATTTATGCAGTATTTTTTTTTTTTAGAAAACATGTAATGTTAAATAATAAATAATAAATTCAATTGAAAGTAATGGATATTATTTTATATTTTTGAGACTGTACTCAGATTTTGGGAAAAAAGGCTAAATTTACGTTTTTACGTTACGAAATCGCTAGGTTGTTGAATGAAGACATAAGTTTAGATTTTTTTAAGTATTTTTACGAGAGTATGAATGACATTGTGATGAAAGGCTTTAAATCACAGTGAAAAAACAGATAAACCATAGCTGCAAAAAAATATACAAAGTATTTATGAAAACGGAAATGCTAACGACATCTGGCGGAGAAAGAATTGATTCAGTTTGCTTGCAGTAGGCGCCTGTAATAGTTGGACTTAAATCGAGGTTCCGGGATGAAAGCAGAGAGGTCGTAAAATCGTCTAAGACGAGAAAGGAACCCCCTTTCTAGGCCTAAAAATAAATATTGAAGGTTGTCGACCAATTAGATCTGGTCGAGAACGATAAAAATTTTGAATAACCAATCAGTGAACGGAGAGGCGTGCATCAACTACAGACAAAGGAATGAACTTTGGATCGGGCAATAAAAAGGATAAGTAATGGCTTCTTCTTTCCCACAAGAATTAGAGGTGAATGCACTATGGAGTAAACATCGACGTTCAAGGGAACTAGTCCTGGGAATGTTTACAATAACTGAGACATTTATGAGGTATCGAACCATTGAAATCGAGGGCTTTGGAAGTTTTACAAGTTGTAAAGCACACACACAAAAATGCAATGAAAAAATTAAAAAACGTGATAGTATAAGAGAGGGCGGAAAAACTTAGGGAAATTACTGGCAGAATTTTCAACTGTAGTACAATTATTTATGATAGAAGGAGGGTGTCAAGTTCGATAAAAATCGTAATAAAGAGAGAGGCAAGGGATTGAAAGACGGCAGGGAAGACCTTCCTACCCCGGATATATACATAACCAAAGCCTTATGGAAAAGTTACCTATGGGACTTAAAGAAAATTTATCGTAGAAAGAAGAGAAGAAAAAGTTGAAGTAAGAAAGGGCAGATCATTACAACATGAAGCATCTTTTGGCAGCTATTACAATACCGAGATTTGATTTTTGCAATGTCGCTCCATGCTAATGTACAGTGTGGTGATGTACCAGACTTACTTGGTTAAAGTTGACGCTCGTTATATTCTACGTGTTCATAGATGGCGCTAATTAATTAATTTTACTAAAAAAGTTTAATAACTTGCGTTAAATAAAAGTTTAATAAGTGTTTTTTATGTGGATTGAATCACCAATACAATATTGTATGTGTATGCCTTTCTTGAAGGAATTGAGTTTTTATACGGACAAAACTTCTTTTTCATAGTCATATTGCATATGTACAGGCTTAATATTTTAAGGCATAACTTGCGAATTCGTAATTAATTAAAATAAATAAACTAAGGCCATGAACACGTAGATTTAACACTAAAAAAAACATAGACTGACTGATACAGACCAAATATTCAACAGCTGTGACGTACTAGATATACGCCAATTATACGTTAAAACACTACCAAACTACATTTCAGACAAAAAAAAAATTTCAACATACACAAAATATCACTAACAGACCAGTTAGACAAGCGTACAAATAAAACATAAAAACTCCGACAGTAAATACAAGCTTTGGACAAAGACACTACCAATGCCATGCTATAAAAGCATTCAACAGTCTAACACTTGAAAATAAAATTGAGGAAAACAAAAATAAATTCAGACACAAAATTACAAAATGGATTAAAGAACAAAAAGACAATATTACCATAATTTCATAACATAAAATTTAAAAAAAAACCTACACGTAACACACAAAACCAATATAAAACACACATCCCTTACAAACCCACAAGATAATATTTTAAATGTATTATTTTCTCTTTAAATATACTATGTATATTATAAAATGAAGGCCTCAGCACGTGTAAGCCACCCAGTGAGGCCAAAATTACAGGATAACTCTGAAATGTAAAAAATATTATACCAAAAAAAATACCGTAGCGTTTAACCTTAACGAGTGATTCCTGGGGTTATTTGAAGTAAACTAGTAGTTCTGTAAATGCATATCGCGAATCCAAAAATCATGTTTTTATTTTTTCATATAAGGGCATTTTCGACAGAGTTTTTACATTGCGGTTTTGTTATGTTATATGTTTAGTGTGTTTTTTTTATGGAATATTATATATTTTTAACATGGAAAAATATTATTTTACTTTATTTGGTATATTAAATGCAACCATCGAACATGTATATATTGTTAAATAATTATTTTGATCAACGGGTAATGCGTTTTCACAGTGGTCTATTTTTACATTCAAAGAAACAAATTCTGATTTTGTAATTAATTTTAGGTGCGTAAGATTAATTTTATGGTTACTCAAATGGCTTACTTAAGGCCGGGTTGTTTCAGAGAGTTTGAACAATTCTTCAAATTTCAAAGATGTTTTTAAAGTTCTGTGAAAGTTATTTTCGAGTGCTGTTATTATAATTATATGATAACAGAACTTGAATACACCTTTCACAGAACCTGAAAATGAACGCTGAATTTTATGAATTGTTCAAATTCTTTGAAACAACCCATCGTTAATATATTTTTTGAAAATATACAGTTTTTAAGTAAATTTCGACCAAAATTGAAAACAATCTCGTTTAAAATTTCTGGTGTAGAATCTGTTATTTTCATTCCATGCCCACATATATGTTTACGCCTTTTTCAGTGGCTTTTACGTAGGATATATATAATATTGCAAACAATTATAGTACAGTTGTACAATTTTTTAAATATTTTTTTGTACATTACTGAACTGCCCCAGCAACATTTTTTGTATTTATTAAGATATAAATTGACAACTGTAGAATTCACAGTATAACCCTCTATTGGTATTCTGGGATGAGATGCAGTTAATTCTAGAATTTCTGCACTGAAAAAAATTCGACCTTTAGTAATATGATAGTGGTATAAAATTGATATTAAAACGTAAAGATAACGGAATGGAAAGAATAAAAAGGGATAAAAACGAACACAATACTTTGACGAAAAAGTCCACAGCCAGAAGAAATGTCAAACGGTCGAGTTGAAACAAAAATGTGGATGACATCTTGGTCTCCTACTTTATGGTCGTTTTCAACTAAACCCATACAAAATCAGTAGGTATTGAAGTGTTAGTGAGGTGGTTATATCGGGGTAAATGCCTTGTTTTTGTTGGTATCACAACCAGATTTGAGGCAAACGCAGAATATAGCATGTTTCCAACTTGTTATTCGTGAAAGACTTTCATTTTCATAATGTATAATGAAAGAACCTTTAGAATAACTAAAAACTTTTCGAACAATCAGAATAAGTTGTTATTTTTTCGTTATAAACAATGCCTAAGCAATATACTAGGGCCCGTTCTTTTGATAATTTACATAAATGAACTTTGCAGCATGGAAATAGATGGAGAAATAATTAGTTACGCAGACGACACAGTTTTATTATTTAAATCTAAGGATTGGAATAAGGTTTATAACATAGCGAATCTAGGAATCACGCAAGTGAAAAAATGGTTGGACTCAAATACACTCACACTAAACATATTGAAAACAAAATTCACAACGTACAGCATAACTAACACAGGACAGCCAAAAAACAATACAAACACCATAAAAATACACGAATGCATAAACACCAACATCTGCGATTGCCCCCCTCTAGAAAAAACAGAACAAATAAAGTATCTAGGAATCCTAATTGACCATAATCTTAGATGGACACATCACATCAAACATATCACAAATAGACTCCTCAGAACAATACACATTTTCCTAAACATAAGAAACATATATAAATTAAAACAATTGAAAACAATATATTATGCACTATGCCAATCAATAATAGAATATGGAATAATTGCTTGGGGAGGAGCAACAAACGCAGCTATCGCTCAAATAGAAATCGCACAGAAAACGATATTAAAAGTAATACTCAAAAAACATAAACTAACCGACACAGACCAAATATTTAAAAGCTGTGACGTACTTGATATACGCCAATTATATGTTAAAACACTACTAAACTACATTTTCGACCAAAAAAACAAACCCCAACAAACACAAAATATCACTAATAGACCGGTCAGACAAGCGTACAAAGAAAACATAAAAACTCCGACGGTAAACACTACCTTTGGACAAAGACACCATAAATACCACGCTATTAAAGCATTCAACAGTCTTCCAGTTGAAACAAAAATTGAGGAAAATAAAAATAAATTCAAACACAAAATAAAAAAATGGATTAAAGAACAAAAAGACAATATTACCAAAATACTATAACATAAAAGAATAAAACATATACCTACACGCAACACAAAAAAATAATTTATAAAACACGCAACACGCACAAACACATATATCATTATAAATGCCGATTTACATTCTCTTTTGATATTTTTCTTTTAGTGTTATAATTATATTTTAATTTTTAATCTTTATTTTAAATTTATCTTTATTTTAATGTTGTTTTTCTTTTATTTTTTTAAAATGTATAAATTCTTAAATTATAAAATGGGGGCCTCAGCACGGGTAAACAACCCAGTGAGGCCAACATTACTAAATTGAAATATGAAATATTGTAAAAAAAATGTATCAACAATAAAAAATAAAAAAAATGCAGAACGCTGTTTATCAGAGACGTTTCTAAAGGACATGTGTATACATTAGGGTGTATCGATTTTTAACTTATTTTTTTGTTTTCAAATTCCAAGTTGAAAAAAAGTTGCTACTAGGTACCACAACTCACCACAACAAAATTTTGGATTTAAAAAAAAAATGTTTAGGTCTCAAGCACAAGGCCTAAAGTTTTAATTTTTTTCAAAAAATATCAAATTTTTTTAAAATTTAAAAAAATTAAATCGTAACTTTTGTGTTTATTCCAAGTTAAAAAACAGTAATATTAGGGCATAAAAATAAGTAAGAATCGATTTTTATTTATAAAAAATGGATTTTAGGTCTCCCGCACAAGCCCTAAAGTTTGTTAATTTTGATGAACTTTTGTAATTTTGTGTACATATATGAACCATGTTTTTTTTAAGTTTAAACCATCGGAATTAATTGTACTTTTCTTACAGAAGGCATAAAATGAGACAATATATAATACATAATTCACATATACATATGAATTATGTATTATATTATATGTGGCGGCACTTATTGAACGATACTGATATTAACTGTTATGGTACCTAATATAATTTGCTCAAAGGAGACTTGCAGTGCTTAAATATGTGTTACAACCGTCAATGTCTATAAGTTGAATCAATATCGTATAGTTTGTCACAACAATTAAAGATAGTTATAACAAAGTTGACTGAAATAATAGATTATTACATATTGATTAATTGAACCCGTGTTTATGGATAAAAGGAGGGTAATTGTGCGATGAGATTAGCAGTCGGTTTAATTAAAAGGTGTGAATTTTACTCCAACTGGTGGTAATTCTTTACCTAAAACTGTTACTGTATCTAATAAAGTTTAAAGTTAGAATATATATACACCTTCACCAGGAGAGTAAAAATCTATATATAAAGGTAGATTATTACAATATAGCGCCCCCGAGGTGATATCTCACAAAAGCGGCGCTATGCAAATTGTCCAATTAATAAATAAATATAATGTTTACATTTTATTACGTACGTATGCATTGATATACAATGGAAATAGATAAAATAATGTTATCCGATTAAACTTTATTTTATTAAAAAACAAATAACTTTTTTAACATCACTTTATTATACATATACAACCAGTACATGTTTCCTGAACGAAGTATACACCGAAGTCAAAAATTAAATATAAATTACAATTGGAAAAAAGAAGTGGAAGGAGGGGGGAGGGGTAAGAGTAGGCTGGGTTTATAAGAATTAGGAATTACAATATGAAAGACCAGTTTAGTGGGAAAATATTTAAAAGAGAGTTTATAAAAAAAAATTCTTGTTAATTATATCTACTTTTATAAACATGTTCCCTTATTTCTAAAATTTCGAAATTATTTATTTGTGATGCTTTATATCCTGTGTGAAGTATTTTAAGACCTAACAAATAATTGCATATAATCATAAAACAATATATTCATAAGACAAATAACATTTAATAACGGTTATTCTAATAAATTGATAGTTGAAATACTAAATAAAAAAAATTATACATATTCTCTTCAAACGGTATTTTTACCCTATTTCTTAAGATATAAATAAACAATGGCGTAGAATTCTGTTTGTGGATAACGATACTTCCAAAATTATATATAAAAACATTCCTGGTACTATTCAACCGGCGTTTTACACTAATAACAGAATGAAGAAATATATTCTTAGTAATAAAGATGGCGAAAATCAAACAAAAAATGCAGAAGTTTATAAACTCAATTGGAATGATTGTAATTTCTTTTACAAAGGTAGAACCAATAGAAACTTTGAAGTCAGAACTAAAAAACATCTCAGGGTTTTAAATGGAAATAGTGAATCTGAGTTTGCAAATCATCTTTTGAATCACACTTTCGATAAAAATTCAGGTCTTAAAATACTTCACTCAGGATTAAAGCATCGCAAATAAATAATTTTGAAATTTTAGAAATTAGAAAACATGTCAATATAAAATCAGATATAATTAATAAGCAAAAAAATATTATAAATAATAATGAAAAATGCCATTGCAAAGTTGAAATAAACTTCCAGAAGAAATCTTATTATTAAACGCTTGATGTTCAAGTAATTTGGCATATTTTAATATACGCGCCAGTCATTTGGTTCGTTCTTACACCGCCAGAGGTGCGCTCTGTCGGCCACCTATTGCCGTGGTGCCTATCGGCCATATTGAATTAATGCGTGCTTTTTTCGTCAAACGTAATCACGTAATTGTGGATAAATTTCACTGTAATGTAATTAATCCAATGGATTATGAACTTTCTAAAACATATTTTCTTCGATATTATCCAAAAATTGTATGAGCAGAAACGATATTTTTGAAGAAATATCGTATTACATGTGGCAATTCTATTTCAGTATGAAATTGTGTCTTAATTTTTAATGTCTTATTTTTTTTGTATCCGGTCGCCTGCAAACCGAAATGAACCTTACGGTTGCTTAAAATTGAGGGGCAGAGTGGTATTTTTTGCCTGCAGACCCCCAATGCAGAATTTATCCGAATCACATAATTTGAATTTGACCAATCAGAGGGCCTACATCGTCCAGACGCTGGGACAATAATACTATCAGATTCGAGGAGTTATTAGACCCCTTCCTTCTTTAAATCTTGTGGTATGTTTGTGTACCAGTGGGTGTTTGTATGAGCTTTCCCCCACGTTATCCATAATAGTAGTGAACCAAAGGAGACCTTTTATTGTAAGCAGGCTCTCTGATCCATATATAGTACTTTTAAGTTAGGTCTCTGATTGTAAATATTAGATGTGACAATATTTGTTACTATGGCACTATGTAAATTTTGAATATATTTGATGTAAATAGTTCTTGCGTGTCCCCAAGTTCGAATTCCGTATCTTAGGATGAATTCGACTATAATTCTCTAACTTATCCATCTTCTTCTTGCAACCCAAACTAGCTATACATCATTTTTCTTTTTTTGTATTAAAGTAATGTATAGATTCTATGTCCGCAAACTGTAAAATTCACCCGCAATAATACAGGGTCATCCCTAGCATGGAGCGTGAAATATCACAAAAAACTACATGTACTCTCTAAATCATGTATCAATAAAATAAATAAATAATGCAAAAAAAACCATCATGTTGAAAAGAATGGTCTCTGATGCAGGGCCATCACTGGTTTAAGGCGCAAAGTTTGAGATCCCCGCCCGTGATATAGGTACCTATTCTATTTAGGAACAACGTCATCGTACATGCATACCACATTATATCCTCCCGAAGTACGCTATTAAAGGGACGCTTCGCCACGGAGTTGCCATTGAGTTGAGTCACTATTTAGCTACTTTGGTAGTACGAAGAGTTAATTAGTTAGCGGTTGAGGTACCTATTCTATTCTCTAGAAATGACAAGTTGTCGATATAACGTTCCTTGATTGGTTGACATATTATTTTTGTTTATTACGAAGTGGCAAGCGTTAGGTAGGGGAAATACATAACTCGGAAGCACATCTGTTATTGTATTGAGCCCCGCAGATGTTTGAAGCCTTTTTTCTCAGAACAACTCAGACGTGCCTCTTTAATAACTTATATTTACCTGAGCCTATTCCGTGAATAAACAAACAAAACTCAAATCCACCTCTGTCTTCTTAGAATATTCATATTCTGTAGAGAGACGTCAGAATTGCTAACAAACTGTTCTAAATATAGCTCTGAGACAGAGTCCCTCTCCCTACAAGAGAAGATATTTTGAAGAACTTCGAAGGACCAAAACTCCCATTGAAAGGAACCCTGTGCTGTTTGAATAGCATTATAATATTATATGAAGTGCCAGCATATTGAAGGCTGGGCATTGTTTGACATTGTGCCACCAAGGGAATTGGGAAACAGAGCTAATGGGATACGTGGCCCATATCAGCGTAAAAGCACACATCCTTTTTTAAATATTAATTTATTTATATAAGGTTTTGATGTAGGTTTTGATTCAAAGTCACTTTGTGAAGAGTTTTACACTAGGGAAAGCAGTAAAATAAATGAAAATATTTGGTACGAAACCTTTTAGACTCGGGTTTTTTGGAAAATTGCTCCATTTATCATTAACCCAACTTAAACAAAGTTCTATTGCATACAAACCAAACCGTATCACAATCTACGCACATGCATACATAAATGGTTTATGTTGATGTCGGTTTTTATTGATAGTTTTTTTTTTAAAAAAATCCATATCCTGAAAGACAAGAAGATACCTCAACACAACCCAATAATATGTGATTAGCGTGTTCGATAAATGAGTTCTACTTTTGGACACTCATTTTTGCAGTACAAAAATTATATTTCAACAAGATTTTTTAAACAAAATGGCTATTGCAAAAAGGGCCATCCTAGGTAGCCTTACAATATAGACGAACCAAATAAGTGTTTTTTTTATTATTTTATGTGAGGAGAAAAAAAAGAGGGACAACACAACACAATGGTTATTATTTTTTTAATGATAAACTAATGTTTATAAGACAAGGTTTTTTATGCATAGCACAAAGGATAACCAATAATCAATAATTTTTCGCTTGAAATATCCATACAAATTGAAATAATCTCTCGAGTAAAAATAAAAAAGTGGGTGTGTCAAGCCTACGCAAGACAGAAGTGAAACTTCTTTTGTTAAACCGTATGAACCACAATCAATTACGTATTTCACTCGTATTACACTCACGACGCAGTATACTAACCAAGCAGCTGATGCTTGGCGTGGCGCAGTTCGCTGGTGTCTGAGAGAGAGGAAAAAAGAGAAGAGAGAGAACGTTCGTGAGCGGCTCCCCCACCTCAACAAGCGCATATGGTGAGAGAGGGACAGTGAACGGTGAGCGGTGGTGGGGGTACCCGCATTTTCGTGTCGATCCTGACTCGGTTTTACTCCGTCCCCGAATTACGCGCCTAAAGAAGTTTCACTTCAATATAATATATTTTTAAAAATAATGTACAATGTACAGAAATAGAATCCCACACAAGATCGCGTAGTGCGCTCTAGCGAACGGATATTTTATCAGAGGGAGATAGTTTTAATTTTTTTTTCTGTAAATTTTTTTTTTTTTTTTTTTTTTTTTTTTTTTTTTTAGTTACTATATTACATTTTTTTAAACATTTTTATAAGAATTATATATATTTATATGATTAATTGATATAGATTTTTATAGTCCTCCTCACTAGGAGATCCTGTGCTGAGGGGGACTAGGTTTTGAATAATTTTTCAGCGACTTCTATGGTTCGACTTCATGTTTTGGGTAAGGGTTTCCAGAAACTTCTACGACGATGTTTTAAATATGCTAGTAAGTTCTTTTTCCGGTAATTCCTTAAGCCAAGATTTAATGTTCTTAATGCAGTTGTTTTTTGTTTTGATTTGTTTGATACTAAGTGGGAGTTTGTTATATACCTTTACTGCTAAAAATTCAGGGCTTCTTTGTCCAAAGGTAGAGTTACACTTTGGTATAGTTAGTATCTCTGTTTGTTTGGCTCTGGTATTATGAGTATGTGAGGTGTTTTCCTGAGAATTATTTTTGAGGTGTTGTACCAAAATGTTTTTGGCATAGATTTTCTGTATGCTTGGAACGTCAAATTGTTTAAAAATTTCTGTTGTTGATGTCCTTATGGGAACCTTTAGTATGGTCTTTATGATGCAATTCTGAGTTACCTTCAGCTGTTTTATATGTTTTGATACTGCTGAGCCCCATCCTATTATTCCATATTCCAATTTGGAGTGGCATAAAGCATAGTAAACTCTCTTTAAATCCCTAGCTGACAAAATGTTCCGTAATTTTTTGAAGAAGTAGATGAGTTTAGTTAACTTTTTTGAAGTTCGATCAATGTGTGAATCCCAGTGTAGTTTATCGTCAATTTCAATACCAAGATATTTTATGCTTTTGGTTTGAGTTATAATCGAGCAGGAACATTGAGGAAATTTTTTTTGACATTCATGTAGTTTGAGTATATGCTCATTCATTGGTTGTCCTCTTTTGTTTTTGGAGAAAATTAAATATTTGGTTTTATTCACATTTAATGTAAGGAAGTTTGCTTTAAGCCAGTTTTGAAGAACAGTTAGGCCATGTTCAGCCTCCTTATATGTGCTTGTCCAAACTTGTTCATGTTATTCCAAATTATTACATATTATCAAAATAAATAAATTAATTAAATAAATGTAATACAATTATCATAATATACGGATTAGATAATAATTTTAATCCAACACAATAACGCAAAGCGCGCTCTAGCGGAGTAATGTTTTATCACAGTGAGATAAGTGTTTTTATTATTTTGCAATATTATTTTCTTTTAAAAAATGTTCTGACCTACTAAAAAATAAGATATTGAATGAAAAAGGCGTTAAAAACAAAAAAATAATGTGCGATGGCCGAGAATCGAACTCGGATCAACTGCTTGGAAGGCAACTATGCTGACCATTACACCACCAACGCCAGTTGTCGGGATGAGCTAAGAAGCATTTATATGTTACTTCAAAACTTTGACTAGATCAAATGAACTTTAATCGGTGGTGGGGGTACCCGCATTTTCGTTTCGATCGTGACTCGGTTTTACTCCGTCCCCGAAAATTCATTACGCGCCTAAAGAAGTTTCACTTCAAAAATATAAAAAATAAAGTTGGCTGTTTACAGGTGAAAAAATATAATAAGCAGTAATTGTCGATTGAAGTACTTGTACATATTGAATTGTTCGGCTTGTTAGAAATAAGCCGACATAGCTCAGTGGTCCCGAGCACCTGACCGGACATCATAAGCCGCGGGTTCAATTCCCGTCGGCGGCATTTATTTTTACTCGGGAGATAATTTTTAATTTGTATGGTTTTTTCAAGCGACTAATTATTGCTTGTAATAATTGGTAATATAATGGTAATTGACAAACCAATATAAAAATACTAACCGGAGAATTCACCTACTTGTAACTATTTCTCACAGATTAAAAGGGAACAAACGAATTAAATGAATGAATTTTATTACAAAAAAAATAGAAAAGAACACAATGTCTAACGTTACACAATTTATTATTTTCGCGTTCATAGATGGGGCTAAATTAAAACACCTTTTGAACGTTACGCTACGTACAAAAACTCCAGAATAAATAGTTTGTCCGTATAAAAACTCAATTCTCTCAAGAAAAGCATCCACATATAATATTATTTCGATGATTCAATCCATTATTGTCATTGTATGCCTTTCTTGAAAGGCTTGAGTTTTTATACGGACAAAACTATTTATTCATATTATTCATATTGCATATGTACGAGCGCAAACATAATTCATCTATAATGCTAAAAACAACCACGACTCAGCACCACTCTTTTTCTAGTTGTGAAATGGTACAGTATATTACTGCCCAAAAACAAAATGAAGGAAACAGAAACATTGAAATTCGAACCACCCAAAAAGAAAATTAACTCCCTGAAATTTAATAATTATATATTGTACCCTTAATATACGCACGCAATCTATATAATCTAGCATTAAAAAAACTTTTGCTATTGAATTCTTTTTTCAGATTTTATATCCGGGTTAAATCTTCCCCACAGGAAAAACTAAACCCTACCACAAATGATCATCTAGTCAATCCACATTATGCAAGTTCATTATATAAGCATAATAAATACAAAACAATACAAGAACAATACGTCAACCCACCAAGAGATCAAATGGGAAAATAATTCATCGAATCCAGAAATTTTCATATCGAGGGTTCAACTCCTAACTGGACCTATAAATCCTACTAATCCCTCAATATAAATATTTAAAAAATCTTACATAATCCAACATGTATTTAAAATGACCGATTTTTGCATTTTATTTATATAAATTCTTTGACAGATCTAATAAGCCTAAATTTTGAATGAGAGAGCTATGTATAATGCCACTAGCCGAAATAACAAATGGTATTTTTTTTTATAATCTGAGAAAATTTTAATAATTATTGTTATAATTATGTTTGTATTTAATTTGAAGATTGAATTATGTATATCGAATTATGTTTGTAGCTAATTTAATGACTGAATTATGTTCAGTTTTTTAATAAGACTTTAAATCCAACGAGTCCAATTCATCTTTGATTTGGGTAGGCGTATTGCCTTTCAAAAACAAAAAATTATTAACAGCTCGCGAAAATACTAAATTTTTCCATTTTCACAAAAACACACACATCGACTAACTCAAACGACTGTCATCTAAAAAATCTGCGCGTCCAAAATGGCTGAAACTTTGGTAAGTAACTGTCAAAAATATGAACAGCTATATTCACCAGCTTTTATTGACGAGTACCGCCATCTTTGCGTTGAGGTCGGAAACTTTTCAGACCACCCTCGTACATCCTCAAACAAAAATTTATTAATCTTAAGGTTAAACGCAACGCTCTTAATATTCCATTTGTTCAAAGATGTCTTTGACTAAATTATTTTATTAAAATAACCTTTTGGCAAGTTATGCTTTACAATAAAGTATGTAGGAATCGTAATTGAGCATAACCTTAGATGGATACCTCACATCAAAACAAATCACAAATAAACTTCTCAAAACAATACACATTGTCCTAAACATAAGAAACATATACAAAATAAAACAATTGAAAACAAGGCTACCAGGGTAATTTTGCTTCCCGGACTACTGGAAGAGGAGGAGGAGTGGCGATATATACTCACAAAACATTTAACTGTGAAGTTATTGAAAAGTGGTCAAATGAAAACTCTTTTTTAGGAGTTAGGGTTCAATATAAACATTTTAAACCATTAAATATATATGGTATATACAGGAAACCTAACAACAATATAAATGATTTTCTAGTATCTCTTGAATCTATATTACAAAAAAGTAGCCTAGATACACTCATCTTGGGGGATTTCAACATTAATGTTCTTAAAAAAAATGACACAACAAAAAAATACATCAACACTTTATTTTCATATAATTATTTCATATGTAATAATACACATCCCACGAGAGTTACGGAAACCAGCAGTTCTCTTTTAGACCATATTATATCAAATAGAGAAAACATATCTTCAACGACCTCCAATATTGATAACCAGATAAGTGATCACAGTATAATGATGTTAGACTACCAAAACTCTTTGAAACACCACTCTAACAACAGAATACCACCAAACATAAACATCAGTATCAATAAGAGGGCTCTGAGAACATATTTTGAAACCCAACCGTTTTCTCACAACACTACCAATATAACCGAAAATTTTAATCAATTTTTTAAATATATCAAAACAGCGATTGACACTTGCAAATTTAAGCCAAGGTTACGAATAGGAAACCCTAAGCAAGGTAATACACCATGGTTTGACAAAAAATTAGATCTTCTTATTAGAGAAAGAAATACTTATTACAAACAGTGGAAAAAAGATCCGCTAAACAGTCTTCTTATATCACTTAAAAATAAGTCGAGAAATTCGGTAACTAATTACAGACGTTTCGCCAAAACAAAATATTACACAGATATTTTTAAAGAAAACATACATAATCCAAGACAAACTTGGAAAACAATAAATTCAATCATAACTAACAGTCCAAAGAACTTGACAAATAAAATTGAAACTCTTACCATCAATAATATAGACATAAATGACCCGAAGCAGATATGTACAGCGTTTAATGACTTCTTTACATCGGTTGGTGAAAATCTAGCTGCGAGCATCCCATCTCATTCAGATGACGTAAATACAATAAACGTGGAACCAAAGCCATTACAGTCCCTCTACATGACCAATACAAACAAACTAGAAGTTTTAAAAATTATATCAAAACTAAAAACTAATGCATCTCCAGGGGTCGATGGTATGACAACTAACTTACTCGGATTCTGTAAAGAAAAATTAGCGGATCATCTTGTTATTCTCATTAATCAATCATTAGCGAGTGGACTGTTTCCGGATCAATTAAAGCTAGCAAAAATCGTTCCAATTCACAAAGAAGACTGCAAAAAAAATCCATCTAATTATCGTCCAATATCAATACTCCCAGTCTTTTCCAAAGTATTTGAACATGTAATCAAAAATAGACTAACAAAATATCTCACAACTAATAATATTCTCACGCCTCAACAATATGGGTTCAGAAAATTCTCCAACACGAAATGTGCTGCCTTTGATTTTATACTAACTCTTCAAAAACACTTAGATCAAGGAAAATATGCAGCGGGCATTTTCATAGACCTCAAAAAAGCGTTCGATACGGTTGATCATAAGATTCTGTTAGAAAAGCTTGAATATCTGGGCATCGTGGGCAAAAATCTAAAACTTTTATCTAGTTATCTTACGGGTAGGTGCTCTTCGGTTGTTATTGGAAAAGAATCAAGTGATCATAGAAATATAACATGTGGTGTACCACAGGGCTCGATTCTCGGGCCTTTATTATTCTTGATTTATATAAATGATATTGCAAAATGGGGGTTGAAAGGTACCGTTCAACTTTATGCTGATGACACAATATTATTCTATCATAATACTAATTTAAACGAAATGGAAAAAGACATGGAAAGGGATTTGGGTCATCTAGCCGAGTGGTTGAGAATCAATAAACTTAGCCTTAACATTAAAAAGACTCACTATGTGCTATTCGGGAATAGGAAAGGACAACGCCTAAACATTTCCTTGGGAATAAACAAACTGGAACAAACAGATGTCGCGAAGTATCTAGGACTTTTAATTGACTCACGGCTTACATGGAAAAACCATTTTGACCATGTTAAATCAAAGATTGCTCCGGTGACCGGTGTAATGTACAGACTACGTAGATTGCTTCCCACAGCCATACTGCGATCATTGTACTATGCTATGATTCACTCCCACTTGGCATATCTTTCGAGTATCTGGGGCTTTGCTACCAAAAAAATGATATCGGAGGTGCAAATAATCCAAAATAGAGCCATGCGTAACATTTTTGGCTTGCCTTGGGATATACCTGTTAAAGATATTTACCGTCACGCACTTGTTTTGCCATTTAAGATGGTTCCTAGCTTTGAGATAACAAACACCATTTTAAATATTATTCAGTGTAACACCCACACAAATATAAAACTGAACTATAACAACGATGTTCACCAATATAATACACGACAACACAACAAACTACATATATCAAAAATACACTCAACAAAGTTCGGACTGAAATCATTAGAATATATTGCCTACACTAACTATAACAAATTGCCTGAAGAATTAAGACAGGTATATGCCTCTAACAAATCTCGAAACGATATATTGAAATCCTATTTTTTCAAATGTTATTTGGAAAACGAGTCATAAGTAGGTACAAACTCTGTTTCTGATAGCCGTCCTAATTATCTCCAAATACCAAACTTTGTACATCCAGAGATGATGAGCTTTTATAATCTTCTCATGTATTTTGAATGTAAAACATCTTGTATTAGGTCTGTTTATTTTTGGCCCCGTACTTTTTAATGTATTTTCCTGATTTTGTTTTTATGCATTTATATAGTCCATCATTGAGGATACTTTTTCAACTTTTTGACACCAACAGTACATAAATCAAATGAGTGATTATAAAAATTCATAAAGTCTTATAAGACAATTTTTTTTGTAACATATCTGTAAAGTGATTCTTCATATGTTGTGTCTGTATGTTGCTTCTGTGAAATGTTTTGTAAATGTTTTCTTCATACATTGTGTCTGCACATTGGGTTGGGTTGGTTATTTTTAATTTTTAATCTAATTTTTCTGTACAAAACGCTTTTTTTAATTTTTTTTACTCTTCTATTTGAAAACTACCAATTGGCGATCCCTTAATGAGTTCAATAACTCTTGGGAATACAACATCGTTTGTTGTATGTTTAAAAAAAAAAAAAAAAAAAAAAAAAAAAAATATATATTTTGCACTTTGCCAATCAATAATAGAATATGGAATTATTGCTTGGGGAGGAGCAACAAACTCGGCTATCAATTACATAGAAAACGCACAAAAAACGATCTTAAAGGTAATACTAAAAAAACATAGACTGACTGATACACACCAAATATTCAACAGCTGTGACGTACTAGATATACGCCAATTACACGTTAAAACACTACTAAACTACATTTTTGACAAAAAAATAAATTTCAACATACACAAAATAACACTATCAGACCAGTTAGACAAGCGTACAAAGAAAACATAAAAACTCCGACAGTAAATTCAAGCTTTGGACAAAGACACTACCAATACCATGCTATAAAAGCTTTCAAAAGTCTAACACTTGAAAATAAAATTGAGGAAAACAAAAATAAATTCAGACACAAATTACAAAATGGATTAAAGAACAAAAAAGACAAAATTACCAAAATTTCATAGCATAAAATAAAAATAAAACCTACACGTAACACACAAAACCAATAAAAACACACATCACTCACAAACACACAAGATTATATGTATTATTTTCTCTGTAAATGTATTATGTAGATTATATTTTCATATTATAAAATGAATGCCTCAGCACGGGCAAGTCACCCAGTGAGGCCAACATTACTGGAAAACTTTGAAATGTAAAAAATATTGTACCAATAAAAAAATAAAAATATGTATATATGATTTTTTTGTTTGCGCCCTAACATACGCAATATGAATATGTATACATATATTTTTCCGTATAAATACACAGTTCTTTCAAGAAAGGCTACAAAGACAATAATGGATTTAATCATTGGCAGAATATTGTATGTGTATGCATTTCTTGAAAGAACTGTGTATTTATACGGAAAAATATATGTTTTGTATACGTTGTATAGTTTGTATACGGACAAAACTATACCTTGATATTCATATTGCGTATGTATATAATTCATATTAATATTTTAAAGGATGACTTGCAAAGAGAGGTTTTTCCTAAAATAATTGAAATTGGCGCTATCTATGAAAGAGCAGTTTATGTTTTATTAAGTATACCCTTAAGTTTTGTTGTACTTTGTAATTAATATTTTTTCTTGACGCTAGAAAAACCTCAGTAACTTTTACATCGGGATATAGCACAAGGCTAACAAATTATTATAATAAATAATTAGTCGCCAGAAGTATCCATGCAAATTGAAAATATCTCCTGAGTAAAAATAAATGCCGCCGACGGGAATTGAACCCAAACCTTCTGATGTACAGTCAGGTGCTCTGGAAAACTGAATAAACAACTGCACCAATGAGATATATGTCGCATAAGGAATGTGGACCTCATCACCTTCAAGTCCAGCGGTCTTGTATGTATATGGAAATGAGATGTTTAGTGTGTAAACCAAAATAGTAAAAATTTAATTTGTCATCTCTATCAGAAAGAATTTCGGTGTCTGAAATCTGATCAATGTCACCAGAAGTATGGAACAATTGAACTGACTTCAGACATGCGGTCATGTCCACAATACATTTCTATATATTTGTTTGTTCAGTGTGCGTATCAAATATCACTTCTTAAAGATATTATCTTTTTCGCATTTGAATCACACTTCAAGAGAACTGATTGTGACAAATAACACACACATATCATAAAACATACTAATTTCTGTATTCTGTGATGATGTGCGTCATGTGAAATATTCCCGCGTAATGTAATACCTCCGTAAAATTTTTCTCATTCAAAGAAAGTGGATCCGATTGTGGAAACCAAGCTATGAAGTAGGTACATAAATTCTTTTAATGATAATTCTGTATTTGTAATGTGTATTTCTTTTGTTTAAATTTTTGTCAGTTCTAAATCTGAATCACTAATGAATATTTAAGTTTATCAACGGTGTTCGATTGGTAAATTTCTGACAGCCTCTTATTTCTCCTGAAGCAAATATTTTATTTAATACTTTGAGTTTCACAAATCCTAAAGTTATTACAATAACCCGTGATTTTTCACGTTTTAGCATTTTTCGAAAATTTGTGCAAGCCCCAAGAAAAAATAACGTAAAAAATTTAACACTACACAAGCCGAAATTTCTTTTACAATAAATAAATGTGTTCTGCGTGTATGAAGCAGCTAAAACTCTGAAATGGTGAGTGCTGATGTCGAGAAATTTGCAAAAAAAGTTGTCTGTTTTTCAACTATTTTTAGCGCGCAACGTTGATGATCATTGATGAAACAACTTCCCTTATTGAATATGTCATCTTTGGGGATGCTGTGTGGGGAGTCTTTAAAAAATTGAAGGAGATGAAATTCTGGGAAGGAAAAAGGTACGAGGAGTTGTGGGAATCTGGGGATCGTATGTTCAGGAAGAACGTATGAATCCGTTTCTCAAAAATGAATATATCAAAACAATTCGCTTCATATTATTTTTTTTTTTTAAAGAAACACAAACATTCCCGGGTTACGAATAACCTGACAATATTTGAAAATCTCCTACTAACACCACAGTAAGCTGAAAATGTTGCTTATGTTGTGATGGGGGACTTAGCCAGCCGAGGCATTGAACACACTACGCCTGGGTGGGACCCAAACGCGATGTCAACTCGGCCACCGAACTGTCAAATTAATTAATTCAAATTTGAGGCTACACTGGCCAATAAAAACTTTTTAAGAATCATACACGTATAATAAATACAATGCATTATGTATAAATAATCGTGATCGTTGTTTTGCCTTCCGAAGGCATTGTGAATTGGTTTTTCCTCTGTTATAGAACCAACTTCAGTCAAATTCCTTTAACATGAGTGTATCGTTGTCATTCGGATTCCCTCGACAGAAACATAAAATAATGACAACTTAATGACATATAAACAAGTTCGGGAATGGAACAAATAAACACCCTTAACAACCTATTCAAAAGAAACTTCCAGACGTACTTTATTATTTAAGGCTGCTTCCTAATGCCACAAAGGCTGCCATTATGTAACTTATTGTGAAGACCGTTTCACTCGGACTCTGTTGTAATGAGGTCATGATTATTTTAACATCTCGTAGAATATAAGGGTTTTAAGTCCTCGAAATAGTTGAAGAGGTCTATAAAGCAGGGTGGATTCAAATATGTAGTAAAACCTCAAATTTTAATATATATGCAACGATCATACGAAGATAGAAGAATACTATTTTTTGAAAGTTCCGAACCCACTGTCCTAGTGTGAACAGTAGTTGAAAGACAGAAAAATGAACCAAAGCACTGTCCTGAGGTAGACTGGCAAACCATCTCCGCAGGATACTGTCTTACCCACACCCCCGTTGTCCGTGTGTAAACGCGTTTTGACAAGGCAGTAGGACAATAGCCAGTCTCTCCGCGCGTACGTATCGAGGCTGTTCGCGGAGCAGTGACAGGACACTATTGAATTGTCTTTTGTATGGTTCTCGTGTAATCCTGGAATTAATCATTGAAGACAATATTAGCGGCTTTCAAACAAATATGAAACGGAAACATGAGAAAAAAGATCGGTCACATCTTGAAATTCAAATCAAGACTTGGGGTTTGCTCTACCACTGTACTTATTCGACATCTAGACCGAATGTATCGAACGTCATCAGCATCATCAATATAAAATGTACATCAATTATAAAAAAAACACAACAAAATGCCATCATATTTACCACTGTCGAAAACTATGTAAAACCTTCCATAAAACTAATGTTGATAAACCTGCCTTACATATAGGTAACTCATGTTTAAAAACCTGCCCTGCCGTTTAACGGTAAATTTTATCGCTCGGACCTAAAAGGCAGTTGTCTCGCTTCAACTCAAGCAACCATCTTACTCTGGCTAGGCAGCCGCTGATTGGCTAAGCACAAAACCTGCTTGAGCGACCCACGTGTATCCAAGAGATTTGTAAAAAAATACAAATTTGCAAGCCCTTCCTGTAATAATAGGAAACAATGTTAACTAAATAATTATATACAAAGATACTTATATGTTAATTAAATAAGCTCGAATAGAAATAAAATATGTTACACGTAAGATAATTATGTAATCAGCGAAACTCTGAAAATGTTACAGAGATTTGACCACTTATCTTGTAGAATATGTCTTATTATAACAAAATAAACAATATTGCGACGATGTGGTTTTGGCAGGGCGACAGAGGCAGATAAGGTCTAATATTATAAAATATTCCTATATTTCTGAGATAAACAGATTTAATCCTACAAGCGTGGCGAGCTTCATAGCAAGAAAAAAGCAAGCTCGTTACGGGAATTTCATAATACAATCAAGGGTCGGAGGCGCGGTCCTATAGAATCTTATAAAGGCGCCGCAAAAACCGGTCCCTTCACCATTCCGCCATAAGCCCTGGACCGAGCAACATCTACCGCTGTCCGCTCTGCCTGACCCGCTTCGCTACCTGAGAGCAACACGCTGTGTTTGATTTCAACCCGGTTCCCCCCCCCCGCTCCACTTCCGCTGTCTACTGCAACTGCCTGCTGCTGAGCTCGCTGCTCACCGATAAGCCAACGACGCCCCGACGTCGCGGCGCCTCTGCCTCGGGCTTCACTGAGCCTTCCCAACAGCCAGCCTCGGAGAGAGGATCTGCCATTGCCTACTGAACCAGCCAGCGCCCCGCAGAGCCGTTACCGACTGAGCCTGGAGGGATACAAGAAGTTGCACCCGCAATAAAAACCAACCGCTTTTATAAAAGCGTTCTTTTCAATATGCAAATTACAAATGTCGAATATATCGTCTTTCTCAAGACGCATTCATTTATGCAAACATACAAGAGTCGATATTCCCTGGATCGAGGGGACTGAACGTTGCCGACTGAGCCAGCCCGCCTGCCAGCCCGCCTGCCAGCCAGTCCCGGAGAGCCTTCCCTCCAGCGTGCGGTCCTGCTCACTGGCCCCGATGTCACAGAGCCGTTACTGACTGACCTTGGACAAATACAAGGAGTTTTATCCGCAATAAAAACAACCGCCTTTATAAAGGCGTTCTTTTCAAAAACAAATTACAAATTTCGAATATATCGTCTTTCTCAAGACGCATTCATTGAGGCAAACATATTACAATAGTCGATATTCCCTGCATTTTTATGATATTTTAAATAACTCTGTAATGATTCAAATGAAATACCTCAAGTGCTTTATTTGAATCATTACACAGGACAAAGGCAAATGTGTGCCGGTGCTTATATTTTACAGTTTTTTCTTGTGCAGGCAAACACGTCCCGTACACCGAAAATCATAATCTTACACTTGAATAAATATGGATTTATTTATCTAAGACACTATCAAGATTGCAAAGAGTTTTGGAAGAACCTTGCAACATAAAAGATAGAAGGCAATAAAAAAATGAAGATTATTTTGTCAGTTCTGTATGATACAGTTAAATATGACACAAGGATAAATTCCCCACGTTGTCAGGACTTTACACAGACTTTTTGAAATCAAATGCTGAGAGCAATTTTTCTCTTATTTTGAACGTCAAGTGTACGAAATTTCATCAAGAAGTACGAAGTTCCGCTTTAAGGGATGGAAAATTGGGTCGGGTCCTATGTGGACTTTGACCTTCTTCTTGTTTGTAGGTCAAGTGTGCGAAATTTAATCATTCTCGGAATACAACTGTAGATTTGTAAAAGAAACAAAGCCTCGCCGCCGCCCGCCCGACCACTGCCACGAACACCTTTATTTATAAATTCTAGCTGGTCCATTCTAGTCCTCGACGTTGCCCGGGTTTTACACAGAGTTTTTCAAAATTTCTTGTTGACAAAGTCCTCTTGTTTTGATCATCAAGTGTGCAATTTCATCAAAGTCGAAAAATAATGCAGATTTGAATAAAAATCGAATCTATGCCGCCCGCCCGCCCTCTACAGACATTCTTCTTTATATAAATAGATAAATATGTAAGATGTATGTATATATAAAGTAGATATATTATTATGATCGACAAGAAAATGATGCTCAGGAGTTCCAACTGCCCAGAGCGAGTAGTAATTTAAGAGAGAATGTAAAAAAATGTATTCAAATTTAATTTTCTACCCCAGGTTTCAAACCCATATCTCTGGATTCGTAGTCAAACCGATTTGCCACAGAGGTCGCATTTTATTTATTCTTCATTACAAGCACTTCCTAAACTGTAAAGCAGTTTGTCAGGTAGTTAAGGTTGATATTAGGCAGGTAGTTATGTTGTTAAAGTAAAAATATGTTTAATGCTATCCTGTTCTAGGATGAGTTTTAATGTTAATGCCTTCAGCGCGTTAATATTTTTTCCTTTAGACGCTGTCCGAAGTTGGTATAATTTAACGTAAAAACTTCTTATTCTCATCGTATTTTTATCCATAATTGGCAAATGCCGCTAAGAATCGTTACCTGTACCCTGTGTTACAAAGAAGTCTATATTGGGAGCCGGATACGTGGACATCTAAAAACTGTTGAACAAGGTAGGTACTTACTAGTCAAACTCTATGTTTTTGATCTCTGCTCCAGGGAGATGGCAGAAAACCTTCGTAACCACCATAAAACTACGTACTTATAATTACGTTTCGCACTTACGTTTCTAAAATCAGAAGTTTTGCACCAGGAGTGTGCTTTCGTGTAAAATAGCAGCAATATTACCTCACTAATGTCGTGTAATGTAAACTTGTAGTTAATATTTTATGCTATAGGTCAGTGTTCATTTTATATATTTACTGCCTTAATAAAAAAAAATTTGCGTAAAAAATATAACGCGGAGCTTAAGGCGAAGCTTAATGCTAAATCACTGTTTTGTTTAATCTTTATAACGAATTGGTTTACATTATGAATACCAAAAAATATGCTTTGGATAAATTGAAGGTTTTCCTATCGTTTCGTTTCAGTAGAATACAAGTAAAATAATAAATTACTCAATAAAAAATATAAATGTAAACTACTAAAAAATATACTTGTTCAATAGCTTTGAACTTGTTCAATATGCTCCGTGACAGTTTCAGTTGATTAACTTTTTTGCTTTCTTATAAAATTATTTACAAAATAAATTAAAACCAATTTTGTGCTTGAAATCGAACGTTTTTAGACTTCGTTTGTCAAGCGATTTTAATGCCTATTACCTACAATATAAGGTATACGAAGAATATACACATTTTTGGCTTTTAGCTTCCTCTTAAGGCAGAACAGTGAAATTTATTTCCATGGTGTTTGTTTAGTTAAAACGGTCTCAAACCAGGCTCGAGGCCGGCTTTACCATACCATCGTTGAACGGGCGTGTAAGAATCTAATTAGTGACGGCCTTAGGTATTATATAATGTGTTTGTGAGGAGATCAATAATCTTTTCAATATCGTTGAGTGAGAGAAAAATGAAATGGAGCCACATTTAAATTTCCCACTGTTGTTTTTGTGATTCCTAGGGCTACATGGCAACGTTAATGAGAATGACATTTTGTGTCTTTAATACGTGTTTTTTTTACACCATTCTTTCTTTTTCCACACATGTGGCCCTGAAGAAAATTATTTCCTTCAGTGACTATTTAATTTTTGGGAATGCTGTTTGGAGATTTTTTCAAGGAAAGGAAGGAGTTGTCGTTCAGGGAAAGGAAATGTATGAGAGTTAGGTAGGAATCTGGGGATCAGTTGGTGCAGGAGTGACGGACGTATAAATACATCCCTCACATTACGGTGAAAGGCGATGGGTCGAGATAGTACTGCTGGAGATGGCAAATGGTCTCCAAAACCAGTCTATTCCGTTCCGGCCCGCCACGCAGTAGTTGGACTCATCCGGCGCCAAGATCTATCATTTCACGAATTCGGGCACCCCTGATAAGTCACTCAACATAGCAAACTACTTAAGGGCGATTTGTGACGGACGTGTTGGTTATCCAATAAATAGTTTTTTTATAAATTTAATTTAGATTAAATTTGATAATATTATTATTAAGTTCTGCAAGTGTTTTAGTTTTTTATTATTGTGACAGCTGTTTCGGCTTACAAGGCCATTTTCAAACTGTGGTTAGTCCACATTGAGACGACGTTTTTATACTATTTCAAATGTAAATTTTGAAGGTGCATACATTGATTTATTACTGGTTACACCGATGACATGATCTATTGTTGGTTAAACCAATCTATGTTTTCCCCTCAGTAAATGGTAATGGGTTCTTAATTATTTACTAATGACTTTATTGCTATGAATTATTTGGGTGCATTATACTGCTTGGGTTTTGTGAAAATACTAAGAAGTGGTGAGTAAATTATTTTCCGTACTTTATTAATTAGTGTTAAATTTGGGTCATTCGTTCGTTTATTGATTTCTAATTGTTCAAGTAAATTTAATCTAATGCCCTTTTTTTCTATATGCAATGGTTTAGGACCCTTGTTGTTAAGTGGGTTATGATTATTCACCAAGAGATGTTCTGCGAATTTTGAGGATGTGTTTTTATTATTATAACATCGTATATGTTCTTGGAATCTAGTTGAGAATGCCCTCCCCGTTTGTCCGATGTAAGTGGCGTTACAATCGGCGTGGTCACATTTTAATTCATATATGCCACTGTTATTGAGTATAGGGATTTTACTTTTAGAGTTTTTAAGGCTTGTTCCTAAATTTTTGTTTGTTCGAAAAGCTATATTTAAACCACATTTTTTAATTTCTTTTGCAATTTTTTCAGATATTGGGCCGAGGAATTCGAGACATGCAAATTTTTCTATATTTTTGTTATTTACCGGATATATTAAATTGATTTTATTTTTATATTTCTTATTTTTTATTATTTTTTCAATGTTATTTGCCTCATAGCCGTTATTAATCGCGATCGTTTTTATCGTTTCCTTTTCTTTTACATAAGCTTTATTGTCTAAGGGAATGTTAATGAGTCTATGTACCATTGAATGGTACGCTGATAATTTATGAGACCAAGGATGATTTGAATTTGAATTTATTGTTGTATCTGTAAAAGTTGGTTTTCTAAATATTTCAAAGGTATGTTTATTATTACTTTTACCAATTGTCAGATCTAAAAAGTTTATTTTACCTTCAATCTCATGTTCAACTGTGAAGCAGATTTTATTATTAACGGTGTTGGCCCAATTAGTAAAGATATCCAACTGTCGGTTGGTACCATTCCAACATATAAGGATGTCGTCTACGTATCGGACATAATATACTATATGTTTAGCTAAGGGAGATTTAAGAATTATATTTTCAATATAATCCATAAATATCTCCGCTAGGAGTGGACTTAATGGTGACCCCATGGGGAGACCATCATGTTGTTGGTAATATATATCATTGAAAAGGAAATAATTTGTATCTACGCAGATTTTTATGAGCTGGAATAACTCTTTTCTTATTACCGGATTGATATTGCATTTTTCCAAGATATTTTCAATTATTATTAGGCATTCTTTAATGGGGATGTTGGTAAATAGGGATTTTACGTCTAGAGAAATGAATTTACAGTTATGCGGGAGATTAAATTTTTTTATTTTATTAACTAGTTCTATCGAGTTTTTGACACTGTAACGTGGTGAAAAATTTGTTAATTTTTTGAAGATGAAGTTAAGTCTTTTAGCCAGGTTTGATGTAGGGGCGTTAATAAAAGATACTACGGGCCTTATTGGATTATTCGCTTTATGGAGCTTAGGTTGGCCATACAGAGCTGGGGCTCTTGGGTTCATGACCCTTACGTTTTTCTTTGACCATTCGGTGGGAAATATGGCATTGCAATTATTTATAAGGATGTTGACGTTATTGACAATTTTATTGGTTGGATCCTTAGTTAAAATTTTAAAATCTTCTGGTAACAAGAAGTCTTCCACCTTACTGATGTAATCAATTCTATCTAAAATAACGATTGAGTTACCTTTGTCAGCTTTGGTTATAGTTAGATTATTATTTTTAATTTTATCTCTAATTTCTTTCAATGTTCGGGTTTCTGTACTGACAGCATATTTATTTTTATTGTTTATCGATTTTAGTGTTTTTTCTAAAATAACTGCCGTGACGTGTTTTGTTAAATTATTATTTTCCACTTTACGTAGAGAAATTTCAGTGTCGATAGCTAATGATTCTATTTGTTTGGGTGTTACTTCGCTAGGGATTTTATATTTAAAGCCTTTATCTAATCAATTATTTTCATCCGTTTCAAATGCAGTGTTTGACAAATTCACAGTTTTTTTATAAAAGCTGAAGGATAAAAACTTTTTATAAAAGTTTTTTTATAAAGGCTGAAGGAAGAAACAAAAGAGTGCTGTCGGAAACGGGACACATTGCTTCACTACATAAAGGTGATCCATTCAGAATTAACATTTAAACTTCACGCATGGGAATTTGATACTCTAGATTTTGATACACGTGAACATATTAACGGAATTATATTTGAAAAATTTAAAACACAACAAAATAAACTTCAAAATTTGATTGATAACAAAAATAAAAGTTCGAAAATAACTAAGATTCCCACCAGGAAAAATATAGAATTTTATAAAAAAACTGTGAATTTGTCAAACACTGCATTTGAAACGGATGAAAATAATTTATTAGATAAAGGCTTTAAATATAAAATCCCTAGCGAAGTAACACCCAAACAAATAGAATCATTAGCTATCGACACTGAAATTTCTCTACGTAAAGTGGAAAATAATAATTTAACAAAACACGTCACGGCAGTTATTTTAGAAAAAACACTAAAATCGATAAACAATAAAAATAAATATGCTGTCAGTACAGAAACCCGAACATTGAAAGAAATTAGAGATAAAATTAAAAATAATAATCTAACTATAACCAAAGCTGACAAAGGTAACTCAATCGTTATTTTAGATAGAATTGATTACATCAGTAAGGTGGAAGACTTCTTGTTACCAGAAGATTTTAAAATTTTAACTAAGGATCCAACCAATAAAATTGTCAATAACGTCAACATCCTTATAAATAATTGCAATGCCATATTTCCCACCGAATGGTCAAAGAAAAACGTAAGGGTCATGAACCCAAGAGCCCCAGCTCTGTATGGCCAACCTAAGCTCCATAAAGCGAATAATCCAATAAGGCCCGTAGTATCTTTTATTAACGCCCCTACATCAAACCTGGCTAAAAGACTTAACTTCATCTTCAAAAAATTAACAAATTTTTCACCACGTTACAGTGTCAAAAACTCGATAGAACTAGTTAATAAAATAAAAAAATTTAATCTCCCGCATAACTGTAAATTCATTTCTCTAGACGTAAAATCCCTATTTACCAACATCCCCATTAAAGAATGCCTAATAATAATTGAAAATATCTTGGAAAAATGCAATATCAATCCGGTAATAAGAAAAGAGTTATTCCAGCTCATAAAAATCTGCGTAGATACAAATTATTTCCTTTTCAATGATATATATTACCAACAACATGATGGTCTCCCCATGGGGTCACCATTAAGTCCACTCCTAGCGGAGATATTTATGGATTATATTGAAAATATAATTCTTAAATCTCCCTTAGCTAAACATATAGTATATTATGTCCGATACGTAGACGACATCCTTATATGTTGGAATGGTACCAACCGACAGTTGGATATCTTTACTAATTGGGCCAACACCGTTAATAATAAAATCTGCTTCACAGTTGAACATGAGATTGAAGGTAAAATAAACTTTTTAGATCTGACAATTGGTAAAAGTAATAATAAACATACCTTTGAAATATTTAGAAAACCAACTTTTACAGATACAACAATAAATTCAAATTCAAATCATCCTTGGTCTCATAAATTATCAGCGTACCATTCAATGGTACATAGACTCATTAACATTCCCTTAGACAATAAAGCTTATGTAAAAGAAAAGGAAACGATAAAAACGATCGCGATTAATAACGGCTATGAGGCAAATAACATTGAAAAAATAATAAAAAATAAGAAATATAAAAATAAAATCAATTTAATATATCCGGTAAATAACAAAAATATAGAAAAATTTGCATGTCTCGAATTCCTCGGCCCAATATCTGAAAAAATTGCAAAAGAAATTAAAAAATGTGGTTTAAATATAGCTTTTTGAACAAACAATAATTTAGGAACAAGCCTTAAAAACTCTAAAAGTAAAATCCCTATACTCAATAACAGTGGCATATATGAATTAAAATGTGACTACGCCGATTGTAACGCCACTTACATCGGACAAACGGGGAGGGCATTCTCAACTAGATTCCAAGAACATATACGATGTTATAATAATAAAAACACATCCTCAAAATTCGCAGAACATCTCTTGGTGAATAATCATAACCCACTTAACAACAAGGGTCCTAAACCATTGCATATAGAAAAAAAGGGCATTAGATTAAATTTACTTGAACAATTAGAAATCAATAAACGAACGAATGACCCAAATTTAACACTAATTAATAAAGTACGGAAAATAATTTACTCACCACTTCTTAGTATTTTCACAAAACCCAAGCAGTATAATGCACCCAAATAATTCATAGCAATAAAGTCATTAGTAAATAATTAAGAACCCATTACCATTTACTGAGGGGAAAACATAGATTGGTTTAACCAACAATAGATCATGTCATCGGTGTAACCAGTAATAAATCAATGTATGCACCTTCAAAATTTACATTTGAAATAGTATAAAAACGTCGTCTCAATGTGGACTAACCACAGTTTGAAAATGGCCTTGTAAGCCGAAACAGCTGTCACAATAATAAAAAACTAAAACACTTGCAGAACTTAATAATAATATTATCAAATTTAATCTAAATTAAATTTATAAAAAAATTAAATGGAGTTCTACGAATTAAACACAAAAACAATAAATACAATAAATAGTTGCCGGGGCTGCGGTAGAAATACCGACATCCCGAATTGAAAAGTGTGAGGAAGATGTATGATAATGATTGCATGTTTCCTTTGGGGGAATTAGACACACGTTCATAGTTTGTATCATTTCAGGACTTTCTTACACTCTGTTATTTAGTGCGTAAGGAAAAGCTGCAGTATAATCGTGATAAAGATTTTATGTATGCTTTTATGTGCCGTTGCTGTAGGAATTTTAAAAGCTCCTAAACTTCTCAATAAAATTAGCTTGATAAACTTTTCAGACTATCTTTTTTCATTACCAAATTTATTGCTGTAATAGCATTTCTGAGGGTTATTTAAAGAAAACTTGTGGTCTTTCGTTGATTCAATTTAATCTTGCTAACAATCTTCAAACAGAGAGTTCCTTCATTATTATAATCCCTTTTTAATACAGGGATTTCTTCTTGTTAAGCTACTTTAAGTATCTTGTGGATATAGACGGATTTATCAAAAGAAGTACAGAAGAAGAAGTACGAAGTATAAAATAAAAATGAGATGTAATTAAGCATTGTCGACTAATTATGAAATTAGAAATAATTGTCAAAACATAAAGAAGAATTATTTGTTTGCTCCCATAAATCTGCAATAAAAATATGAATAAATAGTTTTGTCTATAAATATATTTGTCTAAAAACTCAATTTTCTCAATGAAAACATATACAAATACAATATTTGATTTTATCACCGATACAGTATTGCATTTGTATGCTTTTCTTGAAAGGATTTAGTTTGTATAAGGAGGAAACTATTTATCCATATTCAAATTGCGTATGTACGGGCGCAAACAAATAAATCATCTTATATTTTAAAGCATAAACTGTAAAAAGTGTTTTTCCTAAAATAATTAAATTAGCGCCATCTATGAAAGAGCAGTTTATGAATAATTTTAAGTTTAATTTTTTTCCGACTTAATAATTCTTAATGCCTACCCCGTGTACCTACTGAGTATATGGCACCGGAGTTAAAGGAATTTTCTAGTACCGTTGATCGTTCGGGAAGGATCAACCCGTTGGCACAATTATAGAATTCCATAAATAAGTGGCAAGTATACTTGTCTAATATTGAAACAGTTTCATAATTATCCCACACTCCAGTTCCTACTCAAATTGTCTTACATTGAAAGAAAGCAAGAATAAAGATTTGAAAAGAAGAAGATCAACGCCAGTATCTTTTTTTATTTTCGAATATTCGCCGTCGTTGAAAGTGCTTGTTATTTTCGCTTCTCGTAATAATGAATCTCTTGAAAATTCCGTAAATGAGTGTACATTATTATCCTCAAGTTAACCCTTCAAGGATTGAAAGGACATTACTAGCCACAAACATCATATTCCATTATAGCCTCCGAAGGACAGATCTGACCGGGGCGTCAATACATTATAAAATCATTTTTGATCTTTTTTTCTAAAATCGAAAGATAAGTGATTTGTTCGTTGTTGGATAGATAAATAATTATTCATCTCAGTTTGTCTCAAATATTTATACATGGTTACATGGATAAAATCCAAAAAAAGTCAACGTTTGTTATTACAAATTGAAATGAAAGTTAAAACATTATTTAAAAAATGTTATTGTTAAAACGGTATTAAAAGGGAAATAATTGTTTTCTTCGAAATTCTCTACGCACAAAGAATGTGTTTTCTAATAATCGAATTCTTTCTAAATTATGGACATTACGAGATATATCTCGGTTAATTTTTTTGCTATAATTTTCATGTTTGATAATAAAATTTTTAGAAATGTTATTGAAATACAAAAATTTCAAAGATAATTTTATCCAAATTCTAAAATGGTATTTATTTTTTTGACAACTTCAAAAATCAGAAATATGTAGCTCATTTTAGATACTTCGGGAGCATTCCTGAATTCAATGAAATTTCACGGTGGACTTACATACAAAAATATTTTAATACCTGACGGATTAAATACTTTTAATAATTTGTGTTGTGGAAACAAAGGTGCACAGTAGATGTACGTCTATGTACTAATAATAGTGACCACAGAACTCTCTAGAAACCACCAGAACTCCGAAATGAAACAAACATCAAAGGTAAAGGCCTCCTTTTCCCTACTCTTAATTTTTCTTATGATAAACAAGTACGATCGTTTGATTGTTTTATTTTTCGTTAAAATTACAGTCCATTACAAGTAACAATTGTCGCTACGCAACAATATTAACCGGTGACCTATAAGGTACTGAGAATGCACGATTATAATCACTATAACGACGATCCACCACATCATTAGCAACGTGATCCACACACTCCACTGATTTTATAATCACAGACTAAGATGTACGGACTAAAGGTCTATTAAAATATTAATCAGTGAGATGCACCTCATTAGGGTTTGAACGCTTGAGGTCGGGCGGTCTTCCACATCAGGGAACCCACTAGACCATGTAGTAAAGCGACTATACATCAAAAGAATCCGTTGGAACTACCAACACATTATCGTAAAATTATTACACACAGTTTTATCATATTATTATGTGATAATACTTATGTTTGGTAGTTTTGTCATATAGATAAATGATAAGAGTTCGAAATTTTACCTATTAGAATTCTTAGTTAGAAAAAAAATGTTGATTAATTTTACTAATAATCAATCCATTTTACTTTAACACATTGGAGCTGACAACTCTACTAACGTCGCCAAATGCCGATCGGTTTGGAACGACATTTATTTCGTATTTTAACTGCGGTTTTCAGAGAAATTTATATATGTCAGCGTGTGTGCACATGATTAGTAGAATTCATTGTCATCGATAACGAGTCTGACTGCTGAGTTTCAGCTCGATCGGATG
This sequence comes from Hesperophylax consimilis, assembly GCF_061612785.1. Taxonomy (NCBI): domain Eukaryota; kingdom Metazoa; phylum Arthropoda; class Insecta; order Trichoptera; family Limnephilidae; genus Hesperophylax; species Hesperophylax consimilis. The sequence continues at coordinate 6,319,849 of NC_142862.1, read as the reverse complement.
TGAGGAATTAGGTTGATTTCTTCTTCAACGACTTGCATTCATTCACTATCGAAAACAAAAGTGATGATAAAATATACTCGTATATATTTAAAAATAAATTTGTGCTCTGATGGAAAATTTTTAACTAGGCATAATATCGTTTCTCCGCAGAGGTAAGGAGATCAACCGCCACATAGCTTTGTATTGGCACACGATAATTCCTTCATTGGCTCCGTCCACACGCAACCCGCACAATGTACTGAGCCGCTCCAAACTATCAAATAGATAATTAAGACATTGACAAACTAAAAGGCTTGATTATTTTTTTCGTCTCCCCCGATCGGGGTATGTTGTGAGGGTGAACGTAATTGGGAGGGGAAGGATATGGGGTAGAGGAAGGTGGGGAAGTAACTGGATATTTAGATGTGGTTACCACACACTGCCAATACCATTTAAAGCAATGTTTCAATTCTGAATGGTGGTCTTTCACAAGCGCGATACTGAGATAATGTTCCACTCTGGAACCAGCCGCAAATATACTACATAATATTTAAAATTAGTAAATTGTACAGTTACACAAATTAATCAAATAAAATTTACTTGCGCTTGTCGGGATTTGAACCAGCGACCTCCGGCTTGCTAGTCGAGAGTGTTAACCTTCAACTACGGTAAACTAGTCACAACAACCTTCATAGAAAAGTACCTGTCAAGTATTTGTAGTTAAACTATTAGTTGGCAGGATTTTAAAAGAAAATGGAAAACTAATTAATTACCGATTGATTCATGGCACGACAAATTCATCTACCTTTTTTGCAACAAAAAGTTGTAGGAATAATTAATTATAATAATAATTGAATCGAACAATTTTACCGACAGCTTTTTACCGATGAAATTACTGCCATTCCTGGATGAATTGGTTAGCCATATTGAATTACTGGAAAAATTTACTGAATTTTTAGCATATTTTCAACGGGAAAACTATTTTAGTATTAATATATTCAAATTTTAAAATTTTTCGACTGCTATTTTTTGCAATTCAATTCGTTCGCAATCCAAAGCATCTAAATGTAAATTTACTACGGGCATTTTTAGAAATTCTTATTTAATTGGTTACGTAAAATAATGGACAGACAAAAAGTTATTTTTAAAAGGAAACTTATGATTCTTAAATATGATAATAATAGAAACTTGTGATTTAAGAACAAATTAATAGTAACATGTGATTTTAAAACACAATTAATAAACTTGTGATTCAAAAACAAAATAATAATACAATTTTGTGATTTGAAAACATAATAATAATAATAATAGAAACTTGTAATTTTAAAACACAATAGAAACTTGTGATTTAAAAACATAATTATAATATTCAACTTAATTATAATTGTGTTTCCAAAAAATAATAATTATTGAAATTTGTGATTTAAAAACATAATAATAATAAAAAATTATTATTATGAATAATAATAGAAAATTGTAATTGTAAAAACATAATAATAATAAAAACTTGTGATTCAAAACCATAATAATAATAAAAACTTGTGATTTGAGAAATATTTACGTTGTGAGTATTTGTATCTCTTATTTTTTAATTATTATTATTTTGATAAGTATGTTAAACAAACATTGTTAATACCTGTATGTTTTAATCTATTTAAAAAAAAGTTCTATTTCTTCTCTACTTTTCTTTTTTTTTCAAAATATTATGATAATTTATATGAATTTTGCCAGTCTTAAAACGAGATTTCTTCCAAGTTGGACAGTTAAAATATTTTCAAAATTTACGAAAATTAAAAATATACTCTGGAAAACCGTTCGTACACCAGAGACAAAAAATTTTCCCGCCGACATTCCGTTTATGCGCTGCTGATATGCGATTTAAGCCAGTATAGCATGAAAACGTGAATACGTTTTTTAACAGAATTGCTTGCACTTAAAACACTTTAGAGCTCATTTTTGATTTTGCTCAAAAGGAGTCTGGTGTTCCAAAGGCTTGCATTAATTTGTAAAAGTTTTAAATTGTGAAGGAATTTTCAAGCGTGAGTTTATTTTTTTTCTTTTAGATATCGATAGATATTTAAACCCATCGACTGTGAGAAATCGATACCGCAACGCAAATTGCTCCATGCTTCGTTGCTAAGTAATTTCAAGCAAATTTAATTAAATCGAGAGTAGAGTCAGTAGAGGCCGTTCTATCACTTCCCACAAACGCCGTTTAAATAGGCCTTTTAGGTTTTTCCTGAAATTGGGATTGAAATAGTAATATCTGCCTAGTCAATTGCTTCATTTAGTAAATTATATTCTCATTATTTTTCTTGAAAGGGACAATTTTATTGCATTATAAGTTCTAAGTGGTCGGATATAATAATAACACATCGTAAATTATATACGTTATATGAAGTGGCGTGTACACTTGGGTAAAAAATACTAATATTATTGTAGAAAGCAATCACTTTGTGGTTTGACATATTTAAAATGAAATAAAATACTTTTTGTTTTATTTCATTTAAAAAATACTAACTTTGAATATTACTAATCTACTAAAAACTTCTTTAAATTATTCATATTCTGGTTAAAAACGGGATAGTAGACCCTTAATGAATAGTGTCATAGGTTTCCTAATAAACTTTTAGTAAAATATTACTGTATTACCGACAGATGGCACTGTTTGCTGTAGTGGTGTAGGAATTTGTTCTGAAAAGGTCTACCTTTTTAGAAACTAACACAGACGAGTATTATCTTGAATGCGCATACAACACACATGTACACATTTTACATAGTATATAGTTAACATTTTGACCTAAGCGATATTTGGCATACTTAGCACCTGATTTTGACACATCATATGTATTATTCAATGCGATCCGTATCTGAATACTCGCGTCTATTTTTTTTTAAATATTGAATGACTTTACAATAAGTTTATATATTTTTTTCGAATCAGGTAGGGTAGGCACTGTTTATGTGCCCACGTGGAGTTTTATAGGTATTATATGGTTAGATATTTTATAATATTTTCGGCAAACAACCAAATCCAAAATATTAAATTTTATGTTAATTGTGTATTTATTGACCCTAATGGTAATACACTAGCGTACACTCACTGCAGTTAAAAGTGTCCTAGAAATGCATGTAAAGATAAAGTATATCAAGCACTTAACTCATGTCAAATTGTAAACTGTTGAAAATAAAACAGTTAACACATTGTAGTCGGGAGCTTCAAACAATAGACTCTAGCCTATAGCGGGTGTTTTTCGCGATTAGCGCAAAAATATATCCTCATCCCTTTCGTTAGTATCTGAAGACATTTTTGAAGGGTAAAAGAAAATATCAATTAAAGAAATTCCACTAAAAACACTTCTGTTTTGTAACTCTGTATATCATTACTAAAGCACGTATATATTAGCGCCACTCTATATTCACAAGTAACGAATGCCGGGAATACTCTTAATTGCTAAACAATTTTTGTGTTATCTCTCATTCAGGAAATGATTATTGTAATAACATCCTCGGGATTATCTCATAAAAGTAAAGGTCCAATGAATTTATAACACGTCATAAAAATATAATAGGTACTCATATTCCCAGTACAACTAACAAACAATCTTTGAAATTTAACACGGTAAAATTGCCTAATTATTGCAAGAGTATGTGTGTACATAAAAGAAACAACGGCTTATCTTTTTTTGTTATATGTGTGTGTAGTTTTAATGTCTTCAAGCGTTTAGATTAAATAGTCACGGGAAACAATAATAATAATTTTCCTTCCTCGCCTTTGAAGTGGAGCCGGTGTAAAGGGTATTTTTACCCGTCCCGCCGATAAGCACCTGTCGGCCGCGCGGGTAAAAATACCATTCCCGCTCATAGTGTGTTAATACGAACAACGATTGCAGGGGAAATGAGATCTCTGAGACGGAAATGTGATCGTATCTGAGATGAGAACGTATTTAGAGTGAGGTTGTGTGAAAAAATGCGATGTAAAACGGTAAACGCTGGCATAAAGGACAATATTAAAAAAGGGAATTTTTACATATTTTGGAGATGTAGGGTGCATGGGCCATGCAGAGAGAGTCCTGAGAGTATTATATGACGTGCAAGGAAGAAGTCAAGGATGCCCTAAAACCTGATCATCACAAGATACGGAATAACTTAAATGTTTGTATGAGAAGCTACACAAATGTGGATGAAGCACGACTGCCTAACCCCACGAAGAAAGGTGGTGGTGGTTAAATAATTAGTTTCTCAAGTGAAAGAGTATATTAAATGCTTAAATATTTCTAACGAACTTTAAACAAAGCTCTTTTTAAAATAATAAAAATCCAATTCTGATTTACTTTCAAAGGTGTATCTTCAATTAACCTAATTGGCAAAAATTGAAGTGCTTGGGTGTATACCATGGTAACTGACAAAAACATGTTTAGATATAGCATTTTGAATTTTTGGATGCAAAAAAATAAATAATTCGTAAAAAATTCGGAAGCGTCGTTTTTATTAAATAATAAAAATATTTAACAATAAATATAAATTTATTCCAGTCATATAATTTTTATCAAAATAATTAAGTTTGAAAAGACGTGAAAAAATGTTTGTTACCATTCTTTGCGTGAACACGGGAACCAGTTCCAAATTAAATAAGTGCAAAAAAGGAAATACCAGTGCAAACTGTACGGTAAGTTTATTTAATTCTAAATTAATATTAGTTCAAACACGACATAATTTTTCCTCCACGAATAATCATCTGGATCCCTGTGAATCACAAAAGATGTAATCGATTAATAACATGAAATGCCATTATATAACATTTTCAGGTAAACAATGGTGCACTTAGATACCTTTAAAAAGCTTTTTAAATTAATCAAAGTTGTAAGTTGTAAAGTGTAAAACGTTTTAATTAAAAACAATTAACATGAAACGGATTAGAAATACACCCAAATCTTACCGTTGTCATATCATTCTTACTTGAAGAGTTCGGGTTATTGTTTTCGGCAGAAAATGTCGTATCTCCTACACTGTCATCACTGTCAAAATAATCCATATAATTTACAGTATTTACAATCAATTCATCCATTCATTGTGATAACACAGAACATGGTATGCGTCGGCCATCTTCGATAGTGCATCACGTACCATTCTTTACTTCAAACAGTATATCGGATACCGTTAATTACATATCTCAAATAGTCCGTTAAATCAGTTCTTCTACCTCGAGAGTTTTCTCCAACGGAAGAAGACATAAGAAAACGCCGTTTAAAGAGAAAGAAAAAAACATGTAAAAAATTTTGTTAAAATATTTACAAAAATGTCAGTTAACATGGTCTACACCCGAGCAGCTTAATTAACCTAATGAAACCACCTTTATGTTAATCCCTTTGTTCGTACCTTCACCCACAGTGAATAAAAACACCCCTAGATCTCGCTACGGTAAAATGGGGTGGAATTATCGACCCTGGGTCGTTCCGTCGTGAAATTCCTTGACCTGCTCATAAATGAGTTCATTATCACGAATATAATATAGGTCAGTTACTTTACTTAAATAGTAGATAATTGAACTAGTTGTGCGACATTTGGAAACTAATTTTAGTAGGATAATTTGGAATAATGGTTCTATGTAAATATATTGGATGGGTATTTTGATGCGATTAACAGTTTCCAGAAGCCGGGAACCAGGGAACTATGACACCCCTAGTAACGAAATGTTATGAAACAGAAATAAATTTAATAGAATGATCCAAATAGGTAATAAATACTGTTTATGAATTTTATTGAAGAAAATGTTGTAATTAATTAACCTAACCAGCAAATTAAAAAAAATAAGTAAATACATAGTGAATACGCTTTTATTTTTATTATCATAAAATTTAATAATAACAATAACAAAAAAAACGAAAGGTAAAAAATAACGTTTCTTTACTATAAATACCTTCGACCTAGTCGTGCCATCCCCTGGGACGGCTAGAAGCCAAGTTCAAATAATTTTGTTTTGGTTTCACTGTGGATTGAATCTTCCTCCCAAGGGACTGGCTCTTAAACCACTGGGTACTTTTAAATACCATTTATAACTTTAAAAAAAATTGTTTGATTGAGGATCGTGCCTTCCTTCCCGGGACTCGAGTCAACCGCGCTAACAACCTCGCCACATGCGGATCGGGTGGGACCGAGGACCGACCATTTATTCCGTATATTAACTGCGGTAATGTTATCCGATTTCAGAGAAATGCCTATATGTCCGCGTGTGTGCACGTGATTGCCACCAAATGTTGTTAGAATGCATTCTCATCGACACCGAGTCTTTTTGCCGATTTTCAGCTCAATAATTACCACTTGTAAGATTTTCATTTATTCATCATCGAAAACAAAATTGAATTTCAAATAGATGTACTTAACTAAAAAAAACACGATTTTACCTAAAATGGCGTTCACAAAATTTATTGAAAAAACCTTATTGAAGAAGATGAAACGAAAACTTGGAGTGGGCATATTTTAAGATTTTTCTTAGTATTTGATGAAAAGTGTCAGAAAAGTAATGACGGTCATTCAACACGCCGACGTTGAATGATTCTTTCACCGGAAAGAAGAATTTTTTCTTTGAAATTACATCATATTTCATCTGTGCACGAGTTTATATACACTCGCTCAAACCAGAATGTTTTTCAGAATATAACTTCAAAACTTATATTAACTCTAGGGAGGTCCTGGGGAAATCATTTCGTTCTTTCGTTTTTTCGTTACTTTCCCACAAGTTGAGGTTCAGTTCGGCAGTTCGGCTCTCGTATGTATACGTAGCATTATATTATAATATCGAGGATACGCAGTTCACATGGAAGTACGGCTACAAAACGGTTACTGAGAAAAAATATAGTGTGCATGGGTAGTAAAATTAGTGTGTATGAATAATTAATTTTGCATATAATTCTGCCTGAATACAGATTCTGGTGGTGATTGGTGCCGGTGAGGTAGATTATATCCAACATAAATATACCTACTATTACTATCTCTTTATTACTGTGCCATTATAAAATCTTTCTATTACTGTTATTATATATCTATTCTTTTCTTTGTCCTCTACTACTCTGAATCAAGAGTCCGCTGCATGGAGAGAATAGAAAATACACACTAGAAATGTCTGCCATGTAGATTTGAATGGAAACCGATATCGTTACTGACCTAGTACAATCGATCTTTCTATTTATCTTTTTCTCTTACACTACCTGACATTATACATTCATCGGTCACCCCAAGCGGTTATCAACGTTAAGTGACTTAGCAGGAGTGTCCGTTTTCATGAGGTGAGGTTTGCCTAGACCCACCCTTTATACCTTTTTCTTTTGCAGAATTTCCTCTCCTTCCTTTCCTCAAATATACCCTCCACACAACATCATGAAAGATGATTTAGGCCTGCTGTGTGGAGCTAATTTATTTCTGTCTCTCTTTCATAATGTTCATCGGATTAATTTAAACAATAATAATTATTGCGCCAGTTACTGTTCAGTCGGTTTAGTCAATTTTGTTGTAATGTAATATGTTATTATTTAGAAGTCGTTAAATAATTTAGCATATCTTCAAAAGACAGTCCCGTTATTCAAAAATATGAAATAACCGCAGATATTTTCTACCGACGCGACGCCGTACAATGAATAATTAAGCAGACTCTGCTTCCGCAAGGTAATGTCACGCGCTATCTTTGTAGGGAACACACTAATTCAATATAAGCCGGGCGAACGAGATAATATCAACTCGGAACCATTACATTTGGCTTTACCGTAAAGTGTTCTTTATTCGTAGTATGGCAAGATCATTTCTGGAATAATTAATTTAATGAAAGGAATAGATAAGTACTTATGTTCGAGGGTAAGCCTAAATCAAATACACTTTTTTTTCTACAATTTATTTGCAAAGGTAGGGGCTTGAATATATTCCATTTAAGAGGAAGCTATAAGCCAAAAATGTGTATATTCTTGGTACACTTTATATTGTGGGTAATAGGAATTAAAATCGCTAGACAAACGGAATCTCGAAACGTTCAATTTAAAGCACAAAACTGGTTTTTATTTATTTTGTAAATGATTTTAAAAGATAGCAAAAAAGTTAATTTAGTGAAACTCTCACAGATAATCTTAGATATAATACTGTATTTTTTAAAGTTGTTTTCTTTACGGATTCATACATTTCTATTGAAAAATATATTTTTTAGTAGTTTACATTAATATTCTTTATTTAGTAATTTATTATTTTATTTGTATTCTGATAGGAAAACCTTCAATTTATCTAGAGCATATTTTCAGTATTCATAGGTTATTCGTTATAAAGATTAACTAACTAATTCGTTATAAAGATTAACCAAAATAGTGATTTAGCATTAAGATTCGCTTTAATAAAGAAAGTGCCCTAATAAGGCATAGAGAGAAATAAATTACTTGTTAGCATCGCATAGTTGCAGAAAATTTACTGATATATTGCTAATTTATTTAAAATCTGGTAAAATTATTCGTATTCCTGTTGAAAACGGGACTCCAGGCCTTCAACGAATGAATTGACATTTTCTAACAAAGTATCAGTAAAACGCGAATGTGTTTTTAAGTCGGCGGACCAAGTGTTCGTAAAAATTCTAATATTGTGACATTTCGTCATTATCAGGAAAAGGATGCCTCCATGAACACGTGTTCCGATATAATCAGGATGGACTGATATTTCAACAGAATTGGATTGCAATCACGTTTTTAACAGGATGTCAATAAATTGGCAATAATTAATTTTCTTCTTGTATATTTACAGAAACTATCTAACATGCGTCTCAACATGATGCATACACCAATACTGTCTACATAATAAACCATCACGAGAGAGACTAAATCTTTTATTGTCTTCATCTACCTTTTTACACTATAGAATAGTTTTCAGTATTACGTGTGATAGCATTGTTGATTGTCCATTTCTATTAATCTGTCAGTCGGCTGCCAATGTCAATAGAATGTCAAGTCACTGAATAATAACATTGGAGACGGTCTAGCATTGCCGCCATCTTGGCAGCCATTTTTGAACAAAATGTTTTATTGTTACGCCAAATTAACCCTCAGGTATTTTATTTAGTCAGTGATACCTTCCAAGAAAAAGGTTTTTCGATTACTGCTCACTATTCACTGAATGCCCATTGGTCTTTTACAAACATAATACAGGAATACATGTCAGTTGAATAAAAAAATTAATTATTTTTTCCAGATGCAGGTCGGAAAGTTTTGAATATGAATCCTTTATCAAAAAGGTTTGTAATTGTATTGGCAGGTCCTTGAAATTGCGCTATTGGTGAAAGAATTTTTTTTTTACATTAACGCCACACGAGAAGCCTTGAGGAAAATAATTTCCTTTACCGCCTGTCATCTTTGGGGATGCTGTGTAAAGAGGAATTTCTGGGGAGGAAAAAGGTATGACGGGTATCCCTAGAAATCTAGGGATCAGTGCCCCTAGGAGTGACGTATGTATGAATCTATCCTCCCCGCAAAAGCGCGACGCGTATGGTCAAGGGATCTCCCCAAACCAGCCTCTCCCGATGATCCCGGGCACTCCTACTAAATCACCAAATCTAGCGGGCCACTTGGGGTGACCTATGGCAGACCTCCGCCGTTGGTTATCTAATAAATGATTCCCGTGAAACAGTATCCAAACTCACTTTCCAATTAAAATAGTTGCTAACTCGTTAATCCCTGGTCAGTAGATCGCTATGCCACTTTTGGACTATCTGTGGGAAATTGAGGACCTCGCAAAGCATTTATGAGCAGCCCAAATAGACTAAAGTAGTAGGAATCAAGACATGGGTTGTAGAGAGGATGTTTCAGTACCTCAATGTTGATACACCATGACTGATTTTCAAAAAAAACGCTACATCATCTGATGATGATTCGCCTATTCGCTAAGTCCATCTCTCAAGCTTGAGCATGGTCCATGGTGGAGGTTACGGCGGAGAAATCTGGAATGGTTTAAGTCCTTTTCACACCATCCAACAAGAGAAAAGGGATCACTGCTCTTTGTTCCTCCTTGTTGATATGCTTACACTGTAATAGCCGGAAGGCAATTGACGCGATCGGGATCAAATTTCTTACACATAACCGCAGTTATGCAAACTCTAAGCACGCATAGGCAGAAGACACTAGCACAAGCTTTAAGGTGTATTATGATGACAGTGAAGATAATTTTTGACTTGCCCTGATATACAATATTATAATAACGATTATGATCAAACTTCTTCGCATTATTTTCTGTTCAGTGGTGTTAGGAGAAAGACGCAATACCCACAGAAGTTATTTTTAATTATATAGTCATTATCTAATAAAGGTACAAGTCATATATTGTTTAGCTGAATTCCAACTGCCCGGAGTCAGTGGATCTATGAAACTCCAAATTTTTGTAAAATTGTGTAGCTGAAAAAAGTGAGGACGGGAAGGAGATGGGACAGAGGAAGGTTGAAAGGAACATTTTTTTAAGATCTGGTCACTGAATTATTTCATAAAAGACAAAATTTCACGAATAACCTTACCACAATGATAGAGTACTTAACTGGAAGAGGACTGGAACCCATGATGTCACACCTGAGTGTTCCATTAATTATTATTATTTCTAAACGGTGGTTTTTGATCAGGATGAATATTACAGTATGTATGTCTACGATTATGAGACGCTCCACAAACACACCGATCAATTATTATGTGCTTAATAAACGTGTTTTAAATTTTACACACTGTTTAAGATGCTTACATACACACGTAAATGGTTTTTTTTATCTGAAATGTAAAATTTAAAAACGTTTATTAGTAAGAAGTTACTTACTAATAAAGGAGTCTCCTGGTAATCAAACCTTTCTTTTTATTTAATTAAAAATCTATACTTTAATTCCCAGATTGATGAAATTTTGCACACTTCACCTTCAAAAGAACAAAACACTATCTACATGAGATTTATAAATAACACACCATAAAGCAGATTTTTATACTTCTTAATGAAATTTTCCATGCTTGACCATCAAAGTAAGGGGGATGGTACTGTCTACATCTGATTTAAAAAAATCTGGATAAAACCTGGCAACGCCGGGGACTTCAGTTCAAAGAGTAAATTGTATTTAATTGATCGACTATTCCCATTTCACAATATTCGCTAAACAGCGCACCTGCACTACTTTTTTCAATCAACGAGTTATGTGAATAATAAAAATAATATATTATTTTTAAGAATCCCACAGACAAATCTGGTTTAAATTGTTTAATAGTGCTTGAATCCCCAGTCTCGGGGAACGGAATGTCTTATTCTATGCATCTGAATTCGATATTATTCGTACATTTGTCCGATTAACTGGCCCATTTAGTAGATTTGCATCTCGGTCGGTCTCTCATAAATGTGTAGGTACCTTATTTAAATGTATGTATTTCCTTTTGAGTACGCGCGATACCGTAAATGTCCTTTGGGGTTATTGCTAATGGCTTTTAGATTAGCATGAACGTTTAAGGAGTGTTTAAGGAGTAATCTAGTTTGATGTTTTATCAATAAACTCAGTTTACTTCTAATGTACACATTATTATGTACGTAGGCATATTTGTATTTGTTTAGCGTTAAACTTAGCTGCAATTCGTTACACTGATTATTTGATAAATTCGAATGAACATAGCAAATGTGTGACTCTGAATTTTTAAATAAACTGAATTTAACCCTTTTGGATATAACGCTGATGTCTCAACCTCTCTCTTTATAAATTTTAATGCATGGTTGGAAGAAAATCATGCTTAACCAAGTTCGTGAAACTGAAGATATGCCTCCAAAATTGGCTACAATCTTGAAAGATTTGATCGGACACGGAATACACAATCAAATTTACGGACAGACGACATGCAAGCCGCTCGAATTAAAACAGGACTTCGCTATAACCAACTTAATATAATTCTTAGATTAAGTGTAAGTGAAGCATTAATTAATTATCATAAAAATATGGGGGTGAACTTTCCTAAAATGCAACGTAAATTGAATGAATCTAAAAAAATAGTTATGCTTCATTTGAGTTTTTATTGAATCAAATAATAATGCCTCTCCTGACATAAAAATAATACATCGATTCGCGCATGATATTACAATATTTTATTTAACCCATTGAGCCTCTAGCGTGTTCTGTCAGAAGGTCGGAGTATTTCCGCTTTTTAATAAAATCCAAATAAATGAATTATTTATGAAGGTATACGAAAACTAAAAACTATTATTAGAAATAAACATATTTTTTTTGAATTATTACATTTTTTATTGCACACATAAAAAATAAAAGTATCACTTTACGTTTTTATGTATTTAAAATATACGAAAACACAGGTTAACAAAGGCTAAACTCAGATTAGAAAAATATTTTACAAATGTTACTGTAAACTCACTTTTTTGTCGTTTCGTATAAAAATAATTACTATTATGGGATCAATTGAAAGCTAGGAATACACCTACCTTATTTATAAACACACTATCCCGATGGCACTCCCAGCAGGAAAATGTTGTACGGTGGGCAAGTACATACTCCCAGCCGATTTTTTTGCTGTCAGGAGTAAGGCAAGGAGGGTGTATGTCCCCCATTCTATTTAATGTATACATGGACGAGTTGTCAAGTCACCTGGACATCAGAGCGGGCAACAGTATATGTATGAATCATATAAGCTACGCGGACGACATGATCCTCCTAGCTCCGTCGATCAAGGAATTAAGATTACTCCTAAACACTTGTGAAGAATATGGAAAACAGCATAATATGATAAACAACCGGAAGAAGACGGAATTGATTGCGTTCCACCATGGAAAAAGTCAAGATACAAGTAAGATGCTCCCCGTATACGAGTACCTTAACGAGGCAAAAATAAATACATGTTCGAACGTGAAATACTTGTTAAAAAAATACTGTTCAACGCATTCTGTACTGGCCTGTATACGTGTGAGACATGGTGTCACTACCGAACTTGCTCGATGGAACGACTCCGAATTCAATATAATGACGCCTGTAGAATAATATTTGGATACCGAAGATACAGCAGCGCATCGACAATGTTCACGGAACTAGGACTGAATGGATTTGCCGGCCTGATGAGACACCGGGTCACTGGAGCCAGGATGCGGCTAATGGCCTCCGCCAACACGTTGGTGACCGCAGTCTACCAGCACCAAGCGCCACTCCTGAGTGAGCGCTGGCCCCAAGCGCATTCAAGACCACACCCTGCATAGTTGTCCTTATTTGTTAATTTATTCTATCTATTATACAAAAAATGTATATCTAGATGGGACGTGTGGGATTGCACTAACCTCCCCACATTCTGGAATAAAATATTATTGTTATTATAAAATTCAGAATTGCGCTCTCTGGCTGCTCCGTGGCGGACACAAACATCGACGTGTGCCCACCAGTCAATAGTCATTATAGCGTGGACATGCACACATAACTAATAAATCTCACGAGCAAAAGCGCGGGAAGAAACATCCGAGATAATTTTTTTTCAAATCGCAGTCAAAAAGGTTTCATAAAGGTGTACATTCTAATTTGTCTGTGGTTAACTTCTAGAAGCGTGGTATTTTCTATTTCTAACAACGTATAAATGATATTTCTCAAGATATATATTTGAGATACAACGATTTCTATGAGACAATAATGCGTTGTTCTCAAAACGAACAAATTAGCCAGAGGGGTTAATGTTCAAACGCAAAACCAAGAATCGACGCAACCAATGTGAACATTTTATTTATTACCTCGATATATTTTATGCAGTACAGGAAAACTAATAACAAAGTTGAGCCATCTGTTTCGGAAAGTCGCACCGGACTAAAGTTGTCCCAAGTGCCAATAAGAGTATTGCAGACATTGCGACACGATAAGTCTACGTTTTCTTTTTAACAATTTTATCATATCGTATCGCTTTGCGTCTAACGGACGGACATTATTGAGATAAATAATTATTTATCGTTTCTAAATCACCTGGTGTTTTGTTATTGTTTTTAAGTTTTATCTAATGTTTATGAATATTGATTATAATATCATTCTATTGTTTTCCATGATCAATGTCATATTTCATACGTGCTCTAGCCAGAAACGGATCAGCAAAATAACAATATTACCAGTAATTCCTGTGCCCATAGAACTACAATTAGAGGCGCTGCTGCGTAATAATATCTCGTCGAAACTTGTTTCACAATAGAACGCGATAAAGGGTGCTCGTAGACCCGATTCGGTTTTTATAGTTAGATCACTGGGAGAGTTGAAGGTCAGTTTCAGGTAAAAAAATGGAATCTGTTTTTTCGGTTCATGTCTCATCTACATATAATACATCTATGCCTGTGGCTCGTATTCCATCAATTTTTATCTGGATTTTATTTCAAGTTAATTACGAACAAGTTTTGAAAAAAAAGTCAAAATCGTGTAATTAATCACATGTGTTCATTCTATTAACCAAAAAATACTTGTAATCACTTCTCATATCTACCTTTGATATTTTTAATCGATTTATTAAAACAATTTATGATGGATTACCCAAAAGACGTATGTAAGTAAGAATGATACTTGATATTTTCAATACAAGGTATTAAAATAATTTCAGTTCATTATTTTATTTAGTAATCGAAATTATGCTTTAACTTATAACATCACAATTAAATTATAATGTAACCCTTTTCACATATACCTAAATACCCTAATTTGTACAGAAAGATTACTCTCAAAAATCAGTTAGGGAGGCTTGTATGGGTACTGCCGCCCCGATGACTATTTATTGGATAACCAACACTCTTGGCATAGATCACCCTAGGTGGTTCGCCGCGTTTGGTGACTTAGCAGGGGTGGGTGGGTTGGTTTTTTTAGGTCTTGGCTGCGGATGCGTTTCGGTAGAGACTGGTAGAGTAAGACCCTTTGACCTTTCTAGACGAAATCTCTCTCGACCCATCGCCTTGCACTGCAGTGGGATGAATGGATTCATACCTCTGCCACTCCTGACACCCAGATTCCTACCTACCCCCACCTCACCTTCAATGCATTAAAATTTCAATTTCTCCTTCGTCTATAACAGTTGCTAAATTTATGGTTTGATTTAATATAAAGTATTTTTATAAATTATTTTATGAAAAACAATAATTGTTAATTACTCTAAGCTATAATTATTTGTTATCCTTTATGCTATACATAAAAACCTTGTCCTATAAACGATATAAATAAAAATAAAATTATTTGACAAGTCAAAATATTTCACCAAAAATTGTAGATATAATATGTCTCGACGCCATCTAGTTGCGAAATTTAGCACTAACAAAGCCTTTCCTTCAAAAATTAAGTTGGTTGTTTACAGGTGAAAAAAATATGATAAGCAGTAATTGTTGAATGAGGTACTAGTACATATTGAATTATTTGGCGGGTTGGAAATAAGCCGACGTGGCTCAGTGGTTCAGAGCACCTGACCAATTCAATTTCCGCTGGCGGCATTTATTTTTACTCGGGAGATATTTTTAATTTGTATTGATATTTCAGGCTACTAATTATTGCTTATAATTATTTATAGTATTTTAGTTCTTCATTATAAAGAAAGAATTTTTTTAAATCACGTTTATATTTTGAGATTAGAACCTTGTTCAACTAGCAAAGATCAATGACGGGTTGTTTCGGAGAATTTGAACAATTCATCAAATTTCAACGTTCATTTTCGGGTTCTGTGAAAGACTTATTCAAAATTATTTTTATATCATTGTAGGCTAGTTGCTTGACAAAACTGAAATAAAAACAGAACTTAAAAAAGTCTTTCACAGAACTTGAAAACGAACGTTGTAATTTGATGAATTGTTCAGATTCTCGTATATCTTTCAAAATATCTTTCACAGAACTCGCAAATTAACGTTGAAATTTGAATAATTGTTCAAATTCTCCGAAACAGCCCGTCCTAAGTATTTAATTATACAAGGTTCTAACGTTCCTTTAAACTGACACTTTGATAACTAAGAATAAGGTAATGTTTAGTTACCATCTAGTCAAACCAAAGTGTCGTAATATAAAAATATATATATATAAAAATATATATATATATATATATATATATATATATAGTGTACAATTAAGTATAAATACTCTAGTTTAAGCAATAATTCACCAGTCTTATGGTACATGGTGTAGTTCTCTGAAACCGGTCAGGAAAGAAATTAAGTTTAAAAAATGGTTTTATCGTAATTGTACGATGGTGTTTCACCAAGTACCTAATAGCAGTTGAAAATAATTGATATTGGCAAGACCACCGAAGACGTTGTCAACGAATGACCGCTCCATTCATTCCCCAGCGGGATTGATGAGGTTCACATGGCGACGCCTGAGGAACTAGAATGGCTCGCAGACTTAGACATCCCCCTCTGACCTCTCCACCATACAAAAGAAGAAAAATAATAATTGGCATTCTTATAGAATGGTTTTCATTCCACAATAACGAAAAATGAAGATAAAATAACGAATTATTCTTATTCACGAACATTGTTTTTGCTGTCGGATATCTAAAAGTTTTTTTTTCAACTTAAAAATGCGTTCCTTGGCATTTCAATACGAACTCTGAATTTGTGGGTAGATCTTATTTTTTTAACGTTCACCCAAATTCCAGAAATCACCTAGAGATTCTCGTAGGTAGGAAATATTGTTTGTTTTTCATTACAGAATTTATCGTATCTAAGAAGTTTTGTTTTGGAAAAATCCTTTTTATAAGAGTTTTACGATGAATTTTTCTGGAAGATCATAACAACATTGAAAAGTGCCCGCTGTTATTTTACACGTTCGCAATTCAAAAGCTTAATGTTGATAATCTCTATTGAATACATACAGAGGCGTTGTAGATATCTCAACGTGACCAGCAAAAGAAACGGTAATTGATGTGCTTTCGTTTTCATAGGTTTTGGACAAATCTGTACGCGTCATGAATAATAGTAATAATAATTTGCATAAAAAGTGTCAAATTGCCATCGTGTGTGATGAAAAAGTATCCTGTTACACGTCAAACACTAGAAAAAGCCAAGGAATAACACTTTATTCGTAAATACACGCAAATTAATAATTAATAAAAAATAGTTAATACTTCAATGAATTGTTTCCTAAAGATTTTCATCGCCATTAGAGAAAGTGAGATAGCGCACGTTGCAATATAAGAAGGAAAATCTACTGGCGGTAGGTCATCTCGTACAACATTCCGCATTCGTCTTAGTGTAAGCGTATCTCGTCATCTCAGTCACACCCGTGATGTAGAACGTAATATTCGACGCAACTTTTATATACGAAAACACCGCCTGGTCCTTTCCCGTTTAAGTATGCCGATGCACTTATTTAACAAACCTTAAAGGAACACGGTTGAATTGTACCTACCTGTTTAATAAACATGCATTTAAATAGATAGAATGGTTAAAAAATTCCTCATCGTGTCAACAACAATCCAAAAATTTTTATTTCGTATTTTAATCAGGCCTCCAGTAACAAAATACTTCGCTAAAAACATTAATCACACGTTTCATTCGTTTATATTAATATTTATTAAAGAAGACATCTATTTTGTTAAATAGATTTGCTGGTGTTTTGTAAAAAACCCCTGTGTGAGTAGTTTAATTTTGTATATCACTTATTATTAAATTTAAACTATTAATTCGTACAATATTATACTGTTAAATGTTCATGACAATATTGCAGTCAAATATTGTTATGAAAATTACGTTGATCACTTTAAGCACTGAAGATAAATTAAAGAAACATTTTATGGAGGTGTCCGTGTGCCTTATTATTTGTATCTTAGTATCGTTTTGTATTTTTACTTTACTTCTAGCGATAATTATACATCTTCAAACACTTAAAATTTTTTTTGCAGATATTAATTTCACCAGCCCGTGTGGGGCCTAGGAGTCAAATTGTCCTACGTTAACTGGCGAGATCTTTTTACTATGTTTTTATTGGAGCACCGCACAGGAGTCCCAACTGATCTCAACCGTCTGGAGCCAGTCAGAATCCCCGGGGTATATTTTATGTTGTGAGGTTAAAGGTAGTGGAGAGGAGAAATATAAAGCAAAGAGGAAAGGGCGCTGGCTATTCAAATCTAGTCAACAGACTCGGCTAAAGCCATTTCAAGCAACGTTTCCATTCTGGTCTTTCACCAGGGAGATACTGAAAATATTTGCCACTCCAAAATGGTAGAGAATACACTTGCTGTTATTGGTTCAGTGATTATAAATAAAATTGATCCTGTGAATCTTCACCAACTTTAATTTTATTATTTGAAAATCGAATCAATATATATTTTTGAGTTTCCGGTTATAACTTCCTTCCGCCCGGGGCTAATTTTGAAGCTAATAAACAAATTTTGATTGGCATTCAAAATGTTTAATTAGCCGGTATAACGTCAAACGCATTGGACGTTGAGTGGCAGGAATTGCGACTGAATTCCAATTAATTCAAGTAATAATATGATGTTATAATCATATTTCGTGAATTAGTATCAAGCGTAATGAAAATTGATTACTCACACATTACATTGGTAATATTACCTTCTGATTATTTAATATCAATGTGTGAAGCTGTGAAATTAATATTGAATAATTGTATCGAACGTCATCAGCATTATCAATATAACATGTACATCAAATATAACAAACACAACAAAATGCCATTAAATTTACCACTGTCGAAAACTTTGTAAAACCTTCCCCAAAAGCCGCGTGCAGGGCCTAGCAGCAAAAAACTCGAAGCGGCGGGTTTTTATCTGCTATTTATTATTATTATATTATGTCTTTTCTGCCGCTGCGGTTTATAGCCGCTGACCTTGAAATTATACCTTATGATGTCAATACTTAAGATGAATTCGTTTCCAATAATGTCGGAAAAGAATATTGATGCATGCCTGTGGTAGTTTGTCTCAATTGATTATTTCAGAAATATTATAAACTAGCAAGTCCTCACCGTTGCCTGGCCTTTAAAAATAGTTTTTTGACATCAGATGTTAAAAGTAATTTTTTTCTAATTTTGAATATCAAGTGTGCGAAATTTCATCAATAAGTATCAAATTTATGCAAGAGGTGAAAAAAAGTTGAAGGTGTAGACAGTGGCCTTCCTCCTATTTTCAAAATTTCATTAATATCGTAATAACACTGTAGATTTTTTTGTAAGCACAATCACCCGGGAAACTCCTCTTTGCATAAAACATTACTTACAGATCATAATCCAATCAACATTATTTTCATGTGATTCAAGTCCTTCAGAAATGATTGATGTTTAATTTAAAATATTTCATCATTCAGAAAACTGTTAATACTTTTCAGCCCTACTTTATTTCAATTTCATTGGCATTGCAAAACGCTGTGCGTCAAAATCTTCTGTCAAAAACACGATAACTGTCTCCATTCATCTAGAAATATTTTAAACGGGCAGTGCGCAACATCTAACGACGAAAATGTATAAACATTTGTGAAAGGGGTTTACGTCTTGAATGCTTGAGAAGAAAAGAAAAATAAGAGCGACTTTACAAAAATATTTCAAAATGTTCTGGCAAATCCATTTGTGCGTGAAAAAATTGAAAAACGAAACTTTTATGATGTTTTTTTTTACATAAGTATCCTTCTTTTTGTGATGCTATCTGGTATTGTCATTTGGCTATCATCAGGGTTTTTAATACTCTTTTGGACGATAAATATTTTGTTAGTTTGGTCGTAATATTTTTCCACGACCTAAAACCTTAAATGAATACACGTTTACTTACTCATTTGCTGTAATATATTCTGTTTCACCGTGTAGGCTACTAAGCTTTTCGGGTAACCACATTTTTTTAAATAAATGTATGGCGCACGTACGACGGGCGTTGTATCTAACACAACGTGTTCAGGGGTAAAGTAAAATATTTTCGGGAGGTGATTTTACATGATAGTACATTCTTCGAAAAAGTTATTTACGTTTTTACTTCTACCATCATGTAGCATCACCTCCCGAAATTAATGAACTTTACTCCTGGTCACCTGGATATTAAAATAGAATGGTATTTTCTGCAAATAGTATACATTTTATATCCTTCTGGTATTGTTTCAACCAAGTTTTCATATATTTATAATACAATCTTGGAGGTAAATGGCAAATTTGGTCGTTAGAAAGTATCCGATGTTAATTTTAGGTAATAAGGAATTCCTTATTGCCAAAATTTGTATAAATACATGCAAATGTATTCCGTTATTTTTAATTATTTTTATATATATCCACAATCAAAATCAGCCAAAACTTGTACTTGTACAATATTTTTCTAAAGATTTATGTAGTCATTGTATAGGCTGAACATAGTTCGGCGCATGGGTTAATGTTTTTTTATTAGATGCAATTACTTATATTAAATGTGGGCCTCACTGGGGGCTTTACCCGTACTGAGGCCCCCAATTACACTTTTATAAGTGACAATATATAAAAAAGTGGTGTCCTATTAAGTAGTTTAAGAGGTTATTCAGAGATGTCATTGGTAAAAGTAGAGTTGTCGATAACGCAGGGATTGGGACTTAGATACATGCATGAAACTATGATTGACTCGTAGGATAAATACGATTGCTAGTCTAAGACCAGGGCTGAGAGTTATACCTATCTCCTGCTAAAAAAGCCACCCAAGCTTCATTACAATCTATCACAAATAAAGTCCAGAGTGTTTAACCTGGAGTATAGTTAAACTCCGGAGTCATAACAAACTTTTATAAAAATGGGTACAGCCTATCGGGTCACGTGATACGCACTGCGTCTCGTTCTTGTACCACCGTACAGGAGAGACAGAGAGTGCGTATCACGTAATCAGTGGCGTATGTCAGTGTGAGCAGTGGAGACATGAGAAAGATTTATTTTTTTATTTTAATAAATTTGACAGGATAGCAAAATGATACCTATATTTTTTACCCCAAATGTTCTCAGGAATCGCTGGTTAAAATTTTTCGGGTTCATGTTGATACAATTTATATACTATCTTTAAGTACGTTCGTACTTAACAACTACCTCCAGAGTTGACATCACTACCTGCTATGTATTCCACGTGGCAGAACGGACATGTTGACTAGAGTTATGGCGCGGCTAAATGATATCTCAAGATCTCTTGATATTTTCAAAATTGGTCTTTAAGGGTCATTTAAAGTTATGGACTTTTTTTTTTAATTACCTTCAAATTAGTTGAACTGTTTTACCTATAGATAATAGAAACGAAAAAAACTTTGGCATGCAAATGTGCCAATTGTCACCGAACTATGGTCAAACGGCACGTAATATCAATATCAGAGCCAATAAAGATTATGTGTTTCGTATTTCGGCATAAACAAAGGCAAAGCGCCGCCGTCCGTATTAGGTTCTATTGAAAAATTATGTTTTTGACACATCGGTGTCTTTCCAATAATGGCTGGTGTCCAATTTCCTTGTTTCTTTTATCAATCGTATTAATAATGTTGTAAGGTGTCTCAAAATCATCCCTGTTTTTTCATCTGAAAATAGCTGGTTTTCAAAATGTTACAGCAAATTTCTTAATATTTTTCAATTTTCTTGTTAAAATGTTCTACTTATTTGTCTCTAACGGTGTAAACTTGTGCATGATAGTAAATAAAACCTTTTCCGTTTAGTCAGCCTAGCCAAGCACGTTGTTTCATTCAGAACCTAAAAATGTCATAGGTATTATAATCATTTTACCCCACATAAAACATCAAAGGGTTATATCATTGAATAGAACTAAATAATATCAGAACACACTTTGTTCGATTTCATAAATAAAAGAAAGAATTTTCCCAATTCGAACGGAAAATCCGATTATCTTAATAAATAAAAATTTAGCCTTCTAATCGCAAAACTCGAAAAGTAGTCTACTGATATCGCTAAAATTTTCAATGTTTGCTCATATTAGTGTCAGGAGTATTTATATAGATTGAATGGTAAAAAAATCGGAACGCCCAAGAAATACGTAAAGCAATATCTCTGCATCGAAATGAGATACGGAGTTGAATCAAAGTCAATGTAATGTAGTTTTTAAACAGTGACATTGTGGAATACAGTAGATAAGGTGCAATAAGTGGGAGACGTCCGAAAAAGACATTATCAATTGCGAAGCATTGCGCGTTCCATAAAGTATAAAATATAAAAATGAAGTTTTCAGGATCTATAAGGCAGACCGTAATGTTTTGTAACTAACTAACCTTCACGCCGTTTCACTACACTTTACACTTCTTGCCTCATTCACATTCATACATCGTCACTTGATCGTGCCATGTCTTCCTCGGGCGTCCCCGACTTCTGCTACCATTCGCATTTGCATCATATATCCTCCTTTCACTCCTATCTTCGCTCATTCGCTCTACATGCCCAAACCATCTAAGCGTCTATTTCTTAATCTTACTCATTACGCTTACATCAGCCTTGCACTCTTTGCGGATCTCCACATTCCTCACACGATCAAACATGGTTTTACCACACATACGCCTCAGGGATCTCATTTCAACAGCATTCAATCTACTTTCATCCTTTCTTTGCCAGTTCCATGCCTCACTTCCATACATCAAGGTAGGTACCAGCACTCCGTTGTGGACTGCTAACTTCGCTTCTTTGGACAATTTTTTGTTAGCGTTATGTTTTGTAAAACTATGAAAAATTGATACCTCGTACAAAAACATATTGAAGAGCAACAATGGTATCCAAATAAAACTTTTACGTAATTCCGATTCTTTTGCATTTCGTCTGTCTGTAAGTTTGGTTGTACGTTTCGATTCCGTTTCAAGATGGTATCAATTTAAATGGTTTATTAAAGATTCCTTTTTTATTTGAAATTATTCACGTTTTTTCGATATTTGGTACCTAACAATATTTGGTACCAAACAATATGTGGACAAATTGAATCATTCCGATTTAAAAAAAAAACAAAATATTACATGAAATACCTACACTGTTCATTAAAAATATTATTATAAGGTAGGTAGGTATGTAAGTAAGTACTACTTTAAGTATGTGTTTGTTTAACCCTCTGCCACTGACTTTACGTCTGTCAGACACCGCAAAATGTATGTGTATTTGCTACGTTGCTATTTTGTAGTGTATTGTCTCATACCTTCCTGAGCCATCAATTGCCATCCTTCATCATTTCGACGGCAGCCGCGGTGATCGCACATGAGGAGTTGCAGCAGTTGTCCATCGTCAGTGTCAGTTACCTATATAAATCTAGGAGAAGTTTTGTCTACCTGATTTAAAACTACATTAAGTATAATTCTGAAGATTGTTATATTAAGCCAGAAGAAAGCAAAGATAAGATTATTTTGTTTTATTTTTGTTAATTAATTTTATCAGACCATTTCATGCAATAACCATTTTGGTACATTGGATATTAAAAAAAAAAACACTCTTCAACAACAAAATCTCATAACTTCTATCAAGCACGTCTATCAGACTACTCAGTAGAATAAAAAAGTCATCTTAGTGGCAGAGGGTTAAATAAAAGAGAAAATTAGATTGGTAGTATATTTTTAACGTATTCAAACATTCACAATATTACAGACACATTTATTTTAGGTCATTACTGGGCTCAAAAGTTTCGTTATTATCGCTATTTATATACGCATATCATCGCCATTACTCGACTCTAAAACAACAACAAAAATAAACAATATATTTCTAGTATTTTTTTAAACGATAAACTAATGTCTATAAGAAAAGGTTTTTATGCATAGAACAAAGGATGTATCAGAGCACCTTACCGGACATCAGAAGGCACCGGTTCAATTCCCGTTGGCGGCATTTATTTTTACTCAGGAGATATTTTCAATTTGTATTGATATTTCAGGCGACTAATTATTTGTTAATATATTTCTAGGTGTAATTATTATTTATAAGCATATTAAAACATATGTGTGTTTTATGGGCCAATCAAAATTGATAAGAATTATTCCAAATTCAAACCGTAATAGTATGTTCCCAGTGTAACAATAATTATTATTTTTACGTTAGTCATTTTTGATATCAAATACTTCCTATTACTACAAAAGTCCAATGAACCTACAAAATTGTGTGTAACTTTGGAAAATCCATGTACCTACTCATAATATGTTTTTCCATATTTTTGAACGTAAACATGTTTTAATACGCATACATAGATAATCTATTACGTAAGTGAATTTGTGTAATATTTGTATCTATGTATGAGGATCTTTGTATGTGTATCTATTCTCCACACACTTTCTTAATTTTATAAAAATCTCAGGTGAAATTACGTAATGATAAATTATGGACATACGTAATAGGTAGTACAACTATGTAATAACGAAAAATATCCTTAACTGTATCATATTGTACTGTGTATGTCTTAATAAATTAATGTCTACATATTATGAATGTACATGTGTACGTCAAGTAAGTATTCGCGTCTAGTTCTGTGTACGTGTATCTATATGTACGTAT
Source organism: Hesperophylax consimilis (assembly GCF_061612785.1). Lineage (NCBI taxonomy): Eukaryota > Metazoa > Arthropoda > Insecta > Trichoptera > Limnephilidae > Hesperophylax > Hesperophylax consimilis. The sequence goes on along the minus strand of NC_142862.1, from coordinate 6,295,437 downwards.
GTTTATTCATCTATGTACGTTTTTTTTATTTTTTATTTTTTTATTTATTTTTTTTTTTTTTTAATTATTTTAATATACATCATATGGGTTACATTTACATACATATTTTGCAAAATATAATATTAAGGTTCATATATGGTCATGTATACCTTATCAGAAAAGAGGAGCTCTTGTGCCTGATAAGGGAGCCACGATTCTTACTTAGATTCATAATTCATAATGAGATATAATAATAATAATATAATAATATATATTATAATAATAATATATATATATTTTTTTATTTTTGTTTAATATAAGTTTTTTGGAAAAAAAGTTTGATTTTATTTATTTGTTCTTGTTGGTTCGTAATACAGCGCAATTCGGAAGGGAGATTATTGTAGTTTTTTATGGCTTGGTAAATATAATGGTTTTGCATTTGAGTTGTTTTAAAGATTGGCGTAATAAATTGATTTCCATTTCTCATGAGTTTATAAAATTCTTGATATTCTGTGTTATTTTTTTCTTTACACATTTTTATAATGGAAGTTTGCTTAAATATATCATCAATATTTGGTACTGGAAACAATTTAAAAAGCAATTTTGTTGGGAAAGTAGAGTTTTTTTTAAGTATTACTTTTATAATAATTTTTTGCGAGACTTTTACTGAGTTTAGGTTGTTTTTATAAGATCCTCCCCAACCTATGATTCCGTAAATAAGCAGGGAGTGGACAAGAGCATAATATACATTTTTTAGTATTTTCACATTTAAAATATTTCTTAACCTAACAAATATATATATACATTTCCTTATTCTCTTTACTAACTCCCTAATATGGCTTTTCCATTTCAGATTTTCATCGATGATCACACCAAGATATTTGATTTCAGAAGAAGAGTTGATTACAGTACACATAGGATTAAGTAGTTCACAGTTGATATTGTCACAATTTTCATCATGGATTATGATATTTACTTCGTGTTTAGGTATTTTTTGTAGTGAAAATAATACATATGTTGTTTTTTTAGCATTAAGTGTGAGTAGGTTATTATCAAACCATGATTTTAAGATATTAATACATTCATTTGCAAGTTTGTTAACTAGTTCCCATGTTTGACCTTTTATTAATAAAACAGTATCATCAGCATAAGAGATTAATTCACCTTTGATTTTCTGTTGGAAAATGTCATTTACATACATTAAAAATAGTAATGGTCCGAGGACCGTGCCTTGAGGAATGCCAAATGTACTTGTTAGTGGTGTACTAAAAGTTTGGTTTAATTTTACAATTTGAGGTCTCTCTGTTAAGTAGCTTTCTATCCATTTAAGGGCTAAGTGGTCAATGCCATTTTCTTTTAATTTTAATATAAGTTTTTCATGGGAAATGCTGTCAAATGCTTTCTTTAAGTCAATAAAAATTCCTATACATTTATTTGATTTGTCCAGGGTACTCTGAATACTAGATAAAATTTTTGCAATGGCATCTTGGGTACTTTTTCCCTCTGTGAAACCGAATTGATTTTCATTTATAATTTTGTTTTTATTTAAGAATGCAGTTAGTCTTTTTTTAGCAATTTTTTCAAAAATTTTCGATATATTAGATAAGAGTGAAATGGGTCTATAATTAGAAATGTCCTCCGGGCTACCGGACTTAAATATTGGAGAGATTATGGTTTTCTTATACGTGCTCGGGAAAACTCCTGTCTTAAAGCTATTGTTTATAATATGAGAGATTGGTGTAGAAACATAATTTTTAATGATTTTTAGTGTTTTTACGGTGAGACCGTCAAATCCCGGAGCAGAACCACCTCGCATTTTTGATATAATTTGTACAATTTCAGACGGATTGGTTGGTTCGAAGAGTTCAAGTTTAGTTTCTATATTCGGAATATTTTCAATATACATATTATTTATTTTTTTCACGGTAATTTTTTCTGCTAGACTCTTTCCTATATTTGCAAAGAAATCATTAAAAGCGTTTGCTCCTTTTTTAGGTTCTTCAATAAAGTTAATTATGTTATTGTTTTGTATTACACTCTTAATAGTATTACTTTTGGTTTTTTGTTTATTTTCCATGATTTCATTGATTATATTCCAAACTTTCTTACTGTCATTTTCAGAATCATCAAGTTTGTTTTTATAATAAATTTCTTTCGTGTTTTTTATGAGCGTGGTTAATTTATTTTTGTATTCTCTAAAATGACCATTTAATTTAATGTCTAGTGGTTTTTTTTTTGTTTCTTTATAAAGCCATTCTTTGTGTCTTATGGACACAACAAGCCCATGTGTTATCCACGGTTTGATTTTACGAAATTTTGCTGTATTTCCTTTTGGAATAATTTTTTTTGAATCATTTATAAAGTTTGTTAATCTATTTTCAAATATTTTACAGCACTCGTTGACGTTTTCACTTCGGAGAATATCTAACCATAATTCCGATGACAATTTATTTTTCAAAGATTCGATATTAACAATAGATATTTCTTTCTTATTATTAGCAGTTTGTCCGCAATGTTGGTTTATCGCCTGAGGTATTATTGAATTGTAATGTAGCAAAGTCATGTAATGGTCGGTAATTGAGGTTTTTATAATTCCCGAGTTTAAATTATTTATATCCTTGATATTTGTGAAAATGTGATCAATGCATGATGGACGTTGCCCATTGACGTTTCTGGTGTAAGAGTTAATACACGACACATAATTCAATTCCGCCATCATATTTAAGTAATTATCTTTATCGTTCTATGTATAATCGTGCGATATATTTAAATTAATGTCACCTTTTTTTTATTTTTTTTATTTAGTTACTATATTACATTTTTTTAAACATTTTTATAAGAATTATATATATTTATATGATTAATTGATATAGATTTTTATAGTCCTCCTCACTAGGAGATCCTGTGCTGAGGGGGACTAGGTTTTGAATAATTTTTCAGCGACTTCTATTGTTCGACTTCATGTTTTGGGTAAGGGTTTCCAGAAACTTCTACGACGATGTTTTAAATATGCTAGTAAGTTCTTTTTCCGGTAATTCCTTAAGCCAAGATTTAATGTTCTTAATGCAGTTGTTTTTTGTTTTGATTTGTTTGATACTAAGTGGGAGTTTGTTATATACCTTTACTGCTAAAAATTCAGAGCTTCTTTGTCCAAAGGTAGAGTTACACTTTGGTATAGTTAGTATCTCTGTTTGTTTGGCTCTGGTATTATGAGTATGTGAGGTGTTTTCCTGAGAATTATTTTTGAGGTGTTGTACCAAAATGTTTTTGGCATAGATTTTCTGTATGCTTGGAACGTCAAATTGTTTAAAAATTTCTGTTGTTGATGTCCTTATGGGAACCTTTAGTATGGTCTTTATGATGCAATTCTGAGTTACCTTCAGCTGTTTTATATGTTTTGATACTGCTGAGCCCCATCCTATTATTCCATATTCCAATTTGGAGTGGCATAAAGCATAGTAAACTCTCTTTAAATCCCTAGCTGACAAAATTTTCCGTAATTTTTTGAAGAAGTAGATGAGTTTAGTTAACTTTTTTGAAGTTCGATCAATGTGTGAATCCCAGTGTAGTTTATCGTCAATTTCAATACCAAGATATTTTATGCTTTTGGTTTGAGTTATAATCGAGCAGGAACATTGAGGAAATTTTTTTTGACATTCATGTAGTTTGAGTATATGCTCATTCATTGGTTGTCCTCTTTTGTTTTTGGAGAAAATTAAATATTTGGTTTTATTCACATTTAATGTAAGGGAGTTTGCTTTAAGCCAGTTTTGAAGAACAGTTAGGCCATGTTCAGCCTCCTAATATGTGCTTGTCCAATCTTGTTCATGGAATAAAATTACAGTGTCATCTGCAAAGCTCATTATGTTTCCTTTGATGGGAAGATTCATAAGGTCATTTATGTAAATTAGAAATAGTATAGGTCCTAATACGCTTCCCTGGGGGACACCGTACTTAATTGGTAGAGTTTTGCTCCTTCTTTTACCAATTTGTACAAATTGTTCTCTTCCCGTTAAGTAACTTCTAAGTAGGTTTAGGGTTGTTTCGGTTATTCCATTTTTTTTTAGTTTTAAATACAGTATTTCGTGGTCAATGGTATCGAAAGCTTTTTGAAGATCAATGAAAACTGCTAGGCATTTTTTGCCTTCATCCAATTTTCTAATAATTGTATTTGTTACATTAGCTATAGCGTCACCAGTACCCAGGTTTTCCCTAAAACCATACTGCGTAGATGATAATATTTTATTAGAATCCAAAAATGTAAGCATTTGTTTTTTTATAACTTTTTCTAATATTTTTGATAGTGTAGTTAAAATACTAATTGGTCGATAGTTTGATACATCATTTTTGGGACCGTTTTTATATATTGGAATGATCGTAGCAATTTTAAGACAAGCAGGAAAAATACCATTTGATATTGACAGATTTATAAGATACGTCAGTGGGTGGATTAACTCATTTTGTAGATATTTAATTGATTTGCTTGATATCAGTTCATTTCCCGATGAAGTATTTATATTTAGGGAGGCTATAATATTTCTTATTTCATCACTTGTTATCTTGACAATATTGAGGCTGTTTTCTTGATTTACATCGTCAATCCTCACTGTATTTTCGATAGTACTAATTGAATTTTGTTTAATTTTATTTGCTAAGTTTGAGCCTATATTGCAAAAATAGTTGTTTATAAAGTCAAGAAGTTTGTCCGGGTGTTCTGTAAAAGATGTGGGAATCTCATCAATGTTTAATTCCTTAATGCTATTGTCATTATGTGAGGCTTTAGCATTAGTTATTTCATTTATGATCTGCCAGAGTTTACGTGAATCATTATTACATTCATCAATCTTGTTTTTATAGAATGTTTCTTTAGCATAACGTATTACATTTTTACATGTATTACGATATCTTTTGTAGAATCGAAGTGTTAGGATATCATAAGGGTTGTTTTTGACTTTTTTGTGCAGTTCATCTCTTTTTCTGATTGAGTTTATAATATTCTGACTAATCCAAGGTTTAATGTGTAAATTTTTATGAGATAACTTTTTTTCTATGGTTTTGGTGTTTGATAGGATAATGTTCTGTAAAACTTCTATAAAATAACTCCAAGCAGTATCAGTATCATCTTTTTCCAGAAGGCTTGTCCAGTCATTCACTGTTAACTCGCATTTGACGTTTTCCCAATTTGTTTCAGATTTCGTTAGGAGTGATTTCTTTTTTTGGTTTACATATGTATTTTTTTTTGTAATAGATAGAATTATTGTATAATGGTCTGTCAGTGTGGTAGTACAAATAATGGCTTGAGTTTTTCTATTAGTTTTACAAAAGATATGATCAATGCAAGTTTTGCTTTCATTATATACACGTGTTGGTTCATCAATTAGGCTTTTATATCCATGGTATGCTAGTGTTTGCATATAATCAAATTTTTTTGGATGGCCATTTTCAAGTTTATCAATATTTATATCACCGATGATAAATACATCTTTAGTTCTTTTTAGTAGACTTAGTTGATTAGATAAGGAGTTGAGGAATGGTTCTAGATTTTGTGTAGAAGGAGATCTATAAATTGCGAGTATTGTTGTGTCATTACCGATTGATATACTTAGACAGTTTGCATTATTGATACAGATCTCTCTGACATCAGCTTCTATATCTTCTTTAATATATACGATGACACCATCATTTTTTGTGTTGTTCATTATTGTAGAGTAAGGGACATAATTCCCAATTTGTAGGGGGTAGTATTTATCAGTTAGCCAACATTCAGTAAGAATAATAATATCCCATTTTAAATTTAAGCTTTTCATCAATATTTGTAGTTCATCAAAGTTTTTATTGATACTTCTAATATTCTGGTGCATTATGTTAAAATTATTGTTTATGGATGATATGTTTGGTATGTTTGTTGTTAGTGCGTTATTCATTTTCTCAATTTAAATTATTAAGTGGATTAAGTAATGTTGTTCATATTATTCACTAAATTATTTTCACCATATCATCAAGGTGCTTAATGTAGATAATTTTATCATCTTGTTTTTTGCGTATCATAACTTTACCCTGTTTGTACCATACATATTGGTAATTTTTTTCTTTTGATAATTGTTTTGTTTTCCATAGGATTTCTTTATGATACGGGCTTAATTCTTCCCCGATGAAGATTCGAGATGTCGCCAGATCCTTGATTTCATTATAATTTATTTCCTTTTTCTTATCAAGGAGGGAATCTCTTTTTCTTTTATCGGAAAAGGTCACAAGAAGTTTAGGAGGGGCTTCATTTCGTCTGTCTGAGACTCTCGTGACGTCAGTTATATCAGTGTGTAAGAGGTGGATTCCTGCTGCGGCAGCAACTTTTTTAACAATTTCCACAGGTTGTTCGCGGTTTTGTTGTGGAATTCCTGCTATTTCCAAACTATTAGATTTTGATAACGTTTCCAAATCAGAAAGTCGGATTTCAAGTTTTTTAATAATCATATTTTTTTCCATTTGGTCTTTTTTTATATTTTCAAAATCTGTTTGAATCGCTCGATTTAAATTATTTGAGACCTCAATTTTTTTTAACATCTCATCGTATTGAGCACTGATAAAATCAATACTTTTTGTAGTTTCTGTAGTTTGTAAATCAATTTTTGTAAATATATCTTTTTTCAGGGTTTCAAATTTTTTATCAATGTATTCAATAATCTTATCCATGTTCAATTTACCTAAAACTATTGTATTCGCGTTTCTGTAGTTTAATAACACATGTCTTAATTCTTCTATAAACAAACCTACAGTAGACGAATTCGTTCTGTATAGAGAGATAATATCAATTTTTTTGTTATAACACTTCATTTGTACATGTAAGCAGTTTGTTCCATTCACATTAATTTCTTACTCGCACAATATGTCACAATTATTTTGTAGGAACATAACGATTCCACTGTTTTTGTTAATTCGGTTTGTAGTAGATACACAGGTATATCCCGGTATATAGTACGCCACTTCGCCACTTGAATGTGTTTCCGTTAACACAATGCAAGCGGGCTTCCTGAGATCATTATTTACTGTTGTCAAAAATTCATCCATGTTTCGTTCCAAACTTCTTATATTCATGTGTAGAATTAAAGGACTGAGATTGAGATCGTTTTGGTGAGTACGATATTCTTGATAGCTGCTATATGTTTTTTCGTCAATATTATTTTTTTCGTCTAGTGCGTTATATAAAAATTCTGTCATTTTTCTTCGAAGTCTATTCTGTCTCTTGCTACTTTCAGCATTTTATTTTTGTAGGGACATAAGTTACTGAAAGCTGTGTGGTCTGTTTTATTTTTCTCGCCATATTTCTTATTTTGCGATGTGCAATTTGCACAAACCGGTGTTTTTTCTCTTTCAGGGCATTTAGCAAAAGTATGATCACCCGTGCAATGCGGGCACACCGATGGATTCATTCGATTTAGGCATCTGGCGGCTGTGTGCATGAATTTGCAGCAGTGGTAGCACTGGGTTAAAGGATCACAATCCACTATGTTAACCCTTTGGTACTGGATATTTATTTTTTCTAAGGATAGCAAATTTTTTCGTGTTGTACCGCTGGTTTCCACGATATAGTTCGAGAATTTGTTTTGTTCTTCATCTTCTTGATCCCGAGTACCACGTTGGTATTTCTTAGAATGTTTGTATTTTATTTCAGTAATCAAATTTATTTTATTTTCTTCGTTTTTCGTTACAATGTCTTGAATCCCTTCGTTTTGTGTGAGTATCCCATTTACTATTTCCTCTTCCGTCAAGTTCGATTTGAGTCCTTTCAAAATTAATTTGGGTTTTTTCTTTTTTATTTCATTTATTTCTAAGTTATAATTGAGTTTTTTAATTTCCTCCGTAAGAGTGTTGGTATATTCTTTTTTTGGGCAGGATATGATTACTTGCTCTTTATTTGTTTTTCTTAATCCATTTATTCTAATTTTAAGTTGGTCTAGTTTGATGTCTTTCTGTATCTTATCACATATTTCTGGAGCTTTTGTTGTTTTTTTAGTTGATGATATTATTATAGAGAACCTCTCTTCTTTTGAAATTTCTTTTTTATTTGCTGTTAGAACTTGCGCGTAAGATGGTATTTTATTGTTTTTTTCTACGACTTTTTCAATTTTCTTCGTAAGTTCTTCGTAATTTTCGATAATTTTTTTTTGTAGTATGATTATTTCTTTTTGGTGTTTAATTTTTTCAGTTTTCCAAAGCTCTTCTAATATATAAACATTTTGTTCTAGGTTCGTTTTTGCTTTCGAATCTTTCACTGTTGTAATTTTTTGTATTTCAGTTTTTATATTATCAATGGCCGTGTCCATAATGTGTTAAATCGCTGCGCTCGGCGCAAATCGCTCGGCGCTCGGCAGCGCTTGCAATTTTTGCGACAATACTTTACTTTACTGCGCGCGACCGTTCACGTTGATTATAGAACTAATACTGTAATTTGTTTTTCCTTTTGCATTTGTCACATAAATTACTCACCGCATTAAACTATAACATTGCGTTTTGCGTCCGGCTACAAATGACGTTATAAAAATACAATAAATAAATACAAGACATGTTATATTTATACTAATTGAAAGAAAAGTGTAGCACCGCTTATGAATAGGATAGCCAATCAAAAATTTGTGTGAACGAATGAAAAGAGAGAGCAATATGAAAAGCCCGCTAAAGTATGTCCACGGGACCTTAGCTAAGTGAAATTGTGCGCGTTGTAACAGTAATGTATAACCCTATTAATTCATCTTAGCTGGTTTCTTACGTTTTGTTAGTACGTGTGTCGTTTTGAAATCTGTTCACACTAAACTGATTAAACATTAAATTAAGTAAAATAACGCTTACCTATGGAATGATATACGATATGAGTGATTATTATGTTAATTTACCATTTATATTTACATAGTTTGAATGCACGGGAAACCATAGTTGCATCAAAATGTCAAAATACAAATAATGACGGTATTCTATTCAGTAAATAACCGCTCTGGTGCCAAAATTTGACATTTTGTATATGTATTTCTTTAATGATAAACTAATGTTTATAAGGCAAGGTTTTTATGCATAGAGCAAAGGATAATAAATTATTATGAGCAATAATTAGTCGCCTGCAATATCAATACAAATTGAAAATTTCTCCCGAGTAAAAATGTCTGTTGTCTTCTGATGTCCGGTCAGACCGGACATCAGAAGACGCGGGTTCAATTCCCGTCGGCGGCATTTATTTTTACTCGGGAGATATGTCAATTTGTATTGATATTGCAGGCGACTAATTATTGCTTATAATAATTTATTATCCTTTGCTCTATGCAATTGATATTACAGGCGACTAATTATTGCTTATAATAATTTATAATCCTTTGGTCTATGTATTCAGATGTCGACAACAGTAAAGAAACCACGATAAAAATATATATTCACTTCTATGACACTCTTAGAATTGTTTAAGATTGGAGTGTTTTCATTTATTATTATTTTTTTAAATACACACACACATATATATATTTAATTTTTATTTTTTTATTTATGTTTTTTTCTCACGTTCTCCGTAAAACGGCTTTGCACCAATATGTTACGGAGAAGATACAAATTTGAGGTACATGTAAGTATAAAAGGACATAGGGGACAGTTTTACTATTTTATGACGTGCGTCAAAAGAAAATTGATGAACTGTCTGTAAGTGACGTTAAAAAGTCGATGTTCAAAGCAGAACCGTCAAGTTGTTGAGTCGCTCTGTCGATTGGTGCGATCTGATAGGCAGAAATCCTCGTTATCGGAGTCTAAAAAAGTGCATGCGATCTCATACGAGTATACTTGTAAGGCATACAAAGGTAACCTCTTTAGCTTTGTCACATTTGTTTGACGATCAAATAGACGTACAAATTCATTTAATAAAAAAAAAACTAATTTTTATCATCGGCTCGTTTCAGTTTTTGGTCAAATTTTTATCAGCCTTCAAATATAACAAAATATTGTATGATTTATATCGTGGACCCTTATATAATCTGCTAATATTGTACTCACCAATAAGTTTTCACTGAGCAACGCACTCCTCTTCACAACTCTCTTTGGTAAGAAAATTGGGACTTCCATTGCACGGAGCATAAACATCAGCTTCGCACGCTTTTATCCGGGATTCGTAATGGTATCTAAAACACAATTAAATACAAAAAGTGGAGTTTTTGTTGAGACTGTTAAAACTTGATCATGAAATGACCTGATCAGGCTTTTAACAGTTTCAGCAAAAACTCCACTTTTTGTAAATGAGAGGTTTATGCTGAAACTGTTAACCTTTCCCTTATTGTGCTAAAAAAATCCACGCGTTCCGGTGCTGTGTAGTCAATACACATCTCAAAATAAGCGATTTAATATCGGAAAAATATGAATATTCATAGCTAATCGATTATGTTTATTATATTTTATATCAAAAGTGATAATAATTGTAATTTAATTGCTTAAAACATGAAAAATCATCGGCAGATGCTAATGAAACGTGCGAGAGGTCCACATCTAACGACGGTTCGTAGGTATAGATGGTCTAAATCAAAATACAACTGCAGACGTGTGGATGTCTCATGTTCCCGCATAGTGAATTATAGCAGGACATCAAAAGCGTTTCATTTCCTCGCACACTCTTCGCGTATTAGTATCACACGGTATTGGTGTATTTGTTCCCGATTTTTAACAAAAATCTCTGATTTTCAATTGAATTTGATAACTATGTAAAGTATAATTTTTTAAATCAGTGCATAAATGTATAACGGAAGAATACCTAAAATCTGAACCCTAAATTTATTATATTTATAAAGTTATTAGAAGCAATGTGTAGTAAATACAATACAAATACAACAACAGATAAGGAAAGATTAAAATCTTTATCATGGAATATCCTGATCAGCTTAAATTACTAAAAAATACCTCTATTATTCAGTTCTGCAAGTATTTTAATTTGTTATTTTTTATTGTTGTGACAGCTGTTTCAACTGTTTGAAAACATACAGTTTGAAAATAGCCTTGAACGCCAAAATAGCTGTCACAATAATAAAAAACTACAATAGGTACTTGCAGAACTTAATAATAACTTTATTAAATTTTATTAATATCAAATTGAAAAAAAAACAATAGATTCTACGAAATAAACTCAAAAACAATAAAAGAACCCCCTCACAGTATCCCCAAAGATGATAGTGTTCTGCGCAAACTTTGCGTGAAAATATTTCCTCCATTCTGTAGAAAATTATTTTTGCGTTTTGAGAAAAAAACGCTTTGAATATTTTTTTCCCACTAAATTCTTAATTGCTTGTAATTCGCTGGCATGTTGGGTTTCGGTCTATACTTAATTATCTCGTTAATCAAGGGGTCCGAGTGGGGAAAGGGTTTCTAGTACTCTTTGTTCTAAGATTGATGTATCGGTGGTAAATATATATATGGTGGTAACATATTTTGTGCATAAACCACCTTACAAACCAATCTCACCTTAGTTCAGCGACATCTGAAAAGACAAATGGAGAAATACCTATTAAAGTAAATACAGATCATGTGACAATGAAAAAATTAACACAGGATACCGAAAAGCACACACTTAAAGATTTTCGAATACACATTGGTTAATTAAAAAATATATCTAATTTTACTGAAATTTTTTTTTTGATATTTTTATTTTGAGGTTATACCCATTAATGTAATATATCGCGAAATAAGAAGAAAACACTAATAAATCTAAGAACAAGACACAGAAAAATAAAAAAAAAGGTAACGGTCTCTACTGTGAATCTGTCTTACCGGGACAAAGGCGATAACCACTTGGCTATTGGAACCTAATTATGATCTTATATGTCGGTCGCAGCAAAACAGATAGTGCAAAAACAGACAGGGTAGTTTTGATGGGCTATTAAAAGCGCAAATTTATTTTATTTTAATCGGTACTTCATGCTTTTTTATGCATCAAATCCTGAAGATGACATCAGAAAGATGTTTATGTTTCATTTATATTTATAAGTATTATCTTCTTCTTCAATGACAAAACAAAATATATCTTGACCATTCCATTTGAATTGGTATGGAGCAATCTTAGATTAACAGCTGCTATCGCTCGCAAATACATAATCAATGAAAATCCCTACAAGTTATAAAATAAACATACCGCTTTCTGCATTTCCCATTGGAGCAAGTGCCAACAGTAAAAATAACACGACGACATATGATAACACAGATTTTATCATTAACATAATAATGCTTTTTCTCGTTAATTTATTCCTTGATTATTATGAGGCTTTTTTGTGTGTTTGTGTGGTTTTTATTTCACTTTTAAAATAAAAGATTTTGCGGTTTGGTACGTACGTATGAAACTTGTTAAAATAACTCAAAATGGAATTGATCTGAATTATTACAGCATCCACAAGAGTTTAATTACCTATTATAAGATTAGGTCAGTCGTTACTAAAAGGGATTAAATTAGAATATTATTCACACTTAATTTTCTGCGGTGATAAAATTTGTCCATATAATAATTATAGTATAACTCATTATTAACGGTATTTAATGAAAATTACTCGTTGCTATGTGTTCTTTATTATTTTTCGTGGCATAAAAAATTGAATACCATGCACTGATAGAAATCCTTTTTTTGTAGTATTTTATATAGGTTCACAGTTATCAATGACCTAATACAATCCTTGTAAATATGTACTTTTAAAAACCTTTTTTTATAATAAATGAATATATCTTCCTAAAATTCTGTTAATGTTTTCTTAAAATTTAATTTCTTTTAGAAATTCGGAAAATATCTTCATTATTCTGTGCATCAATGACTTTTGATTCCGAGATTTATTCAGAAGGCGAGTCTGGTTTCGTTTATTTTACTCGTTTCACGTATGTGTTTGTGCTGCAGCTTTTATTTTTTTTTAGAAATTCAATGGACAAATTGCCATTAATTATTTTGTAGATAAAAAATAAAGTATTGAAGTAAGTAATTTGCTATAGTGACAAAGATATTTAACTCCTTCAACATTTCATTGATTTTCGTATATCTTTTTTTCTTTAATATAATTCTCTTTGCTCAATTTTGTAGTAATTTAATTTATTTAAATATGAATGTTATTTTAAGCGCATCTTCAAAACACCCTGGACAGTTAAAAATACTTGAATATATTGTATTGGTTCTTTACCATATGTCAAAAAACACCAAACGTAGACATAAAATGAAGAAATGTCCTAAATTTTGGGAGCATCATTAGAGCGAAAACAATTTATGATTACCCAAAGAATGCCAAAAACTTTATAAAAGCACATTAAGAAAACTAACTGATATGAAATAAGTATTCTCAGTAAATATAATATAGAAACATATCAGTTACATAAAAAACTAATTATTTGAACACATTATAATAAATTATACCCGCATTTTAACCGGATTATAATCAAAAAGTAAATTGATTCTGACGAGTTTTCACAAAGAATTTAGTTTAATTTTCTGTATTTAACAAGCAAAATAATTAGTTTTCTGAGTTTCATATCGCGATCGCGTGCCAAAAATTAATTTCAGAACTTTTAAATAAACACAATAATTATTTGTTTGATAATCTTGAATGAACAATTTGGGAAGTAAATTAATGATAACGTAAATGCCATTTTTACCATTATGCCAATTGTAAATGCCATTTTTAGAATGTAAAAAAAATGAAATTACAATCTTCGATATAATTACTTAAGTAAACACAAAAATTTCACAAAACATCTCATTTTTGAAGTAAATATTACACAACAGGCTCAACTGCTCTCAACCGTCTGGGGCCATTGAGACTATGGCATCCCCAATCGGGTTATGTTGTGAAGCTGAAGGTAGTGGAGAGAGGAAAAAGATGGGGGAGAGAAAGGTGGGGGAGTACCTGTCTATTCAGATCTAGTAACCAAACCCGGCTAAAGCCATTTAAAGCAGCGTTTGAATTCTAAATGGTGGTCTTACACCAGGGCAATACTAAGAGTATGTTCCATTATACTACGAACAAGAAACATGCAAAATATTAATTTGAGTGAGTAAATTGTGAAATAACACATATTAATAATATTAAATTTTCTTAGCCACGCCGGGATTTGAAACCGCGACCCCCGGTTTGCTAGTCGAGAGCCTTGCCCTTCGACCACAGAGGTCGTCAGTCGTCATCGAGCCTGTATTGATAAAGTGAGTAAGTTTGTATCCGCTAAATACAAGCTCTATCCAACACAACGCTATTGTTGTGCCATACCTACCGAGCTATCGATCACTTCTAATGGAATTATAATACCACATATTCATTAGTTCGTCAATAATAAGAATACCATATAATACTTCATTAGTTCCTTGATTATTATAATACTTCATTGGTTCATTAATAATTATAATACCACATAAAACTTCATTGGTTCATTAATAATTAAAATACCACATAAAATTTTATTGGTTCGATAATAATTATAATACCACATAATACTTAATTAGTTCATAAATAATTATGATACCACATAATACTTCAATGGTTCGATGATAATTATAATACCATATTCATTAGTTCATTAATAATTTCAATAGCACATAATTATTCATAAGTTCGTTAGTAATTATAATACCACTTATTACGATTTTTAATTTAATATATATTTTTTTATTACTGTACAACAGAATATTTATTCTAATTACAGTGCAATTTTACAAAGTCATATCAGTATTTAGTTAGGTGTCTCTTCAATAATACTTCATTGGTTCGGTAATAATGAAAATGCCACATATTACCTTTTTTGTAAAAAATGTTTTATTCTGTATTCAAAAGTAATTGTACCGTAAATGAAAAACATAAATTTGAAAATTTACAAACCCATTTTCACGGCGTTACCTTGGGGAAGATCGTTTATAAATTTCCCTTTGGCGTCCATCTAAGGACAAGAGGAGCAAGGAGTGTTTGGTTGTAGAAATCTGTAAAAAAAGTACCTACCCAAGTTCAAACGAAAACCTTTTTGTTTTTGCAAGGCATGAAAGAATTCTCTCCTCTCTTGTTACGGGTAAATTTTAAGCTTTGCTCTCAACAAAATAAATATTTAAGAAAAATCTAAAAGGAAAAACGAAGGTGATAAAAATACGAGTGTTTTGTTCTTTTATTTTTATTTGTACAAATAATTTGAAAGATTTGTTTTTCCTCCCCATTGGGCAAGCCTATTCCAGAAAGGCACGAGAATATATATTTTATTTGCTGTTTCTTAGACTGAACCCTAAGAGGTGTTTTATTATGGCCAGTGGGAATTACTACCCAAAAGCGATCATTTATAAAGGCTGGAATAAAACAATAAATTTACCCGAAGATAAACCGTGAGGACGAAATAACTGATATTGTTTAATTTTTTTGTAAATGCAAAAAATCATGATTTTTTCAATAATTTGAAGATTCCTACTTTCCAAACAGAGAGGACTTTTTAGAGGTTTCACATTAATAAATAAAATATATTTTAATATTAGTTAATTGTAATTAATTAAAATATTTGCTTACAAAATTAATTATTTTCAATATAAACACATGTTAATAAAATAATTAAAACACTTTGTTTTTACCACGATAATCTTTATCTTTTATATAAAGTCATCATGTTTCGAGAACGATGTTCTCTTCATCAGGACAATTAATGTACTAAAAACTGAATTGTCTAGTATATAGAGAATAAAATTTGAAGAAATAAACACATGTATTTGTTTAAAACCACTTTGTTTTAAAACGTTTCTCTACCGGTTTCAGAAGTGCCCTTCATTCATCAGGAGAATACAATATTAAAACAATTTTTTTCTTGTGCATTACAGATTGATGTAATCCTATTACAATACACATGAAATATACAAAGCTTAAAATGAAACATTTTACAATAACCAATATTTTAGAGTTCTTGCTTAAAATGACTTTAGAAATCTTCAAGGCCAATGTTGAAAATGTCAAGAGACCTAGAGGTATCATTTAGCAGCACCATACCTCTTGTTGTGCTGTGCTGGGCCAGAACGTCCGTTCTTCCGTGTGGAATACAGAGCAAGTCGTGGCGTCGAACCTAAGCGACCGTACATGAAAGCAGTAGAGAAATTTGTTAAAATGACGGAGTTTAGGTAGGTTGTCGTAGGTAGATGTTAGTATCTAAAGTAATGAGTTTTTCGAAATAAGATGTAAAATTAGCTTTCCTCTTGCTTTGAAGGTCAAATATGCAAATCTCTGAATAAAATTAGATTTGTATAAAAATCTAATCCACCCCGCCAGCCACATGTACTTTTCTTTACATAAATTGATTATAGAAAAGCAACAAACTAAATGCTCGTTTTGAATAATAAATTATTTTAATATATTTGAAATGATGCAACAAAGTGAATAAATAATTATTAAAGAAAATAATGCAACATACCTTAAGCCATATTTGGTGACCAGATCTTTATAGTACATCCCGACCTTTCTCTTACTCATCGCCTTCCCTTCTCCACTCTTATAAGCCTCACAATACATTCAAATTAAGGGATGCTATAGATCTACTGTCACCGGACAGTTGAGAGCAGTTGTCCGGAATTTACAAAAAAACGAATAAACCGGTGATTAATTATTTTATATCAAAACAGCAAACTTCGGGTTTGGGGAAAAGAAACCAGTCTATTGCTCTTCCACTGGAATCTTTAAAATGTAAATGTTGTAGGCAATCAAATACAAAAAAATTTCTTAAGGTTAATTGACGGCCACTGTAGTCGAGGGGTAAGGCTCTATGTAATCAGAATCCCGTCGTAAAAAAGTCCATTCTATTTGATGAATTTGTGTTATTTCAAAATTCATGATTTTAAAATAATACAAAGAATATTTTCGGCAAGTACCAAAGTTATGGATTCTCTCAGTATCGCCATGGTGTATGACCACGCTATGAAACGTTGCATGAAATGGCTTTAGCCGTGTTTGGTGACCAGATCTGAATAGCCAGGTACTCTCCAACTTTCCTCTTTCCCATCTCCTTCCCTTCCCATTACATTCAGCCTCACAGCATAACTAAATTTGGGATGCCAGAGTCTCGTTGGCTCCAGATGGTTAGAAGAAGTTGGGATTATTTTGCGGTTTCACATAAAATAAGGTTTTTTTAATTAAATTTGTTATAAGCGAGTTAATATAAGTAGGTACTAATCTTAAGACAGTAATTATTTTGATTACGCAATATTATCCCTTAATTTCGTTTTCCTCCGGACAGTAATCTAAAGTTTAAGCAGGTTGATATGGGGCTGAGAACTGCGATTTTAGGGGATGCGGGCAAACTAACAAGGTTTTGCCCACTTTTAACTTGTTCAGAACTAAAAGGTTGAAACATACATTTGTAGCGCTTTTTGTATCTGCGGTAATTGTGCTTTGGAGAGGATTATGTAATATTGTGTCGCAATAAAATTATCTGTTTCGTTTTTATGATTACGTTTTTAGGTTTGAAAATTATTTTGAAAAGATTTCAAACAGTTAGATTGTTAGAGTTCCAGAGAGAGTATACGGACATCACAAGGTACGGGTTCAATTCCCGTCGGCGGCATTTATTTTTACTCGGGAGATATTTTCAATTTGTATTGATATTACATGCGACTAATTATTGCTTATAATAATTTATTATCCTTTGTGCTATACATAAATACCTTGTACTATAAACATTAGTTTATCATTAAAAAAAAAAGTATAACATTGATATTTTTTTCTATAATTTTTATTTGATTTTTATGTTGTTTATATTTATAATAAAATAATATACTCCCTTCTTTATTTGATTGATATTCTTGTACAAAGTAGAATGGTTAGAGAGAAGAGGTCAGAAGATGCTTACCATTGATTGTACTTTATGCTATTCTTGAGAGTTATATATATTTAGAATCAAAAATCATCAACATAAAACATGAAAGAGACTTACAAAAACTTTAAAATCTTATTGCATTGTTGACATTATGCATTTAAAATGGATACCGATATGGAAGAACTCACATACCAGCTACACGAAGATGAAATTTTTTTTTTTTTTTTTTTTAAAAGAAAGACAAACATTCCCAGGTTACGAATAACCCAACAATGTTTGAAAATCTCCTACTACCACCACAGAAAGCCGAAAATGTTGCTTGTGTTGTGATGGAGGACTTAGCCAGCCGAGGAATCGAACACGCGACGCTCGGGTGAGACCCAAGCGCTATGCCCACTCAACCACTGACCGGTCACTGAAATTGTCACTACTAAAACAAGCAACATAAAAATAACTTGAAAATAATACACCAAAATATAAGAAGCATCAATAAAAACTTCGAAGGATTTCTTATAAACATTAAACAAATAAATATTGAATTTGATATTATGATCCTAACAGAATGTTGGTTTAAAAATTCTTATACACCAAAAAATTTAGAAGGCTACTATTGCATCAATACTTCATACAATACCAAACAAAATGATGGAATTGTAGTTTACATTTAAAACAACCTGAAAATTACTACCAAAGAAATCAAAATAAATGACTCCAACTGCATACACATATAAGCTAATTCAGTGATTAATATACTGGCTATTTATAGATCCCCATCTGCACCTAACATTACAAACTTCCTTACTTCACTTGAAACTGAGTTACTTAAACTAAAACACTGTAGTAATCTGTTTCTGATTGGAGACATGAGCATTAATATTTTAGCAAATGGTCACATAAATATGTTGACAACCGCTCTGTAAATTGCCACCTCAACACAGGCGTTTTCACACCTAGTGAGATGGGCAACACTTGATCACTCTGTTTATATGTAATTTTAAAATAATTAAATAAATAAAAAAAATAAAAATTGTTTCATTTTGCATTTATCTTTTCTCTTTGTAATAAAGAGTAAAAGCCGAGATGTAATAAAAGGTTAAACCCCAAAATCGGATAAATAAAAAAAATTAAAATCAATAAATTGCACTGCACTACCGCTGCCTACTATCTGGGATAATTAGTATTATTATTGTTATCATGTGACCTTCTAACTAATCGAAATGATAAAAAAGTAACAAATAACGAAATATGAAAGTATATTCAAACTTTTATCGGTAGGTTTAATTTTTTTGTTCAAAGTTGTAGCATAAAATAGTATTAAAAACCCCTAATCTTCAAGCCTGGGTACTCCATTGTTAGCAACTTCTCACATTACGGCTCTTCTCTGAGATCCGCTTCGAGTAGGTATTTGACTGAATTGAGCAAACAACATTTCTCCATTCGTCCACAAGTGTCCACGACTTTTTCTTTTATCCACAATCTCTTCTCATATTATTCTGAACTTTTTCTTCCTGTCTAGATGTTCTGTATTTTCAAAATAACTATCGTAAACAATTAATAAATTACATTTCGATATATGTTTATACACGCGGCCCTTGCATATCGCTATACATGTAAGGATTATTAACCAAGGTTGTCTTCTCACATTGAGAAGATATGATTTGAAGAACATCGAAGATATGGGGAGATAAAGAAGAGCGATATCTATTAGAGCAGGAATGCTGTAAGGCGGGTTCATTTTTGCGGCACTCTGAAATATTTTGCATTGCACCATCCCTACATACATTGTAGAGTAAATTTTTAACATGCATATTATTATTTTATGAAAATATTAAAAATTTTATGAAAATAATAATATGCATGTTAGAGCCTTGATTCTTAACATTCCAGAACAGTCAATTAATTATTGTGAATTTGATGTTTGAATTATACTAATTTGAATTATACCTTGAATTTTAAAAATTTAGTTAAAAAAGAAAGATAAATATTCTTGGATTACGAATAACCTGACAATAATTTGAAAAGATTCTACGACCATCACAGTAGGCGGAAATTGTTGCATGTGTCGTGATGGAGGACTTAACCAGCCGAGGAATCGAACTCATGACGCTTGGGTGAGACACTTGCGATGACGACTTAGCCACTGAACAGTCTGGAATGTTGGCGGTTGGTAGAATATATAGTACAGGACAATTCCGCACCCAATGGTGTCGAGACGTAGATGTACGTGAAGATGAATAATATACGAGAACAGTCTGAATACAGAATTCAAAAAACCTGTAAACCATAACTACCCTACTAGGCATAGAGAAGCACAAATGTTTATTATTAAAATATCGCAAAATGTATACGGAGATAGAACAAAAAGACATAAAATTCCGGAATTGTTTAACTCATTACCAGAAGATATTAAAAATGAGACATGTCATTCAAAAATAAAAACGAAAATTAGATCGTTCTTCCTCCGTCAAACATAAAAACAATTAATATTGTGGTACCAAGATATCAAGTTGAAATTAAATATATTGTTATAAGCTAATAAATAGAAAAAGTGAGAGATTTTTTACAATTAAACTGATTGATCAGTTTTGTAAGATCTAAGTAAGAGAAAATAATGTACAAATAAAAAAAAACTGAATAAACACATATAAAAAATAAAAAAAAGTTCCGGTGAACTGTTTTCTATTTTCACAGAATTTTCCACTGATTTGCTCTTGGCTAGTTATAAATAAAAAAAATTGGCATGCGTTTAACTCGTTTGCTCGCTCTCTTGCTCTCCACTATATACGCGCCTATGTTTGCACTCACCCTCCACTTATTAAAATCAGGTTAGTTACATTCGATCGTCCGAGAAATGTGGGGAAAAAAATATACTGGTTGGAATTGATTCCGAAAATTAATTTCTAGTGTGGCTAGGTGCCTGGAACTTTTCAAGCAATATATCGAATCCCCATCGAGAGTCCGAGGTCTAATAACAAGACATTTCTAATTTCACACAACGTGATAAATTTACGAGATATACAAGAGAATATACTGCATGAGATCCATCGAAGCATTTGAAGTTCTCCACAATGAAGGGAGTCGATATTCCGTTAATGTGACTATGATAATATACATAGCTACAAATGTACATTGGCTGCGCTTATGTTCAACTAGAACTAGAAGGAATTGATTCAATAGCATCGCCCACCGCCGTCTTCGGCGGAGACAGCACTTTACAGAACTTTAATGAGATTGTTGTGGAACACGGAGTACATACCCTTGTACAAGGATGAAAGATGAAATTTAAAAGGAAATGTATGATTATAAACAATAAATGCTATAATGTTTCTTCAGATATTTTTTTAAATAATTAAAACGCATTAGGAATATTTTTCCTTAACTTGAAACTTTAATGACGCTCTCAAAATGACATTCCAGTGTTACTTTCATATCAGAGTTTTTTTACACATCTTTTACCTATGAACAAGAATTTGTTGCAGTTATTTTATTATTTTATTAATATATTTAGTGCATTTGTCGGCAAGCCATCAAAAATGACAAATTTCAATACCAACAGCATTCAGTCTCTTTCTTGTAGTGATTATTTCTATTCAACCATCACGAATAAATTATTGACACTATGTTTATATGAACTGCTTCACTTATACTCACATTTCTTTAATATTTGAAGTACCTCTAATCTGTCACAATAGTTTATATTCCACTAATTGGAACTAATGGAATCACCGAAATTGTTTAATTTGAACACTATACTCATTTCTTATTTTTAAATGTGTTTAAAAATTAATATTATTTTTAATCATTGAAGACAACACATTAGCGATTCTCAAATGAAAATTTGAGAGAGAAAAATCAGAAAAAATATTTGGTTGCATCTAAAAATTGAACTCAATACCTGAGCCTTACCGGGGCTTTGCTCTACCACTGAGCTAATTCGATCCTTTTACCTTCGGTCATATTTAAAGGTGCTTTACTTGCAACTACGAACATTATTTTTATTGGAAGCTATCTTTACGAATGATTGCAAGATTCTTCCCGAACTAAATAATACCACAGCTCCGGCAAGTCTGAGATCATGGGTTCAATTCCTAGAAACTACTGAATATATTTCTGTATTTTCTGTTTCAAATCTTCGTTCGAGAGTCATATCTGTCCTTAATTGTAATAGAATCCATATGTAAAGTGGGTCTAAAATCGTGTACGTTATTTTTATTAATTTTTTTATGTTTCAGATTCCTACTAAAATTCAAAATAAATAGAGAATTTGTTTATTATAATTCTTTTCCCGGGTCCAATATCAAAGCTTTTAAAATCATTTTTCTGCATCTTAGCATCTGCCTTCTGCTTCATCTTAGGCATTTCTATCAAATAAGCTTTCTGCAACCAATACATTTCTGGTTGCCTTGGTTACCACAATATCCGGGTTCATTACAGCTTACTCATACATATGAAACCTGAGTTCCGTCAAATAGACAAATTATATTATTATCTAACAAGAACGGAAGGGGTTGATTATATTGACAGTAGTGAATAGAGTACCAATTCGGTGCAGTAATTTTGTTGATGGAATAATCCATTTAAATTTGTGGACATTTTTAATGGTCTATGTACTCGGAAAAAAGTGACAATTGCTATTTTATTTAGAATCTCTTCAAATTATTTGCAATTCCGGTTAAAAACGGGATTGCATTCCTTGAGAACGAATCAAAAGGTTTCTTGATAAGCTTTTAGTAAATTACATTACTTAATAATATTTGCTTTGAAAATAAAAATCTGGAAAACCCTATTTTAGGTTTTTTCAAGGAACTAGGGGGAAAATTTAATATAGAAAGGGTCGTAAATTAAATTTACATGAACAATTAGAAATCAATAAATGAACGAACTATTCGAATATAATAAAGTAAGGAAAAATAAATTTACCCACTTCTTTAAACGTCTCAACGTGGCCTAACCAAGTTTTGAAAATGGCATTGAACGCAGAAACAGCTGTCAAAATAATAAAAAAAAACTTTCAGAACTAAAAAATTAAAAATAAATAAATGGAGTTCTACAAATTAAACATAAAAAACAGTATAGAAGATTTACAGTCTCTCGTGTCTAGGATGAACGAATTATGTATGAATAATAAGTTAATGCTGAATGTAAGTCAGTCTAAAGTAATGGTGTTTACAAGAGAGAGTACGAAAACAGTGTGTAATATAGTTGTGAATGTGGAAAACTTGGAGCAGGTGGATGAGCTTGTGTATTTAGGAAGTACGTTTACGAGAGGTGGGAAGGCTGACAGAGATATTGAAAGAAGAGTAAATGCAGGTAACTCTTAATAATTAATGGAGGACTAAACGCAGTAAGCGCAAACAAAAAATTGTCCAATGAAGCGATGTTAGCAGTCCACAATGGAGTGCTAGTACCTACACTGATAAATGGCAGTGAGGCATGGAACTGGCAGAGAAAAGATGACAGTAGACTGAATGCTGTAGAAATGAGATCACTGAGGCGTATGTTTGTTAAAACCATGTATAATCGTGTAAGAAATGTGGAAATCCGCAAAGGGTGCAAGGCTGATGTAAGCGTAATGAGTAAGGTTAAGAAAGGGACGCTTAGATGGTTTGGGCATGTAAAGAAAATGAGCGAAGAAATGAGTGTAAGGAAAATATATGACGCAAATGCGAATGGTAGCAGAAGTTGGTGACGCCCGAGGAAGACATGGCACAATCAAGTTAATCAGATATTTGAGTCGGACCACACGTCGAGAGTCAGTCAGTCCACTAATAGAAGAGTATGTATGAGACGATGTATGATAATGATATGCATTATAGAATATGAATGAGGCAAGAAGTGTGTGCTAAGATCGAAGTGTTTGAAGGTCAGGCTTCTCTGCCTACCCCTACGGAGAAACAGCGTGATAGTTCGTTACTTAGTTAGATATGTAGAATATTTGATTGTTAAATTAAAACCCAAACCCTGATATCTAAAAAAAAAAACTTGTTAATATTTAAAACACTGCCATGTTCATCGTTCTGCAATGCGAATTTTTGTTTAATGCACCACACTGATTGAATATTCAATTCAAATTTCATACATCAGACGCAACGAACAGGTGCATTAATTGCGACAAAAAATAAAAGCGACACGTCGTAGATTGTAAATTTTGCGGTTCTACAACAAAACAATGAGAAATAACAATAGCGAGAAACAATAACCACCAGGATTTTAACCTCAATTTACAAGGGGCGCTGTAGTTACGAGTGTATACAAATTACACTCTCTATCTCCATTCTTACATTATGCAACTGTGAAAGATTTTACATAATAATATTATACTAGCAGATAAAAACTGTTTGAAAACTTCAATGATTCTTTTTGAAAATAACAGACGGCGACACTTCCGGTTCAACAATCCTAAACGGTAATCTTTAATATAATCATATTATAATTGTGTGCAAGACTGGTCTAACCTTCTATTTTTGAGAAATATAGTTGTTGATCTTATCCACATATCATTTATATTTGTGATATACTTTAAGAAAAAAAATGTTTGCAATTCTCATTTCCACCTGTGGTCTAACCAACAACATCATGTTTAAACTTGTATTTTAAAAAATCCCTAAGCAATATTCTAAAAACACACAAAAGGTTGACCAAAAAATACACATTCATTAACACCTAACTAATTTAATAAAAATAAAACAGTTACTACATATTGATTGATGACAATTCATTTCTCTGAAATTTTTTTTTAATTTTTTTATTTTTTTTTTTATTGTTGATACATTTTTTTTACAATATTTCATATTTCAATTTAGTAATGTTGGCCTCACTGGGTTGTTTACCCGTGCTGAGGCCCCCATTTTATAATTTAAGAATTTATACATTTAAAAAAAAATAAAAGAAAAACAACATTAAAATAAAGATAAATTTAAAATAAAAAATAAAGATTAAAAATTAAAATATAATTATAACACTAAAAGAAAATATCAAAAGAGAATGCAAATCGGCATTCTCATGCGTGTATATGTTTTATTCTTTTATGTTATAGTATTTTGGTAATATTGTCTTTTTTTTCTTTAATCCATTTTTTTATTTTGTGTTTGAATTTATTTTTATTTTCCTCAATTTTTGTTTCAAGTGGAAGACTGTTGAATGCTTTAATAGCGTGGTATTTATGGTGTTGATCAATTGGCCCAAGAGTTGGCCTAAAATAGAAAATAGATATATTATAGTTAGATGTAATAAAGTTTTAAAATGAGATGTAGTATAGTTTTATAGTTAGATGTAATATAGTAAAATAAAGTTGGTTTTTGTAACGTGTTTATTTATAAAGTTTTTTTTTCTAATAACTCCATGAGGGTTAAAATGACGTTTATATTTTTATGTGCAACCGCACAAGAGTCCCATCTGCTCCCACCTGTCTGGAGCAAGTAAGACTATTACATTCCCAAATGAAGTACTTTGTGAGGCTGAAAGTAGTGGGGAGGGGAAGGAGATGGGGAAAAGGAAAGTGTGGAATTACCTGATTATTTTTATCTGATCACCAAACACGGCCAAAGTCATTTCAAAATATTTTTCAATTCTGAATGGTGGTCTTACATCAGGGCGATACTTAGAGTATTTTCAACTCTGTAACTATTAATATTATATTTTATTTTAAATAAATAAATTGTGAATTAACACAAATTCATAAAATAAAAAATTTCACTTTCGCACGTCGGGATTTGAACCCGCGACCTCCAGCTTGCTAGTCGAAAGCCTTACCCCTCGACCACGGAGGCCGTAAAACAAATTAATTGCGACCGACAGGTTTACAATAAAATATAAACCAGGGTATTATTTTAAAGTTAGTCAAAATGATAGCATTTTTTATTTTGGGTTCAAATATCAGCACCCCAAATACGGCAGTTATAAACTCAGTAAAGGCATAGCTTTCATTAACCGTACGTTATCGGTCCAGCTAACACGCTACCTTTAGTTATTTTGTCATTTCCTCACCGACGCTTTTCTAAAGACTACTTCCAGTTCGCTATTTCCTGCTTCAATTGTAATATAATGAGGGTGGCCGTTGAACGATGAAAGGTATTTTAGCTGTGCCTTAAAATGTAGGAAATTGTTGCTTTATTGTTTAGTACGACATGTTATTATATTACTAGCGCAGACCCGTGAAAAATGTATTTAAAGGTGGAAAATAACCCACTTTACGACATTTGATGTAGCTGAAACTCGGCAAATCATTATATTAACTTTTGGTGGTAGTCACGCATACAAACGCGGACATATACGTATTTTTTTGAATTCAGATGACATTACAGAGTTAACAAACTAAATAAATGTCTAAATAAATGTAAATAAATGAGAATTGAACCCCAATCAACCTCTCTGAAGGCAACTGTGCTGACTATTACACCACCTAACTATTTTAAGAAGGGCGGCATAAATTCAATATATGTATAATATTTTATCCATGCTGTTCATTTTTTAACTTTTGATCTAACTATTTTATTTTATAACTATGGATCTATCGATATAACAACATTATCATCATTATTATACATATACAAATGTATATTCATGTATATATAAATTCGCCAAGTGATTTTAATTTAAAAGTGATTTTGCACAAAAACGGCGCTATAGAAATCATCCAAATATTATTAAAAAACAAGTTTAACGGGTTTTAAAAAGGGAAAAATGGTATACACTTAGGAATTTTAGAATGCTACGTACTTTCTAATTTATTTCTCAGTAGAAATTATTTTATCGCGTAGATTATTTCTTTTAGCTGGGAGAGTACGAAATTTGTAAGAAAGGTAAACTTACTTATTGATCCTATTGTAAAGGTTTCATTTGTGTTCTGTGAAACTGTACACTGAGGTTCTGCTATGCAACTTTTTGGAGTTCAGTACGAGAATTAGGTAGGTATTTTTTTTTAATTAGAAAAATGTTGTAGGCTTATGTAAAAACTGTCGATAAACTCGTAAAGAGATTTTTACATATCTTTATGACTTAAGTAATGACAAAACCTATTTATTTATTAGCGTGCTTTTTGAATTGACGAGTACGTTCAATTAAAATTTTAGGGTTATTTATACTATTCACATTCAAGAAAAAGTATACTAAAACACGATGGTTTAAAACGTCGTAGTATCTGCATACATCAGAAGGTCTGGTCCGGACGATCGACAAAATCCTATCTCAATACGATATTAACGAAATCCTTCATCTATGGTCAGTTTATTTGCAAGCACGGTCAGAATATGATTCCGACAGTCGATAGACAAAAGCAGCTACTTTTAGCGGGGTCTCTAAGATATCGTATAAGCTGTTACAATTTTTTGTATTATATCGTTTGTTACGCAAAAAAATGGGCTTATTAATGGATGCGGTGAACTAAATAAGCTCTTAAAACTGAAAGAAATCGTATAGGTGATCTATAGACTTAAATAATTTATCTATTAATACTATATTATCAATTTATTCCGTACCGACTTGGAAAAACAAAAGTTTTTAGTCAAAATTGAAGACCTAATGCACGCCCTTTTTAGTTTCAAAAAGTACATGCGAACTGTCAATGTATTTTTTAAATTGATATTTTTATTTGACATCGTCAATTTATGAGTTTTTTTTACTTTTTCATAGCGGTATGACGTTTAGCAATGTCAATCCAATGCGACAATGTTGCCAGCGTATATCGAATCTGATTTACATATTATAGTTATATAGACAACATCGGTGTGGGTATTAACTCGGGAAATCTGTATAAAATCATTGTTAGTTACGCCTATCAATTCGATATTGCAAGGTTTTCGACTCCACTGTGCTAAATCCCTTGATGATGTTTGATCAATTTCTAATTATTAAAATTACGCGCAAATTGTTAAAGTGAGTGTTTTCGAAATTTATCATATTCCGCTGCTATCTAATTAACTACTGTGTGATTTTCTCCGCCGTCGACAAATCACCTTCCGAATCATTACGAACCATAACTCATCGATTTTGAGAGTGGTATCAATTTCACACCGTTAGAAATAAAATATATTTCACAGTGGGAAGAATTTGCAGCAGCAATTTAGAATTTCTAGTATTCCTGAATGCGTGAAATCGCCGCCCATTTCAGTGGCGCTCGGTCACTTTTCAACAACAATTGTGATTGCAGTCCGGGCCGTGCGGTGCCGCCTTCGTCCGAAGTTTTGAAATTTATTATGTAGAGGAAAACTATCGCACTATAATACATATTTGTCGTCTGCACCACATGTGGTAGAATTTTAGCACCCACAGCAATGGGTTAAATTTTTTAAAAATCTGACGAAAATAAAAACGAAAATCTTGTATAAATGTTTTTTTGACATGTCTGCAAAATTATTAATGTTTTTTGTTACACAAATATGTAATATAAATAAAAATCAATCAAACTGATGTTATGATAGATATAATAAAATATATTTTTTATTAGTTTTATTGTACTTGTAATGAAAAAAAAACATGGCTTACCTTATATAAACAGTATTTTCTTTCCCAAAAAATTTTGTCCTTCCTTTCCTTAAAAAGACCCTCCACACAGCATCCCTAAAGACGACATAGGCCCTGATAGAAATTATTTTTCTCAGGGCCTCCTGTGTGGGGTTATATTATAAGTGGAAAATATTGTTTGTATTCAGGACTTAACTAGAAGTTCATTAAGTCGGATCTAGTGGTATTTGGACGCATTTGTCAACTCAGCTAGTTTCTGGTTAATTATTTACATCATCTACGAAAATAAGCTAGAGGGAGATAGCAGGAGAGTATATTTATAGACAGTCAGTGGTATCCAATGTCCGCGAGAAATAGATATTTTCTATAAATACTTCTTCTTTCGTTTTATTGGCCACTTCATAACATACTGCAAAGTTAAATTTATTTGAATGTAATCGAGTATCGAAAGGAAAAAAGAATTCATCAGTAATGTTCCAAAACGCCACAAAGTAACGAAAACCCGACCTCTGGAAAGCTTACGAAACACAATCGGTAGCGTATTTGAATTTTTAATTATTGGGTAGTATTATTTTGTGTACATAATATTACAATTTTTGGTGCACATTTTTTTTTGCATTGTAAGCTGGCGCTTGTGTTTTAATATAATAAAGAAAAAAAACTTTATCAGGATTGCATAATTCGATAGCGATAGCTTTGATTTGTTTGAACGTACTCGGCAGATTAAACCCAAAAACAACATTGTAAGAAAACACATCTAAAATCATTAAACAAGCAAGGTTGAAGACTGAAACTTTCAAATCACGTTTTTAGTACCAAAAGAGCAGATTGACAGTTATTTGAAGTTTAGGAAGGTCCCTTTAGACGCGGTAGAAAAATCTGCCAACTAAATAAGTACCTAAATGTGATCGATAGCCCAGCTGGTGGCATTTGAATGTATCGAATTTTAATCTCGTAGCCGCAAGTTCCAACTTACTCCCTTTTTACATGTAAAAAATAAAAAATGTCGTGTATTTAGGCGAATGAATGAAGAGCTGTAGTGCCACGCGCATCGCTACGCGCTGTGTACGAGGACCTTCGACCCTGTTCGTCAGCGCTACACCGTCGATCGACCGACCATACGCGAGGCACTATTTCCAATCCTGAGGGTATTTTTTTAGTAAGCTAGTTCATAATTCTGCAAAAATGTAAATTAGTATAGAGATTAGAGATTTAAAACAACAAACCGCAGAACAATAATTGCTTATGTTAGAAAATGTACTGTCCTAGTTGGCTGTTTCATTATCATGAGATTTACTTATAATAATACTAATAACATTTTTTTATTTTTAAACTTTCTTCATGATGGTAGAAATAAAAAGTACAAATAACTTTTTTGAAATTCCGTTGGTTTTTTTCAATACAAAAATATTTTTTCAAAGAAAAATATTATTTTCTTCGTGGAAACAATTTAACTTTTGTAACTGAAAAATAACTTAAATCGTTATTATTAATCCAAAAAAGTTATTATGTTTTTACTTCCACTTGTATAAGAACAAATAAATTTGCTCCACTATCAGAAATCGATTTTTTTGTCAGGTGTTTTTATTTTTATTCCAACTAGTCATGCCTCGAGAAAATTAACGAACATTGAGCTAAAACACAAACATTGTCGTTGCTAATCAACTTATTGTAAAACGCAAGTCATTTGGTTTACATTATCACAGTGGTAGGACCAAACCAGTTAATTAACTGTAAGTTTTTTTTCAAATATTGTAGGTTTCTAGATATTTCCTTTTGTTAGTAATTGCTATTAGTATAATAGGATTATGTGGAATAATGCCGGTTATTCACACGTGATCAAACTTTGAACGTGAGTTACATCCGTTTTAGAACTAGTTATATTTTTCTTTTGCGTCCAATGCCCAATGCGAATCGTGCCTAATGACATTATAATATATTAACATATCTTATATAGGTTTCAGATCAAGAGAATTGAATGCTTTAATATGATGTTTGACGTTGCATATATTAGGGTAAATTCTTGCTATTAAGGGAGTTAAAATTGAGTTTTTTTCCATAGGCATCAAGATTATTACTTTTTTTTATTTTCGATTTATTAATTCAGTTGTTTTTACATTTGTATTAGTGTCTTACAAAACTGAATCGTATTCAGTTTGAATATAAGAAATCTCTCATTTGTACAATTTTTCAATACACAAAGGTATTATCGTTATTTTTGTTTTCTAACAGTTAACTTTAATTTATTAATTGATGCGTATTGTATCTTGGTAATTGGATTAAAGTTTTAATAAGATAATTTTTTTTTGGTCGACCATCCCAACAGGGATAGCGGAACAAACTAAGTTGCAAGGAGAGTGGAGGCGGCGAGACCTTTTCTGTGATTTGTCAATAAATGAATCTGACAGTCGGCAACTCGCATTGTAATGTAACTATTAAGTCTTAATAACTGGCTGCGTAAAAATCTTAATAATATTTTTATTAAGATTTTTCTAATATTTTTTTACACTCTTTAATTAGACGCTTTCACTAATTCGTTATAATTTACCCACCTCATTCATTTTTGCTTCGCTACGCAACTCAATTTGTAGGCGGTTCGGCTAAAAACGAACATTCAGATTCTGTGCCGAAAATTCATACAGAGGACTGCGCTGCAAGCTGTTTCCTTACTTTCGCGACCTTTATCTGATTATTTGAATATGGGCTCTTCGACGGTTTTAATGTACGACTGTTGTCGTCATTTATTCAAAGCATTATCCTGGTCCAAAAAAGGAGGTCACGTGATTTGCCTACAGCTCGTTGAAATGAAACCCAGATTTTATATTAAGGCAATTCTATCAATTTGGATGTCTCTTATTTCAAACTCCACGTACAAAAATCACGTTCGATGACCAAAAATTAAATATATTTTATTTAACATTTGAAAAATCTTCGTACAAAGTAAAACATTATTGACAGTATTATAAACGCAAATGTTTGTTTGCAACCACTTTATTTTTATCATTATTGCTCTACCGGTTTAGGAAGGGACCTTTCTTTAGCAAGAAAGTATTAAATAAAACATTAAATAAAAAATAATGACAAATATACATAATTGTAATAGGTGTTGGAGTGGAAGGTCAACAAAGGGGAAGCAGTAATAACGGGGAGAACACAGCGGTTTTCTTGAAATATGTCTGAAGACTACAAGATAATTTTAATTGGATATTCAATATAGTAGAATTATTATATTATGATTTCAAGTGTTTCTAAGCTATATAATTTTTGGCCTTTTTCGTTACGGTGAAGAAATTAAACCTCTTTGACCTTATTTAAAGTATAGTTTATGCAAATTGATGACTAGCAAACTCTGATTTTATTTGTTTATTTAAATTGTTTTATTGAAGTATGTCCTGAAAACCGCTCTGTTTTCCTCGTAATTCACTTAATTACTCCTTCTCCTTATATGTATGTATTTCTTAATATGTATGTATTTTGTATTTTATGTTAGTTTTAATATTTTCCTGATAAAGGAAGTAATAATTATTTAAATTTAAATAAAGTTATAATTATTAATGCAGCATTACTTTCATTCGTAAAATACAATGTAAATGTCTTCAGTGTTGTATTATTGACCGATGAACTGGTAGATGCAATCTGTTATCCATAATTTGTGATAATAGATTGTCTTTAGTTATAGTTAGTAATAAGATAGAGCATTGGAAGAAATAAAAAAGGAATTAATTTATAAAATAGAAATCGTTATAAAATATTTACAGATAATTCTAAACTTGTGGATGTCTTTCTCGTACGTCTCAGAATTATTTCACCATTCACTACTGTATACCGCAATGTTACTGTTAAAAAACTATATTAAATTTAATTCGACTGTAACTGATTACGGTGCATAAATAATGAGTTAAGTATTTATCGAGCGTCCCGACTTATTCTACCATCCAAACCACTGTTTTAACTTTCCTGGTACTAATAAAAACAAACTTTGAAATTTTCAGCGATATCAGTGGACTGCTTTTCGAGTTATGCGAGCTCAAACATACGTAGGCTGATTTATTATATGTTAAGATTGGATCAAAATATGTTCTACAGATTTGTACATTGTTTCTAATGCGTAAATGGCCAATCCGAAGAAGAAAAAAAAGGAATTCATTTATTAAAAGTAAATCTTTAAAAAAACATGTGCATATAATTATTTGGTAACCGGATAAATCATCACATCTTTAAAAAGTTATGTAAAGTCATGGAAAGTGATGAAACAAAAACTTTATTAACTGGGTTATGTAGGTTAGGTTAGGTAAGGACCAAAAAAAATTCATCGTTCCTAATGACTTTATATCACTTTTTAAAAGTGTCTTGAATTGTCACTGTGTTGAGTTATCATGGAACCAATTATTATATATTGAACCGAAATGCGTTCTACAGCTGTGCGCATTGTCTATAAAGTCAGTAATTGCCTATTTTTAGTCGGCATTCTATTTTTTTAATTTTATATGTTAATTTATTTTGTTAGGCCGTTACCCATCTAAAAGATGACAGTCATGGTGAAGTAGGTAATCATTTTAACAATAATGTAATTACAACATTTAGGTTCCTTCTATCAAACATTTTCAGAACACATAAAGCAGACATGTATTTTTTCATACACTGAAAGGACAATGGTGGACAAAGTATTTAATGGTGGGAAAATATAAAAACAATCATTTTTATGTCACAGCTGTCACGAAAAAAAATAACATGTCTAAACATGCGGTACAGTATTTATTTGTCAACTACCACTGAATATACTTTAAATAGAGTGGGAAGAAATTAGGATTCTAATTGCAAAATAAATTTATAAATTATTACCTTCATATTTTCCTCATCAAAAATGATGATGAAGTGCAATTATAAGATTTATTAATAATTAATTACTATCCAGTAAAGGCTACCAAAAATCAATGTATACTTCAGCAACACCAAAAACTTACTAAAAATACCGATAATCCTAGTACTTTCGGCCAACGAAACTTTAAATACTTTACGACAAGACTCTACAACATTCTTCAAGACAATATAAAACAACTAGCAGTTAAAAACCGGCTCCGCGGGTTTTTCTCTGCTAGGCCCTGCGGGCGGCACTAAGTTGGGCTTCGCCCAGTTTAAGTGATACTAACAACAGTTACATTTAATAGGTAGATATTAGGTCATTCACAGAGAGAAGGTGAGTATATATTGTTAAAAAACGGAACAGGAAGGAGTTTAGGCATAATAAGAATGACAGTTGTTCGGGTAAAACTTTACCTTTCCCGAATAATTGCCTAAATGGCTAAAGGTAAATTAATATAGGTAATACCTTCTGATTTACCTTAATTACTACAAAAAGAATCGAATAGCATTTGGGAAATTTTTAATTTTAGCTTTTTAATTTTTAATTACGTAAAATGAAAATTCGCTTTCGCTGTATGGGATGACAGCCTGAATAATTTCTGTTGATAACATTTTTTTTTCAGTATTCCTGAAATGAGTGGCTAGAGAGGCTAAAAAATATAATTTAATACAATATTCCGGCAAAATAGTGCCTACTTAAAAAGCACAAATGATTTATTCGGCTATTATTATCATTATTATTTTATTTAACCTCACCTATAATAACAGAACGTAACCTAACCTATAATAACCTAACCTAACCTAACCTATAATAATCCAACCTAACCTATGTCCTAACCTAACCTATAATAATCCAACCTTACCTATGTCCTATCCTAACCTATAATAATCTAACCTGACCTAACCTAACCTCACCTATAATAATCCAACCTAACCTAACCTATAATAATTCAATCTAACCTAACCCAACCTAACCTAACCGAACCAATCCTAACCTAACCTATCCTAACATAACCTAACCTATAAAAATCCAACCTAACCTATAGTAACCCAACCTAACCTAACCCATAATAACCCAAACTAACGTTACCTTACCTAACATAACCTGACTTACCCTAACCTATAATAATCCAACTTAAGCTAACCTAACCTATAAACTAACTTGAACTATACTAATCCAACCTAACCTAACCTAACCTAGCATAGCCCAACCTAACCTATCCTAACCTATAATAACCTATTTTAAATATTTCCTTACTTGTAAAACAAACCTAAATACCTTTATTTTATTTTTCGCTTAGCTAAAATAGTACCACCTACCTAGTATTTGCATAGAGTAAATGGTAAAAATTCTATCCACTCATATCAGGAATACCAAAAAAAGAAAATTTCATCAATAAAAATTATTTCGGCTGTCATCCAATACAATGAAAGTGAATTTTAATTTTACGTAATTAAAAATTAAAATGCTAAAATTTAAAAAAAAATCCCAAATGCATTCAGATTCCTTTTATATTAATTAAGGTAAATCCGAAGGTTTTATTTAAAAATATTTCGTATTATCCTTGTCCAGCGATTCCGAATAATACCTTAATATATATTATATAAATATTTAAACCTGGCGAAATGATTGTTTTATTTTAAATATAAGTACGTGTCAGATTAGAGATTTGTTGGCTAATTTTACAATCAACGAAGCGTTTCTATCTTCCGATTTTCTTTCATGTTATTTTATTGGGTTGGCAGTGCCTATACTTCCGCGTAGATATATCAAATCGGTGTTCTGTCAAAATAATGCGACAAAATTATTATTTACGTAAATAATATTAAATATCAATATTTAATATTATTTACAGATTTTGTATTAAGGCAATTGTATCAATTTGGATGTCTCTTATTTCAAACTCCACGTACAAAAATCACGTTCGATGACCAAAAATTAAATATATATTATTTAACATTTGAAAAATCTTCGTACAAAGTAAAACATTATTGACAGTATTATAAACGCAAATGTTTGTTTGCAACCACTTTATTTTTATCATTATTGCTCTACCGGTTTAGGAAGGGACCTTTCTTTAGCAAGAAAGTATTAAATAAAACATTAAATAAAAAATAATGACAAATATACATAATTGTAATAGGTGTTGGAGTGGAAGGTCAACAAAGGGGAAGCAGTAATAACGGGGAGAACACAGCGGTTTTCTTGAAATATGTCTGAAGACTACAAGATAATTTTAATTGGATATTCAATATAGTAGAATTATTATATTATGATTTCAAGTGTTTCTAAGCTATATAATTTTTGGCCTTTTTCGTTACGGTGAAGAAATTAAACCTCTTTGACCTTATTTAAAGTATGGTTTATGCAAATTGATGACTAGCAAACTCTGATTTTATTTGTTTATTTAAATTGTTTTATTGAAGTATGTCCTGAAAACCGCTCTGTTTTCCTCGTAATTCACTTAATTACTCCTTCTCCTTATATGTATGTATTTCTTAATATGTATGTATTTTGTATTTTATGTTAGTTTTAATATTTTCCTGATAAAGGAAGTAATAATTATTTAAATTTAAATAAAGTTATAATTATTAATGCAGCATTACTTTCATTCGTAAAATACAATATTAAAATAATAAAGTAAATAATATTAAATATCAATATTTTTAAAAATCGTACATGCAAAGAGTTGTTGTTTATTGTCATTAAGTTTAATCAAATGTTTGTTTTATTTGTAAATGCGTATTTAAACGGTAGTTTCACGTAAATAAATACCGTTGCTTGAATAAATGAAATTGTACGCATTTGTATATCGCTCTAATGCGCTTTGTCGGAAAATAGGGAAACTACTCCAGCGGCCGGTAAAGGAGGGATTGACATTTTTAAGGATCCATAGAATGTTTGATTCTTGACAGACGTCAAATATATAAAACGTAATTGTGGATAATTTTTACTGTAATGTAATTAATACAATGGATTGTGAACTTTTTAAAACATATTTTCTTCGATATTATCCAAAAATTATATGAGAAGAAACGATGCTTTTGAAGAAATCTGGTGATCATATTTTAGTATGAAATTGGGTCTTAATTTTCAAGTTAGCGGAATTTAACCGAAACAAATTATTTGAATTCGACCAATCAGAGGTCCCAGACAATAATATTATAGATGTTTTTTTTTTATTTTTTTTTTTATAGTGAATACCTCACAAGAGTCCCAACTGCCCCCGTCTGGAGCCAGTGAGACTATGGCATCCCCAATTGGGGGATGTTGTGAGGCTGAAGGTAAGTGGGGAAGGGAAAGAGGAAGGTGGGGAAGTACCTGGCTATTCAGATCTAGTCACTAAACACGGCTAAAGCCATTTGGAGCAACGTTTCAATTCTGAATGGTGGTCTTACACCAGGGCGATACTGGTAGTATCTTCCACTCTGGAACGTGCCGCAAATATACTATATATTATTTTAATTAATTAATTGTGAAATAACACAAATTAATCAAATAAAATTTATTTGCGCACGCCGGGTTCGAACCCGCGACCTTCGGAATGGCAGTCCAATGCGTTACCACTGGACTATGCCGGCCGTCTATTGTGATTCTTGTGATTCACAAAAAAAATCAAAGACAATGTAAAAACTTGGATCAAAAATAAGAATAGGGCCTTTACCGGTGCATTCACCCAAATTCGCAGTTATTGAAATAACCACAGTATTGAGCGAATACGTCTTAATACAAGTGTAGGTATGTTCAAAGATATTAGGTAGTAGTTAGAAAAATTTTGCCTTAGCACAGGCTAGCCTAGTGAGGCGGAATTTGAGACACATCAACTAACTGTACTGTTATTTTCTTTTTTACCTTCATCATATTATTTTTATATTTTTTTGTTAATTTTATAACCTTACAAAAAAAGTTACAAATCAATGTACAATATACATCATAATATGCATTTTTAGTTGTAATGTGCAAACTTTCTTAAATAAAGATACATTATTTTTGTTATTACTTGAAGGGTAGTCAAAAAATGTGCTCTTGTGGGTAGAATTTATTCTCTTATTAATTATGGTACAAGTTACTATTAGGAAGGTAATGATTAAAAATACGAGTTACAATGTAGACACGCCCATTATCATGTATGAATGTCTCTGTCATTCCTTAAGACACATGTTCATCACAGAAGAAAAACCAGTGCCTAAATTGAATAAGGCACAAAAATCTCGACTGCCAGGAACCAGTCTTCTTCTTCTTCTTTCGTATGGTGGGGGGATCAGAGGGGGACTTCTAGGGCTGCGAGCCAGTCTACGGCCTCAGGCGTCGCCATGTGAACCTCATCAATCTTGCCGGAGAATGAATGGAGTGGGCATTCTTTGAACACATGTTCGGTGGTTTGCACCGCAGCACATTCACACATCGCCGACTGTTTAAGGCCCCATCTGTGCATCATGTGGGCACAGCGGCTATGGGAGCACATTAACCTATTGATTTGCCAGGAACCAGTAGGACTGTAGCATCCCCAATTGAAGTATGATCGGAGGCTAAAGAGAGTGTGAAGGGAATAAGATGAGAATAGGAAGGTAAAT
The DNA here is from genome assembly GCF_061612785.1 of Hesperophylax consimilis. Classification (NCBI taxonomy): domain Eukaryota; kingdom Metazoa; phylum Arthropoda; class Insecta; order Trichoptera; family Limnephilidae; genus Hesperophylax; species Hesperophylax consimilis. Next base: position 6,257,757 of record NC_142862.1, on the reverse strand, counting down.
GGCAAATCAGATCTGGTCACTATACAAGGAAAAAGTCAAAAGGTAAAAGGCAAAAGGCAGAGGCAATAGAAAATAATATGTACTTTAAAGATAAAAAAAATTAAAAATGGTACAAAACTTACCACTTCAAAAGTCAGGGTAGAAATCTGTAAAAGACCCGTGACCCGTGACACTACATATTATAGACAGAGATACCTACAGACCACAGCACATACATAATTATACATGAACTTGCATTAATAATTACTTAAAAAATAATGCATTAAACCACACTCCTGTTCGGACAACAAACAAATACTTCTACGAAAAAATAGTATTAGAATTTCAAATATAAAAATCTAATCTAAAACCTATTTTACGTACAGGAAATTCAAAGAAAAATAAATAAAAAAATATATATTAAGATTTATTAGACTATTTTACACCATACACTCACAAAAAAATTATGCCTTGACATAAAATCATTTCTGTCTTACCAGAAATTACAACTTTAAAACTTTTCTTCAAACCATTCATAACCCTAAGCAACGCCGGGCACCTGACAGCTAGAATTATATAACATCCTTTATGGAAAGAGACGACTTTCAGTAAAAATCCTTGGACCTAGAATATTGTTTGAACATCTTTGTTCGGTTTGCTGAGTTTTTTTAGCCATTCGTCGTCGCGCATGTAGCGTCGATATGCCCCTTGGGAACTAGTCAGTGGAAATTCATTTACAGCACGGTGTGTGGCAGTGGCGGTTTGTGGGGTTAAAAAGTGTTGAGGCACAAACACATATACCTTTGCATAGATACCAACATACCACGTTAGCGGAAGATAAAATCAATGCGAGATGTCCCAATCGGTCGACATTCTTTAATCAAGCGACAGCGTATTCTGTCCGTCTGCGCCTTGTTTCGTGGTCCGATTCGATCGTGGATCCAAAATAATATAATAACCTATCAATTGAAGTAAGAAAATTTAAAAAAAAAATCCTTAATTATCGGCGCTACATCGGAAATGTTGTGAGACGCGCCTCAAAACTAAACACCATCCTACTTTTTTTCGCGTTTATTTTGATTCCGTATGACTTCCCCACCCCCTTCCGCTTACTTGAAATCAGCGGCTTTCAGAGGCGGGCCCTATGTCTGCCTCACTTCGTACTGCGTAAATTTGTATTGCGTTCGGCGAGGTGAAATTCACATGAGTTGCCGGCCGGAATGATGAGTTACTTTTATTATAAAGATACCAGTCTAAGTAAAATATGAAAATATAAATGGGTATTATTTAAATTGAAATTATCTTAATGCTTAAATATTTTACAAATAATTGGTAATATTCAAAATGAATTAACTTTGAGGTATTTGAGTTAAATAATTGGTAATATTCAAAATGAATTAACTTTTAACCCTACCTCATTCTATGAACTGTCACTAGTCTGTAGTTTAAAATGGATAACATTTACACAATGTTTCCACTCCAATTTATTAACGAGCCATTAAGTCTCTATTATTTGTGCATCACTAGCGTTTTCCATATTTTTATTCAAACAGATTGAATAATTTATTATTATTATAATATAAAGCTTTTGCTCATAATTTTCATAGCAATATACGTCATTGAGTCTATTCTTATCTTTAGTAATAACATTATGATAGCAGAGGAAAATATTAATGAATAATCCAATGAAAGCATTTCCATATTTGAAAATCATTGTTCGCCGAGATAAGAATATTGTGAGGGTATTTTGTCTGTTGAAAGAATTAAAAAGTCGGGAGGAATACGATAGAGCGAAAGAAAAACGCCTGGAGCTTAGGGCTACTCAGATGAAGTAATCATGTATTAATTTCCCGGAGCGTTATTAAATTTGTTATAATGCGCCAATATGTACATAAAATATGACCAAGTAATATTTTGTAAGCTAGGTGGTTGCATTTATTCTGTGCTGCAATTAAAAAAACCACATTTTTGCATATTTGAACTATGCTATACAAACATATTTGCTAAGTATCTCCCGTATAATACAGATATTCTCCTATGTACACTGCATCATGTATAATTTTAATACAAAATCCTTTTTAGGCGTAGGTATATATAAATAAATAAACAGTGAATTATTCATTCATATGTTAATCATCCAACCCACAAATTGGCGAACAGAGAAAATCACATTTCAATGTTTGCGGAATAAAAAGGAGGGTAAGGATCTCGACTAGCAAGGAGTTTAAGGGTTTAAATCCCGGCGTGTGCAAGTAAATTTTGTGTGATTAATTTGTGTTATTTTACAATTTACTCATTTAAAAAAATACATAGGATATTTGCAGTACGTCCCAGAATTAAAAATACTCTCAGTATCGCCCTGGTGTAAGACCACCGTTCAGAATTGTAACGTTGCTTGAAATTACTTTAGCCGTGTTTGGTGACTATATCTGAATAACCTCCCCACCTTCCTCTACCCCATCTCTTTTCATTCCCAAATATCTCAAGCCTGATAAAGTACACCATTGGAGATGTCTTAGTCTCATTGGCTCCAGACGGTTAAGATTCTTGGGTCGGTTCACATTTAAAATAAAAAAAAGCGGTAAAAGTTAAATTTTTTGAATACTACAGGGTATTATGTCTATAGAGCTTCAAAGACAGTCATCCAGAGGTAGACCAAAGAACTCCTGGATGACCCAATGCTCCAAAATCCTACAAAAAAACGGCCTAGATGAAAGCGACACTCAGAACCGAAGAAGCTATAACCTGAGAACGAGAAGAGCCGACCCCAACAGCCTACCTAGCCAATGAGTTGGGATAGTGCTAGGAAGAAGAAGAAGAAGACTACAGGGTATTCCAATAAGAGGTGTTATTTTAATATTCAATCGTAAAAGATCAACAGTTTCGTTGCTTGTGTGGTACGTAGAGCCGTCTTGTTGATAGTAAACGTTATCTAGATTAATACCATCCAATTCCTGCTATGAAAAATCATTAATCATCTCTCAATAGCGCAATCCATTCACCGTAACTGTTGCTCCAGCCTCATTTTCGAAAAAGTAGGGTCCAATGACTCCGCTGGACCATAAATCGCACCAAACAGTAACACGTTGAGGATAGAGAAGCTTTTCTACAATAATTCTTGGGTTTTCAGAGCCCCAGATGCGACAATTTTGCTTGTTGACGAAGCCACTGAGTCGGAAATGGGCCTCATCACTCAAGATGATTTGCATTTGATTCACTCAAGTGAATTTTAATAATTTCAATGCGTTGTTGAAGCGTGTATCGTTCCATTTTTATTAATGGCGTAGTTTCTACTTGTCAAATATCATAAAATGACAGCTTTAAAAGTAACATCTACGAAATAGCGGGCTATTCAAAATAACACCTCTTATTTGAAAAGCCTGTACACCAAAATCTGATAGTATTATTGTCCCAGCGTCTGGACGGTGTAGGCCCTCTGATTGGTCAAATTTAAATTGTCTGTTTCGGGTAACTTGAATATTAAGACACGATTCCATACTAAAATAGGATCGCAAGTCTCCTATGAGCTAATTATATTAGGTACGATAACAGTTAATATCAGTTGTAGACATGTAGTCAATAATAGTGTTTCATTTGAAATAATCCATCACAAATACGTAAAATTTCATTTATTCAAACAACTGTCATTCTTATTATGCGTAAATTTAGAATGTTATTATTAATTAACTCCTTCCTGTTCCGTGTTTTAACAATATATATACTCACCCTCTCTCTGTGAATGTTCTAATATCTATCTATTAAATGTAACTGTTGTTAATATCACTTAAAATGGGCGAAGCCCAAGTAAGAGCCGCCCGCAGGGCCTAGCAGAAAAAAACCCGCGGAGCGGGTTTTTAACTGCTAGTTTTTGTTTATTGTGTCTATATTGTGACTATTTTTTAATATTTCACTAGTGGATCCCCCGCAATATTTCGCAATTGCTAGTGACTTTCTCGGGCGCCTCCGACTTCTTCTCCCATCCACTCCTTATTTATTTTATTTTATTTATTTAATACATGTTACATTATTTTGAAATTTACATAAAGTAGATATAATGAATCACCATACTAGGCGGCTGCCTGTTTCATGGTGACCAATTGAGTGTAATTACTTTGTATGAAATATGAAATCTAGTGTAAACATATGAAATTAGTAACTATAGATGAAGCTAAATTTTTGGAAAAATTGTAATAAAAAGTAGAAGATAGAAATTAGAAAGGAGAAAGAAGTAAATTAGCATTAGATTGTAAAAATGTACATAATTATATATATAATTTTTAATATGTGTGCATGCAAGCACACATGTGTATATAGCAGCAGACATACCTATATACATATAACAACACATGTATATATACACCCATATGACGCATCCTCACGCATATAAACAATATATACACCTCTATCTGAGTACTTGGAATAGGCTACTAACACTATAACAATCACACATCAAAAAATCCCCAAGCGCTTTCCTGAAATTGTCGTATTTGGCTATTGATTTTATTTCTAACGTTAAATTATTGAATATTTTTGGAGCAAGAAAGTTAAATTGTCTTTGTGCCATTGAGGTTTTTATTGGGGGAATAGTATAATTGGATTTGTTGGAATATCTTGTATTATGGGTCGATTCAAAAATATTTTTTTTCGTATGTTTTAATTTATAGTAGGAGGATATGTTTTTGACGTATAAGGATTTTATTTTGAGTACTTTGAAGTCGTTAAATAAGTCCTTCGTGGGGTGAATATACAGTAGGTTGCCATATTAATAGGGACACCTATAGAAAATGTGTTTTTTACACTTTGTGTTCATAAAACACAGATGTTTATGATTTTAGGTGCGGTTATTATTATTTATTTACAAGGACATTGAATTTAGAAAAATTAAACACCGTATTTGTCCTTAATCTACGATTATTATTTTTTTTTATTGTTTTTAAACATTATCGAACAAAAAGTCAATATTTTGTAATTTCGCCTTTAGCCGCAATAACAGCTTGTACACGCCGTGGTATACACTCAATGCAAAATTTTGCAGTAATCTTTAGATCAGGAGAATGATGCCACATCCGGATGAGGGTTTCGATGAGCTGCTGCTTTGTTGTGATCATCTCCTTGGCAATCTCCCTCTTGGTGAGCTCCTACAGGTTTTTAATAGGGTTCATGTTAGGGGAAGTCCCCGGCGAAGGTAAAACCTTCACATTTTTTTCAGCCAGGAATGCAGTGACAGTCCTGGCTTTATGACAGGGTGCGGAGTTGTGCATAAAGACGTATTCCTGGC